>NC_079189.1:127078201-128438201 GCF_029499605.1 Hyla sarda | reverse complement strand
CGCAGAGATGAGAACCTGTGTCTGTACTGCGCCAGTACTGAGCACTTCCTACAAGACTGCCCTCTCCGTCCACGGCGTTCGGGAAACGCTCGCACCTAGTAAACGTGGGAGAGGCGTTGCTAGGTGTGGATTCATCCTCTCCACGTCTCATCATACCCGTGCAGTTGTTCATCTCTTCCAAGTCCTTCTTCTCCTCTTCCGCCTTCTTGGATTCCGGTTCAGCTGGCAACTTTATTCATGCCTCCTTGGTTGACAAGTACCATATTCCAGTAACCCGTCTATCTAAGCCGTTCCTTATTTCTACAGTTAACGGTGAGAGACTCTCTACCACTGTGCAGTTCCGTACTCAGCCTCTGCAGATGGACATTGGAATATTCCATACTGAAACCTTAGAGTTCTTTGTCCTCCCTTTCTGCTCCTCCGAACTCCTCCTGGGTCTGCCGTGGCTTCAACGTCATTGTCCTGTCCTGAATTGGACCACCGGTGAAATCCTGCGTTGGGGTCCCTCTTGTTCAGACCGTTGTCTCAAGCCTCCTCCTGTCAAACAGGCCCTGGAACTTACTCCGCCTCCTGGTCTGCCCAAGCCGTACCATTCTTTTGCGGACGTCTTTTGCAAGAAGCAAGCTGAGGTCCTTCCTCCTCACAGACCTTATGACTATCCTATTGACCTGGTGCCCGGTTCGACCCCACCACGGGGTAGGATCTATCCTCTCTCACCTCCTGAGACTCTTACCATGTCCGACTATATACGTGAGAATCTACAGAGAGAATTTATTAGAAAGTCTTCCTCCCCTACTGGAGCCGGGTTTTTCTTTGTGACTAAGAAGGACGGTTCTTTCCATCCCTGCATTGACAACAGAGGACTTAATAAGATTACCATTAAGAACCGTTATCCTCTGCCCCTAATCTCGGAACTATTTGATCGTCTTCGAGGGGCAAAGATCTTCACCAAATTGGACCTACGAGGGGTCTATAATTTGATCTGCATCCGTGAGGGGGACGAGTGGAAAACCGTCTTTAACACAAGGGATGGGCACTTTGAGTATCTGGTGATGCCCTTCGGCCTTTGTAATGCACCTGCCGTCTTCCAGGAATTTGTCAACGACACCTTCAGAGACCTACTTTATACCTGCGTGGATGACATAATCATCTTTTCTTCCAATTTGATTCAACATCGGGTCCATGTGCGACAGGTTCTCACCCACCTTAGGAGCAATCGCCTATACGCCAAACTTGAAAAATGTATTTTTGAACGGTCCTCCTTGCCTTTCCTGGGATACATTATCTCAGCCCAAGGACTTCAATTGGATCCAGACAAGCTCTCTGCGGTACTGGATTGGCCACGCCCCTATGGTCTCTGATCCATACAAAGATTTCTGGGCTTTGCTAATTGCTACAGACAATTTATTCCACAGTATTCCACTCTTGTGGCTCCTATCGTGGCTTTAACAAGAAAAGGAGCAAACCCCAAATCTTGGCCTTCCCAAGCAGAAGAAGCCTTCCAGTCACTGAAAGCTGCCTTTGCCTCTGCACCTGTTCTCTCTAGGCCAGATTCCACCAAGCCCTTCTCTCTCGAAGTAGATGCCTCCTCGGTGGGGGCTGGAGCTGTCCTTACCCAAAAGTCTCCCGGGGGCAAGACAGTAACTTGTGGCTTCTTTTCTAAAACATTCTTCCCTGCAGAGAGAAACTATTCGATTGGAGGGAACTGCTGGCCATTAAATTGGCACTGGAGGAATGGAGGCATTTACTCAAGGTCGCCACACATCCTGTGAACATCTTCACCGACCACAAGAACTTGGCTTATCTCCAGTCCGCCCAGAGACTAAATCCCCGCCAAGCTTGATGGTCTTTGTTCTTCGCCCGCTTTAATTTTGAAATCCATTTCCGTCCAGCATGCAAGAACATTAGAGCTGATGCTCTGTCTCGCTCTTCTGATGTGGTGGGCGACGCGCTAACACCTGAACATATCATCCCACCGGATCTTCTGATTGCCGTAGCTCCCGTGGACATGCGTCTTCTTCCTCCCGGCAAATCATATGTACCACCACGTCAGCGGTTGCAAGTACTCAAGTGGGGCCACTCTTCTCTTTTTGCCGGGCATCCAGGGGTACAAAAATCCCTTCAGCTGATCTCCCAAAGATACTGGTGGCCCTCTCTGGAGAAGGATGTCTCGGACTTCGTCCACGCCTGTATGATTTGCGCCCGGGATAAATCGCCCCGTCAGAAACTAGCAGGTCTTCTCTTCCCTCTGCCTGTTCCTGTACGGCCCTGGTCTCACATTGCTATGGACTTTGTTACAGACCTTCTCTCCTCCCATGGCATGTCTGTTATCTGGGTCGTGGTAGATCGCTTCTCCAAAATGGCTCACTTTGTACCTCTATCCAGTCTACCATCTGCACCCATGTTAACCAAACAAGTCTTCCAACACATCTTCTGCCTCCATGGCCTTTCCGAACATATTGTCTCGGATCATGGGGTACAATTTGTCTCCAAGTTCTGGAGGGCCCTTTGTGGGCAATTTGGGATCAAATTGGACTTTTCTTCTTCATACCACCCTCAGTCCAACGGCCAGGTAGAACGGGTGAACCAAATTTTGGGCGACTATCTGCGCTCTGTGCTTTGTATCCTCTCGCCATGACAATCCTCTGCTTCTAACAAGTCTCCTTTCTTTGTAGTCTTTGGCCGACATCCTCTTCCAACTCTGCCAGAGTCTTCCACAGCAAGAAATAAGGGTGTAGCGTTATTCAAAGAGGGGGTAAGCGACTCAAGAAATTGTATTTCATGTATACGAGCCAACAGGTTGGTTTCCGTGGGAGGAATGGATTGCTTCCAGGACTTGGCTATAAGAATTTTAGCAATAAGGACTTTGCATGAAGAGTTTAAAATATTTATTTGGTTTGCCAGGGCAGGATAGATGGAGCAAGTAGTTCAAAGGATTAAGAGGAACAGGTGTACCCAGGACCGTAGCTAGAAGGCGTGTCACCATTCTCCAAAAGTCTACAATGAGCAGGCAAGTCCATAAGATATGAAAGACTCTACCAAGACCCACGCCACAATGCCAGCATTAAGGAGGAATGTAGGGGTTTAGCTTATTTAACAATTCCGGAGTATGATACCATCCCATCAGCATTTTGTACTGCGTCTCTTTGTAGGCAGTACAAATAGATGCTTTTGGGGCCCTTTCCCAGATAATCTGCCATTGGGCAAGAGTGATGGTAGTATTCAAGGCCTCCTTCCAGCGAGACATGTATTGATGAGAAGGGGAAGTGCCTACAGAGGAGGAAAGAAGTATAGAATATATATGGGAGAGGAACTGTTCAAAACTAGTAGGCAAGGACACTGTCAGTGATCCGAGTTCAGTAGTCATAAAGTGTCTAAGCTGCAGGTAGTGGAGTCACTCAGGGAGGGAGGCCCCTACGTGAAGCAAGCAGGTCAAAAGAAAGAGTTCTAGAGAACGGGTCAACCATATCCACCAAGCAAAAGAGTCCCCGGGACCCCCATTCACGCATTATTCCAGAGGAAAGACCGGAAGGATAGTCAGGATGATAAAGGAAGGACTGTAGCGGAGAGGCGCGAGAGAAAAGCGTAAACTTCATAGAACAGTATCCCCAGACATAGCGTGTAAAGGCCATTGGGCCAAGAAGTGAACCAACAGTAGAAAATGAGGAAGAAGAGCTCCATTGCAAGGTATTGGAGTGTACAGGAGCCAGACAAATTTTTTCAAGCTCCATCTACCTACTGTAGGCATGATTGGAAGACCAAGCAGCTAGGTGGCCAAGTGAGCAGCCCAATAATATTTAGTCACATCAGGTACAGTCAGCCCCCCCATAGACTGAGCGGCCATCATAAGCAATATAGGACGGTGATGGCTTGCCATCCCATATAAAGCGGAACACAGCCAACTGAAAGGAGCAAAGAGAAGAAAGCGATACACGAACTGGCAACGTCTCGAAAAAATAAAGTAGTTTAGGGATAATCGTCATCTTGAAAGCTAAAATCCATCCGAAAAAAAGAAATATATTGGGTATGTCACTTTCCATCGGAATGCGCAAATCGCAGAAAAGAGGAAGAACATAAGTTGAGTAGAAAGAAGAATAACGAGGGGTAAAAAGAACCCCTATGTATTTTAGAGCAGAAAGGGACCACCGAAAGGAATAGTTAGCATGGAGGAGGGTAGATGGGGGTAAAGGGAGGTTAAGAGGTAGCGCTTCAATTTTAGAGAGGTTGATCTTATACCCGGAGACAAATCAGTAGGAATGTAAGATCCTTATAAAGGTTAGGAAGGGAGAGCAGAGGATTAGTGAGAGTCAAAAGAACATCATCTGCAAAACGGAAAATCTTAAATTAACGAATATGGAGAGCGACCCCCGAGATATCCGGATCATCCTGTAAAAGAACAGCTAGAGGTTCAATGCAGAGGGTAAAGATCAAGGGGGATAACGGACCTGCCTAGTCCCATTGGATAGCGAAAAGGTGGAGGAAGTAGAGTGAGGTAGTCGCAGAGGAGTACAGACCACGCAGAGCCATAAAAAAAATTTCTGTTATCCCAGATTTTTGTAAAGTAGCAAAAAGGAACGGCCAGCTTAACCTATCGAAAGGCCTTTTCCGTGTCCAAACTCAATATCAAAGCTTGTTCAGACCGCTTGTTAATCAGATCTATAAGGCCCACTACCCACCTAGTGTTGTCTACCTGATCCTTGTGATCAGAGAGGGGAGAAAGTGGCCAAGGCAAGACACCAGAACCTTCGAAAAGAGCTTAACCCCTTAAGGACCCATGACGTACCGGTATGTCATGAGTACGCTCCCATTGTATAACGCGTCATAGCGGGTCGGGACCCATGGCTAATAGCACGCAGCACAGACTGCGGTGCCGCGTTCGGGATCGCTTACATGACAGCTGGAGAGTCCCTACCTGCCTCCATGCTGTCCGATCTCCGAATGACTGCTCAGTGCCTGAAATCCAGGCATGAGGAGTCAAGCGGCAGAATCATCGATCAGTAATTTCTTATAAGAAACCACTGATCAATGTAAAAGGTCAGTGTGTGCAGTGTTATAGCCCCCTATGGGAGCTATAACACTGCAAAAAAAAGTGATCATTTAACACCTTCCCTAATAAAATAAACATATGTGGTATTTCTGGTATTTCTGCGTGCGGAATATATAAAAATATATAATTAATTAAACCGCACGGTCAATGGCGTACGCGCAAAAAAATTCCAAAGTCCAAAATAGTGTATTTTTAGTCACTTTTTATATCATGAAAAAATGAATAAAAAGTGATCAAAAAGTCAGATCAATACAAAAATGGATGTAGTAGAAAAAGTAAACTGCATATAGTGCACACCCAAAAACAAATGTAGGTATAAATAAGCTTTATTAGAAAATCACTGATATACAAGAAGACACAAACGTCTAAAAACACTTAAAAAGGCTCAACACAAGCCTAGCAACATCACTAGGGAAGGGCTGATGACACCCTAACCCCTACCCTGCCCTATGCATAATGCATGTGATTAATTAGCAGTGTTTGCTCCAAAGTAAAGTGGCATGTAAACAAACAATAAGCCCAAATGAATATAATAGTGAGTGGAAGCATGCAGTACAGTAAACAATATGTAAATAATACCAGACAGCAAGCAAACAAACCACAAATGGAGGAGCAGCAATAAATGGCCAAAGGGCAGGGAGAATGGAACCCCACGCGTTTCGTCACTCTCCGGTGACTTCCTCAGGGGTGATGTCATAATACAAAAATGGTACCACTAAAATCTTTAGATCACAGTGCAAAAAATGAGCCCTCATACTGCCCCATATGCAGAAAAATAAAAAAGTTATAGGGGTCAGAAGATGACAATTTTAAACATATACATTTTCCTGCATGTAGTTATGATTTTTTCCAGAAGCCTCCAAAATTTACAAAATGGCTTTTTTTTCAATTTTGTCTCACAATGATTTTTCCCCTGAGAAAGGAATTGAAAAGAGTCACAAGTCTAGGAAGGAGAATAGAGGAAAAGGTTTTATATTAAAGATAAGTGAAGCTGTCTGGTCCAGGGGAGCGTCCCGAGGGGAAAGATTTTAGAACTTCTGTCAGCTCCTCCACCGTGATAGGGGCGTTAAGAAAGTTCCGGTCAAGAGCAGACAGAGAGGACAGATGACATTGGGAAAGGAAAGCTTCATGAGCGGCATCACATTCCACTGGATCAGAAGGAAATTGAGAGGGAAGGGCATAAAGATTAGAATAGTAGCAAAGGAAAAGCCTAGAGGTCTCATCTGGATCATAATGTAAAGTGCCAGAGGAGTCCCTCAAAGCAGAAGGTGACTGGACAGCCGCCCGATCCCGTAGACACCTGGCCAACATTGTGTGGGCCTTTTTCATAGAAACATTGTTTAGCATAAAGCAATTGACGTTCTACTTTTTGGAGAGCTATGTTAGCCAGTTGGGACTGGGCAGCCACCAATCGCATCAAAACCGAGAGGGAAGGAGCAGAAAGCAAAAGCGCTTCAAGTTTGGAAATCTGGGCACGAAGCTCCCAGGATCGAGCCATGGCTTCACGTTTCAGCCTGGAGCCCAGAGCAATGCAGTGACCCTGGACAACTGACTTGTCTCCCACAGCACAGCAGAAGAATCAATAGATCCCTCATAAGTGGCAAAGTATTTAGTTAGGCACGCCAGGATCGATTCCCGGGAGGGCAGAGATTTAAGGAGGGAGTCATTGAGGCGCAAATGACAGCACTGAGGGAAAGGAGAGAAGGAAAGCAGAATAGGACTATGGTACGACCAGGAGATAAGTTCCAGAGATACATCAGACAACATGCGGACCATGGGCAAGTTCACCAAAAAATAATCAATACAAGTGTGCAATTTATGAGGATGAGAGTAAAAAGAAAATGACCGGTCCGTTGGATAGTTAATGTGCCAGAGATCATACAACGAAGATCCTCGCACAAGATGGCGGAAAATTCAGGACAGGCGCAAATGAGAGGGGGTGGGGGTTGTCTGTAACCGAGTGACAATCCATAGAGGGTGAAAAGACCATATTAAAATCCCCACCCAGTAACCAAGCTGATGGAGGGTATTTATGGAGCCTAGCAAGGACCCTACATAGGATCCGCCATTTTAGATGCCCTGGAGCCTGGACCACACTAAATAGAGTTTAATGAAGCGATTTGTGCAATTGAATCACAGTGATGTTTGGATTCGTTGCAAATAGAATTTTTCCTGAAATTCATAACAAATTCGGATTTGTCAGATTCGATTCACTTATCCCTATCTAAAATAATTGACAATCCAGTAGATACTGAAAATAACGGAGAACTCACCAGATGATGAGTTAAGAAGATGTGGTGTCCCGGTCACCTTTAGCTACCATGCGTAGTGTTCAGATAGCCTAAGGTCTGGTCTATTTCTATAAATGTATTGCTATGCAAGTGTATTTTTTATCACCTTATATGTATATGTACGTCCTGCGCCAGCTCCTACGATATTGAAGCGCACTCAGATGCTACTCTGTGGGGCATGATTGCTGGTTGCAATGGGGCTGATTGGGCCAATGCCTGGCATTAACCCTTTAGATGCCACAATCAAAGTTGATTGCAGCATCTAAAATGAGGAAAATCATTCTGCTGTAGCTCAGTGGAGCTGATTGGGACACTTGTGCCAAAATCGCAGAGTCCTGATTAGCTGAGAGGATGGCAGAAGAGCCCTTATTTGCATCATCGCCGTCGGATCAGCACATCAGTGCTGCAGGAAGCCTCAGCATCCTGTAGCAATTGAGTGCCAATTTCACCGATCAATGCTGTTCTATGGGGCAGCATTGTTCAGTGTTTGCAAAAGTGAACGTATGTGGAATCACTACGTGCATACATTTTCAAACTTAAAAACATTTTCAAACTTAAAAAACTACCAAAGCCCAGAATTGCAAATTTTTGGTCACTTTATCCCCTTAACGACCACGGACATAAATGTACGTCCTGGTGCAGCGGTACTTAGCACACCAGGACGTACATTTACGTCCTGTGTATGACCGCGAGCATCGGAGCGGTGCTCGCGTCATACACGGCAGGTTCCAGCTGCTAATAGCAGCCAGGGACCCGCCGGTAATGGCCGACATCCTCAATCGAGTGGATGTCCGGCATTAACCCCTCAGATGCCGTAATCAGTACAGACACATGTTAAAATAGATGATCGGATCACCCGCAGTGCTGCCGCAGGGATCCGATCATCTGAAATGGCAGACGGAGGTCAAGCAGACCAGAGATCAATCAGACCAGAGCAGAAGATTGCCGATAATACTGATCAGTGCTATGCCCTATGCAGAGCACTGAACAGTATTAGCAATCAAATGATTGCTATAGATAGTCCCCTATTTGGAGTATTAAAGTGTAAAAAAAAGTTGAAAAACGTAAAAATAAAAAGTAAAAAAAAGATGATGGGCCCCTAGCAAAGTAAGGACTAGGTTCATGTATCCTCTGTACTATCCTGTCCAAACAACAGACTCTCCCTTCTAGACATCCTCTGGTCTGAAACATGTCAAAGTGACCCAAAGAAATGTAGATGAGGGAGGGATACTGTGAAGACCCCTGAGGTATGCATTCACACTTGAATAGCTGCCGTATCAGAAATTCAGCTAAGTCAAATCAGTCTTAAAGGGGTATTCCAGGAATTTTCTTTTTATTTGACTATGCCACAGTGTAGTTCATAGTATAGTGTCTGTACCTGTGTGTGACGGTTTTCTCACAATTCTTCTGTGATTTTCATTCCAATATTTATTTTTATCAGCATACAAAATTAGTGTTGTCTCAGATTTTTCCCAGCTTGCAATGCGGCCAAGACCTAACTCACTAGTCAGCTGATGACAGGGAGCCTGTCTACTTCAATGGGTGGAGCGATCACTTGATGGGAGAGGGATCAATCTGCAACTAATGCAACAGCTGGAGGCACCCTGATTGAAAACCACAGGTCTTTGAATAGATACAGCTCATTTATGTTTCAATGGGTGGGGTGGCTGATATGTGGGAGGGAGGAAAATGGAATTGTGGGATTTGTAGTAAAAAAGAAAAAGTCAAACAGGAAGTACTAGTTCACAAAAAGCTAGCCACAGTGTTATGGTAATCTCATGACATAGCCATTTAGCCCCAAGACAGAAAATGGAATTGTGGGATTTGTAGTCAAAAAAAGAAAAGTCAAACAGGAAATACTAGTTCACAAAAAGCTAGCCACAGTGTTATGGTAATCTCATGACATAGCTATTTAGCCCCAAGACAAGTGCAGATCCTTCCTAAGCATGTCCATTACTGCCTGCCAGGTACATACTAAAATCACCTTATGGTGGATAACCCCTTTAAGTCAAGTCTCAAGTTGTAGTCTATAGTCTCAATTGTCTAATCTCCTCCTGCAAGTGCAGTGTACTACAGGTCAGGCCACCCACCACTAAAGCCCAGAATGTACCACTAGGTATAGAGAATAGCGATATCCCCAGTCTGTATCATCATCAACATCTTCTGTTATATTAGATCTGCAACATGAATAAGAACAAGCTGTTATCCTTATATCCTGGCTTTTGAGGTATTTATTTCTGGCGCTTTTATACAGAAGGCTGTTTTTTTTTTTAAGTAGTGGTTATTGGGAGCTGCCAGTTAACTAAAGGGTTGTTACACTTCAGCCACCAGACATTAATACCATTATCATCACTCTGGCATCACAAACCTGACAACCTGCCAGCCAAGTGTCCAAATCTGTTTAACATCAGGGCCCCTGCTCACAACCAAGACTTTATTCCTTACATTAAGGAATGGCAACAGCTGGAGGATAGAGGACGACAGAGGAAAGAGCAGGGGTGGCGACAAGTTATTTTGATGTCACTGAGGCACTTCAATGGGCCTCCACTTAGGTTAGTATGTCCAGGTGCAAGTAAAATTAGGTAAAGGGATGTGGCCATATTAAAATTAAATTGATTTAAACCTAATATTGCAAATGTGTTAAAAACATTTTAAACATTAATTATCACAAAAGCATTCAAGATTTTATTCATAAAAGTGTTGAACTGTACAAAATGTTTTCAGGTTAGAAAACAAGTTACTTTAACACAAACCACAATGGTAAACAGTCCCTTATTACAAATCACTTTACAGTCGGTTATTCTGTGAGCCAAACTTACGCTTTTTCTGGGGTGATTATGGAAGTACCCTGAGTAATTTCTGCTTTTTGTTGGGAACACGCCCATTTAATGGTTAACCAGGCCCATTTTCAAGTAGAAATTCAAGTAAAAAAAACACTCCGAGTGTTTTCAAAAGTGTAGGTTGTGCGGTGTAAAAATTTGGGTACAGAATTAGTCGCACGGATGGTGCAAAAAAAATTTTGGCGAATAAACCGAGAAAAAAAAGTCAGTTGGACTTTAGTAAACCTGGACCAATGGGGGGAATTTATCATGGTATATAGAGCTTTTTTTGTCTATTTTTAATGCCAAACTTTGCGCAAGAGTTTTTTTTGCGTCTTTCCCCCCCCCCAAAATCTGATAGAATTCTTCATAACCATATCTACAGTTAAGTTTACCATAGAGCACTTTCTACTGTCGAATCGAATTTATTAACTCCATGGTTTTTTTTAAACGCAAAAAAATGCGCAAATGCACTTTTCTTGCGCAAATATACACCCCCTTGGAGGACATGTAACAAAGTGTTTTAAAGCATCTGACAATTATATTAACTATTTTGGGACAGTTAGGACTACTACTCCCATCATGGACAGACTCTGCCCATGATGGGAGTTGCAGTCAAGGGGCTGAGGTGCAGATCGCACCGGGTCATTCTCCAGAGACCCACTGCGATCCACATTTTTAACTGTAAAAGCCGGCAGCACATGGGACTACACTGCGCTGCCCGCCGGCTCCTGTATACATCTCTCATTATTCATAATCGCCGCCGGGAGATGGGAGCTCTTATTGGTGCGTAGCTTTTCACCAATCAGAGCTCCCGTCTCCCGGCGGTGGGGATTATGAATTGCCGATAAATGTTCTGGTCACTGATTTAGAGTGGCTGCAGCCACAGTGAATAGTGGTGGCTCTTGCGGGCCCAGACACTTTTCCTCCTGATTGTAATATTTTTGTATTTCCTTGCCTGGCTGCACTCCGGCAGGCTCAGATAATGCAGCAGGTCTTGTGGGCTGTGTTGATATTATGACGAGTGATGTCCGCTACCGACTCCTCTGTACGACGTCAGGGACGTTACTCCTCATTTACTGCAGCCGCCACGGGTGACTGTTCTAAAGTGGCTGCGGTCGGGCTGCTGAACAAGTGGCGGCTGCAGAGAATTAGGAGTGATGTCCCTGATGCCGCGAAGAGGAGCTGGCAGTGGACATCACTCGTCATGCTATCCACACAGCCCACAAGACCCGCCGCATTACCTGAGCCTGCCGGAGTGCGGCCAGGTAAGGAAATATGAAAAATAGAAAATGTAGGGGGGCTTGGAGTTTACCTGCTTTGTTATCTTGGGAGTAGTAGTGTGCCTGCATTTTTCTGTAACCCTTTTCATTTGAGGAAAGCAGTAGGCATCTAAGATCCCTGTGAAAAGTCAGTATTTGAGAGGCTAAGGCATCGGAGGGGGAGTGTTTATTGGAAACCTCCAGTTTTTTGAGGGCAGTAAGTACTTCAATAATTTTCACTTCAATACCTTTTGTGAGGACAGAGCTGTATTTAATGCAGAGCCCCCTGATCACTGCCTTGTGGCAGTTCCAAAGTGTAATTTTACTGCTAACCGAAGTAGCGTTAATCTTAAAATATTCAGTTATATCTGATCTAAGACGAACGGAATATTCAGGGTGTGATAGGAGAAAGGGGCTAGATCTCCACATGCGGGTTGTTTTGGATTAAACTTTATCCGATATGACGATGGAGACCGCAGCATGGTCCGACCATTTTATTGCCTCTATGGAGCAGTCCATAGTTAGTGGCAGTAAAGAACTACCCAGGAGGATCATGTCGATCCTTGAATAGGTATTGTGCACTCTTGTGTGGAATGTGTAGCCTTTTTCTGATAGATGCTGCAGTCTCTATACATCATATATATCTGCTTCCCATGCCCAGGAGGATTAGAAAAAGGAAGGGGTCCTAGTGGAGGCAGTAGAATCAAGAGCAGGGTCCATTATGGAATTGTAGTCTCCACAGATGACTAGCGGTCCCCAGGAGGGCTGGGCAGCTACTTTAAGTAGTCTATTAAGAAATCTTAGTTGGCCCGAATTAGGGGTATATAAGGACACTAGAGTCATATGTACGGCATTTAGCACATAGTGTAAGATAATGAATCTACCATTGGGATCGACAACATAGTCTGTCAGGGGAAAAGACACAGTGTTTTTAATAGCTATAAGGACTCCCCTAGTTTTGGTGTGGTAGGAAGAAAGAAAGATGTGTGGGAATAAGGGGTGTTTAACCCTATGTACATCCTTAGCTAGCAGATGTGTTTCCTGGACGTAAATTACATCGCTCTTAGAAGCCAGGGCATCCTTCCATAATTGAGACCTCTTACATGGCACATTCAGACCATTGACATTTAAACTAATAAGCTTTATAACCATTAAAATGTTTGGTAGTAATAGACTGAAATACTGTGGGTATTGAAACAATATTGGGGAGCATGCCTCCCAGCCAGCACACGCTCCCCCTGCGGTAATAAGACATCTAGGGTGAACAATCTTAGGCATCAGTACGTCCGTAGGCATTTGGTGTAAAAACAACAAGAAAACAAATAAGCAAAAAGTAAAGATAAAAAATAAAGGGCTCACAGAACTAGACCACAGTGTAGTAGGAGGCAAAGTCCACCCTGAGGCCGAAGGGATAGCTGACCTGTCACCTGGAATGTATGCAGGTCTTAAACAGAAAGACAGCCAAATCAGGTTGTAACCCAGTCCTTCTTGACACGGAGAGGTCTGGAGCATTGTGGTAGGCCCGCTATAGGGGCCACAGACAGGTTCCATCTTAACCCCTTAAGGACCAAGGGGGTACAGATACTCTTTGCTCCCTGGTACTTAAGGACCAAGGGCGTACCTGTACGCCCGTGGGAATTTCAGTCCCTGTCGCGCACTGGGCGGGGACCGGGCCGGGGTGACTGCTGATATCTATCAGTAGGCACCCCGCGCAAATGCCCAGGGGGGTCATCAGACCCCCCCATGTCGGCGATCGATATGTGAATTCACACTTGCGATTTGCGGCTATTCCGGGTCATACGGGTCTATAGTGACCCGGAAAATAAAGGGGATTGTGGATGTCCTAGACACCCACGATCCCCTTGAAGCAATAGGAGTGAGGTGGCTGGGGTGCCACCCCTCCTATCTCTGCTATTGGTGGTCTAGGCGCGACCACCAATAGCAGATCGGGGGCAGAGGGGTTTCCTTTCGGTTTCCCCGTTCTGCCCACCCACAATAGGAGGGGCAGGACGGGGAAACCGACAGGGACCGGCGCCGAAGATCCACTTACCCATCCGCGACGGCAGCGGGCGTCGATCAGCAGCGGCAGCGAGCGACGATCGGCGGAAGAAGAGGACGGCGACGCAGCTCCCTGGATCCAACGGAAGCCGGTGAGTTACTTAGCCACCTCTGGAGGGCTACAGTCTGAGACCACTATAGTGGTCTCTAAACTGTAACCCTCCAGATGTTGCAAAACTAAAACTCCCAGCATGCCCAGAGAGCTGTTTAGGCATGCTGGGAGTTGCAGTTTTGCAACAGCTGGAGGTCTACAGTTTGAGACCACTGCACAGTGATCTCTATACTGTGCACCTCCAGATCTTGCAAAACTACAACTGATAGCATGCCCACACAGCAGTTTGCTGTCTGGGCATGCTGGGAGTTGTAGTTTTGCCACATCTGGAGGTCCACAGTTTGGACCTAAACTATAGCTCTCCAGATGTTGCAAAACTGCAACTCCCATCATGCCTAAACAGCAAACAGCTGTCTCGGCATGGTGAGAGTTGTAGTTGCATACCTCCAGCTGTTGCATAACTACATCTCCCAGCATGCCTTTCGGCGATCAGTACATGCTGGGAGTTGAAGTTTTGCAACAGCTGGAGGCACACTGGTTGGAAAATACTGAGTTAGGTAACAGAACCTAACTGAAGGTTTTCCAACCAGTGTGCCTCCAGCTGTTGCAAAAGTACAACTCCCAGCATTCACACTGGCGGGTTTACAGTAAGTTTACTATTTCAAGTATGAGCTGCGGCAAATTTTTCGCCGCAGCGCAAACTCCTAGCGGTAAATTCACTGTAAACCTCCGCCAGTGTGAATGTACCCTAAAAACACTACACTACACTACACTAACACATAATAAACGGTAAAACACTACATTTACACCCCCTTACACTGTCCCCCCAATAAAAATAAAAAATATATTGTACGGCAGTGTTTCCAAAACGGAGCCTCCAGCTGTTGCAAAACAACAACTCACAGCATTTCCAGACAGCCACTGACTGTCCAGGCATGCTGGGAGTTTAGCAACAGCTGGAGGCACCCTGTTTGGGAATCACTGGCGTAGAATACCCCTATGTCCACCCCTGTGCAATCCCTAATTTAGTCCTCAAATGCGCATGGCGCTCTCTCACTTCAGAGCCCTGTCGTATTTCAAGGAAACAGTTTAGTGCCACATATAGGGTATCTCCGTACTCGGGAGAAATTGCACTACTAATTTTGGGGGCTTTTTTCCTTTTACCCCTTATGAAAAAGAAAAGTTGGGGTCTACACCATCCTGTTAGTGTAAAAAAAATATTTTTTTTACACTAACATGCTGGTGTTGTCCTTTACTTTTTATTTTCATGAGAGGTAAAAGGAAAAAAAGACCCCCAAAATTTGTAACGCAATTTCTCCTGAGTATGGAAATACCCCATATGTGGGCATAAAATGTTCTGCGGACGCACAACAAGGCTCAGGAGGGAGAGCGCACCATGTACATTTGAGGCCTAAATTGGTGATTTGCACAGGGGTGGCTGATTTTACAGCGGTTCTGACATAAACCCAAAAAAATTTATACCCACATGTGACCCCATTTTGGAAACGACACCCCTCACGGAACGTGACAAGGGGTATAGTGAGCCTGAACACCCCACAGGTGTTTGACAAATTTTCATTAAAGTTGGATGGGAAAAAAAAAAAAAAATTTTAACTAAAATGCTGGTGTCACCCTAAATTTTTCATTTTCACAAGGGAAAATAAAAAAAGCCCCCCAAAATTTGTAACTCCATTTCTTCTGAGTAAGAACATACCCCATATGTGGATGTAAAGTGCTCTATGGGTGCACTACAATGCTCAGAAGAGAAGGAGCGCCATTGGGATTTTGAAGAGAAAATTTGTCCTGAATTGAAGGCCACTTGTGTTTACAAAGCCCCCATGGTACCATAACAATGGACCCCCCCACATGTGACCCCATTTTGGAAACTACACCCCTCATGTAATGTAATAAGGGGTACAGTGAGCATTTTTACGCCCCACAGGTGTCTGACAGATTTTTGGAACAGTGATTCGTGAAAATGAAAATTTTTATTTCCCATTTGCACAGCCCACTGTTCCAAAGATCTGTCAAATGCCACTTATTAAATTCTGTGAGGGGTGTAGTTTCCAAAATAGGGTCACATGTGGGGGGGGGGGTCCAATGTTCTGGCACCACAGGGGGCTTTGTAAATGCACATGGCCCCTGACTATCATTCCAAACGAATTCTCTTTCCAAAAGCTCAATGGTGCTCCTCCTCTTCTGAGCATTGTAGTTCGCCCGTAGTGCACTTCAGGTCAAGTTATGGCGTACCTCCATACTCAGAACAGATGGGGTCACAAATTTTGGAGGGTATTTTCTGCTATTAACCCTTGTAAAAATGTGACATTTGGGGGGAAACACACATTTTAGTGAAAAAAATATATATTTTTTTACATATGCAAAAGTTGTGAAACCCCTGTGGGGTATTAAGGCTCACTTTATTCCTTGTTACATTCCTCAAGGGGTCTAGTTTCCAAAATGATATGCCATGTGTTTTTTTTTGCTGTTCTGGCACCATAGGGGCTTCCTAAATGCGACATGCCCCCCGAGCAAAATTTGCTCTCAAAAAGCCAAATATCACTCCTTCTCTTCTGAGCATTGTAGATCGCCCGTAGTGCACTTCAGGCGAACTTATGGGGTACCTCAATACTCAGAAGAGATGGGGTTACAAATTTTGGGGGTATTTTCTGCTATTAACCCTTGCAAAAAGGTGAAATTTGGGGGAAAACACACATTTTAGTGAAAAAAAAATATTTTTTACATATGCAAACGTCGTGAAACACCTGTGGGGTATTAAGGCTCACTTTATTCCTTGTTACGTTCCCCAAGGGGTGTAGTTTCCAAAATGGTATGCCATGTGTTTTTTTTGCTGTTCTGGCACCATAGGGGCTTCCTAAATGCGACATGCCCCCCGAGCAAAATTTGCTCTCAAAAAGCCAAATATCACTCCTTCTCTTCTGAGCATTGTAGATCGCCCGTAGTGCACTTCAGGCGAACTTATGGGGTACCTCAATACTCAGAAGAGATGGGGTTACAAATTTTGGGGGTATTTTCTGCTATTAACCCTTGCAAAAAGGTGAAATTTGGGGGAAAACACACATTTTAGTGAAAAAAAAATATTTTTTACATATGCAAACGTCGTGAAACACCTGTGGGGTATTAAGGCTCACTTTATTCCTTGTTACGTTCCCCAAGGGGTGTAGTTTCCAAAATGGTATGCCATGTGTTTTTTTTGCTGTTCTGGCACCATAGGGGCTTCCTAAATGCAACATGCCCCCCAAAAACCATTTCTGAAAAACGTACTCTCCAAAATCCCCTTGTCGCTCCTTCGCTTCTGAGCCTTCTACTGCGCCCGCCGAACAATTTACATAGACATATGAGGTATGTCCTTACTCGAGAGAAATTGGGCTACAAATATAAGTTTACATTTTCTCCTTTTACCCCTTATAAAAATTCAAAAATTGGGTTTACAAGAACATGCGAGTGTAAAAAATGAAGATTGTGAATTTTCTCCTTCACTTTGCTGCTATTCCTGTGAAACACCTAAATGGTTAAAACACTTACTAAATTTCATTTTGAATACTTTGGGGGGTGGAGTTTTTATAATGGGGTCATTTGTGGGGTATTTCTAATGTGAAGACCCTTCAAATCCACTTCAAACCTGAACTGGTCCCTGAAAAATAGTGAGTTTGAAAATGTTGTGAAAAATTGGAAAATTGCTGCTGAACTTTGAAGTCCTCTGATGTCTTCCAAAAGTAAAAACACATCAATTATACGATTCAATTATAGAGTAGACATATTGGAAATGTGAATAAAATTTTTTTATTTTGAATATCCATTTTCCTTACAAGCAGAGAGCTTCAAAGTTAGAAAAATGCTACATTTTCAAATTTTTTATCAAATTTTGGGATTTTTCACCAAGAAAGGATGCAAGTTACCACAAAATGTTACCACTATGTTAAGGTAGAATATGTCACGAAAAAACAATCTCGGAATCAGAATGATAACTAAAAAGCATTCCAGAGTTAATAATGTTTAAAGTGACAGGGGTCAGATGTGCAGAAAACGCTCTGGTCCTAAGGTGTAAAATGGCCTGGTCCTTAAGGGGTTAATAGCAGGTCTTCGCCTTCTTTAAGTGACCGCAGAACATGAAGCTGGTCTCCTCTGCGTACCAGGAGATGTACATGGAAGACCCATCTGTAAGCTATGTTCGCTGATCTTAAAGCCTGAGTAATGGGCTGCAACTGTCTCCTACCGTGTTTCCCCGAAAATACACCCTACCCCGAAAATAAGCCCTAGCTGTATTATCGGGGTGGGCTGCAATATAAGCCCTACCCTGAAATTAAGACCTAGGCCAATGGTCTTCAACCTGCGGACCTCCAGATGTTGCAAAACTACAACTCCCAGCATGCCCGGAGAGCCAACGGCTGTCCTGGCATGCTGGGAGTTGTAGTTTTGCAACATCTGAAGGTCTGCAGGTTGAAGACCACTGACCTAGGCAATGCCCAGGCTGAGAATATTAACCCCTTCCCGACCTATGACATACCTGTACGTCATGGGTGGCAAGGTGTTCCCGACCCATGACATACAGGTACGTCATGGACATTACTGCCGCTACTCGCGGCATCCCGCAGCGCCCGGAAAGATGGTGGCTATCACTGATAGCCAGCCATCTTACCATGCGACCACGGGGGGTTTCGTCCCCCACCCCCCCCAGCGATCGCTGCTATCAGCTGGTCAAATCTGACTAGCTGATAGCAGCGTTTCGCTATGAAAATACTTAGCAGCGCGGTGTGTGAGTCCCGATCACGGGGATCGGGGCACAAACCGCTCTGCTAAGTGTCCCTGACCCGTCCCCCGGCGTCACTTACCCGTCGGAGCGGTGTCCCGATCGGTCCCGGCGTCCTCCGTGCGGTCCCGGCGTCCTCCGTGCGGTCCCGGCGGCGCTGCGTCCCGGAGGTGAGTTTCCGGCAGCAGTGCGGCATCTTCATTGGCAGCAGTGAGATCGCCGTAAAGCGATCTCACTGCTGCCTCTGAGAGTTTCAAAACTGCAACTCCCAGCATGCCCAGACAGCCTTTGGCTTTCTGGGCATGCTGGGAGTTGTAGTTTTGCAACATCTGGAGGTCCACAGTTTGGAGACCACTGTATAATGGTCTCCAATCTGTGCTCTTCCAGATGTTGCAAAACTACAAATCTCAGCATGCTCAGTCTGTCCAGGCATGCTGGGAGTTGTAGTTCTCTAACATCTGGAAGAGCACAGATTGGAGACCATTATACAGTGGTCTCCAAACTGTGGACCTCCAGATGTTGCAAAACTACAACTCCCAGCATGCCCAGACTGCCCAAGCATGCTGGAAGTTGTAGTTCGGCAACATCTGATCCTTCAGATATTGCCGAACTACAACTTCCAGCATGCCTTGGCAGTCTGGGCATGCTGGGAGTTGTAGTTTTGCAACATCTGGAGGCACACTAGTTGGGAAACATTGTCCGTTTCCTACCTCAGTGCCTCCAGCTGTTGCAATTGTTGCAAAACTATAACTCCCAGCATGCACTGACAGACCATGCATGCTGGGAGTTGTAGTTTTGCAACAGCTGGAGGCACACTGGTTTGGAAACACTAAGTTTGGTTGCAAAACACTTGAAAGTTTATTACTTAACTTAGTGTTTCCAAACCAGTGTTCCTCCAGCTGTTGCAAAACTACAACTCCCAGCATGCACGGACAGCCAAAGGGCATGCTCGGAGTTTGCAACAGCTGGATGTTTGCCCCCTCCCCCCAATGTGAATGTACAGGGTACACTCACATGGGCGGAGGTTTACAGTGAGTGCTGGAAGTTTGAGATGGCGCAAATTTTGCGCTGCAGCTCAAACTTCCAGCGGCAAACTTGCTGTGAACCTCTGCCCATGTGACTGTACCCTAAAAACACTACACTACACTGACACTAACCTAAAATAAAAAGTAAAAAACACTACATATACACATACCCCTACACAGCCCCCCTCCCCCCAAAAAATGAAAAACGTCTGGTACGCTACTGTTTCCAAAACGGAGCCTCCAGCTGTTGCAAAATAATAACTCCCAGTATTGCCGGACAGCCATTGACTGTCCAGGCATGCTGGGAGTTTTGCAACAGCTGGAGGCACCCTGTTTGGGAATCACTGGCGTAGAATACCCCTATGTCCACCCCTATGCAAATCCCTAATTCAGGCCTCAAATGCGCATGGCGCTCTCTCACTTTGGAGCCCTGTCGTATTTCAGGGCAACAGTTTTGGGACACATATGGGGTATCGCCGTACTCGGGAGAAATTGCCTTACAAATTTTGGGGGGCTTTTTCTTCTTTAACCCCTTATGAAAAGGTGAAGTTGGGGTCTACACCAGCATGTTAGTGTAAAAAAATAATTTTTTTACACTGACATGCTGGTGTTGCCCTATACTTTTCATTTTCACAAGAGGTAAAAGGGAAAAAAGACCCTCTAAATTTGTAACGCAATTTCTCCTGAGTACGGAGATACCCCATATGTGGGTGCAAAGTGCTCTGAGGGCGCACAACAAGGCCCAGAAGGGAGAGTGCCCCATGTACATTTGAGGCGATTTGCACAGGGGTGGCTGATTGTTACAGCAGTTCTGACAAACGCAAAACAATAAATATCCATATGTGACCCCATTTTGGAAACTACACCCCTCACGGAATGTAATAAGGGGTGCAGTGAGCATTTACACCCCACAGGTGTCTGACAGATTTTTGGAACAGTGGTCTGTGAAAATGAAAAATAAAATTTTTGATTTGCACAGTCCACCGTTTCAAATATCTGTCAAACGCCAGTGGGGTGTAAATACTCACTGCACCCCTTATTACATTCCATGAGGGGTATAGTTTCCAAAATGGGGTCACATGTGGGGGGGTCCACTGTTCTGGCACCATAGGGGCTTCCTAAATGGGACATGCCCCCCAAAAACCCTTTCAGAAAAACTCACTCTCCAAAATCCCATTGTCGCTCCTTCCCTTCTGAGCCCTCTACTGCGCCCACCGAACATTTTACATACGCATATGAGGTATTTCCTTACTCGAGAGAAATTGGGTTACAAATTTTAGGGTGATTTCTCTCCTTTTACCCCTTGTAAAAATTAAAAAATTGGGTCTACAAGAAAATGCGAGTGTAAAAAATGAAGATTTAGAATTTTCTCCTTCACTTTGCTGCTATTCCTGTGAAACACCTAAAGGGTTAAAACACTTACTGAATGTCATTTTGAATACTTTGGGGGGTGCAGTTTTTATAATGGGGTCATTTATGGGGCATTTCTAATATGAAGATCCTTAAAATCCACTTCCAACCCGAACTGGGCCCTGAAAAATTACGATTTTGAAAATCTTGAGAAAAATTTGAAAATTGCTGCGGAACTTTGAAGCCCTCTGATGTCTTCCAAAAGTAAAAAACTTGTCAATTTTTTTATGCAAACACAAAGTAGACATATTGTATATGTGAATCAATATGTAATTTATTTGGAATATCCATTTTCCTTTCAAGCAGAGACTTTCAAAGTTAGAAAAATGCTAAATTTTCAAAATTTTCATGAAATTTTTAGATTTTTTACCAAGAAAGGATACAAATATCAGTGAAATTTTACCGATAAAATAAAGTAGAATATGTCACGAAAAAACAATCTCGGAATCAGAATGATAAGTAAAAGCATTCCAAAGTTATTAATGTTTAAAGTGACAGTGGTCAGATTTTCAAAAAATGCCCAGGTCATGAAGGTGAAAATGGGCTGGGTCATGAAGGGGTTAAAAAACAAACTTTAACTTACCTTCGTCCTCCGTTCCCAAGTTGCTAAGGAACCGGCCTAACTGTCCTCCGCTGTTCTTGCTGCTTCCTGGTGTTGTGACGTCTCAGAGCCTTCAGCCTATCACCGGCCGCAGCGATGTCCCTCCTCTGCCGATGATAGGCTGAGCGCATTGTCATGTAAGGAGTCGGCCGGCTCCTTACATGACAGTGGGCTCAGCCTATCATCGGCAGAGGCGGGACCTCGCTGCGGCCGGTGATAGGCTGATGGCTCTGAGACGTCACAACACCAGGAAGCAGCAAGGACAGTGGAGGGACCATGAGCCCGGTTCCTTAGCAACGCGGAAGACAAAGGTAAGTTAAAGTTTGTTTTTTAATATTTGCAGCCCGGGCACAGGAATAGAAAGTACAGCGCAGCGGCTGATAATTATTTGGCAGGGAGGAGAGAAGCAGCGCTCGCTGGTGACATACGATTAGTCCCCCGATGTGGGGTGCAGCTCTGGGCTGATAAACCGGCAGAGGGGGGGATGTTGGGGGCAGAGCTGCCTCCATCAGATGATGATGATGATGATGGGGGGGGAGTAAATACCGTTAAATGTTGTTCGATGTACACACTGTACTGTAAATGTTACGCCGAGCGCTCCGGGTCCCTGCTCCTCCCCGGAGCGCTCGCGAATTTCTCCTCTCTGAAGCGCCCCGGTCGGACCCGCTGACCGGGAGCGCTGCACTGACATTCACGATGGGGATGCGATTCGCATAGCGGGACGCGCCCGCTCGCGAATCGCATCCCAAGCCACTTACCCGTCCCGGTCCCCGGCTGTCATGTTCTCTAGGGCGCGCACGCGCCAGCTCTCTAAGATTTAAAGGGCCAGTGCACCAGTGATTGGTGCCTGGCCCAATCAGTCTGATTAGCTTCCACCTGCTCCCTGTCCATATAACCTCACTTCCCCTGCACTTCCTGGCCGGATCTTGTTGCCTTGTGCCAGAGAAAGCGTTAGTGTTGTCCAAAGCCTGTGTTTCCAGACCTTCTGCTATTGCTATTGACTACGAACCTTGCCGCCTGCCCCGACCTTCTGCTACGTCTGACCTTGCCTCTGCCTAGTCCTTCTGTCCCACGCCTTCTCAGCAGTCAGCGAGGTTGTGCCGTTGCCGGTGGATACGACCTGGTTGCTACCGCCGCAGCAAGACCATCCAGCTTTGCGGCGAGCTCTGGTGAAAACCAGTAGCAACCTAGAACCGGTCCACCAACACGGTCCACGACAATCCCTCACTGACACAGAGGATCCACATCCAGCTAGCCGAATCATAACAGTAGATCCGGCCATGGATCCCGCTGAGGTGCCGCTGCCAAGTCTCGCTGACCTACCCACGGTGGTCGCCCAGCAATCGCAGCAAATTGCCCAACAAGGACAGCAGCTGTCACAGTTGACCGCCATGTTACAGCAACTTCTGCCACTGCTACAGCAGCAACCATCTCCTCCGCCAGCTCCTGCACCTCCTCCGCAGAGAGTGGCCGCTCCTAGCCTCCGCTTGTCCCTGCCAGACAAATTTGATGGGGACTCCTGTCTTCGTGGCTTCCTGTCTCAATGTTCCCTACATATGGAGATGTTGTCGGACCAATTTCCTAAAGAACGGTCTAAGGTGGCGTTCGTAGTGAGTCTTCTGTCTGGAAAGGCCTTGTCTTGGGCCACACCGCTCTGGGACCGCAATGATCCTGCCACAGCCACAGTCCAGTCCTTCTTCACTGAAATCCGTAGTGTCTTCGAGGAACCAGCCCGAGCTTCTTCTGCCGAGACTGCCCTGCTGAACCTGGTCCAGGGTAATTCTTCAGTAGGCGAGTACGCCATCCAATTTTGTACTCTCGCCTCCGAATTATCTTGGAATAACGAGGCCCTCTGCGCGACCTTTAAAAAAGGCCTATCCAGTAACATTAAGGATGTGCTGGCCGCACAAGAGATTCCTGCCAACCTGCAAGAACTTATCTATTTGGCCACCCGCATTGACATGCGTTTTTCTGAAAGACACCAGGAGCTCCGCCAGGAAAAAGACTTTGATCTCTGGGCACCTCTCTCACAGTATCCTTTGCAATCTAACCCTGTGCCTCCCGCCGAGGAGGCTATGCAAGTGGATCGGTCTCGCCTGATCCATGAAGAGAGGACTCGCCGTAGGGATAAAAATTTATGTCTGTACTGCGCTAGTACCGAACATTTCTTGGTGGATTGCCCTATTCGTCCTCCACGTCTGGGAAACGCACGCACGCACCCAGCTCACGTGGGTGTGGCGTCTCTTGGTACGAAGTCTGCTTCTCCACGTCTCACTGTGCCCGTGCGGATTTCTCCATCTGCCAATTCCTCCTTCTCAGCCGTGGCCTTCTTGGACTCTGGTTCTTCTGGAAATTTTATTCTGGCCTCTTTGGTGAATAGGTTCTGCATCCCGGTGACCCGTCTCGTCAAGCCGCTCTACATTTCTTCGGTCAATGGAGTGAAGTTGGACGGCACTGTGCGTTACCGCACAGAGCCCTTGCTTATGAGCATTGGACTGCATCACGAGAAAATTTAATTTTTTGTCCTGCCCAACTGCACCTCTGAAGTCCTCCTCGGTCTGCCATGGCTCCAGCATCATTCTCCCACCCTTGACTGGACCACCGGGGAGATCAAGAATTGGTTTCCTGCTTGCCGCAAGAAATGCCTCACGTCTGCTCCCAGTCCCGTCTGTCGGGCCTCAGTGTCTCCTGCTGTGCCTGGTCTCCCCAAGGCCTATCAGGACTGTGCCGTGCCTCCTCATAGCCCACGTCCTGGTGACACTCTGCCCTGTGACATGCTTCACCCTCTGCCCCCCCTCCCCATTTTCATTCCTTCTGAACTACCTGCCGCTGATGTAGCTACCCAGGACTTTTTGTTCCGGAAGGAAACTCAAGAGGCGCCCCCTATGTTCTCTTTTCATTTGAAGGGACAAGGAGACAAAAAGAGGGGGAGACCTAAGGGGGGGGGGTACTGTCACGCCGAGTGCTCCGGGTCCCTGCTCCTCCCCGGAGCGCTCGCGGCGTTCTCCTCTCTGAAGCGCTCCGGTCGGACCCGCTGACCGGGAGCGCTGCACTGACATTCACGATGGGGATGCGATTCGCATAGCGGGACGCGCCCGCTCGCGAATCGCATCTCAAGCCACTTACCCGTCCCGGTCCCCGGCTGTCATGTTCTGGCGCGCGCGGCTCCGCTCTCTAGGGCGTGCGCGCCAGCTCTCTAAGATTTAAAGGGCCAGTGCACCAGTGATTGGTGCCTGGCTCAATCAGTCTGATTAGCCTCCACTTGCTCCCTGTCCATATAACCTCACTTCCCCTGCACTTCCTGGCCGGATCTTGTTGCCTTGTGCCAGAGAAAGCTTCTGCTATTGCTATTGACTACGAACCTTGCCGCCTGCCCTGACCTTCTGCTACGTCTGACCTTGCCTCTGCCTAGTCCTTCTGTCCCACGCCTTCTCAGCAGTCAGCGAGGTTGAGCCGTTGCCGGTGGATACGACCTGGTTGCTACCGCCGCAGCAAGACCATCCCGCTTTGAGGCGGGCTCTGGTGAAAACCAGTAGCAACCTAGAACCGGTCCACCGACACGGTCCACGCCAATCCCTCGCTGACACAGAGGATCCACATCCAGCTAGCCGAATCATAACAGTAAATAAATAAGCCCTACCCTGAAAATAAGCCCTAGTGTGTTTTTGGTGACTAAAATTAATATAAGACCCGGTCTTATTTTCGGAGAAACACGGTAGCTTGGAGAGTGGCGGCAGATAAGTCTGAGTATACAGAGACTTGATGAAATGGGTCAGGTAAATCCCCGTTCTTGCGGGAATATTCCAAGACTTTTTCTTTTATGTTGTAAAAATGGATCCTAGCTAGCACGTTTCTAGGCACCGTATCATCTAAGTGCCGAGGTTTTGGTATCCTGTGTGCCCTGTCTATTTTCAACTCTTGAGTGGAGGCAGTAAGCAGCACAGCTTGGAGGAGTGAGCGGACATAGGTCGGAATATCATTAGGATGGACTGACTCCGAAATGCCTCTCAGCTTTAAATTATTTCTCTGACTCCTATCCTCCAAATCAGCTACTTTTGCTCGGAGGGAGGCAACTTCTTCATCCAAGTCAGTATGCAATTCGACTAAGGTGTTATGGAGGTCAGAGAATTCTTCAAGCTAGTTTTCTATATGATCTACTTGTGCCCCAATCTCCCCCACTGAAATTTGTAGCGGAGTAATAACTCCTGCAATGTCTCTCAGGAAAGTCTTATGGAGTGCAAGTAGCATAGATTTTATGTCTGTGCCGGTCAGAACCTGGTCTGAGACCTGGATTGCGTCCAGTATACAGCTATACCCCTTATCTGGGAAAGTTGACAGGATTCCTTCAGAAGCCCGATGTCTTACCTCCGTTGGTGAAAGTCTGATCCACCGCGGCTGTCCATTCATCTTGCGCACCATCATCACTGCAGACTGAGGCTGAGGACGGCTTAAGAGATGCCCCAACTGCTTGAATTTGGACAACGGAGCAGCGTAGGGAAGGGTCCGAAGTGGAGCGGCGCATCACAGGAGGTACATGCTGCAGGCCGGTGTTGCGGTCCTCCGCTTGTGAGGCAGACAGCAGGGACTGGATAGGGAGACTGGCGACATCTTGGGTTGTTGGCAGCTTGCAGGTAAAGTTAAATTTCACCAGCGTCCCTTGCTTAGGTGCCCCGTTTCCTTCAGCCGGCCATACTGGGTGAGGGTTTATGAACCTGTATGTCGATTTTGGCAAGGCTGGTTGCTCGGTATAATTGCTAGGCCAGGTGGTGAGACCAGAGCTCTCTCTCTATGCAGCGATTCACTCCGGCAGCCAAGCCCCGCCCCCCTAAGAATATTATTAAAAGTTACATTTTATGAAAGGCATATCCTCAATACTGTGCACACTAACATTTTTACAAAAGAGACAGTTTTCTTCTTCCTACCTGCCTCAGCTAATATTCTGATCCTGCCACCCACCTGATGCCGCACATCTGATGTCAAGTTCTCCTTTTTTCACCCACATTCGTCACCGGGTACTGATATTGCCACCCACCACCCCACTCTGTCACCGGGTCATTTTAGGACTCCTGATGCCACCTTCAAGCTGTCTCATGTTGCCACCATATGTTCTCCTCATGCTGATGCCACCTCTAGGCTGTCTTATTCTGCCACCATATGTTCTCCTCATGCTGATGCCAGCTCCAGATGGTCTCATATTGCAACCATATGTTCTCATGCTGATGCCACCTCCAGGCTGTCTCATTCTGCCACCATAAGTTCTCCTCATGCTGATGCCAGCTCCAGGCTGTCTCTTACTGCCACCATATATTCTCCTCGTGCTGATGCCACCTCCAGGCTGTCTCATTCTGCCACCATATGTTCTCCACCTGCTGATGCCAGCTCCAGGCTGTCTCATTCTGCCACCATATTTTTTCCTCATGCTGATGCCAGCTCCAGGCTGTCTCATTCAGCCACCATAAGTTCTCCTCATGCTGATGTCACCTCCAGGCTGTCTCATTTTGCCACCATATGTTCTTCTTCTGCTGATGCCAGCTCCAGGCTTTCTCATTCTGCCACCATATGTTCTCCTAATGCTGAGGCCAGCTCCAGGCTGTCTCATTCTGCCACCATAAGTTCTCCTCATGCTAATGCCAGCTCCAGGCTGCGTCATTCAGCCACTATATGGTCTCCTCTTGCTGCTGCCAACTCCAGGCTGTGTCATTCAGCCACTATATGGTCTCCTCATGCTGCCACACCTCCAGGCTGTGTCTTTCAGCCACTATATGGTCTCCTCATGCTGCCGCCAACTCCAGTCTGTGTCATTCAGCCACTAAATGGTCTCCTCTTGCTGTCACCAACTCCAGGCTGCTGCCACCTGCAGGCTGTGTCACAGTGCCGCCATGTGGTCTCCTCATACTGCTGGTATATTGTATACAACTTTTTAGGTTCATCTAATTGAAATATTCAATTTAAATGCTAAAAATATCTTTTATCTTTTCAATTGTGAGGCCCTATGGTCTCGTCAGGCTGCTGCCACCTCCAGGCTGGGTCATTCAGCCACTATATGGTCCCCTCATGCTGCCGCCACCTCCACACTGTTTAATTCAGCCACTATATGGTCTCCTCATACTGATGCCACCTCCAGGCTCTGTCATTGTGCCACTCTGCGACAGTGATTCTAATAGTTACGCATCTAATATGCATGTCATTCTGAATAACAGTATTATTTCACTAACACAGCACACTCCCTATGCGTATTACAGAAAGGAAAAGTGTCCTACACCCCCTCTTGAGGCTCTCTGTAGGCCAGAAATAGCCATTTTTAGTAGAGATTGGCCGCAAAAAAACTTTCGACCGAACCACATTTTGGGGGAAAATTTTTGGAATTAAAATTTTCCAAAATTCATCCATCTCTAATAATGACCCAAACCACATAGCTAAGGTAACAAAGGTGAGGTTCAATAGGAGCACATTAAAGGGGTTATCCAGCATTTTTTAACATTCTAACCTTACCTTCCACCACTCCCCCTTTGCCACTGAAATTATTATCCAGTCCTCCAGGCTTCGTCAGGCTTTTGGAGCCCCACACCTCATACTGAGCTCAGTTAATCACCACCTGCAGCACTGTCCCTCATTGGCTTCGAGATAGAAATCATCATTAGAGGTCATGTAACAGGCCCAGACCCGGTCTTTTTCCTGGTCTCCGGGCCCATAACATGACACTGCCAATCACTGGCCAGGGCAGGACATCATTTTTACAGCAATAGCCTTGGCAGAATTTAAAATAAAAAATAAAAATAGCTGAATAACCCCTTTTAGGTGTCACAAACCTGGATGTGGATGTCACAGAGCAGATAGTGTATCCTCTACCTGTGTGGCTGATGACTCGGACCATATCGGGGAGTGGACTCTAAGGTGCCGCTGGTCTTCACCAGAGCCCGCCACAAGGCAGGATGGATTTGCTGCGGCAGGCGACACCCAGGTCGCTACCCCTGATACAGCTTGACCACACAGGTACTGGGCAAGGCGAGGTACAGGAGGATGAAACAGAGGCGTAGACAACGTAGCAGAAGGAAATGAAAACTGGCACAAAACTAACTAAAGCAATGAGTGGATAAAAAAAGAGGGGAAATCAGGATCACGTCTATATGGGGTGCAAAATTACTATATTCATCTATAATATTATCTGATGAATGCAAATTAACTCCAATACCCAATGTAATACTTTTTTCTTATCTTCCCATCTTCTGCATATTCTTTTTATCATGTCAATATGGTGTAATAATCTTTATTACTAGAGCTTCTATTTTTTAAATGGTTTTACTTCCAACGATAAAGTCATGTAAAGTTACAATATTCTAAATATTTATGAGTCAATAAAGATAATAACCAAAGATACAATTTAAATTTTTAGGAAATGCAGTGACAACGAAGACTCATTTTGCATATTTATAAGAATTTTATTGCTGTCCTGCTGTTTTGTTAGATACTTCATTCATATGAAAAAAATGTGACATAGCATAACAGTTCTGTCATACATCCTGTCTGTTTTCCTTGGTGATGGGGATAGTTTATAGTCTAGATTTCATACAAGGACTATTTGAGCTGCCAATAACTAAATACCATGAACACATAGTAATTCACAATGATTGAAGGCTTAATTAAAAAGTGATGTAGTGCATCAGGAGATTTTCCTGGTGCCTCTTATCAAAGTTCAACAGCAGCACTGAGCGGTTTTACTTTCTCAATCAACTGCATCACTTAGAGATGAGCTATGAAACACTTGTGGAAGAATAATTAAACAATTGTCACCAAACTGATATAAACTTCATTTTAATTTATAAGGTGACTAAAAAAAGAGATCTCACAGGTTTTTTGCAAAAATCAGGAATTTGAAAGGACTTTAATGAGAACTCTCTACAGCAATATATTATTAAGCACAACATTACAGAGTAGTTGCAGAAATGTGCAGGAGCTTTTTCAAGGATTTTTCATTGGTTTTACAATAATTCTTTTACATATGGTTGGTTAAAGGAAAACTAATAAGAGCATCAACCGCACTAACCTGTTTATACTGTGTAATGGTGTGAGTGATGCTGATTCCAATGCGAGTAACCTTTTCTAAATCCAGTACGCCATTGCTGAGATATATATATCTAATCATACATGCATACTGTGACATCAGCCTCATGTACGACATGTTGCCACTATCGCGCATGCTCCGCCACTAACTTGAAGTTTCTTCCCAATCCTTTGGAATCCCTTCATAAGAGGACCCTAAAAGAGGGAAGTCTGTTATTTATCTGTACCAGATCCAGTGGCAAGTCACTGAGGGTGGCTACAGCTCCTTTCAGTGAGAATGCCTGGTTTCAAAGAGATTGAGCTCCTCTCCACTAATGGCTATTGCCTACTGTTGAATTGGGCCATGTATTTCTTTAATGTATATATGTTGTCCCTACCAGGGACTGAGGTGCCTTCTAAAATATAACTTTTAATGGTGTATTTAAAAAAAAATACCGATCCACACACAAAAAATAATAAATAATTATAGTATCTTCAAGAAGTGATATTAACACACTATTGCGACTATTAAGACAAATGACGCGGTAGGTATAGCACCAGTGGTTAGGTACACACCATGCTATAGTATTGTAATCATAGATGATATGTTTACAATATTACATATAGTATTCAAGTCCCATCCTGGATAGGATGTTGACACTATCACATAGAGTATTCAAACAATGTTAATCGATATATTTTCCTTTCTCCCTCTCCCAACGCGTTTCCATGTAGGGGTTAGAATATATAGTTATCCCCCACACTTCTTCAGGGGATTAGGTATATGGTTATAGCAGACTCTGGAGTCAGGTATCTCGTTAATATGTCACTGTGTATATCTCTTTAAAAGCAGATTTGTCATCTAATGACACCCAGAGAGTAACCACCATAGAGTAAACTGCGTCAAAAAGAGCTCCGACTCTGTGATTAGCTATCGCGTCCAGAGACCAGATAGGGCGTTTCTCACCATCCCGGTTAGTGCTGTCTACTGGATCAAATAAAGTGAGAGAGCCGGGCAATTCAATTGTTCAAGACAAAGTGCGTCTGAGTCGCTGCTGTGGCAGCGAGTACCGGAGCGGTGTCCGGGCTGTCTGCGTGTCAGGTGAACACGCCGGCGTGTTCACCTGACACGCAGACAGCCCGGACACCGCTCCGGTACTCGCTGCCACAGCAGCGACTCAGACGCACTTTGTCTTGAACAATTGAATTGCCCGGCTCTCTCACTTTATTTGATCCAGTAGACAGCACTAACCGGGATGGTGAGAAACGCCCTATCTGGTCTCTGGACGCGATAGCTAATCACAGAGTCGGAGCTCTTTTTGACGCAGTTTACTCTATGGTGGTTACTCTCTGGGTGTCATTAGTTGACAAATCTGCTTTTAAAGAGATATACACAGTGACATATTAACGAGATACCTGACTCCAGAGTCTGCTATAACCATATACCTAATCCCCTGAAGAAGTGTGGGGGATAACTATATATTCTAACCCCTACATGGAAACGCGTTGGGAGAGGGAGAAAGGAAAATATATCGATTAACATTGTTTGAATACTCTATGTGATAGTGTCAACATCCTATCCAGGATGGGACTTGAATACTATATGTAATATTGTAAACATATCATCTATGATTACAATACTATAGCATGGTGTGTACCTAACCACTGGTGCTATACCTACCGCGTCATTTGTCTTAATAGTCGCAATAGTGTGTTAATATCACTTCTTGAAGATACTACAATTATTTATTATTTTTTGTGTGTGGATCGGTATTTTTTTTTAAATACACCATTAAAAGTTATATTTTAGAAGGCACCTCAGTCCCTGGTAGGGACAACATATATACATTTTTTTGATTTGCTGCCGAGAGGAACTATGTACTAATCCGGGTATATGTATGGCCAAACATTACATACATTAATATTCCCATGTATTTCTTTCTCTGTCTACATGGTGGTATCTTGTCGGTCATGCTCCATACTCCTGGAATCATGGCTCCCATCACTAAGTAGTGATGCCAAGAGTAGAGGGTGTTATGGCCAAGGCTGATGACTGGCTTTGGTGGTCATGTGATTTTTTTTCTCCTTTTTAATTTATATTTATAAAATTTTTAAGGTAGATAATCCCTCTAATGGTAACAAATAGAACATTTCTTAGAGATTTTTTAGCTCGATTGTGGCTTTTTGTATCCCACTCTTGGAACTGTATATAGTTTTTATACCAAATAAAATTGAGACACAAAACATATTTTAACAGTTTATCATTTTACAACAGACAGGTTTGGAGGAAAGGAAACCAATAAAAAGCACACAGCAAAGGCAGTAATAATATGGTATCATACAATGCCAAAACAGAATACACCATATAGACAGCAATACATACAGAGTGCAATCACGAAAGGTTGCAGGGGCCTGACGAAGCACCGGAAGGTGCGATACGGCTGTGGCCTGACGCCTGATCTCCCCCCGTAACATCTTCTGCCTCCCGCTGCACCTCTGCCTGATGGCAATGCTGATCGCAACACTGATCGTTTGAATTGACTGCTCCAAAACCGGATGAGTTGCTCCGCTATTTTATCTATTGTGGACACTGAATACATACAGAGTATTGTCTACTAAGTTGGATCATTTGTATGACATCCATGCAAATGCAATGGTAATGTAACTCACCAACACAGTCTCACACACACACATATTAGACTGCTGCTCCACATTAGGTTTGCACCATAACTTGTAATATCAATAACTATTATTAGTGCCCTACCCAAATTCAAGACCACAATACTACTGATTACTTACTCAATAATAAGGAATAATTAATGTCCTGTTTCTGAAGGTCTAAATACCTATCAAAACCATTGTGTACCCATTGTAATTTGTATAAGTTGTTTGCCAGTGTGTCCCAATGTTTGTTTCACAGAATGGGGAAAAGTTAACAGTATTACAACACTCTGTTTTTCTTTAAAAAAAAAAAGCTAAATATATCCTTGTTTAAGCAATTTACATGCCACCCCGATTTTGTAAGTGATATGATAGATGACAGATATGCTATTTCCGATTACAAATCAATGTCTTTAAGAAATAGCATTAAATGTTGGATCTCTTTCTATGGATCCACAACTGTATATTTTGCCTTTTTAAGCTTTATAATAATATATTTTGAAAATACAATTTAAATATTTTTTATTTAATACATGCAGCTCTAATTGTGTTTCTACCATTCAAGACTGAATATTCAGTCCAAGAAACTTTTCAAGGTGATAAGTGGTTTTTGCATTTAAATATATTGTACTAAGAAAGAAATAACACAGAGAACACAAAACACAAAATCAACAGTGCATACATTTCAGAAACTGTGCAAGTTTGTCATTTATTATTTATGATCTAGAGAAAATTGGACAAACTTTGTAAAGTTTACTTTTTAACAAGCTGGAAAATGTGCTGGCTCATTTGCAAATTATGGAACGCTGAGGTTTTTTCTGGACCTTACTGAAACACTTGTATGGAGCAAAGGACGGGACAAATTGTTATACGATTTGGAATACAGCATCTAAAATGAAAAGAACTTTGTGTAATTTTTGTTTAAGAAAAGGACAAAAACCTTTATGTCTATATAAAGCAGATCAGAAAACCATGGTCCAGCCAATAGGACCTTTGTAGTTCTTGAAGTATGAAGCTGCAAGACACAAATTGAGCACTATAAAATACTGCCTGCAGAATTCCTGGTCATTAATGTGCACACATCACAAAGACAATTCAGATTTTATCATTGTAATGGAAATACCAGGCAAAGACTGTTTTACTAATAACAATGCAAACTATAATGCAGAATATTTATGTATTTGTCATATATTACATACAAAAAAAAGTAATTAGCTTTTTTTGATTTTGGTTTAAAATGATTTCACCACACAGAGCTACAAATTATCACAAATGAGTTTTATTAAAGAAAAATATATATAAAGGGAATGCATAAAAAATCTATCCACAGCTAAATACAAGTGGATATATAACAAGACATAGGCAGAGTAAACAAAGTATAGACTGAAATTAAAGACATATGCACATTGTGGTTTTGTTGTGTGAGTTCTATTTTTAATGGGGTACTCCGTCGCTAGACATGTTATCCCCTATCCAAATTATAGGGAATAACATGTCTGATCACGGGGGTCTACACGCTGGGGACTCCGTGATCTCTGCAGCGACAACCCAGTCATCCGGTGCACGGAGCGAGCTCCATGAAGGATGACTGGGAAACTCTGCCGCCACACCCCCTCCATTCATATCTATGGACATGAACGGAAGGGCCTGGCGTGACATCACGATCAAGGAAGCGGACCTACCGCGATCAGACATGTTATCCGCTATTCTTTGGATAGGGATAACATGTCTAGAGGCAGAGTACACCTTTAAGGCTTCATATCAGGTCTGTAGTTATTATGGATTTCAGGTTTAGGGTCTGTATTGCATATGCATATGCGCAAATTAGCACATACAAAAATTAACATATGCAAATTTTCTTATACGCAAAAATGTGCATATGCAAATTTTCGCATATGCAAATTTTCGCTTATGCGAAAAAATAATTTGAATATTACGAATTTTGCATATACGAAAATTCGCACGCCAGTCTCACACAGTAGTATTCGTAATATGCGATATTCGTGAATAAAATTCGCATTGCAGATATTCGCGAGCAACACTAGTGGTGTTGCAAGCATTCAGGCTCCAGAAGCAGACACTGTTAAGGAACCTGAGGAGGACATCAGTGACGTGCAGACACAATTCGATGATGATGAGCCAATCGCATTTGGGAGCCAGGTGCAGAAGGGGCTTCATCATCATCAGGAGAAGAGGGTTGCAGGTTCCCTGTGAGGCAGCATCTGAGCCAGCAAGGTGGTAGCATGGTTGGCAGTCAGCATGGTGGCAGAAGTGGAAAGTCTAGCGCCAAACGTGCCCGGGGTGGACCACTTGCTATGCAGCAGCCTACCTTCCCGGGAGGTAGTGGAACAGGGGTTCCTGGCGTCGGCGGCAATAGCAGTCAATCAGTGCGGACTGTTGTGGGAAAATCAGCTACTCAGCGGTGTGACAGTTTTTCATCAAGCATCCGGAGGATGTTAACCTGGCCACAGGCAAGATGTGTCGGCAGAAGGTTTAGCGTGGCCAGGGTCCAAATGTTGGCACCACGGCCCTGCGTCAACATATGTGGCGTCACCATAAAGTGTCCTGTCAGAACTGTGGCTCCCTTGTGGTGGTTCAGCATGCTGCATCACCCAGTGGCACGCCGCTCCCTGTTTCAGCCAGCAATGGATCCACCACCTCAGCTGAAGGGAGCTGTGCATCATACCTATCTTCTGTTGCTCCAGATGCTCCTGCTCCTCCTACTTCGAGTTAGTCATTCCACCAGCAATAAATCAGCTAAGCCATGTCCAAGAGACAACAGTATGCGCCCACTCAGCCAACGGTGCAGAAGCTGAATGTGCTCCTGTCCAAGTTGCTGGTACTGCAGTCCCTCCCTTTTCAAGTGGTGGACTCTGCACATTTCAGAGAACTGATGACTTGTGCTGAACCGAGGTGGAGAGTCCAAAGCCATCATTTATTTGCGAAGAAGGCAGTACCAGCCCTGCACAATTTTGTGGAACAGAAGGTGGGCCAGTCCTTGAGCTTGTTGGTGTGTACCAAAGTGCACGGCAGCACCGATGTGTAGAGCTGTAACTGCGGTCAGGGACAATACATGTGCTTTATGGCCCACTGGGTGAATGTGGTTCCTGCACAGCCACAACAGCAGCTTGGACAGGTCACGCCGCATCCGCCTCCATGCTCTCAGGCAGTTGGTCCTGTGACAGTGTGCGATTCTGCCTCCTCATCCTCCACCTTGTCCTCAGCCTCCACTGCACGTACAAGTCTCAGTGCCCCTCCAGCATACCATGTGTGCAGGGCACAGCGGTGTCACACTGTTCTTCACCTGGTTTGCCTTGGTGAACGCAGTCACACAGGGGAGGAACTGCTAAAAGTTATTCATCAAGAAATCAAATCATGGCTTACTCCATAAAAACTGAAATGGGAACCATGATGATCGACAATGGGAAGAACATCTTGTCTGCACTGCGACAAGGAAGCCTGAGCCATGTACCCTGCGTGGCACACGTGTTCAATCTGGTTGTCAAGTAGTTCCTGAAGTGTTCCCCCCATCTGCAAGACATCCTAACAATCTGAAGGAAACTTTGTATGCAATTCAGCCACTCGTACACCGCAAAGCACACCCTCCATGAGGTGCAGTGTCAGGACGGTATCCCCCAACATAGTCTGATTTGCAATGTTTCCACACATTGAAATTCCACCCTCTATATGTTGGACCGACTATACGAACAGAGAAAAGCCATCACCGATTTCTTGATGATCCAAGCAGATAGGGGGACCCCCCTGTGTAACTTCAATGTCAACCAGTGGCAGCTCATACGTGACACCTGCCATTTGCTCAGGCCCTTTGAGGAAGCCACATTATTAGTCAGCCGCCAGGATTATGGGATGAACAACGTCATTTCACTGCTTCATCTACTACAACATGTGTTGGAAGCGATGGCTGGTCAGGGCACTGTAGGCGTTACGCCTACATCTGATGACCACAAGAGCCCTGTGGGGGCTGAACTAGAGGAGGAGGAGGAGGGGCACAGTGGAGCACAGTTTAGATTTCACAAAATGGGCGGTTTTTCTAGTCATCTGACAGGAGAGGAGGAGCAGGAGTAGCTAGAGAGTTATGAGGAAGGCGAGACAGAGGACCCAGACACACCGTGGCAGTATGCAGTGGAGATGGAGGCAGGGAGTCCCTTCCGAGTCACTTGCACAAATGGCACGATACATGTTCACTTGTTTGCGTAGTTGCAGCCGAATTGTCACCATTCAACAGCGGGATGACTTCTGGATCTCCACCTTATTGGACCCTCAATACCGCCACAAAATGAGGGCCTTTTTTAAACCCACTGAGAGGGAGGACAAACTGACCTACTACAGAGATATTGTACGTAGTCAGTTGGCCGATGTCCTATATGTGCCATCATCCATCCTCTCGCAGGTCTGGCCCGGGGGGGTCCTCTGCACTCACCTTCCACTGCCATGGCTGCTGGGGAGGGGGGGGTGGCAGGAGCAGTACCAGCTCCATCAGCAACCTGAGTCAATAGTCACTGATGAGTAGCTTTCTTCGCCCACATAGTGAAGCAACTCATCAGCAGCAGGTAGACCTGGAGCAGGACCTGAACCAGCAGGTGGTGGACTACCTTGATATGACCATGTCAACACACCTTGAAGATCTGCTGAACTTCTGGGCAGGAAAACTTGATTTATGGCCCCAACTAGCAGAGTTTGCCCTGGAAAAGATGTCCTGCCCAGCCCGTACTGTGCCATCAGAGCGGGTGTTTAGTGCGCCAGGGGCCTTAGTAACCCCAACAAGAACTTGTCTGTCCACGAGAAATGTGGAGAAACTGACCTTTGTCAAGATGAATCAGGCATGGATCAGCCAGGATTTCCACCCACAAATGCCTGGTGCATCAGAGTAGATTGCCACACCAACACTTCACAAATATGAATAGTGCAAAACATATTTAAGGTGCTGCTCCCCAGTTATAGACATTCCTCTGCATCAGACCACAAGTAAGTATTGAGGATATACATTAGCAAAAAGTAACTTTTCTTAGGATAAAATATATGTACCTAAAAATAGTTTTAAATCAAACAAAAGGAAACAAACAAACAAAAAAAAAAAAGGTCGGCCCCACACAGGAACCTCTCCCTATTTCACCTAAAAACCCTGGGAAATGGAAGTGTTTTAGGTGGAAATAGGGAGAGGTTCCTGTGTGGGGCTGCCCTTTTTTTTAGGGCGAGTAACACTTGCCAAGAAGAGAATTAATAATGCGAGAGTAGGGCCTTACAGGGGAAGTTTTTACCCCCACCAGTTACAATGAACCACACTTTGTTCCCTTCCACTTTTTTAGAGGTCTTTGCATCACATCAATACTTGGTAGTGTAGGTGGCACATGGTGTTTTTTGCACACCTTTCCTTTTTTACATATATTTTATCCTAAGCATATTATTAAAAGTTAATACTTACGTGTGCACACTAACAATTTTACAAAAGAGACCGTTTTCTTTTGCATACCTGCCTCAGCTACTATTCTGATCCTGCCATCCGCCTGATGCCACACATCTGATGCCAAGTCCTCCTTTTTTCACCCACCTTCGTTACAGGGTACTGGTATTGCCCACTGCACCACTTTGTCACCGGGTCACTTTCAGGACTCCTGATGCTTCTGATGGCACCTCCAGGCTGTCTCATGCTGCCACCATATGTTCTCCTCATACTGATGCCAGCTCCAGGCTGTCTCATTCTGCAACCATATGGTCTCTTCATGCTTCCGCCACCTCCAGGCTGGGTCATTCAGCCACTATATGGTCTCCTCATGCTGCCGCCACCTCCACGCTGTGTCATTCAGCCACTAAATGGTCTCCTCATGCTGCCGACAACTCTAGGCTGTGTCATTCAGCCACTATATGGTCTGCTCTTGCTGCTGCCATCTCCAGGCTGTGTCATTCAGTCACTATATGGTCTCTTCATGCTTCCGCCACCTCCAAGCTGTTTCACTGTGTCACTATGTGGTCTCCTCATGCTGCTGGCACATTAAGTTAAACTTTTTAGGTTCATCTATTTGAAATCTTCAATTTAAATGATAGAAAAATATCTTTAATCTTTTCAATTATGAGGCCCTATGGACTCGTCAGGCTGTTGCCACCTCCAGGCTGTGTCATTCAGCCACTATATGGTCTCCTCATGCTGCCGCCACCTCCTCGCTATGTCATTAAGCCACTATATGGTCTCCTCACGGTGCCACCACCTTCACGCTGTGTCACTCAGCCACTATATGGTCTCCTCATGCTACTGCCACCTCCACGCTGTTTCATTCAGGCACTATATGGTCTCCTCATGCTGTCGCTACCTCCATGCTGTGTCATTCAACCACTATATGGTCTCCTCATACTGATGCCACCTAAAGGCTCTGTCATTGTGCCGCTCTGCGATATTGATTCTAATAGCGATGCCTGTAATCTGCATGTCATACTGAATAACAGTATTATTTCACTAACCCAGCACATACCTAATGCATGTTACAGCAAGGCAAAGTGTTCTACACCCATATTGAGGCTCTCTGTAGGCCAGAAATAACCCTTTTTAATGCAGATTCACCGCAAATAAATTCGGACCGAACCAGATTTTTTTAGGAAAATTCAGCGAATCGGCCGAATCGAATTTTTCAAAAATTCGCTCATTTGTAGCCATGTATATTTATAGCCGCAATTCCATACAAGAAGCACTACTATAAAATCCTATTCACCCTGGATGACATGTCAATATGTTTATTTTCATCTTGAGCTTTATAAGGGAAGATTTATCAAAACCTGTGCAAAAGGAAAAGTTGACCAGTTGCCCATAGTAACCACGTTTTTTCTTTAACCCCTTAAGGACACATGACGTACTGGAACGTCATGTGTCCGCTCCCGGTCTATAACGCGGGGCAACGGCGTGGCCCCGCATCATAGCGGGTCGGGCCCGGCCTCTAACAACGGCCAGGACCCGTGGCTAATAGCGCGTGGCATTGATCGCAGTGCCGCGCTCTATGAACCCTTTAGTTGAACGCGCGTCTAAAGTGAAAGTGAAACCATGCCGGTTAGCTCAGTGGGCTGTTCGGGATCGCCGCGGCAAAATCGTGGCATCTCAAACAGCTTACAGGACAACAGGAGGGTCCCTTCCTGCCTCCTCACTGTCCGATCGCCGAATGACTGCTCAGTGCCTGAGATCCGGGCATGAGCAGTCAAGCGGCAGAATCATCGATCACTGGTTTCCTATGAGAAACCAGTGATCAAAGTAAAAGATCAGTGTGTGCAGTGTTATAGGTCCCTATGGGAGCTATAACACTGCAAAAAAAAAAGTTTAAAAAAAAATGGATAAAGATCATTTTGATCAGTTTGAATCACCCCCCTTTTCCCATAAAAAAAAATACAGTGTAAATGAAAATAAACATATATGGTATCGCCAGGTGCGGAAATGTCCGAATTATAAAAATATATAGTTAATTAAACCGCACGGTCAATGGCATACGCGCAAAAAAATTCAAAATTCCAAAATAGTGCATTTTTGGCCCCTTTTTACATAATGAAAAAATGAATAAAAAGCGATCAATAAGTCCTATGAATGCAAAAATGGTACAGTTAAAAACTTCAGATCACGGCGCAAAAAAATTAGCTCTTATACCGCCCCATACGCGGAAAAATAAAAAAGTTATAGGGGTCAGAAGATGACAATTTTAAATGTATTAATTTTCCTGCATGAAGTTATGATTTTTTCCAGAAGTACAATAAAATCAAACCTATATAAGTAGGGTATCATTTTAATCGTATGAACCTACAGAATAAAGATAAGGTGTCATTTTACCGAAAAATGTACTACGTAGAAACGGAAGCCCACAAAATTTACAAAACTGCTTTTTTTTCCAATTTTGTCTCACAATGATTTATTTTTCCGTTTCACCATAGACTTTTGGGCAAAATGACTGACTTCATTACAAAGTAGAATTGGTGGCGCAAAAAATAAGCAATCATATGGATTTTTAGGTGCAAAATTGAAAGAGTTATGATTTTTTAAAGGCAAGGAGCAAAAAATGAAAATGCAAAAATGAAAAAAAAAACGGTCCATAAGGGGTTAATTTTTTAAAAAGCCTCTGACAAATTAAAGAAGCATTCTGGTTGCTATGGGCAACTGTTCAGCTTTTCATTTGAACAGGTTTTGATAAAATTTCCCAATTGACTGGAGTGGATAACAGTCTACTTCACTATCAACCAATGGAGGAAACTATTTTAGGTAATAATTCAAGGGCATAATTTGACTGTGTTACATGATGTTCTGTGCAGTTCCTTTTATTCTAACCACATACTTAAATGGGCACTGTCAGAATCAAAAATTATTTATATGTTGTTTATCTTGGCAAAACATTAACCTTTCTAATACACTTTGTCCTAGCTGAGGCACAGGCTGGGTCAAAGTCCAGGAAGTGAGGGTGGGACTAGCACTGCTAGCACAGCATAGCAGACTCATGGAGGAAGTGAACGCATATTGAGTAAGAGTAGGCTGAGTGCTTCCTAAGCAGTATGTGTCAGAATGTGTGAGCAGCAGGACAGAGTGATTTGTGAACAAAATATAGAAGCTAGACATAAAAAAGGCATCTACATGACCTAGTGAGTTACATATATTAGCATTATTTTTTTCTGTGATATGAGACGCTTTAAGATGTTGCATTTAGTGCACATATAAAAGAATAATACACAAGAGTACACAAATAACCATCCCATAGAGCCGAAATGTACCCATTCACCAAACAAGCCAGAATTTAAAATAAAAAACTGCCCACACCCTTTCCATAGAAAGCAGTATGGTATCAGGGGTACAAGTCTGGTCATCAGGGCCAGTTCTGTATTTACGTGAGATTCATTGTGCAACCACAAAGGCTGCTCGCCCCCTAAGGCTGGCCCTGCAGTAAAATACAGCATCTGGAGAAAGCTAGATGTAGTGTCCAACTGCATTTATACTTGAGGTTAGGCTATTTCACAATGCACACATGAGATGTTTAGAAGTGAACAAATCACTTAGGTTCATTCATATGAAGGGAAATAGCTTGTCATGAATTTCCCTAAAGTTTGTTGATCTCCTGCTTTTGTATGTCCGCTTGGTCTTTTGGTGAGGAGTGTCTCTGGATTTTCATTATTTATCACAATTTATATTTATTTCATGCACCTCTCTCCTAAACAATAACATCTCCAGAGAACTAAGATTTATTTGAAAATACTTCAATTATGTTTTACTTTGTTATCTCGATGAAATGAACAATCCTTCACAGCATATGACTATTTGCAATACAAAACTTTTCCTAATGGATTGAATTTTAATATTTAAGTAATATTTCAATATGCGAAAAGATTAATAATGAAATGTGCTTTCTGTAGATATCATTTTCATTTTCTGCTGTCAATTGTGCTAGTTATCTGAAAGAAGCACATTTATGTATGATTAATTTTTTCATTCTGTCCCAATGACAATTACATGAGTCACTGGGTAGTACAGTTTGGCTGCATTGCGACACAAAAGAATAATTTGCAACATGCTCTGTAATAAAGAATTTTTAATTTATATATCACACTTCTGGGTTTCAAATGATTACCATACACCAGTTTTACATAAACTCCTCATTATTCTTTAAAATGAAGAACTGATCATTTTAAGATGTGTTTTTGTGGACAAAATAATTTAAAGAATTAAAAAACATCTTCATGAGGCACCTAAAGGGACTTCTACTGGATTAATAGGCCTATTCATCATCCAGATGTAAACAAGACTGTTCTTATTCCCTGACAGCAAACAGAGAGTTTACAAATAATCATTATTTGAAAAGAGACTTAAAAAATAATCCAAGATGCAATGTCAGCTCTGGTCCCCATTGTTCTCAAAGTGTCTAACCAACTTACACACATTCCATTTGCTGAAATGCAGCCTCAAACTTGCAAATAATCTCCTCCATGCTCCCCTGTTGCTTACAGACACATTATTTTGCCACTAGCTTCTCTGTTACAGTCAAATATTTCACATTCCGACTCTTGAGTCCAGTGCAGCTGCTGTCATTTTTTTTGCACACCAGTTTCCATGTTTTCATGCATAGTTAAAGGGGTACTCCAGGAATTTTTTTTTTTAGATCAAAATTGAAAGGGTTATGATTTTTAAAATGTAAGGAGGAAAAAACGAAAGTGCAAAAACGGAAAAACCCAGAGTCCTTAAGGGGTTAACTGAAACAGAAACAGCTGTGTAGGAGGCTTAAAACTGGATTAGGAACAGTCAAACTCTGCTACAAAGGTGAGGTTGTAAAATACACTTTTGTGTCTCAGGTCAAACATCATTGCAAGGCTGAGCACAACATGACACAAGGTAGTTATACTGCGTCGGTCCCGGCGCTCATCAACGGCCGGGTAAGGGCCCTCCCGGTGTCCGGTCAGCTGTTCGGGACGCCGCGATTTCACCGCGGCGGTCCCGAACAGCCCGACTGAGCAGCCGGGTCACTTTCACTTTCACTTTAGAAGTGGCGGTCAGCTTTGACCGCCGCTTCTAAAGGGTTAATACCGCACATCGCCGCGATCGGCGATGTGTGGTATTAGCCGCGGGTCCCGGCCGTTGATGAGCGCCGGGACCGACGCAGTATAACTACCTTGTGTCATGTTGTGCTCAGCCTTGCAATGATGTTTGACCTGAGACACAAAAGTGTATTTTACAACCTCACCTTTGTAGCAGAGTTTGACTGTTCCTAATCCAGTTTTAAGCCTCCTACACAGCTGTTTCTGTTTCAGTTAACCCCTTAAGGACTCTGTGTTTTTCCGTTTTTGCACTTTCGTTTTTTCCTCCTTACCTTTTAAAAATCATAACCCTTTCAATTTTCCACCTAAAAATCCATATTATGGCTTATTTTTTGCGTCACCAATTCTACTTTGCAGTGACATTAGTCATTTTACCCAAAAATGCACGGCGAAACGGAAAAAAAAATAATTGTGTGACAAAATCGGAAAAAAAACGCCATTTTTGTAACTTTTGGGGGCTTCCGTTTCTACGCAGTGCATATTTCGGTAAAGATTAAACCTTATCATTATTCTGTAGGTCCATACGGTTAAAATGATACCCTACTTATATAGGTTTGATTTTGTTGCACTTCTGGAAAAAATCATAACTACATGCAGGAAAATGTATACGTTTAAAAATGTCATCTTCTGACCCCTATAACTTTTTTATTTTTCCACGTACAGGGCAGTATGAGGACTCATTTTTTGCACCGTGATCTGAAGTTTTTATCGGTATGATTTTTGTTTTGATCGGACTTTTTGATCACTTTTTATTCATTTTTTAATGGTATAAAAAGTGACCAAAATACGCTTTTTTGGACTTTGGAATTTTTTTGCGCGTACGCCATTGACCGTACGGTTTAATTAATGATATATTTTTATAGTTTGGACATTTACGCACGCGGCGATACCACATATGTTTATTTTATTTTATTTTTTACACTGTTTTATTTTTTTTATGGGAAAAGGGGGGTGATTCAAACTTTTATTAGGGAAGGGGTTAAATGACCTTTATTAACACTTTTTTTTAACATTTTTTTTCAGTGTTATAGGTCCCATAGGGACCTATAACACTGCACACACTGATCTTTTACACAGATCACAGGCGTGTATTAACACGCCTGTGATCAGTGTTATCGGTGCTTGACTGCTCCTGTCTGGATCTCAGGCACGGAGCAGTCATTCGCCGATCGGACACCGAGGAGGATGGTAAGGGCCCTCCCGGTGTCCAGTCAGCTGTTCAGGACGCCGCGATTTCACCGCGGCGGTCCCGAACAGCCCGACTGAGCAGCCGGGTCACTTTCACTTTCACTTTAGAAGAAGCGGTCAGCTTTCACCGCCGCTTCTAAAGGGTTAATACCGCACATCGCCGCGATCGGCGATGTGTGGTATTAGCCGCGGGTCCCGGCCGTTGATGAGCGCCGGGACTGACGCGATTAAGGGGTTAATTGACTGTATTTCAACCTACATACAAATACCCGACTATAATCTGACTTCCTGACTACCTTTCCCTGTGAGCTGCATGTAGTAATATCAGTTTCTCAGGAATACAAGCATATGTTGTATAAATAACTACTAGAGATGAGCAAATCGAAGCTGACCAACCCGTAACTTTGTTACGAATTTCATGAAAAATTTGATTTGCAACGAATGCGATTATCACTACGATTCTATTGCACAAATTGCTTCGTTAAACTCCATTTACTGCGGTCCAGACTCCAGGGCATGTAAAATGGCGGATCCACATGTCAGTACAAGGGGCAAAGAACGCTGGGAAGGCAGGTAGGCGGGATGACCCTGAATCACATGCAGGATGCAGCCTATCAGCAGCCAGTCCCCCCTGTGATGTCACAGCCATGTATATTCGGCAGCCATTTTGCGGCTCATCTTATCATTCATTACACTGCATAGAGATAGGATGGACATTGCTGTGTGTTTGTTACACAGAAAAGCTTGTTGCAGCAGCGTTTCACCTCTTAGTCACCTCAGCCTTCTGTAGGACATAGCATTTCTGCACAGAAATTAATTCTTACTGCAGCAATTAACCCCTCAGTCACTGTGAACAGCATTGTATTACAGAGAGCTGTGAGCTGCGTGTTGCCTCAGCTGCAGAAATGTTTTCACAGGAGGGAAAACATTTTTTAAGGGCAAATCTGTGTCTTTGATCTACAACAACTGGTCAGCTAGTTATTCCAGTCTGTAGACTGTATAATCCATACCCTGCAGTCTATTCCTAATAGTATTTGAGAGAGAGACTTTTTGCAATTTTGGGTTTAGTACACAGTGACTGTGAGCTGCAGCATTGTTGTGTACTGCTGGTGCTGTGGGCAATTATTATTTTTTTTGCTTACTGTAGCACATTTTTCTGCCCTCATATGTGCATACCACATACCTACATCTAAGTGGTGTACTATTTTGTACCTGTTAATCTGTCAAGGGCCTACATACTGTGAAAGGAAAGCCAAAAGTAATCACCGGATGTCGTTTTACTCAATAATTTTTGAAGCGTACAGTAGCGTATTTTTCTGCCCTCATAAGTGCATAACACATACTTACATCTAAGGGGTGTACTATTTTGTATCTGTTAATCTGTCAAGAGCCTACATACTATGAAAGGACAGCCAAAAGTAATCACTGTCTGGTGTTTTACTCCAATACGTCTTTTTAAGTGTACAGTAGCAAATTTTTCTGCCCTGTTTGTTCTACTACAAATGGTCTGCCTGTTATACTAGTTTGTAGATGGAATAATACATACCCAGCAGTCCATTCCTAATAGTCTGTGAAAGAGTGCAAATTTGTGTTTAGTACACAGCGACTGTGTGCTACAGTGCTGTTATGTACTAAACTGCTGGTGTTGTGCATAAATATGTTTTTTAAGCGTACTGTAGCGCATTTTTCTGCTCTCATAAGTGCATACCACATACCTACATCTAAGTAGTCTACAATTTTGTACCTGTTAATCTGTCAAGGGCCTACATACTGTGAAAAGACAGCCAAAAGTAATCACTGGCTGGTGTTTTACTCCAATATACGTTTATTACGCGTACTGGAGCACATTTTTCTGCCCTCATAAGTGCATACGACATACCTACATCTAAGTGGTGTACTATATTGTACCTGTTAATCTGTCAAGGGCCAAGATACTGTTAAAGTCCAGGCAAAAGTACTCACCGGCTGGTGTTTTCCTCAGATACTTTTTTAAGTGTACTGTAGCGCATTTTTCTGCCCTCATAAGTGCATACCACATACATACATCTGAATAGTGTACTATTTTGTATCTGTTAATCTGGCAAGGGCCTAGATACTGTGATAGTCCAGGCAAAAGTTCTCACCGGCTGGTGTTTTCCTCAGATACTTTTTTAAGTGTACTGTAGCACATTTTTCTGCCCTCATCAGTGTACACCACATACCTACTTCTAAGTAGTGTACTATTTTGTACCCGTTAATCTGTCAAGGGCCTAGATACTGTGAAAGTCCAGGCAAAAGTACTCACCAACGAATATTTGCCAAAAATAGAAGTTATCCCTGGTTGCAACAATACTACTATTATTGAACTGTTACTACTGTTATTGAACTGTTGCACTATACTACCAACTAACTATTTTAATGAACTTTTGCCGAACACTACCACATTATTGCTAAACTGTTGCACTTTACTACCAACAAATTATTCTATGAACTATTGCCAAATATTAAATTGTTACATTATACCACCAACAAACTTTTCAGCTGCTATCCATCTCAGTTGGCTTATACTCCAGTTGGTATATACGCCTGAATCATCAGCATATTTTAATATATTTCCATTTTTACACATTTTGTCATTTCACATATTATTTCATTTTGAGCCCTTTCACCCGATGCAAGGGCCCTGCCAAGGCGTTAGGAGACTTAATTGTTTTTTACATATATTTTATTAATAAATTTAATTTTTTCTGGATCCATTCTCTCTTTCCTCTTTTTTCAAATGTACCTTTGAGGACAGGTTTATCTTATATCCATTTTAGAAACAGATTTTTGGCTTTTTTGGGTGAAGGCATCACCGTTAACCTCGGGTACATACTCTCTCAATCCTAAGTGAGCTACGCATCCTTTTTTCTATTTGCACCATTGTTTCACCCTTGTGTTCCAGTGCTCCTTAGAGTCTTTCTTCACTTTTTCTATCCTATTTTTATACAGCCACAATGAATATCTGGACACACCTCGAATCTAAAAAGAAAAGGAATACAAGAAATATAAAGATGAGGAATACAAGAAATATGAGGATCTGACTATGAAATGCCTAGACACACTAGATAAAGAAATCACTCAGAAAAAATCCCCAAAAATTTCTTGGCAGATAAGAACTAATACACTTTTAACAAAACCTGAAACCTCAGAGGAGACACAATCCAAAATTGAACAAACTGAACCAAGATATAATATCACCACATAAAACAGATTTACTCCCTTAACTGAAGCCAACAGAGATATTTTTTAGGGAGACAACATTGGAGATATCCCAATCAATTACCAGAAAATTATTACAGATCCAACCAACACTACAATCACCACCGTCCATACAGATCCTCCCCACACTACCACAGATATCACACCAACCCCACTATCCCCCACAACCTCATCACCCACCCAGAACACCAACCACTTCCTATCACCCACCAACACACAACCCAACACATCACTATGCCAAGAAACAATTTGTACAGGCAGATATTCATGCCATTCCCCTAATCCCTTCACTTCACACTCACACTCCCAACAAAAAAAGAGGATACGAAGAAGACAGAAACAACAGCCTCCACAAAAAATAGGGAAGACCAACTAGAAACATCAAATCTCATATTTAATTTAAGTACCACCATTCTAACTGATACACAAAAAAAAGCTACTTAATAAAGGCTTATCTAAACTTTCAAAAAGGCAGTAGAATCTGAAATTAGAAAACTCAAACCCAATCTGAAAAAGAATGACATTACTCACAAAGAAAAAATAGCTATTTCTGAACTACAGAAAAATAATAATATCACAATCCGCCCTGCAGATAAGGGGGGGGGGGGGGGTATCGTGATATTGGACACAGTAAAATATACAATTATCGGAAACTACTACATATACCAAACTCACATCTAACCCAACAAAATTTTCAGTAATGAGCTCAAAACACTTTGAGGGAGATTTATCATTGCTTTTAGAGCATTTTTTTTTGTCTATGTTTAGGTGCAGTTCAAAGCAGCATATTTTAAGACTTTTATGCACCTTTTGATATAGACAGTTTTACTCTTTTTGCCTGCCCGTAGAACTTTTTCTTTCTGACCATGCAGTGGTCATGTATTTATAATTTGCGACTTTTGTCAAAAGTCGCTATTTTGTGTGCAAAGGTAAATTTTTAGGCACAAAGCTACACCACCTACCAGTAGGCGTGAGAATAATTTCTACCTTCCACAGTTCAACCTTCAACCCCTTCCTGCAGAATCCCATCTATAGATGGCGAATTGCGCAGGTCCTTCGCGCATTCCGCCGTCTATAGATGGCATTCAGTTAACCCGTCGATGCGCGGCATTGCACGGGTTAGCTGGCAGAAGTCCCGCTGTTACCAGCCCGATAGCCGATAACTTATACCGATATTCTGGTATAAGTTATCGGCTATTCCACCCCCTCCCCCCCTCAGAAGCCACTGCAGATCAATAATTTAAAGCAGGCGCTTTAAATCAATGAACTGCAGGGGCTTAAGCGAGGCAAGAGACCGCCGCCGCCTGCTTCTCTCCCCCTGCCTGTCCTGGGGTCTTCCCTAGTCCAACCACCACCGCTGCACCTGCACCTTATTCATCATTATGCTGCACCTTATTCATCATTATGCTGTGCATTATTGATGAATAAGGTGCTTGCTAGTCAAAGTATAGACAAAAAAAAGGTGGAAATTTGATCTAAAATAGGCATTTCAGATGCTGCAAAACTAGAACTCTCAGCATGCCCAGTCAGTCCAGGCTTGCTGGGAGTTGTAGTTCTGTAACATCTGGCCCTGCAGATGTTGCCGAACTACAACTCCCAGCATGCCTAGGCAGTCTGGGCATTCTTGGAGTTGAAGTTTTGCAACATCTGGAGGGTCACAGTTTGGAGTTGTCTGGGCATGCTGGGAGTTGTAGTTTTGAAACAACTGGAGGCACACTGTCTGGGAAACATTATCTGTTTTCTAACTCAGTGTTTCCCAACCCGTGTGCCTCCAGCTGTTGCAAAACTATAACTCCCAGCATACACTGACAGACCATGCATGCTGGGAGTTTTAATTTTGCAACAGCTGGCATACGGGTTGGGAAACACTGAGTTATGTAACAAACTCTGTGTTTTGCAAACAGTGTGCCTCCAGCTGTTGCATAACTACAACCCCCAGCATGCACGGACAGCCAAAAGGCATGCTAAATGTTATAGTAGTGTGCCTCCAGCTGTTGCATAACTAAAAGTCCCAGCATGCCCTTCTGTCACTGCATGCTGAGAATTGTAGTTTTGCAACAGCTGGAGGTTTGCTGGGCTATGCGCTGACAAGTACTTGCCAGTGCATGGCCAGTATTTGTCGGCGCTTTCACATACCAATGCTCAACCCGTGGCGTACCCCTATGGGTAAGTGTACCACGGGTTGAGAACCCAGGCCCTTGGTTGTTGGTCTTTTTTTTTAGAAAAGGTATATGTTAGACCACTTTTCACACTAAAGGAGAGCTGCACCTTATTCATCATTACGCTGCGCAAAGTATAGTCAAGACAAAAAAAATTGGTGGAAATTTGATCTAACATAGACATTTCTTAATAAATCTCCCCCTTTGTGACGATGTACTTTCTTCTGATATCCTATCATCTAAGGGACATGCATTTATTCTAGGTATACAAGATAAACTTCCAATATTCTACTGCCTTCCAAAAATCCATAAAGACCCTATCAACCCTCCCAGCTGCCCTATCGTGTTAGGCATTAATTCATTAACATCCAATCTCTCACAATTAATTGACTGTCTTCTTCAACCCTTTGTTCATACCACAACCTCTTATCTAAAAGACACCACCCAAGCCATACATATACTTGAAAACATCAAATGGGAATCTAATTACATACTTGCCTCTCTTGACGTAAGTTCCCTTTAAACCATCATCATCATTAAACAGACACAGATGGCCTAAACACCGTCAGAAACTTTTTAACAAAAGGGGATATCTTGCCTGAACAAATTGATTTTATCTTACAGGCTATACACTTCATTTTAACTCATAATTATTTTAATTTTGAAAATGACTTTTATCTACAGTTAACCGGCACCGCCATGGGTACGAAATTCGTGCCCAGTTACGCTAATCTGTTCATTGCAGTCTGGGAAGAACAAATCATTATTCCTAGAATTGGCGCAGACCTTGTACTATGGCGGCGCTACATAGGCGACATTGTTTTTGTCTGGAAAGGAACCAGAGATCTTTTAGATAATTTAATCCAGAAAATTTACACTAATGACTTCAATCTAAATTTTACACCTCATATCAGCACTGGCACTTTAGAATTTTTAGATATCTTGATTACCATCGATCCCCCCAAATTAATCTGCAGTACCTATTACAAGTCAGTTGCAAATTTTTTTTTAATTCTTTTTAACAGTTGCTATTTACCTAGATGGCTTTTAAATGTTCCAATGGGCCAATATAGCAGATTAAAGAGAAATTGCGCTTTAAATACCAAGTTTGAAGAAGAGGACCAAACTCTTACCAAGAAATTCCTGGATAAAAATGACCCTAAAAATATTTTAGAGAAATCTTTCAACAAAATTTGTGCTTTGGATAGATCCTAATTTTTCACTCCAAAACCAATTGACTCAATCACCACTAATGATTAGTGTTGAGCGGCATAGGCCATATTCGAATTCGCGAATATTCGCGAATATATGGACGAATATTCGTCATATATTCGCGAATATTCGCATATTCGTTATATCCTCGTTTTACTTTCGCGTATGCGAAAATACGCGCATGCGAAAATTAACATATGTGGAAATTCGCATATGCGAATTTTCGCACGCCAGTCTCACACAGTAGTATTACAGCCTTCTTTACACCACACAAGCTGGAAGCAGAGAGGGATGATCACTGTGATGTGTACTGTGAAGAAAAAAAAAAAAAAAAAAAAAAAAAAAAAAACGAATATTCGTAATTACGAATATATAGCGCTATATTCGCGAAATTCGCGAATTCGCGAATATGCGATATTCGCGAATAATATTCGAATTGCGAATATTCGCGAGCAACACTACTAATGATGATCTTAAAATAATTCTACCTTTTAATAAAGATCACAAAAAAATAGAACTGATCATCAAGAAAAACTGGCACTTTTTACGTAACGATAAGATTATCGGGCAAGATATCCCCTTACACCCACCGATAGCTTACACCAAAGCTCCAAATTTGGGGATCTAGGTTGCTCCCACTATCAAACAGCCACCCACCTCCCACTTGTCAACTACATGGCTACAAACCAAAGGCTTCCATAGATGTGGGTTCTGTATGGGATGTAAAACCACAAATTCCCCCCCAAAAATACCTGAAGTCTCATCCACCTCTAATCAGTCCACATATAAAATATTCGAATGCCTCACTTGTCACAGTAAAGGTGTAATTTATTTGTTCCAATGTACATTCGGCAAGCAATATATTGGCCAATACGAAAAGACAATAAAAAACCTGCATTGCCAAACATATTTACAACATAAAAAAAGGAATAACCCCCCCCCCTGTATCATTACACTTCAGTGAACACCACAATCAAGATCCATCTAATTTCTTTTTTGTAGCCATCCAAAATGTGAAAAGATTTTGGACAGGTGGTGATTTTATCACCCGCATGTCCAAAGCTAAATCAAGAATGATTTTCGAGTTTTATTCATTAGTACCAAGAGGACATAATGCAGAACTCGAGTTTTTCGGGTTTCTCTAAATTGATTTCATCTTGTGGTTTGGCTCTGTTCCATGGCCGGTCACTGGACCTAGCCCACCCAAGTTTACCTACGGACATCTCAGAAATTCAGCTTTCAGAAGTTAAAATGTACAAATTGAAACCATTGGCAAGGGTTTATACTGTAGTGGTTATCGTGTCTGCTTTACATGCAGAAGGTCCTGGGTTCAATCCCCAGTAAAACCAACCCATTCTAAAATATACAGATGTACATTTTTTATTTCATTTTTCTATTTATTATTTTGCATTCTTTATTTATTTTTATCATCATTATTATTTCTGCATTCTGTTTCTATTTTATGTCTCTTGATCATCTCTCTAAATCTCCCATTTTCTTCTTGGGATCCACTTCTACTATTATTACAATATGTACCATTTCCATGCTCCTTCCCATTTTTTCCAATTGTCCAAGAACGCATCATCATTCTAAGACTATATAAAGTACATCAATTCTACCCACCAACTTACATATTTCTCCTGTAGAAAAGGCCCGTGGCCTTGAAATGCGTCTATCATTGATACCCGTTCACATTTGCCACCCCTTAGGCTGGATTCACATCACGATTTCAGTGTCCGCTGCACAGATACGATTTCAGATGCTCAAATCGCCTGAAATCGTATCTGTTCAGGGACAGGTACTGACAGATACGGAGCCATGAACTATTATGGGGCTGTGGACCCGATCGTAGTCTGCTAGTGACTACGATCTGGTCCTTTTCTCAGCATGTCAGATTTTTGACACAGACTGAAAATCGTGGTCCTGCTTTTTTATTATTTTATTTGTATTTATAAAAAAAATTTTGTTGGTAGAAAAAAACATTGTTTTTATGTAGTAGTAGTATTATTTATCTATTAATGATTTGTGATTGGAGTGCAATGTGCCTCTTTTTATTGGTGTGGCAGAATTTTCCCTAGACATGCGCCAAATTAGTCAAAGTAAATCTGGGCCAATGTATTTATGGGAGGGGGGGGGGGGGAGGGGACAGACTGTTACACTGACTTATGAACTCTAGTCAATGGAATAAGTAATATTTTGAAGTCAAGTCAGTAAACATTCTTTAAGGAAAAGATAATAATGTGTAGCTCACTTATGATATAGAGAGAGTATAGTGCTTGAGGTTAAAGGTGATACCCCCACCCAAGGGGCCTAATCTAATATAGGAAAAAAAATATATATAAAATATATAAAAACCAGTCCTCTAAAGCACTAGGGGTATGGAAAAAGAAAATGAGTGAATAGAATGTGGATCCAATTGTTTTAGTGAAAATAAAATTGTGTTTATTATATAGAACAATATAGTATACAGCCAATCACCTGGCAGGGCCCTGGCAGGTGAAAGGCAATAAAATGTTAAAATATTAATAAAAAATAGCACAAAAATACAAAAGATAAATTAAATTAATATCCGCTGTAAAGATAAAAAGTCTCTTTTAAATGATCACAAGTCTCCTTGAGTAGAAATAGAATCCATCAATGCTGTATGCTAAAAATCACAAATATAGCGCGGATGCCGGGAGTGTCACAAGTATCATATAGTCTTGCAGAGACTCAATAGTAACACTTATCAGGGGTAAATCAATTATAAGTCCTGCAACAGTGTTGTGGTCTTGGATGCAGTAGCAAGTAAGCTGAATCGGTAAGTATAATTGTAGCGAATGTATCGCGGTGCACAGCACCACTCACCCTCCTCAACAGCCGCGATGGATGCAGTGCCTGTCTGTATTCCGGTCAGGGTGAGTGGCTCTCCGGGGGCTCCGAATGTCCTGGGCTGGCACGGAGAGGCGTCCGGCCTAACGGAGTAGTGTCCAGGAGTGGTGTCCAGGAGCTCTGCCGTCCGGGGCTGCGAATGAGTAACCGACAACAGGTGCGTGTTCCAATGATGCGCTAGCAGTGCGCGCGTAATGGTGGTCCCGATACCGCAGGCATCCAGCAGTTGCAAGTTGGTAATTGAGCGGATAGGTTCTTTAAAGTGATATACACCTAATGTCTTTGTGCTTTAGACAAGGTCAGACGCATTTCAAAGCCACAGGCTTTTTCTTCAGTGACCAAAAAGAAAACATCAGTAAACATTCTTTAGTCAGCCTAAGTCCAGACAAGAAAGTCAATTCTGTCAAATCCCAACATTTTCACAAGACTGCAACTGTGGCTACTGACCAAGTTTACCTGCACCTAATTAACCAGATTCCTGCAACCTTGTCTCTGTCATCTGAGCTGTTACCTATGCACTTTGGTCCTGCAACTTGTTCAGTAAACTTTTAAAAGGTTATCCAAAATCTCTGCTTTTGTGGATTTCTTTCCCAAGGCTTGACTACTGATGACCACTTTATTTTAAGTTGCGGTAAGTAGAATTATCAGCAGATCTTTATCTCCGAACTTGACAGCTTTTTCCCCCCTCTCAAGGGCTGCAAACTTCAATGTGTCAGGACGTCCTCCATGTATTTCATTCATATGTAATATGAATCGGATGGCTCCAGTGCCTGTTCTCAAAGAATGGAGATGGTCTCTGACTCTGTGGAAGAGAGGTCTTATGGTCTTAAGTGCATACCACATACGTACATCTAAGTAGTGTACTATTTTAAACCTGTTAATCTGTTAAGGGCCTAGATACTGTGAAAGTCCAGGCAAAAGTACTCACCAGCTGGTGTTTTTACTATCTATACCTCTTCATGTGTCATTGGACCAGAATTGAGTAGTATGCCATGTGACATGTGACTCCCACGCGCGGGGAGTCACGTGACTTTCTACCCACACGCTGGAGCAGGGGACACTAAAACTTGGGAGTTAAAATTTTAATTTTAAAATACTCAATTTCAAAATCTTAAATTTAAATTTCAAAATCTTACATTTCAATGGTCTCCTCATGCTTCTGCCAACTCAGGCTGTGCCATTCAGCCACTATATGGTCTCCTCATGCTTCAGCCACCTCAAGGCTGTGCCATTCAGACACTATATGGTCTCTTCATGATGCCGCCAATTTCGGGCTACATCATTCAGCCAGTATATGGTCTTCTAATGCTGCCTCCACCTCCAGGCTGTGTCATTTAGTCACTATATGGTCTCCTCATGCTGCCGCAAACTCCAGGCTGTGTCATTCAGCCACTTTATGCTGCCACCACCTCCAGGATGTGTCCTTCAGCCTCTATATGCTGCTGCCAACTCCAGGCTGTGTCATTCAGCCACTATATGCTGCCGCCAACTCCTCGCTGTGTCATTCAGGCACTATATGGTCTCCTCATGCTGCCGCCCCCTCCACGCTGTGTCATTCAGCCACTATGTGGTCTCATCATGCTGCTGGGACATTACCTAAAATATTTTATGGTGGCACTAGCTACCAAAAATCTTCAATTAAAATGTGAAAATGTATGTTTTAATCTTTGGAATTGTGATGTCCTATGGTCTCCTCATGCTGCTGCCACCTCCAGGCTGTGTCATTGTGCCACTATATGGTCTCCTTATGCTGTTGACACCTTAGATTAAACTTGAAAATGTTTCATGTATCTAAAATCTTCAATTTAAATTATACAATATATCTTTAATCTTTTCTATTGTGAGGCCCTATGGTCTCGTCGGGCTGCTGCCACCTCTAGGCTCTGTCATTGTCCTGCCATGTAACTCCTTGTTAGATTGGGTTTTGTGGTCATACAGTATTAATTCAAAGTAATCGCTGGGACATTAAACTTGGGAATCTAATATAAATCTTAAATTTAAAAAATCGATGTAATCTTTTCAAGACTAAGGCCCTATGGTCGTTGACATCATATATTACCTGTGGAATTATTACAAGAATCCAATGAAACAACTTGGAGCGATAACAATGAACCAAAACTGATTAAATAAAGCATTCATACTTTCACAGTCAGGGGGGGGGGCAATGAGAGACAGGAGCTGAAACAGGTGATATCTCGCCTTGCGGTGGACCGCCAGCTCGATGCTCACAAGAATGGGTAGTCAAAACATTTAAACAACTTCAAATTAAATTAAATAAAAATTACATAAAAAATCTCTTTATTCTCTTCAGTTTTGATGCCATCTGGGCTCCCTGCTGCCACAACCAGACGCTCTGCTGCAATGATTCTAATGCCTGTAATCTGCATGTCATACTGAATAACAGTATTATTTCACTAACACAGCACACTCCCTATGCATGTTAGGACAAGGCAAAGTGTTCTAAACCCCCTGTTGAATCTATATGGTCTCCTCATGCTTCCGCCACCTCCACGCTGTGTCATTCAGCCACTATATGTTCTCCTCATGCTGCCGCAAACTCCAGGCTGTGTCATTTAGCCACTATATGCTGCCGCCAACTCCAGGCTGTGTCATTTAGCCACTATGTGGTCTCCTCATGCTGCCACCAGATCCACGCTATGTCATTCAGCCACTATATGTTCTCCTCATGCTTCTGCCACCTCCAAGCTGTGTCATTCAGCCACTATATGGTCTCCTCGTACTGATGCCACCTCCAGGCTCTGTCATTGTGCCACTCTGCGACAGTGATTGTAATAGCGACACCTCTGATCTGCATGGCATACTGAACAACAGTAGTATTTCACTAACCCAGCACACACCCTATGCGTGTCACTGCAAGGCAAAGTTTTTTACACCCCCATTGAGGCTCTTTGTAGGCCAGAAATAGCCATTTTTAATAGCGATTCACCTCAAATAAATTAGGAAGAAAACAATTTTTTGGGGAAAATTCTGTGAATTAGGTGAACACATTTTTCAAAACTTCGCTCATCTCTACTTGAGACATAAAAGTGTATTTTACTTTCTTGCGCACCAGTTGATTTGAAAAAATATATATATAATTTTCCACTGGAGTACCCCTTTAATGTGTTTGAGGACCAGGACCTAATTAGATGACGAGGTGCAGTGATAAAACTTCACCCCCTCTTTCTATAAAATCAGGAGATTCATAGGAAGTATAAACAACATCAGGGAAACAATTCAGTGGAGTATTGCAAACCAGCATGGAGCAAAACCCATGCCTGACATATCAGCTATAACAGGTAAGCTCATGGCTTACACAAGAACCTCTATATTATCCTCTAAAAATAGTATATTCGGCACTGAATAAGCAAAGGAAAAAAAATCCTATAGTGCTTGTCGAGGCCACAACTGGGCACAATCAGTTCATTTACACATTATTATAATGCAATACAATGGCTAAGAGTATTTAAACAATAAACTGCCCCAGTACTAAATACTATTATAAAGGGTTAAAATACAAACACGAGAGATGAGAAATAAAATATTTTTTGTCCTTACAGTATCTTGTAAACTATTGCTCTGGATAAACTCCCTGCTAAGTTCTTCTCTTTAGAACAGGACTTTAATTATGCATGGCTAAAAACTCCAATGATAAACAACAAGCTACAAGGTGTTTACAAATGCATCAAGGAATGTTTTCTTCTCCTCTTTATAGTTGTATCCTAAGAAATGTCTTCAGAAAGTCATTGCAGTTTCTGCTGATATAATGGTTCAGTATGTTCATCTATACATTATTAATGCATGAAGTCTGGAGCCTTGTAGACACTGTGCTGGCAGATGTAGAGGAAATGTAAGACTAAGCACTAGAGGACATTTCAGAAATTCAGGCGCAATACTTTGTCTGCTACCTCATGATCCAGGACCTTCCAAAAATTGTCACAAACACATTTTGGGCATTAAGTTGAATTAAACTTTATATATTGATTTCACCGCCACACAAAGCTGTCAAAAAAGAAAAGAAAAAGTTCAGTTGTGTATACAGTTGGCATGCAATTGACTGGTAAAAGATTGTATAGTTTGCAATCCTACTTTTTTTTAAATTATTTTATTTGTGTTTAGAAAAAAAATTATGTTGGTAGAAAAAAACAGTTTTTTTTTTAGTAGTAGCATTATTTATCTATTAATGATTTGTGATTGGAGTGCAATGTGCCTCTTTTTATTGGTGTGGCACAATTTTCCCTAGACATGCGCCAAATTAGTCAGAGTAAATCTGGGCCAATGTATTTAATGGGGGGGGGGGGGGGGGGGAAGGGGACGGACTGTTACACTGACTTATGAACTCTAGTCAATGAGATCAGTAATATTTTGAAGTCAAGTCAGTAAACATTCTTTAGTCAGCCTAAGTCCAGACAAGAAAGTCAATTCTGTCAAATCCCAACATTTTCACAAGACTGCAACTGTGGCTACTGACCAAGTTTACCTGCAACTATGTAACCAGATTCCTGCAACTTTGTCTCTGTCATCTGAACTGTTACCTATGTACTCTGGTCCTGCAACTTGTTCAGTAAACTTTTAAAAGGTTATCCAAAATCTCTGCTTTTGTGGATTTCTTTCCCAAGGCTTGACTACTGATGACCACTTTATTTTAAGTTGCGGTAAGTAAAATTATCAGCAGATCTTTATCTCCGAACTTGACAGCTTTTTCCACCCTCTCAAGGGCTGCAAACTTCAATGTGTCAGGATGTCCTCTATGTATTTCATTCATATGCAATATGAATCGGATGGCTCCAGTGCCTGTTCTCAAAGAATGGAGATGGTCTCTGACTCTGTGGAAGAGAGGTCTTATGGTCTTGCCTATGTAGTAGAAACTGCAACCACAGACCAGGGAGTAAACCGTATATGTGGATCAACAGGTAATGACAGGTAATTAATTGGTTAACCTCTATACTATGCTCCTGACATATTAAAGTTTGCAGTCCTTGAGAGGGTGGAAAAAGCTGTCAAGTTTGGAGATAGAGATCTTCAGTTAACAAAAGGAAGCATTTTGTATTATGCATCTAGATGCAACTAGTCCGCTCAGTCTCAATGACCGGAATGAGATGAGTGTATTTTTTTTATAAAACTCGTGTTACGAGTAGCGCCGCTGGCAGTGGGCGCTCGCCCTGCCTGACTCTCCACGCGGAGTGTACTGCTTTGCATGATGCGATGCGAAATGCGCAGTCTGCTGCTTCTCACTGCCCCTCTGTCACTCATACTCAGCTATTCCGTGTACCAGCTATTCACATGCTATGTTTCCTGACCACTGTTCCTTGCCCCCTGCCCTGACCTACCTGCCTGTCCCCGACTCTGAGTACGTCTCATCCTTCTATGCCACGCATCACCTCGGGTGGCTTTGTGGATGAGTCGTGCCAGGCGTAGCAACCTAGGAGCTGCCTGCCGCAGCAAGTCCATCCTGTTTTGCAGCGGGCTCTGGTGAAAACAAGCAGTCCCTTAGACTCCACTCCCTGGTGCAGCTCATGCCATCATCCACTCAGGTACAACGGATCCACACCACCAGCCGTTACAACTCCCTTCCATCATGCTGTGTCTTTTTAGTCAGTTGTGCATTGTTTTTAATTTGGCACCTTATTTGTGTTTTTTGCTTTCACCTGGTGTAAATTTTTTGTTTATATGTTACCAAGCCACATGTCTGTTTGGGGCCTTTTTAAACCCGCCTTCTAACCTGTTACGTAGTAGGGGCTTAATGAAGCGCATGTAGAGCAAAACGGTTCTGTTGTCCAAGAATACCTCCTCCACCTGTCATCCCCCTGCACACTTGCCTTTCTGATGCCGGAATTTCACAATAAAGCATACAGATGAAGCAACAGATGCGGGGAGTGCACTCGTCTCTTTTCATACTTACCTATGAACACTGTTTTTCTTCAATAACGAGCCAGCACCCCCTGTGTTTGCGGAGTATGTAGCAACTGCCTATATTGTCTTTAGAAAGAATTTTCCACATTGTAGATTGCGACACAGCAGTGTCAGGCACCTTGTTCTCTTCTGGGATGTGTTGTTGAGAATTGTCTCTATATTGCCTAGAGCACGCTAGAAGTGGCATTTATTATAGTGATGGATATGGACATTAACCCTTCTAATATGGACACGGCAGTCAGTGCAGAGAGGTCTGACGTGGAGGTATTCTTTACGCCCTGTGAGACACAGGATGAACTTCAGGTGATGAGCATCAAAACCCTGGAATTTAAGATCTCCTCGCTGAGAGAGAGAGATCCATCTTTTCTTGACTGTCAATTCTCTTCAAGCCTATAGTGACCCAGAGGCTTAAGGGTCTATACAGTAAGAGTCCCTCACAGTTCACTGATGATAAAGATTTTTTGAAAAGCTGGGATGATCTCCATATCTAATATTAATTGAATTTGCAAGAGCTTGTCCTGAATAAAAATAAAAGAGAATATGAGAAGGTTACCGCAGAGCTCTGCCGAGCGAAATGCAAATTAAGAAAACGCCTGTCTGAACAGCAATTTAACACCTTCCTCCAAAATTTGGAGAAGAAACTAACTCACTTACAGACCAACATTAAAGATTTTAAAAAAGATAAGTGTATAAGACAGGAATGATTTTGATTCCTCACAGGTGTTTACTTACAATAAAAACAGCATGTCACGTCAATATACGAGAGGCAATGTGAATAAGCCTGCTAATTGGAAGAAGAATAAAGCTACTGACTACATGACATCCAGTTGTTCCGACGATGCCACCTACGGAGCCAACCCACCACGGCAATCTACTGCTGAAACGTTCCTATAGGAGATCAATCAGGAGAGGGCATAGAAAGAAATCAAACAAGTCAAAGGAAACAACCCAAGAAAAGGAAACCGGTGACATTGCATCAGTGGCTGTCAATAATGTGGCAACAAATCTAACAAACATTACTTGGAGCAGTGACTGTATCTCAGCATTGAGCAGGGGTTTGAATTTTTGACTGGTTGAGAGTTTCAATTGTACTATCTTTGAAATAGACTTTTTTAAGTCGGTCCGCAAAATTAATTTAAAAAAGTTTTTTGCATGTTTAAAATCCCAAAAAATCAAGCAGAACAGGCTAAATTGGAGGGTGAAAAAAGGTGCATGATAGGATCTTTGGGTTTTAAAGTGGTCCAAGAGTTTAGTGAACACGAAATAAATGTTTAACGGATTTGATGGAATTAGCTGGAAAAACCCATGCTAGTGTTCTCACTGTTGATGACACCGGAGCATTCTTGGGTGGTAATCCTTCACATTTTAATCCACCCATAGTCCCCGGCAGTGCTATCAATCTTTTTTATAGATTGGTGTGCAAAGATGTAAAGGCACTGATTTACCTCCCTATTAATGAAAAGAAGGCACTGGACGACTTATTAAGAAGAGAGGAGGGGGCGTGGTTGATGAGCATTGCGGTAGCGAGGATGAGCTGAGGAGGCAGCACCGCTAATTCACCGGCATACAACTCGTCACTAAACGGCAATTCGGACCGCTCTGAGATTCAGGAGCATGACGCGCAGCAGGACGAAAAAGAATAGTCCAGTTAAACTCACCACATTCTATTCACCTATGGAACCAATTGGGCATTCGGGTCCGAGACGCTGGGCAACAGTGAGAGACTCGCCAGGGAACCAGTGCAGCGGAAGGAGAGCGGTGACCGGAGGCTGTGCTGCAGGCTTGGACGGAAGCCGAAGAGGAGGAACAGCTGACACTGCCGGCAACGTGGTGGATCACATGGGAGCCTCAGCCGGAGGTGAACAGGCGGTGAGTTACGCTGCAGAATCAGATGGTGGGTGAGGAGGGGGAGCGGCTGGAGCTACCGGCGGCGTGGTGAAGCACGTAAGAGACTCGGCCGGAGGAAAGCAGATGGGAAGCGGAACACAGGGAAACGGCGCCAAGACAAGCATTGGACCAGGAGGGGAAGGTGATGGAGAGAGCGGGGAGGCTTGGAAATTTCCAGAGGTTAGTACATGGGGAGAAGGAACTTAGAGTGGAAGCACAATGATAAAGGGGAATGAAGGGCTGTGCACAGGACAAATAGAAGAGAATATGCATGGCAAAATGGGGAAAGTATGGAATGTGGAAATAGGGGGAGTTGAACTAATCAGCTGCCCCACAATAAAAGAAGGAACGCAAATCTCTAAAGAATTAGTGAATATACCCTTAAATCCACAAATGTCCGCAAATAGCCGCCCAAAAGTACCTTCCCTAGAAAGCTTGTCAGCACCAGTGGCCTTTAGCCCAAAGTCACAAGTAGCAGTTAACTTAACTCCACTGCTTCACTCACCTCCAGCTGGATTCCCAACCCAGAACTCACTAATCCTTACAAACTCCACAGAAGAAGGGCTGGGTAACTGCAGCATATACAAGGGAAACACCACAGAAGCTCCAGTAACTGAGACTGTACTGAGGCAAATGCTGCGGGAACTACAGATTTCCTTTACTAACATATTACAAAATGAAGTAGTCAGCATACATAAGGAAATTCATGAATTGGGTACTCGGATATCACAAAATAAGGAAAAAAATTGAGAAAATTGCTGTAGCTCACAATGCTGTAGTAAAAGAAGTGGGTGCCATGAAAATAGAAATAGAGGGCCTTAAAACTCAGATAATTAATATTGTAGACCGTTCCCGGAGGAACAACCTTGGGGTCAGGGGTATCCCCGAAACAATTAAACAAGAGGAACTGACCCCCTATGTAATGGAGTATTTTAATCTTTTACTCCCACAGCTAAGAAAAACAGATTTGTTGATTGATAGAATCCATAAACTACCAAAACCCAAATCAGTGCCAGACCCTCTACCAAGGGATGTCATACTACGGATTCACTTTTTTCATATTAAAGAAAAAATTCTCATGGCAACCCGAAACCAACCTCAAATGCCTGGTAACTATAGTAAAATTTCTCTATTTCCTGATCTATCCGCAACTACCCTGTCTAAAAGAAAAGAGTTTGCCCAAGGAAAACAAATTTTGCGAGAGCTCAATATACCATATAAATGTGGATTTCCCGTAAAGGTTATAGCTAGAGATGAGCGAACTTTTCAAAAATTCGATTTGGCCGATTCGCCGAATTTTCCGATAAAGTTTGTTTCGTTCCGAATCTATATTAAAAAAGGCTATTTCTAGCCTACATACAGCCACTATAGGGGTATAGAACACTTTGCTGTCTTCTAAAACGCATATGGAGTGTGCTGGGTTAGTGAAATAATACTGTTATTCAGAATAACATGCAGATTACCGGCATCACTTTTAGAATCACTGCCGCAGAGCAGAACAATTACAGAGCCTGGTGATGGCATCAGTGTCAGGAGACCATATAGTGACTGAATGACTCAGCGTGGAGGTGTTAGCAGCATGAGGAGACCATATAGTGGCTGAATGGCACAGCGTGGAGGTGTTGGCAGCATGAGGACACCATATAGTGGCTGAATGACACTGCGCGGAGGTGTTGGCAACATGGGGAGACCATATAGTGGCTGAATGGCAAAGCGTGGAGGTGTTGGCAGCATGAGGACACTATATAGTGGCTGAATGACACAGCATGGACATGTTGTCAGCATGAGGAGACCATATAGTGGCTGAATGACACAGCATGGAGGTGTTGGCAGCATGAGGAGACCATATAGTGGATGAATGGCACAGCCCGGAGTTGCCAGCAGCATGAGTAGGCACTAGGCCTTCACAATCCCTAAGATTAAAAGAGGAATTAAGAAATTTAAACCGAAGATTTTGGATAGCGGGTGCTACCTATGAGAAAATGTGAAATTCCCAGACCCAGGCCCAACAGCGGCATCAGTAACCCATATATTGCCTGAATGAAACAGCCTGGAGTTAGCTGATGCACAAGTACACAGCAGGGCTTCACAAACCCCCCAAAAAACATCACAATTTTAGCCATTTTTGAAAAAGATTTTGGATAGCGGGTGCTACCTATGAAAAAATTTGAAATTACCAGACCCAGGCCCCACAGCGGCATCAGTAACCCATATATTTCCTGAATGACACAGCCTGGAGTTGGCTGATGCACGAGTACACACCAGGGCTTCACAATCCCCCCCAAAAAAGACCACAATTTTAGACATTTTTGAAAAAGATTTTGGATAGCGGGTGCTACCTATTAGAAAATTTGAAATTACCAGACCCAGGCCCCACAGCGGCATCAGTAACCCATATATTGCCTGAATGACACAGCCTGGAGTTGGCTGATGCACGAGTTCACACCAGGGCTTCACAATCCCCCCCCCTAAAAACACCACAATTTTAGAAATTTTTGAAAAAGATTTTGGATAGCGGGTGATACCCATGAGAAAATGTGAAATTACCAGACCCAGGCCCCACAGCGGCATCAGTAACCCATATATTGCCTGAATGACACAGCCTGGAGTTGGCTGTTGCACGAGTTCACACCAGGGCTTCACAATCCCCCCCCAAAAAAACCCACAATTTTAGAATTTTTGGAAAAAGATTTTGGATAGCGGGTGCTACCCATGAGAAAATTTGAAATTCCCAGACCCAGGCCCAGCAGCGCCATCATTTTTTTATTTGAAATTTAACCCCTTAAGGACGCAGCCCATTTGGGCCTTAAGGACGCAGAAAATTTTATTTTTACGTTTTCATTTTTTCCTCCTCGCCTTCAAAAAATCATAACTATTTTATGTTTTCATCCACAGACTAGTATGAGGGCTTGTTTTTTGCGCGACCAGTTATCCGTTGTAATGCCATCACTCACTTTACCATAAAATGTATGGCGCAATCAAAAAAAATACTATTTGTGTGGGGAAATTAAAAAGAAAACCACAATTTTGCTAATTTTGGAAGGTTTCGTTTTCAATTTACGGTAAAAGTGACATGTGTTATTTATTCTTTGTGTCAATACGATTAAAATGATACCTGTGATAACATACTTTTCTATTACTGTTGCACTTAAAAAAAAATCACAAACTTTTTAACCAAATTAGTATGTTTAAGATCCCCCTATTTTGAAGACCTATAACTTTTTCATTTTTCCATATAAGCGGCAGTATGAGGGCTAATGTTTTGCGCCGTGATCTGTAATTTTTATTGATACCATATTTGCTTATTGGAAAGAAATGGAGTTGTCCAGAGCAGGATGTCAAGCAATACAATATTTATTCAGCGGTAACTGTGGGTGATGACAAGGTGACGCGTTTCAGCCGCACTCAGCAGCCTTAGTCATACAAAACAATAGTGCAAGTGGCTTGCTTATATGGGGGTGGAAAAATGGGGTCCGCCCCGATGGGAGTATTCACAGGGCTTAACCCATTATTCACCTCCATCCAGCAAGTATAGTACATATAGTAAAAACGCACATATAGTGTGAACAATAGTCAACATATTAAAACACTTGGGTTACAAGCAATAATGTAGAAAAAGACATATGTTAGTACTAAAAATACAAGAACAAATTACAAAATGTCAGATAACATATATACAAGTGCGATCCCAAAATGGAAGAGGAAAAAAGGGAAAATTTCCAATAGAAAAATCTATATAAATATTACCCTATATAATATCATATGAATCTGGATGAATTCAAGTAACCCATATGGTTGTATATACTACCATAGGACATGAAAGAATTTTTTTTTTAAATTTGTTTATCTTTTATATTCCAATTATATAGTAGGATCGCAAATGGATATACGGACTAATATGGAACGATTGAATTGTCTCAAAAATATCCCCACATGTGGTATAAATATTGTTTAATATTCAATTATGCATATGCTATTAATTATCATATGTGCGGGAAATGATTGTGGGAAAAAGAATTCATTTATATGAAAAAATAAAATTCCCCCTAAACTCCAAGGAAAACCAAAAATATATAATTTTATACGGGAACAACAGCAGATCAATAATGGAGAATGACATCTTGTCTTAAATTTAAGCCAAGGGGACACCTAGTTTGAAGTTTAATGATCCAGAAGACTTCTCTATCCAATAATTTTTGCTTGATATTGCCTCCTCTAATATTATTGGTGACCCTCTCAATCCCCTGAAGGCTGAGACCAGAAAAATCACCCTCATGCTTTTCGGCAAAATGCTTACTAACCATGGAAAGATGTCGGGTCTGGAAATGGGGAATGTCCGACAGGTGTTTTCTGGTCCTAGCCTTCAGGGGATTGGAGGTGCACCCCACATACTGTAATTGGCAGATGTTACATGTCATTAGATAAACCACATGACTCGTGTTGCAATTAATATATTCTGACATACCAAATGTTTCTCCAGTTACTGTGGACATAAAGGTTTTGGAATTCTTCATGATTTTACAACAAATACACTTTAGATGTCCACATTTGAAATTGCCCTTGGTATTAAGCCAGGTGGGTTTCTTAATCTCACCAGAACTGAACAAGCTCGGGGAAACACATTGGCCAATGGTTTTAGCCCTCCGTGACACAAATTTATACCCATGTTCAAAAATTTTTATATATTGGCTATCGTTAGCTACCATTGGTAAATATTTCTCAATTATTTTACATATTGGTTTGAAATCATGGCTATAATTTGTGGAAAAAACAAGGGGTTTTGCTTCACTATTATTTTTAGGAACTTGGGATGATGGCTCTTTGATGCCATATACCAAGTCAGACCTATTTTTTCTCCTAGCAATGTCCTTGGCTCGGTTCAATGACCAAGTCTGATAACCTCTTTGACTAAGCCTCACTGATATATCCTCCGCCTCCTTTTCAAACAGCTCCAATGTGGAGTTGTTCCTCCTGGCTCTAATCATTTCTCCTACCGGGAGATTCTTGACCACATGTGGTGGGTGGCACGATGCTGCTTGCAGTATCGAATTGGTGGCCAATTCTTTACGGTATGTAGAAGTGGTGACCCTATAATTCAAAGGATCTCCCCTCAATATCAGATCCAAAAAACTGACCTCATGCTCTTCACTATGAAGTGTGAATCTGAGGTTACAAGGATTCTGATTGAGGTACAGGCCAAACTGCTGTATGGTCGGCATAGACGACCCCCCGATAAACAGGAGGTCGTCTATATACCGACCATACCACAGGATGTGCTCCCCAAATGGATTGTCATGTGAGAAAAGAAAATTTCTTTCCCACCAACACATGTTTATATTTGCCAATGAAGGCGAGAATTTGGCACCCATAGATGCTCCGGTGATCTGCAGAAAATAATCTCCATCAAACATGAAAAAATTATGGGTAAGTAAATACTCCACCACCAAAATAATAAAATTCTGCAGGTCACCGGAGTATGGGGCATAAATGGACAAAAACCATCTGAGGGCAATCAGTGCCTCCTTGTGGGGAATCACGGAATACAAAGCGGTGACGTCAGCTGTTATCCATCTCATCCCGGGTTCCCACCGGATGTTGTCCATGGCAACCAGGACATCCCTGATGTCTTGGAGGAAACCCGGGATGAGAGGGACCAACGGCTGAAGTCTGGAATCGACCCACTCACAGAGTCTCTCATTGAGAGAGCCAATCCCCGCTACAATAGGACGCATCTGAGGAGGAAATGTGTTCTTATGGATTTTAGCTTAGTTTATTTGCTTATATAAAACTTTTAATATATTTTTTATTAATTTTTTTGGGAATAAAATGTTATAAAAAGCAGCTATTTTGGACTTTTTTTTAACGTTCACGCCGTTCACCGTGCGGTATTATTAACATTTTATTTTAATAGTTCAGATATTTACGCACATGGCGATACCAAATATGTATCTAAAATATTTTTTAACACTTTTTGGGGGTTAAATAGGGAAAATGGGGCAATTTATGTTTTTATTGGGGAGGGGGTTTTCACATTTTTCTTACTTAATTTTTTTTACTTTTTTTACTTTTATTTTTACACTTTAATAGTTCCCATAGGGGACTATTTAAAGCAATCATTCGATTACTAATCCTGTTCAGTGCTATGTATAGGACATAGCACTGATCAGGGTTATCGGTCATCTTCTGCTCTGGTCTGCGGGAAGGCAGATCAGAGCAGAAGACTCCCGGAAGACAGCGGAGGCAGGTGAGGGGACCTCCGGCTGCCGTGCTGGATGATTGGATGGCTGCTGCAGCACTGCAGGCGATCCGATCATCCAATTAAGTGACCGCGATGCTGCAGATGCCGTTATCTGTATTGATCAGGGCATCTGAGGGGTTAATGGCGGACATCCGCGGGATCGCGGATGTCCGCCATTACCGGCAGGTCCCTGGCTGCGATCAACAGCCGGGACCTGCCGCGCATGATCTGGGCATCACTCCGATGCCTGCGGTTATGCTTAGGACGTAAATGTACGTCCTGGTGCGTTATGTACCACGTCACCAGGACGTACATTTATGGCGCTCGTCGTTAAGGGGTTAAAACAACCTTTGCGTGTCCCGGACCCTAGCGCGTGGGTACGAAGGACCAAATCCAACAAGCCACCACAGGGCTCATGTGGCCATGAGATTTAGGCGCAACGTCTCCATTGCCCTCACCGGCCATTGTTTCCAAGACTTCTCGCCAAGGCAAACCATGTGAAGAACAACGTGACATCACCGTGACCGGCACACATGGTATGCTAAAGGGCCACTGAGACTTGTCCGGGCAGTGGAGGCTTAAGACACAGTGGAGGATGTGGAGATGAGTAGCACACTGTCGCAGGACCAACGGGCTGACAGAGTGTAGCAGAAAGCAGCATTGAGTACACACCAGGGCTTCAGAATCCCAAAGAAAAAACCAACATTTTTAAAATAATTTTAAGAATATTTAGGACAGCGGGTGCTACCTATATATTGCCAGAATGACACACCCTGGAGCAGGCTGATGCATGAGTACACACTAGGGCTTCACAATCCCTCCAAAAAAATACAACAATTGTAGAAATTTATGAAGAAGACTTTTGGATAGCGGGTGCTACCTATGAGAAAATGTGAAATTCCCAAACCCAGGCCCAGCAGCGCCATCAGTAAACCATATATTGCCTGAATGACACAGGCTGGAGTTGGCTGATGCATGAGTACGCACCAAAGCTTTACAATCCCTAATAAAAAAGACAAAAAATTTTGATGAAAAATGTTAACAGAAATTTAGGACAGCGAGTGCTTTCTCTATATTACCAGAATGACGCAGCCTGGAGTTGGCTGCAGCATGAGGAGACCATTGAAATATGTGATTTTTTTATTTGAAATTTAAATCAAACTTTGTGTCCCGGACCCCGCCGTGTGGGTACAAAGGACCTAATCTCACAAGCACCCACAGGGCTCATGTGGCCGTAAGATGTATATCAACAACAAAGAGACCCCAGGGTGGGTTAGGGTAATAATAACCAAGAAACACCTTTGACCCTGGACGACCCAGGGTCACTGATACCCTTATTAAATCCAACCCCTAAAACTTAACTTTTATTTATATTTAGATTAGAATTATTAAATAATAAGTATATAATAAATGATGAGTGTGTTCACTTAAAATCACGGGTTGGTGTGCTTTGTAATAGTATTTCAATTGTAGTCAGTTAACCACTGTATTTGTATTCAATATCGCAGGTGGGCTGCAGTACCACCATGGATTGCACACCAACTACCGCTAGTTAAAATGCAGAAAATGCCCCCTCTACATGTTTCACTACTTCCGTAGCGTCTTCAGGAGGGAAAATGGGCACGGCGGCGGATCGGCCACGGCGGGGTAGGAGAAGGCCCTAGCAGAGCGCCGAGAATTTAAAGATCATAGTTGAAATTTGCATTAAGCATGTATTAGCTACTGCTAAATTTCCAAAAATTGAAGGCCCAAGGCCTGAGGCATCAGGTAGGCAATTATTTCCTGAAAGACATAGAATGAGTCAGGAGCAGTCAGGAGCAGTACCCAAGAGAGTTTCATAACCAACCCCTTACATTTAAAGATCAATGTTGAAATTTACATTAAGCATGTATTTAGCTACTGCAAAACATCCAAAAATTGAAGGCCCAAGGCCTGAGGCATTGGCGAGGCAAGTATTTCCCGAAAGACACAGAATGAGTCAGGAGCAGTCATTCGCAGTACCCAAGAGGGTTTCATAACCATCCCCTTACATTTAAAGATGAATGCTAAAATTTGCATTAAGCATGTATTTAGCTACTGCTAAGCATCCAAAAATTGAAGGCCCAAGGCCTGAGGGCAGGGAGGCAAGTAGTTCCTGAAAGACACAGGATGAACCAGGAGAAGGCATTCGCAGTACCCAAGAGGGTTTCATAACCCCTTACATTTAAAGATCAATGTTGACATTTGCATTAAGCATATATTTAGCTACTGCTAAACATCCAAAAATTAAAGGCACAAGGCCAGAAGCATCAGTGAGGCAAGTGGTTCCTGAAAGACACAGGATGAGCCAGGAGCAGGCAATCGCAGTACCAAAGAGGGTTTCATAACCCTAATTGATAACTAGTGTAGAGCGGCATAGGCCATATTCGAATTCGCAATATTTTGCGAATATATGGACGAATATTCGTCATATATTCGCAAAATTTGCATATTTGTAATATTCACGTATTATTTTCGCATATGCGGAAATTTCAATATAAAAATTAGCATATGCGGAAATTTGCATATGCAAATTTTTGCATATGCGAAAATGCGCACGCTAGTCTCACACAGTTTTAGAGCCTTCTTTACACCACACAAGCTGGAAGCAGAGAGGGATGATCACCGTAAAAAAAAATTATTAAAAAAACCGTATATTCGTAATTACGAATATATAGTGCTATATTCTCGAATATTCGCGAATTCGCGAATAAAATTCGCATTGGGAATATTTGCGAGCGACACTATTGATAACCCAAGAGGGTTTCCTAACCAACCATAATTGGGAAATGTTGGTGTAACAGCATGGTCAATCTACTCTGAGGCATCTGGCATTGGTGGCTGGAAATCCTGGCTGATCCATCCCTGATTCATCTTGACAAACGTCAGTCTCTCCACATTTTTAGTGGACAGACGAGTTCGCCTTGGGGTGACTATGGCCCCGGCCGCACTAAACACCCGCTCTGATGGCACACTACTGGCCGGGCAGGACAGCTTTTCCAGGCCAAACTCTGCTAATTGTGGCCATAAATCAAGTTTGGCTGCCCAGAAGTCCAGCGGATCTTCAATGGTTGTTGGCATGGCCATGTCAAGGTATGCCACCACCTCCTGGTTCAGGTCCTGCTCCATGTCTACCTGTTGCTGATGAGTTGCTTCACTATGCGGGTGAAGAAAGCTACTCATCAGCGACTGTAGACTCAGGCTGCTGCTGATTGAGCTGGTACTGCTCCTGCCACCCCTCCCTTCCCCAGCAGCCATAGCAGTGGAAGGTGAGCACAGAAGGCCCCCCGAGTCAGACCTGCGAGTGGATGGACCATGTGGCCGATAGGCATCAGCCAACTGACTACGTAGAATCTCTCCGTAGTAGGTCAGTTTGTCCTCCCTCTCATTGGGTGTAAAAAAGGCCCCCATTTTGGGACGGTAGCGAGGGTCTAATAAAGTGGAGATCCAGAAGTCATCCCGCTGACGAATTTTGACAATTCGGGGGTCACTACGCAAGCAACTGAGCATGCATCGTGCCATTTGCGCCAGTGACTCGGAGGGACTACCTGCCTCCATCTCCACTGCATACTGCCACGGTGTGTCTGGGTCCTCTGTCTCAACTTCCTCATAACCCTCCAGCTCCTCTGGCTGCTCCTATTCTCCTGTCCGAAGACTAGAAACACCGGCCATCTCATCCAGCCTAAACTGTGCTCCGCTCTGCCCCTCATCATCCTCCTCCTCCAGTTCAGCCCCCACAGGGCTCATGTAGCCTTGAGATGTAGGCGCAATGTCTCCATTGCCGTGACCAGACATGGTTTCAATCATTTGTTGTAGGAAATGTAGGAGTGGAATTACGTCATTCATGGCGTAATCCAGGCGACTCGCAAATAATGTGGCTTCCTAAAAGGGCCTCAGCAAACGGCAGGTGTCACGTATGAGCTGCCACTGGTTCACATTGAAGTTACACAGGGGAGTACTCCTATCTGCTTGGATCATCAAGAAATCGGTGATGGCTTTTCTTTGTTCGTATAGTCTGTCCAACATATGGAGGGTGGAATTCCAACGTGTGGCAACGTCACAAATAAGACTATGTTGTGGGATACCGTTCTGACGCTGCAGCTCAAGGAAGGTGTGCTTGACGGTGTACGAGTGGCTGAAGTGCATGCACAGTTTCCTTGCCATTTTCAGGATGTTTTGCAAATGGGGTGAAGACTTGAGGAAGTGCTTGACAACCAGATTCAACACGTGTGCCATGCAGGGCGCATGTTTCACACTTCCTAGTCGCAGCGCGGACACGATGTTCTTCCCATTGTCGGTCACCATGGTTCCCATTTCCAGGTTTCGTGGAGTAAGCCATACTCGGATTTCTTTACGAATGAACTTTAGCAGTTCCTCCCCTGTGTGACTCCGTTCGCCAAGGCAAACCATGTGAAGAACAGCTTGCCCTACACACATGGTACGATGAAGGGCCACCGAGATCTGGACGTGCAGTGGAGGCCGAGGACACGGTGGAGGATGAGGAGGCGGCGTTGCACGCTGTAACAGGACCAACTGCCTGGGAGTGAGAGCGTGGAGGAGGAAGCGGTGTGACCTGTCCAAGTTGCTGTTGTGGCTGTGCAGGAACCACATTTACCCAGTGGGCCGTAAAAGACAAGTATTGTCCCTGCCCGTAGTTTCAGCTCCACACGTCCGCGCTGCCGTGCACTTTTGAACACACCGACAGGCTCAAGGACTGTCCCACCTTCTCTTGTACAAACTTATGCAGGGCTGGTACTGCCTTCTTCGCAAAGAAATGATGGCTTTGCACTCTCCACCTCGGCTCGCCACAAGCCATCAATTCTCTGAAAGGTGCAGAGTCCACCACTTGAAAAGGGAGGGACTGCAACACCAGCAACTTGGACAGGAGCACATTCAACTCCTGCCCCATTGGATGAGTGGGTGCATACTGTTGTCTCTTGGACATGGCTTCGCCGATGGATTGTTGGCGGAATTGGTGACTAAAAGCGGGAGAAGCAGGACCGACAGAAGGAGGGTTTGACACACAGCTCCCTTCGGCTGAGGTGGTGGAGCCTTGGCTGGATGAAGGAGGGAGTGGATGGCCACTGGGTGATGCAGCAGGCTGGACCACTACATCGGAGCCACGGTTCTCCCAGGCCGCTTTATGGTGGCGAAGCATGTGTTCACGCAGGGCCGTGGTGCCGACATTGGGACCCTGGCCACGCTTCACCTTCTGCCGACAGATGTGGCTGCGTGAACCTCCTCCGGATGCCTTATGAAAAACTTCCACACCGCTGAGTAGCTGATTTTTCCCACCCGCAGTCCGCACTAATTGACTGCTACTGGTGCCATTTCCAGGAACCCCTGTTCTACTACCTCCCGGAAAGGTAGGCTGCTGCGAAGCAGGTGGTCTCCCCCGGGCACGTTTGGCTACTGAATTTCCACTACTGCCACCACGCTGACTGCCAACCGTGCTACCGCCTTGCTGCCTCAAGGGCAACCTGCAACTCTCTTCTCCTGATGATGATGAAGCCCCTTCTGCACCCGGCTCCCAATTGCGATCGGCTTCATCATCATCAACAGTTGTGTGCACGTCACTGATGTCCTCCTCAGGTTCCCCAACAGTGTCTGCTTCAGGACCCTGAACACTTGCAACACCGCCTCCCACGTCACTCTCCGCATCACTACTTGCCCACCAAGCGGAGCAAGCGGCGCATGTCTCCTCCCCTTCTTGGCTGTCCAGTAGCTGTTGACTATCCTCTATTAGATCGTCCTCAGTAAATAGTGGAGCTGAACCCACAGCATAAGATACTTCTCTAAGAGAGGGAACAACATAGGACAAAGGCAATGGGAGGACAGGGACTGCTCCCGGGCCATGCCAACTGAGGGTTGTGTCTGAGGAGCCCACCGACTGTTGACTGGGGGTGTTAGATGTCACTTGTGATGATGTGGATGAGCGTGTTAACCAATCGACGACGGCAGATGGGTTGCTGGTGGAGACACGACCGCTGGCTGATAACGGGAGCTCAGGCCTCTCGCTGCAACTCCTGCTGCCACTCGCCCCAAGTCTGCTGCCAACTCTGCCTGAAGTACTTAGGCCTCTGCCACTCCTCTGTGCACTTCCTGGCACTTCTCTGCCTTACATACTTAGTGTGTTTATGAGGGTATTACAATACGCTACACTACTCTTTAAACAGTATTTGTCTAGAACAGCACCAGGTGATTACTTACGGCTGTCCTTTCACAGTATGTAGGCCCTTGACAGATTAACAGGTACTAAATGGTACAATACTTGGATGTATCTATGCGGTATGCACTGATGAGGGCAGTAATATGCCTAACTATACGCAGAAAAAACTCAGAATTTCTGTAAAACACCAGCCGGTGGATACTATTGTTTGGACTTTGACGGTATGGAGCACCTTGACAGATTAACAGGTAGTAAATGGTAAAATACTTGGATGTACCTATGCAGTATGCACTGATGAGGGCAGTAATATGCGTAACTATACGCAGAAAAAACTCAGAATTTTTGTAAAACACCAGCCGGTGGATACTATTGTTTGTACTTTGACGGTATGGAGCACCTTGACAGCTTAACAGGTACTAAATGGTACAATACTTGGATGTACCTATGTGGCATGCACTGATGAGGGCAGTAATATGCCTAACTATTAGCAGAAAAAAATCTGTATTTTTGTAAAACACCACTCGGTGGATACTATTGTTTGGACTTTAACGGTATGGAGCACCTTGACAGCTTAACAGGTACTAAATGGTACAATACCTGAATGTACCTATGCGGTATGCACTGATGAGGGCAGTTATATATGCGTAACTATATGCAGAAAAAACTATTTAAAAAAAAAAACAGCCGGTTAATACTGTTGTTTGGACTTGCACAGTATGTAGCCCCTTGACAGATTAACAGGTACAAAATGGTACAAATGCACTACAGTCCACTGAAAAATCACGTATTTCTGAACAGCAGCAGGACCCAACAATGCAGCACCACAAAAAAAAAAAAAAAACATCCAGGGATTAAACCCTAAATTGCACTCTGTCACACAATTCTGAGCAGCAGAAGATTTGTGGAGCAAAAAATAAATAAACTCAATTGGGCTGAAAAATGAGGAGATAAGATGCTTCAGAAAGTTCAGGCAGCTTGGAGATCTGTATGAGGCAGCTGACAGCTATCTGCCCCTCTCTGCTGCAATGCTCAATAACGTGAATAGGAGGTTTAGCTATCAATGATCCTTCTCAGTGTAACAGCAAAGCACTCTGCACTCCTGCCTTTCCTTAATGCTGATGTGACTAGCAGTTGCAGTGTAACTCTGTGGTATGAGCTATTCACACAAACACAGTCCCGTCCTCTCCATCTGAGTGCATAGATGAAATGAAGAGAGGCAAGATGACCGCCGATTATATAGGGGGCTGTGACATCACAGGGGTCAGTGAACACTGATAGGCTGCATCTCACATGTGATTAAGGGTCAGCCCGCCTACCTTCATTCTCGCCGCTGTTTCCCGCCCTCCCATAATCCCCTGCCCCATGTACTCACATGTGGATGCGCCATCTTAGGTCTCCAATAGCCTGGAACGCTATTCGTGCGATCGAATAGCGGCGATATTCACATTCGTTGCGAAACAAATTTTTTATGAAATTCGGAACGAATTCAGGTTTGTCAACTTCGATTCGCTCATCTCTACTTCTGGTCCCTTGTTCACCAGAACTCAAATCACATTTGCAACCTGAATGTTTCCCTTTAAGGGGAATAAATTATCTTCCCCAGTTTTACTCCATCTAAATGTTTCACGTTTGCCAGGATCTTACTTTTAATAGCTAGAACTTTACATTCTAGACACTTGAAATCAAAATTAGCACCCACTCTAAATGACTGGATAACTAGACTGAATGAAATCTATAGGTTAGCGTTTAGAAATACTTAGAAATACACAACTCCTTAAAATTCTAACCTTACCCCCCCCCCCCCCCCTCCTTGCTTTTTCTTTCATTAGAATACGTACAATTCGAGGTACATGTTTCTGGATAAGTAGGTTTTACCTTACATACTCCCCTCCTAAGTTATTTGTTTCTTCATGACCATTTACTCTTACAAATTATCATAGCATTAAAGGGGTACGCCGGTGCAAAACATTTTTTTTTTTAAATCAACTGGTGCCAGAAAGTTAAACAGATTTGTAAATTACTTCTATTAAAAAATCTTTACCCTTCCAGTACTTTTTAGCAGCTTTATGCTAAAGAGGAAATTATTTTCTTTTTGAATTTCTTTTTTGTCTTGTCCACAGTGCCACAGTGCTCTCTGCTGACACCTCTGTCTGTGTCAGGAACTGTCCAGAGCACCATAGGTTTGCAATGGGGATTTTCTCCTGCTCTGGACAGTTTCTTATATGGGCACCAGGTGTCAGCAGAGAGCACTTTAGACAAGACAAAAAGGAAATTCAAAAAGAAAAGAATTTCCTCTTTAGCATACAGCTGCTAAAAAGTTCTGGAAGGGTAAAGATTTTTTTAATAGAAGTCATTCACAAATCTGTTTAACTTTCTGGCACCAGTTGATTGAATTTTTTTTTCCACTAGAGTACCCCTTTAAAGAATATTTATGTACATTGTTTATGTGTCTGTTGTTGAATAACAAATTACAGTAATGTAAACTTTCTCTCATTATTCCTCATATGGTTTATAACTCCATATATCTACATATATTTTCTATGTATGAGCTAAAGTCATGATATTGGTTCTTTTTTATATTCCCGATATTGGTTATTTTTTATATTTCTTTTTTACTTTTTTACAATCTTTATTTGATCTGTTTTTTTATGTTGTTTAAAATGAATAAAAATAAATTTTAGAACAAAACACAATAAGCAGTGTTGCGCTTTCCACCTACAGAGGTAAGTGGAGGTGCTATACATCACCACTTAATTCCTAACACTCCATTGGGCAGGTGCTCTGCACCTGCTTGAATTTTATGGCTTAATTTAAGCGAAAACCTCCCAAAACAAATGTCAGGAGGTTCACTCATCTTTAGTCATAAGCTTGACATCTATCTGCAGAAAACTACAAGACCCAGTAGCAATATAATAGAAATAAGGAGAATCACCTTAAATTCGGTATTGCTCCAATCTTCTGCTGTGCTACAATGATTACTTTTTTTGCATTTGATCTTCTGTAATTGTGAAACAATCAGCTCTAGAATATAATGAATCACAGATCCAATTATGGATATATCTCACATTAACTACTAATTTTTACATCATTATATATACGGTATAATTGCCAGGCGTTTGAAATTTTATTTAGTCACAATTTTAGGTAAAGCTTTACTGCTCAGTTTTATGAAACAATGTTGTCATTATGTAACATAATCATTTTATATTACTGTCTCAGCAGATTTTATTTTGCTTAACTTCTTTTGTTTAGAATAATAGGAAAACTATATACATTTACATTTACTTACATGCTTACAAAGTTACCTACAAGTATATGTTCTCTATTGAATAGAACACAGCGATTCATATCAGCTTTTATATGTAATGTTACACATTTTGAGTTATTTTACCTATTGATTTGCAACTGAACAATGTTTAACCCCAAAGGCAAAAGTCCAGGGTAAACAAAATCTCATAATTCAACATCCTACCATAAAACTTAGTAAGACTACTTAAAGGGGTACTCCGATGGAAAAAAAAATCTTATCAACTGGCTCAAGAAAGTTAAACAATTTAGTAAATTATTTTTATTTAAAAAAAAACTAATACTTCCAGTACTTATCAGTTGCTGTATGCTCCACATGAAGGAACTGTCCAGATTTACTCCATCTCTGGACAGTTCCTGACATAGACAGAGCTGGCAGCAGAGAGCACTGTTGTCAGACAGAAAAGAACAATTCAACTTTCTCTGAAGCATACAGCAATTGATAAGTACTGGAAGGGATAAGATTTTTAATAGAAGTAATTTACAAATACAAAGATAAATTGTGTTTTGTGTATCGACGCACATAAAAGGAACACACATATGGGAACAAACTTACTAATGCAGTTGGTTTATTAGCATCTGGATGAGATAAGAAGATTTTGAGGAGTGAGCTGGTGTTGGTTTCGTTCACTAGGCAGAGAAATTAAAGGAACGGCTTTTAAGTAAATAATCCAGATACTGTATCTATGTCATAGGATTGTGTCGATTTTGTACTGTTAAATACTGTAGCAGAAAAACTTACTTTTATCTTGTTAGAGTTGAGCTATGATGCAGATAGATGCCGACCCCACGCCTCAATGACCGTAATTGGCGGAAAACTTCTGTCTCACTCACTACATATATTTGTAAGATAAACGTGATTGAGTGATTCGGGTATAATGCAATCTGCTTACATGTACACAGTAATAGTAAAGTGTAAATCTGTATATGGTACCATGTCATAGGCACTATGAGTGGTTGAAGGTACCTGTGATCTGAAAGCTGGTTTGCATAGATTGATCCACGGAGCGTTGTTTGTCCTGAGTTGCGGTGAAGGATACCAGTGTGCACGATACAATCCACGGAGCGTTGTTCGTCCAGAAGTATAGTGTGGGTACTGAAAAACAGTCCTTCCAGGAGCCCCCAGAGGGACAGTATGACAGGCAGTCCAGGTGGACAGCGGGTGAAGGCGCCGGGAGATCTGCTCCGGCCGTGAGCGTCTTACCGGTGCGACCACGCTGTGATAGTTTGCAAGGAGATCTGATTACTGAACGTGATGTCACGATTGCAGCTACAGCAAGGCGCAGGAGCCAAAGAATCATCTAACGCGTTTCGGTCAGTACACTGACCTTCGTCAGCGTACTGACCGAAACGCGTTAGATGATTCTTTGGCTCCTGCGTCTTGCTGTAGCTGCAATCGTGACGTCACGTTCAGTAATCAGATCTCCTTGCAAACTATCACAGCGTGGTCGCACAGGTGAGACGCTCACGCCGGAGCAGATCTCCCGGCGCCTTCACCCGCTGTCCACCTGGACTGCCTGTCATACTGTCCCTCTGGGGGCTCCTGGAAGGACTGTGTTTCAGTACCCACACTATACTTCTGGACGAACAACGCTCCGTGGATTGTATCGTGCACACTGGTATCCTTCACCGCAACTCAGGACAAACAACGCTCCGTGGATCAATCTATGCAAACCAGCTTTCAGATCACAGGTACCTTCAACCACTCATAGTGCCTATTACATGGTACCATATACAGATTTACACTTTACTATTACTGTGTACATGTAAGCAGATTGCATTATACCCGAATCACTCAATCACGTTTATCTTACAAATATATGTAGTGAGTGAGAGAAGTTTTCCACCAATTACGGTCATTGAGGCGGGGGGTCGGCATCTATCTGCATCATAGCTCAACTCTAACAAGATAAAAGTAAGTTTTTCTGCTACAGTATTTAACAGTACAAAATCGACACAATCCTATGACATAGATACAGTATCTGGATTATTTACTTAAAAGCCGTTCCTTTAATTTCTCTGCCTAGTGAACGAAACCAACACCAGCTCACTCCTCAAAATCTTCTTATCTCATCCAGATGCTAATAAACCAACTGCATTAGTAAGTTTGTTCCCATATGTGTGTTCCTTTTATGTGCGCCGATACACAAAACACAATTTATCTTTGAGCTTATTCCTTTTATTTGGGCCCCAGCCAGGACCCTCATTGTTGTATCTTGGCTGCCTAAAAGGGAACCATCCCTGCGCCAGTGATTATATACTACATATTAATTTACAAATATATTTAACTTTCTGGAGCCAGTTGATATGAAAAACAAAAAGTTTTCCACTGGAATACCCCTTTAACCCCTTTAACCCCTTAAGGACTCAGGGTTTTTCCGTTTTTGCACTTTCGTTTTTTCCTCCTTTCCTTTTAAAAATCATAACCCTTTCAATTTTCCACCTAAAAATCCATATTATGGCTTATTTTTTGCGTCGCCAATTCTACTTTGCAGTGACATTAGTCATTTTACCCAAAAATGCACGGCAAAACGGAAAAGAAAAAATCATTGTGCGACAAAATCGGAAAAAAAAAACGCCATTTTGTAACTTTTGGGGGCTTCCGTTTCTACGCAGTGCATATTTCGGTAAAAATTACACCTTATCATTATTCTGTAGGTCCATACGGTTAAAATGATACCCTACTTATATAGGTTTGATTTTGTCGCACTTCTGGAAAAAATCATAACTACATGCAGGAAAATGTATACGTTTAAAAATGTCATCTTCTGACCCCTATAACTTTTTTATTTTTCCACGTAAAGGGTGGTATGAGGACTCATTTTTTGCGCCGTGATCTGAAGTTTTAATCGGTGTGATTTTTGTTTTGATCAGACTTTTTGATCACTTTTTATTCATTTTTTTAATGGTATAAAAAGTGACCAAAATACGCTTTTTTGGACTTTGACCGTGCGGTTTAATTAATGATACATTTTTATAGTTCGGACATTTACACACGCGGCGATACCACATATGTTTATTTAATTTTTATTTTTTACACAGTTTTATTTTTTTTATGGGAAAAGGGGGGTGATTCAAACTTTTATTAGGGAAGGGGTTAAATGACCTTTATTAACACTTTTTTTTTACTTTTTTTTTGCAGTGTTATAGGTCCCATAGGGACCTATAACACTGCACACACTGATCTCCTATGCTGATCACTGGCGTGTATTAACACGCCTGTGATCAGCATTATCGGCGCTTGACTGCTCCTGCCTGGATCTCAGGCACGGAGCAGTCATTCGTCGATCGGACACCGAGGAGGCAGGTAAGGGCCCTCCCGGTGTCCGGTCAGCTGTTCGGGACGCCGCGATTTCACCGCGGCGGTCCCGAACAGCCCGACTGAGCAGCCGGGTCACTTTCAGTTGCACTTTAGAAACGGCGGTCAGCTTTGACCGCCGATTCTAAAGGGTTAATACCGCACATCGCCGCGATCGGCGATGTGTGGTATTCGCCGCGGGTCCCGGCCGTTGATGAGCACCGGGACCGACGCGATATGATGCAGGATCGCGGCACGATCCCGCTTCATATCGCAGGAGCCGGCGCCAGACGTAAATATACGTCCTGCGTCGTTAAGGGGTTAAGGACTGAAGTAACTTTGGCATTAAGGACCAAGCCATTTTTTTGCAAATGTGGCCTGTGTCAATTTATGCATTAATAACTCTGGGATGCTTTTACGTATCATACTGATTTTGAGATTGGTATTTTGTGACATATTCTACTTTATGTTGGTGGTAAATTTTCGTCAATACTTGCATCATTTCTTTGTGAAAAATTCCATAATTTCATGAACAATTTGAAAATTTAGCATTTATCTAACTTTGAAACTCTCTGCTTGTAAAGAAAATGGACATGCATTATAAATTATATATTGATTTACATATACAATATGTCTACTTTATGTTGACATCATAAAGTTGAAATGTTTTTACTTCTTGAAGACATTAAAGGGTTTCAAAGTTTAGCAGCAATTTTCACGAATTTCAAGAAAATTTCAAAACCTTGAAAGTTTTCAGGGACCAGTACAGTTTTGAAGTGAATTTGAGGGCCTTTAAGTTATAAACCCCCCAGTAAGTTATAAACCCACCCAATTATGAAAACTTTAAACCTCAAAGTATTCAAAATGAAATTCAGTAAGTTTATTAACCCTTTAGGTGTTTCACAGGAATAGCTGCAAAGTGGAGGAGAAAACTCAAAATCTCCACTTTTAACACTAACATGTTAGTGCAGCCCCATTTTTTTCATTTTTACAAGGGGTAACAAATGAAAAAGCCCCAAAAAATGTGTAAACCCATTTCTTGTAAGTATGGAAATACCTCATATGTGGACATAAAGTGCTCTGCGGGTGAACTACATGGTTCAGAAGGAAGGATCAATATTAGGCTGAAATGCTTTTTAGGGGCATGTCACATTTATGAAGCCCCTATGGTGCCAGAACAGCGGGAATCCCCAACATGGCACTCCATTTAGGAAACGCAACCCCTCAAGGAATGTAAAAAGCGGTACAGTGGGCCCTAACACCCCACGGGTGTTTCACTACATATCGTTAAAGTTTGAGGTTTTAATTAAAATTTTGTTTTTTTACACTAAATTGCTGGTGTTACCACAAATTTTTCATTTTTTACAAGGGATAAAAGGAGAAAAATCACTCCACAATTTGTAGCCCCATTTCTCTCTAGTAAGGAAATACCCCATATGTGGATGTAAAATGCTCTGCTAGCGAACTACAGGGCTAAGAAGGGTAAGAGCAAAATTTGGCTTTTGGAGAGAGAATTTTGTTGAAATGGTTTTGGGGGGGGGGGGGGGGCATGTTGCATTTAGGAAGCCCCCATGGTGCCAGAACAGCAGGAATACCCCACTTTGCACTCCATATTGGAAACTACACCAGATATAGAACCCATTTAGGGGTGTAGCAAGTTTTTTGACACTACAGGTGTTTGAGGAAAGTTTGTATAACCAAGTAGTGAAAATGAAATTCCAAATTTGGATGCATACAGGTCCGGTGTTAGGGCGGGGCAATCCGGGCAATTACCCAGTGCCCCAATCCCCCAGTAGGGCCTCCTGTGGGCTGCTCAGTGGTGGATCCAGGGGGGTATATGCCACTGAACAGCCCGCAGGGGGCCCCGTCATATTCGGGACATCCATGTGTCCCGAATGATATTTTCGGGACACAAGGATGTCCCGGTCACCTTTCTGCGGCCCTGCATTAACTCTAAAAACGCAGGGGCCGCCGGAAGGTAGAGCACGCAGGAACATCACTGATGTCCCGTGCATGCACCCATAGGAACAGAGGAGTGCAGCATATACACTGTATATGGCTGAAGGTTGTATGTCTGTGGGGGAACTATACTGCACCTAATGTGGGGGAACTATACTGAAACTAATGTGGAGAACTATACTGCACATTATGTGGGGGAACTATACTGCACCTAATGTGGGGGAACTACAACCTATTGTGGGGAACTATTTTGCACATAATGTGGGGAACTATAGTGCACCTAAAGTGGGGGAACTATACTGCCAACCTAATGTGGGGGAACTATACTGCACCTAATGAGGGGAACAATACTGCACCTAATGAGGGGGGAACTATACTGCCAACCTAATGTGGGGGGAACTATACTGCCAACCTAATGTGGGGGGAACTATACTGCACCTAATGTGGGGGAACTATACTGCACCTAATGTGGGGGAACTATACTGCACCTAAAGTGGGGGTACTATACTGCACCTAATGTGGAATGTGGGGGTAACTATACTGCCAACCTAATGTGGGGGGTAACTATACTGCCAACCTAATGTGGGGGGAACTATACTGCCAACCTAATGTGGGGGAACTATACTGCCAACCTAATGTGGGGGAACTATACTGTACCTAAAGTGAGGGAACTATACTGCACCCAATGTGGGGGAACTATATTGCACCTAATGTGGGGGGACTATACTGCACCTAATGTGGGGGGAACTATACTGTACCTAATGTGGGGGGAACTATACTGCACCTAATGTGGGGGAACTATACTGCACCTAATGTGGGGGAAATTTACTGCACCTAATGTGGGGGAACTATACAGCACCTAATGTGGGGAACTATACTGCACCTAATGTGGGGGAACTATACTTAACCTAATGTGGGGAACTTTACTGCACCTAATGTTGGGAACTATACTGCAACTAATGTGGGGGAACTGCAACCTAATGTGGGGAACTATACTGCACATAATGTGGGGGAACAATACTGCCAACCTAATGTGGGGGAACTATACTGCACCTAATGTGGGAGAACTATACTGCACCTAATGTTGGGAACTATACTGCACCCAATATGGGGGAACTATACTGCACCTAATGTGGGGGAACTATACTGCACCTAATGTGGGGGGACTATACTGCACCTAATGTGGGGGAAATTTACTGCACCTAATGTGGGGGAACTATACAGCACCTAATGTGGGGAACTATACTGCACCTAATGTGGGGGAACTATACTTAACCTAATGTGGGGAACTTTACTGCACCTAATGTGGGGAACTGTACTGCAACTAATGTGGGGGAACTGCAACCTAATGTGGGGAACTATACTGCACATAATGTGGGGGAACAATACTGCACCTAATGTGGGGGAACTATACTGCACCTAATGTGGGGGAACTATACTGCACCTAATGTGGGGGAACCATACTGCACCTAATGTAGGGAACTATACTGCACCTAATGAGGGGGAACTATACTGCACCTAATGTTGGGAACTATACTGCACCCAATGGGAGGGAACTATATTGCACCTAATGTGGGGGAACTATACTGCATCTAATGTGGGGGAAATGTACTACACCTAATGTGGGGGAAATATACAGCACCTAATGTGGGGGAACTCTACTGCATCTAATGTAGGGGAAATTTACTGCACCTAATGTGGGGGAACTATGCAGCACGTAATGTGGGGAACTATACTGTACCTAATGTGGGGGAACTATACTTAACCTAATGTGGGGAACTTTACTGCACCTCATGTGGGGAACTATACTGCAACTAATGTGGGGGAACTGCAACCTAATGTGGGGAACTATACTGCACCTAATGTGGGGGAACTATACTGCACCTAATGTGGGGGAACTATACTGCACCTAATGTGGGGGAACTATACTGCACCTAATGTGGGGAACTATACTGTACGTAATGTGAGGGAACTATTCAGCACCTAATGTGGGGAGATATACTGCACCTAATGTGGGGAACTATACTGCACCTAATGTGGGGGAACTATACTGCACCTAATGTGGGGGAACTATACTGCACCTAATGTGGGGGAACTATACTGCCAACCAAATGTGGGCAGGACTATGCTGCCAACCTAATGTGGGGGAACTGTACTGCACCTAATGTGGGGGGAACTATACTGCACCTAATGTGAGGGGAACTATACTGCCAACCTAATGATGGGGGAACTATACTGCCAACCTAATATGGGGGGAACTATACTGCACCTAATGTGGGGGAACTATACTGTACCTAATGTGGGGGAACTATAGTGCACCTAATGTGAAGGAACTATACTTCACCTAATGTGGGGAACTATACTGCGCCTTATGTGGGAGAACTATACTGCACCTAATGTGGGGGAACTACAACATAATGTGGCGAACTATACTGCACTTAATGTGGGGGAATTATACTGCACCTAATGTGGGGGAACTATACTGCACCTAATGTGGGGAACTATACGGCAGGTAATGTGAGGGAACTATACTGCACCTAATATGGGGAACTATACTGCACCTAATGTGGGGTAACTATACTGCCAACCTAATGTGGGGGAACTGTGCTACCAACCTAATGTGGAGGGGAACTTGTACTGCCAACCTAATGTGGGCAGACTATACTGCCAACCTAATGTGGGGGAACTATACTGCCAACCTAATTTGGGGGGCCTATACTGCCAACCTATTGTGGGGGACTGCCAACCTAATGTGGGGGAACTATACTGCCAATCTAATGTGGGGGGAACTATAGTGCCAACCTAATGTGGGGGGACCTATACTGCCAACCTAATGTGGGGGAACTACAACCTAATGTGGGGGGCTATACTGCCAGCCTAATGTGGGGGAACTACAACCTAATGTGAAAAAACTACACTGCCAACCAAATGTGGGGGAACTACAATGTAATGTGGGGAGACTTATACTGCCAGCCTAATGTGGGGGAACTGTGCTGCCAATCTAATGTGGGAGAACTACAACCTAATGGGGATTTGAAGTTTTTATCGGTACCATTTTTGTTTTGAAGGGCCATGCTAAGCCTAAAACCGGCCCTGGATGCATATTTTACACTTTAGCACCATTTTTTTCACTTTCACAAAAATATGAAACTACACCTGCGAAGGAGTTTATCGAGGGGTATAATTACAAATATTTTTAGTTTTGTTAGGGGTTTAGCAAGGTAGTGAAAATATAAAACTACACTGGACAAAGTATTCATCTAGGAGTATAATGAGAATAATTTTTAATTTTGTTAGGGGTTTAGCAAGATGGCGAAAATAAAAAAAACTACACCGGCCAAAGTATTCATCTAGGGGTACAATAGGAATTTTTAGTTTTGTTAGGGATTTGCCAATTTGATTTTTTTAAATATTGTAATGGAGAAAAAGGGGAAATTACTGAATTGCTTACTAATAAGCAAAAATGTAATTCCAAGGGTGCATTTACGGTTATCCAAAGTAATTGTAAAAATTACCAATTTTGCAACAGTCTTGAATGCACAGACCGGGCTTGTGGGACATGTCTCAAAGTAGTGTATGGTGTCTTTTCTAATGCCACATTTGGAGCATACCTGACACCTCTTCTGTAGCCTACTCACCCATTCTCTACGGGGGACAACTCCAGGAAAATTTTGCCCTGATAATATTCTGCTCCCCAATCCTGTGGCCATGCTTCCCACCCTTCCTGTTACCCAAACAGAAAAGCCTTGATAACATTTTCCTGAAATTGCAGGAATGTCCCTGTATTTCCTGCATGTTTGTACAGCACAGATGAATTATACATGGCAATTTGGAGGAGATGCAGTGCCAATTTCTTGGCACTGATCAGGGCAGTGTACGACTGCAAGACCTGATCAGACAGATCCACCCCTCCCATGAACTTATGTCCTGGATACACACAGGTTAAGGGGCTCTATCTGTTGTACCACAGAATTGGACAGGGGTGGATCTGTCTGGGTGTAAGGTGGTTAGTACAAGAACATCACACTTGTCCCTGTACTTGACAAAAATCATGTTATCCTTGCACACAGCCTTGCTTTCCACTTTCTTAAATTTTTGCCGTACAAAATTATTTGGAAGGTCCCTTTGGTTTCGCCTAATGGTACCACAGGCCACAGTACCCTTGGCAAACAGGCATTGTAGGAATGGGACACCAGTATAAAAATTGTCAAGGTAGATATTATACCCTTTATGTAGCAGGGGTGAACTAGAGCCCATATGATTTTTCCCGTTGTTTTTAGTAGAGGGGGGCACTCTGGGGGCTCTATTGTTGAGTCTTTTCCCTCATAGTCTCTAAATTTGTGCATGTAGCCCGTTGCACTCTCGCACAATTTATAAAGTTTTACCCCATACCTGGCCCGTTTGTTAGGCAGGTATTGCCTAAAGTGCAACCTTCCCTTGAAGTGCACAAGAGACTCGTCGACAGCAATTTCTTTTTCAGGGGTGTACACTTCAGAAAATTTTCGGTTTAAATAGTTGGCAAGGGGCTGAATTTTAAACATGCGATCGGAACTGGGATCACTGGAGGGTGGGCAATTTTCATTATTAGCATAATGTAAAAATTTGTGGAGGACTTCAAACCGAGCCCTTGCATGAGAGCACGGTACAATGGAGTATGGTAACTCATATCATTACTCCAATAAGAGCAAATTGTGAACTTTTTAATAATGCCCATATTTAGCGAAAGGGCACATTTTTTTTTTAAAGCTCCAGTGGATTGGTTGGTGTCCACTGGTATGGCCTGGCATGATATGCCTGTGGATTGGCCACAAGGAATTGCTTGCCATATCTGTTTGTTTCCTCCACTATTATGCTAATCGACTCTTCTGAAAAGAAGAGCTGAAAAAAATCAGCTTCTTTTAACCCTGTGGTGTTAACATGAATGCCTGCAGTAGCCACAAATTCAGGCAGATGGGGTATAAAGCTAGAAGCCAGAGCCCACTCAGAGATGGTACTAGGACCTTGGTCAGTACTGGTACTAGGACCTGGCTTAGTATTATGCCTAGGATGGTGGCGAGGAAGTTCCTCATCAGAATCAGTAGAGGACAATGAAGAAAAAGAGAGCAAATATAGCAACTCTTTTCTGTCTGAACCTGAGAAAGAAGCCAAGAAGACAAATGCCTCCTAAGTGTTGTACATGCCACGTGTTGACATATTTCGAGAGGACACTAAACAGTGGCGAAGTGTCTCTGATGTACCAAAACTAGTACTATATATTTTTGGGGGGATTTTTATTTAAAACATTTTAATGGAAAAAAATATGTAACCACTACAAACAACAAAACAGTATATATATATATATATATATATATATATATATATATATATATATATATACATTTTTTTATATATACTTTTTTTATATTTAAAAAAAAAAGGAATGAAACTCACAAACTGTACTGCTAATAGGAACAAAAAAAACTGAAGCAAACTCTCACTAAATCAGTGACAAATAAGTACCACTGTAATGTAATATATCTTTTTTTTTACTTTTTTTTGTAACAAACAGAAAAACTGAAACAAAATGCAAAACGTTAGCACCACCAGAAATTAAAACACAGCGGCGAACTGCTGTCACAAATCAGTGACGAACTAGGTAAAAACGTAAAAGGGTAGTATGGAGGTGTACGAGGTGGAGATGAAAGGGTGACACTTCAGGGGCACTGACAGTCATTTTTATTATTTGTTCTTCACTGTCACTGTTATGGTCAGTGACAAACTTAGATTTCTTTACTGTAGCCTGTTCACTATCACAGACTACAGCAGCGGTGTATAAATGAATGAATGAATGGAATGAATGAATGGGAAGAAGAGGGTATGGGCAGCCTTTAGTGGGTAAGGGGCACTGCTGGCACTGTAACACTTTCATATAACTTTTTATCGGGGTATACCACGCACCGGCCTATAACACGCACCCTCATTTTACCAAGGATATTTGGGTAAAAAATGTTTTTTACCCAAATATCCTTGGTAAAATGAGGGTACATGTGTGTGCATGTGTATAACCCGATACAATGTTTCTGACCCCTCAGAAGCCCCCCAGGAAAGGCAGGGGGAGAGAGGCCGTCGCTTCCCGCTTCTCTCCCCCTGTCTTTCCTGGGGTCTAGAGCCCTGCTGCCTCCGCTTCTCTCCCCCTGGCTATCGGCGCTGCTGCCCCATTGCTGGCTCCGCTGCCCTATTGCCTCCCCCATCCCCCGTTTTATAATTACCTGTTGCCGGGGTTGGGTCTGCGTTGTTCTGGCTATGGTGTGGCGTCTCCTGTGTCGTTGCTATGCGCTGCGAGGTGCAATGACGAGTGATGTGTTTAACGTGATGTCACTCGTCATTGCGCAGTGCATAGCAACGATGCAGGGGGCGCCACACCTGGGACAGAAGCAGCGCGGGTTAATTGAATGCCTTATATAAACAGTGGGATGCGCAAACTAGCTGCATAACCCACCGTTTATATAGGGCATTCTGCGGCAAGGGGTTAAATGTAACTCACAGGTGATATAGTGACCAAAAGAGTGTAAAAATGCAGTACTGCTGTAATAGAATAAATACTGTCTGATGTAGAATATTTCCATGTTTAACACAGTAAAGAGATATGTGTATCTCTTTACTGTGAGAACCCCGTCACTCTTGCAATATAGTACTGATATTAAAACACCAAACTATGACCCCTATTCTAGAGCTGTTTACAAAGAATACGTTTACTCACATCAGTCCCTGTGCCCACTTGGGTTCAAGGTCTAATATGCCATTCTTGGACATATACTGTACACTTATTGGCAAAAAAATGTAATGCACCCAGATTGAAATGTTGGAGAACTGCAAAACTGGGCATAGAATTACAACTCAGACAGATATGTAAATGAATACAGGTGTGGTCTGATTAGACACTTAGTCTTACCACAAGAGGGCATAAAGGGTTTCCCCCACTGACCTAGAAAAAGGCTCTTAGAGGACACTTTTTGTTAGTGTACCTCTTGATGACAGATCATTGACAGGTCTCTACAACAAACTTCAATACATTTTTCCAAGTTGAAGTACTTTGAGAGGGTGTCCATCATTAGATTGAGAGAAACAAGATGGTTGTTTCTCCAAATTGCCTGCCATCTAGGTTGTTCTGACCAAGCTGTTATTATGTGTTGGTAGCAAGTGGGTATGTAACAGTACGCATGCAAAGGCTCTGGATTGCCCGGACAGACCATCAGTAGAGAGGATACTTTGGTTTGCCAACAAGCACAAACAGCTCAGCAACAGGTTTCACCTTCATTACACACCCTGTCTCTGCCCAGACCATTTTCAGGTACCCAGCAGGACAGTCAGACAACCTTTCCTTAGTTTGCAGTAGTGTTGTGAACATGAAACCTGGACAGCTATAGAATTGAACCATATTATCCTTTAGCAATGAATCCAACTTTTGTTTGGGATCCGACAATGGTCAGGTCCTAGTATGGAGATCCTAGTATGGAGATCCTAATATGAGCCACATATTCTGTTGCCTGTGATGCCTCTCATGGCAGGGCTTCCAACTGGCATTCTCAGCATTATAATGCTAGCCCAAACAGCAATTGATTCCAAAGATTGTCTCTGCCACATTGCAACACTTCTTTGGCCTTCCTGGTCACCTGTACTAGAGCCTCCTTTCAAATTTAAAGTTTCCCCACATAAAATTATCCTTTGCTTTAATGTTGTAGACCTGACTAATCAGGTCACTTCCTCAAAGGGCCTGAGCAAATAGCAGGTGTAACGTATGAGCTGCCACTAGTTGACATGTGAAGAACAGCGTGACACCTCTGTGCCCTGCACACATGGTATGCTGGAGGGGCATGAGACTTGTCCGTGCAGTGGAGGCTGAGGACACGGTGGAGGAGGCAGAGTCGCACACTGTCACAGGACCAACTGCCTGAGAGCGTGGAGGCGGAAGCGGTATGACCTGTCCAAGATGCTATTGTGGCTGTGCAGGGCTGTATGACAAACAGCTCCCTTTGGCTGAGGTGGTGGAGCCTTGGCTGGCAGAAACGGGGAGCGGTGTGCCACTGGTGATGCAGCAGGCTGGACCACCACATCTGAGCAACGGTTCTCCCAGGCCACCTTATGGTGATGCTGCATATATTGACGCAGGGCTGTGGTGCCAACATTGGGAAACTGGCTACGCTTCCCCTTCTGCTGACACATCTTGCATGTTGCCATGTTAACCTCCTCCGGATGCTTGATGAAAAACTGTCACACCACCGAGTAGCTGATTGACTGCTTCTGATAGTCCGCACTGATTAACTGCTTCTGCCGCCAACTCCCGGAACCCCTGTTCCACTACCGCCGCCGCGAAGCAGGTGGTCTACCCCGGACATGTTTGGCTCCAGACTTTCCACTTCTGCCACAATGCTGACTGCCAACCATGCTACCACCTTGCTGGCTCAGCTGCTGCCTCACGGGCAACCTGAAGCCCTCTTCTCCTGATGATGATGAAGCCTCTTCTGCACCCAGCTCCCAAGTGCAATCGGCTTCATCATCGAGTTGTGTCTGCACGTCACTGATGTCCTCCTCAGGTTCCTCAACAGTATCTGCTTCAGGAGCCTGAACGCTCACAACACCACCTCCCATGCCACTCTCCTCATCACTACTTGCCTGACTAGTGGAGGAAGCGGTGGATGTCTCCTACAATTCTTGGCTTGGCAGTAGCTGCTGACTGTCCTCTAGTAGATCGTCCTCACTAAATAGTGGAGCTCAACCCGCAGCATAAGATACTTCTGTGGGGGAGGGAACAGCATAGGACAGAGGCAATGGGAGGACAGGGACTGCTTCCGGGCCATGCTAACTGAGGGTTGTGTCTGAGGAACCCACCGACTATTGACTGGGGGTTTCAGATGTCACTTGTGATGAAGTGGATGACCATGTAAACCAATTGATGACGGCACATGGGTTGCTGGTCGAGACACGACAGCTAGCTGATACTGGGAGCTCAGGCCTCTCGCTGCGACTCCTGCTGCCATTCGCTCCTAATCTGCTGCGACCTTTGCCTGATAAATTTAAGCCTCTGTCACTCCTCTGTGCACGTCCTGGCACTTCTCTGACATACTTAGTGCGTATATGAGAGGAGTACAATACACTCCAGAACACTTAAACAGTATTTGTCCACAACACGTACTTTTGCCTGGCCTCAACAGGAACAAAATGGTACACCCCTTAGATGTATGTATGTGGTGTGCACTTATGAAGGGAGGACAATGCTCTCCAGCACGCTTAAAAACAGTATTTGTCTACAACACCAGCAAGTGTGTACTTTTGGCTGGCCTTTCACAGTATCTAGGCCCTTAAGACTTTAACAGGAACAGAATGGTACGCCACTTAGATGTATGAATGTGGTATGCACTAGAGGTGCACCGAAATGGAAATTTCAGAACCGAAACAAAACCGAAATTTAAAAAAATGTCCGGCCGAAACCGAAACCGAAAATGACTTCTCCCCGTCTTCTGGTAAAATGCAGCGCTCCGCTCATTAGATTCCCCCACATTAGATTGCCAGCTCCTCCACATTAGGTCGGGAGTTCCCCCACATTAATAGGCAGCTCCCCCACATTAATAGGCAGCTCCCCCACAATAGTAGGCAGCTCCCCCACAATAGTAGGCAGCTCCCCCACATTAGGTCAGCATTTCCCCCACAATATTAGGCAGCTCCCCCAACAATATTAGGCAGCTCCCCCCCACATTAGGTCAGCAGTTCCCCCACAATATTAGGCAGCTCCCCAAAAAATATTAGGCAGCTCCCTCCAACAATATTAGGCAGCTCCCCCCAACAATATTAGGCAGCTCCCCCCACATTTGTAGGCAGCTCACCCCCCACAATATTAGGCAGCTCCCCCCAACAATATTAGGCAGCTCTCCCCCACAATGTTAGGCAGCTACCCCCCACAATATTAGGCAGCTCCCCCCCAACAATATTAGGCAGCTCCCCCCCAACAGTATTAGGCAGCTCCCCCCCAACAATATTAGGCAGCTCCCCCCCAACAATATTAGGCAGCTCCCCCCAACAATATTAGGCAGCTCCCCCAACAATATTAGGCAGCTCCCCCCACAATTTTAGGCAGCTCCCCCCACAATATTAGGCAGCTCCCCCCACAATATTAGGCAGCTCCCCCACATTTGTAGGCAGCTCCTCCCCCACAATATTAGGCAGCTCCCCTCCAACAATATTAGGCAGCTCTCCCCACAATATTAGGCAGCTCCCCCCACAATATTAGGCAGCTCCCCCCCAACAATATTAGGCAGCTCCCCCCCAACAATATTAGGCAGCTCCCCCCACAATATTAGGCAGCTCCCCCCCACAATATTAGGCAGCTCCCCCCACAATATTAGGCAGCTCCCCCCCATTTGTAGGCAGCTCCCCCCCACAATATTAGGCAGCTCCCCCCAACAATATTAGGCAGCTCCCCCCCAACAATATTAGGCAGCTCCCCCCCCCATTTGTAGGCAGCTGCCCCCCAACAATATTAGGCAGCTCCCCCCAACAATATTAGGCAGCTCCCCACCCCATTTGTAGGCAGCTGCCCCCCAACAATATTAGGCAGCTCCCCCACAATAATAGGCAGCTTCCAGCCATATACAGTGTATGGCTGGAGGCTGTATGTCTGTACTGCTGCCCCCACAGTGATCTGGTCACCGCTCCTCCTGCCCGGGGTCACATCTACTGCTATGGCCTATGGACCATAGCAGTAGGTGCCGGGACCGGAGGAGCGGTGACCGGAACACTCAAGAAGATGTCGCGGTCACTTACCAGGCCCCGGCCGGCGTGCGTTCTCCTGCGATGATCCTGCAGTCCTCCTGCGTCTCTATGGTTGTACGCACGGGACGTCAGTCACGTCCCGTGCGTACGACCATAGAGGCGGAGAAGCGAAGGACCGAAGGAGGATCGCGGGAGGACCCCGGGGAATGGTGAGTGACCCGCGGACATCCTTATGTCCCGAAAAGCTTTTTCGGGACACAGGGATGTCCGGGATAGGAATACTTCTTTTTATGTGCCCGGGCCGGCTCCCGTGTGTGGCTGCAGGCGGGGGCCGGCCAGAGCATATAAAAACTAATACCGTATACTATAAACCAGGGGGCCTCCAGCTGTTGTGAAACTACAACTCCCAGCATGCCCGGACAGACTTTGCCGGTCCGGGCATGCTGGGAGTTGTAGTTTCACAACAGCTGGAGGCCCCCTGGTTTTTAGTATACAGTATTAGTTTTCATATGCTCTGGCCGGCCCCCGCCTGCAGCCACACACGGGAGCCGGCCCGGGCACATAAAAAGAAGTATTCCTCTCCTGGAGAGCGCGACACCCCCCCCCCTCAGATGTTGCGCCCGGTGCGGCCAGCCCCCCCTGCACCCCCCACGAGTGCCTCTGCCACTGGCAGTGTTTGCAACTTGTGCTGTGGGCGGGAGGTGGGTCATTATTGGCACATTTTTAGTTGTTTCGGTATTTCCCCGAAACAGCTATTTTCGGCCGATATGTATCGGCCGCCGATATATCGGTGCATCCCTAGTATGCACTTATGAAGGGAGGACAATGCGATCCAGTACGCTTAAAACAGTAGTTGTCTACAACAACAGCAGGTGTGTACTTTTGGCTGGCCTTTCACAGTATCTAGGCCCTTAAGACTTTTACAGGAACAATATGGTACACCACTTACATGTATGTATGTGGTATGCACTAATGAGGGGAGGACAATGAGCTCCAGTATGCCTAAAACAGTATTTAGCAGGCGTGTACTTTTGGCTGTCCTTTCACAGTATCTAGACCCTTAAGACTTTAACAGGAACAAAATGGAACACCACTTAGATGTACGCACAGGTTACACTTAATAGAGGACAATACACTTTTTTTGCTCTACTCACCCTAACTGGCTGGCTACTATTAGCTTTTCAGTTTTTGTACACACCAGTGCTGCAGCACACAGTCGCTGTATACTCTCTCTCTCTCTCTCTCTCTCTCTCTCTCTCTCTCTCAGTCTCACTCCCTTCCCTATCAGACCTTCTAGGCTGGATTTGGGCTTGAGGTGAATCGCTGCTGTAAATAAGCATTTCTGTGCAACACACTGCTCTCTGTCCTTCTCTCTCTGCAATAGATATCTGATGTAACTGGTAGGTGAATCGCTGCTGTAAAAATGCTATTCTGTGCAACACACACTGCTGTCTGTTCCTCTCTCGCTGCAATAGAACGCTGATGTGGCTGTGAGATGAATAGCTGCTGTAAAAATGCTTTTCTGCGCAACACAGACTGCTCTACGTCCTTCTCTCTCTGCAATAGATATCTGATGTAACTGGTAGGTGAATCGCTGCTGTAAAAATGCTATTCTGTGCAACACACACTGCTGTCTGTTCCTCTCTCTCTGTGATAGAACGCTGATGTGGCTGCAAGATGACTGCTGATTATATAGGGCTGTGACATCACAGGGGTGGCTGGCTGCTGATAGGCTGCGTGTGATTCGGGGTCATCCCACCGACCCTTGCTCCCGTCTTCCCAGGATTCCTTGCCCCATGTCCTCAAATGTGGATACGCCATTTTAGATGCCATGCCCCTGGACCACACTAAATGGAGTTTAATGAAGCGATTTGTGCGATCAATTTGTTGCGATTCAAATTTTTCCTGTAATTTGTAATGAATTCGGATTCGATTTGCTAATCCATATAACATAACAATACAAGGGTACTCTTTATATAGAAAAGACAGAGAAGGCAAGAATGGGGGAGGAGTGGCCCTGTCTAATAACATAAAATCTAATCTAATACAAGTTAGTGAAACCAACATAGAGTCAGTTTGGGTTATTTAGCAGTTTGGTAATCATACAGCAGACTTACCCAAGTAAAGGAGCATATAGCAGGAAAGCCTGGAAGAATGGAGAAGACCATGCAAATGTTTGCCAATGCCGCTATCACTGCCAGCAGTTTATGTTAGGTTCCATGCACAGGAGTACAGCTACTATTAGTAGGGACAGGTGGAAAGAAGGAGGGCCAATATAGCTGAGCATGAAGCAGGCAGCACTGCTGTGCAGAGTCCTATGGCAAGGCTCACTTTGGTGACCAGAAGCTACAACTCCAGGTCACAGCTTTGTGGAGTGGAGAAGGCTGTGATCACAGACAAGCACAGAGGTGACTCCATGTCATGATCAATTCAAGAGGCAGGGTAAAAAGATTCTAGATGACTTTCCCCCAGGTGGGGGAAAAAGCACAAGGTAGGGCAGATTGATGGGCAAGTTTGCAGTGCCAGCTTAGCCATGCCTGTCAACAATCCAGTATCTTTTAGAGGACCTATTAGTATTGGTTAACTTAATTAAGTTTACCTGATTTGTGGGAGGAGTCTGGTCTTTATATACCAAGCTGATCCACACAGGTGCTGTTGGCAACATGCAAAACTTCATTGCATCAGATGCTGTGGTCTTGCCGGGAGGTTTGATTGCATACATTGCAGAGAGGCACTGTTCGCTAGCCTAACTATGATGCAGGGAGTACGGTACTGTGCCACGGTAGCTTTCATGCTGCAGGCTGTGAAGCAGCTACATCTATATCTATCTTCCTACAATATGCTGTTTGGCAGTATGAACCCTCATTCAGTAAACACATGTAGCTGTGCAGTCACCAAGGCTACAGCCCTGGCCTGCTGGCCATGAGGTAATTTGCATATTTCAGCCTAAGGTTAAATCTTTCCTGCCATAATCTCTTAGTCTGCAGAGATTACTGTAGTAGGTCCCTGTAAAGTCAGGAGTGTTACGCCGAGCGCTCCGGGTCCCCGCTCCTCCCCGGAGCGCTCGCTTCACTCTCCCCGCTGCAGCGCTCCGGTCACATCCTCTGACCCGGGGCACTGCGATTCCGCTGCCAGCCGGGATGCGATTCGCGATGCGGGTAGCGCCCGCTCGCGATGCGCACCCCGGCTCCCGTACCTGACTCGCTCTCCGTCTGTTCTGTCCCGGCGCGCGCGGCCCCGCTCCCTAGGGCGCGCGCGCGCCGGGTCTCTGCGATTTAAAGGGCCACTGCGCCGCTGATTGGCGCAGTGGTTCCAATTAGTGTGTTCACCTGTGCACTTCCCTATATCACCTCACTTCCCCTGCACTCCCTTGCCGGATCTTGTTGCCATTGTGCCAGTGAAAGCGTTCCTTGTGTGTTCCTAGCCTGTGTTCCAGACCTTCTGCCGTTGCCCCTGACTACGATCCTTGCTGCCTGCCCCGACCTTCTGCTACGTCCGACCTTGCTTCTGCCTACTCCCTTGTACCGCGCCTATCTTCAGCAGCCAGAGAGGTGAGCCGTTGCTAGTGGATACGACCTGGTCACTACCGCCGCAGCAAGACCATCCCGCTTTGCGGCGGGCTCTGGTGAAAACCAGTAGTGGCTTAGAACCGGTCCACTAGCACGGTCCACGCCAATCCCTCTCTGGCACAGAGGATCCACTACCTGCCAGCCGGCATCGTGACAGTAGATCCGGCCATGGATCCCGCTGAAGTTCCTCTGCCAGTTGTCGCTGACCTCACCACGGTGGTCGCCCAGCAGTCACAACAGATAGCGCAACAAGGCCAACAGCTGTCTCAACTGACCGTTATGCTACAACAGTTACTACCACAGCTTCAGCAGTCATCTCCTCCGCCAGCTCCTGCACCTCCTCCGCAGCGAGTGGCCGCTCCTGGGCTACGCCTATCCTTGCCGGATAAATTTGATGGGGACTCTAAGTTTTGCCGTGGCTTTCTTTCCCAATGTTCCCTGCATCTGGAGATGATGTCGGACCTGTTTCCCACTGAAAGGTCTAAGGTGGCTTTCGTAGTCAGCCTTCTGTCCGGAAAAGCCCTGTCATGGGCCACACCGCTCTGGGACCGCAATGACCCCGTCACTGCCTCTGTACACTCCTTCTTCTCGGAAATCCGAAGTGTCTTTGAGGAACCTGCCCGAGCCTCTTCTGCTGAGACTGCCCTGTTGAACCTGGTCCAGGGTAACTCTTCCGTTGGCGAGTATGCCGTACAATTCCGTACTCTTGCTTCAGAATTATCCTGGAATAATGAGGCCCTCTGCGCGACCTTCAAAAAAGGCCTATCCAGCAACATTAAAGATGTTCTGGCCGCACGAGAAATTCCTGCTAATCTACATGAACTTATTCACCTAGCCACTCGCATTGACATGCGTTTTTCCGAAAGGCGTCAGGAACTCCGCCAAGATATGGACTCTGTTCGCACGAGGCGTTTCTTCTCCTCGGCTCCTCTCTCCTCTGGTCCCCTGCAATCTGTTCCTGTGCCTCCCGCCGTGGAGGCTATGCAGGTCGACCGGTCTCGTCTGACACCTCAAGAGAGGACACGACGCCGTATGGAGAACCTCTGCCTGTACTGTGCTAGTACCGAACACTTCCTGAGGGATTGTCCTATCCGTCCTCCCCGCCTGGAAAGACGTACGCTGACTCCGCACAAAGGTGAGACAGTCCTTGATGTCTACTCTGCTTCTCCACGTCTTACTGTGCCTGTGCGGATGTCTGCCTCTGCCTTCTCCTTCTCTACTGTGGCCTTCTTGGACTCTGGATCTGCAGGAAATTTTATTTTGGCCTCACTCGTCAACAGGTTCAACATCCCGGTGACCAGTCTCGCCAGACCCCTCTACATCAATTGTGTAAATAATGAAAGATTGGACTGTACCATACGTTTCCGCACGGAGCCCCTTCTTATGAGCATCGGATCTCATCACGAGAGGATTGAACTTTTGGTCCTCCCCAATTGCACCTCGGAAATTCTCCTTGGACTTCCCTGGCTTCAACTTCATTCCCCAACCCTGGATTGGTCCACTGGGGAGATCAAGAGTTGGGGGTCCTCTTGTTCCAAGAACTGTCTAAAACCGGTTCCCAGTAACCCTTGCCGTAACTCTGTGGTTCCTCCAGTAACCGGTCTCCCTAAGGCCTATATGGACTTCGCGGATGTTTTCTGCAAAAAACAAGCTGAGACTCTACCTCCTCACAGGCCTTATGATTGTCCTATCGACCTCCTCCCGGGCACTACTCCACCCCGGGGCAGAATTTATCCTCTCTCTGCCCCAGAGACTCTTGCCATGTCTGAATACGTCCAGGAGAATCTAAAAAAGGGCTTTATCCGTAAATCCTCCTCTCCTGCCGGAGCCGGATTTTTCTTTGTGTCCAAAAAAGATGGCTCCCTACGTCCTTGCATTGACTACCGCGGTCTTAATAAAATCACGGTTAAGAACCGCTACCCCTTACCCCTCATCTCTGAACTCTTTGATCGCCTCCAAGGTGCCCACATCTTTACTAAATTGGACTTAAGAGGCGCCTATAACCTCATCCGCATCAGAGAGGGGGATGAGTGGAAAACGGCATTTAACACCAGAGATGGACACTTTGAGTATCTGGTCATGCCCTTTGGCCTGTGCAACGCCCCTGCCGTTTTCCAAGACTTTGTCAATGAAATTTTTCGTGATCTGTTATACTCCTGTGTTGTTGTATATCTGGACGATATCCTAATTTTTTCTGCCAATCTAGAAGAACACCGCCAGCATGTCCGTATGGTTCTTCAGAGACTTCGTGACAATCAACTCTATGCCAAAATTGAGAAATGTCTGTTTGAATGCCAATCTCTTCCTTTTCTAGGATATTTGGTCTCTGGCCAGGGACTACAGATGGATCCAGACAAACTCTCTGCCGTCTTAGATTGGCCACGCCCCTCCGGACTCCGTGCTATCCAACGCTTTTTGGGGTTCGCCAATTATTACAGGCAATTTATTCCACATTTTTCTACCATTGTGGCTCCTATCGTGGCTTTAACCAAAAAAAATGCTGATCCCAAGTCCTGGCCTCCTCAAGCAGAAGACGCCTTTAAACGACTCAAGTCTGCCTTTTCTTCGGCTCCCGTCCTCTCCAGACCTGACCCTTCCAAACCCTTCCTATTGGAGGTTGATGCCTCCTCAGTGGGAGCTGGAGCTGTTCTTCTACAAAAAAATTCCTCCGGGCATGCTGTCACTTGTGGTTTTTTCTCTAGGACCTTCTCTCCAGCGGAGAGGAACTACTCCATCGGGGATCGAGAGCTTCTAGCCATTAAATTAGCACTTGAGGAATGGAGGCATCTGCTGGAGGGATCAAGTTTTCCTGTTATTATCTACACCGACCACAAGAACCTCTCCTACCTCCAGTCTGCCCAACGGCTGAATCCTCGCCAGGCCCGGTGGTCTCTGTTCTTTGCCCGATTTAATTTTGAGATTCACTTTCGTCCTGCCGATAAGAACATTAGGGCCGATGCTCTCTCTCGTTCCTCGGATGCCTCAGAAGTTGAACTCTCTCCGCAACACATCATTCCACCTGACTGCCTGATCTCCACTTCTCCTTCCTCCATCAGGCAGACTCCTCCAGGAAAGACCTTTGTTTCTCCACGCCAACGCCTCGGAATCCTCAAATCTCGCAGGTCATGCGGGCATCAAGAAATCTGTGCAACTCATCTCCCGCTTCTATTGGTGGCCGACTCTGGAGACAGATGTTGTGGACTTTGTGCGAGCCTGCACTATCTGTGCCCGGGATAAGACTCCTCGCCAGAAGCCCGCTGGTTTTCTTCATCCTCTGCCTGTCCCCGAACAGCCTTGGTCTCTGATTGGTATGGATTTTATTACTGATTTACCCCCTTCCCGTGGCAACACTGTTATTTGGGTGGTCGTTGATCGATTCTCCAAAATGGCACATTTCATCCCTCTTCCTGGTCTTCCTTCTGCGCCTCAGTTGGCTAAACAATTTTTTGTACACATTTTTCGTCTTCACGGGTTGCCTACGCAGATTGTCTCGGATAGAGGCGTCCAATTCGTGTCTAAATTCTGGAGGGCTCTCTGTAAACAACTCAAGATTAAATTAAATTTTTCTTCTGCATATCATCCCCAGTCCAATGGACAAGTAGAAAGAATTAACCAGATCTTGGGTGATTATTTGCGACATTTTGTTTCCTCCCGCCAGGATGACTGGGCAGATCTCCTCCCATGGGCCGAATTCTCGTATAACTTCAGGGTCTCTGAATCTTCCTCCAAATCCCCATTTTTCGTGGTGTACGGCCGTCACCCTCTTCCCCCCCTCCCTACTCCCTTGCCCTCTGGTCTGCCCGCTGTGGATGAAATTTCTCGGGACCTTTCCATCATATGGAGAGAGACCCAAAATTCTCTCTTACAGGCTTCATCACGCATGAAGAAGTTCGCGGATAAGAAAAGAAGAGCTCCTCCCGTTTTTTCCCCTGGAGACAAGGTATGGCTCTCCGCTAAATATGTCCGCTTCCGTGTCCCTAGCTACAAGTTGGGACCACGCTATCTTGGTCCTTTCAAAATTTTGTGCCAAATTAATCCTGTCTCTTATAAACTTCTTCTTCCTCCTTCTCTTCGTATCCCTAATGCCTTTCACGTCTCTCTTCTCAAACCACTCATCCTCAACCGTTTTTCTCCCAAATCTGTTCCTCCCACTCCTGTTTCCGGCTCCTCGGACATCTTCTCTGTCAAAGAGATCTTAGCTTCCAAAAAGGTCAGAGGGAAAACTTTTTTTTTAGTGGACTGGGAGGGTTGTGGTCCTGAAGAGAGATCCTGGGAACCTGAGGACAACATCCTAGACAAAAGTCTGCTCCTCAGGTTCTCAGGCTCTAAGAAGAGGGGGAGACCCAAGGGGGGGGTACTGTTACGCCGAGCGCTCCGGGTCCCCGCTCCTCCCCGGAGCGCTCGCTTCACTCTCCCCGCTGCAGCGCTCCGGTCACATCCTCTGACCCGGGGCGCTGCGATTCCGCTGCCAGCCGGGATGCGATTCGCGATGCGGGTAGCGCCCGCTCGCGATGCGCACCCCGGCTCCCGTACCTGACTCGCTCTCCGTCTGTTCCCGGCGCGCGCGGCCCCGCTCCCTAGGGCGCGCGCGCGCCGGGTCTCTGCGATTTAAAGGGCCACTGCGCCGCTGATTGGCGCAGTGGTTCCAATTAGTGTGTTCACCTGTGCACTTCCCTATATCACCTCACTTCCCCTGCACTCCCTTGCCGGATCTTGTTGCCATCGTGCCAGTGAAAGCGTTCCTTGTGTGTTCCTAGCCTGTGTTCCAGACCTTCTGCCGTTGCCCCTGACTACGATCCTTGCTGCCTGCCCCGACCTTCTGCTACGTCCGACCTTGCTTCTGCCTACTCCCTTGTACCGCGCCTATCTTCAGCAGCCAGAGAGGTGAGCCGTTGCTAGTGGATACGACCTGGTCACTACCGCCGCAGCAAGACCATCCCGCTTTGCGGCGGGCTCTGGTGAAAACCAGTAGTGGCTTAGAACCGGTCCACTAGCACGGTCCACGCCAATCCCTCTCTGGCACAGAGGATCCACTACCTGCCAGCCGGCATCGTGACAAGGAGATCACAGCTGTGGCTTATACATATAATTGACTGCAGCAGGCGTATGTGTTTGGGCTGACAGAGCAAGTGGCACAGGCTGCTGAATCTCCAGGTTTAGCCCTCTCAGCATTGGGCTCCATATTCCTGCTAAGTGTTATGTGTTTTGTCTGTTCTTACATTCATGAGATTACCTTTTCCTTTATATGTGACATGGTGTAATCCAGTTTTATGTTCACAACTGCTCTCTGTGCTGTCCCCTCACTGGGGAATCTTCTGTGTCCACATATCTGCATGCTCTTTCATGCTGCAGCCCAGGACAGAGCTCTATCTCAGACAGCATGTCATCCACTTATAGGCCATGTATAAGTTGCCATTATACTGTTATACATCACCAGTGCATTTATTTACTGTGTTTATATCACCATTATATGTTCACCACGTATACATCTCTTGGTATATACCATGTAAGTTGCTGTCAGTATACTGTTATACGTCACTGCGGTTATGTCACTTTTCGTAGATACATCATATGTCTCTACTATACTGTTTTATGTCACCATTCATATAACTTGTATACTTAGTACATACACATAGTCACGTACGGGTTATGTCACCATAGAATATATTGTGCGCCCACATGCTACGTCAGTGGATGCTTCATAGCTTTACTGTCACATTTGTCTTGTTTTTAGTAGTTTAGTCATGTTTGACTTTCATTAATGTATGCAGGTCAGGTATTTCAAGCTGTCACAGCATTACTCTCAGGGTTCTCGGGTCAAGTATGTTAGGCTGTTATCATGGCATTGCTTTTACATTTGTTCATGTTGGAGGTCAGGTGTGGTAGGATGCCCTTGCTGACGTTGCCACACGGTATTCCACATTTTCGTTTCACAATATGCCCCACTTATGTTTCCTCACAGCGTTTTGTGTTATGTTGCCATACACTTCTATGTTTCCCTGCATTTATCACACATACGGTTTATACAAGATAACACATATTCATTTCATCCAGGGTACTGACATTACTTAGCTTCCTGTGTCACGGCTACATTCTACACAACTGCACCATGATTGTGTTTTCACTCAGTTGCAAAAGCAGATAACGAGCGAAAAAGCGTACTGCCATACATTCATACACAGTATACCACGCTTACCTTCCACTTAGTGTTCCATGCTTATGTCCCCCACTGTATACCACGCTTACCTTTCACATAGTGTTCCATGCTTATGTCCCACACAGTATTCCACGCTTACCTTCCACATAGTGCTCCATGCTTATATCCCACAGTATACCATGCTTACCTTCCACATAGTTATCTATTAGCTCTATACGTTCGGTGTGGTTGGAGGCTGATTGCTGTCGTCAATCGGTAAAGCCTCATCTTTAAAGATTCCTTTCTGGTCATTACAGACGCCTTGTTACAGCCAGTTTGGCCTTGCAGTTCCAAGTTAGCTTTAAGTCATCACTTTACATGCCTTTTGTACGTCACACGCTCCCGTGAGAGATAGGCTGCCCGACAATCCTTGAGCCTTCATAATGTTGTCATTCCTTTGTACATTAAAAACATTCTTATTTGGGGAAGATTGTATCATCAATCCACGAGCCTCTTGTCGTCATTTCTTTGTGTATGTTACATACGCCCCTGTTAGAGGGAGATTGCACTGCCACGAACCTCATGTTGTTGCCATCTCTATCTTTCTCTTATGTTCGTTAATATACGTCTGATTGTGGTCTTGGTTGTACACATTTTAGTGTTAAGTTCTTTGGTGTGGGTGCAGCTTCTGGGCCTCTTGTTGTATGTTCATTTCTTGTCACACGTGTACCTGTTGGGAAATTTGCTCTTATCGGTCTTTGTAACCTGCTGGTCAGGTATATTTTCTTTTGTGATAAGCCTCAAGGTGCAGCAGTAATTATCTTCTTTACACCTGCAAGCATAAGGATGATGCCTTACTGGTACACAAAACCTCAGGTTAAGTATGTCATATTCTTTTATGTTTTGCCTATGCAGGTTTTTGTGTTGTTGCCACATTATGTATGGCATGGTTCAATAGGATTACTGTGTGGATATGTGTAGCATGGGAATTTTCCTTTTCTGGCACTACCTATCTAAATACCTACTGATGTCTGTGTTTTGCCCTCTTTCTTTAGGAAACCCTTCATGGCTGGCCAGGCACACCCCAGGCCTAATTATTCATGCAAGTGGTACACTCTACTCAGAGTACATGTAATCCAAATACAACTAATAGTTCTTGTAGTGGTTTGATTGAGATGGGGAAATAATTCAGTTTTCGTCATGTTGAGTTTTAGAAAGGTTTAAGAATTAGAAATAAAGATATGCTCTATGTCTATCTATCTATTTTTTTTTTAAAACAGTGTCACTTTTGTCTACAAGGTGTATGTGGTATATAAAAGTTGTATCAATTTTCAATATATAAAGAATAAAATGTATTTACATAAGACGAGAGAACCCTTTATCTAGCCTACATTTGCAAGTGTCAGTCAACCCATATGAAAAAAAAAACATTTAGGCTAAACTTTGTTTAAATTATGATGTTTGTTTTACTTTATAAGCGTTTCATGAATGAACTCATGTTTAAATAGTGGTTTATATGTTTCAAGGTCAATTTGGTGTATATAAACATTTTGTAGATTTTATTTAGTTTTCTAATTACAATAAGTGTCTTAATTGCTAGCAAAGGTTATTAAAGGTTTATAGAAGTGATGTTTATCTAGGAACTGGCATGAGTGAGTCACAAAGTAATCATTAATGTCCAAGTCAATTACTATATTTCCATTAAAATATTTACACTATTTGACAAACATCAAATTGATTATTTCACTGGTGTGATTAATGAATGGTGGCAATATGTTTGTGCAGAAAGATCCAGAGGTCATACCTTCAAAACATTTTACCTTATAAAAAAAAACAATAACATAATAAAAAATCACTAGCCATATCTAAGTCTATTTAACTCGTTAATAACAAATTCACAATTAAAACAGGTAACTATTAAAGAGTATATACCATCCTGGAAAAATATGACTGATTTCTTCCAACAACAGTGCCCCATTTGCCAGTGTCCATTCGTTTTATTGCAGCTCAACTCTGTTGAACTGAATAGGCTAGTGCTTCTAATAGAAAGATGAGCTCTGGCACTACTGCAATGTAATGAATAATTATGGAGGAGCATAGTATATGGCATTTTCAAGGAGTCAATCTAATCAGGTGCTGCTCAGCATATACTGTAGCACCAGCAATAGTCAGTACATCTACAGTAAGCATGGGGAAAAAATCAATGGCACATATCAATCTTCTGGATCTTCTTACTTCACTGAAGTGAAGCTACATAGCAAGCAAGGAGGGAACAAATGGCTGGCACATCCTTGGTAACAACAGTTTTGTGTCTGAGCACTTTTTCCGCTGCTAGGGACACGTTATTGCCTCACACGTCACACCTAGTGACAAAACATGTTAGGGGGGCTTTGTAAAAGTGTTTTAAAATCAGCACTTTACCATGGCACCTTACCAAAATCAGCACCTTACCATGGCATACACTGCAGGTTTGCTAAGGGAAAGGAATTTATAAAGTATACTTATTAACCTCTTAAGGACGCAGGGCATACCTGTATGCCCTGCGCCCAGTCCCAGTGTTTAAAACGGGGTCAGCACCGTGACCCCGCATCACACCGGGTCGGTCCCGGCTGCTATTCATAGCCGGGACCCTGGGCTAAAAGCCCTGGGTCGGTGCCGCGCACTATTAACCCTTCAGACATGGCGATCAAAGTTGATCGCCGTGCTGAAAATGAAAGTAAACGCTTCCCGGCAGCTCAGTCGGGCTGATCTGGACTATCGCGAGCGGAGACCCCCTTACCTTGCTCCGTCGTGTCCGATCTGGGTTTGATTGCTCCAAGCCTGAGCTACAGGCTTGAGCAACCGAGCCCCTATCTCGCTGATCCATGCAAAGCTATGGCTTTGCAGGGATCAATATAAGAGATCAGTGTGTGCAGTGCTATAGCTCCTTATGGGAGCTATAGCACTGCAAAAAAAAGTGAAAAAAAAGTTAACAAAGGTCACTTAACCACTTCCCCAATAAAAGTTTGAATCACCCCCCTTTTCCAATAAAAAAAAAACCTGTGTGAATAAAAATAAAAATAAACATATGTGGTATAGCTGCATGGGTAAATGTCCAAACTATGAAAATATATCGTTAATTAAACCGCAAGGTCAATGGCGTATGCGCCAAAAAATTCCAAAATTCCATAAAAAATGAATAAAAAGCGATGAAAAAGTCCGATCAATGCAAAAATGGTATCAATAAAAACTTCAGAACATGGCGCAAAAAATTAGCCCTCATACTGGCCCGTACGCAGAAAAATTAAAAAGTTATAGGGGTCAGAAGATGACAATTTTAAACGTATACATTTTCCTGCATGTAGTTATGATTTTTTTCAGAAGTACGGCAAAATTAAACCTATATAAGTAGGGTATCATTTTAACTGTTTGGACCTACAAAATAAAGACAAGGTGTCATTTTTACCAAAAAAGGCACTGCGTAGAAATGGAAGCCCCCAAAATTTACAAAATGAAATTTTTTCTTCAATTTTTCTCGCACAATTAATTTTTTTTTCCATTTCATGGTGGATTTTTTTGTAAAATGACTAATGTCACTGCAAATTAGAATTGATGGCGCAAAAAATAAGCCATCATATGGAATTTTATGTGCAAAATTTAAAGGGTTATGATTTTTACAAGGTGATGAGGAAAAAATGAAAATGCAAAAATGGAAAAACGCTGAGTCCTTAAGGGTTAAGCAACTAATGCTGGGCTTTTAATTCACACTTTATGCTCACCATTGATTTAATTTGTTACATTAAAAGTTAAGTTTTATCCATTACAGTGAGAGATAAAAGTTGACCTTTACTCTTTACTTTGTCTTATTTAGACAGAGTTGCCAAAGAGTAACGTTTGTTAGTCCACCCCTCATTTGGATCCATTTTTGATTTATATACATCATAGATAGGCCTGATGTTAATAGTATTTGCCAAGAAAAGGATCAGAAGGCATCAAGAGATAATCAGATCAGTAATCAGATCGAAGACTTGGGAATTGGAACCTGAACTTCCACGAACCACGAGTGCCCCCTCAATCCTGCTGGGAAGGATAGCACCAATCACTTTTTTCTGCACCGCCGGGTCACCAGAGACCCAGTTTTCCTGGAAACACTGTGATTCGCTGGTCTGAATTGACAAGGGGGGGCCTCAGACCCCCCTAAGCATTGACTTGGGATGCCTGCTGAACAAAATGTAATATTTGTTTGCATTGTGTTGCTGTATTGTTTGTGTGTTTTTATTTGCATTGTAGCCATGGGTGTGTGTACCTGTTCTTTTATTCTATTGTTTTTGGAGCTACGGAGCAATTTTTGTCCACTTACACACACCCACACACACATATCAGCTATGTGTTTTAAAATAATTAATATTTAATCTTTATATATGTCTTAGTGTTTGCAATATGCTACTGCATTTATGTGTGTTTGCAAATGCAAGATGTCTTGAAAAGTCATCTAAACCTCTATTTCTTTTATTTTCACTTCCATTTCTTTTGTGCTATTTCTTAAATTTCATTATTTTACATTTACATTTTGCTACAAAAATAAAAAACAATAAAATAGTAAAAATAAAAAAAAATAAAAAAAAGATTTATTGCATCGGTAAAGCTCATGCCTCACAGTAAGTCCCTAGAGACAGTTTGTGCAAGTTATTAAATAATTGATGGACTTGGCCCCCTCTCCTCAGGGAGCAAAGGGCTCATGTATGAATTGCAAAAAGTCAAATTAATTTGACTGAAGGTGTATGCTTTCAAAACAGACTACACAAAGAACACTGTAAAATCAATACACATATATTTGGTGCAAAATATATTTTTTGGTACAACAGGGATCTGAAATGTGAACTGTCATTAAGTAAAAATATTGTATTAAATTAGCCAAGTATTCAAAGTAATTAATTTAAACTGTTAATAGTTTTTTTTTTTTTTTTACCACTCATTTTAAAATGTATTTATTTTTCTTGCCAAGAAGAGGAACAACATCTTTTGGAATACAGTTTGTAAAGCACAATGACAATAAGCTCTGCTGTAGAAGTATACTGTTAATATAAATGTATTCATTTATTAAAGGGCTATTCCATCCATAGACATTTCCCCCTTAGGTAGATGTCTGATCGTGGTGGGCCCACCGCTGGAACCCCCCCCCCCCCCCCCCCCGATCTCTGCGCAGCACCTAGCATGCCCAGTGCAGCTCCAGTCTTGGAAACACTGGTTTACGAGACTGGAGATGTGACATCATGCCACGCCCCCTCATGATGTCACACCATGCCCCAGTGTGATGTCACGCTACACGCCCTCGTGCCATCACACCACGACCCCTTCATTCATATCTATGGGAGGGGGCTTGATGGAGGGGGATTAACCCCTTAAGGACCAGGCCATTTTACACCTTAAGGACCAGAGCATTTTTTGCAAATCTGACCACTGTCACTTTAAACATTAATAACTCTGGAATGCTTTTAGTTATCATTCTGATTCCGAGATTGTTTTTTCGTGACATATTCTACTTTAACTTAGTGGTAAAATTTTATGGTAACTTGCATCCTTTCTTGGTGAAAAATCCCCAAGTTTGATGAAAAAAATAAAAAAAATTGGAATTTTTCTAACTTTGAAGCTCTCTGCTTGTAAGGAAAATGGATATTCAAAATAATTTCTTTTTGGGTTCACATATACAATATGTCTACTTTATGTTTGCATCATAATATTTATGAGTTTTTACTTTTGGAAGACACCAGAGGGCTTCAAAGTTCAGCAGCAATTTTGAAATTTTTCACAAAATTTTCAAACTCACTATTTTTCAGGGACCAGTTCAGGTTTGAAGTGGATTTGAAGGGTCTTAATATTAGAAATAACCCATTATAAAAACTGCACCCCAAAAGTATTCAAAATTACATTCAGTAAGTGTATTGACCCTTTAGGTGTTTCACAGGAATAGCAGCAAAGTGAAGGAGAAAATTCAAAATCTTCATTTTTTACACTCGCATGTTCTTGTAGACCCAATTTTTGAATTTTTGCAAGGGGTAAAAAGGAGAAAATTTTTACTTGTATGTGAAACCCAATTTCTCTCGAGTAAGCACATACCTCATATGTCTATGTTAATTGTTCAGTGGGCGCAGTAGAGGGCTCAGAAGGGAAGGAGCGACAAATGGTTTTTGGGGGGCATGTCACATTTAGGAAGCCCCCATGGTGCCAGGACAGCAAAAAAACACGGCATACCATTTTGGAAACTAGACCCCTCAGGGAATGTAACAAGGGGTAAAGTGAACCTTAATACCCCACAGGTGATTCACGACTTTTGCATATGTAAAAAAAAAAATTTTTTTACCTAAAATGCTTGGTTTCCCAAAAATTTTACATTTTTAAAAAGGGTAATAGCAGAAAATACCCCCCAAAATTTGAAGCCCAATTTCTCCCGATTCAGAAATTTGCTCTGCTGGCGCACTACAGGTCTCAGAAGAGAAGGAGTCACATTTGGCTTTTTGAAAGCAAATTTTGCTCTGGGGGCATGCCGCATTTAGGAAGGCCCTATGGTGCCAGAACAGCAAGAAAAACCCCACATGGCATACCATTTTGGAAACTAGACCCCTCGGGGAACATAACAAGGGGTAAAGTGAACCTTAATACCCCACAGGTGTTTCATGACTTTTGTATATGTAAAAAAAAAAAAAAAATTTTACCTAAAATGCTTGTTTTCTCAAAAATTTTACATTTTTAAAAAGGGTAATAGCAGAAAATACCCTCCAAAATTTGTAACACAATTTCTCGCGAGTACGGCGATACCCCATATGTGACCCTAAACTGTTGCCTTGAAATACGACAGGGCTCCAAAGTGAGAGCGCCATGCGCATTTGAGGCCTAAATTAGGGACTTGCATAGGGGTGGACATAGGGGTATTCTACGCCAGTGATTCCCAAACAGGGTGCCTCCAGCTGTTGTAAAATTCCCAGCATGCATAGACAGTCAGTGGCTATCTGGCAATACTGGGAGTAGTTGTTTTGCAACAGCTGGAGGCTCCGTTTTGGAAACAGTGGCATACCAGACGTTTTTCATTTTTATTGGGGAGGGGGGCTGTGTAGGGGTATGTGTATATGTAGTGTTTTTTACTTTTTATTTAATTTTTTGGTAGTGTAGTGTAGTGTATTTAGGGTACAGTCACATGGGCGGGGGTTCACAGTAGTTTCTCACTGGCAGCTTGAGCTGCGACAGAAAATTTGCCGCAGCTCAAACTTGCAGCCGGATACTTACTGTAATCCTCCGCCCATGTGAGTGTACCCTGCCCTTTTTGCATGCTGGGAGCTGTTGCTAAGCAACAACAGGAGGCTGTCACTCACCTCCTGCTGCTGCTCCACACCGCCGCCGCGCAGGTCAGTCCTGCCGCGGCCGTCGCTCCTGGGGCCCTGATCCCAACAGAGACGCCGAGGATCGGGGTCCCCAGGGTCTTCTGCCCGCACCCGCTCACGTCCTCCGGAAGAGGGGCGGAGCGGGTTGCGGGAGCGACACCCACAGCAGGCGCCCTGATTGGTCGGCCAGGAAACCGGCCGACGAATCAGGGCGATCATGAGGTGGCACCAGTGCCACCTCACCCCTGCTGGCAATGGCTGTTCGGGGCCGTCTCTGACGGCCCCGATCAGCCAGTAATTCCGGGTCACCGGGTCACTGGAGACCCGATTGACCCGGAATCCGCCGCAGATCGCTGGACTGAATTGATCGCTGGACATGGGGGGACATAATGACCCCCCTGGGCGATATGCCGGGATGCCTGCTGAACGATTTCAGCAGGCATCCGGCACCGGCTCCGCTCCAGCTAACGGCTGGGGCCGGAAATGCGCATGGCGTATCCATACGCCCTGTGTCCTTAAAGACTTGGAAACGGGGGCGTATGGATACGCCTTGTGTCCTTAAGGGGTTAAAGGGGTATTCCAGGCAAAAACTTTTTTTTATATATCAACTGGCTCCGGAAAGTTAAACAGATTTGTAAATTACTTCTATTAAAAAATCTTAATCCTTCCAATAGTTATTAGCTTCTGAAGATGAGTTGTTGTTTTCTGTCTAACTGCTCTCTGATGACTCACGTCCCAGGAGCTGTGCAGTTCCTATGGGGATATTCTCCCATCATGCACAGCTCCCGGGACGTGACATCATCATTGATCAGTTAGAGAGAAAACTTCAGAAGCTAATAACTATTGGAAGGATTAAGATTTTTTAATAGAAGTAATATACAAATCTGTTTATGTTTCCGGAGCCAGTTGATATATATAAAAAAAGGTTTTGCCTGGAATACCCCTTTAATGCCGGACATCAGCCTGGTGATGTTTGGCATTAGCCATGGGTCCTTGCTTCTGCTAGCTGCAGCTGAAGAGTTAAATGCACTTTATACATGAGGAGCGAGTGCAGGGTGTAAATGTATGTCCTGTATCCTTAACCCTTTAAGGATGCAGGGCATAAATGATCGCCATGTGCCAGTTCTATGACGTGCATTTTGGAGCTGAACAGGATGTTCCCGGCTGATGTCCAGCATTATCTCTTTAGAGTTTTTTTTTTTTTTATTTTAGATCAACCTTGATCGCAATATATTAAATAAAGAAAAAAAATACTGGCTGCTCAGCAGAGCAGTGCTACAGGAAGCCACAGACAGAACTCTCCAATTCTGCAGAAAGCTATGGCACAACATTAAATAGTGTATTCAATATAAAGATTGCATGTAATAGTCCCCAATATGGACTAAGAAATTGTAAAAGCAAGTTTAAAAAAGTTAATAAATGTGTATAAAGTCCTTCCCCAATACATTTTGAATCACCCTTTTCCCATTTTATAAATAATATTATGTTTAAAAAAAAACAATAAACATATGTGGTATCATATGTAAATGTCAGAATTTTTTTTACATATAATGTCAATTCAACTGCACAGTTAATGACATACAGTATATGTAAAAAAACAAACTCCAGAATTGCGTATTTTTGGTCCCTTCATATACCATAAACAAATTATAAAAATTTATCACAAAGGCGCATTACTGAGAAAAACTAGAGCTCACCGCACAAAAAATTAGCCCTCAGACATCCATGTATACAGAAAAATAAAAAAGTTATAGGGGTCAGAATAGGGCAATTTTAAGCATACTAATATTTGTATGAAAAGTTATCATTTTTTTAAGTAATAAAACAATCAAACTTATGTAAATATCACTGTAATCGTATGTACCTACAGGATAAAAGTGCTAAATGCAACAATTTATGACAATTTGATGGCTCGGCTTCTATACATTGAACAGTGATGCATTATGCACTGCTGTTTACTGTATGGCTGGCGATCTGCCTTTGCTCCATGGAATATAGAACCTGTGAGTTTGCTGCGAGTTAAGAGTAGTTTTAACACAGCTAAATCCACTGTAAATTTGCTACATGGGGATAAGGGCATCAGCACTGAAAGTGTCTATGGCCTAGGGTAATATTCACTTCAAATACAGGCCTGCCGACCAGTTGGCGACCGTATCTGTCTTTTGACCCAGACTGAAATCTGCAGAAGGCCGCAAGTCCGGGCCAAAAACTTGACATTCTACCATCAGATCTGAAAAGTGGAAATGAGATGGGAAAGCACTCTTACTGTGTGGAAACACATGAAAAATAGTCACATGTCTACGAATAAGGATATCAAATGAACTTCAATATGCATATAAAGCTATGTATAGAGTAATGTGATTAAAATACAAAACCAACGGCAAACCTAGGACTGAAAGTCTGTGAGATCTTGGGGGGCATGGCCAGGCTGCCTGACTGAATGGTTGCCAGTTAGCTGTACTCCACTTAATCCAGCTCTTTTAAGGGACTACACAGCACGCACCTTCACCTAACTTACACCCACGGACGTGGGATCACCTGCAGAACATGCAGGGATGGAAAAAAAAAGCAGGGGAATCAAGGAACGCTCGCTAAATTCTATTTTTCCCGAGCACCAGCCGCCTTCCAAGATGGCACCGACAGCACCTGTGACTCCGAGCCCGCGCTCTCTCAGCCTGCTGCAGTGGACTCTGCCTCACGACAGAGACACTCTTCCTCAGACCCGATGCTGCATAATAGGGGCATACCACCGGACCAGGCAAGCCAAGGGACGGCACATGAATCTCCAGCTTCTACCACCTCTGCCTGCCAGCAGAACTGAGAGTCTAGCTCTCCCCCCTGCCATCCCCCATCATCCAGCCTGCCTCCCTCGCCATTGAAAAAGAGGCCCAGATATTCCTCACCTGTTGCTGGCTTGAGTATACAAGATTGGGGCCTGGACGCTTCCCTTCCCTTGGAGGATGGTGAGGGCTTGGGCTCGCGGTCTGTCTATGACAGATCTCTCACAGATGCTGCCATGAGAGACATGTTGCTAATACTCTAACGCTTCTTTAGAAAAAACATTCACGCCATGCTATTGCTCCACTAAATACTGCTGTGGAAGATCTGGGGCACCGGGTCCACAACATAGAAATTACATTTGTAGAATTTGCAGTCTCCCACAATGCCCTCATTGACCTACAGAACACAGCTGAAGATGACATAGCGGCCCTCAAAGCAAAGGATGCAGATCTAGAGGGCCGCAGTCGTCACAATAATGTGAAGATAAAAGGTATTTCAGAGACGGCCCCCCCCCCCTGCCAACATAATGCATTCCGCACACTTCTAAAAAATGTCCTACCTTCTTGCTCTCCCCAGGAGTTAGAGGTGGACCGTGCCCACCAAGTCCCCAGACCCAGGCACTTGGATGATTCTGTACCAGGAGATGTCCTGTGCGGATCCACTTTTTCTCCACTAAAAAGCACCTTATGGAACTCTCTCGCAAAAATGACGGCTTGCCTGCCTCTTATCACAAGCTGTCTTTGTATAAAGACCTGTCCGCTGCCACGCATCAATTGCGCAGAAACTTGCAACCTGTCACCAGCGCTCATGGGGGAGCGAGGATCCAATATAGATGGGGCTTTCCTGTCCATCTACTCATCTGCAGGGATAACCAAGTATTTGTTGTCCACTCCCTGCAGGAAGGCCAACTACACTGATGGAATGTTCCTGTAGAGCTACCTCGAGACCCTCCATCCTCTTCAGTTTGCAAGCTCCAGGAGTATTGGTCTACTGTAGGGTGACATTTGTGCTCGTATATGCTCTCCGTTTATCACTGAGCTGATGTGTTCTACTGGTCTTTGACTTCGGCATGGACACTCGCCCCACCTGTGTCTTTTGGCTTGAGCCATGGTTTCTGACCTTTTTTCAACACTTCTTATTGGTTGATAATTGTTTAATTTCTACTGTTTACACTGTTCACAGATATTACTGGTGGAATTGCTTATATGTGTCCTTTCTGTGTTACCCACACTATTGTGACCCGTACGTGCTGGCTGGGAGGTGCATCAATCCCTTTCTTTCCTGATAACCTGCTATATACTCTCATCACTATGTAAGTTCCTATGTTCTTAAAATAATAAGTATAAATATAAATGGTCTTAATAGCCCACATAAAAGAGCTTTTCTATGGAAAGAAGCTTTGTCTTTAGGAGAGGTTATCATATGTAGTGTTGCTCGCGAATATTCGCAATGCAAATTTTATTCGCGAATATCACATATTCGCAAATCTGAGAATATTGGCGAATATAGCACTATATATTCGTAATTACGAATGTTCGTTTTTTGTTTTTTTTTCACAGTACACATCACAGTGATCACCCCTCTCTGCTTCCAGCTTGTGTGGTGTAATGAAAGCTCTAATACTACTGTGTGAGACTGGCGTGCAAGTTTTTGCATATGCGAAAATTAGAATATGCGAATTTTCGCATATGCGAATTTTCGTTTATGCTAATTTTTGTATATGCTAGTTTTTGCATATGCTAATTTTCGCATACGCGAATTTTCACATATGCGAAAATAAAACGAGAATATTACGAATATGCGAATTTTGCGAATATATGACGAATATTCGTCCATATATTCGCGAATATTCGCGAATTCGAATATGGCCTATGCCGCTCAACACTAATCATATGTGCCCAAAAGACACATTTGCTTAGCACCTGACGCATAACGTGTTAAACATAATGCTTACCCTCACATATTCCAATTTCACTTCTCCTATAAATCTAGGGGCGCTCTAATAGCAGTCAGAAATACTGTAGCTTTTTCTGTTACTAAGACTATCTCTGACCCCGCTGGTCATTTTGTCCTCCTAGGATGGTATAAGCTTTATCAAGAATATGCCATTTTATCAATAATAAAGCTTATACCATCCTATCCTTATACGCACCCAATCAAGAGCAGTTGCGTTTTATACGACGCACACTGAAAATAGCTTCCCAAAAAAAGTATGTCCTTTGATTATATGCAGGGATTTCAACTTGGTACTGGATGCCACTTTAGATACCACCACCTCTCACCGCAACACGCCCATGCTCATTTACTGTGGTGCACTGAGTTATATTATGTATGGCGCATTATGCACTCAGATGAAAGGGACTATACCCACTACTCCACTGCTCATAACACGTATTTGAGACTGGATATGTTTTTAGTTGATCGGCCCTACTTAGATGTTTTGGCGGATTCCACTATTGAAACAATCAAGTGGTCCAATCACGCAGCTATTACTCTCTCGCTGCAAGAAAACTTCCATCCAACTCCTTCCTACTTGTGGAGAGCTAGCCCCTTTTTATTATCCCACCCGAAACATGCCCAGTCTCTGCGTACTGAACTCTCAATTTTTTTTATGACTAATGCGCTTCCTGATACAGACCCGATGACATTATGGAATTGCCATAAGGCTTACCTGAGGGGCTTTTTATAATTAAATGATTACTGACACCTTAGCGAAACTTAATACCCTTGATGCACTTAATAGAGCTACCCCTTCCCCCACTACCTCTGCCCAACTGCTGTCCATACGCCAGGAACTCAGGAACCTAAGGTTTTTCTTGTATGAGAAATACCTGAGGCATGTCAAAGCACAATACTACTCTCAAAATGATAAGGCAGGTGCTCTTCTGGCCAACAGACTAAAAGCCACTCATACTCGCTCCCGCATTGCCCAGCTCGTACACCCTTCCTCTGGTGCCACTTTATATGCTCCTAAAGATATCTCTAATGGCTTTCAAGCTTTCTATTCTTCCCTCTATAACCTGGAACGCACTATCCCTGACCCTCCCAACCTCTCCTCCTCTATTCAATCTTTCCTCTCTACTCTCAATCTTCCGTGTTTAAATATTGACCAACTTGCATCCCTAAATTATACAATCACTCCAGCTGAAATAAAGAAGGTCATCAGCTCTATCCCCTCACAAAAAGCCCCTGGCCCTGTTGGGTGTATTAACCTTTATTATAAAACCTATCTAGAGACCATTTTAACCCACTTGCATGATTTTTATAACTCGGCTATCGTTAAAGGAGCCTTTCCAAAAGAAAATCTTCTGGCGTTGATAGTTACCCTTCCTAAACCGGGCAAATCCCCAACAGCCCCCCATAATTACAGGCTTATTTCCCTGTTGAACCAAGATCTGAAATTTTTTGCTAAGCTGGTTTTGAAGGCCCTATGTATAATGCAATTACCTCGCTTTACTCTACTCCCTTCACTAGGATTTTCGCTAGCCTTTCAGAGGAGTTCATTATAAACAACAGTACAAGGCAGGGGTACCCCCTATCCCCTCTCATTTTCATTCTATGTCTAGAACTGCTGGTGCAGGGGCTGAGGCAGGGGGACAAGATATATGGTGTCTCTATTGCTGGGAGACAACATCTCATATCCCTCTATGCAGATGACATTATTTTGTCGCTCACTGACCCTTCTGTCTTGGTGCCTGCTGCTATGCATATTATCCATTCTTTTGGTTCCCTCTCATACTATCTCCTTAACGCTACAAAAACACAGGCACTTCCATTAAATTTATCTCTGAACTTCCAACTGCCAATTCCTTTGACTGGCAAACCTCCAGTCTCAGATATTTGGGGATAAACTTATCTTACCTACATAAACTGCTATATTCTGACAACTATGACTCCTTTTTATGGGATATTAGCAAAAAAGCTGACCGATTAACAGGCTTTGATATATCCTGGGTGGGTAGAGTGGCCGCTTTCAAGATGCTACTCCATCCTCGTTTTCTATACCTTTTTTGGACCCTTCCTATATCTATCCCTAAATCTTTTTTCTCTAAAGCTCAATCACTCCTTTCTAATTTTGTATGTTCTGGTAATAAACCTAGATTAGCTGCTTCCATCCTGACCAAACCACAAGATTTAGGTGGCCGAGAAGCACCTGATTTGTGGTTCTATTATGTTGCTACCCTCGTAGGTGTCACGATTCGGCTTACAGGTAGTGGATCCTCTGTGTCAGCGAGGGATTGGCGTGGACCGTGCGGGTGGACCGGTTCTAAGAGGCTACTGGTGTTCACCAGAGCCCGCCGCAAAGCGGGATGGTCTTGCTGCGGCAGTAGCAACCAGGTCGTATCCACTAGCAACGGCTCAACCTCGCTGACTGCTGAGAAGGCGTGGGACAGAAGGACTAGGCAGAGGCAAGGTCAGACGTAGCAGAAGGTCAGGGCAGGCGGCAAGGTTCGTAGTCAAGATGGATAGCAGGAGTTCAGGTAACACAGGCTTTGGACAACACTAAACGCTTTCACTGGCACAAGGCAACAAGATCCGGCAAGGGAGTGCAGGGGCAGTGAGCAGATATAGCCAGGGAGCAGGTGGAAGCCAATTAAGCTAATTGGGCCAGGCACCAATCATTGGTGCACTGGCCCTTTAAGTCTCAGAGAGCTGGCGCGCGCGCGCCCTAGAGAGCGGAGCCGCGCGCGCCAGCACATGACAGCCGGGGACCGGGACGGGTAAGTGACTTGGGATGCGATTCGCGAGCGGGCGCGTCCCGCTGTGCGAATCGCATCCCCGCCGGCAATGTCAGTGCAGCGCTCCCGGTCAGCGGGTCTGACCGGGGCACTGCAGGGAGAAAGACGCCGTGAGCGCTCCGGGGAGGAGCAGGGACCCGGAGCGCTCGGCGTAACAGTACCCCCCCCTTAGGTCTCCCCCTTTCTTTGTCCGGCAACTGCTTCCCATGGGATGAGGACACCGGGAGTGATTGAAGGGTTTCCTCAAAGGCAGGCCGTACAGCAGGAGTGGGAATGGGGAGGGAGGGCAGGGGGTGAAACATGGCACGGGACAGGGTGTCACCAGGACGGTTGCCATGAGGAGGCAAGGCACAGTCCAGATAAGCCTTGGGGGGACCAGGTGTACGAGGAGGCACTGAGGCTTGCCTGACGGGACTGGGAGGGGGGGAGAGGCATTTCTTATGGCAAGCAGAGTCCCAGTTCTTGATCTCCCCGGTGGTCCAGTCAAGGGTGGGAGAATGAAGCTGGAGCCATGGCAGACCGAGGAGGACCTCAGAGGTGCAGTTGGGAAGGACGAAAAATTCAATCCTTTCGTGGTGGGGTCCAATGCACATTAAGAGGGGTTTTGTGCAGTAACGCACGGTGCAATCCAATCTAACTCCGTTGACCGCGGAAATGTAGAGCGGCTTGACAAGACGGGTCACCGGGATGCAGAACTTATTCACCAAAGACTCCAAAATGAAATTCCCAGAGGCACCAGAGTCCAAGCAGGCCACGGCTGAGAGGGAGGAGTTGGCTGAAGGAGAAATCCGCACGGGCACCGTGAGACGTGGAGAAGCAGACTTTGAACCAAGAGACGCCACACCCACGTGAGCTGGGTGCGTGCGTGCGTTTCCCAGACGTGGAGGATGAATAGGGCAATCCACCAAGAAATGCTCGGTACTGGCACAGTACAGACAAAGATTTTCTTCCCTACGGCGATTCCTCTCTTCCTGGATCAGGCGAGACCGATCCACTTGCATGGCCTCCTCGGCAGGAGGCCCAGGCGTAGACTGCAAAGGATGCTGTGGGAGAGGTGCCCAGAGATCTAAGTCTTTTTCCTGGCGGAGCTCCTGATGTCTCTCAGAAAAACGCATGTCAATGCGGGTGGCCAAATGGATAAGTTCTTGCAGGTTGGCAGGAATCTCTCGTGCGGCCAGCACATCCTTGATGCTACTGGATAGGCCTTTTTTAAAGGTCGCGCACAGAGCCTCATTATTCCATGATAATTCGGAAGCAAGAGTACGAAATTGGATGGCGTACTCGCCCACTGAAGAATTACCCTGGACCAGGTTCAGCAGGGCAGTCTCGGCAGAAGAAGCTCGGGCTGGTTCCTCGAAGACACTACGGACTTCAGCGAAGAAGGACTGGACTGTGGCTGTGGCAGGATCATTGCGGTCCCAGAGCGGTGTGGCCCAAGACAAGGCCTTTCCTGAAAGAAGGCTCACTACGAACGCCACCTTAGACCGTTCTGTAGGAAACAAGTCCGACAACATCTCCATATGCAGGGAACATTGAGACAGAAATCCACGGCAGAGTCTAGAGTCCCCATCAAATTTGTCCGGCAGGGACAAGCGGAGGCTAGGAGCGGCCACTCGCTGCGGAGGAGGTGCAGGAGCTGGCGGAGGAGATGGTTGCTGCTGTAGCAGAGGCAGAAGTTGCTGTAACGTGGCGGTCAACTGCGACAGCTGCTGTCCTTGTTGGGCAATCTGCTGCGATTGCTGAGCGACCACCGTGGTAAGGTCAGCGAGACTTGGCAGCGGCACCTCAGCGGGATTCATGGCCTGATCTACTGTCACGATTCGGCTTACAGGTAGTGGATCCTCTGTGTCAGCGAGGGATTGGCGTGGACCGTGCTGGTGGACCGGTTCTAAGAGGCTACTGGTGTTCACCAGAGCCCGCCGCAAAGCGGGATGGTCTTGCTGCGGCAGTAGCAACCAGGTCGTATCCACTAGCAACGGCTCAACCTCGCTGACTGCTGAGAAGGCGTGGGACAGAAGGACTAGGCAGAGGCAAGGTCAGACGTAGCAGAAGGTCGGGGCAGGCGGCAAGGTTCGTAGTCAAGATGGATAGCAGGAGTTCAGGTAACACAGGCTTTGGACAACACTAAACGCTTTCACTGGCACAAGGCAACAAGATCCGGCAAGGGAGTGCAGGGGCAGTGAGCAGATATAGCCAGGGAGCAGGTGGAAGCCAATTAAGCTAATTGGGCCAGGCACCAATCATTGGTGCACTGGCCCTTTAAGTCTCAGAGAGCTGGCACACGCGCGCCAGCACATGACAGACGGGGACCGGGACGGGTAAGTGACTTGGGATGCGATTCGCGAGCGGGCGCGTCCCGCTGTGCGAATCGCATCCCCGCCGGCAATGTCAGTGCAGCGCTCCCGGCCAGCGGGTCTGACCGGGGCGCTGCAGGGAGAGAGACGCCGTGAGCGCTCCGGGGAGGAGCAGGGACCCGGAGTGCTCGGCGTAACAGTAGGAACATTACGTGGTTGGTGAAAAGCCTACCTTTCTGCTCCCTGGGTGCACATTGAAAATTCTTGTGTCTCCCCTTATCAGATTAATGATGTTCTTCCCCTTTAATACTGGTCTTCTTCTAACCTCTCCTTCTCACACCCTATAGTGGCAGCTTCCTATAAAGCATGGAGGGAATATCTTTCCATGGTTGGCACACCCAAGCCCACTGATAGGGCTCTTATACCCTTGTCACTGATACAAGCCATGGTCCCCCACCTAGACATTAGAAACTGGGTACAGCTTGGTCTATCTCATGTCCACCAATTGTACTCTCTAGACAACCTCCTTCCTTTCTCTTCTTTCCAATCCGCCTTTAAGATTCTCCACAATGACTTCTACATTTACAACTTAGAAATGTTCTTCTTACTACACCCCTTTCTCCTATCCATATTCATAAACCCTCTCTGGCTTTCTTATCCAATAACATGAAAGGTCTTCACCCTTTATACTCAGCAGCTTCTCACGCTAGTCAATTCCGCAAGTTACATCCTTTCCGCACCTGGGATAAGGAGCTGGGCATTGTGTTGTCAGAAGACCAATGGAGGAAGGCCTTTAGGTGTTCCCAAAATGTTTTTCACTGTGTCTTCCATATTGAATCTGCAATAAAAAATCTACTTTACGGTGGTATTACACCCCTGATCGATTGTCCCGCATGTATTCTAACACTTCCACACACTGTTGGCATATTTGCAGCCAGAAGGGTACCCAATTACACATCCTATGGAAATGTCCACTTATTTTACAATATTGGTACTCCTGTAAAAGTTTGTTGGAAGAGGTACTCCATGTTGATATAATGTGATCCCCCCAAATGGCACTATTATTTATCGACCTTGATAATATCCCCACTAAAGCCAGAGACCTAGTTGCATCATTTTGATTGTAGCTAAAATCTCCATAACTAGCCTGCGGAAGTCACCTCATCTGCCCTCACTGGACCGGGTTATTCATTAGCCACATTGAATCTAAATTCAATTTAAACACACAGTTCTATAAAGATGCCCATAAAGAATGATAGGGCTATTAAGACTTTAATATACAAATATATAAAACAAACAGCAAGCACAGAGTGCTCCTTTGTGTGGGATCCTTCATAGAGGTTAGTTGGACTCAATGATAAAGAATCACTCACCTAAAAGAGTTGTGCACAGAACAGCATGGTACAATAGCACGTGCAAGGTTCCTGGATGAACCACGGTAGGGCTGCCGCTCCTCAACAAACATGCTCTTGGCATGAACACAATGCAATGAATACCAACACTTCATTCTCAGGAAAAAATGGATGCAGCCCTGAATCAACTCACGATAAAACAATTAAGTAAAAAAAAAAAAAAATTGTTTAAGAGCACAACGCGTTTCAAAGCCATACCAGCTTCTTTTTCAGGTGCATCTTGAGAAAGATACACTTAATGCACTTGAAAAAAAAGCATAAAGCATAAAGTTATTATTTTATCGTGAGTTGATTCAGGCCAGCGGACAGTTTTTCCCGAGGAGGAAGTGTTAGTGTTCACTGCATTTATTAGAAAAATTACATGGAATAGGTTGATCCTGTTATAACCCATAGCAGTCACAGCGATTTTCTGGCAATTACATATTCACCATAATGTTAATTAATTTGATGGGGCAATTCTGGGGCAATTCTGTAATTTTTTTTGTCTACTGAACTGCGTGAGGGTGTCAGGACCGACTGGGGGAGACAGGGAGAGTGAGCCCTAAACTAACCCTAAAACATCTCTCCCTGCCTACTTTCCCATACATCCTAAACGATGGATCAACAACTGGGCGCTGGTCCCTTCCTGCACAAAAGTGCAGGGGAGTAAAAACACATATACCTAGTCGGTCACAGACCAGAAACGGAAAACTACTAGACAACCAGATATACAAAAAGGATACAAATACTAACAGGGCAGAATATAAACAGGCAAACTGATACAGGAACATAGGACACTGTTCACAAACAGGTACAAAGGACAAAGATCAGATAAACCAAACAGGATATAAATATAGGACACTGTTCCCACTGGGACACAGAACAAACAAACTGGACACCCAACTCCACAAAAGGAGTAGTAATTAATAATAAAGCCAAATAGGCTACTGACCAGCGGACACACTCCACCGTGTGGATAAGACTAGATCTGGATGAGTCTGAATAGACTTCAGGATACCAAACAGGAATTATAACATACTAGATTAGAACCGGAAGAGTCTGAATAGACTCCAGAATCCAAAACAGGAATATAACATACAGAGCACAGGTAACAATCAAGACTCAGACATAGTGTGAACGGATACATAACAGAAAGGATATACAAATTCTAAAACCAACTAAACAAACACAGATTAAAATCTACTATAAGCATGCTACATAACCATGGCTAAAACCAGAACATTCAAAGTGCATGCTAAAGCAAAAATAGTTGATTAAAACTCAAAGAGTGTTTCACCAAGAGCTCCATAGCAGCATGTCAAGCGTGAAAGGGTGTCAATCACCAGCTCAGAAGCTAGACTGAGCTGGCCACATCTAGACACACCCAAAGAGCTATTGGATGAAAAAGCCAAAGGTTTTAACTATTCCCTGGCCAGGGAACATAAAACTGTTCAGACCATTAAAATCAAACATCAGTCTGAACATAACACAAGACAGACATTACAAGGGCTTGTGAGCTACAGTTTTAGTGGTACCTTTTTTGAGTAAATAGGACTTTTTTTTAAACTATGTTATTTTTCTGACAGAATATACAGAATATATAGAAAGTTTTTTATTTTTTATTTGCCTCAACATTTTCAAATGTGTCCCTACCAATCATGTTCATTTTTTTAGCTTGTTTGTATATACTAAATGAAAAAACTTCTAGGGAATTAGTACTAGAAGTTCTAAAATGTCAGGCCCAGTGGCCTTCACTGGGCCCTAGGGTGACATCTTAATAGCTTAGCACTTCAGAATCACATCATTGGTAATAGAAGAGGCTGCCTTTCTGCCTAGGTACTATTGACTGTGGCATCTAGAGGATTAATGGGTAGGAGCTGTTGGTTGTAATACACAACTGGCTGTGTATGTAGCAGTTTCTGCTTCTTAGGCCACTCCACCCTCCTACTGAACGTCATGACCTTACAGTACATCAAATGTCAGTATTGGGGATGTGTCTTCAAACAAAGGTCAAAAGTAAATCAAGACATCTAGAGACCATTTTGCTACAGTAAAAACAAAAGAAAAACTCACTTTTTCTACTTGATGCAGGGGGAAAAGATAGTAGTTACAGCAATCATAGCTGTTTATTTCCTTTTAAACTGAGCAGTTTACTCCATTAAAATGCTATATGCACATGTATAACTAGTTTTTTTTTCCAATGCATGTAAAATACATTTAAATAACACAATTTAGCAAAATTATTTTTAGATTAAAAATATCTCTGCTTTTGTTGTTTACAAAAGCAGTTATGTGTCTCCTAGATCTTATCCTGCTGTCATACTCCCATGTATCTTCCATGCTTTACTTATTGCTGACATATGGAAGGTTTAATGAATTACTCTCTTTAAATTGTACCTCTGGCATATCATAGTGACATATCAGAAATTTGTATAGATGTGGTTCTGGGTGCTGAGGCCCTTATCTCTAGAATAAAGGGGCAGACGTGTGAGGCTGCATACACTGAACCCCTTTATTTTCACTCTGCACAGCTATAACAAATGTAAGTATGGGAGCTACAACGCCCCTTCCCATAGACATGAATCGAAGGGGCGTGATGTGACGTCACGAGGGATTGTGGCGTGACGCCACGTCTCCAATCCCGGAAACGCAGAGACATTGGAGAAGCAGCCCAGCACAGAATGCTGGGTGCTGCACGGAGATTGCAGGGGGTCCCAGTGGTGGGCCCCCCACAATCAAACATCTTATCCCCTATGCGATGACCTGAATACCTCTTTAAATACTCTTTTAAGTATTCCCTATCGTACAGAGACACTTTATTATAATGTTTCCTTGATAAAACTAATATCTTATTAATTCTGACTCTTTTAGAAAATGTTTATTAAAAATAAACGTAGATTTATGGGAATGTATCACAGCACAATCAAGGAGGATCTATATTACATGATATAATATGCCATGTCTACTTATTTTTGTTTCACTTGGCTGAACTTTATTCGAACGATAAATTAGATTCAGAAAAACTAACAGAGATTAGTTTTCTGCCTACAATGTGCTATAAATTCCTATCCTGGCCAGTCAAGCAAGAAAATATCATTGTGAAAAGCACTATTTGTGCATTATCTAGCCTAGTGACATGTTGTAAAATGAAAATCCACTCCAGGCACTTAGTAGCTCTTGATAGAAGTGCCCTTTTTTTTTTTTTTTCAAACTCAAGGAAAGTATTAAGTCTAGCATACGTCTCCATACTGTGTCACTAGGGAGTTCTGGAATTTCTCCAAAATCTTTAAAATCCATTTAGTGCGCTATAGAAGAGCAGATTATTTGCTGTCTATCTTCAATGTCAGCACTTACTTGCAACTACAATGTAAAAAAAAAATCTGAACTGAAAAGCTTTTTATTTGTTAGATAGAACATTTTTAAATGTATAAGAAAATGACTGCACCTAAGACAACCAATTGATGAGCCACTGGCTATAATATGTAGATAATACTCTGCATTTATGAAAAAGACAACTTGAACTGATGTCATTACCCACACAGAGAAATATCTGGTTGCTAAAAGACTGTGCTACAATTATGACTGCACAATCCTTAAGGGATGAAAAACCTTTTCATAGAGTTTACTGCAAATACTTTTACTTTAGAGCTCACCTAAGTCTCAAAGTGTACCTCTCCTCTGCAAAAAGTTTTATATAATGTAGATAATAGCATATTATGCATGTATGTAATATACATTGTTTAAATTTTTTTAGTGAAAAGAGACAAAATACAGGAAGTGTGGTAGGTCAAGCACAGGAAATGTGAGTGGACAAACAGGGCTGTGTGCACGGAGGACAAGCAGGGCTCTCTGCACTTAGGACAAGCAGGGCTCTGTGCAGTGAGGACAAGCAGGGCTTTGTACACTGAGGACAAGCAGAGCTCTGTACACTGAGGACAAGCAGGGCTCTGTGCACTGAGGACAAGCAGGGCTCTGTACACTGAGGACAAGCCGGGCTCTGTGCACTGAGGACAAGCAGGGCTCTGTACACTGAGGACAAGCAGGGCTCTGTGCAGTGAGGACAAGCAGGGCTCTGTGCAGTGAGGACAAGCAGGGCTCTGTACACTGAGGACAAGCAGGGCTCTGTGCACTGAAGACAAGCAGGGCTCTGTGCACTGAGAACAAGCAGGGCTTTGTACACTGATGACAAGTAGGGCTCTGTACACTGAGGACAAGCAGGGCTCTGTGCAGTGAGGGCAAGCAGGGCTCTGTGCACTAAGGACAAGCAGGGCTCTGTGCACTGAGGACAAGTAGGGCTCTGTGCACTGCGAACAAACAGGGCTCTGTACACTGAGGACAAGCAGGGCTCTGTGTGCAGTGAGGACAAGCAGGGATCTGTACACTGAGAACAAACAGGGCTCTGTGCACTGAGGACAAACAGGGCTCTGTGCAGTGAGGACAAGCAGGGCTCTGTGCACTGAGGACAAGCAGGGCTCTGTGCACTGAGGACAAGCAGGGCTCTGTACACTGAGGACAAGCAGAGTTCTGTGCACTGAGGACAATTTAAGTCCAAATGTGGAGCTATTACATTGCTGGCATAAAAAACAACACACTTTATTTTTTTCAAGAATATTTTTTTAATGAAATTTTTCAATACAACAAAGACTGGGCATACCCAGTGAACAAAGATAAAAGAAAATAAAGATAGAAACACACATTCAGGGAAACCCCCCCCCCAAATAAAAAAAACAATATAGTCCGTCCAGAGCTTCTTGTCCGTGTGGTTACCCAAAAGTCCATGAACTGTGCGCGTCAATGAAATCTGTGTGCCAATGTACGATCTGAAATGGAATGAATGGTGTTTCCAAAGACATATCACTGCAGATCCTGATTGTATGTGAATGATAGGCATAACACATATCCCAGAGAATGAGGTAAGAAAAGGAGGAGTTAGGTAAAGGTAGGAAGGCAGAGCGAGAGTAAGAAAGAAGAGAAAGGGGGTTATTGCTCCAATAGGGGAACCAGAGAGAGGAGGAAATGCAATTATGGCAGGCGAACATATGGGGATTGTAGCCAAGGGGACCAGATAGCGGTGAACCTATGGTAAGTGGAGTTACCCAAAGAGATAATTCTTTCGTACGAGTACATCAGGTTAAGGGCAATAATTAGATCTGTTACCGATGGTACGTTAGCAGTTTTCCACTCCCTGGTGAGTACTGTTTTAACCGTGGCACACATAATAAGGCCCCTATACATACGGGTGACATTTTCTATGCCTATTAAGAGTAACACTTGCTAAGGGGACCAGTCCACATAGTCAGGGACAATGTCTCGAAATAAGGCTTTGCAGTCATTCCAGTACCCCTGCAACCGTGGACAGGTCCACAGAATATGGAGGAGGGACCCTCTACCCCCACACCTTCTCCAACAATCTCCCGATGTTGTAGGATACATACGAGCCAATCTATCAGTGGTGTAATACCATCTTAAAGCTGTTTTCATGATCGCTTCCATGTGTGTAGTGCATGTCAAATAACGCATAGACATTCTATAGGCCGACAACCAGTCTTCCTCTGAGAAGGTGGTGTTTAGATCTATTTCCCCACAAAAAGAAAGGGAGATACGCAATATAATGCACACCCAAAATAACTGTAATCCAAAAAGTATATCTTTATTACATATAAATAGTACAAAAAGCAGACAATACAGTTAAAACCAATTTAAAAAGGCCCAATTGGCCACTGCACAAACGAGGCAGGGGGGAAAAAACCCCTACCAAAAAGCAGGGGAGAAACCCCACCCAGGGCACCTGCCTCCACAAATATTCAGGTTATCAACCTATCATACAACAAGAATGTTAAATCAATACAGTCCTGTCCCCACAACACCAATATTATGTATACAACCTGAATATCCTCAGTATATAGCACAGGGGACTGGTAGTAGAGGACAATAGATGGAGGAAAAATATGGCAGGTGCCCCCCTAAAGACCCCACGCGTTCTGTTGCCCGTCGGCAACTTCCTCAGGGGTGTTGTGCCTCCTTGATTTAGACTCTGCTATATATACCAAACATAATTACCCTAATTATGGTGAAGGAGTTACCTGTTTGCCCATTGTATCCCGTCTCCGGTCATTAACCCGCTTGTACTTCCGGGTACAGAGAAGGTTACATCCGCTCCCTGATCTACATCCGCTCCGTCACTCTCTCACAGCTGCGTCCCACACACACGTCACTCACGCATGCGCAGAGTATACTCCATATCAACAGCTAAAGATCTCTCATATGCGATCACTGCGCCTGCGCGTCTCCATTCACTCACACCCAACACAGCTCATCAGTCACACAGCATAGCCATCACATCACATTCCCACGCATGCGCACCACTACTTACATCCCCATACTCTGCTCACATCACTCTACCACACAGCGGAGTTCCCTTATACCACGCATGCGCATCTCAACTATCATCCCTATTTGTTCACACAGATATATTCATCTCTACACAAGGCTTTCTTTCTAGAAATCTTATTGCTGTTTTATAACCATATGGGGATGTCGATTAGCATAACTGAAACCCTGTTTTGGCTCCGTATAACAAGACATAGTTTTTATCCCCATAATTCACACATATTAATCTCTGTATATAGCATCTTCTCTAGAGATTACAACTTATTGAATATATACTAATATGCTTATACAAAGTGCAAATAATACTTTTGCTCCATACAGAGAAGTACATGTAATGACATACTCAGGGAACCCTACATCCAATCCAATCCATATCATCCTATATATAATACAGATGGGTATCAGATCATAACAGTCATCTTAATGCTCTAATACCTTGTTTAACCCTTTAGTGCGCTGTCATCATAATATTCCTTAGTACATCAATATCATATAACCCATACACCTCAAAACAATGTTTAAAGCATAACCTATTATGAGGAGTATACTCGCCAAATCATTACACACACCAGATGGGAATATAGCTGGACACATATTGCCCCTTTGGGTCTTGGACCTGTTCCCCTTTCTCAAAAATCTTACAAACATCACATCATAAATACTTACACATATATTGGGCTCACATATACCTTATGTATCCCCCTTAAGCCATGTTACACTTATTAACCTGCTTAACACATAGTATCCCTTTAGGTCATAGACCTGTTTCCCTCAAGAATCAAGAATCTTATATGCATCTTATCATAGAGACTTATACATATATTGAACTCACTTATACCCTTAATATCCCCCATATACCATATTACGTCTATTGTATCATTCGTCCCAAAATTTACAAACTATATCACCTATTTATACATCACCAAATGTTCCATATTGTTACTTCATACCACTCTCCACATCTTTCATCTTCCATTGACAGAATAATTGAGGTAGGCCTACCCTGTTCGAGTTTATTAAAATAGCCCACATTAGAACATCCCATTATACTCCATAAGTCCCCAAAGTTATCCATATTAAATGTGCTGTAAAGAAAATGTGCTATAAACAATTATATATATATAAGTAAATACATACATTTAAACCCAAGGTATAGTGACCCATTCCTTTCAACATAAGCCTATATATTTTTAGATCACCCCTCTCAGATGATCTATATTCACATATTCAGTGTTACCCCATTTTCTCATATCTTCACCATACTTTATACCACTCTCCACATCCTTCACCTCCCATGCGCACACCAAGGAATTATTTGTACATAGTCACCCTGTACCCCTAACTATTGGACTCCAGGTAACTCCTTCAACCAAATCTATACTTGTTATAGTTTATTGAGTTCATTTTGTTTTAACATTAATATCTCCGTTTAGCCATCATCTTATTTTGAACATCATGTTACTGCATTAACAATCTAACGCCTACATCACACTGGTTCGTAAACATCTTTCCATATTTATGGTAAAATTTCCCCAAGCCCTTATTTGGAGGGGCATATAGTCCAGAGAAATCATTTTAAAGAATATGCAGATCAAAAATCCCCCATTTTTGAAGGATATATATATCAAGTTCTCCCATTGGAGACGCACCGAGAGGAACACACAAAGTCCAAATCCGATCAATAGTTCCTAAATAGTTCTCCATATTTATCAATATTTGGTTCTCCATGAGAGGAGATGAAGAAAGAAGAAATTTGCTCGATCCCAACTTGGCTCTTTTGGGCAGAAAAACAGAGAAGATGTATGTCCCAAACTCCACTGGGCCTCCAGGCCTCAATATTTCACATCAGAGCTGCAGCAACTCACATTTCAGACAGATTCCTCCTATCCCTCACATCCATTCCTCTTACTCATAGAGTATATTACTATCCTCTGGACATCCATCGGACCTAAATATAGTGTGAAAAAACATGTTTAACCTACATAAACAATCATTCCGTGACAATATCCATCCTTCTAATTCACTCCATGTTCGCCATGGGTCCCTATCCCTCAGGTGAGTGTTCCTAACCACTCTCGTGCACATATAGGAGAGGTCTGTATCCACCCCACTCCAACACTCTAGTGCAAAACTAATGTGTGAACCCAAATGTGTGTGAATTACAGTGGTTTGTGAAGCCAAATAAATGTGTGCTTGTGTGGTGTCCAGTAAGTATATGTATGTATACACATACATGCATGTGTCTATACACATATGCATACGCATACACATAGTATTATGTGTCCCCCATAATGATCATAAGCCAATAATAAAATGTACCCACAAGTGTATGTAGATATGAGATGTGCAGACGGGTGCGCATGTATGCCCGAGAGGCAGACTAGCTGCCCCCGGTCACACACCCACACCCCTCTAAGTGAACTATAATGTGTAAACAACCTATAAAGTGTTTTGGTGTACAAGTGCAATACCTTCAGATAAACAAATAATGATACCACCATCTCCCAGATTTACACTGTATCCATAGATGTGCATAAACATAACCATCACCGCAACCGATAACATTAACCAGGGGACCCACAGTGTTCAAATGCTACATGACAATACAAAATAAAAAAAGGGAACAAAGAAGGAAGGAGAGAAGAAAAGAAAAGGACGAGGCAAGGGAAAAGGAGAGAAAATTCATCATTTACATACTCACCCCAAAAAACCTGTATAGAGAAGCTCTTCATTTAACCCCCGAGGTACCTCTGTCTTCAGATCGTAGATCCATTTTTACTCGGCTTGTAATAATTTTCTTGTGGCCGAGCCCTCCCTAATGTTGATGGTTATTCTCTCGAGTCCCACCACTCGTAGGCCATTCGGCTTTCTGGCATGATATTTCAGAAAATGGCCTGCAACAGACGTAAGTGGTTTATATAACGCTGCGTCCCTTCTGGCCAGAGCTATGGTCGAGAGGTGCTTCTGCACCCTCTTCCGCAGCTGCTGGCCAGTCTGGCCAACGTATATTTTCCCACACATACAGATCAGCGCATAGATTACCTGAGTCGTCTTGCAGTTGATGTATGCTTTCAAGGGGTATTCCCGTCCATCTGTTTGATTCACAAATCGTTCAGTGGGGGCCATATACTGGCACACATTACAATTACCACATGGGTATGAACCTTTCAGTTTCACTCCTCTTCCCAAATTTCTGGTTGGTTTTTGAAAGTGGCTGCTCGAGAGTATGTCCTTTAGATTGGGTGCCCTTTTGGCCACCAACAGGGGGGAACTTGGAATGATTCCACGAATCCTATTATCCAACTGTAGGATGCTCCAGCTCTGCTGCAAGACCTTCCTCAGGCCTGACCATTGATTATTATAAGTTGTTACAAATCTTAAGGAATCATCTTTCCTTTTCCTCTGTTTAGTCTGAAGTAATGTTTGGCGATCCGACCCATTCGCCCTCTTGAATGCCTTAGAGATTACTTTCTTTGGATACCCTCGATCACGGAACCTAGAGGTAAGGTTTAGAGCTTCCGTCTTAAAGTCCGGATTTTCTGTACAGTTGCGTTTGACCCTCAAAAACTGCCCAACGGGAATCCCTCGCCGGGTATGTTCTGGATGAAAGGATGTGTAATGTAGGAGGCTATTGGTTGCCGTCTTCTTCCTGTACAATTTTGTAGTCAGACGGTCATCTCTTCTTGCGATCTGAAGATCCAGGAATTCAGCTGTATTGGGGGAGATGGAGAAAGTCAAAAAAATGTTCAACTCATTCTGATTGAGGGAGGAGATAAACTCAAGACACTCCTCCCTTGGGCCCTGCCAAATAAACAAAATGTCATCAATAAATCTAAACCAATGTGTAACTTGACTTGTCCCCTGTGCTATATACTGAGGATATTCAGGTTGTATACATAATATTGGTGTTGTGGGGACAGGACTGTATTGATTTAACATTCTTGTTGTATGATAGGTTGATAACCTGAATATTTGTGGAGGCAGGTGCCCTGGGTGGGGTTTCTCCCCTGCTTTTTGGTAGGGGGTTTCCCCCCCCCCCCTCGTTTGTGCAGTGGCCAATTGGGCCTTTTTTTAATTGGCTTTAACTGTATTGTCTGCCTTTTGCACTATTTATATGTAATAAAGATATACTTTTTGGATTACAGTTATTTTGGGTGTGCATTATATTGCGTATCTCCCTTTCTTTTTGTGTAGTTATTGTTATTTGGTACGCTTAATAGCACCCCTTTGTGTATGATGCTGAGCCCGCCTGCTTTCTGTATACATAGTGTTTGTGGTTTCAGGGGGCCCCGTCTTGGGGGGCAAGTACCCCTGGCTTCTAGGAGTGGAGCTCGCAACTGATGTTTTGTGAAAATTATTGAGTATTTACTTTTTAGTTTGATTTTCATGTAAAAAACTGCATGTATTGGTTCTGTTGACTCTTTCCATAAGAGGGAAATTGTACATAATGGAGTCCAGAGAGGCTGGATGGAGTAGCCAGAGGGGGAGTGTTTTTAGTCCGGATCTGATCCCTGGCTCTAATAAGGACTTTGACCAATTAAGTCGGGATATTATTAATACTCAGAAACAGATCACTAGAATATGGTGGAACATATCCAGCCTGGAAGAATATGTCAAACTCTCACTCTTCCCTAGGGGATTAAGAGTGCAAATATTTCCCTCCTGGGAAGTAACATCAGAATTTAAGCAAACTTGGGAAATGGGGCTGGCTCTGTGTTCCAAAATTCTAGTGAATATGCTATTAGAACATGACAAAGAGGTATTGAGGGAACAAAAGGAGAAATTAAAAAACCTAGAAGTACAATTGTCATTGTTTGACAGGGAGACATTGGTAGCTCCAATTCAGGAGAAGCTTAAGAACATTCTGGACAAATTTGAAAAAGATGTGATGGAGGGCAAGAAGTGGAAGTTTAACCAAGATAGAGGAGACTATGAACGGCAAAATGTATATAAGTGGAATCACAGTGGAAACAGAAGGCCTAGATATAGGGGTAGAAAGTATACAGAAGAAAAGGAAGGAGAGGTAGCTACTGGTAGTAGTGATTTTTTGTCCACTGAAGGGAGCGACATGGATGGAGGAGGACCAGACGGGGGAAACGGAAAAACAAAAAGAGGGGGCCCGAAAGCAGGGGGCCCGCCCCCCACCCTCCGCAAGAGGAAATACAAATAATACAGCATACAGGGTCCTTACCGGGACTAGAATCCGGTCCTGGGGGGACCAGAGCACTAGAGGATTCGGGAAAAGAGCTACAAATTATCAATCTCTCTGGACATGTGTTGACCGAAGCAGAGATATCGGTATTAAAACGCGGATTATAATTTTCTCCTATGTATAGGATCAATCATTTTGAATTAATAAAAGACCTGTACCTCTTTTGCAGGAAGCTGACCTTGAAAATGATCCACTCTCAGTCCCTATTGCCTAATGATCTAGAAACGGGTGACCAGGATGTCCTACGTAACCTGATGGAGCTACTCAATGAAAATGATAGCGAGGTAAGGAACCAGGAAAATCGATGTCCCTGCTACATACCCTCAAAAACTGCACCACCGCTATCTTTATTTCCCGCAATACAGGTGTTTTTTAACACTGTGAAAGAACATATTCAGAAACTGCCTAAAAATTCTTTTTTAGTGCAGAATTTATCGCGAGAAGAGCGATTGGCACTCAACAATTTACAGAGAAATGATGAGTTCATTATTAAAGAGGCGGACAAAGGGGGCAACGTTGTCCTTTGGCCCATAGAAGGATACATGAGGGAAGCGGAACGACAGTTAAACAACAGACGATATAATCAGAGGTTACCTATGGATCCGACTGAGGTCTTTAAGCGGAAATTATGGCACCTACTTGACGCAGCGAGGGATGCAGGAGTGATATCCAAGAGAGAGCACGATTTTATGCAGGTGAGAGACCCCTGTGTTACCACCTTTTATATGCTCCCCAAAGTGCATAAAAAACTTGTGGACCAACCTGGACTCCCAATAATATTGGGCATAGGTAGCCTTTGTGAAAAGGCTTGTGAATTTGTTGATTATTATCTACAACCACTAGTGAAGAACTTACCTTTATATATCCGGGATTCTAGTCATTTGATAGAGGCAATTCAAGAGATTCCTATACCGGACGAATCCTTTCTTGTCACCTGTGATGTAGAGTCGCTCTACTCTAATATCTCTCATGACCATGGTATTGGGGCGGTCTCTTATTTCCTGGAAAAGAGGGAAGATGGAGAGAGGGATTTAGATTCATTTATTTTACAGCTTCTAGATTTTGTTCTTCGCCATAATTATTTTGTGTTTGACAGTCGTTTTTATTTGCAGGTGTCTGGTACTGCGATGGGTGCTCGTTGTGCCCCCTCTTTCGCCAACCTATTTTTGGGTTGGTGGGAGGGGGTGCACGTGTACTCATCGCGGTACTTTGGTCAAGTTACACATTGGTTTAGATTTATTGATGACATTTTGTTTATTTGGCAGGGCCCGAGGGAGGAGTGTCTTGAGTTTATCTCCTCCCTCAATCAGAATGAGTTAAACATTTTTTTGACTTTCTCCATCTCCCCTAATACAGCTGAATTCCTGGATCTTCAGATCGCAAGAAGAGATGACCGTCTGACTACAAAATTGTACAGGAAGAAGACGGCAACCAATAGCCTCCTACATTACACATCCTTTCATCCAGAACATACCCGGCGAGGGATTCCCGTTGGGCAATTTTTGAGGGTCAAACGCAACTGTACAGAAAATCCGGACTTTAAGACGGAAGCTCTAAACCTTACCTCTAGGTTCCGTGATCGAGGGTATCCGAAGAAAGTAATCTCTAAGGCATACCAGAGGGCGAATGGGTCGGATCGCCAAACATTACTTCAGACTAAACAGAGGAAAAGGAAAGATGATTCCTTAAGATTTGTAACAACTTATAATAATCAATGGTCAGGCCTGAGGAAGGTCTTGCAGCAGAGCTGGAGCATCCTACAGTCGGATAATAGTGTTGAGCGGCATAGGCCATATTCGAATTCGCGAATATTCGCGAATATATGGACGAATATTCGTCATATATTCGCGAATATTCGCATATTCGTTATATTCTTGTTTTATTTTCGCATATGCGAATATTCGCGTATGCGAAAATCAACACGTGAATATTGGCATACAAAATTAACACGCGCGTAAATTCGCATATGCGAAAAGTAGCATATGCTAATGTTCGCATATGCGAATTTCCGTATATGCGAATTTTCGCACGTCAGTCTCACACAGTAGTATTACAGCCTTCTTTACACCACACAAGCTGGAAGCAGAGAGGGATGATCACTGTGATGTGTACTGTGAAGAAAAAAAAAAAAAAAAAAAACGAATATTCGTAATTACGAATATATAGCGCTATATTCGCGAAATTCGCGAATTCGCGAATATGCGATATTCGCTAATAATATTCGAATTGCGAATATTCGCGAGCAACACTATCGGATAATAGGATTCGTGGAATCATTCCAAGTTCCCCCCTGTTGGTGGCCAAAAGGGCACCCAATCTAAAGGACATACTCTCGAGCAGCCACTTTCAAAAACCAACCAAAAATTTGGGAAGAGGAGTGAAACTGAAAGGTTCATACCCATGTGGTAATTGTAATGTGTGCCAGTATATGGCCCCCACTGAACAATTTGTGAATCAAACAGATGGACGGGAATACCCCTTGAAAGCATACATCAACTGCAAGACGGCTCAGGTAATCTATGTGCTGATCTGTACGTGTGGGAAAATATACGTTGGCCAGACTGGCCAGCAGCTGCGGAAGAGGGTGCAGAAGCACCTCTCGACCATAGCTCTGGCCAGAAGGGACGCAGCGTTATATAAACCACTTACGTCTGTTGCAGGCCATTTTCTGAAATATCATGCCGGAAAGCCGAATGGCCTACGAGTGGTGGGACTCGAGAGAATAACCATCAACATTAGGGGGGGCTCGGCTACAAGAAAATTATTACAAGCCGAGTCAAAATGGATCTATGATCTGAAGACAGAGGTACCTCGGGGGGTTAAATGAAGAGCTTCTCTATACAGGTTTTTTGGGGTGAGTATGTAAATGATGAATTTTCTCTCCTTTTCCCTTGCCTCGTCCTTTTCTTTTCTTCTCTCCTTCCTTCTTTGCTCCCTTTTTTTATTTTGTATTGTCATGTAGCATTTGAACACTGTGGGTCCCCTGGTTAATGTTATCGGTTGCGGTGATGGTTATGTTTATGCACATCTATGGATACAGTGTAAATCTGGGAGATGGTGGTATCATTATTTGTTTATCTGAAGGTATTGCACTTGTACACCAAAACACTTTATAGGTTGTTCACACATTATAGTTCACTTAGAGGGGTGTGGGTGTGTGACCGGGGGCAGCTAGTCTGCCTCTCGGGCATACATGCGCACCCGTCTGCACATCTCATATCTACATACACTTGTGGGTACATTTTATTATTGGCTTATGATCATTATGGGGGACACATAATACTATGTGTATGCGTATGCATATGTGTATAGACACATGCATGTATGTGTATACATACATATACTTACTGAACACCACAAAAGCACACATTTATTTGGCTTCACAAACCACTGTAATTCACACACATTTGGGTTCACACATTAGTTTTGCACTAGAGTGTTGGAGTGGGGTGGATACAGACCTCTCCTATATGTGCACAAGAGTGGTTAGGAACACTCACCTGAGGGATAGGGACCCATGGCGAACATGGAGTGAATTAGAAGGATGGATATTGTCACGGAATGATTGTTTATGTAGGTTAAACATGTTTTTTTACACTATATTTAGGTCCGATGGATGTCCAGAGGATAGTAATATACTCTATGAGTAAGAGGAATGGATGTGAGGGATAGGAGGAATCTGTCTGAAATGTGAGTTGCTGCAGCTCTGATGTGAAATATTGAGGCCTGGAGGCCCAGTGGAGTTTGGGACATATATCTTCTCTGTTTTTCTGCCCAAAAGAGCCAAGTTGGGATTGAGCAAATTTCTTCTTTCTTCATCTCCTCTCATGGAGAACCAAATATTGATAAATATGGAGAACTACGGTATTTAGGAACTATTGATCGGATTTGGACTTTGTGTGTTCCTCTCGGTGCGTCTCCAATGGGAGAACTTGATATATATATCCTTCAAAAATGGGGGATTTTTGATCTGCATATTCTTTAAAATGATTTCTCTGGACTATATGCCCCTCCAAATAGGGGCTTGGGGAAATTTTACCATAAATATGGGAAGATGTTTACGAACCAGTGTGATGTAGGTGTTAGATTGTTAATGCAGTAACATGATGTTCAAAATAAGATGATGGCTAAACGGAGATATTAATGTTAAAACAAAATGAACTCAATAAACTATAACAAGTATAGATTTGGTTGAAGGAGTTACCTGGAGTCCAATAGTTAGGGGTACAGGGTGACTATGTACAAATAATTCCTTGGTGTGCGCATGGGAGGTGAAGGATGTGGAGAGTGGTATAAAGTATGGTGAAGATATGAGAAAATGGGGTAACACTGAATATGTGAATATAGATCATCTGAGAGGGGTGATCTAAAAATATATAGGCTTATGTTGAAAGGAATGGGTCACTATACCTTGGGTTTAAATGTATGTATTTACTTATATATATATATATATATATATATATATAATTGTTTATAGCACATTTTCTTTACAGCACATTTAATATGGATAACTTTGGGGACTTATGGAGTATAATGGGATGTTCTAATGTGGGCTATTTTAATAAACTCGAACAGGGTAGGCCTACCTCAATTATTTTGTCAATGGAAGATGAAAGATGTGGAGAGTGGTATGAAGTAACAATATGGAACATTTGGTGATGTATAAATAGGTGATATAGTTTGTAAATTTTGGGACAAATGATACAATAGACGTAATATGGTATATGGGGGATATAAAGGGTATAAGTGAGTTCAATATATGTATAAGTCTCTATGATAAGATGCATATAAGATTCTTGATAGAGGGAAACAGGTCTATGACCTAAAGGGATACTATGTGTTAAGCAGGTTAATAAGTGTAACATGGCTTAACCCCTTAAGGACACATGACGTTCTCATACGTCTCCATTTCCGAGTCCTTACGGACACATGACGTATGAGAACGTCATGTGTTTTACCGGCCCCCCGCAACCATCTGGAGCGGAGCCGGTCCCCGATGCCTGCTGAAATCGTTCAGCAGGCATCGGGGCATATCGCCCAGGGGGGTCATTATGACCCCCCATGTCGGCGATGGCCGCAGATCGCTGGACAATTCAGTCCAGCGATCTGCGGCGGATTCCGGGTCAATCGGGTCTCCAGTGACCCGGTGACCCGGAATTACAGGCTGTTCGGGGCCGTCTCCGACGGCCCCGAACAGCCAGAGCCAGCAGGGGTGAGGTGGCACTGGTGCCACCTCACGATCGCCCTGATTTGTCGGCCGGATTACTGGCCGACCAATCAGGGCGCCTGCTGCGGGTGTCACTCCCGCAACCCGCTCCGCCCCTCTTCCGGAGGACGTGAGCGGGTGCGGGACGTGCACCCCGGGTGCTGGGGACCCCGATCCCCGGCGCCCCTGTTGGGATCGGGGCCCCAGGAGCAGCGGCGGCGGCGGAGACGACGAGGGACTGACCTGGTGCAGCGAGGATCGTTGGAGGTGAGTGACAGCCTCCTGCTGTTGCTTAGCAACAGCTCCCAGCATGCAAAAAGGGCATGCTGGGAGCTGTAGTTATGCAACAGCAGGAGGCAGACCACCACAACTCCCAGCATGCCCTTATGGGCATGCTGGGACTTGTAGTTTTGCAACAGCTGGAGGCACATGCTTTCTATGGAAAAGTGTACCTTCAGCTTTTGTGTAACTACAACTCCCAGCTTGCACAATCAGCTAAAGTGCATGCTGGGAGTTGTAGTGGTGCATCTGGTGGTTGCATAACTACAACTCCCAGCATGCCCGTTGGCTGTCGGTGACTGCTGAGAGTTGTAGTTTTGCAACAGCTGAAGGCACACTGAGTTAAGTAGCAAACCAGTGTGTCTCCAGCTGTTGCATAACTACAATCCCCAGCATCCCCAGCCAAAGTAGTATGCCTCCAGCTGTTGCATAACTACAACACCCAGCATGCCCTTCCGCTGTCCGTACATGCTGGGGTTGTAGCTTTTGCAACAGCTGAAGGCACACTGGTTGCAAAACACTGAGTTTGTTACCAAACTCGGTGTTTCACAACCAGTGTGCCTCCAGCTGTTGCAAAACTACAACTCCCAGCATGCACTGATAGACCGTACATGCTGGGAGTTGTAGTTTTGCAACAGCTGGATGTTCCCCCCCCCCAATGTGAACGTACAGGGTACACTCACATGGGCGGAGGATTACAGTAAGTATCCGGCTGCAAGTTTGAGGTGCGGCAAAATTTCTGCCGCAGCTCAAACTGCCAGCGAGAAACTACTGTGAACCCCCCCGCCCGTGTGACTGTACCCTAAAAACACTACACTAACACACAATAAAATAAAAAGTAAAAAACACTACATATACACATACCCCTACACAGCCCCCCTCCCCTCCCCAATAAAAATGAAAAACGTCTGGTACGCCACTGTTTCCAAAACGGAGCCTCCAGCGGTTGCAAAACTACAACTCCCAGCATGCACTGATAGACCGTACATGCTGGGAGTTGTAGTTTTGCACTGATTCCCCCCCCCCCCAATGTGAACGTACAGGGTACACTCACATGGGCGGAGGATTACAGTAAGTATCCGGCTGCAAGTTTGAGCTGCGTCAAATTTTCTGCCGTAGCTCAAACTGCCAGCGAGAAACTACTGTGAACCCCCGCCCGTGCGACTGTACCCTAAAAACACTACACTACACTAACACAAAATAAAATAAAAAGTAAAAAACACTACATATACACATACCCCTATACAACCCCCCTCCCCAATAAAAATGAAAAACGTCTGGTACGCCACTGTTTCCAAAACGGAGCCTCCAGCTGTTGCAAAACAACTACTCCCAGTATTGCCAGATAGCCGTTGACTGTCCAGGCATGCTGGGAGTTTTACAACAGCTGGAGGCACCCTGTTTGGGAATCACTGGCGTAGAATACCCCTATGTCCACCCCTATGCAAGTCCCTAATTTAGGCCTCAAATGCGCATGGCGCTCTCACTTTGGAGCCCTGTCGTATTTCAAGGCAACAGTTTAGGGCCACATATGGGGTATCGCCGTACTCGGGAGAAATTTGGCTTCAAATTTTGGGGGGTATTTTCTGCTATTACCCTTTTAAAAAATGTAAAATTTTTGGGAAAACAAGCATTTTAGGTAAAAAAAATATATATTTTTTTACATATGCAAAAGTCGTGAAACACCTGTAGGGTATTAAGGTTCAAATTACCCCTTGTTACGTTCCCCGAGGGGTCTAGTTTCCAAAATAGTATGCCATGTGTTTTTTTTTTTTGCTGTCCTGGCACCATAGGGGCTTCCTAAATGCGGCATGCCCCCAGAGCAAAATTCGCTTTCAAAAAGCCAAATGTGACTCCTTCTCTTCTGAGACCTGTAGTGCGCCAGCAGAGCACTTTTCACACCCATATGGGGTGTTTTCTGAATCGGGAGAAATTGGGCTTCAAATTTTGGGGGGTATTTTCTGTTATTACCCTTTTTAAAATTGTACAAATTTTGGGAAACCAAGCATTTTAGGTAAAAAAAATATATATTTTTTTACATATGCAAAAGTCGTGAAACACCTGTAGGGTATTAAGGTTCACATTACCCCTTGTTACGTTCCCCGAGGGGTCTAGTTTCCAAAATGGTATGCCATGTGTTTTTTTTTTGCTGTTCTGGCACCATAGGGGCTTCCTAAATGCGGCATGCCCCCAGAGCAAAATTTGCTTTCAAAAAGCCAAATGTTACTCCTTCTCTTCTGAGACCTGTAGTGCGCCAGCAGAGCACTTTTCACCCCCATATGGGGTGTTTTCTGAATCGGGAGAAATTGGGCTTCAAATTTTGGGGGGTATTTTCCGCTATTACCCTTTTAAAAAATGTAAACATTTTGGGAAAACAAGCATTTTAGGTAAAAAAAAATTTTTTTTTTTTACATATGCAAAAGTCGTGAAACACCTGTAGGGCATTAAGGTTCACGTTACCCCTTGTTACGTTCCCCGAGGGGTCTAGTTTCCAAAATGGTATGCCATGTGTTTTTTTTTTTTGCTGTTCTGGCACCATAGGGGCTTCCTAAATGCGGCATGCCCCCAGAGCAAAATTTGCTTTCAAAAAGCCAAATGTGACTCCTTCTCTTCTGAGACCTGTAGTGCGCCAGCAGAGCACTTTTCACCCCCATGCGAGGTGTTTTCTGTATCGGGAGAAATTGGGCTTCAAATTTTGGGGGGTATTTTCTGCTATTACCCTTTTAAAAAATTTAAAATTTTTGGGAAACCAAGCATTTTAGGTAAAAAAAATATATATTTTTTTTACATATGCAAAAGTCGTGAATCACTTGTAGGGTATTAAGGTTCACTTTACCCCTTGTTACGTTCCCTGAGGGGTCTAGTTTCCAAAATGGTATGCCATGTGTTTTTTTTTGCTGTCCTGGCACCATAGGGGCTTCCTAAATGCGGCATGCCCCCCAAAAACCATTTGTCGCTCCTTCCCTTCTGAGCCCTCTACTGCGCCCACCGAACAATTAACATAGACATATGAGGTATGTGCTTACTCGAGAGAAATTGGGTTTCAAATACAAGTAAAAATTTTCTCCTTTTTATCCCTTGCAAAAATTCAAAAATTGGGTCTACAAGAACATGCGAGTGTAAAAAATGAAGATTTTGAATTTTCTCCTTCACTTTGCTGCTATTCCTGTGAAACACCTAAAGGGTTAATACACTTACTGAATGTTTTTTTGAATACTTTAGGGGGTGTAGTTTTTATAATGGGGTCTTTTATGGGGTATTTCTAATATGAAGACCCTTCAAATCCACTTCAAAACTGAACTGGTCCCTGAAAAATAGTGAGTTTGAAAATTTTGTGAAAAATTTCAAAATTGCTACTGAACTTTGAAGCCCTCTGGTGTCTTCCAAAAGTAAAAACTCATAAATTTTATGATGCAAACATAAAGTAGACATATTGTATATGTGAACCCAAAAAAAATATATTTTGAATATCCATTTTCCTTACAAGCAGAGAGCTTCAAAGTTAGAAAAATGCAAAATTTTCATTTTTTTCATCAAATTTTGGGATTTTTCACCAAGAAAGGATGCAAGTTACCATAAAATTTTACCACTAAGTTAAAGTAGAATATGTCACGAAAAAAAAATCTCGGAATCAGAATGATAACTAAAAGCATTCCAGAGTTATTAATGTTTAAAGTGACAGTGGTCAGAATTGCAAAAAACGCTCCGGTCCTTAAGGTATAAAATGGCCTGGTCCTTAAGGGGTTAAGGGGGATATATAAGGTATATGTGAGCCCAATATATGTGTAAGTATTTATGATGTGATGTATATAAGATTTTTGAGAAAGGGGAACAGGTCCAAGACCCAAAGGGGCAATATGTGTCCAGCTATATTCCCATCTGGTGTGTGTAATGATTTGGCGAGTATACTCCTCATAATAGGTTATGCTTTAAACATTGTTTTGAGGTGTATGGGTTATATGATATTGATGTACTAAGGAATATTATGATGACAGCGCACTAAAGGGTTAAACAAGGTATTAGAGCATTAAGATGACTGTTATGATCTGATACCCATCTGTATTATATATAGGATGATATGGATGGGATTGGATGTAGGGTTCCCTGAGTATGTCATTACATGTACTTCTCTGTATGGAGCAAAAGTATTATTTGCACTTTGTATAAGCATATTAGTATATATTCAATAAGTTGTAATCTCTAGAGAAGATGCTATATACAGAGATTAATATGTGTGAATTATGGGGATAAAAACTATGTCTTGTTATACGGAGCCAAAACAGGGTTTCAGTTATGCTAATCGACATCCCCATATGGTTATAAAACAGCAATAAGATTTCTAGAAAGAAAGCCTTGTGTAGAGATGAATATATCTGTGTGAACAAATAGGGATGATAGTTGAGATGCGCATGCGTGGTATAAGGGAACTCCGCTGTGTGGTAGAGTGATGTGAACAGAGTATGGGGATGTAAGTAGTGGTGCGCATGCGTGGGAATGTGATGTGATGGCTATGCTGTGTGACTGATGAGTTGTGTTGGGTGTGAGTGAATGGAGACGCGCAGGCGCAGTGATCGCATATGAGAGATCTTTAGCTGTTGATATGGAGTATACTCTGCGCATGCGCGAGTGACGTGTGTGTGGGACGCAGCTGTAAGAGAGTGACGGAGCGGATGTAGATCAGGGAGCGGATGTAACCTTCTCTGTACCCGGAAGTACAAGCGGGTCAATGACCGGAGACGGGATACAATGGGCAAACAGGTAACTCCTTCACCATAATTAGGGTAATTATGTTTGAGCAGAATCTAAATCAAGGAGGCACAACACCCCTGAGGAAGTTGCCGACGGGCAACGGAACGCGTGGGGTCTTTAGGGGGGCACCTGCCATATTACTCCTCCATCTATTGTCCTCTACTACCAGTCCCCTGTGCTATATACTGAGGATATTCAGGTTGTATACATAATATTGGTGTTGTGGGGACAGGACTGTATTGATTTAACATTCTTGTTGTATGATAGGTTGATAACCTGAATATTTGTGGAGGCAGGTGCCCTGGGTGGGGTTTCTCCCCTGCTTTTTGGTAGGGGTTTCCCCCCCCCCCCTCGTTTGTTCAGTGGCCAATTGGGCCTTTTTTAATTGGTTTTAACTGTATTGTCTGCTTTTTGTACTATTTATATGTAATAAAGATATACTTTTTGGATTACAGTTATTTTGGGTGTGCATTATATTGCGTATCTCCCTTTCTTTTTGTGTAGTTATTGTTATTTGGTACGCTTAATAGCACCCCTTTGTGTATGCTGCTGAGCCCGCCTGCTTTCTGTATACATAGATCTATTTCCCAGCTACGCATGGAAGGAAATTTGCGGAGACTAGTATTGTGGAGTAAGGCATTATAAAGAGGTTTTAGCCCCCGCCTGCCTCTTGAAACATGTAAAAAGGAAATAGGGTCTCTACATAAAGAAGAGTGGGACAGGGAATTAACTAAATGTCGGACTTGGAAAAATTTAAAGAAATCCACTCTGGTAAGTTGATATAGTTCACTTAGCTGGGAAAATTACATGAAAGTGTTATTAACCATAAGATCTCCTACAACCGAAACCCCTCCTGTAGCCCAAGTTTTAAGGTCCGTATCAGGTAGGAGAGCTTGCACAAAGGAGAAGGGGAGTGCATGTTTCAGATGGGATATGGTAGAATTCACTGTTTTATGGAAGTGTCTCCAGGCCATCAACGAAGCCGTTACCATAGGACCTAACGTGGCGGGAGTGGGAATTTGCCAAAATGGAGTGAGAAGTAGGTCAGATAGAGTGAAGGGGCGTGACATGGACTGTTCTATTTGGATCCAGGGGGTGGAATCAAGGACTAACCATCCGGACAGCGTGGACACCACGATAATATGATTTCAGATCAGGCAGGGCTAGACCCCCCACCCTCCTGTCTCTGGTGAGAATAGATCGAGCCACTCTCGGACTTCCCTGGACCCAGATAAATTTGGTGAGGAGGGAGTGTGCCTTGGTGAAGAATTTGTCCGGTATGTGTATAGGTAATGTCCTGAACAGGTACAGAAATCTAGGTAAAAGCAACATTTTAAAGGTCGCTATACGGCCAGTCCAAGATATCTCTTGTTTATTAAGTCAAACCATATCTGAACCGATGTTAGTGAGCAATGGTAAATAATTCAGTTTTTAAAGGTCGGACAGGGACTGGGTTAATGTGATACCAAGATACTTTATGCCAAGGGGCTGCCAATCAAAAGCTTATTTCGCACGTAGGGCAGATATCACATGTGCCGGAACGTTGAGGGCGAGCGCCTGTGTTTTGGAGGAATTCAGGTGGTAGTAGGAGAGGGCCCCAAAATTATCTATCAAGGACATGACGGCTTCCAGGGAGTTTACGGGGTCAGCGAGGGTGAGAAGAATGTCATCGGCATAAAGGGATATTTTGTGTGAGGTCCCTCCCACCGCTATCCCAGAAATCCGGGTATCCTCTCTGATGGCCTGGGCTAGGGGTTCCATGACTAGAATAAAAATCAAAGGGGACAAGGGGCACCCCTGACGAGTCCCATTCATAAGTTTAAATTCGGGGGAAAGGGCACTATTGACATAAGTCCTCGCCGAGGGATTATTGTAAAGGGCAGAGATGGCAGTCAGGATAGGGCCGCAGAAACCTAATTTATGTAGCACCGAGAAGGCGAACGGCCATCTAAGATGGTCAAACGCCTTCTTGGCGTCAAGGGCAAGGGCTAGTGCCGGGGTACCCCTCACGTTGACATGATGGATGATACCCAGCGCCCTTCTGGTATTAAAGTACGCCTGTCTATGTGGGACAAAACCTGCTTGATCGGAGGCTACTAAAGAGGGGAGGAAAGGGGCTAGGCGATTGGCAATAATTTTGGCGAAGACTTTAATATCCAAATTAAGAAGAGAGATTGGGCGGAAATTCTGAGGGCAGTCAGGGGATTTACCTGGTTTGGGAATGGTAACTATGAGGGCCTGCATATTTTCAGAGGGGAAAGAGCCAGAGTCTAAGACGTGCTGGAAAAATTTACACATTTGTGGGGCCAATATGTCACTAAAGCATTTATAATAATGGTTGGGAAAGCCGTCTGGGCTTAGTGCTTTATCTTTAGGAAGTTGTTTGATAATCTGGACAATTTCAAGGGGTGATATTGGGCCATTAAGCGAATCAAGTTGTTGGGGGGTCAGTGCGGGGAGATGAACAGAGGCGAGAAACTGATCTATCATGTCTTCAATGTTTGGAGGGGTGGGGATGGAATCTTGCAAATTATATAAATCAGCATAATAATCCCCAAAACCCGTCGCTATGTCAGTTGATGTATAGAGTTTGGTCTGAGTGTGAGGGTGAATGAGGTGTGGAATTTTGGATTTCAAATGTTGCGCTCGTAGACGGGCAGCTAAAAGCTTGCCCGATTTGTTACCCGTTGAATAGTAGGAGGCTCTGGTCTTACGATAGGCCTTCTCATAAGAAGTCAACATGAGGGATTTTAGGTCTAAACGTAGAGATTTCAATTTATCCGCCAACAACGGGGAGGGCATATCTATATTAAGTCTTTCAGTCTGCCGTATTTCTGTTAATTTCGCTTCTAATGTCTCCGTTCTCTGGCGTTTAAGGATAGCGCCCTGTTTTATGAATGAGCCTCTAAGACATGCTTTGTGAGCATTCCAGAGGGTACTCGCTGAAACTGGGGACGGTGCATTCAGGGTAAAGAATTCTGATAGGTCTGTTTCAATTTGAGAGCGAGAGGCTGGGTGAGAGAGGAGAAAAGGGTTGCTACGCCATAGGTAACTAGGGGGGGAATGAATTGTTTGTCTACCGTCAAGGTAATTGCAGCATGGTCCGACCACTGGATGGTCTCAATGGAGGTATCAAGCGCTAGCGGGAGTGTTGATCTATCCACTATGAACATGTCTATTCTAGAATACACATTGTGCACTCCAGAATGAAAGGTATACTCTCGGGCTGAGGCATGGTGTGCCCGCCATACATCGTAAAGGTCTTCCCTCCAAAGAAGATCACCCATCGGCGAAAGACGTGGGGCATGTGTGGACGTAGTGTCCACCGAGGGATCTACAGTGGTATTAAAATCTCCACAGACAATCAATTTGCCTTTCCCAACCGAGTGAACCACACGCATTACAGCTTTCAGGAAACGCAACTGGAAAGTGTTGGGGGCGTACAGAGCCACCAAGGTGTACTCAACGTTATTCAAATTACATATTAGAATCACAAACCTTCCTTTTGGGTCAGATATCTGTGTTTGTAGAGAAAAGGCAACAGTGTCCCTAATCGCAATAGCTACACCTTTAGTCTTATTATGGGAGTGGGAGTGGAAAATCTGTGGATACAGTCTATGGGATAATCGGAAGGCATCGTCCGAGAGCAAATGAGTCTCCTGAATGCAGACAACGTCTCCGTGTGAAGCCACAGCTTGCCTCCACAGATGGGATCTTTTCATCGGAGCATTAAGGCCGTTGGCATTGACACTAATAAATTTCAGAACCATTGTATAGGAGGAGGAACAACATAGTTAGTGATACATATGAAACATAGCTAGGTGGGAAGAGAACACCTCCCAGCAAGGGCGTCCCTCCCCAGTTCACACAGGACAGGTAAGTACATGAAGCTTCTAGACGGGCAGTATAAAACAAAGCAAAAACACAAAGGAAGTACATAACAACAACAACCAAAAAAAGAAAGACAATGTAAAGGATACTCAACAAGAGAGTGAAGGAAGGAACTCCATCCTCCATAGTGGGGTCAAAGTCTTGTCTGCAGCCCAGTGCCGCAGGCATCGGAGCCAAATATTAAGGAACAGCTCCCGGGTAAGCAAGTCCCGATGTGATCTCTAGCCGCCATCAGGTTGTGGTCCAGTCCCCTTGTATTTTCGCCAGAGCAGGGCCCTGGGGGGCAGGGATGGAAATGTTCCAGCTGGACAGGAGGCGCTTGCCATCCTCAATCGATCTGATCACGTGCAGTTCTTCATTATAACGTACCAGTAGGCGCACCGGGAATCCCCACCTGTACGGCTTGTTGGCATCTCGGGGTGATGGGGTGCAAGGCACGTCTCAACTGTAACGTAGCAGCAGATAAGTCCGCCTAGACTTGAATCTTGTGGAATGGGGCTGGCAGGCCACCATGTTTTCGTGAAAAGGACATAAGCTCCTCCTTAACCCTATAAAAGTGAATACGGGCCAGCACATCCCTAGGTGTGGTATCAGCAAGGTGCTTGGGCCTGGGGACCCTGTGGGCTCTGTCAATCTCCAGATTAGCTGGCGGGAGGTCGGGCAGAGTGGCTTGGAGAAGGGCACGGACATATTGAGGAATGTCACTTGGTGGTACGGACTCAGGGTTCCCCCGCAGTTTGACGTTGTTCCTCCTCCCCCTATCCTCTAGGTCTGCAATCTTAGCCTTGATCCCATGTAGCTCATCTTCCAAGTTGTTCTGGGTGTCTATAAGCTCATTGTGGGAGCCAGCAAAATCCCAAATTTGCATTCGAGGTGGTCAACCCTGTTTCCCATGTCAGCCCTTTCAACACGGATAGGGTTAATTAAAGAGTGAAAGTCAGCTAATAAGGATTGTCGCTGTAGTAACATCATTTCTTTCATGGTGGTATCTGTGAGAGCAACCCCAGCCACCTGGAGAGCCAGCAGTGCATCGCCTCCAGCACTTAGGTGGTCTTCCTGACGCTTCTAGGGGCTCTGACAGCCGTCTCTCAGCGGGGATGGTAGCTGCAATTAGCGCTGCCCAGGGCTGCGCGAGGGGAAGGCTGGGCCTTCCAGAGCAAAGGCAGCGGTGGAATGGCGGCCCTCCGCCGACTTGGAGGTGGCACTGAGGCAAGGTGAGGAGCTAGGGCTGTGGGTATTCGAGTGGTCGGCACCCACCGGGTCACTCAAGAGCAGAGCGGGGTCCGATGTAGATCTCCTCAGACCAGGACGGGAGGACTCACGTTGTGGGGAAACTTCCGACTCACGTGCAGGGTCTCCTCCGCTCTTCACTGCTGCGACGCCGCCGCCATCTTGCCGGGAGTCCGCAGCTCTAGTAAAGTAAAATTTCGCCAAGGCAGCGTGGCCCACTGCTCTCTTTTGTCTCCCCATCATTCCTGGCTCTTTTAGCTGTGTGGCGAGCCCAGATATAGACGGCTACTTGCTGGCTTTAGTCGCTTTTCAGGCTCCGGGAATCGGAGCTCTCAGCTCAGACGTGCATACGGCAAGGCAGCCAGACCACGCCCCAAAACAACACACATTTATTGCAAAAGATAATGATGTCCAGCCAAGTATGGAATCATGGAAGGTAGCTTTATCTACTTAATTTCTTTTAAAATCACAGCACATCACTTGGGTGTAAGCCCTACATATTTCTGATGCTAACACAATGTCCTTATTCATGGGTGTCACATGACACTGGAGTCAATGTTTTTATAGAGGCTAATCAACAGGTAACAATATCACCTTGTTTCTGATGCAATGTGACAGTCACGCTCAAACAATAGACAAAAAATCCCACATTCAAAGAAAAACTCAATAAAACTATGTTGATCCATTAAAAAACAAGTGTGAATAAAAAGAGATATGTGGTAGCCCTTGGGGGGTGTATGGTGGTGTTGGTATGGTATTGGTATATGAGGGGTTAATATTAACCCTGTCACTCGTGACGCCAGGGTGAGGGATGATATTATTGAGGTATGGCTTAGGCCTATCGCCGCCCTTCCCAGAAACGACAGGCGTATGTAGGTAATGACTGAAGGTCCACACTGGAGTTAAACTTGAACTAAAGTAAAGTATACTCTTGAACTTGCGGAACATTCAGAATACAGTTACAGTCTCTGCAATACACTTCTATAGACTTCAATGACTGACAGTTGCTGCGGACCTTGCATCTTTTGCAGGTTAATAGAATCAAGGTAATTGGTGCGTGGATCCGTCCAGATTTAGGGGTAGATTAGGTCCGGTGGTCCCGCAGAGTGTCTGGGGATTGATACACTCTATATTTGCTAAGGATCGGGCGTTGCTGCGAGGCTTGGGCCTGACTCACGGTTTTTAGCAGCGCAGGTTCTATAGAGAGATGTTGCTCGCTTGGGCACCCAGGAACAAAGAGAACTAAAATGGCTGTCGCGTCCCTTATATGGACAGGGGGCGAAGCCTAATTTGATAGGTCCAAGGTCAGCTGTCACTCACCGTCACACAGACTTCTGGGTGATCATCTGACTTCCTATACAGGTCCTTTACACATAATAAAGCCAAAACGAGGCTAGAAATACCAAAGTGAGGCCTGGAACGCATCCAGAGTGAGGCTTGGAACGCACCACATGACCCGAGGGCCCTGCGACGCCATGGAAACAAGTAATTAACCATTTCTTTACATATACTATCCTATTTACATTAACTTATGCATAAATTAGAGATTTGTACACTAGAATAGAGGCGACTAGGGGTAGACAGGCTAAGAGGGATCCTTAAGTCCTAGGGACTCTGGCTATGGGGACCCATAAACAAACAAGTACCATATAGAATGCGGTACTGGGACACGACAAACCCCCTTACTAAACATAAGTCGGCCTCGACGTCTGTCCCCTGAGACCGAGGGACTAGGATGAGAATTAGAACAGAATGCTATAGAACTGGATGATTTATATTTAAGCTAGACATCCTACTTAGACATTTGAATGCTATCTAGACACTTAAAGGAGCTATCTATACTTTAGTTTCTAGCTTCCTATATAACTTTATAAAACTTATTATACATTTTTTAAAGCTTACTAGACATTGGTTCAGTTCTCTATACTGTTAGCTTCAAGCTGACTAGACATTTTGTTATCTCACACATTTTATGCCAACAATAAGTTACCTGGCTAGCCCTAAGCTAGTTCACAGTAAGGGTGGCTGCTAGGGTCTATCGACTACATGCTACGTACCCCTAGAGCACTTCTCAAACAACCTAATAGGTTATTCTGAAAATTACGTGTTTACTTTTGTACTAGCAAGAGCATCTACTGGCCAGGCAGAGCATCTCACACACACAATGAATAAAGAAAAGAAGAAGTGTACCTAACAGTGGCAGGACTTGGGTATCAATATGCTACAATTCCTTAAGTGTTACTTAAGTGAGATGTTTATTTGTTTTGGTGTATGTACTAGAGAAATTTTGAAGTAGTACATTAAGTGAGTAATGTAGGGTACTGATATGTAATTGGCAGAGCATTGAAGTGTGTTATGAAAGGTACCATGTGTACAGGTACTAAATGTAAGTCCAGGTACCTGATGGGTAGTTTTCCCTGTGTAGTCCTTTGAGACCGCCGCAACACCACCTCCGAGTCATCAGGAGTTCCTTCACTTGAGGATTCTTCAAGAGCTTCAGTCCCCGAGGGACCAGCTGGAGGGCTGGAAACGGGAGCAACTTCTTCGGTAGAACTGAGGGGCTCTCTCAAGACAGATGGACTGGTGGCTTCAATATCCGGAGCAGTCACTGGAACAGGACTGAGATTGGGTGTAGCAACCAATGGTGGTTGACATGGGGCAACAGCTACTGGCAACTGATTGGTTGGTGCGACCAGGGTCGGCTGACTGGATGGAGCTGGGAACGGTATGCCCCAATACATAGTAGGCTGCTGAGATTGGAACAAAGGAACGTCCATAGTGGGATGAATTCCTTCTCCCGGCACATACTCTCTCACAGACCTTGTCGGAGGTGGAGTAGAAATAGCAGGTGGATCAGGAGGAGTAGGAGGCGATAAGCCAAGCATATCTTCTTTCCGGCACACTTTTATCCTATTCCGGTGAACCACCTGTGGCTCGAACCCATCTTTTTGTATCTCATATACATCCGTTTCGGGGTAAGGAACTGCAGTGATTGTATATGGCTCCGTTTCCCACAAGGAGTCCAATATGTGGGTTCTAGGAAATTTTCTGAGCCAGACTTTATCTCCAAGCTGCAAGGGCTGAGCCGAAGCATGTCGATTATAGTCTTTCTGCTGGCGCTCATGAACTTCACCCATTTTCTTCTCAACGATATCCTTGGCTTCCTCAATTTTTCGCCGATGCTCTGACACCCAACCTTGGGAAGCCTGAGGAGAATTGTTGAAAGGTGCTTGTAGCCCAAAGGTTCGATCCTTTGGCAATTGGCCGTGTCGGCCCATCATCAAGATAAAGGGCGTATACCCCGTAGAGCAGTGAACAGTGTTGTTGTAGATTTCCAGGAGTTCTGGCAGCAGCTGAGGACACTCTTCGTGTTTCGAGACAGAGGCTGCTCTGAGCATCTGGATGAACACTTGATTGATCCTCTCACAGAGTCCGTTCCCTTGGGGATGGTAGGCTGTTGTCTGGAGCTTCTTGCAATCATGCAGCCAGCAAAGTTCCTGGAACAACTAAGCTTCGAAGGCGGTTCCCCGATCCGTGAGGACCGATTAGGGACACCCCAACGGTTGGATCCAATGCCGGTAGAAGAGTTGAGCAGCAGTCTTGGCGGTAAGATCCTTGACGGGGACCACAACCACCCACTTGGAGTAATGATCAACCATTGTTAGGGCATGACAATAGCATGATCGAGTGGGGTCAGCTTCACATGGTCCAAGGCAACAATCTGATTCGCTCTTTCTGTACAGATGGGATGCAAAGGGGCTCTTGTGTCCCTCCGGGGGTTCTTTATCACATTGCACAAGGAGCACTCAGCACACCATTTCTCGATGTCTCCCCGCATCCCGATCCAGTAGAATCTCCTTCTGACTGTGATCTCCATCTTATGGACCTCGAAGTGTCCGGATTGGTCATAATAAGCATTCAGAACCATGGCTGCATCCCTCCTGGGAACCACAATCTGGTGTATGCGGTCTCCAGAGACTGGGTCCAGGGAATTTCGGTATACCAACCCCTTGTGCAGGAATAGGCGGTTCCTCTGCCGCCACAGTCGCTTCAATTCAAAGTCTCCATGGGCCTTGCGCACCCGATTAGGCACTTTCTTGTGAAGGCAATAGTCGAGGAGGTCCCCGATAACTTTGCTCTCATCCTGAAGTGTCTTCCAGGTAGACAAATCTTCAGAGACCTTGGGAGATTCAGGTCCGTCACCCGCCTGGGTAGTTAGAGCATTCTGGCTCACGAACCTTCGGTAGAAGGGAGGCATTTCTACATCTTCCCACACATCTTCAGTAGGATGTGCTTCTCCCGGGGCCATGCGAGAAAGTACATCCGCATTGACATTGGTTTTTCCGCTGCGGTACTTGATGTTAAAATCATAGTTGGCCAACCGAGAGGCCCAATGCTGTTCAAGAGCTCCCAACTTAGCAGTGTTCAAATGGACCAAGGAGTTGTTATCAGTGTAGACCGTGAAGGGAGTAGCAGCCAGATAGTCTTTAAACTTCTCAGTAATAGCCCAAACTAGGGCCAGGAGTTCCAGCTTGAAGGAGCTGTAGTTAGCATCATTCTTCTCAGCACCTCGAAGATGCAGGCTGGCATAGGCAATCACCCTCTCCTTGCCATCTTGCACTTGAGATAAGGCCGCCCTCAAACCTTCAAGGCTAGCGTCTGTGTATAAACGGAACGGCAGGCTGTAGTCAGGATACGCCAATATAGGGGGTTCAGTGAGGAGATACTTCAGGGCTCGAAAGGCATCCTCTTGTTCTTCGGCCCACTGGATGGGAAGCCTCCCATTATAATTATCCCGGGCAGTCACTCTCAGTAATTCGGTCAAAGGTCCGGCAATTTGAGCAAAATTAGGGATGAAACGCCGGTAATATCCAACAAACCCCAGGAAACTTCGGATGTCTCACACCGTCCTGGGTGTAGGCCACTCTTTCACAGCACTCACTTTGTCTGGATCAGGCTGGACTTCTTGGGCACTGACGACATGTCCTAAGTAGTGCACTTGAGGCTTTAGCAAGTGGCATTTAGAAGGCTTAACCTTGAGTCTGTGTCGGATAAGAACTTGGAAAACTTCTTTCAGATGATCCAGGTGTTCCTGATAGGTTCGAGAGTAGACTATGACGTCATCTAGATACAACAGAACACTCTGGAAGTTAAGGTGCCCTAAGCATCGCTCCATTAGGCGTTGGAAAGTAGCTGGTGCATTGCACAGTCCAAAGGGCATACTTTTGAACTCGAAGAGAACCATGGTAGTCACAAAAGCGGTCTTATCTCTGTCCTCTTCTGCCATTGGCACTTGCCAGTAGCCGCTCGTCAGATCCAGTGTGGAAAAGTAGGCGGCAGACCCCAACGCCGTCAAGGATTCTTCAATGCGTGGGAGAGGATAGGCATCCTTATGAGTTATGTTGTTTAGCTTCCGGTAGTGTACGCAGAAGCGGATGGTGCCATCTTTCTTTTTCACCAAGACCAAAGGTGCAGCCCACGGACTCTGGCTTTCTTGGATGACATCAGCCTCTTTCATCTCTACCAACATTTTCTTTATGGTCTGATACATCCCAGGAGCCACAGGGCGATTGTCCCCGGTGAGGATCCTATGTTTGATCATAGCGGTCCTGCCAAAGTCTGTGTGAAATTTGCTGAAAGCCTCTTGATGTTTCTTAGCCACCTGGATGACTCCTTCCACCTGTTCCTTGGGGGTATCTTCGTCCCCTATCTGCAGCTGGTTCCACCAAGGTTCTGCAGGGCTCTGGTCAGGTCCAGATTGAACCACCCGTGACTTCGAGACTCCATCTCTGATGTCTAGATGGTGTAACTTAGCCACTGGGGTGTATTTGGGTAGCTGGACAGCAACTTGAGAGAGATTGATAAGCCTCACTGGGACCTTCCCATTCCGCACAGTCACAAGGCTTCGAGCAGCTCGTATCAAGGGACAATATTCCAGCAAAAAGGGCTCCAAGAGCGCTTGGTAATCTTGATTTTTCACCCCGGGTCTGGCACGGCACCAAATAACTGTCTCTGTCTGTGGCTGTAGGCTAATGGCTCGGATATCTTGAGTCCTCACTCTGCAGATTTCTCCATGATGATTCACAAACTTCTGTTCTGCTTGAAGGGTTTTGAGGTGGTGTTGGGCAGCTCGCCAGCCTGGGGGTAACAAGTGAGGGAGAGATGCATGAAGTGCACAGACAATATCATCAAAACAGTGCCTCATAATATTCATGCCTAAAATGAAATTGGCCGCTCCCTCATCTCTGACATTTGTGACAATCACCCCTTGCCTTCCTAACACATGTTTTCCCACCTGCACTGTGGGCTCCCAGTAACCATGTCTGGGTACTGGTTTCCCGTTCCCTGCAATTACTCTAAAGTCCGCTTCCTGAGGATCACACAACCTTTCTGGGCCCCAGTACTTATAGAAAAACCCCTGTGGGATAGTGGATACCTGAGACTCTGTATCTATCAGAGCTTGTAACAGGACACCTTCAATCATCACCTGTACATAGGGGCAAGCAGCTACGTACATAGATAGTCCTTTCTTGTCGCTGGTTGATTCTGGACCTTCAATCTCTACTCCTGGGGTGCGATCCTCGACCCCAGGGGACGCCCGTTTAAAGCCCAGCATTGGCTCTTCCAGTGTCCATTCTTGTTACAATAACTGCAAACGGGTCTTTGGCTTCCAGGAGGTCTCACAGGAGGAACACTAGGTGGAGTGACAGGGTGAGGGTCAGCCTTCTTAGGTGGTGGTGTTGCAGATCTGGAAGGGTTTGGCCGTACTGCCATTTCTTTGAAAGCCTTGGCTAACTGTTCAATGTCCTGTTTAATGTCTTGTAAATCAGCTGTCCAAGGGTTAGGATTAGATGTTGGTGGGGCAGATTGAGAAGGGACAGGAGGTTGGGGTGAAGGACCCTGAGAGTCTGTAGTAGGGACACTAATTTCTTCTGTCTGAGGCCCCGATTCTATTACTTTCACCGCTAGTCTCTTGAAGGCTGGGAAGGCCATGTCGGGATTCTGTACGGCCAGCATCCTAAGTTGGGCTTTATCCCATTTGTTTAGCACCCCCTCTATAAATAAAGTACTCGATTGTCCTGATCGGGCGTGATGCTGTGCAACTTCTGTACCGCATCTAATGCGCTCTGCAAAGCCACTGCATATGCTCGAAGGGTCTCACCTGGCTTCTGGCATCGTTCATAGAGTCGGAGGCGTACCTCTAAGGGGGAGTGAGATTCAAACACTTGAGAAAGTCCTTCAAAAATCTGTCCCACTGTGGCCTTATCGGCCACTGGCCAGGTGTTCTTCCAAGGCGGGTCCCTGGAGTTGTCTCAGAAGCAGTTGTACCTGTTGATGAGGGGGAAGTGCATAAAATGCAAAGAGGCTGTAGAATTTCTCTTTAAAGTCACTAAGTGTAAAAGGGTCACCATTATAAATGGGAAGTACAGGATTCCCCAAAAAGACAGGTGCAGCAACTGGGGCTCCCAACACATAGGGAGAGACTGAGGGTGAACTGGTTGGGTCCTGTTCTGCCGGTGTTGGAGGTCTTGCCGGCATCATTACGGTCTGATACATCCCAGGAGCCACAGGGCGATTGTCCCCGGTGAGGATCCTATGTTTGATCATAGCGGTCCTGCCAAAGTCTGTGTGAAATTTGCTGAAAGCCTCTTGATGTTTCTTAGCCACCTGGATGACTCCTTCCACCTGTTCCTTGGGGGTATCTTCGTCCCCTATCTGCAGCTGGTTCCACCAAGGTTCTGCAGGGCTCTGGTCAGGTCCAGATTGAACCACCCGTGACTTCGAGACTCCATCTCTGATGTCTAGATGGTGTAACTTAGCCACTGGGGTGTATTTGGGTAGCTGGACAGCAACTTGAGAGAGATTGATAAGCCTCACTGGGACCTTCCCATTCCGCACAGTCACAAGGCTTCGAGCAGCTCGTATCAAGGGACAATATTCCAGCAAAAAGGGCTCCAAGAGCGCTTGGTAATCTTGATTTTTCACCCCGGGTCTGGCACGGCACCAAATAACTGTCTCTGTCTGTGGCTGTAGGCTAATGGCTCGGATATCTTGAGTCCTCACTCTGCAGATTTCTCCATGATGATTCACAAACTTCTGTTCTGCTTGAAGGGTTTTGAGGTGGTGTTGGGCAGCTCGCCAGCCTGGGGGTAACAAGTGAGGGAGAGATGCATGAAGTGCACAGACAATATCATCAAAACAGTGCCTCATAATATTCATGCCTAAAATGAAATTGGCCGCTCCCTCATCTCTGACATTTGTGACAATCACCCCTTGCCTTCCTAACACATGTTTTCCCACCTGCACTGTGGGCTCCCAGTAACCATGTCTGGGTACTGGTTTCCCGTTCCCTGCAATTACTCTAAAGTCCGCTTCCTGAGGATCACACAACCTTTCTGGGCCCCAGTACTTATAGAAAAACCCCTGTGGGATAGTGGATACCTGAGACTCTGTATCTATCAGAGCTTGTAACAGGACACCTTCAATCATCACCTGTACATAGGGGCAAGCAGCTACGTACATAGATAGTCCTTTCTTGTCGCTGGTTGATTCTGGACCTTCAATCTCTACTCCTGGGGTGCGATCCTCGACCCCAGGGGACGCCCGTTTAAAGCCCAGCATTGGCTCTTCCAGTGTCCATTCTTGTTACAATAACTGCAAACGGGTCTTTGGCTTCCAGGAGGTCTCACAGGAGGAACACTAGGTGGAGTGACAGGGTGAGGGTCAGCCTTCTTAGGTGGTGGTGTTGCAGATCTGGAAGGGTTTGGCCGTACTGCCATTTCTTTGAAAGCCTTGGCTAACTGTTCAATGTCCTGTTTAATGTCTTGTAAATCAGCTGTCCAAGGGTTAGGATTAGATGTTGGTGGGGCAGATTGAGAAGGGACAGGAGGTTGGGGTGAAGGACCCTGAGAGTCTGTAGTAGGGACACTAATTTCTTCTGTCTGAGGCCCCGATTCTATTACTTTCACCGCTAGTCTCTTGAAGGCTGGGAAGGCCATGTCGGGATTCTGTACGGCCAGCATCCTAAGTTGGGCTTTATCCCATTTGTTTAGCACCCCCTCTATAAATAAAGTACTCGATTGTCCTGATCGGGCGTGATGCTGTGCAACTTCTGTACCGCATCTAATGCGCTCTGCAAAGCCACTGCATATGCTCGAAGGGTCTCACCTGGCTTCTGGCATCGTTCATAGAGTCGGAGGCGTACCTCTAAGGGGGAGTGAGATTCAAACACTTGAGAAAGTCCTTCAAAAATCTGTCCCACTGTGGCCTTATCGGCCACTGGCCAGGTGTTCTTCCAAGGCGGGTCCCTGGAGTTGTCTCAGAAGCAGTTGTACCTGTTGATGAGGGGGAAGTGCATAAAATGCAAAGAGGCTGTAGAATTTCTCTTTAAAGTCACTAAGTGTAAAAGGGTCACCATTATAGATGGGAAGTACAGGATTCCCCAAAAAGACAGGTGCAGCAACTGGGGCTCCCAACACATAGGGAGAGACTGAGGGTGAACTGGTTGGGTCCTGTTCTGCCGGTGTTGGAGGTCTTGCCGGCATCATAGGCAGGGCACGCCCTTGGGAGGTCGAGAGTGCTGGTGAGGGCGGCAATATTCTTCTAGCTGAGGGTGGTGACCCTGTTGGCTGGGCTGCTAGAGCATCGCCCCCTTGCTGTTCAGGTGGGGACTGTGGGACTCCAGTTTCCGACATTTTCGTATTGGTTGTACTGGCCCTTTAAATAGACCTCAGATTCCTAGGTCCCAGGGAAATACGCAATTGTTCTTTAATCTGGAACTTGAGAGCGTAGATTTCAAACTTGAGAGTGGTGACCTGAAACTCAACAGCTTTTAATTGGAATTTGAGTGCGTTGATCGGCAGCTGGAGAGATTCTATGCAGGACTTCAAATCGGTAATCTGATGTCTCAGAGTCCCGTACTGCTCCAGTTCTTCACAGCTTCTAGTCTTTTGGTGCACTCTGAACTTTTCCCGTGCTGGGCTGTCTCTCTTTGCTGGTTTCTGGCCTTAGGCTCCGACAAAATGTCTGCCGCGGCACCGAGCGCTTTGGTGGGCGGGGTCTCTGGATCACGTGCGCTGGTATGTCCCGAGCTGACTTGTAACTCTGCAGTACTGTTCGACTCCCCCCTTACTTTACATGCGCACTTCTTCCACACAGCACCGTGCATGCAACCCCTTACGCCGGAGTATAAGTCACAGTACATTAATAAAGTTCACTTCTTAGGGGGGAGTACACTTTCACTAGTGGCAATGGTAGGCACACACCCAAATCCTGTTTGTGCAATGCCAAAAAGGCTTTGTGGTAGCCCTTGGGGGGTGTATGGTGGTGGTGGTATGGTATTGGTATATGAAGGGTTAATATTAACACTGTCACTCGTGACGCCAGGGTGAGGGCTGGTATTATTGAGGTATGGCTTCGGCCTATCGCTGCCCTTCCCAGAAACGACAGGCGTATGCAGATAATGACACTGGAGTTAAACTTGAACTGAAGTAAACTGTACTCTTGAACTTGCGGTACATTCAGAGTACAGTTACAGTCTCTGCAATACACTTCTATAGACTTCAATGACTAACAGTTGATGCGGACCTTGCGTCTTTTGCAGGTTAATAGAATCAAGGTAATTGGTGCGTGGATCCGTCCAGAATTAGGGGTAGATTAGGTGGTCCTGCAGAGTGTCTGGGGATTGATACACTCTATATTTGCTAAGGATCGGCTGTTGCTGCGAGGCTTGGGCCTAACTCACGGTTTTTAGCAGCGCAGGTTCTATAGAGAGATGTTGCTCGCTTGGCCACCCAGGAACAAAGATAACTAAAATGGCTGCCGCGTCCCTTATATGGACAGGGGTGGAGCCTAATTTGATCCCCCTGTCAGCTGTCACTCACCGTCACACAGGCTTCTGGGTGATCATCTGACTTCCTATACAGGTCCTATACACATAATAAAACCAAAACAAGGCTAGAAATACCAAAGTAAGGCCTGGAACGCATCCAGAGTGAGGCTTGGAACGCACCACATGACCCGAGGGCCCTGCGACGCCATGGAAACAAGTAATTAACCATTTATTTACATATACTATCCTATTTACATTAACCTATGCATAAATTAGAGATTTGTACACTAGAATAGAGGCGACTAGGGGTAGACTGGCTAAGAGAGATCCCTAAGTCCTAGGGACTCTGGCTATGGGGACCCATAAATGAACAAGTACCGTATAGAATGCGGCACTGGGACACCACAGATACAAAAGCAGAAAATCCAAACATGTTTTACAAAGAGATTATGAGGACATTTTTTTTTTTTATCCGTTGCTTTGTCTTTTAGCTGCCTAGTCTGTAAAATCACCACTAATAATTCTATGGAAAAAACATCCTGAACAGATCTTATGGTGCGCAGCAAAGGACTTTTAACAATCAAAATAACTATGAAGTGTCCCCTATGTTATACTCTATATTAATGCACTTTGTATATCCCCAGTTATGTTCTAGAAATGCAGGTGCATTCATGCTAAAATTCTTTGATCCCATTAGACAGGAAAAATGTACATCAGCAGTAAAGGTTGCTATTATTAAGGGAATATTTATTATGGAAAAACAATTCACCAACAAAATATAGCATCAGCTCTCTTCTCCAGTTTATGCCATTGGGAGCCAGCATGTCCAGCAGGTGTATACAAAATCCTACTCGATCTCTCAATCATTTTACTGTTTCCCCTGTCTGACACCACTTTCTGGGCTCAATGGCCCAGACTTTAAGGGAGGCAACATGTTGGTCATGACACTGACTTCTAGCAACATCTTTTGTATGTTTGAGTATCCACATTTTCAGTCACCAGTGAACTCACCAGGTGAAATTGTTACCTGTCTATAAAAATCTGGACTAATGATGTTGTGTTAGTGTCAAAAATACATAAGGCATAGACCCATTTCCAAGTCCAATGCTGTGTCAGGAACCGGACTGGTATGCGGGTAGTGGATCCTCTGTGTCAGTGAGGCGATGACGTGGGCCGTACCAGGGGACCGGTTCTAAGAAGTTACTGGTTTTCACCAGAGCCTGCAGCAAGGCAGGATGGACTTGCTGCAGCGGTAACTCCCAGGTCGTATCCCCTGATAGCGACTCAACCTCACTGACAGCCGAGACAGGCGTGGTACACAAGGATAAGGCGAAGGCAAGGTCGGACGTAGCAAAAGGTCAAGGCAGGCGGCAATGGTTCGTAGTCAGGTGCAACGGCAAAGGGTCTGGATACACAGGCTTGGGATACACACAAAACTCTTTCACAGGGCACTAGGGCAACAAGATCCGGCAAGGACAGGAAGGGGAAGTGGGTTTATATGTGTAGGGAGTGATTGGAACTGATTGGACCAGGCACCAATTAATGGTGCACTGGCCCTTTAAATCTGAGAGACCCGGCGCGCGCGTGCCCTAGAGATCGGGGCCGCGCGCGCCGGGACTGAGCAGGAGGACGGGGCAGGTGAATGGAACGGGATGCGACCCGCGGGCAGGCACGTCCCGCTGTGCGGATCGCATCCCCGCCGGGGGACAAAGAGCAGCGCTCCCGGTCAGCGAGTCTGACCAGGGCACTGCAAGCAAGATCAGGACGCTGCGAGCGCTCCGGGGGAGGAGCGGTACCCGGAGTGCTCAGCATTACATGCTGTGATTTGAAAAGGAACCAAAAAGAATGCTATATTCCATGAATGCAAACAAGAAGGATGAACTCCAGTGTAATGTGACATCGATGACTAAGGACTTTTTGTTAGCATCAGAAACGCATAAGGCATAGAACCATTTTCAATTGTTGCACTATGATATTAAAAGGAATGAAAAATAAAACTACTCTTCATGATTGCAAAAGAGATGGATGTCCAGCCTGAAAGGGAAAGTCTTGCCCGGACACGGGATTGAGCCCTGTCCATGCCAAGGAAGGAATCAAGGAGCTTGAGGTGGGCTGGAAAAACCTGTACTGCTGTGCATATCTTTCTGTACACATTTTCTGTTCCTTACTTTTATCTGAGGAGTGTCATGCTACCATATCTTGGTGCCATACTATAGCAAAGTGGTCCAAGAAAGGAGAACAGATGAACTTGTGACAGGGTCATGGGCACACAAAGTACATTGATGTGCAGGAAGTGAAGGTTAGTCTGTCTGTCTGTAACACAAATTGCTGAAGAAGTTCATAGAATATATCACAGCACAACAGTGTCTGACAGCTAGCACCGTATGGGGCTACATAGCAGCACAGTACACAATAATAGGCATTAATGCTATGGCTGATCGGTATGTGGAAGGAGCAGAAGGAGAAGGATTTCATGTACCTTAACTTGATACACATTAAAATAATGTGCTATTGACTTTGTTTTAACATGAATGTGATACCACAAATCACTTTCTAGTACATTAAAAACATTAAGTTCTTGGCAAATTTAGGATCTTTCAGATTTATAGCAAATTCAGGATCTCTCAGATTTATAGTGTTCTGTGATCTAAATTCCCTCTTGCAGTTTTGTTTTACTGTATTTTGTTAACAATCATGAATTATCATTTTAATTTACATTTTTGTGGCAATAGAGTTGCTTAAGAGGCGATTTCTATGTGTTAGATAGTGTTGTTCTTGGAGTAGCTCAGAATTATGGAGGACAAAAACTTTATATTTTTCTCATACAGTATCAAGAAAGGGGGATGGGGAATATGAACGTCATGCTGCAATTTAATTGTTTGAGTGTAGAAAGGTAGCACATAATGTGGATTTATCTTTAAAGGGGTATTCCAGGATTTTTTTTTATTTGTCTATGCTACAGGATCTGTAAAGTTAGCATAGTTCATAATATAGTGTCTGTACCTGTGTGGAAGGTTTTCTCACAATTCTTCTGTGATTTTCACTGCAATATTTATTTTTAACCGCATACAAAATGACTGTTGTCTCAGATTTTTCCCAGGTTGCAATGCCGCCGAGACCTGACTCACTAGTCAGCTGATGACAGGGAGCCTGTCTGCTTCAATGGGTGGAGCGATCGCTTGGTGGGAGAGAGATCAATCTGCAACTATTGCAACAGCTGTAGGCACCCTGATTGAAAACCACAGGGCTTTTGAATGGATACAGCTCATTTATGTTTCAATGGGTGGGGTGGCTGATATGTGGGAGGGAGGAAAATTTTATATAGGGATTTGTGGGCAAAGAAGAAAACTCAAAAAGGAAATGCCAGTTCACAAAAAGCTAGCCACAGTGTTATGGTAAACTCACAACATAGCCGTTTAGCCCCAAGACAAGTGCAGATCCTTCCTATGAATGTCCATTACTGCCTGCCAGGAATGTACTAAAATCACCTTACGGTGGATAACCACTTTAAAATTAAAGGGATACTCTGAGGAAAACAAAGGTTTTTAACATCAACTGCTGCCAAAAAGTTAAACAGATTTGTAAATTTCAATAAATTACTACAAAATTTATTAGATTTAAAAATCTCAATAATTCCAGTACTTATCAGATGTTTTTTTACGAAATTGTGTAGTTCCTTTCAGTCTGACTAAATTGCGCTCTGCTGACACCTTGTGTCACACCACCATGTGTCAGGAACTGTTCTGAGTAGGAGCAAATCTCCATAGCAAATTGGACTGCTCTGGACAGTTCCTGACATGGACAGATGTGTTAGCAGAAAGCACTGTGGTCAGATTGGAAAGAACTACACAACTTCCTCTGGAGTATAGAGCAGTACTAGAAAGCAGTACTGGAAAATCTGCTGGTTACCGTGGGTTACCGCATGTAGTCGTAACTTTGGCATTAAAGGTGCCCTGCCTTCCAGAGCTCCGCTCTCAGCATTCGGAAGTGTAATACTCTGAACGCTGTGTGCGTGCTTCCGAGGTCGAGGCTGCACCCTCGTGACGTCATGCCCGCCCCCTTATGGGCGGGCGTGATGTCACGAGGGGGCGACCTCCCATAGGCCCCCTCCCATAGACTTGCATTGAGGGGACAGGGCGTGACGTCACATGGGGGCGGAGTCGTGACATAACGAACTTCCGTTCCCGAGGTCGGGACCCAGACCCTCCAACGCTTCCGGACAAGAAACAGGTGGGTGCCGCATGCTATATTGCGGGGGTCACCAGCGGTGGGACCCCCGCAATCATACATCTTATCCCCTATCCTTTGGATAGGGGATAAGATGTCTACGGGGGGAGTACCCCTTTAAAAGTGCGTGAATACATTTCTAGGTGACCCTTGCAGTGTTATAACTGGCTTTAGAGCTATTTTGATACATGATCAGTTGTGTATGTTTGTTATTTAACCCCTTAGCCCCTTAAAGACCACGGACGTAAATGTGGATCCCGGTGTGGCGGTACTTCGGGCACCAGGACGTACATTTACGTCTTGTAAATGACCGAGAGCATCGGAGTGATGATCGGGTCATGTACAGCATGTCCTGGCTGCTGAAAGCAGCCAGGGACCCGCCGGTAATGGCCGACATCCACGATCGCTAATTAACCCCTCAGATGCTGTGATCAATACAGATCACGGCATCTGCAGCAGCGCGGCTACATTTTGTGCTGATCTGATCGGCCGCGGGGATCAGGTCCGCCAACATGGCAGACGGAGGTCCCCTCCCCTGCTTCTGCCACCTTCCCGGATTCTTCTGCTCTGGTCTGAGATCGAGCAGACAAGAGCAGAAGATAGCCTATAACACTGATCAATGATATGCACTGTGTATAGCACTGAACAGTATTAGAAATCAACTGATTGCTAGAAATAGTCCCCAATGGAGACTATTAAAGTGTAAAAAAAAAAAAAAAGTAAAAAAAGTTTTTAAAAAGTAAAAAAAAAAATAGAAAAATCCCCTCCCCCAATAAAAATATTAAATGTCCCTTTTTCCCATTTTACCCCCAAAAAGTGTAAAAATAATAATAATAATTAATAAACATATTTGGTATCGCCGTAAGTGTAAATGTCCGATGTATTAAAATATAATGTTAATAATCGGTTAACGGTGTGAACAAATATATATAAAAAAATGTCTAAAAGTTTTATATACACAAATGTGGTATCGATAAAAAGTACAGACCATGGCACAAAAAATGAGCCCTCATACCATCGCTTATACGGAACAATGAAAAAGTTATAGGTCATCAAAATAGTGGGATGTTAAACTTAATAATTTGGTTAAAATGTGCAACAATAATAGGAAAGTATGTAATCATGGGTATCATTTTGATATTGACCCACAGAATAAATAGCAGGTCATTTTTAACGTAAATTGTATGGTGTGAAAATGAAACTTTCTAAAATTAACAAAATTGTGTTTTTCTTTTTCATTTCCCCACAAATAGTTTTTTTTTCAGTTGCACCATACATTTTATGGTAAAATGAGTGATGTCATTACAAAGGACAACGGGTCGCGCAAAAAACAAACCCTCAGACTAGTCTCTGGATGAAAATATAAAAGAGTTGCGATTTTTAGAAGGCAAGGAGTAAAAAATGAAAATGAAAAAATAAAACTGGCCTGGTCCTTAAGGTCAAAATGGGTTTGGCCCTTAAGGGGTTAAGAACCAAGCCCATTTTCACCTTAAGGACCAGAGCATTTTTTGCACATCTGACCACTGTCAATTTAAGCATTAATAACTCTGGGATGCTTTTACTTATGAATTTGATTCTGAGACTGTTTTTTGTGACATATTCTACTTTAACATAGTGGTAAATTTTAGATACTTGCATACATTTTTGGTGAAAAATTCCAAAATTTCATGAAAAATTTGAAAATATAGCATTTTTCTAACGTTGAAGCTCCCTGCTTGTAAGGAAAATAGACATACCAAATGCATTACATATTAATTCACATATACATTATGTCTAGTTTGTATTTTCATCATAAAATTGAAATGTTTTTACTTTTGGAAGACTTCAGAGAGCTTAAAAGTTCAGCAACAATTTTCCAAGTTTTCACAAAATTTTCTAAATCAGAATTTTTCAGGGACCAGTTGCGTTTTGAAGTGCATTTGAAGGGCCTTCATATTAGAAATACCCCATAATTGACCCCATTATAGAAACTGCACCCCTCAAAGTATTCAAAATGACATTCATAAATCTTGTTAACCCTTTAGGTATTTCACAGGAATAGCAGCAATAGCCTAGCAGCAAGTGAAGGAGAAAATTCAAAATCTTCCTTTTTTTACACTCACATGTTCTTGTAGAACCAGTTTTTGAATTTTTACAAGGGGTAAAAGGAGAGAAATCCCCCAAAATTTGTAACCCAATTTCTCCTGAGTAAGGAAATATCTCATATGTGGATGTAAAGTGCTCTGTGTGTGCACTACAAGGCTCCAAACGGAACAGAGTGACAATGAGATTTTGGAGAGTGAATTTTGCTGAAATGGATTTTGGGGGAATGTCACATTTAGGAAGCCCCAATGGTGCCAGAACAGAAAAAAACAAAACAAACAAAAAAAATGGCATACTATTTTGGAAACTACACTCCTCAAGGAATGTAACAAGGGGTACAGTGAGCCTTAACACCCCACAGGTGTTTGATGACTTTTCGTTAAATTTGGATGTGTAAATGAATGTTTTTTTTCACTAAACTTTTTTTCAAAATGTTAAAAAGGGGTCATGGGAGAAAATGCCAGACAAAATTTGTAACCCCATTTCTTCTAAATATGGAAATATCCCATTGTATTGTCTTGTAAGTGCACTGCAGGCACACTACAATGCTCAGAAGAGAAGGAGTCACATTTGGCTTTTGGAAAACAAGTTTTGCTGAAATGGTTTATGGGGGCATGGCACATTTAAGAAGCCCCTATGATGCCAGAACAAAAAAAAAAAAAAAAAAAAGAACGCATGGCACACTATTTGGGAAACAACACCCTTCAAGGAATGTAACAAGGGATACAGTGAGCCTTTACATTCCACAGGTTTTTAACCCCTTAAGGACTAAGGGTTTTTCGGTTTTTGCACTTTTGTTTTTTCCTCCACACCTTTTAAAAATCATAACTCTTTCTATTTTGCACCTAAAAATCCATATGATGGCTTCCTTTTTGCGCCACCAATTCTAATTTGCAGTGACATCAGTCATTTTACCCAAAAATCGACAGCAAAAGGGAAAAAAATAATAATTCTGCGACAAAATTGAAGAAAAAATGCAATTTTGTAACTTTTGGGGGCTTCCGTACAGTACATTTTTCAGTAAAATGATACCTGACCTTTATTCTGTAGGTCCATACGATTAAAATGATACCCTACTTATATTGGTTTGATTTTGTCGTACTTCTGCAAAAATTCATAACTACATGCACGGAAATGTATACATTTAAAATTGTCATCTTCTGACCCCTATAACTTTTTTATTTTTCTGCGTATGGATCTGAAGTTTTTAGCGGTACCATTTTTGTATTGATCGGACTTTTTGATCGCTTTTTATTCATTTTTTTCATGATTTAAAAAGCGACCAAAAATACGTTATTTTAGATTTTTGAATTTTTTTTGTGCGTACGCCATTCACCGTGCGATTAATGATATATTTTTATAGTTCGGACATTTATGCACGCGGCGATACCACATATGTTTATATTTATTTTTATTTACAAGGTGTTTTTCTTTTTAATGGGAAAAGGGGGGTGATTTGAACTTTTATTAAGGAAAGGGTTAAATCACATTTATTAACTTTTTTTTACACTCCCATAGGGGGCTATAACATTGCATACACTGATTGCCAGCACTGTTCACTGCAAAGCCATAGCTTTGCATTGATCAGTGTTATCGGTGCTTGATTGCTGAAGCCTGCATCTCAGGCAGCAATCAATCACCGAAGGCACACGCCGGAGGAAGGAAAGAGGATCTCCGCCCGCGTCCCAGCTGATCGGGACAGAGCATTTTCACTGCGGTGGTCCCGATCAGCCCCACTGAACAGCTGGGAAGATTTTACTTTTGTTTTAGACGCGGCGTTCAACTTTGAAGAGTTAATAGCGCGCTGCACCGCGATTGCTGCTGCGCGCTATTAGCCCCGGGTCCCGGCTTCAGATACATGCCGGGACCGACCCGATATGACGCAGGGTTATATTGCGGGAGCCGGCCAAGGACGTACATATACATCCTTGGTCGTTAAGGGGTTAACAAATTTCCGCTACAGTTGGACATGAAAATGAAAATTTTCTTTTCATTAAAATGCTGGTGTAACCCCAAATTTTTCATTTTCACAAGCGGTAATAGGAGAACAAGCCTCTAAAAATTTGTAACACCATTTCTTCTTAGTATGGAAATACCTCATATGGGGATGTAAAGTGCTCTGCAGGCGAACTACAATGCTCAGAAGAGAAGGAGCAACATTGAACTTTTGAAGAGAGAATTTGTTTGGAATGGAAGTCGGGGCCATGTGCGTTTAAAAAGCCCCCATGGTGCCAGAACAGTGGACCCCCCCCCCACATGTGAACCCATTTTGGAAATTACACCCCTCTCAGAATTTAATAAGAGGTGCAGTGAGCATTTAAACCCCACTTGCGTTTGACAGATCTTTGGAAAAGTGGGCTGTGAAAATAAAAACATTTTTTTTTCCTTTTCACAGACACCTGTGAGGTGCAAATGCTTACTGCGCCCCTTATTGCATTTCGTGAGGGGTGTAGTTTCCAAAATGGGGTCACATGTGGGGGGGGGTCTACTGTTCTGGTACCATGGGGGCTTTGTAAAGACACATGGCCTTCGATTCCGGACACATTCTGTCTCCAAATGCCCAATAGCCCACATAGAAAAAATGTGCTTCCAGCTGTTGCATAACTACAACCCCCAGCATGCACAAACTACCAAAGGACATGCTGGGAGTTATAGTTGTGCCTAACAACAATAGGAGGAGCAGGAGTCCTGATTTGTCGTCCGGTTGCGGCCGACGAATCAGGGCGATCGTGAGGAGGCACCAGTGCCACCTCACTCCTGCTGCTAAAGGGGGATAGATGCTGTCTCAGACTGCACCTTTTACCCTCTTTTTCTGGGCCTAAATTGGTGATTTGCACAGGGGTGGTTGATTTTACAGTGGTTCTGACATAAACGCAAAAACATAAATACCCACATGTGACCCCATTTTGGAAACTACACCCCTCATTGAACGTAACAAGGGGTATAAAGAGCCTGAACACCCCACAGGTGTTTGAAGAATTTTCATTAAATTTGGATGGGAAAATGAAAAAAAAAAGTTTTCACTAAAATGCCTGTGTTACCCTAAATTTTTCATTTTCACAAGGGAAAATAGGAAAAAAGCCCCCAAAAATGTGTAACCCCATTTCCACTGAGTAAGAACATACCCCATATGTGGATGTAATGTGCTCGGCGGGCGCACTACAATACTCAGAAGAGAAGGAGCGCCATTGGGATTTTGAAGAGAAAATGTGTCTGGAATTGAAGGCCACATGAGTTTACAAAGCCCCCATAGTGCCAGAACAATGGACCCCCCCCACATTTTACCCCATTTTGGAAACTACACCCCTCGTGTAACGTAATAAGGGGTACAGTGAGCATTTGCGCCCCACATGTGTCTGACAGATATTTCGAACAGTGGTCCATGAAAATCAAAAATTTTATTTTTCATTTGCACAGTCCACTGTTCCAAAGATCTGTCAAACGCCAGTGGGGTATAAATAATCACTGCACCCCTTATTAAATTCTGTGAGGGGTGTAGTTTCCAAAATGGGGTCACATGTGGGGGGGTCCACTGTTCTGGCACCACAGGGGGCTTTGTAAACGCAAATGGCCCCTGACTACCATTCCAATTGAATTCTCTTTCCAAAAGCTCAATGGCGCTCCTCCTCTTCTGAGCATTGTATTTCGCCCGCAGAGCATTTTACATCCTAACATGGGGTATTTCCATACTCAGAAGAGATGGGGTTACAAATTTTGGGGGGCATTCTCTCCCATAACCTTTTGTAAAAATGGTAAATTTGTCAAAGAAACTGCACTTTAGTGAAAACATTTTTTTTTCATTTACACATCCGATTTTAACGAAAAGTCGTCAAACACCTTGTGTTAAGGTTTACTGGACCCCTTGTTACGTGCCTTGAGGGGTGTAGTTTCCAAAATGATATGCCACATGGGATTTTCTGCTGTTCTGGCACCATAGTGGCTTCCTAAATGTGACATGCCCCCCAAAAACCATTTCAGTAAAATTCACTCTCCAAAATCCCATTGTTGCTCCTTCCCTTCTGAGCCCTCTACTGCGCCCGCCGAACACTTGACATACACATATGAGGTATTTCCTTACTCAAGAGAAATGGGTTACACATTTTTGGAGGCTTTTTCTCCTATTACCACTTGTAAAAATTCAAAAACTGGGTCTACAAGAACATGCAAGTGTAAAAAATGAAGATTTTGAATTTTCTCCTTCACTTTGCTGCTATTCCTGTGAAACACCTAAAGGGTTAACAAACTTACTGAATGTCAGTTTAGATACTTTGTGGGGTGCAAGTTTTATAATTGGGTTAGTTGTGGGGTATTTCTAATAGGAAGGCCCTTCAAATCCACTTCAAACCTGAACTGGTCCCTGAAAAATTCAGATTTTGAAAATTTTGTGAAAAATTGGAAAATTGCTGCTGAACTTTGAAGCCCTCTGATGTCTTCCAAAAGTAAAAACATGTCAACTTTATGATGCAAACATAAAGTAGACATATTGTATTTGTGAATCAATATATAATTTATTTGGAATATCTATTTTCCTTACAAGCAGAGAGCTTCAAAGTTAGAAAAATACAAAATTTTCGAATTTTTCATCAAATTTTAGAATTTTTCACCAAGAAATGATGCAAGTATCGACAAAAATTTACCACTACCACAAAGTAGAATATGTCACGAAAAAACAATCTTGGAATCAAATTTATAAGTAAAAGCATCCCAGAGTTATTAATGCTTAAAGTGACAGTGGTCAGATTTGCAAAAAATGCTCCTGTCCTAAGGGTTATAATGGACTCTGTCCCCATGGGGTTAAGTGCCAGAACGTCAGGGTGTACCTGTACACCCTTGGTCCTTAAGGGGTTAAATCTGATTCAAATAATGTGCAAGATTGAGAGGAAGAAAGATAAGTAAACGTACACATACTCTGAGGCCGGATTCACAGCAGTATTTTGGTCTGTATTTGGTCCTTATCTTGGAGCTCATTTTGGTCAATATTTTCAATTAACAACAAGGAGTTCAACTAACACAAAAAAATTTAATAAAAAAAAAACTGAAAGATTTTTCCACTTTCTGTGCATCAGATGAACTCCTGAGTTTGGCTAAAAATTAAAAACAGGTCAACATGGGCTTCAAAATGTGGCACAGACACTAACCAAAATACTAATTTAGAGTCCAGCCTTATACTATACTGAGAAATCTTCCAAAACAAAACATCTTTCTGATTCCTCAGAGCTGTACATCACAGCTGAAGACAAGCCGAATTAGTAGATATATGCAAACACCTGTTTGCACTCTGCATGGAACTAGTATAAATGTATTCCATTCATTTCACTCATCAGTGGACATATCCCTGCTGAAAATCGACTTTCTCTGGCAGCAATGCAAGCGACGTTTCATCTCCATGTTAATTACTTGATTGTTTTAATAAAAGTGTTTGAATAATAGCAGGTGCAGCCGCCAAGTGGCCATTGTTACCTGACATGTGTGATTGATTATACTTTCAAGACTACAAACCGTTTGTCATACTTGAGGGTGTTTTTCCTTCAGATGTAGGGGTCATTTGGATCTATGCTGCCATGCATCATGCCTGAAATGAATAAAAACAATTTCAAACTTTTAAAACTACGATGTTCAATACTTTCATTTTGTTGAATTAAATAAATAAGAAAAACTCAAACTGTTGCCAAGTAATCTAGTTTTCAGCTTTATGGAAGCTATGTGCATTGGTACACAGAATGGTCGATAAATTACAATTTTTATTTAGAATTTATTTCAGGAGAAAATATTCATGATAGTTTGGAACTTAATTAGAACATAATTATATGCTCATTAATATAAAATGTGTAGATCAGTGGGAGCTTTTTCTAATACATGAATCTGACTGACACAATACTGCTAAAAATTGTATCATTGCCAGCATATGAATTATTTCATTATGTGTTTTTATTCCTATTTCCACTGCAAAACAATTTGGGTAATACGTTTTACCCACAGCTATTTTAAAACCTACACAACCTTCTTCTTGGATGACAGTGGATACAAATGTATGTTGTAAAGTTAAAATGAGGAAATAGGAAAAAAGAAAAAACAATCAAATTGAGTTCATCATGTAAAGTGTTACTCCAATGTATTACTTGGGGGCCTGGGATTTTATTTATGTCTTTATGCTGTTGTCATGTATTTCTCTTCATAGTACAATTCTTATTTTTTCTATGCAGAATTCCTTTTTATTGGCAATCTCTTTTTTCATGTTTTCTTGCTTACTCACGTACAGAAGTGAATGCACCTGATCTAATAATTACGGAAGAAGACTCCGGATGAATTTCAGGAAATGTCTCACAAATTTGCCTGAAAAAAATAAATAGAAATAATAATAATAATAATATATATATATATATATATATATATATATATATATATATATATATATGTATATATATATTCCTATATCGACATCTATCCATGCTGATTAACAACTTTCATTGAGACATACCATCAAACTACCCTTCACTACCCTTTGCTCATCACTACCCTTTGCCCTTAAACAGTGGCATAGCATGGGTGGTGCCACAGGGTGTCTGCACAAAAATTCTTAGGGATATAAAATTCCAAAGGCAGACTGTGCAGAGAAGAAGGGGATTCCCCGGCCGGGGTTTCTGTCTTCTAAAAAAACTATTTGTGGCCATAGCACTTCACCAATATATAGATGAATGGTACAAAGGTTTATTTGTAGTTCTCTATAAACCTTCTATTTCAATAAAGATATATATACAGAAGTGTAGCAGACAACGCGTTTCTGAGGGCTCCCCCTCCTTCATCAGGTCCAGGTTCTTGCTGCCTTACTTTTGACACGACCCATCCCATTTATTACAAAGCAAACCTCCTCATCCTCATTATTTACTGGGTGAAGACTGGGTGCTTGCTCACAGCGAGGCATATGTGAATGGATCGGAAATACATACATCATTGTTTACTACTATACAGAAGCAGGGAGTCCAGCGATAGGCAGGAGTCCCTGTTCCTGTATTTAAATTCTGTGGAGGGCTACACCAATAGCTGAAGATGCCACAAAGCAGAGTAGCATACCACCAATCCTATTAGTGCCTGCTTCTTTTGTATAGCTTTACTCCGCTCAGTAATACTATAATATTCTAATACAGGATGAAGCTTGCCAGTCACAGAAAAGCTAAAACAACACAAAGGGTACATTTACATGAGTGGACCCACAGTGTATTTTACGCTGCAGATCCGCCTCTGAAGGACCACTGTATGGTGCCTTTACATGTGCCTGCTCAAAGTGGCAATACACCGCTACGATCAGACACACTGAAGCAATGTGCGAGTCTCTGCGCATGCGCGGTATACTCGCACACATCACGGCCACTCCCCCTGCTCTATGAGCTAGGCCGAGAGCTGACGCGATCTGCGAGTATACTGCAGCGGATCCGCATTGTAAAATTCGCTGGGGATCTGTTCGTGTGAACGTACCCAAAGGCACTAGGGACAGGGCTGGTAGCTCTCCTGAAAGGATAATTTTATTGTAGCTTACAGTGCTGATTTCAAGTTTTTTCTTGTGTATGCTTATGTATACAAGAACATACCACCTTCTTATGCCCCTCTTTTTTATATAAAAAAAAGAAAAAACAATTATCAAAGATTTTGAAGTTTAAATGAAAAATTATTAAAGTGACACTAACCACTTCTTGTGTCCTCTCAGCATAAGCCAGCTTAGCCAGTTACTAGCTGAAGAAGTGACCCATCTCAGCTGGCAATTGGAGTGGGGGCATTTCACTCTGTAGAGAGGACACTAGGAAGAGATGAATCAGTGGGGACCAGGCCCGCTCTGATGGCAGCAGCTAAGTACTGCATCTTTTTTTTCCAGCTCAATCTGACCAGTGGCGAATATTGGAATAAAAAAAAAAAATGGAAATCCCTTTAAATTCTAAACATAATGTTGAAATACCTGGGGCTCTTATTTACCATCTTTCATCAATATTTCCTTTTGCAGAGGAATGTGTGTCAGACTACCTATGCAGTGGAAGAAATAAAAAAGAAACAAAGGGGGCGCTATCTAGGTGCCATATGGTATAATACCATGACATAAAATGTAGCAAAAATAAAAATGATGGAATGTGAGAGTACAGGTAAGATTGACACACTCACCTTTTCATGTTGCACTAGTTCAGGCACAACACTGATGTACGCATTGCGAGTGGAGAATTCACTCTGTTTGTTCCTCGTGGTTGCCGAGCATCTGTCCCGATCATCAGTAGTGTCGGTCTGGTCAGTTGTTGCTTCAATGCCGGAGTATCTGAGCAGGGTGCTTGTCCAGCGGTAAAAAAAATGATGATGCTTCAATGAGGCACCTCAGAGAATTACTGTTTTCTATCCCAGCCCTGGGTTTAGGAATGATGGTGCAGGAGAGAGATATGGTGAGGTAATTTCTTTATTTAGACAACATGTTTAGCAAGGGGTCCCTTGCTTTGTCAGGTCAGAAAAAAGACATACAAGCATTCTTTATATACATGCGCAAGATTTTTTTAAATTTCGGGAGATGAGACGTCACTTAGTTACCGGATGTGATGTATCGGCTTTGCTATCGCATCCCTGTAGTGATGCTGATTTAGGAGTTAAAAAGTAAATTTGCAGTGAGAAAAGTATGTCTTGTATGTCTTTTTTATGACCTGACGAAGCAAGGAACCCCTTGCGAAACGCGTTGTCTAAATAAAGGAATTACGGGGGTGGCCTGGCGCTTGCCGGAGATGGCTGCTTAGACAGAGTGCTCCGTGCATAAGCGACTTATACTTCGACTTGTGGACTCTCTACAGCTGCGGTTTTGTTACCAGCCTAACCCTTCAGTCTTGCAATGTCCTCTAGGAACAGAAAAAGGGGAAAATCCAGAGTTAAACTCCGTAAACTCACAGACTTTTACCTCTCTGCGGACCCGCTGGACTCCCAAATGGTGCCGGTCCTTCCTCATTTAGCTGCCTCGGACTCATCAGCCTCGCACCACAGCCGGCTTCGGCATCTGTCACCCTCACAACATGACCACAGAAGCTCCTCGGTGCCTCCAGTCTCCCTGCTGACGGTCTCCACTGCACAAAAGGGAGGTACGCCATTTGGAAGTTACAACACGCGGCATGATGCACAGAGGGCCATTGCCTCGGCCCCTGCCTCCCCGCACTTCGGGAGCCCGGCGAAACAGCGTCAGCGCCTGCGGGGAGCAGAGGATGAAGATGAATACATGGGGGTGAGTCATTCTTCCATACCCTCAACTGCTGATTGCCTAGCTAGTCTCCCCACGAGTGAGGGCCCTGTCACGGAGCTCACATTGGCCCTGCAGCAATCTATTCACATGGCACATGGTAGACGTGGCTACCATGCTTCTACCTGTGCATGCTGACATTAAGGACGCTAAGCAAAGAGGACTACATGCAGAAACAAAAATGGGGGAGTATGCAGTGTCCCATAATGAGCTTATTGACGCACACTATGATTTGGAATTTGAAGTTGCGGCAATGAGAGCCAAGATGGAGGACAGGTCCCGGCAAAATAATTTTAAGTTCAGAGGGATACCCGAATCCATATCCCCTTCAGCTCTCAAGCAATTCTTACAAGATTTCATTAAAAAGGTCCTACCTAATTGCACCCCTCTGGATCTCACCATCGACAGAGCGCATAGGGTACCCAAGTCCAGTCATCTGGCGGATGACATTCCCAGTGATGCAGTGATGTCCTTGCTAGACTGCATTATTTCCATGTAAAGGATGAGCTCATGGTGGTATCCAGAAAACTTCCTCCCCTGCAGACAGACTATGGAAAGATTTCCCTCTTTACTGATTTATCTGCGGTGACCCTGCAACAGAGGTGCACGTTCTACCCTATCACCTCCATTCTACGGAATGACAAAATTATATACAGATGGGGTTTCCCTGTACGCCTACTTGTGCACAATGTTCTCCATGTAATTAGAACTGTCGAGGACGGACATAAATTGTTGACCAAATGGAACCTGGCTAAAGAGGAAGCTCCGCCATCTCACCCTCCACCTTTCCGGGTGGACCTAGGATGGAAGAGAGTTTGCTCGGAGAAATGAGTCCACTACCATAGCTTTAGCTGAGGCTCGGGCTGAATGGTCTTGCCAGCACAAGTGGACTATGCTCCAGTGCAAGAGTTCTACAACTGCAGATCTCTGCAGAACTTTCCGATCTGTCTCTAATTCGTTGTTCTCTACATTGTTCTTTTTTTTGTTCTATTTCCCTTTGTTTTATCTAAGTGGATTTCGTCAAAGCACTACTCCTGATGGTGGTCGTGGTATGCCTTCTCATGTACGGTTCATTGTTTCTTATGCATTATTTCATGTAATGTCATGGTCCTAAAACTTGTATCTTCAAAAGTCAATGGGCTTAAAAGTCCTTACAAAAGAGCGTTATTATGGTCCACTATGCAGCAACTAGCGGGAGACGTTTTATGTATACAAGAAACGCATCTCCTTCAAACATGTTAGGATCAAAGATGCTAACTTTTCAAACATATTTCAGGCTCATGCCTCCTCTAAAGTGAGGTGCGTAATGGTAGCTGTCCATAATACCGCAGCTTTCACTCTGAAAACTGTTACTGCTGATCCCCAGTGCCGCTTTGTTATTGTTGTTGGAGTCTTCAATAACATAACATACACCATTGTAACTGTGTATGCTCCCAAAAGGGGCCAGGGGCAATTTTTGCGTAGGTTCCTTAAGAAGGTAGATCAATGTAAGGAGAGTATATTGCTTACAGTGGGGATCAAAAGTTTGGGCACCCCAGGTAAAAATTTGTATTAATGTGCATAAAGAAGCCAAGGAAAGATGGAAAATGTCTCCAAAAGGCATCAAATTACAGATTAGACATTCTTATAATGTTTCAACAAAAGTTAGATTTCATTTCCATCATTTACACTTTCAAAATAACAGAAAACAAAAAAATGGCATCTGCAAAAGTTTGGGCACCCTGCAGAATTTATAGCATGCACTGCCCCCTTTGCAAAGCTGAGACCTGCCAGTGTCATGGATTGTTCTCAATCATCATCTGGGAAGACCAGGTGATGTCAATCTAAAAGGTTTTAAATGCCCAGACTCATCTGACCTTGCCCCAACAATCGGCACCATGGGTTCTTCTCAGCAGTTGTCTAGAAATCTGAAACTGAAAATAGTTGATGCTCACATAACTGGAGAAGGCTATAAGAAGATAGCAAAACGTTTTCAGATGTCAATATCCTCTGTTCGGAATGTAATTAAGAAATGGCAGTCATCAGGAACAGTGGAAGTTAAAGCAAGATCTGGAAGACCAGGAAATATATCAGAGAGAACAGCTTGAAAATATTCAAAACCCACGTTTGATTGCACAATCCCTCCAGAAAGATCTGGCAGACACTGGAGTTGTGGTACACTATTCCACTATAAAGAGATACTTGTACAAATATGGTCTTCATGGAAGAGTCATCAGAAGAAAACCTCTTCTATGTCCTCACCCCAAAAATCAGCGTTTGAACTTTGCAAATGAACATATAGACAAGCCTGATGCATTTTGGAAACAAGTTCTGTGGACCGATGAGGTTAAAATTGGACTTTTTGGTCGGAATGAGCGAAGGACGTTTGGAGAAGAAGGGGAACAGAATTTAATGAAAAGAACCTCTGTCCAACTGTTAAGCATGGGGGTGGATCAATCATGCTTTGGGGTTGTATTGCAGCCAGTGGCACAGGGAACATCTCACAAGTGGAAGGAAAAATGGATTCAATAAAATTTCAGCAAATTTTGGATGCTAACTTGATGCCATCTGCGAAAAAGCTGAAGTTAAAGAGAGGATGGCTTCTACAAATGGATAATGATCCTAAACACATCTTGAAATCCACAGGGGATTACATCAAGAAGTGTAAACTAAAGGTTTTGCGATGGCCTTCACAATCTCCGGACCTCAACATAATTGAAAATCTATGGATAGACCTTAAAAGAGCAGTGCGTGACAGACAGCCCAGAAATCTCAAAGAACTGGAAAACTTTTGTAAGGAAGAATGGGCAAAGATACCTCAAACAAGAATTGAAAGACTCTTGGCTGGCTACAAAAAGTGTTTACAAGCTGTGATACTTGCCAAAGGGGGCAGTACAAAATATTAACTCTGCAGGGTGTCCAAACTTCTGCAGATGCCATTTTTTTGTTTTCTGTTATTTTGAAAGTGTAAATTATGTAAATAAAATCTAACTTTTGTTGACATATTATAAGAATGTCTAATCGGTAATTTCATGCCTTTTGGAGATTTTTCCATCTTTCCTTGGCTTCTTTATGCACAATACAAATTTTTACCTGGGGTGCCCAAACTTTTGATCCCCACTGTATGAGGGGAGAAAAGTATTTGTGTATAACACCAACCAGTGAGTACTTTTACCTTGCCTTTCACAGTATCTGGGATCTTGAGACTTTAACAAGAATAAAATAGTACACCACTTAGATGTACGTATGTGGTATGCACTTATGTGGGCAGGAAAATGTGCTACAGTATGCATAAAAAAAGTATTTGTGTATAACACCAGCCGGTGAGTACTTTTGCCGGGCCTTTAACAGTATCTAGTCCCTTGAGACTTTAACAGGAACAAAATACTACACCACTTAGATGTATGTATGTGCTATGCACTTATGAGGGGAGAAAAATGCACTACAGTACACTTAAAAAAGTATTTGTGTACAACACCAGCTGGTGAGTACTTGTGCCTGGCCTTTCACAGTATTTAGGCCCTTGAGACTTTAACAGGAACAAAATAGTACACCACTTAGATTAAGGGTCATCCCGCCTACCCTTGTTCCCGCCTTCCCAGGATTCCTTGCCCCATGTCCCCACTTGTGGATCCACCACTTTAAATGCCCTGGAGCCTGGATCGCACTAAATGGAGAGTTTAATGAAGCGATTCACGCTATAGAATCACAGCGATATTCGCATTCATTGCGAATTGATTTTTTCCTGAAATTCGTAATGAATTCAGATTCATCACATTCGATTCGCTCATCTCTAATGGCTGTATACTATACATAGTCAAGAGCTAGACACCTACCAGTCCAGGATCATGTACAGTCTTCTTGCTTCTGTATTCCCACCTCTAATGTCATGGTCACTAGAGGCAGAACTACATAAAAAAAAGAAGACTGTACAGGAACCTGTTTGTGAGTGATGTGTTTACATACAGCTTTTTTTAACAAGCTTTTTTTTTTTTTTTTTTTATGAAAAAAGCTGTGTGTGAACAAAGCCACCAAAACTTTGTGGGCTCTCCTCTCCTTTTATTTTAGCACCAAAATGTAATAACACTTTTTTGTGTGTTTTTCTCTTCAGATCCATGTATGCCAAAGAAAACTTCAGATTCTGTGGGCTATGTTGACAACCAGCATTTTTATTTTTGTCTAAACAAGAATTTGTGCGATTGTGTTTATGAAATACAGTATATGTTGTGTTATTAATTTAATTTACAGGCTTATTAGCAGAAGCTGATATTATTTTTATAACATTTTCCTGTAATAATTATTTATTTTTCAAAAATTAAAAATCACCTTTTCCCAAAAACAAAAACAAAATAAAAAATAAACAAAACAAAAAACTACACCCATTTCTGTGATTTCTACACTAGCAAAAAGCTGGTGTGAAATTTTTGTTATAAAATGGACTCTCACCCCTTTGAAAATATAATGTAAAACATGAGATTTACACAGCCATGCCCACTTTTGCCAAACTGGTGTGACTAGTGTAACCCTTGGATAATTTTCATGTAAAACACTTTGAATATCTGATGTAAACTTTTTTACTCCAAACTTTTGCCACAAAACACAAAATCTTTGATGTGAAGCGTTTTGAATATGACCCCCCATGTGCACACAACATTTAGACTAAAATTAGTGCATCTATAACAATATTCAGAAGTTTTAGTTTGAGGTGTACTTAATAACAGATGAGCTGTAGCCTCAAGAAACCAAATCATTTATAGCGGTTGCCTTCTAGGGTGGTTTTGAACACTCCATAAGCCCAATGACTTCTCCTCCTTCTATTGCTCGAAACTGAATGAACATTTTGACAGATATAGTAAATATACTGTTAAAATGAAAATGTGTATGTAATGTACAGTTTAATGTGTTTAAACAGACATTCCAACCTCAGAAAGTGCTATAGGAAATATTTTGAGGAGATTGCAACCAAAAAAGCAGCAATTAATACCGTATATACTCGAGTATAAGCCGAGTTTTTCAGCACGATTTTTCGTGCTGAAAACACCCCCCTCGGCTTATACTCGAGTGAACTCCCCCACCCGCAGTGGTCTTCAACCTGCGGACTTCCAGAGGTTTCAAAACTACAACTCCCAGCAAGCCAGGGCAGCCATCGGCTGTCCGGGCTTGCTGGGAGTTGTAGTTTTGAAACCTCCGGAGGTCCGCAGGTTGAAGACCACTGCGGCCTTCAACATCATCCAGCCCCCTCTCACCCCCTTTAGTTCTGAGTACTCACCTCCGCTCGGCGCTGGTCCGGTCCTGCAGGGCTGTCCGGTAAGGAGGTGGTCCGGTGAGGAGGTGGTCCGGGCTGCTATCTTCACCGGGGAGGCCTCTTCTAAGCGCTTCGGGCCCGGCCTCAGAATAGTCACGTTGCCTTGACAACGACGCAGATGCGTCGTTGTTAAGGCAACGGCTCTATTCCGGGCCGGAAGCGCGGAGAAGAGGCGCCCCCGGTGAAGATAGCAGCCCGGACCACCTCCTCACCGGACCACCTCCTTACCGGACAGCCCTGCAGGACCGGACCAGCGCCGAGCGGAGGTGAGTACTCAGAACTAAAGGGGGTGAGAGGGGGCTGGATGATGTTGAAGGCCGCAGTGGTCTTCAACCTGCGGACCTCCGGAGGTTTCAAAACTACAACTCCCAGCAAGCCCGGACAGCCGATGGCTGCCCGGGCTTGCTGGGAGTTGTAGTTTTGAAACCTCTGGAGGTCCGCATGTTGAAGGCCGCAGTGGTCTTTAACCTGCGGACCTCCGGAGGTTTCAAAACTACAACTCCCAGCAAGCCCGGACAGCCGATGGCTGCCCGGGCTTGCTGGGAGTTGTAGTTTTGAAACCTCTGGAGGTCCGCAGGTTGAAGACCACTGAGGGCGAATGATGAGAAGAGGATGATGAAGGGGGGGGGGTGTGGGGATGATGAAGGGGGGTGGGGATGATGAAGGGGGGGGGGTGTGGGATGATTACAAGGGGATGATGAAGGGGGGATGTGTGGGATGATGACAAGGGGATGATGAAGGGGGGATGTGTGGGATGATAAGGGGATGTGTGGGATGATGACAAGGGGATGATGAAGGGGGGATGTGTGGGATGATGACAAGGGGATGTGTGGGATGTGTGGGATGATGACAAGGGGATGATGAAGGGGGGATGTGTGGGATGATGACAAGGGGATGATGAGGATGTTAATGACGGGTCTGGATGATGACAGGGGGGGATGAGGTATTTCCCACCCTAGGCTTATACTCGAGTCAATAACTTTTCCTGGGATTTTGGGTTGAAATTAGGGGTCTCGGCTTATACTCGGGTCGGCTTATACTCGAGTATATACGGTACCTTCCTTCTCAGCATTACAGGGGGGTTTGCGCTAGTGATTCCCATATGCCATCATTTTAGGCTTAAAAACTGACAGGCTGATCACCCGCACTAAATCCAACACACTGAGTTATAGTGTGGTTGAACAGCATTAAAACGAGAGGTCACTTAAGTTAATTGGTCCTGTAGTTGCATAGTTCTGGGCCTTTGTTAATCTATTGCTAAAGCACTTCTGTGCGCAATGGAGGCAGGGAGCTGGTTTGCTGTGCTTCCCTGTATCCTCAATATGCAGCACTTTTCCCGCCCCTGTTATGAATATTGTAATTTCTTCATGTTCACCTCCTAGTGATGTGAGAGTGAAGAAATTAGAAGCCTTTCTCTCCATAAAAACAATCCAACATAAGCCAAGCTGGGCAAGATCACAAAGGCCTCTAGTAAAAACAAAACATCTGTCAATCTAAAACCACTATATTGGATAAGGCTACAGAGTAAGTAGACAAATACTTAGAACAAAATAACATTAATGTGCAGTAAAATATAGTATCAAAATCTTTTTTCTTCATTCATGCATACACCATCCCTTAATCCATCTCCTCCCTTCCGTGGTTGAACTTGATGGACATGTTTCTTTTGCATCGTACTAACTATGTAACTATAGACAGGGGGCTGGAGAAATATTTTGACTGGATTATTCCTTTACATAAACATCATAAAATATAGATAAATGCATCAGAATTAATTGTGGATTCTTTCATTAGTGTATTGTATAGAGGATAGCATCTGAAAACACTCCAGCTCCCCAGCTCCATAGAAACCCAACATTCAGCCCTGATAGTCAAGATAAAACTCTTCTTTTTTGGAACTTCATATTCACGGCAGTATTTACTTGCCACCATTATTGTATCCTCTGTCTGTGACTCTCCAGCATCAGCATCAGTAGGCGGTCATTTGTTTAAAGGGGTTGTACACCATAAGGTGATTTTACTACATACCTGCCAGGCTATCTTTTTGTGAACTGGGTATTTCCTGTTTGGTCTCTTAACCCCTTAAGGACTCAGCCCATTTTCACCTTAAGGACCCGAGCATTTTTTGCACATCTGACCACTGTCTCTTTAAGCATTAATAACTCTGGGATGCTTTTACTTTTCATTCTGATTCCAAGATAGTTTTTTCGGGACATATTATACTTTATGTTAGTGGTAAATTTTCATCGATACTTGCAGCATTTCATGGTAACAAATTTCCATAATTTGATGAACAATGTGAAAATTTTGCATTTTTTTTTTACTTTGAAACTTTCTGCTTATAAGGAAAATGGACATGAATTATATATTGATTCACATGTACAATATGTCTACTTTTTGTTTGCATCATAAAGTTGACAGAGGGCTTCAAAGTTCTGCAGCAATTTTCCAATTTTTCTAATTTTTTTGAAGTGGATTTGAAGGGCCTTCATATTAGAAATTCCCCATAAATGGCCCCATTATAAAAACTGCACCCCTCAAAGTATTCAAAATGACATTCAGAAAGTGTGTTAACCCTTTAGGTGTTTCACAGGAATAGCAGCAAAGTGAAGGAGAGAATTCAAAATCTTCATTTTTTACACTCGCATGTTCTTGTAGACCCATTTTTTGAATTTTTACAAGGGGTAAAAGGAGAGAAATAACCTTAAAATGTTTAACCCAATTTCTCTCGACTAACAAAATACCTCATATGTGTATGTAAAGTGCTCTGTGAGTGCCCTACAAGGCTCAGAAGGGAATGAGCGACAATGGGATTTTGAATAGTTAGTTTTTCTGAAAAGTTTTTAGGGGGCATGTCACATTTAGGAAGCCCCTATGGTGCCAGAATAGCAAAAAAACAAACAAACAAAAAAACATGGCACATTATTTTGGAAACTACACCCCTCAAGGAACGTAACAAGGTGTACAGTGAGCTTTAACACCCCACAGGTGTTTGATGACTTTTTTGTTAAAGATGGATGTGTAAATAATTTTTTTTTCACAAAAATGCTGGCTTTTCCGCAAATTTTACATATTTACAAGGGGTAATAGGACAAAATGTCCCAAAATTTGTAACCCCATCTCTTCTGAGTATGGAAATACCCCATGTGTGGACGTCAAATGCATTGCCGGCATACTACAATGCTCAGAAGTGAAGGAGTCACATTCGGCTTTTGGAAAGCAAATTTTGCTGAAATGGTTTTTGGAGAGCATGTCGCATTTAGGAAGCCCATATGGTGCCAGAGCAGCAAAAAAAAAAAAAAACACATAGCATACTATTTTGGAAACTACACCCCTCAAGGAATGTAACAAGGGGTATATTGAGCCTTAACACCCCACAGGTGTTTGCTGACTTTTCGTTAACCCCTTAATGACGCAGGACATAAATGTACGTCCTGGTTAGCTGGTACTTGTTACGCCGAGCGCTCGCGGTGTTCCTCTCTCTGCAGCGCTGCTCTGACATTGCCGGTGGGGATGCGATTCGCATAGCTGGACACGCCCGCTCGCGAATCGCATCTCAAGTCACTTACCTGTCCCGGCCCCCGGCTGTCATGTCCTGGCGTGCGCGGCTCCGCTCCTTAGGGCGTGCGCCCGCCAGCTCTCTAAGATTTAAAGGGCCAGTGCACCAATGATTGGTGCCTGGCCCAATTAGCCTAATTAGCTTCCACCTGCTCCCTGGCTATAATACCTCACTTCCCCTGCACTCCCTTGCCGGATCTTGTTGCCTTGTGCCAGTGAAAACGTTTAGTGTTGTCCAAAGCCTGTGTTTCCAGATCTTCTGCTATCCACATTGACTACGAACCTTGCCGCCTGCCCCGACCTTCTGCTACGTCTGACCTTGCCTCTGCCTAGTCCTTCTGTCCCACGCCTTCTCAGCAGTCAGTGAGGTTGAGCCGTTGCCAGTGGATACGACCTGGTTGCTACCGCCGCAGCAAGACCATCCCGATTTGCAGCGGGCTCTGGTGAATACCAGTAGCATCTTAGAACCGGTCCACCGACACGGCCCACGCCAATCCCTCGCTGACACAGAGTATCCACATCCAGCTAGCCGAATCGTGACAGTACTTAACGCACCAGGACGTACATTTACGTCCTAAGCATAACCGCGAGCCTCGGAGCGATGCCCAGATCATGCGCGGCAGCCAGGGACCCGCCGGTAATGGCGGACATCCGTGATCCCGCGGATGTCCACCATTAACCCCTCAGATGCAGTGATTTATTCAGATCACGGCATCTGCACCATCCCGGTCACTAAAATGGATGGTCGGATCGCCCGCAGCGTTGCTGCAGCGATCCGTTCATTCAGCACGGAAGATGGAGGTCCCCTCACCTGCCTCTGCTGCCTTCCCGGCGTCTTCTGCTCTGATCTGCCTTCCCGCAAACCAGAGCCGAAGATGACCGATAACACTGATCAGTGCTATGTCCTATACATAGCACTGAACAGTATTAGAAATTGAATGATTGCTATAAATAGTCCCCTATGGGGACTATTAAAGTGTAAAAATAAAAGAAAAAAAAGTAAAAAAATGAAGTAAAAAAATGTGGAAAAACCCCCTCCCCCAATAAAAACGTAAATTTTCCATTTTCCCTATTTCACCCCAAAAAGTGTAAAAAAATTATACATATTTGGTATTGTAGCATGCGTAAATATTCAAACTATTAAAATAATATGTTTATGATACCGTACGGTGAATGGCGTGAACGTAAAAAAAATGCAAAATAGCTGCTTTTTTATAACATTTTATTCCAAAAAATAATTAATAAAAAATGGCTTAAAAGTTTTATATAAGCAAATATAGTATCAATAAAAAGTACAGATTACGGCACAAAAAAATGAGCCCTCATGCTGCCGCTTATACGGAAAAATGAAAAAGTTATAGGTCTTCAAAATAGAGGGATTTTAAACGTACTAATTTGGTTAAAAAGTTTGCGATGTTTTTTAAGCGCAATTGTAATAGAAAAGTATGTTATCATGGGTATCATTTTAATCCTATTGACTCAAAGAATAAACCTTCCAAAATTAGCAAAATTGTGGTTTCCTTTTTAATTTCCCCACAAATAGCATTTTTTGGTTGCACCATACATTTTATGGTAAAGTGAGTGATGGCATTACAACGGACAACTGGTCGCGCAAAAAACAAGCCCTAATACTAGTCTGTGGATGTAAATATAAAAGAGTTATGATTTTTTGAAGTCGAGGAGGAAAAAATGAACGGATAAAAACAAAATTGTCCTTAAATAGGCTGAGTCCTTAAGGGGTTAAAGTCGGCTGTGTGAATGAAAAAAAATTTTTTTTCACTAAAATGATGGTGTTTCTCCAAATTTTACATTTTTACAAGGGGTAATAGGAGAAAATGCCCCCCAAAATTTGTAACCCTATTTCTTCAGAGTATGGAAATACCCCATGTGTGGACGTCAAGTGCTCTGCTGGTGCACTACAATGCTCAGAAGAGAAGGAGCGTCATTGAGCTTTTGGAGAGAGAATTTGGATGGAATAGAAGTCGGGGGCCATGTGCGTTTACAAATCCCCCCATTGTGCCAGAACAGTGGACTTAATGTGACTCAATTTTGAAAACTACACCCTTGACAGAATTTAATAAGGGGTGCAGTGAGTATTTACACCCCACTGGCATTTGACAGATCTTTGGAACAGTGGGCTATGCAAATGAAAAATTACATTTTTCATTTTCACGGACCACTGTTCCAAAAATCTGTCAGGCACCTGTGGTGCGTAAATGCTCACTGTACCCCTTATAACATACTGTGAGGGGTGTAGTTTTCAAAATGGGATCACATGTGGGGGGGAGGGGTCCATTGTTCAAGCACTATGGGGGCTTTGTAGACACACGTCGCCTTCAATTCCGGACAAATTTTTTCTCCAAAAGCCCAATGGCGCTCCTTCTCTTCTGAGCATTGTAGTTTGCACACAAAGCACTTTACATCCACATATGGGGTATGTTCTTACTCAGAAGAAATAGGGTTACAATTTTTTTAGTGGGGGCTTTTTTTTCCCTATTTTCCCTTGTGAAAATGAAAAATTTAGGGTAACACCAGCATTTTAGTAAAAAAAAATGTTTTTTTTTCATTTTCCCATCCAACTTTAATGAAAATGGTAGTTTTCAGTTTTGCAAGATTTAGAGGGCCACGGTTTAGAAACCACTGCACAGTGATATCAAAACTGTTGCCCTCAAAATATTACAAAACTACAAATCCCAGCATTCCCAAACAGCAAAAAGCTGTCTGGGTATGCTGGGAGTTGTAGTTTTGCAACATCTGTAGGGCTACAGTTTAGAGACCACTGTATAGTGCTCTCCAAACTGTAGCCCTCCAGATGTTGCTAGGCAACAACTCACCGGCTTCCATAGTCTGCACAAGGAGCTGCACGTCATCGCCGCCCCCACCGGTAAGTGACCGCCGATCCCATTACGGTACCCCCTTTATTGCCCTGACTACTGTAGGTAGGCAGAGCGCTGGTACTGAACTTTAAATGGTCACTCTCATTAAAACAAATTTTTGCTATTGCACTCCATATGGTAAATAAAAACTATTTCTAATATACTTTGTTAAAAAAAATATAGTTTTCTATGTTTTATTTGAGCTTAAAAAAGCTCAAGAGCACATTTTCCCCCATCTCATGCATAGACTTTGGACCGAAGCCCAAACGCAGGAAGAGCACCCTAGAGTGCTGAGGGGGACCCCCCCCTCCCCCCAGCATTCCAGGCTGCACTTTCTGTGTTTGGACTTCGGGTCAAAGTCTGTGTATGAGATGGGGGAAAATGTGCTCTTGAGCTTTTTTAAGCACAAATAGAACATAGAAAATTTCATTTTTTTTTAGAAATATTTTTTATTTACCATGAGGAGTGCAATAGCAAAAATTTGTTTTAATGAGAGTGACCATTTAACCCCCCCACCCCCCGACCCCGATCTGCTATTGGTCTGTCGCTTCTGACTGACCAATAGCAGGGAAAGGAGGTGTGACATCTCTGCCACCTCCCTCCTATCCTTACAGGGGGATCGGAGGTGTCTTGGACACCCCCAATCCCCCTTGTTTTCCGGGTAACTGGAGACCCATAATCGCAGCATAATCGACCCATAATCGCCGGAGACCCATAATTGCAGGTCAATTCAGGTCTGAATTGCACGGGGGACCGGAGAAACACATGGCATACTTGTACGCCCTGAGACCTTAAGGACTTGGAAATGGGGGCATACAGGTATGCCCTGCGTCCTTAAGTGGTTAAACTACACACCCCATAGTTCCATGCTTGTAAGTGAGAAGTTAAATTCCTCCCTGCCACACATCAGCCACCCCACCCATTGCTGCACAAATGAGCTGCATTCATTCAAAAGACCAGTGTTTTCTAACCAGGCTACCTACAGCTGTTGCAAAATGATCTCTCTCCCACCCAGCGGTCGCTCCACCCATTGAAGCAGACAGGCTCTCTGTCATGACCTAACTAGTGAAGTCAGGTCTTGACGGACTTCAACCTGGGAAAACCCAAGACCTGAGTCATTTTGTATGCTGTTCAAAATAAATATTGGGGCAAAAATCACATAAAATTTGCGAGACCACATCACACTGGTACAGACACTATATTATGAACTACTATATAGAAAGACAAGCAGTCGGCACTGCTGTGCACTTGCATGACAGTAATAACCTCTCTCAGCGTATAACTCCAGCCCAGCAATATTCCTGCTTCGTGGTGCTCAATCGTAAAGATAAGTATCCAAACCAATATCAAAAGAGTTGATGGAACTTACGATGTTGCAGTTCATAATCTTTATTGTAGTCAGGTCGACCTGACTACAATAAAGATTATGAACTGCAACATCGTGAGTTCCATCAACTCTTTTGATATATTCTGAACTACGCTAATTTTACAGTCCCTGTAGCATAGTAAATTATCTAAAGGGTTAATAGCCGGCCGCGGCAATCTCCGCACGTCAGCTATTAATGCCAGCCCTCAGCTACAAGAATCAGCTGAGAGCTGGCCGGTATGACGCAGGCTCGAGTCGGGAGCCTGTGCCATACCCCATTAACGGCACAAGGATGTGTATACACGTCCTTGGTCGTTAACCAGTTAATCTAATACCCCTGCAGATGCATCTCCATGCTTTCCTTGTTACATCAGTGTAGTAGACTAAGCCTTGTGAAATATGGGCTAAAATATTATACTTGGCTCCCTCTACAACAATGTGAATATGTCCCAATAATTACCTTCAGGTTAGGAATCCTGTACTACTATCATAAGAGGATAGGGGATAATATGTATGATCACAGGGGTCCCGCCACTGGGGTCCCCTGTGATCACTAGGTCTTTGAATTCCCTAGTGTCACTAAGGGACGTATCCGTGATGTAGGTCTCCGATACACGCCCCCTAGTGATGTCATGCCACGCCCCCATGACATTCATGTTTATGGGAGGGGGTGTGACGGTCATCCAATGGAGGGGGACAACACTAGTGGCGTGGTCGTGTCATTACGTCACCAACTCGGAGGCAGCGCCTGGCACAGAATGCCGGGGGCTGCACCGAGATCGCGGGGGTCCCCATCGGCGGGACCCCTGCGATCATACATCTTATCCCCTATCGTTTGGATAGGGGATAAGATGTATAAAGCTGGAATATCCCTTTGATCCTGTTTAAACAGAATTAATGGAACTAGATATTTTGCGATTCGTTTTTTAATAAATCCATCTAGATAGGAATATTTTTAGTAGGATTTTTACCAATTTTCTAATGTTCTGATGTCATCAGACTTAAAAAAAAAAATTATGAATCAATTGCAACTTAACACTGACATTCCTTTCACCTACTTTATACAGTTTCCAACATTGCAATTGCAACACAGAGAAGGACAAGCTATAAGGTTGAGCAAATCGAGAAAGCAACAAATGTCGCTAAGTTGTGAAAATAATCAAGTTTTAAAGCACCTAACTTCAATCTGTGGCATGTGGGATGGGCTCTAATGGTATAAAAGCCAGACTGAAAGCTAATTTTTTCAGCCACATGAAACCTCTGAAATGATATAATGTCAGTACAGTATGGGTATGCGGTGCTTCCTGTTTGTCACTGTGCCAGATATCACCATTTGCAAACTGAGAGGGACAGAATCCTGGAATTGAGAGACCTTGGTTTGTCACTCAGGAAGATCGCTACGTGCAGACAACCAATAATAACAACCTCACTGATTGCATGCCAAGGGATGTAAGTGTGTGTATTTCTGTGCATAATGCTTATACTGAATACATGTGGTTGTTTTTAATATTTTGTCGCCATTTTTTTATTATTTGCTTATCCTTAACTTGTTTATAGATTATTTTATTACTATAATTCCGTGACTTCTCCTTCTTGGTGCTGACATTTTAACGTTGAAGGATTTATTTAATAATTCCTAACAATTATTTGTATTAGGCCCCCTTCATGCTGCATTATGCAGTGATTCATAGAAATACTCGTAGGGACCCTGACACATACGCCCAACGTATGCTTATAATGGATGCCACATAGTGTCATCCTTCATACAGAGGCTCCCATACTAAAAGAACATATACAGTATGGTACTAAATCACCAGTAAGAAGGTGACGTTTCAAGCATTCTCAAGCCATCTTTCGCCACCTGCCCCTCTGTTTACCTTGTTGAGATATGTGGTGTATGTACTTTTGCTGCAGAGGTCTGTGGAATTCCATCCAGATGTCCCCCTGCAAACGTCCCAAATGGAGTCCAAATTGACACACTTTTGGCCTTCAGATTGCAAATGGAGGGAGGTCTATGGATCCATGTAATGTATATGTTGGTGCCTATCCTGGTGCTTTATTAAGCCGATCCTGCTGTTAACTGCTTTCTAGACTATAAAACTAGTCAAATTTTTTACATTACGTCATACAATAACTGTTACGCCGAGCGCTCCGGGTCCCCGCTCCTCCCCGGAGCGCTCACAGCGTTCTCCTATTCGCAGCGCCCCGGTCAGACCTGCCGACCGGGTGCGCTGCAATAATGCTCCCAGCCGGGATGCGATTCGCGATGCGGGACGCGCCCGCCCGCGATGCGCATCCCGACTCGCTTACCAGACTCGTTCCCCGTCTGTGCTGTCCCGGCGCGCGCGGCCCCGCTCCCTAGGGCGCGCACGCTCCGGGTCTTTGCGATTTAAAGGGCCGGTGCGCCACTGATTGGCGCATGGGTTTTAATCAGTACCTTCACCTGTGCACTTCCCTATTTATACCTCACTTCCCCTGCACTCCCTTGCCGGATCTTGTTGCCATTGTGCCAGTGAAAGCGTTTCCTTGAGTGTTCCTAGCCTGTGTTCCAGACCTCCTGCTGTTGCCCCTGACTACGATCCTTGCTGCCTGCCCTGACCTTCTGCTACGTCCGATCTTGCTCTTGTCTACTCCCTTGTACCACGCTTATCTCAGCAGTCAGAGAGGTTGAGCCGTTGCCGGTGGATACGACCTGGTTGCTACCGCCGCTGCAAGACCATCCCGCTTTGCGGCGGGCTCTGGTGAATACCAGTAGCAACTTAGAACCGGTCCACCGACACGGTCCACGCCAATCCCTCTCTGGCACAGAGGATCCACCTCCAGCCTGCCGAATCGTGACAATAACTAAAGCAATCACTTATGACATAAAATTAATAAACAATATGTCAAGCCATGGATGTTCATTTACAGGAATTAAATACTAAGAGTCTAATTATTGTCAATTATTTTAAAAGGTTTTCCAATGAAAGTCTTAAGAGTTTACACCAGTGACCTAAAAGCCTTCAAATATAGAAACGAGAAGGAAAGTATAACAAATTCTATTCATTACACCCTGCTGTTTTAATGCCCTGGAGAAGTATTTAGTGAGTTAAAAAGTACACTGCTGAGCAATCTGCTTTTATTGACTATTAAAATCTTACAATGACCTCAAACACCTCTATGTAGCTTGAGTGAATTAGATGCTACAGCCCTTCAGAAATGATTGCCTATAGGTTAATTACAAAACCTACTAAATGGAACATCTGTTTCTTTCTATGCCAGTGCTACTGCTTATTAATGTGAGAAATTCAACAGAGGCTCAGTTCATTAGACAGTAGTCACTTTTGTGGTTTTCCAAGTGCTATGTTTGGAGTACATTTCACTGGTTCATTGGCCTTGGCCAAATATCTATGACAATGAGCTCTCCTTCAGAAGGAAGAAAGTTCAAAAACTGCTCTGCCACATGAGTATTGGAGGTCACCAGTACTATAAATTGCATTGTTGCAGTACACCTCTTATTTCAATTGATTCCCATTCTACTCCAAGTTTACTGCATAGAATTAACACCCCCATACACATTAGAAAAAAAGTTTGCCAATTGCAGCAGGACTGGCAAATGTGTATGGGGAAAGAAATGTAGTCCAGGGAGAGAAGGATCGGGCATGTTCGATTTCAAGTCCTTGTAGGAATAAACTGCTACCAGAGCACCCTGGTAGGGCTTTCCCACTTTTCTCCACACAGATGACATGAATACTCAAATGAGCTGAGTGTTCATGTGTATGAAGGAATTGGGAGAAATAGCTGTCGCCGGAACGTAGGTTCATGTGTATTGCATGTGTAAGGGTATCTTAAATAGTGTTGAGCGCGAATATTCGAATAGCAAATTTTTTTGCCACTTCGCGATTTCGAGAATATTTAGAATATTGCGAATTTGTTATGATGAATATTAGCTTTTTTTTTTTAAACATTCACACTACACATCACAATGATGTGTACTGTATAAATAAAAAAGTGATCATCCCTTCCTGCTTCCAGCTTGTGGCCCAAAGAAGGCAAATATGCGAATGCGAACTTGATGCAAAAATTATGCGAATATCAGTACTTCCAGAGGACACTGATCTCTCCCTTCTTTTAGCTTGTGGGCCAATGAGAAGGATGCAATTACAGTTGTCAGAGGTTAGCAACATCCCTTGCAACCAATAGGAAAGTAGTTAGTTGAAAAATATAATTGTGCATGCGCATTTTGCTAATTTTATTACAGATTTTGCATGGAAAAAAGTGAACGAATATATGAAATTTGTAAATATAGAGCAAATATTTGTCCAAATATTTTCGAAATATCGCAAATTCCAATATGGCCGATGCCGCTCATCACTAATCTTAAAGCTGTGGTTCTCAACCTTTTTCGCATTTGTACCCCCAAAGGGTGAAAGTATGTCCACGGGTATCCCTCGCACGTAAATTCGCACAGAATTTAAGTGCGAGGGGTACCCACGGACAAAAATAAGTAATAAAAGTACTTAATTTCATAATGGCGTGTGCTTACCTTTCTAATGCGATACTAATGCGATACTTAATTCCCTTGAGCCATTATTCCCCCTCCATCTTAATCCCCTTGTGCCATTATTCCCCCCTCTGTCCTAATCCTCTTGTGCCATTATTCCCCCCTCCATTTTAATCCCCGTGTGCCATTATTCCCCCTCCCTCTGATCCCTTTTGTGATCGGATAATGGCAAAAGGGAATCAGAGGGAGTGGAGAATAATGGCACATGGGGATTAAGATGGAGGGGGGGGGGGATAATGATTATCCCTCTCCATATTAATCCCCTTGTGCCATTATTCCCCCTCCCTCTGATCTCATTTTGCCATTCTGTCCCCCCCCCCTCCATCTTAATCCCCTTGTGCCATTATTACCCCCTCCGATCCACCTGGGCCAATATATGAGATACATACAATAACAACCTCCCATACTGCAGTGTTACACTTGAATAAGAAATAAAGTTCTCTCAGCTCACCTCCTCCACGGTCTGCAAGGACTCGAGCCCGGCCAGGCTTGATACTTGTGAGTAAATGAAGAAAAGTAGTCCAGCAGTCCCTTAAAAACGTAGATCCTTTATTGAACTTGTTCTTTAAAAATACAGAGCACACACCATGCACCTTCACCTGGTCAGCAAACTACTCTTATGGACGCGTTTCGAACGCATGCGCGTTCTTGATCACCACACCACCTGTGTGTTCCTCACCTCTTAAAAGCTGAATTCAAAAGGGAGGAGCACTTACTTCAAGAAGACTTATATAAACACCCTTTGTGTACCTTAAAACTTCTTAAAAGAACAGGTTATATTTAAAACTTACTATTGCATGAAAAAAGTCTTTATTGTCTGTTTCCGCTCGGTTTGTTCGTGAATCAAACTGATAGTTTGCATATATTCTACACCGACAGCGGAATCAGCAATAAACGCATAATGTGTACTGGTCCCAAGAAATCATTGCGATTACATATTTGAAACTTCCACATTAGATGTTAAAGAAATTAATAATCAAGACAGTGTTGTAGACATATTAACTACTGGAACATAAAATGGCAACTTCAAGTATGTTCAATGGAAAATATTTTCAGTAATGTAACATTAGTTCCTTCCGTATGTTCAGACCGTGCGGTATTCTGGTGCGCAGAGTGTACTGCCAGAAGGCTTCCCGGTTGAACAATTTTCTTTGTATGTCACCACCTATGTAACTTTCTCAATGCCATATGCTACAAAATTCTTTATGTTTCTATTGTGAGCCTGTGCAAAATGTATGGATGCACCCGATTTGTTTCTATTACTTTCTACTTTGACCGTGTCATATAAATGCTCGCGGATCCTAATCTTTACTGGACGTGAAGTGCATCCCACATATTTTAGGCTACAAGCAGTACATTCAATTGCATATACGACATTTGTCGCATTGCAATTGATGTACTGTTTAATGTCATATCTATGGTTTTCTGTACTATCAGCAAAATCTTTGCACACCTTGGCAACATCACACAATTTGCACCGATTTGCTCCGCACTTAACAAAAACCTTTGTTTCTTAGCCACGTGTACACACACTGGGTTGCTGAAATAACTAGGCTGGGGGATAAACTATCTTTTAGAGTACAAGCCTTTTTTGGCACCACTGCCACTCTTTGTGCCAAAATTTCATCCTCCTTTAGGAGGTACAGATTTTTGTGAATTAAACCACGGATGTTTTTGAAGTATGGATTATATGTGATTGCAAGTACTGGTTTTTGTGTTCTGTTATACTTTGTATTGCACATTGTTTTCTTTTGATTTGTCACAAGCTTTTCTCGGCTTTTGTTTTGGATAATTTTCATGGCTCTATTGAATTGTTTGTGACTGTAGCCCCTTTTTGTGAGCTGGTCCTGTAGTTGTTTTGCCTCTTCCAGGAATATGGAATGTGATGTGCAATTGCGTTTCAACGTAGTAAGTTCTCCAACTGGAATGGCTCTTATGGTTTGTATGGGATGGTTGCTGTTGGCCCGTAAAATGGTGTTTCCTGATGTGGGTTTGCGATATGTAGAACTTTGTATTGTCTGTCCTGGTATGCCTGTGAGCTGTAGATCCAGACAATTAACTGTAACTAAATCAATTTGCTGTGTGAACCTTAGATTGAACTGGTTGTCGTTCAAGTATTCCATGTACAGTAGTATGGAAGACATATCTCCTCTCCAAATAAGGAGAAGGTCATCTATGAATCTTCCATACCACTGTACATGGGTGGCAAAAGGATTGTGACTAAAGAAGATAGTGATTTCTTCCCAGTAGGACATTGTGAGGTTAGCCAATGAGGGGGAGTGTCTCGCCCCCATTGACACCCCACTGCGCTGAATGTAAAATTGACTGTTAAAACTAAAAAATTGTGTGACATTAAAAAACCATGTGACCTGTTTAATAAATTCACATAAATCACTTGTGTAGTTGCTGTGACAATCTAGGTGGTGTTCTAAGGCTCTTATGGCTACTGGCCAAGGTATGCAAGTATATAACGATACAACGTCGCAGGTGAGCCAACACCACCCAGACTGCCACTGCAAATCACTCAAATTATGCAATACATCCCTAGAGTCTTGCAAGTACCCCGGTACACGGCGGACAAGTGGCTGAAGCATTTGGTCCAGCCAGAGAGATAATCTCTCTAACAAGGACCCTCGGCTGGACACAATAGGGCGCATCGGGGTGGCAACACCCCCTTATGCGTTTTAGGTAAGGTGTACAGGATAGGCATGACAGGACTATCACCCAAAAGATACTCTTTTTCTCTCTCAATGAGCACATTTAAAGCTACTCCCTCACTTAGGAGGATGTTTAACTCCTTGGTAAATTTGGCAGTTGGATCTGCACCCAATTTACCATATGTTTGATCATCAGATAGCATTTCTTGTATTTGTGTTATGTAATCCTTTTTGTTCATAACAGTTACCATACCCCCCTTATCTGACAATCGAATGTCTTCTTGGAGGTCTTTTAAAGCTAATCTGTGTGCTTTACTTAAATTATTGTGCTTATGACTGTTCGTGTTTAGTTCTGTTTGTAAGTCCGGTTTAAGTGCGGAGCAAATCGGTGCAAATTATGTGATGTTGCCAAGGTGTGCAAAGATTTTGCTGATAGTACAGAAAACCATAGATATAACATTAAGCAGTACATCAATTGCAATGCGACAAATGTCGTATATGCAATTGAATGTACTGCTTGTAGCCTAAAATATGTGGGAAGCACTTCACGTCCATTAAAGATTAGGATCCGCGAGCATTTATATGACGCGGTCAAAGTAGAAAGTAATAGAAACAAATCGGGTGCATCCATACATTTTGCACAGGCTCACAATGGAAACATAAAGAATTTTGTAGCATATGGCATTGAGAAAGTTAAGAAGCCCACAAGAGGTGGTGACATACAAAGAAAATTGTTCAACCGGGAAGCCTTCTGGCAGTACACTCTGCGCACCAGAATACCGCAGTGTCTGAACATACGGAAGGAACTAATGTTACATTACTGAAAATATTTTCCATTGAACATACTTGAAGTTGCCATTTTATGTTCCAGTAGTTAATATGTCTACAACACTGACTTGATTATTAATTTCTTTAACATTTAATGTGGAAGTTTCAAAAATGCAATCGCAATGATTTCTTGGGACCAGTACACATTATGCGTTTATTGCTGATTCCGCTGTCGGTGTAGAATATATGCAACCTAACAGTTTGATTCACGAACAAACCGAGAGGAAACAGACAAGTGAAGGTTAACTGAAAGAGTTAACCTAATTTGTGGGAGGAGTCTGTACGCTACTTAAGGCAGAAACCTTGGGCACTGGGTCTCTGCTTCAGTATCGCCGTGTTTGTGCTTCCGGTTCCGGTTCTCGCATTTGTGGAGCCCTAGGGAAGGTAAGTGTGTAGCTTGGCTACGCTACGCTTAACTCACATATGTCTTTCATTTGTTAGGAGGGGGGCTCTGTAGCCCAGGCAGAAGGCACGACAGACGGCCGAGTTCAGATACACATAGTGCATGCTTCCGTACATACGGCCTCCTTATGCAGAGCGGCGACTGCACGTGTTAATGTTTACTTCCACCGGTCACGTGCTTATCTCGGGCAGTGTACAGGAATCACAGTGAGCACCGCTCCGTGGTATCTCAGGAATGCAGGAGGCAAGCCTTCTCTAGGGGGGTTGGGTAAGGATAAAGCCTACAGTACGCATGTTAAAGACCAGCCGGGCATCGTGATGTTCTATTGTGGGGGGGAGGGGTTTTCAAGTGCAGGTCTTACCTCTTCACCCCCTTTTCTTCTGCATGTGTCAGTGCAGAGCTGCCAATTGGCTCGACCCTTTTTAGGCTGCAAAAAAAAATAAAAAAAAATAAAAAGAGGGAGAGGCTGCTCTATATATATGTGATTGCTAGGTGGCACTTTCTAGTGTGACCACAAGGTTGCTAGTGTATTTTCTGGTCCTTGTCATATTCGAGGGGTAATGCTAGGTGGTTAACTGCAGGCGTGCTTTTCGTTTCAGGGTCCTGCATGATGCTAATAAAAGAGGGAATTTTGTTTTTCAGATATTTGTCTTGTCCCAAGATTTTCTTCGGCATTTCCGTGGTAGGGCAATCCGAGTATGTGTTTCTGTTTTATTATCGGAAGTACTTGTGGTCTCATGTATTGTGTATAATTAGGTCACATTTCAATCTCTTTCCACACGATCTTCCGTGGTTTAGGTTAACCTCCTTATTCATTGGCAGCAAGGTTGAAGTCTTTCTTCAGTAGTAATACATTCCGGGGATTTTTGTTTCTGCGTGAGTACTAGTAAATTAACCTCAATTTGTGGTCTTTATAGAGTTACTTGAGGCATAGGGGGAGGGTGCGGGCTTTATTAGTAACGCTCTCCTTTACGTCTATTTAGAGGCGGATTGCCGGGTCAATCCTCGAGTCCTCAGGTTATGGGGTTCAGGGATATTTTAAGGTTAAAAGATAGGAGCGGGGGAGGTGGAGGAAAGGGTTGCCAGTAGAGGTGGATTGCCCCGCCAGTCCTCGCGCCTCGTAGTCTGGTTAGTCACATAGTTCACTTGTCTTGTCTTCGAGCACTTCTCGAGGCTGATTGTTATCAATCCATGCGCCTCATGTTGTCTCCTCCTCGTCACATGGGTTATCTGCTTAGAGAGCTGTCTTCTGATTGGGGGTATTGTTGTTGTTACTTTAGGGGATGTCCCACGTCTCCGAGAGTATGGAAGAGGCAGCAGCCCCCCCTTCTCCGGCCAGATCTTCATCCATGGGTAGCGTGCAGTCGCTCAGGACCTGGACCATCCCCAAGATTACGGCCGAACTACGCCGTCGCGGGATTCCTTTCCCTGCCACGGCAAGGAAAGCCAAACTGTTTAGGCTCCTAAACTCACAAGGGACCCCAGGCCCTCAGGAGCAGACTGATCGTGAATCTGTTTCTCTAGTGCAGATTCACACTATTCTAAATTCGTTATCCGCATCCAAGCTGGATGTACAGAATAGGCACGTGACTCTCGAGGCTCGGTCTAACACCTCGGCTCAGGTGGCGCCACCCGTGTCCACTGGAACTACCCCGCCACAGGTACCCACGACAGTAACGGACCCATCGGGTACTGATGCCAATCGGGCATCCGCTCCAGCTACTTCTTCAGTCCCTCTTACTGGTGCTTTGGTCACACCGGGGTTGGGATTAGTGGTTCCCAATACGGATCCCACTCCTGGTCTGACTACCCCAGGTACGTCTGCTCCATTTGTAAATCTCATTCCAGCCCATTTCATACCTGAAGCTATCAGGAAAGACATCCTCGAGGGAAAAGATGTCAATCTTGCCTCTCTCCTGGTAGCTTCTCAAGACGTCTTGGACAACAAGACCTTTGCCTGTGGTGAAGTGTCCGTTGTTGTCAAAGCTCGAGATCCCAGACTCAACAGGAAGTTAAACATTCCGGAGTTTGTGTTGGCATTCGGATTTTTTAGGGATGTGGTATGTGCAGCCAGTCCAAATAGGAGAATTGAATTAGATCAATACCTCCATAAGTTGGTGGATTTAGGATATAAATATGGAGGATTCGCTTTCTATAACTACCATCGTTCGTTCTCTGCCAAAGCTGCCGCCACATTGTTTCAATTCCAACAGAATACGAATTGGGCTGTCTTGGACACGGAACTATTCTGCAGGCATTTTGCCGGTCTGAGGGCACCTTTGTGCGCCGTCTGCCAGTCCTCCACGCATGCCACTAATTGGTGCCCTGGCTCTGCAGCTTGCTCATCCGTGGCCGAGAACAGCTCTACACTCAAGTCACAGCCTGGGCCTAACATAGACAAGCTGGGTAGGCCAGTGCATTACTTAGGTAATGCTCAGATATGTAATAATTTTAACTACTCTTCGTGCAGGTTTAGTCAATGCCGTTTATTACATATCTGCAGCATTTGTCATAGGGCTCATCCTAAGACGCAATGCCCCAAAAAATCGGGTCCTGAGCCATGACTAGGCAGAGTCAATACTCAGGTCCTCAGGGCTTATCTGTGTGGTCATTCGGACACAGATTTAGTGGAATTCCTGTGCAAGGGGTTTGAGCAAGGTTTTCACACCGGCCTTGTTAGTCTTCCCCAAGAGACTTTTGAGTGTCGGAATCTTCTATCAGCATCCTGTAACCCCAGCATTGTAACCGAGCTCCTAAGGAATGAGGTGCTCAAAGGGTTTGTGATAGGTCCATTTCCTAGGGCTCCCTTCAATCAATGGAGGGTGAGCCCTATTGGGGTAGCATGCGGGAAATTTTCGAATAAACACCGTCTCATATACGACTTGTCAGCACCTCATTCTACTAATATCCCTAGTATTAATTCTCTGATACCACCCGAAGAGTTTAGCATGAAGTACACATCAGTGGACATGGCAATACAGCGAATCCTGAACCTTGGCCCCGGCACCTGGCTATCAAAGGTTGATATCTCCGATGCCTTTAAACTGTTACCTATACACCCAGACTTATGGCAGTGGCATGGGATCAAATAGGAGGGCCACGCGCCTGACCTTCGGGTCTTAAAGCAGCACCTGGCTGTTTGATACCTTTGCCTCTGCTGTAGAATGGTCTTTGGTCAATCAGTGGTCGTGCGCCAATGTATTACACTATCTGGATGACTTTCTGTTGCTTGAAGGTCCTAGTTGTGAGCCTAGGGATTTACAGACTGTTTTGTCAGTGTTTCAGTGTTTGAACATACCAGTAGCTGAGAAGAAAGTTGAGGGACCCTCCACTTCCATCACCTTTTTAGGGGTGGTACTGGACTCGACAGACATGGTGGCCAGACTCCCACAGGAGAAACTGGACCGGATCCGGACGGTGATTCACAGCATGGCTCGTTCTCCGGCTACAAATAGACAACAGCTCTTGAGCCTGTTAGGCATGCAAAATTTTGCCACGAGGATTATCCCTCAGGGCAGAGCGTTTGTGTCCCGATTATTAGCCTTGCTGCCTTCAGCTCCGGAGGCAGATTCTCCTGTGGTCCTTGATCAGGCATCAAGATCAGATTTGATGATGTGGGACCAATACCTGATGGGGTGGAACGGGATCTCATTGTTCATTCCCTTAGCTAATCAAACATCTCCAGTGGTCATCACGGACGCAGCGGCGTCAGCAGGTTACGCTGCCATATTCACCACACACTGGCTGCCAGAATCCTGGTCCCCGGAGCTCCTGGCTCTTCCAGAATTCACCATCACATCTGCTTTGAGATTGTTCCTGTCATGTCTGCTGCTCTGACATGGGGTCATTTATGGAAGGGGCAGTCTGTGGTCTTCTATACAGACAACATTGCCGTTCGAGATATAATATGCAAAGGCAGGTCTCGGTCTCTTACAATAATGTCTTTCCTTCACAGATTAATTCACACTGCTCTCACTCAGGAATTTCACATAGAATGTATTCATATTGAGGGGAAAAAGAACATCGCCACTGACGCCCTTTCCCGCTTTAACTTTCAGATCTTCCGTAAAGTCATGCCAGATGCAGATTGGGTGGCCACTCGGGCACCCCCGTTCAGTGCTTTGATGCTGGATTAGACAGACACTACCTAGGGGCCTTAGAATTAATTAATCACTCGCTAGCAAACAACACTGCTAGATCTTACAAGATGGCCTGCAACGCTTTTCTTAAATTCCATCACAAACATCCATCTTATTCCCCTTTTGATTTACAGTACATTCTAGCGTTCATATCATTTTGCCACTCATCACTCAAATTGTCCCATAGCTCTATACGATTATATTTAGCCGGGGTACAACATTTCCGGTCACTTTGTCACCCCAGTTTGCCTTCCATCCTCGGAACTCATCCGGTCAAAGCAGCTCTGAAGGGGATACAGAAATTACAGAAACCTAAACTACCATCCAGAGTTCCTGTGTCCGCTGCAAATTTTCAACTGTTCAGTACCATTCTGGATGGCAGTCCGTTTGGGGTCTCCGCTAGTAAGGTTATCAAAGCAGCCATTTATCTAGCCTATTACGGATTTCTTCGACCGGGTGAGTTCACCAAGACTACATATAATGCCTCGGTATTGTTAATAAGACATTTATCCCCAGCGGGGTCGGGTTTCAAGCTATCACTGGGGCACACTAAGACGCAGCAGTTAAAGCATGATGAAATCAACATCTACCCATCCAATAACCAATGGTGTCCAGTCAAGGTCCTGCATCAATTGCTGAGGTTGCTTCATGACAAACCCCCAAGTTCGCCATTATTGCCATTTCCCGTGTTGCCCCTTACATCTCGGGATTTTGTAAGACATGTTCGTATCTTAGCTCGCAATGCAGGTATGGATCCAGCTACGGTGTCGGGGCATTCTTTCAGGATGGGGGCCGCATCCTCTGCATCCAGGCATGCTGTCCCATCTCACATTATTAAAAAGTTGGGAAGATGGAGGTCTCCTTGCTTCAACAGATACATACCAGATCTACAAGTGGAAATGGCTACTGCATTTGGCCAGCTGGCTAATGTTTAGATTGTATTTGTTGTTTAAACAAATAAATATTTATTATTTCATTCACCTACTTGAGTGTGTTTTGCCCTCTTCTTCATAGGCTAAGGCTCATGTTGTTAGGATTATTATACGTCTGATACATTGTAACTTGACCACAATAAAGACTTTTTTCATGCAATAGTAAGTTTTAAATATAACCTGTTCTTGTAAGAAGTTTTAAGGTACACGAAGGGTGTTTATATAAGTCTTCTTGAAGTAAGTGCTCCTCCCTCTTGAATTCAGCATTCAGCAATATGTCTACAACACTGTCTTGATTATTAATTTCTTTAACATCTAATGTGGAAGTTTCAAATATGTAATCGCAATGATTTCTTGGGACCAGTACACATTATGCGTTTATTGCTGATTCCGATGTCGGTGTAGAATATATGCAAACTATCAGTTTGATTCACGAACAAACCGAGCGGAAACAGACAATAAAGACTTTTTTCATGCAATAGTAAGTTTTAAATATAACCTGTTCTTTTAAGAAGTTTTAAGGTACACGAAGGGTGTTTATATAAGTTAAGTCTTCTTGAAGTAAGTGCTCCTCCCTTTTGAATTCAGCATTTAAGAGGTGAGGAACACACAGGTGGTGTGGTGATCAAGAACACGCATGCGTTCGAAACGCGTCCATAGGAGTAGTTTGCTGACCAGGTGAAGGTGCATGGTGTGTGCTCTGTATTTTTAAAGAACAAGTTCAATAAAGGATCTACGTTTTTAAGGGACTGCTGGACTACCTTTCTTCATTTTCTCACAAGTATCAAGCCTGGCTGGGCTCGAGTCCTTGCAGACCATGGAGGAGTTGAGCTGATAGAACTTTATTTCTTATTCATTTGTTATGTATTTTGGCTGACTTTCGAGCTCCCTCTGAAGACCACGTTCACACCCAATTTCCATACATCAGAGCACTACACACCCCACTGAAGACGTCAGTACAAACACTCCATTATTCTCCTCCTAATTGCCAGCCAGTAAGGCAGAAAGCACATACTGCTATAATATGGTGACGGGACAGCAGAATAAATGCAATCGCAAAGAAAAAGCTGCTGAATTGTTTTCCTCGTCTGCACAGCAGGAGCAAACGGAGGTGAATTTTAAAGTACTATTGCATGACTTAGAAAAAATACTCACACAGGAAACAAGAGTTTGGTGGGATCAAGCAACTCTAAGCAATTATCTAAGTCAAGAAATGATACCGAGAGGATTGAGAGTAAAAAAAATCCCAACCACAATTTACTGTGATGAGATGTTGCAGAAGTGGAACCAGGCACTCACAGTATGTTCATAAACTCTTATCAATGTCATTACAAAATATGAAGCAATCAAACTGGATGATTTAGAAATGGACATAGAAAAAACAAAAGAAGAAGTTGAAAAATACAAAAATTTACCGGATTATGACTCATTTCTGGAAAAAATAAATGATAGAGTGGAGAAGCTGAAAAATTATATCATGGAAACGAAAAAAGTCAAATATAAAAGGGACACTAAGGATTATACGTTAAACCAAGTATATGATTGGCACAAATGGGATAAAAATGAGAATGTTCCCAGATCCATTCTGAAAAGGGGTGGATACAGGAGGAAGCCGCGTAATCATCCCAAAGTGACCTTCAGCTCTACAGAGGCAGATACAGATGATGCGGAAAGCACAGGCTCAGAAAGTTCAACGTTACAACCTAAAAGAAATACCTCTTATCAACACAAATCAAAAAACTGGAAGGGCAAAAGAGGAAAAAAACCAGAAGGGCCGGATGAAAACATAGAGGGAGACACCGTGGAGCAAACGCTGCAGACCCGGAGCAGGGTGAAAAAAGCAGCGTCCTAAATCTGTCGTCAAAGGATTTAAGCCCAGAACATGTCGAAATATTAGCCCTTGGTTTGAATTTTGCACCAACCAATAATTTTGATGTGTTTTACACTCTAACAGAAATAAATACATTTGTCTGAAACTTAGCAGTTAAAGTCATTTTTACAATCCAGAAGAGGAACTAAACATGGTACAGGACCAACAAACCAGCAACTCATATTCCACACTAATGTTTTCAGAACAGTTGGCACTAAAGGAACTTGAGGATCTCGACATGGAAAACGAAGAGCAAACAAGGGACATTGAGAAAAACAAACATCACAAAATAAAAAATCCATATTTTTATCCGGTACAGGTGAGAACCGAGGGAATGGACAAATTCCAAGAGACCATAGAAAGAGAACTTACGGACTTACAAACAGAACTAAACACGAACAGTCATAAGCACAATAATTTAAGCAAAGCACACAGATTAGCTTTAAAAGACCTCCAAGAAGACAAATCGATTGTCATTCGAATGTCAGATAAGGGGGGTATGGTAACTGTTATGAACAAAAAGGATTACATAACACAAATACAAGAAATGCTATCTGATGATCAAACATATGGTAAATTGGGTGCAGATCCAACTGCCAAATTTACAAAGGAGTTAAACATCCTCCTAAGTGAGGGAGTAGCTTTAAATGTGCTCATTGAGAGAGAAAAAGAGTATCTTTTGGGTGATAGTCCTGTCATGCCTATCCTGTACACCTTACCTAAAAAATGCATAAGGGGGTGTTGCCACCCCGATGCGCCCTATTGTGTCCAGCCGAGGGTCCTTGTTAGAGAGATTATCTCTCTGGCTGGACCAAATGCTTCAGCCACTTGTCCGCCGTGTACCGGGGTACTTGCAAGACTCCAGGGATGTATTGCATAATTTGAGGGATTTGCAGTGGCAGTCTGGGTGGTGTTGGCTCACCTGTGACGTTGTATCGTTATATACTTGCATACCCTGGCCGGTAGCCATGAGAGCCTTAGAACACCACCTAGATTGTCACAGCAACTACACAAGTGATTTATGTGAATTTATTAAACAGGTCATATGGTTTTTAATGTCAGTTTTGACAGTCAATTTTACATTCAGCGCAGTGGGGTGTCAATGGGGGCAAGACACTCCCCCTCATTGGTTAACCTCACAATGTCCTACTGGGAAGAAATCACTATCTTCTCTAGTCACAATCCTTTTGCCACCCATGCACAGTGGTATGGAAGATTCATAGATGACCTTCTCCTTATTTGGAGAGGAGATATGTCTTCCATACCACTGTACATGGAATACTTGAACGACAACCAGTTCAATCTAAGGTTCACACAGCAAATTGATTTAGTTACAGTTAATTTTCTGGATCTACAGCTCACAGGCATACCAGGATAGACAATACAAAGTTCTACATATCGCAAACCCACATCAGGAAACACCATTTTACGGGACAACAGCAACCATCCCATACAAACCATAAGAGCCATTCCAGTTGGAGAATTTACTAGGTTGAAACACAATTGCACATCACATTCCATATTCCTGGAAGAGGCAAAACAACTACAGGACCAGCTCACAAAAAGGGGCTACAGTCACAAACAATTCAATAGAGCCATGAAAATTGTCCAAAACAAAAGCCGAGAAAATCTTGTGACAAATCAAAAGAAAACAACGTGCAATACAAAGTATAACAGAACACAAAAACCAGTACTTGCAATCACATATAATCCATACTTCAAAAACATCCGTGGTTTAATTCACAAAAATCTGTACCTCCTAAAGGAGGATGAAATTTTGGCAGGTCTTTTGGCACAAGGAGTAGCAGTGGTGCCAAAAAAGACTTGTACTCTAAAAGATAGATTATCCCCCAGCCTAGTTATTTCAGAAACCCAGTGTGTGAACACGTGGCTAAGAAACAAAGGTTTTTTTTTTAAGTGCGAAGCAAATCGGTGCAAATTATGTGATGTTGCCAAGGTGTGCAAAGATTTTGCTGATAGCACAGGAAACCATAGATATGACATTAAGCAGTACATCAATTGCAATGCGACAAATGTCGTATATGCAATTGAATGTACTGCTTGTAGCCTAAAATATGTGGGATGCACTTCACGTCCATTAAAGATTAGGATCCGCGAGCATTTGTATGGCGCGGTCAAAGTAGAAAGTAATAGAAACAAATCGGGTGCATCCATACATTTTGCACAGGCTCACAATGGAAACATAAAGAATTTTGTAGCATATGGCATTGAGAAAGTTAAGAAGCCCACAAGAGGTGGTGACATACAAAGAAAATTGTTCAACCGTGAAGCCTTCTGGCAGTACACTCTGCGCACCAGAATACCGCACGGTCTGAACATACGGAAGGAACTAATGTTACATTACTGAAAATATTTTCCATTGAACATACTTGAAGTTGCAATTTTATGTTCCAGTAGTTAATATGTTTACAACACTGTCTTGATTATCTAATATGGAAATTTAAAAAATGTAATCGCAATGATTTCTTGGGACAAGTACACATTATGCGTTTATTGCTGATTCCACTGTCTGTGTAGAATATATGCAACCTAACAGTTTGATTCACGAACAAACCGAGAGGAAACAGACAATAAAGAATTTTTTCATGCAATAGTAAGTTTTAAATATAACCTGTTCTTGTAAGAAGTTTTAAGGTACACGAAGGGTGTTTATATAAGTCTTCTTGAAGCAAGTGCTCCTCCCTCTTGAATTCAGCATTTAAGAGGTGTGGAACACACAGGTGGTGTGGTGATCAAGAACGTGCATGCATTCGAAACACGTCCATAGGAGTAGTTTGCTGACCAGGTGAAGGTGCATGGTGTGTGCTCTATATTTTTGAAGAACAAGTTCAATAAAGGATCTACGTTTTTAAGGGACTGCTGGACTACCTTTCTTCCTTTACTCACAGTGTTACACTTGGTTTAACATGCTTACCAGGACTGTGTCGATCCTGTTCGGCGGGAGTTGGAGGGCCGCACTGATGGGTGACCTCCGCGCAATGTCAGGGATGTCATATGTCAGGCCCGGCAGCCACTGCAGCTCACGTAAGGTGCCCGCAGCCGCAGCTCTGGCTGTGGTACAATATGGTGAGTTGCCAGGGTGACTACAGCGTCCAATCCCCGATCTGCGCTGACATATATTGGCCAATGCATGGCCGAAATTTGTGAGGGAATTGCCATACCTCTGCATAGCCCTTGGCGTACCTCTAGTGGTACGCATACCTCTGGTTGAGAACCCCTGTCTTTAAGCACAACCATACTGCTGAACACATTTATGTCATTACAATCTTTGCACGGTTGTAAGCTACTTTGCAATTTCCTTGTTTTACCTCACCAATTTTCCTGACATGTTCTAAATCCTATTACAGTTCGAAGCCTCTCTCTACCCACTAAGGCTACAGACCCTTTGCTGCGTACAAGCTTCCAATGCTTCCGGGAGAGCTGAGTCCCAGCTTGTGTGACTAAGCGATCAGTTCAGCACAGGCGCTTATGCTGTATGCAAATTCATATGCAGGGGTCCTTTGCCAGGCGTGTTCATGTAAGCGTGCAAGACAGCATGGGAGAGTGGGTAGAGCTCTGCAGGAAGCAAACTCATCACCCCAGAAAAAGATGTACACTTTAGGAACTCAGTTATAAGAGTGTGTCCTGTAGGTATACCTATGGACCAATAGGCAATTGGTTTGACCTGGGACTGAACCAAGGTCCCCATGCCTGTAGGTTTCATCATGTCTTCTTTATGCATGGAAGTTCCTGGGTTCAATCCCCCAGTGAAATCACTGGTTATGTAAGGATTAAACCTTTCTATGAAATAAACTAATTTCTGGGACTTATTTTTTAAATTAGCTTAAAATACTACTTTTTACCATGTGATTAAGGTGTGGTCTTTGAGAATTGACTGTTTTTAGTTTATATTTTTCATCTCCCCGAAAACATTCCACCAATAAAATAAACATTTTATTGCTAAATTCATAAAACTTGTGCTCCAGCTCTGCGTAAACATATTTTGTCACAATGGGAGAAAAGAAATTCCTCTTACAGCTGCCTGCTGTTTTATATACATTATGTACAGCTGCCATCTGCTGCACTCTTCATCTACAAAAGGCCACACATACTATTAGATGTAAGTTGTACTTCCTTATTGAGCACTGGCATTTTATAATATCTATCTGTCTGTCTATCTATCTGTGTATGTAAATAAACTGCACTAAAGTTTCACGCATATCAGAGTGTTGCACAATTTTTTTTTCCATTTCGGTGTGGATATCCTTTATGATCCGTGACCTGTGACATTTATCACAACCGTCACTGCTTGCTATATGTGTGGTTGTGCTCCTCCTGCTGTGTTAATCTGTGTGTGTGTGTATATATATATATATATATATATATATATATATATAATGTAACCAGCTCTGGGTCCATCTTTCCTGGGCACACTTATGTGGAAGAAGTAGGTAAGATGGAAGGCATGCAGTAACCCAAAGTCACCATGCTTCGAATGGTCCCACTTCCAGAGAGGGGGGACTAGGCAGCCCCAGTGCCCGGGCTAGAGTTCACCCTTCTTCCCTTCCTGGGTACACTTGTCTGGGAGCTCCCCGGTGAGACCCCCAGAGGGACTTGTAAAAATCCCAGAGGCCTAGTTCTCTGCAGGGGGACAAGGAGGCCAATGTACCCAGGTCAGAGTGAACCTTTCCTGAGCAGACCTGTGTGGAAGAGGTAGGGTAGATGGAGAGTAGGCAGTACCCCAAAGTCACCACTGGGTGGTTCCAGTGCTCCGAATAGTCCCACTTCTAGAGAGGGGACTTGGCAGCCAGTGCCTTTGCCAGAATGTACCTTTCCCAGGTAGACCTGTGTGAAAGGTCCAATATGAGACCTCCAGAGGGATTGGAAAAAAAAATCCCAGAGACATGATTTTCTGCAGGGGGACAGGGTGGCCCTAGTGCCGGAGCCAGAGTTCACCCTTCTTCCCTTCCTGGGTACACTTGTCTGGGAGGTCCCCGGTGAGTACCCCAGAGGGACTTGTAAAAATCCCAGAGGCTTGGTTCTCTGCAGGGGGACAAGGCAGCCAATGTACTCAGGCCAGAGTGAACCTTTCCTGAGCAGACCTGTGTGGAAGAGGTAGGGTTGATGGAGAGTATGAAGTACCTCAAAGTCGCCACTGGGTGGTGCCAGTGCTCCGAATGGTCCCACTTCTAGAGATGGGACTTGGCAGCCAGTGCCTTGGCCAGAATGTACCTTTCACAGGTAGGCCTGTGCGGAAGGTCCAAGATGAGACCACCAGAGGGATTTTTTTAAAAATCCCAGAGGCCGGGGGGGACAAGGCAGCCCCAGTGCCTGAGCCGTTCCCTGGTCGCCATCGCCCTCTGGTGTATGCAGCCGGGGTCCCTCGGGGGGAAGCAGGATTAGGGAAGGAGGACAGGGCCCTGCTTTTGGCGCAGATGTGAAACAGGATAGACTGTACTCAGTGCGCCCCGACCACATCGAACTGCTATGGTGGGAAGGCCCACGCCCTCCTATCCCTCGCAGGTAGGACCTGTCTGAGTCGGAGGGCTTGACGCGAAACCCTGTGTTGAAATGAAGGTGGGATACTGTTTCCGTCATCCAGGCGGCAGGCGCACCACCAGCCCGTATTGTCTTCCCCGTCAGGGAGGTAGAGCATGCACTTGTGCGATAGGACCCAAAAGATAGTGAACTATGCCTTGACAGGGCAAAGCCAGAGGAAATTCTGATGGAGGTCCACAGCGGTTCTGATGTGCAAAGTGGTCAACCCGCACAAGCGTGCTTAGCGGAGAGGTAGGCGGGTATGCGGAGGCAGCATAGTTGGCCCACCATGAGTCAGGTGTCTTCGCTCAACCAATAAGCATCATTCTCAAGCGCCACGTGTAAACTAGATGAACTTTGACCTCTGTGGAAGCGACACATGGAAGATAGATAACTTAGACCTTTGTGGAAACAGTTTGAGTAATTTCATTAAAACTTGTTTTCTTTACTTAAATCCAGTTTAACTGACATTTGATATTTGATTAGCAGTTAATTCTAGTTTGTATAAAGGCATTCAATAAATATTCTAGTTGGTACGAATGTGTTCGGTAAATATTCTAGTTTGTATGAAGGCATTCAGCAAAAATGTCAACATAGGCATTCAGTCAAAACTATATATATATATATATATATATATATATATATATATATATATGACATTTCACAATTCAATGTTCAGAATGAATTAGGGAAATATTTTATCTTGTATTTATAAGATAGATTATTTACACTTACACTTGCTTGTACTTTCAATTTATGCAAAGCTTTTTGAAACAGTAGTCACCATATAAACTCTAACCTGAAAGGAGGCAATTTGGTATAGTGCAATGTTGTCTTCTTTCATGAAACACATCTCTAAAAAAAGAGACAACTTTAGGGAAACTAAAAAACATGCAAATTGCAAAGAACAAAGAAAAATTGTGGTAGCTATGGCCTTTAAACAGGGACTTCAATTTACCTACCTTGACAAATGTATAAATGTATTCTTCCCAAATGTATAACTGAAACCAAGCGTACAGTATGTTCTTATGTTAATATCTATGCGTCAAATGTGTTGTGCGGTAATAACTCAATTATGAATTATGAATTATGGTCATATAATATCAATATTAATTATGAAACATTTACATTTTTTAAAATTATCAAAATTAGGACCTGGTGAATTGTAGACAAAGCCAATGAATACAATTCACATCTGAGTCCGACTATTTCCTCAGATAACAACAAGTTCTTTTTATAACGGGATGACATTAACTCTTAAGGATGTAGTTTTGCAATATACAATAATACACAGGTATTATAAAAGCATGCAGCTTTATTGGTTGTAAGGTTATAAACATAAATGAGTAACAAACACAATGAAATATGCAAATTAATATCAATTAGATATATTAGTAAACTTTACAAGCTTGTTAATGTCTACATATAGTAGAACAATACACGTGAGTAGTAAGTAACTTGTTACAATAAAACAAAAGCTACTAGGTTAGGAATATCATATAAGAAAAGGGTTACATATCACTGTGGTCAGAATGATATCAAGATGGGCAATATCTAATCATAGACATCTCAATATGGAATGCTAAATGCACTCCCCGCCCCCTTCTAACCAACTACAAATCACATGATTCCAAGAATGAGCAAATACATCTAAGGATATAAACATGTAAGAAATTGAATATACTTCCGCCTCATTCTGGACTATTATCTATACATAATCTTGGTAAGACATTAAGACAAATAGCAGAGTTTTATGATCTTGCTAGACTATATTTTAGGAGGAAGAACTTGAAACAAGTTTCCTGTGTGGGAAATATACTTATAACATTTAGTTTGGCGAGTAGGAATTCTATCAATATGTCTAAGCAGTAATTTAATAGTGTTGCTCGCGAATATTCGCAATTCGAATATTATTCGCGAATATCGCATATTCGCGAATATTGCGCTATATATTCGTAATTACGAATATTCTTTTTTTTTTTTTTTTCTTCACAGTACACATCACAGTGATCACCCCTCTCTGCTTCCAGCTTGTGTGGTGTAAAGAAGGCTGTAATACTACTGTGTGAGACTGGCGTGCGAAAATTCGAATATGCGAAAATTAGCATATGCTAATTTTCGTATATGCGAATTTTCACATATGTAAATTTTCGTATGCTCGTATTTTCGCATACGCGAAAATAAAACGAGAATATAACGAATATGCGAATATTCGCGAATATATGACGAATATTTGTCCATATATTCGCGAATATTCGCGAATTCGAATATGGCCTATGCCGCTCAACACTATAATTTAATGCTTTGATAGATTATGAGTCTTGATTCTTCTGTAGTTAGAATGGAGTATCACAATATCCTAAAACTATAATCTCAATATGGAGATAATTATTTTATTTAATAAATTTTTTCCCCAATCTTAATGGTATAATTCCTTCCACATTATCCAAATTGACAAAAAAAAGAGGAGAGAACGGGCACCACCTAAATACACCCCCCCTGGTGCAAGCAAGTTGCTAAAATACAAATAATGACATCACTATGACATCACTATAATACCCATGCATTGAGCATATCACCCATAATGCATTTCCTGTCGGTGTAATGTCAACTACCCATACGCTAGCGGGTGCTATTGCATAAGAAAATAGCATCATTACCATTAAGGGTTAACTGTCCATAACTGGTCTCAAACCCACATTCCACACTTGACGTATGGAACCATTATTAAAAATTCAGGGATTATTTTTTGCATATATAAGTAATAAAAACCTGGATTCTAATAGACATCTTGGAGCCTACCTAGACATCACAATTTATTGGAGAGATAAGAATACCATGGAGGAGTCTTTCACATAGACGTGTGAATCTCTCTCTGTGTCTGGTCAAATGAGTAATTAATTATTAGTCAGAATAACTAGCCCTCTTATCTTTCTTATCTCTCTTATCTAAACAGCCATAAATATCTAAAGCGATAAGAAGTATTCTTCTCCCAGACTGGCACTTGTAGAGGAGAACTTTAGAATACAGTGTGGTCTATTTAGAACATACAACATGGTCGACACATCATGCTATTATTCTGTTAAACATAGTGATTCATTTTTGGGGCCTACAATAAGTACGACAAATGTAAAATGTAGGCCAATTAAAATTGATTGGGAATATAGTAAGGCTTGCTAGCAAACATAAGGTAACTCACTTTATTATGGCAGGAAACTTCTATTTAGATCCTTCTAAAAGAACATACAAACCCAGACAAACACAAACTAACAAATAGCCGGAATTTACATGATGTGCGGCATTATTACATTTTGAAAGAGATTATAGTCAGATCACCCCTGTTCATTTTCAAAGGAAAAATGGTACTGCATTCTAGATGTCAGTGAAGATTAGAATATGTATTGTTCGTATAAAGATGCTAGAAATAAAAGTTTATGGGAGAGCATTGTATCAAGTTAATATATGAAAATGTAAGACAGGAAAAGAACTGATAACGTCATTTTAAATGCTATGTATTTTGAAGAAAAGGAATAAACCCATACAAAGCAGGAAACCTTATTAAAGTTAAACTTATGTTACCACAAAAGTATTCCAGTTAGGGAATAGCATAGATATGAATTTACTTACACCAAGGCCCAAAAGGGGCCCACAAAACCCTTTCTTTGATTCCCTAACTCATAAAATGTAACTTTTATTTCATCCAGATAAAATAAAAAATAATAAATATTTAATTGTGCATCCAGTGATTTGTGAGTTAAAATGTTCAGGAGCACCAGATTCAATTAATTAGGTAGCACCAGTGCTTTGTATCATGCTCCTAATAGTAACATAGTTCATCAGGCTGAAAAAAGACCAGAGTCCATCTAGTTCAACCTGTATCCCTTATGAGTCCCCACTGAGTTGATCCAGGGGAAGGCAAAAAAAACCCTCAAATCTAGAGGTAAAAATTCCTTCCCGACTCCAAATATGGCAGTCAGAATAAATCTCTGGATCAACATGCTGTCCCTAAATATCTAGTATACATAACCATCAATGTTATTATTCTCCAAAAATTCATCCAGAACCCTTTTGAACTCTTTTAAAGAGTTCACCATGACCACCTCCTCCAGGAGAGAATTCCACAGTCTCACTGCTCTTACAGTAAAGAACCCCCATCTGTGGTGGTGTAGAAACCTTCTTTCCTCTAAACGTAGAGGATGCCCCCTTGTTATAGATACAGTCCTGGGTATAAATAGATCATGGGAGAGAACATTGTACTGCCCCTGATATATTTATACATAGTTATTAGGTCTCCCCTAAGCCTTCTTTTTTCTAAACTAAATAACCCCAATTCTGATAATCTTTCTGGGTACTGTAGTACTCCCATTCCTCGTATTACTCTAGTTGCCCATCTTTGAACCCTCTCCAGCAAAACTATATCTTTCTTGTACACTGGGGCCCAGTACTGTACACATTATTCTATGTGTGGTCTGACTAGTGATTTGTACAGCGGTAGAATTATTTCTATTTTGTGGGCATCTATTCCCCTATTGATGCCCCCCATGATTTTATTTGCCTGGGCCGCAGCTGCCCGACACTGGTCACTACAGCTAAGTTTACTATTAACTAAGACCCCTAAGTCCTTTTCCACGTCAGTCGTCCCAAGTGTCCTCCCATTTAATATATAACCCCGTCCCGGATTTTTCCTCCCCATGGGCATTACCTTACATTTATCAGTGTTAAACCTCATCTGCCACTTCTCAGCCCAAACCTTCAACCTATCCAGATCCATTTGTAACAGTGCACTGTCCTCTATTGTGTTTACTGCTTTGCAGAACTTAGTATCATCTGCAAAGATTGCTACTTTACTATTCCACCCCTCTACAAGGTCAAAAATAAATATATTAAATAGAACAGGACCCAAGACTGACCCCTGTGGTACCCCACTAGGAACAGTCACACAATCAGAATAAGTACAATTAATAACCACCCTCTGTTTACTATCACTGAGCCAGTTACTTACCCACATTCCCCCCCAGCCCGATGCTTCTCATTTAATGCAACAATCTTTGGTGTGGCACCGTATGAAATGCTTTGGAAAAATCCAGATATATGACATACAGCGATTGCCCCTGGTCCAGTCTGGAGCTCACCTCCTCATAAAAGCTGATCAAGTTAGTTTGACAGGACCAATCCCTCAAAAAGCCATGCTGATATGGAGTCATACATTTATTTTTATCAACATACTCCAAAATACCATTTCTTAGAAAACCCTCAAACTGTATATACATTTTACAGTGATAATTTAATATATTCCTAATAGTCTCCCATTTAGTGTCAGTATTCATATTTTTGAGGACATTATCCCATTTTATATTGTTAAGGGCTTCTCTGAGTTGATCGAACTTTGCCTTCCTAAAGTTCATTATTTTTGTGGCCCCTCGAGAGATTCCCTTATTGAAGAACAAGTTATAATTAGAGATGAGCGAACTTTTCAAAAATTAGATTCGGCCGATTCGCCGAATTTTCTGAAAAAGTTTGTTTCGATCCGAATTTGTTCGCAGCGAATCGATATTAAATAAGGCTATTTCTAGCCTACATAAAGCCTCTATAGGGGTATAGAACACTTTGCTGTGTCCTAAAATGCATATGGAGTGTGCTGGGGTAGTGAAATAATATTGTTATTCAGAATAGCATGCAGATTACCAGCATTGCTCTTAGAATCACTGCCGCACAGCAGCACAATGACAGAGCCTGGTGGTGGCATCAGTGTCAGGAGACCATATAGTGACTGAGTGACATAGCGTGGAGGTGTTGGCAGCATGAGGACACCATATGGTGGCTGAATGACACAGCGTGGAGGTGTTGGCAGCATGAGGAGACCATATAGTGGCTGAATGGCACAGCGTGATGGTGTTGGCAGCATGAGGACACCATATAGTGGCTGAATGGCACAGCGAGGAGGTGTTGGCAGCATGAGGACACCATATTGTGGGTGAATGGCACAGCGTGGAGGTGTTGGCAGCATGAGGACACCATATAGTGGCAGAATGACACAACGTGGAGGTGTTGGCAGCATGAGGACACCATATAGTGGCTGAATGGCACAGCGTGGAGATGTTGGCAGCATGAGGACACCATATAGTGGCTGAATGACACAGCGTGGACATATTGGCAGCGAGAGGATACCATTTAGTGGCTTAATGGCACAGCATGGAGTTGGCTGATGCACTAGTACACTACACACCAGGGCTACACAATCTCCCCCCCCCCCCCCCCCCAAAAAAAAAAAAAAAAAAAAAAAAAACACAATATGAGAAGTTTTGACAAAGATTTCTCATAGGTAGCACCCGCTATCCAAAAATTAGAAATTCCCAGACCCAGGCCCCACCTCTGCGGCATCAGTGACCCATATATTGCCTGAAGGACACAGCCTGGAGTTGGCTGATGCACCAGTACACACCAGGGCTTCACAATGCCCCCCCAAAAAACAAGACATTGAGAAATTTTTCACAAAGATTTCTCATAGGTAGCACCCGCTATCCAAAATTTTGAAATTCACAGAGCCAGGAACCACCTCTGCGGCATCAGTAACCCATATATTGCTTGAAGGACACAGCCTGGAGTTGGCTGATGCACCAGTACACACCAGGGCTTCACAATCCCCCCTCCAAAAAGAACACAATGAGAAATTGTTGTCCAAGATTATATATATATTGCCTGAATGACACAGCCTGGAGTTGGCTGATGCAAGAGTACACACCAGGGATTCACAATTCCCACCAAAAAACAACACAATTAGAAATTTATGACCAAGATTTCTCATAGGTAGCACCCGCTATCCAAAAGAAATTGAAATTCACAGACCCAGGCCCCACCACAGCGGCATCAGTAACCCATATATTGGCTCAAGGACACAGCCTGGAGTTGGCTGATGCACCAGTACACACCAGGGCTTCACAACCCCCCCCCCCCAAAAAAAAAATAAAAAAATAAAAAACAAGACCTTGAGAAATGTTTCACAAAGATTTCTCATAGGTTGCAACCGCTATGCCAAATTTTGAAATTCACAGACCCAGTCCCATCCTCTGCGGCATCAGTAACCCATATATTGCATGATGGACACAGCCTGGAGTTGGCTGATTCAAGAGTACACACCAAGGCTTCACAACTCCCCCTTAAGAACAACATAATGATAATTTTTTTGACAAAGATTTTTAAATTTTTTTTGATAAAAACAATCTCAAATGAACGAGTTGATGAGGCCCCAAAATTAGCGTGTCTCTATCTTTCAAGGACAGGTGCATGTTACACGCTGAAACCAGTTAGTGATAGGGATCTGGGATTGCAATTATTTATCCTTAAAACGAGGAATTACAAGTAAGTGAGGGTCATAAGCTTGCGTTGATTAAATCCCTGCCCTTTGTACACACTGCCCGTCGCTACAACCGATTGGATTGTTTAGTGAGGTCCTCAGATCAGCCCAGGCGGGGTAGGAGAAGGCCCTGGCAGAGCGCCGAGAATTTAACGATCATTGTTGAAATTTGCATTAAGCATGTATTTAGCTACTGCTAAACATCCAAAAATTTAAGGCCAAAGGCCAGAGTCACCAGGGAGGCAAGTAGTTTGTGAAAGACACAGAATGAGTCTGGAGCAGTCATTTGCAGTACCCAAGAGGGTTTCATAACCCCTTACATTTAAAAATCAATGTTTACATTTGCATTAAGCATGTATTTAGCTACTGCTAAACTTCAAAAAATTATACGCCCAAGGCCTGAGGCACCAGTGAGGCAAGTAGCTTGTGAAAGACACAGAATGAATCTGGAGCAGTCATTCGCAGTACCCAAGAGCGTTTCATAACCCCTTACATTGAAAGATCAATGTTTACATTTGCATTAAGCATGTATTTAGCTACTGCTAAACATCCAAAAATTTAAGGCCTAAGGCCAGAGGCACCAGGGAGGCAAGATGTTTGTGAAAGACACAGAATGAGTCTATAGCAGTCATTCGCAGTACACAAGAGGGTTTCATAACCCCTTACATTTAAAGATCAATGTTTACATTTGCATTAAGCATGTATTTAGCTACTGCTAAATTTAAAAAAATTACAGGCCCAAGGCCAGAAGCATCAGTTTCCCCCATATTAGGAGCATAGTTGTCCCCCAGATTAGGAGCATAGATGCCCCCCAGATTAGGCAGCATAGATGTCCCCCAGATTAGGAGTATAGATGTCCCCCGGATTAGGCAGCATAGATGTCCCCCAGATTAGGAGCATAATTGTCCCCCAGATTAGGCATCATAGATGTCCCCCAGATTAGGAGCATAATTGTCCCCCAGATTAGGCAGCATAGATGTCCCCCAGATTAGGCAGCATAGATGTCCCCCAGATTAGGCAGCATAGATGTCCCCCAGATTAGGAGTATAGATGTCCCCCGGATTAGGCAGCATAGATGTCCCCCAGATTAGGAGCATAATTGTCCCCCAGATTAGGCACCATAGATGTACCCCAGATTAGGAGCATAATTGTCCCCCAGATTAGGCAGCATAGATGTCCCCCAGATTAGGCAGCATAGATGTCCCGCACATTAGGAGCATAGTTGTCCTCCAGATTAGGAGCATAGTTGTCCACCAGATTAGGAGCATAGTTGTCCCCCAGATTAGGAGCATAGTTGTCCCCCAGATTAGGCAGCATAGTTGTCCCCCAGTCAGCGCGGGCCGGTCAGAGCCAATCAAAGGGCCGTATGTGACAGGTCTGCCCCAGAGGGTTTCATAACCAACCATAATAGAGAACATTTTGTTGTAGGAGCATGGTCAATCTACTCAGACCCATCTGTCATTGGTGGCTGGAAATCCTGGCTGATCCATCCCTGATTCATCTTGACAAACATCAGTCTCTCCACATTTTTAGTGGACAGACGAGTTCGCCTTGGGGTGACTATGGCCCCGGCCGCACTAAACACCCGCTCTGATGGCACATTACTGGCCGGGCAGGACAGCTTTTCCAGGGCAAACTCTGCTAGTTGTGGCCATAAATCAAGTTTGGCTGCCCAGAAGTCCAGCGGATCTTCAATGGTTGTTGGCATGGCTATGTCATGGTATGCCACCACCTGCTGGTTCAGGTCCTGCTCCATGTCTACCTGCTGCTGATGAGTTGCTTCACTATGCGGGTGAAGAAAGCTACTCATCAGCGACTGTAGACTCAGGCTGCTGCTGATTGAGCTGGTACTGCTCCTCCCACCCCTCCCCAGCAGCCATGGCAGTGGAAGGTGAGCGCAGAGGGCCCCCCGAGTCAGACATGCGAGTGGATGGACCATGTGGCCGATAGGCATCAGCCAACTGACTACGTAGAATCTCTCTGTAGTAAGTCAGTTTGTCCTCCCTCTCAGAGGGTGTAAAAAAGGCCCCCATTTTGGGACGGTAGCGAGGGTCTAATAAGGTGGAGATCCAGAAGTTATCCCGCTGACGAATTTTGACAATTCGGGGGTCACTACGCAAGCAACTGAGCATGCATCGTGCTATTTGCGCCAGTAACTCAGAGGGACTACCTGCCTCGATCTCCACTGCATACTGCCACGGTGTGTCTGGGTCCTCAGTCTTGACTTCCTCATAACCCTCCAGCTCCTCTGGCTGCTCCTGCTCCTCCTCTCCTGTCCGAAGACTAGAAACAGCGGCCACCTCATCCAACCTGAACTGTGCTCCGCTCTGCCCCTCATCCTCCTCCTCCAGTTCAGCCCCCACAGGGCTCATGTAGCCTTGAGATGTAGGCGCAACGTCTCCTTTGCCGTGACCAGCCATGGTTTCAATCATTTGTTGTAGGAAATGTAGGAGTGGAATTACATTGTTCATGGCGTAATCCAGGCGACTCACAAATAATGTGGCTTCCTCAAAGGGCCTCAGCAAACGGCAGGTGTCACGTATGAGCTGCCACTGGTTCACATTGAAGTTACACAGGGGAGTACTCCTATCTGCTTGGATCATCAAGAAATCGGTGATGGCTTTTCTTTGTTCATATAGTCTGTCCAACATATGGAGGGTGGAAATCCAACGTGTGGCAAAGTCACAAATAAGACTATGTTGTGGGATACCGTTCTGACGCTGCAGCTCAAGGAAAGCGTGCTTGGCGGTGTACAAGTGGCTAAAGTGCATGCACAGTTTCCTTGCCATTTTCAGGATGTTTTGCAAATGGGGTGAAGACTTGAGGAAGTGCTTGAAAACCAGATTCAACACGTGTGCCATGCAGGATGCATGTTTCACACTTCCTTGTCGCAGCGCGGACACGATGTTCTTCCCGTTGTTTGTCACCATGGTTCCCATTTCCAGATTTCGTGGAGTAAGCCATACTCGGATTTCTTTACGAATGAACTTTAGCAGTTCCTCCCCTGTGTGACTCCATTCGCCAAGGCAAACCATGTGAAGAACAGCTTGACACCGCCGTGCCCTACACACATGGTACGATGAATGGCCACCGAGATTTGGACGTGCAGTGGAGGCCGAGGACACGGTGGAGCATGAGGAGGCGGCATCGCACACTGTAACAGGACCAACTGCCTGGGAGCGAGAGCGTGGAGGAGGAAGCGGTGTGACCTGTCCAAGTTGCTGTTGTGGCTGTACAAGAACCACATTTACCCAGTGAGCCGTAAAAGGCAAGTATTGTCCCTGCCCATAGTTACAGCTCCACACGTCGGCGCTGCCGTGCACTTTTGAACACACCGAAAGGCTCAAGGACTGGCCCACCTTCTCTTGTACAAACTTATGCAGGGCTGGTACTACCTTCTTTGCAAAGAAATGACGGCTTGGGACTCTCCACCTCGGCTCGGCACAAGCCATCAATTCTCTGAAAGGTGCAGATTCCACCACTTTAAAAGGGAGGGACTGCAACACCAGCAACTTGGACAGGAGCACATTCAACTTCTGCGCCGTTGGATGAGTGGGCGCATACTGTTGTCTCTTGGACATGGCTTTGCCGAGGGATTGTTGGCGGAATGGCTGACTAAAAGCGGGAGAAGCAGAAGCGACAGAAGGAGGGTTTCACACACAGCTCCCTTCGGCTGAGGTGGTGGAGCCTTGGCTGGATGAAGGAGGGAGCGGATGGCCACTGGGTGATGCAGCAGGCTGGACCACTACATTGGAGCCATGGTTCTCCCAGGCCGCTTTATGGTGGCGATGCATGTATTGACGCAGGGTCGTGGTGCCGACATTGGGACCCTGGCCACGCTTCACCTTCTGCTGACAGATCTTGCATGTGGCTACATGAACCTCCTCCGGATGCCTTATGAAAAACTTCCACACCGCCGAGTAGCTGATTTTCCCACCCGCAGTCTGCACTAATTGACTGCTACTGGCGCTGTCTCCAGGAACCCCTGTTCCACTACCTCCCGGAAAGGTAGGCTGCTGCGAAGCAGGTGGTCTCCCCCGGGCACGTTTGGCTCCTGAATTTCCACTACTGCCACCACGCTGACTGCCAACCGTGCTACCGCCTTGCTGCCTCAAGGGCAACCTGCAACTCTCTTCTCCTGATGATGATGAAGCCCCTTCTGCACCTGGCTCCTAATTGCGATCGGCTTCATCATCATCAACAGTTGTGTGCACATCACTGATGTCCTCCTCAGGTTCCCCAACAGTGTCTGCTTCAGGGCCCTGAACACTTGCAACACCGCCTCCCACGTCACTCTCCGCATCACTACTTGGCCGCCTAGTGGAGCAAGCGGCGCATGTCTCCTCCCCTTCTTGGCTGTCCAGTAGCAGCTGACCCTGCTCTATTAGATCGTCCTCAGTAAATAGTGGAGCTGAACCCACAGCATAAGATACTTCTTTAGGCGAGGGAACAGCATAGGACAAAGGCAATGGGAGGAAACGGACTACTCCCGGGCCATGACAACTGAGGGTTGTGTCTGAGGAACCCACCAACTGTTGACTGGGGGTGTCAGATGTCACTTGTGATGATGTAGATGAGCGTGTTAACGGGAGCTCAGGCCTCTCGCTGCGACTCCTGCTGCCACTCACTCCAAGTCTGCTGCCAACTCTGCCTGAAATATTTAGGCCTCTGACACTCCTCTGTGCACGTCCTGGCACTTCTCTGCCTGACATACTTAGTGCGTTTATGAGGGTATTACAATACACTACACTACTCTTTAAACAATATTTGTCTAGAACAGCAGCAGGTGATTACTTACGGCTGTCCTTGAACAGTATGTAGGCCCTTGACAGATTAACAGGTACTAGATGGTACATTACTTGGATTTACCTATGCGGTATGCACTGATGAGGTCAGTAATATGCCTAACTATTAGCAGAAAAAACAGTATTTTTGTAAAACACGAGCCGGTGGATACTATTGTTTGGACTTTGACGGTTTGGAGCCCCTTGACAGCTACTAAATGGTACCATACTTGGATGTACGTATGCGGTATGCACTGATGAGGGAAGTAATATGCCTAACTATTAGCAGAAAAAACTCTGTATTTTTGTAAAACACCAGCCTGTGGATACTATTGTTTGAACTTTGATGGTTTGGAGCACCTTGACAGCTACTAAATGGTACAATACTTGGATGTACCTATGCGGTATGCACTGATGAGGGCAGTAATATGCCTAACTATTAGCAGAAAAAACTCTGTATTTTTGTAATACACCAGCCGGTGGATACTATTGTTTTGACTTTGACGGTATGGAGCACCTTGACAGCTTAACAGGTACTAAATGGTACAATACTTGGATGTACGTATGCGGAATACACTGATAAGGGCAGTAATATGCCTAACTATTAGCAGAAAAAAATCGGTATTTTTGTAAAATACCAGCCGGTGGATACTATTGTTTGAACTTTGACGGTATGGAGCACCTTGACAGCTTAACAGGTACTAAATGGTACAATACTTGCATGTACCTATGCGGTATGCACTGATGAGGGCAGTTATATGTGCATAACTATACGCAGAAAAAACTGTTTAAGGAAAAAAAAAAAACAGCCGGTGAATAGTATTGTTTGGATTTGCACAGTATGTAGCCAGCCCCTTGACAGATTAACAGGTACAAAATGGTGCAAATGCACTACAATCCACTGAACAATCACGTATTTCTGGACAGCAGCAGGACCCAACAGTGCAGCACTACAAAAAAAAAATAATCCAGGGATTAAACCCTAAATTGCACTCTGTCACACAATTCTGAGCAGCAGAAGTTTTGTGGAGCAAATAAAAATAAACTCAATTGGGCTGAACAAGGAGGAGATAAGATGCTTCAGAAAGTTCAGGCAGCTTGAAGATCTGTATGCAGCAGCTGACAGCTATCTGCCCCTCTCTGCTGCAATGCTCAATAACGTGAATAGGAGGTTTAGCTATCAATGATCCTTGTCAGTGTAACAGCAAAGCACTCTGCACTCCTGTCTTTCCCTAATGCTGATGTGACTAGCAGTTGCAGTGTAACGCTGTGGTATGAGCTATTCACACACACGCAGTCCCGTCCTCTCCATCTGAGTGCATAGATTAAATGAAGAAGGGCAAGATGGCCGCCGATTATATAGGGGCTGTGACATCACAGGGGTCAGTGAACACTGATAGGCTGCATCTCACATGTGATTCAGGGTCAGCCCGCCTACCTTCATTCTCGCCGCTGTTTCCCGCCCTCCCATAATCCCCTGCCCCATGTACTCAAATGTGGATCCGCCATCTTAGGTCCCCAATAGCCTGGAATGCTGTAAAATGGAGTTTAATGAAGCTATTCGACCGATAGAATCGCGGCGATATTCGTATTCGTTGCGAATCAAATTTTTCATGAAATTCGTAACGAATTCGGGTTCAACTTCGATTCGCTCATCTCTAGTTATAATGTATTGTATTATGATCACTATTTCATAGGTATCCTTCTACTTGCACATCAGTTGCTCTATCAGGTCTGTTGGTTAATATCAAGTCTAGTAGGGCGCTCCCTCTAGTCAGGCCCTGTACCATGTGGGACAGATAATTGTCTTTAGCTATAGTCAGAAACCTGTTTCCTTTATAAGATTCACAAGTCTCAGTCTCAAAGTTTATATCAGGATAGTTAGTCTCCCATTATTATCACCTCATTCTGATTTGCTGCCTTGTTTTTTGCCTCAGTAATTGATCTTCTGCCTTTTCCATTATTTTTGGTGGCTTATAACAAACCCCTACCAGAATTTTTTTCATTTTTATCTCCATATATTTCTACCCATAATGACTCCACATTATCGTTTCCCTCCCATATATCCGCCCGCAGTGTGGCCTTCAGACTCGATTTCACATAAAGACAAACTCCTCCCCCTTTCTGTTTTGTCCGATCCTTCCTGAATAGACTATATCCCTGTATGTTGACTGCCGAGTCACAGCTATCATCCAAACAAGTCTCTGTTATACCCACTATGTCATAATTTTCTTCAGACATCAACCACTCCAGTTCCTCGGTTTTATTGGACAGACTTCTGGCATTAGTCATCATGCAATACAATGGTGTATGATTTTTCTTCCTATGAAGCCTATCCCTATGAACTATTCTAACCCCTCCCTCTGCTCCACCCCCAGGTATCTTACTAAGTCCCCCCCCTCTCTATCTATACTATCTTCCTCCTCTACATTGTAGTTTCCCTCCCCCAGTCCCTAGTTTAAACACTCCTCCACCCTTCTAGCCATCTTCTCCCCAAGCACAGCTGCACCCTCCCCATTGAGGCGCAGCCCGTCCCCACGGTAGAGCCCGTATCCGACAGCGAAGTCGGCCCAGTTCTCCATGAACCCAAACCCCTCCTTCCTACACCAGCTTCTGAGCCACTTGTTTACCTCCCTAATCTCCCGCTGCCTCTCAGGTGTGGCTCGTAGTACAGGTAATATTTCAGAAAATATTACCTTGGAGGTCCTTGCCTTAAGCTTGCAGCCTAAGTCCCTGAAATCATTTTTAAGGACACTCCACCTACCTCTTACTTTGTCATTGGTGCCAATATGTATCATGACTGGTGGGTCCTCTCCAGCCCCACCCAGCAACCTGTCAACTCGATCCGCCGAACTCGAGCACTAGGAAGACAACACACTGTTCGGCGATCCCGGTCTTTGTGACAGATCGCCCTGTCTGTCCCCCTAATAATAGAGTCCCCCACTACCAGTACCTGTCTGGCCTGCCCTGCACTCCTCCCTCCCTCTTTACTGGAGCAGTAACCCCCCTGGCGGTTAGAGGCAGAGTCATGCTGCAGTACTGCTAGCTCTGAAATGGCATCCCCCTCATCTGCCAAACGGGCAAACTTGTTGGGGTATGCCAGTTGAGGACTAGCCTCCCTGACACTTTTCCCTCTACCCCGTTTAGCTACCTTGTAGCCTGGAGTGCACTGTATGCAACAGACAATCACTGTCTAAATATGTTGAGTGATGTGCCTCAGTCGGAGGTGTAGTTGTTGGGTGATCCTACTCACGTATTGCAGGCCGCAGATGCAGGTGATTTGATAAATGACGAAGCTGGATTTACAGTTTAGGGAAAATTTGATGTTAAAGGTTTCTTTGTTCGATTTATTGAGAAAGGTTTTATGGTTGTGGCAAATAGTGGTACAGCATAGGCGTCTTTTTGTTCTGCATTTGAATGCTCCATTTGGTTTAGTGTTAGGGCTGGTTTTCGGATTTGTGTGACGTCTGAGTTTGATGGGGCAAGAAAGTTTTTTAAGGTTGGTGCTCGTCTGTAGGTGATTCTTGGTTTGTTCGGGAGGGCTTGTTTGAGTATTGGGTCGGATGATAGTATATGCCAGTGTTTTTGAAGGATCGAGCATATGGAGTTGTGAGAGGAGTGGTATGTTGTGATGAAGTTTAGTTTGGTCATTTTTTCGGTGACAGAGTTTTTGGTTTTATTTTTTGGAGGAATTAGACAATCATCTTGTGTCACTGATTTTGTTTAGTTGTAGGCCTCATTGAGAATGCTTTTTGGATAGCCTTTAGCTTGGAATCGGTTTTGGAGGGGTGTTGCTTGGGTGTGGAAAGTGTGATTTGACGTGCAGTTTTTCCGTATTCATTTGTACTGACTGAAGGGTATATTGGTTTTCCATTTTTTATAGTGTCCACTGTTGAATGTTAGGTAGCTGTTGGAGTCTACTTCTTTGAAATGAGTGGCTGTAATTATATTGTTATTTTCGTGGTAGATTTCAAAATCCAAAAATTCGATTTTGCTGTTCAATGTGCTTGAAGTGAGGGTGATGCCCCAATTGTTATTGTTGATGGTGGTGATGAATTCATTGATCATATATGGTGGTCTGTTCCAGAGTAGAAAAAGGTCATCTATGTAGCAGCGATAAAGTGATACATGTTGTTTGAATAAAGATTGTGACGTGATGTATGTTTCTTCGAATTTGCCCATTACCAGGTTGACATATTACAGTGCCACTCTTTTACCCATAGCAGTCCCCCGTGTCTGATGGTAGGTGGCCCCGTTGTATGTGAAGTAGTTGTGATTTAGTATTAATCTCGGGCAATCCAGCAGGAATTGTCTTTGGGTGGGATTGTGGGGTCTGCTAGTAAAGTGAGTTCTATGCAGTTCGTGTTTGATATTGGACTAAAGGGTTGTGACGTCCATGGTGATGAATGTGAGATTTTCATGCCATTGTATTGAACAGAGAAGTGTGATTAAGCCATCAACTCAACCCATATGAAATCTCACTTCTGAATACCATTCCTCCAACCCTGCAATACATTGCCCACAAACCCAACATCAACGGAGCCTTTTTTAGGGAGAAACCTGAAACCAACCACGAAGAAGTAAATTGAACAGTTCTTCCCACCAATCACACCCATGAAGAGGAAAAAATACAGAAGAGGGAAAAGAGAAGGAAAAAAAAAAAGAAAAAAAAAAAGAACAGAGCAGAACATCAGAATGAAAAAATGACAACAGATGAAGACAAAGAAACACTGGTAAAATATTCAACCTATCTATCCATCAACTCAACCCATATGAAATCTCTCTTCTGAAAAAAGGCCTCTCATTCTGTCCCACCAACAAACCAGATGACTTTAATCTCTTTCTCGACCTACACCATTTTACCAGGAAACTCACACTATAATGCCACTTCCTTCTACCTAGTGAAACTACAACCACTAACCCAACTCACCAGAATACCGAAACACAGGAAGGTAATCACCCACAAATAAAAAATAAATCAACATTCTACCCCACCCATAGCCAAGGCCACCTCATCAAGACATTCCATGACATTCCAAAACTGATTCCCAGCCAAAGGCTATCCAAAAAGTATTCTCAATGAGGCCTACAACAAAACAAAATCAATGACACAAGATGATTGTCTAATTCCTCCAAAAAATAAAACCAAAAACTCTGACACGTAAAAAATTACCAAACTAAACTTCATCATAACACACAATTCCTCTCACAATTCCATACGCTCGATCCTTCAAAAACACTGGCATATACTACAATCCAACCCAATACTCAAACAAGCCCTCCCGAGCACTAACTTTAAAAACTTTCTAGCCCCCAGCAAACTCAGACGTCACACAAATCAGAAAACCAGCCCTGACACTAAACCAAATGGAGCATTCAAATGCAGAACAAAAAGATGCCTATGCTGTACCACTATTTGCCACAATTTTAAAACCTTTCTCAATAAATCCACCAAAGAAACCTTCAACATCAAATTTTCCCTAAACTGTAAATCCAGCTTCGTCATTTATCTAATCACCTGCATCTGCGGCCTGCAATACGTCGGAAGGACCACCCAACAACTACACCTCCGACTGAGTCAACACAGGAACAACAGAAAACAAAAATTTCTCCTCCACAGCCTGTCAAAACATTGACACGAAAAACATCCTGACATAACCAACCCATCACCATCTGTCCCATTGACCACATCCCAGTGCACAGAAATGACAGATTTACAACTTTAAAAAAGCGTGAGATGTACTGGATCTACCGCCTGGGGATGCTCAAACCCCAAGGCCTTAACAATGCAACTGAACTTATCATATAACCACTAGTACCACACACCCACCGGTCTACCCACATAAGCCGGATCAGCTCCAAGTCAGTCTACCCACCAAACAATACCTACTTCAAGTACCAACCTACCCCCACCCCATCCCTCCCACCCAACTCACACCCCCAATCCCAAATACCTTAAAATAAAAATCACAAAAAAATCTATAAATAGATAAAAAGAAAGAAAAAACATGTATAATATGCAAAATATGTAAAAAATAAAAAACAAAACAAAAAATAATTTTTTTTAATATTTAAAAATAAACAAACAACACGCAACAAAAACACAAAATAATATTAATAAAAACAAAAAGAAAACTATCAAATAAAAAGCATAATAGCATACACCATAAAATTACAAAAATAAAAACCACTCAAAACTAATTTATTTTTTTTCTCGCCCCCCCCCCTTTTTTTTCCCTTTTAGATTTGTTTCATGCACTACCTTACTGCCATTTACTGGCTGCTCACAGCCACTACATTCCCACATTACTCCACTGTAGCTTCTATTCATTGACAAGTCTTAACGTCTTACTATAACCCCAATACCTCAAAGAAACCACAGACTCAATTACCCCAACCACAAACTACATTAATAACTTTACAAAACCATTACCCAATTAACCTTTGACCCCAGCTGTCAGCATCAATTAAAGTTATACTAATGTGTCTTCAATCCCTGAACTCAGCCCAGCTCCCATCCACAACACAGCCAAGCTCAAGGCTGCTAAGCTAACACTCTGGTTCAGCAAACCTAGCAATAGACCATAATTGCCAGAGCACCGTTTCTCTTGTCTTTTTTCATCCACTAATGAGTGCACTGGCCCTTTAAGTCTTAAAGCTCGGGCTTGCGCGCACCCTAGGGGACAGAGACACGTGTGCCGGAGCAGTGAGGCAGAGGCTGGGGCAGGAGAAGCACCAGGTGCATGATGGACTGGGGCTAGCATGAGTGATGGACTGGCAGCAGCAGGTAACAGGACCATGCGCTCACAGCCAGCATGTGCGGCCCGATCGCATAACGTAACAGTTAATATCTATGAGAAGCCACTTAGTTAAAAAATGCTCATCTAGCAAGTGAATTCCTTCCTTTATTATATTTAAAGGGCAAAAACATCAAATAAATCAAAAAAGCATACAATTAAATATAGATGGGATGTACTTGCTAACATCTTCTTTCTATATATGCTGCAAAAGATGAACATTGAAATAAAAACAAGGAAAGTGAAAAGAAAATATAATAGTATAGCTACTAACATTAAAACTCAGATAACAATATATATATATATATATATATATATATATTATATATATATGTATATATGTATATATATATATATATATATATATATATATATATATATAGATATATATATATATATATATTGCACCTAGGTTTTACTAATAAAGGCACCAAGCCTGATTATTTTTTCTTTTTTGTTTGTTACCTCCCCCTCTAGAGTATGAGGGTTGGGTCTGGTTAGAGGGCCAGAACTGAAGATGTCGATGTAAAAAAAAATTGGAAATGGAATTATGTAATAATCCACATGTATTTGTCTTTTGTATCTGTAACGGCTGTGGTACGTGGATCCACTAACCTGTGAGGAAGATGGCATGGGTCATATCAGGGTGCGGAGTCTAAGGTGCCACTGGTTCTCACCAGAGCCCGCCACAAAGCGTAATGGACTAGCTGCGGCAGGCAGCACCCAGGTCGCTATACCTTATACGGCTCGTCCACACAGGCATCCGAGGTATAACAAGGCACAGGAAGGATGAGGCACAAATTAAATCACGACAGGCAGGAGGTCTGGGCAAGCGACAATGAAGCAAGGTCAGGTACGTAGCAACGGGTAAGATACACTGCAAGGCAAGACAGAAGTATACGCTTTCTTATAGGCAACAAGGGTACAAATATCCGGCAGGGAACAGTAGGAAGTGCAGGAAATAAATAGCGTTGGTTTGAGACAACCACCGATTATTGGTGCACTGGGCCATTAAAATTAGAAAAGCCAGCGCGCGCGCCCTGGGAGGTGGGGATGCGTACGCCAGTAGAGACAGGCAGGAGGAAAGGAACAGAGTGGGGCAAGCAAGCATGCTCCGCAATGTGAGGAAAAGGTCCAGAGGGGACAGAAGAGGGCGGGGCAGGAGGTGAGCGGCAGTCCGGGGTACGCATGCGAGCGCATCCAGCAATGCAAATCGTGGCACTGCCGGGAGCCGAGGACAGAGCCCTAACAGTACCCCCACCCCCCCTTGGGCCTCCCCCTCTTTTTGGGTCTTAAAATGTTCAGAAGTAAGTCACGGTCCAGTATATTCTCCTCCTGCTCCCAAAATCTCTCCTCTGGACCAAAACCTTTCCAGTCCACCAAAAAATAACGTCTCCCTCTTACAGTTTTCCTAGCTATGATTTCTTTGACCTCGTAGACGTCAGAAGAACCAGAAACAGGAATGGAAGCAACAGACTTTTGCGAGAACCGATTGATCACAACTGGCTTGAGAAGGGAGACATGGAAAGAATTCGGAATGCAGATGGAAAAAGGCAGATGAAGTTTATAGGGGACTGGATAAATCTTTTGTAAAACCTTAAACAGTCCCAGGAAATGAGTGCCCAACTTGTGGCTGGGAATCATGAAACGCATATATTTGGAGCATAATCTGACCTTATCACCTGCGGAGAAAGATGGAGGAGATCTTCTTTAGTGTTGAGCGGCATAGGCCATATTCGAATTCGCGAATATTCGCGAATATATGGTCGAATATTCGTCATATATTCGCGAATATTCGCATATTCGTTATCTCCTCGTTTCATTTTCGCATATGCGAAAGTTCGCGTATACGAAAATTAGCGCATGCGTAAATTCGCATATGCGAAAAGTTGCATATGCTAATTTTCGCATATGCGAATTTTCGCACGCCAGTCTCACACAGTAGTATTACAGCCTTCTTTACACCACACAAGCTGGAAGCAAAGAGGGATGATCACTGTGATGTGTACTGTGAAGAAAAAAAAAAAAAAAAAAATATTCGTAATTACGAATATATAGCGCTATATTCGCGAAATTCGCGAATTCGCGAATATGCGATATTCGCGAATAATATTCGAATTGCGAATATTCGCGAGCAACACTAATCTTCTTTTCTTCTCCATCTGAGATTTCATGCAGGAGGAGGTTTGAAGCAGAGAATGCCGAGTCTGTTGCCAGATGGACGTGAAATCCAGAACTAGTTCATAGCTGGCACGCCTGAGGAGACTGGAAGATGAAGAGCAGGATGAGGATTAAGACCATAGACAAAAAAATTGAAGAAGACTTCGTGGCCTCAGAGTCTCTATGATTGAAGGAGAATTCTGCCCAGGGCAAAAGATCGACCCAGTCGTCCTGTTGGGCCAAAACGAAGTGACGAAGATATTCTCCCAGAACTTAATTTACTCACTCGACTTGCCCATTGGATTGCAGGTGATAGGAAGATGAGAAATCCAACTTGATTTTTAGACAAGAGCGTAAAGCTCGCCAGAAAAATTGCACCCCGCGGTCCGAGATGATGTGAGATGGTAAGTCAGTAAGCAGAAGATATGCTGAAGGAAGTGTTTGGCCAGTTGCGTGGCAGATGGTAAACCGGGCAATGGAATAAAATGAGCCATCTTGGAAAACCGATTGACCACCACTCAGATGACATATTGTTATAGGATGGGGCAGATCGGTGATAAAATCCATAGCGATTTGCGACCAAGGAGTGTCCAGAATAGGAAGAGGCTGTAGAAGGCCAGCAGGTCTCTGCCGAGGAGACTTGTCTCAAGCACAGGTAGCACAGGAACTGACAAATTCCATGGCATTCCTTTTGAGGTGGGGCCACCAATAATGCCGAGAGATTAATTGAAAAGACTTCAGTACACTGGAATGACCAGCTACCAAGGAAGATTGACCCCAGCTCAGCCCCCTGCTTTTCAATAGAGGTGGTACGAAAGATCTTCCAGATGGAGCTTGCTGGAGGACTGCAGGTGCTACAGGAACCAAACACTCAGGGGGAATAATATGACGAGGAGTGGAATCTTGTCCAACCACATCTGAGGACCTGGAGAGTGCATCGGCTCTAATGTTCTTGTCGGCAGGATGGAAATGAACTAATTGAACCTGGAAAAGAAGAGCGACCATCTTGCCTGGCAGGAATTGAGACGTTGAGGGGACTGTAGATACAAAAGGCTCTTGTTATCCATAAAGATGCTGACTGGATGTGGGGAACCCTCCAAAAGATGATGCCATTCTTCTAAGGCAAGTTTAATAGCGAGGAGTTTCCGATCGCCAATAGAGTCTCTCTACAGGTAAAAAGATCCTGGAAAAGCCCCACAGGTCTTATTCTTGCCCTTGGGGGTTTTCTCAGTTAAAAACTGCGCCAACTCCCACGGAAGATGCGTCCACCTCCAAAATAAACAGCTTTTCAGGGTCAGGTGTTAAGGGAACAGGTGCTGAAGAAAAGGCAGATTTTAACCGAGAGAAGGCTTCCTGTGCCTCAGGAGACCCGTTCTTGGGGTTGCTGTTCTTTTTGGTAAGGGCTACAATTGGGGCAACCAAGGAAGAAAAATGTTGAATAAATTGATGGTACTAATTGGCAAACCCCAAAAATTGTTGAATAGCTCTAAGACCGAAAGGACATGGCCAGTCAAGAACTGCAGGAAGCTTGGCAGGATCCATCTGAAGACTTTGGTGAGACACAATATAACCCAGAAATGTAAGACTTGTTTTCTCAAAGACACATTTCTCTAGCTTGGCATATAGCTGAGATGCTGAAGGACCAGACGGACATGGAAATGATGAGCCTCCAAATTGGGAGAGAAAATCAGAATATCATCCAAATAGACTACCACACAGGCATACAACAGATCTCGGAAGATGTCATTAACAAATTCTTGGAAGACGAGGGGATCATTGCAGAGACCAAAAGGACAAGGTCCTCAAAGTGGCCATCACAGGTATTGAAAGCCGTCTTCCATTTATCTCCTTCACAAATTTGAATAAGATTGTATTCCCCCCGCAGATCCATCTTAGTGAAGATTCTGGCTCCCTGTAAATGATCAAAAAGTTCAGAACTCAAAGGAAGTGGGTATTGATTTTTTATCGTAATCTTGCTTAGTCCCTGGTAGTCAATACAGGGACGGAGAGTTCCATCTTTATTTCCTACAAAGAAGAAACCAGCCCCAGCTAGAGAGGTGGACTTTGGGATGAATCCCTTTTATAGATTTTCCAGGATATATTTAGCCATAGCTGGCATCTCAGGTACAGACAGCAGGTAAATTCTTCCCCGGGGAGGTGTAGTACCAGGTTGGAGATCGACGGGGCAATCATAAGGACGATGTGGTGGAAGAGTCTCTGCCTGTTTCTCGCAGAATATGTCAGAAAAATTATGATAAGGGGTAGGCAGACTCGACTTGATAGGAGGTGAAGGGACTGAGTTAGACTGAGTGGACTCCAGACATTGACCTTGACAGAAAATTCTCCAACGAGAAACCTCTCCAGTGTTCCAGTTAAGTTGCGGAGAGTGACGCTGAAGCCAAGGCAGACCAAGAAGAAGTTCAGAGGTACAATGATGAAGTACCAAGAATTCTATCTTCTCCTTATGTAACACTCCCACTTGCATGATAAGGGGTTCAGTGCGGAATAGGATCATACCATTCAGGTTGACTGAAGAAATATATAAGAGGCTTGACTAGCCGAGATGCTGGGAGATGATGTGTTTGGACCAAGGTGGCATCAATCAAATTCCCTGCAGAGCCGGAAGCCAAGAGGGCAGAGGTGGAGAAAGAAGTTTTCATAGAGGTATGGATTTGAACAGTCATGGTCAAATGTGGAGAGGTACTATTCACACCCAGGGATGCCTCTCCTACATGCCCTAGGTGCGAGCGTTTCCCGGATGCTGTGGACATAAGGTACAGTCTTTGAGAAAGTGCTCCGGACTGGCACAATAGAGGCTCAAATTCTCATTGCGTCAACAGATTCTTTCTTGAGAAGAAAGACAAGTGCAATACCCCTCCATGGGCTCCTCAACAGGTGGAATTGGAGATGGTTGTGGAGGACTTTGGAACACAGTGCCAAAGAAAGAAAAGCGCCATGGCCGGACAGACTCCTCTTGACGTAACTCCTTCTGTCTCTCAGAAAACGTACGTCAATTTGGATGGCTAAATTGATGAGATCAGTCAGGAAGGACAGAAGATTTCGCACAACCAAGACATCCTTGATTCTACTTGAGAGACCTTTTTTGAAAGTTGCACACAAAGCCTCATTATTCCAAGCTGGCTCAGAGGCTAAGATGCCGGACTGTACTGCATATTCACCCACGGAAGAATCTCCTTGACAGAGATTCAGTAAGGCTGTCTCCACAGTAAGGCTGTCTCCGCCAATTCTTCAAAAAGATTTTGGAATTCAGCAAGAAATGACCAGAGATTAGAGGACAACGGGTCATTGTGGTCCCACAGCGGGGTAGCCAGGGCCAAGGCTTTACCAGAAATGAGGCTGATGATGAAAGCCACTTTAGCTCGCTCCATAGGAAACTGGTCCGCTTGAAGTTCAAGGTGCATAGAACACTGAGTCACGAAGCCTCTACACAACTTCGGGTCTCCATCATACTTGGAGGGAAGAGACAGGCGAATCTTGGGGGCACCAGGAGCCACAGGAGCAGAAGACGCTGAAGGTTCCACCGGTGGAGGTGGTGCGTAGCAATGAGCTGCTGCATAAGCACAGACCGCTGCTACAACTGCTGAGCTTGTTGTTCGATCTGCACAGACTGCTGCGCAACAATAGTAGAAGAGAGACACTTGGAAGAGGAACCTGGGCTGGATCCATGGCCGGATATTACTGTAACGGCTGTGGTAGGTGGATCCACTAACCTGTGTGGAAGATGGTGTGGGCCGTACCAGGGAGCGGAGTTTAAGGTGCCGCCGGTTTTCAGGTTTTCACCAGAGTCCGCCACAAAGCTTGCTGCGGCAGGTGGCACCCAGGTCGCTACCCCTGATACGACTCATCCCCACAGGCAGCCAAGGTATAATGAGACACAGACGAAGTCAGGACAGACAGGAGAACAGGCAGGAGGTCTGGGCTGGCAGAAAAGGTCAGGTACATAGCAAGGGGTCAGATACACAGCAAGGCAAGACACAAGTATAATAAGGGCACAAAGATCCGGCAGAGAACAGTAGGAAGTGCGGGATCAGAATAGGGTTGGTTTGAGACAATCACCAATTATTGGTGCACTAGCCCTTTAAATTTAGAAAAGGCACCACACGCGTGCCCTAGGAGGTGGGGACACGCGTGCTGGCAGAGACGGGCAGGAGGAAAGGAACAGAGCGGGGCTCACATACGAGCATGCCCCGCAATGTGAAGAAAAGATCCAGCGGGGACAGGAGACAGGGCAGAAGGTGAGCGTCAGTCCTGGATGGGAGAGTCCCGCAAGGTGAACCGCAGCACTGCCGGGAGCATAGGGCAGAGCCCTAACAGTATCATTATGTACTATTTCATATGTAAGTGTAAAATATGTGAGTATTGACCCCTTTAAATATTATTTAAAAAAAGACACCAACCAAATTTTATGAGCATGGACAACTTTAAATATTAATAATAATAATAATAATAATTGTAAGTAAAAAAAAAAAAAAAAATTTTTTTCCACAAATCAACTGGTGCCATGAAAGGTTAGCAAATTTGCAATTTACTTCAATTTAAAAATCTTAATTCTTCCAGTACTTTCAGCAGAGTAGGAGCAGGTGTTGGAGTAGGAACTGGACAGTTTCTGACACCGACAGATGTTTCAGCAGAGAACACTGTGGTCAGACTCAGGGGCATACAGCAGCTGATAAGTACTAGAAGGATTAAGATTTTTTAATAGATGCAATTTAAAAATCTGTTTAACTTTATAGCACTAGTTGATTTGAAAACCAGTATACCCCTTTAAATATAACGGGATTTTTCAGTATCTGTGCTTAGAAATATGCACAGTAAGCTGTTAGTGCATACTGCCCTGACAGGCTTTTATAAGACATCCCTTGGTTTTTTTTTTCTGAAATCAGGCTAACTCGTTGGGAATGCCAGCCCCATCAAAAAATGATGCCAGAACTGGTAATCAATTGGTTGATGTGCAGTATTGAAAGGTTATACTTGAGACATGGCCGTTTCCTTTCACCTTGGTAACTGTGACAGGAATGCCACAGTGTAGTTCAGCTTTTATCCCACCAATAACCAATAAGCCCCTAGTATACAGCATTTCCTTTAAAAATTGTTCATATAAGCTCCTTCAGAACACCCAAAAATAAAAACTTGCCACAAACTGGGTTCCCTTTATGCCTACAAACCCCAGACCTGACCCCTTAACAAACAAAGAATTTTAAATTCTCCCAGATGCCCTAAATTAACCACTTAAATTTGATGAAAAATTTGAAAATGTTCATTTTTTTTTTACTTTGAAACTCTCTGCTTATAAGGAAAATGTAAAACCAACGACCTCCAGACCAGTGGATGATAGGGCGCTGAGGGACCAGGCAACAGTTGAAGCAATCAGCTTTTATTCCCAATATGAAACGCGTTTCGCGCACTAGCGCGAAATGCGTTGCATGTTGGGAATAAAAGCTGATTGCTTCAACTGTTGCCTGGTCCCTCAGCGCCCTATCATCCACTGGTCTGGAGGTCGTTGGTTTTATATTGCTTATATTGTGGAGCGGCAGCAGAGGGATCTGTTTCATGCTATTATCCAAGTTGTGCTGGCACTTGCACAACTAACATTGGTAAGCGCTCTATCATTACTAGCGTTTCCACATATGTTATTTATTGCACCATGGAGCGCTCCTTTTTGTCTGTTTTGTAGTATATAAGGAAAATGGACATCCCAAATAAATTATATATTGATTCACATATACAATATGTCTACTGTATGATTGCATCATAAAATTGATGAGTTTTTACTTTTGGAAGACATCAGAGGGCTTCAAAGTTCAGCAGCAATTTTCCAATTTTTCACAAAGTTTTCAAAATCAGAATTTTTCACGGACCAGTTAAGTTTTGAAGTGGATTTGTGGGGCCTTCATATTAGAAATACCCTATAAATAACCCTATTATAAAAACTGCACCCCTCAAAGTATTCAAAATGACATTTAGAAAGTGTTTTAACCCTTTATGTGTTTTTTACACTCGCATGTTCTTGTTGACCCAGTTTTTGAATTTTTACAAGGGGTAAAAGGAGAGAAATCACCCTAAAATTTGTTACCCAATTTCTCTCAAACAAGGAAATATCAAGTGCTCTGTGGGTGCACTAGAGGGCTCAGAAGGGAAGGTGCAACAATGAGATTTTGGAGAGGGAGTTTTTCTGAAATGGTTTTTGGGGGCATGTCACTTTTGGGAAGCCACTATTGTGCCAGAACAGCGGAAAAAAAACAGCTTGCACAGTACACCCCTCAAGGAACGTAACACGAGGTAACACGGGGACCCCACAGGTGTTTGACGACTTTTCGTTAAAGTCGGATGTGTAAATGAGAAAAATTAGCTGTTTTTCCCCCAAATTTTTTATTTTTACAAGGGGTAATAGGAGAAAATGCCACCTAAAATTTGTTACCCCATTTCTTCTAAGTATGGAAATACCCCATGTGTGGACGTCAAGTGCTCTGCTTGCGCACTACAATGCTCAGAAGAGAAGTAGCGCCATTGAGCTTTTGGAGAGAGAATTTGGTTGGAATAGTCAGGGGCCTTGTGCGTTCAAAAAGCCCCCATGGTGCCAGAACAGTGGACCCCCAAAACATGGGACCCCCATTTTGGAAACTACACACCACAAATAATTTAATAAGGGGCGCAGTAAGCATTTACACTTCATTGGCGTTTGACAGATCTTTGGAATAGTGGGCGGAGCAAATGAAAAATTGCATTTTTCATTTACACAGACCACTGTTCCAAAAATATGTCAGACACCTGTGGGGCGTAAATGCTCACTGTACCCCTTATTACATTACATGAGGGGTGTAGTTTCCAAAATGGGGTCACATGTGGGGGAGGGGTCCATTGTTCTGAAACTATGGGGGCTTTGTAAACACATGTGGCCTTCAATTCCAGACAAATTTTCTCTCCAAAAGCCCAATGGCGCTTCTTTTCTTCTGAACATTGTAGTGCGCCAGCAGAGCACTTTACATCCACATTTGGGGTATATACTTACTCAGAAGAAATATGGTTACAAATTTTGGGGGGCTTTTTTCCTATTTTCTCTAGTGAAAATGAAAAATTTAGGGTAACACCAGCATTTTAGTAAAAAACATTTTTTTTTCATTTTCCCATCCAACTTTAACGAAAATTTGTTAGATACCAATGGGGTGTTAAAGGAGTAGTCCAGTGGTGAACCCAGGGGTGAACAACTTATCCCCTATAGTAAGGATAGGGGATAAGTTTGAGATCGCGGGGGGTCCTACCGCTGGCGCACGAAGCGGCGGCCGACACGCCCCCTCAATACAACTCTATGGCAGAGCCGAAGCGCTGCCTTCGGCAATCTCCGGCTCTGCCATAGAGATTTATTGAGGGGGCGTGTCGGCCGCCGCTTCGTGCAGAGGTCGACACCCGCTATCTGGCCGGAGAGCCTGTCCCCCGTACAGAGAGATCGCAGGGGGCCCCAGCGGTCGGACCCCCCGCAATCTCAAACTTATCCCCTATCCGTAGGATAGGGGATAAGTTTTTCACCACTGGACTACCCCTTTAAGGCTCACTATACCCCTTGTTACGTTCCGTGATGGTTTCCAAAATGGGGTATTTCTTTTTTTGCGTTTATGTCAGAACCACTGTAAAATCAGCCACCCCTGTGCAGATCACCAATTTAGGCCTCAAATGTACATAATGCGCCCGCAGATCACTTTGCACCCACATATGTGGTATTTCCGTATTCAGGAGAAATTGCGTTACAAATTTTGGGGGTGTAGTGTTTTTAGGGTACAATCAAACGAGCGGGTGAGAGTTCTACTTTTGCAACAGCTGGAGGCACACTGGTTAGAAAACCTTCATTTAGGTTCGGTTATCTAACTCAGTATTTTCCAACCAGTGTGCCTCCAGCTGTTGCAAAACTACAACTTCCAGCATGTACTGATCGCCAACGGGCATGCTGAGAGATGTAGTTATACAACTGCTGGAGGTCCGTAACTACAACTCCCAGCATGGTGAGACAATTGTAGGCAAAAAACTCACCGGCTTCCGTAGTCGCAAGATTGCCGCACCAGGCAGAGGATCACCACCTGCCGCCGATCGCCGCTGGTAAGGGACCTCCCCCTGCCCCCTCACTCATATCCCTTTCGGGGGATTGGGGGTGTCTTGGATAACCCCCCATCCCCCTTATTTTCTGAGTCACCGGAGACCCGTATGACACGGAATCGCCACAGATTGCCGGTCTGAATTGACAGACCTCTAAACATGCCTGTTTATAATTTCAGGACCAGAACTTTTGTCCATGCTGATAGTCCCCAAGCCAGCCCTCAAACAACTCCTTTACATATGTCAGGTGTTAGTACTTTCTCTGGTATTTACAGTCATGGCTGTGAATGTTGGCACCCCTGAAATTTTTCAAGAAAATTAAGTATTTCTCACAGAAAAGTATTGCAGTAACACATATTTTGCTTTACACATGTTTATTCCCTTTGTGTGTATTGGAACAAAATCAAAAAAGGGAGGAAAAAAGCAAACTGGACATAATGTCACACCAAACTCCAAAAATGGTCTGGACAAAATTATTGGCACCCTTTCAAAATTGTGGATAGGTAAGATTGTTTCAAGCATGTGATGCTCCTTTAAACTCACCTGGCGCAAGTAACAGGTGTGAACAATATAAATATCACACCTGAAAGCAGATAAATAGGAGGGAAGTTCACTTAGTCTTTGCATTGTGTGCCTGTGTGTGCCACACTAAGCATGGACAACAGAAAGAGGAGAAGAAAACTGTCTGAGCACTTGAGAACCAAAATTGTGGAAAAATATCAACAATCTCAAGGTTTCAAGTCCATCTCCAAAGATCTAGATTTGCCTTTGTCCACAGTGCGCAACATTATCAAGAAGTTTGCAACCCATGGCACTGTAGCCAATCTCCCTGTGCGTGGGTGGAAGAGAAAAATTATGAAAGATGTCAATGCAGGTTAGTCTGGATGGTGGATAAGCAGCCCAAAACAAGTTTCAAAGATAATCAAGCTGTCCTGCAGGCTCAGGGAGCATCAGTGACAGAGCGAACTATCCGTCAACATTTAAATGAAATGAAATGCTATGGCAGGAGACCCGGGAGGACCCCACTGCTGACACAGAGACATAAAAAATCAAGACATCATTTTGCCAAAATGAAATTGAGTAAGCCAAAATCCTTCTGGGAAAACATCTTATGGACAGATGAGACCAAGATAGAGATTTTTGGTAAAGCACTTCATTTTACTGTTTACCAAAAACAGAATGAGGCCTACAATGAAAAGAACACAGTACCTACAATGAAATATAGTGGAGGTTCAATGATGTTTTGGGGTTGTTTTGCTGCCTCTGGCACTGGGTGCCTTGAATGTGTGCAAGGCATTGTTACGCCGAGCGCTCCGGGTCCCCGCTCCTCCCCGGAGCGCTCGCTTCACTCTCTCCGCTGCAGCGCTCCGGTCACGTCCTCTGACCCGGGGCGCTGCGATCCCGCTGCCAGCCGGGATGCGATTCGCGATGCGGGTAGCGCCCGCTCGCGATGCGCACCCCGGCTCCCCTACCTGACTCGCTCCCCGTCTGTTCTGTCCCGGCGCGCGCGGCCCCGCTCCCTAGGGCGCGCGCGCGCCGGGTCTCTGCGATTTAAAGGGCCACTGCGCCGCTGATTGGCGCAGTGGTTCCAATTAGGGTAATCACCTGTGCACTTCCCTATATTACCTCACTTCCCTTGCACTCCCTTGCCGGATCTTGTTGCCTTAGTGCCAGTGAAAGCGTTCCTTGTGTGTTCCTTGCCTGTGTTTCCAGACCTTCTGCCGTTGCCCCTGACTACGATCCTTGCTGCCTGCCCCGACCTTCTGCTACGTCCGACCTTGCTTCTGCCTACTCCCTTGTACCGCGCCTATCTTCAGCAGCCAGAGAGGTGAGCCGTTGCTAGTGGATACGACCTGGTCACTACCGCCGCAGCAAGACCATCCCGCTTTGCGGCGGGCTCTGGTGAAAACCAGTAGTGGCTTAGAACCGGTCCACTAGCACGGTCCACGCCAATCCCTCTCTGGCACAGAGGGTCCACTACCTGCCAGCCGGCATCGTGACAGTAGATCCGGCCATGGATCCCGCTGAAGTTCCTCTGCCAGTTGTCGCTGACCTCACCACGGTGGTCGCCCAGCAGTCACAACAGATAGCGCAACAAGGCCAACAGCTGTCTCAACTGACCGTTATGCTACAACAGTTACTACCACAGCTTCAGCAGTCATCTCCTCCGCCAGCTCCTGCACCTCCTCCGCAGCGAGTGGCCGCTCCTGGGATACGCTTATCCTTGCCGGATAAATTTGATGGGGACTCTAAGTTTTGCCGTGGCTTTCTTTCCCAATGTTCCCTGCATCTGGAGATGATGTCGGACCTGTTTCCCACTGAAAGGTCTAAGGTGGCTTTCGTAGTCAGTCTTCTGTCCGGAAAAGCCCTGTCATGGGCCACACCGCTCTGGGACCGCAATGACCCCGTCACTGCCTCTGTACACTCCTTCTTCTCGGAAATCCGAAGTGTCTTTGAGGAACCTGCCCGAGCCTCTTCTGCTGAGACTGCCCTGTTGAACCTGGTCCAGGGTAATTCTTCCGTTGGCGAGTATGCCGTACAGTTCCGTACACTTGCTTCAGAATTGTCCTGGAATAATGAGGCCCTCTGCGCGACCTTCAAAAAAGGCCTATCCAGCAACATTAAAGATGTTCTGGCCGCACGAGAAATTCCTGCTAATCTACATGAACTTATTCACCTAGCCACTCGCATTGACATGCGTTTTTCTGAAAGGCGTCAGGAACTCCGCCAAGATATGGACTCTGTTCGCACGAGGCGTTTCGTCTCCTCGGCTCCTCTCTCCTCTGGTCCCCTGCAATCTGTTCCTGTGCCTCCCGCCGTGGAGGCTATGCAGGTCGACCGGTCTCGCCTGACACCTCAAGAGAGGACACGACGCCGTATGGAGAACCTCTGCCTGTACTGTGCTAGTACCGAACACTTCCTGAGGGATTGTCCTATCCGTCCTCCCCGCCTGGAAAGACGTACGCTGACTCCGCACAAAGGTGAGACAGTCCTTGATGTCTTCTCTGCTTTTCCACGTCTTACTGTGCCTGTGCGGATGTCTGCCTCTGCCTTCTCCTTCTCTACGGTGGCCTTCTTGGACTCTGGATCTGCAGGAAATTTTATTTTGGCCTCTCTCGTCTACAGGTTCAACATCCCGGTGACCAGTCTCGCCAGACCCCTCTACATCAATTGTGTAAATAATGAAAGATTGGACTGTACCATACGTTTCCGCACGGAGCCCCTTCTTATGAGCATCGGATCTCATCATGAGAGGATTGAACTTTTGGTCCTCCCCAATTGCACCTCAGAAATTCTCCTTGGACTTCCCTGGCTTCAACTTCATTCCCCAACCCTGGATTGGTCCACTGGGGAGATCAAGAGTTGGGGGTCCTCTTGTTCCAAGAACTGTCTAAAACCGGTTCCCAGTAACCCTTGCCGTAACTCTGTGGTTCCTCCAGTAACCGGTCTCCCTAAGGCCTATATGGACTTCGCGGATGTTTTCTGCAAAAAACAAGCTGAGACTCTACCTCCTCACAGGCCTTATGATTGCCCTATCGACCTCCTCCCGGGCACTACTCCACCCCGGGGCAGAATTTATCCTCTCTCTGCCCCAGAGACTCTTGCCATGTCCGAATACGTCCAGGAGAATCTAAAAAAGGGCTTTATCCGTAAATCCTCCTCTCCTGCCGGAGCCGGATTTTTCTTTGTGTCCAAAAAAGATGGCTCCCTACGTCCTTGCATTGACTACCGCGGTCTTAATAAAATCACGGTTAAGAACCGCTACCCCTTACCCCTCATCTCTGAACTCTTTGATCGCCTCCAAGGTGCCCACATCTTCACTAAATTGGACTTAAGAGGCGCCTATAACCTCATCCGCATCAGAGAGGGGGACGAGTGGAAAACGGCATTTAACACCAGAGATGGACACTTTGAGTATCTGGTCATGCCCTTTGGACTGTGCAATGCCCCTGCCGTCTTCCAAGACTTTGTCAATGAAATTTTTCGTGATCTGTTATACTCCTGTGTTGTTGTATATCTGGACGATATCCTAATTTTTTCTGCCAATCTAGAAGAACACCGCCAGCATGTCCGTATGGTTCTTCAGAGACTTCGTGACAACCAACTCTACGCCAAAATTGAGAAATGTCTGTTTGAATGCCAATCTCTTCCTTTTCTAGGATATTTGGTCTCTGGCCAGGGACTACAGATGGATCCAGACAAACTCTCTGCCGTCTTAGATTGGCCACGCCCCTCCGGACTCCGTGCTATCCAACGCTTTTTGGGGTTCGCCAATTATTACAGGCAATTTATTCCACATTTTTCTACCATTGTGGCTCCTATCGTGGCTTTAACCAAAAAAAATGCTGATCCCAAGTCCTGGCCTCCTCAAGCAGAAGACGCCTTTAAACGACTCAAGTCTGCCTTTTCTTCGGCTCCCGTGCTCTCCAGACCTGACCCTTCCAAACCCTTCCTATTGGAGGTTGATGCCTCCTCAGTGGGAGCTGGAGCTGTTCTTCTACAAAAAAATTCTTCCGGGCATGCTGTCACTTGTGGTTTTTTCTCTAGGACCTTCTCTCCAGCGGAGAGGAACTACTCCATCGGGGATCGAGAGCTTCTAGCCATTAAATTAGCACTTGAGGAATGGAGGCATCTGCTGGAGGGATCAAGATTTCCTGTTATTATCTACACCGACCACAAGAACCTCTCCTACCTCCAGTCTGCCCAACGGCTGAATCCTCGCCAGGCCCGGTGGTCTCTGTTCTTTGCCCGATTTAATTTTGAGATTCACTTTCGTCCTGCCGATAAGAACATTAGGGCCGATGCTCTCTCTCGTTCCTCGGATGCCTCAGAAGTTGATCTCTCTCCGCAACACATCATTCCACCTGACTGCCTGATCTCCACTTCTCCTGCCTCCATCAGGCAGACTCCTCCAGGAAAGACCTTTGTTTCTCCACGCCAACGCCTCGCAATCCTCAAATGGGGTCACTCCTCCCATCTCGCAGGTCATGCGGGCATCAAGAAATCTGTGCAACTCATCTCCCGCTTCTATTGGTGGCCGACTCTGGAGACGGATGTTGGGGACTTTGTGCGAGCCTGCACTATCTGTGCCCGGGATAAGACTCCTCGCCAGAAGCCCGCTGGTTTTCTTCATCCTCTGCCTGTCCCCGAACAGCCTTGGTCTCTGATTGGTATGGATTTTATTACTGATTTACCCCCTTCCCGTGGCAACACTGTTATTTGGGTGGTCGTTGATCGATTCTCCAAAATGGCACATTTCATCCCTCTTCCTGGTCTTCCTTCTGCGCCTCAGTTGGCTAAACAATTTTTTGTACACATTTTTCGTCTTCACGGGTTGCCTACGCAGATTGTCTCGGATAGAGGTGTCCAATTCGTGTCTAAATTCTGGAGGGCTCTCTGTAAACAACTCAAGATTAAATTAAATTTTTCCTCTGCATATCATCCCCAGTCCAATGGACAAGTAGAAAGAATTAACCAGATCTTGGGTGATTATTTGCGACATTTTGTTTCCTCCCGCCAGGATGACTGGGCAGATCTCCTTCCATGGGCCGAATTCTCGTATAACTTCAGGGTCTCTGAATCTTCCTCCAAATCCCCATTTTTCGTGGTGTACGGCCGTCACCCTCTTCCCCCCCTCCCTACCCCCTTGCCCTCTGGTCTGCCCGCTGTGGATGAAATTTCTCGTGACCTTTCCATTATATGGAGAGAGACCCAAAATTCTCTCTTACAGGCTTCTTCACGCATGAAGAGGTTCGCGGATAAGAAAAGAAGAGCTCCCCCCGTTTTTTCCCCTGGAGACAAGGTATGGCTCTCCGCTAAATATGTCCGCTTCCGTGTCCCTAGCTACAAGTTGGGACCACGCTATCTTGGTCCTTTCAAAATTTTGTGTCAAATTAATCCTGTCTCTTATAAACTTCTTCTTCCTCCTTCTCTTCGTATCCCTAATGCCTTTCACGTCTCTCTTCTCAAACCACTCATCCTCAACCGTTTTTCTCCCAAATCTGTTCCTCCCACTCCTGTTTCCGGCTCCTCGGACGTCTTCTCGGTCAAGGAAATTTTGGCTGCCAAAAAGGTCAGAGGGAAAAATTTTTTTTTAGTAGACTGGGAGGGTTGTGGTCCTGAAGAGAGATCCTGGGAACCTGAGGACAACATCCTTGACAAAAGTCTGCTCCTCAGGTTCTCAGGCTCCAAGAAGAGGGGGAGACCCAAGGGGGGGGGTACTGTTACGCCGAGCGCTCCGGGTCCCCGCTCCTCCCCGGAGCGCTCGCTTCACTCTCTCCGCTGCAGCGCTCCGGTCACGTCCTCTGACCCGGGGCGCTGCGATCCCGCTGCCAGCCGGGATGCGATTCGCGATGCGGGTAGCGCCCGCTCGCGATGCGCACCCCGGCTCCCCTACCTGACTCGCTCCCCGTCTGTTCTGTCCCGGCGCGCGCGGCCCCGCTCCCTAGGGCGCGCGCGCGCCGGGTCTCTGCGATTTAAAGGGCCACTGCGCCGCTGATTGGCGCAGTGGTTCCAATTAGGGTAATCACCTGTGCACTTCCCTATATTACCTCACTTCCCTTGCACTCCCTTGCCGGATCTTGTTGCCTTAGTGCCAGTGAAAGCGTTCCTTGTGTGTTCCTTGCCTGTGTTTCCAGACCTTCTGCCGTTGCCCCTGACTACGATCCTTGCTGCCTGCCCCGACCTTCTGCTACGTCCGACCTTGCTTCTGCCTACTCCCTTGTACCGCGCCTATCTTCAGCAGCCAGAGAGGTGAGCCGTTGCTAGTGGATACGACCTGGTCACTACCGCCGCAGCAAGACCATCCCGCTTTGCGGCGGGCTCTGGTGAAAACCAGTAGTGGCTTAGAACCGGTCCACTAGCACGGTCCACGCCAATCCCTCTCTGGCACAGAGGGTCCACTACCTGCCAGCCAGCATCGTGACAGGCATCATGAAATCTGAGGATTAACAACTGATTTTGGGTCGCACTGTACAGCCCAGTGTCAGAAAGCTGGGTTTGCATCTGAGATCTTGGGTCTTCCAGCAGGCCAATGACCCCAAACATACATCAAAAAGCACCAAGAAATGCATGGCAACAAAGCGCTGGAGAGTTCTGAAGTGGTCAGCAATGAGTCCAGATCTTAATCCCATTGAACACATGTGGAGAGATCTTAAAATTTCTGTTGCAATTCCAATAAGAGAGACCTGGAGCAGTTTGCAAAGGAAGGGTGGTCCAACATTCCGTCTGAGAGGTGTAAGGAGCTTATTGATGGTTATAGGAATCGACTGATTTCAGTTATTTTTTCCAAATGGTGTGCAACCAAAAATTAAGTTAAGGGTGCCAATAATTTTGTCCAGCCCATTTTTGGAATTTGGAGTGACCTTTTTTGGTTTAGTTCCAATACACACAAAGGGAATAAACATGTGTATAGCAAAACATGTGTTACTTTTCTGTGAGAAATGCTTCATTTGCTTGAAAAATTTCAGGGGTGCCAACATTTACGGCCAATTTGTCCAAAAATGCTAAGGACAAATATAAGCTGAAAGTATATAGTAAAATAAAATAAAAAACACAGTAAAAACTGTTTTTGTGGCCTTTTGGTTCATTATTTTTTTTTAACTGGGCATTTTATTATTCAAAAATTGCCATGCTCTAGGTATGGAGTTTTGCATTAACTGCAATAAAAGCTGCAGATGCATCTTGTCTGTGAAATTTACCTTATGTTAATAAATCTGATGGCCAAATAACATGTGTTTATTGGCAAGAAAGACATTAACATCAAGAAGCTTACCATGTTGTAAGCCTCATGTATATTATTTAGAAACAAATACTAAAACTTATCAAAAATTATGACAATTGCTTTGATTATTTTTGAGTAGTTTAAACAAGTCCAGTTTATTTCTTTTGCTTATTGTGATACACTCCAGTAACCTCACATTTCTATGTTCTGCAAACATCAGAAACCTGATCTGCTCTATATTGGAGCATTTATATAAATTAGTCCCACTATAATAATTGGAAGGCATTTGTGTTGCAGCAGGCCAGAACCTTTTCATTTTCAGGCTAAAGCAGTTTGAAAAACATTAGAAATGTTGCAATTATTTTTAATTGCTGTGTTCAGGATAGAGCAATTTAAAATTACCAGAGCTTCAATTTTTAGCACTTTAATTTGGAACTGAATCAAGCAATTTTCAGTCATGGCAGTTTAAGATATATTAAGCCTATTTTCAAATGTGGCATTTAGAGAAAATCAAATCAAATCTAACTTATGTTAAAAGCAAAGAAGGTCATGACAACAACATTGCCAGTAAGATAAAGTCAAAGAACATAAAAGACACCGAGAACAACCAGCAATTAACATTTGTGTGCTTTGTTGCATAATCTTGAAAAGGGTAAATAGAGGAATTACGAAACATCAGTGCAAAGTGACAATTATTATACATTTTTTCTATGTTGACTTTTGTGTTGTAAAAATATTTCCTATAGGATTCATCAATAGAGCGAGGCTCTGTTTGTTATTTCAAGTTAAATAATATGCAGTAATATTTGCCGGAGTTATTCTAAATCTGACTTTTTAAAGCTTGGTGGAGACATTCAGAACATGCTGATATTGTGGTACGAAGCCAGAAACAAACTCCATTTGTGAATGATCTTCTAAAAATCAAGAGAATCATTATTAAGCATGATAAGGAATGCAGAAAGAAGGTGACTGCCAAAAGCCTCTAATAGGTTGTTTAACAGGAAGTGATTTGGCTGCTAGGATGCTGGAGCGGCACAGCCAGAATTTACAACAATTTTCATCCATACGTATAATCAAATTGACAATTATTGTGGCAATGAGAATGAACGTTTACTTGTGCATGGCCAGCTTTATAACAAATAACAGGATTTGCACGTTAATAGCTTAAATGCTAATAAATAGATGTTTACCTTATTATGGCTCTGTACAACTTTCAGGTCATAGCTATATAAAATGGCACCTTCAATCTTTAATAAATATCAGAAAAATATAAAATACAAATAAAATGTTTCATTAAGGCACCATGATACAAACATAGAAACATGTGGATGGGGCAGACAGATAAATTATGGCAAGAAAATGCCAAAATATATTAAAAGGCACATGCTTATTAATAAATTTCATATATTTTAGCCATATAAAAAGCAGAAAATAAACTGTTTATTTACTTAATAAGGAGACTAAAAGTTGCAATTTTTGTGCAAATTTGTAGTACACCACATTAGCATATTTTGCTATTAGAATATTATGCTGACCATACACATTGCAAGAAATGGCGTTTTTTTTCCTCATTATGGTTTACGATTATCTTTTTAAAATTACAGTACCCAATCTTACCAGATTTTCCTACCTAAATCTTTTGGGAGAGGAAAAGCAACAATGCTGCTCTTGTCCTCATATTCCAACCCAATATCCCATCCTCATATTACATCCTCACATCCTGTCCTCATATTCGAACCTTATATCCTGACCTCATATCCTGTCCTATTACCCCATCATCATATCCCGTCCTCATATACCGATCTCATATCCTGTCCTCAGATGGGTCTGCGCTGTAATGAAGAGATTGTATACCAAAAATAGAAGGGGTGTGTGGTTTATGGGAAAGGCATGGCTGCAAGCTGGACTGACACACTCACCAGGAGAGAGAGATTTTCAAACATACAAATGTGAGCATTTTTAATGCAAATAAAACTACACAGTGTAAAATATAAGCAACATTCGTAGTTACAGAAAACATCACATATAATAAACAATAATTTAACAAAGAATACAACATAATGCACTTCTAATAGCTAGTCTGCCAGGAGATGTCAAACATATGTCAAGAGCTCTGGGATATCATAAGTAGTCAGAAGGCCATACATGAAAGTCTGAGGGTTGTGAAGCTGCTTGGCTTATTGTGCTTGAGTTCAAGGGTAGAGCCCCATCACGCTTTCTCTTGAAGGCGCCTATATAAATTGTAATCTCTGATCAAAACAAATGTAATAGGAGACTAAACTCTTTGTTCAGTGAAACAGGAAGTGATGTCATATGATGCTGACATTATTTGGAGTGGGGGGGGGTCATCACACAGTAAAAGCACATTACATAGCTCATTGTATCTGTTGCATATGCCAAATGATATTTCATCATTGAACTTTGCATTTTGCTGGGGGCACACATTGGTGTTGATTGCATCTATGTATAAATAGATTCAGGATGGAGCTGCTTTAATGATTCAAGAACTCAATCTGTCTCTCCTTTTTATACATATCCTTCTATAGGAATTAAGGTAATCATTTCCCATCATATAAGTCCTTATGATCATTTGTGTACATTAAAATAGATATAATTTATCTTGCAAAAAAAATATTACCCCATGGATACCCTCCAAGTAACATTCTAAATGTAGCCCCCAGCTGTAGCCTGGCAGATTTACTTGTTAGAACTGTATTTTTCAGCCATTTCAGAATTTGTAAACTGTCCTCCCTGGTAACATCATGTCATCATGACTAGGAAACATCCGATTATAAATCACTACCATTGTGCTGTGCATATGAATCCAGTAATTAATTTAAATGTATATATATATATATATATATATATATATATAGTTTCAGGTTTGATTTCACTTTTTATGTAATCATAGTTTGGACAAACTAAGGTATGAATGTTTCCTTTAAAGATCAGAATGAATTAAAACAATGATATTTAATACTCTTATAGAATGGCTGTTACACCTAGCGCTCCGGGTCCCCGCTCCTCCCCGGAGCGCTCACGGCGTCTCTCTCCCTGCAGCGCCCCGGTCAGTCCCGCTGTCCGGGAGCGCTGCACTGTCATGGCCGTCGGGGATGCGATTCGCACAGCGGGACGCGCCCGCTCGCGAATCGCATCCCAGGTCACTTACCCGTCCCGGTCCCCTGCTGTCATGCGCTGGCGCGCGCGGCTCCGCTCTCTAGGGCGCACGCGCGCCAGCTCTCTGAGACTTAAAGGGCCAGTGCACCAATGATTGGTGCCTGGCCCAATTAGCTTAATTGGCTTCCACCTGCTCCCAGACTATATCTGCTCACTGCCCCTGCACTCCCTTGCCGGATCTTGTTGCCTTGTGCCAGTGAAAGCGTTTAGTGTGTCCAAAGCCTGTGTTACCTGAACTTCTGCTATCCATCTTGACTACGAACCTTGCCGCCTGCCCCGACCTTCTGCTACGTCTGACCTTGCCTCTGCCTAGTCCTTCTGTCCCACGCCTTCTCAGCAGTCAGCGAGGTTGAGCCGTTGCTAGTGGATACGACCTGGTTGCTACTGCCGCAGCAAGACCATCCCGCTTTGCGGCGGGCTCTGGTGAACACCAGTAGCCTCTTAGAACCGGTCCACTAGCACGGTCCACGCCAATCCCTCGCTGACACAGAGGATCCACTACCTGTAAGCCGAATCGTGACAATGGACTACTTGTATATAATTATTTTTACTCATATAACCCTTGTTACTTGATTCACACATAATTCAGGTAATATTTAGACTATATTATAAAACTATTGGTGCTTGAAGAAGTCTCTAGACTCCTCTCTTTCTGTCCTTCTATCTAATTGTATTGTTTTTTAACCTCATTCAGTCTCTCTTCCCAACTGTCATTAATTAATTAACTGTCACTAATCATCTAAATAATATATTTAACCTCTATCTTTCTTCTGGTATCTTTTATCCTTTTTTTTAACAGGGTTTTATGACTCCCTTAGCGAAAAAACACCACTTTACTCATCCCATGCTACCAAATACTGACATGTCTCAAAATTTTTCTCTAACTTCAAACTAGAAAAAGTGAAACTCTACGGAAATTGACCTTACTAAGGCATACCACTCATTTGCTGTGTCATTTTTTGGCTCTACTTCTTTTCCCCATGATATTGAGTTTCCTCAGAGGGCAGAACAGAGTCGTCTCCTCTTTTCACCTTTCTTATCTTCTGCAATCAGTCAGGCTGAGTAGTGTGCTACTGCAGGATTTGCCAGAGGGAGCCTTAGGACTAAGACCCCAACCAATCTTAACTTTTAACATGTCTGTGTAACATAAATAAAAAGAAAAAAGTTTACTGAACCTTTATATGCCCTAATTATTTGTGTAGCATGGCCACATGAACGATTGTTGAGTCTTTTGTGTGCCCGTTAACCTCATCATTGCTGTCTGTTTATCCCCTCTTTACATAGGGCAAGTGCAACCCATAAGGCTGCTTTCACACTATGAGCATTCATCCGTTATTAAATGTCCATTTTCTGTGTAAAAATGGACGTTTCATAACGGATGAAATAAAGGGTGCTAACGGCTGAATAAATATTCATCTGTTAAGACCCGTTATCCCTCACGTATGGCCAAACACCTCTGCCTACAGACTCCCACAGCCGGGACTACTACTGCTCCCATCATGGAACAGACTTGTTTCCATGATGGGAGTAGAAATTCCCTGGCTGCAGGAGTCTGCAGACAGCTGGGGAGGCTACATTAGTGCTTGTACTACTACCCCCATCATGGAACAGACTCTGTTCCATAATGGGGGTTGTAGTACAGGGGCTGAGGGATTGATCGCACGGGTTTCATTTCTGAGACCCGATGCGATCAAAAGTTATTAAGCAGGGGAGCGGGCGGCATGCTCCGCAACCCTGTGATGTATCAGTGTGTTTTAACTTTCATTTTTTAATTCCCCACGGGGAGCCCTGAATGGCCGATCAGGGCTCTCAGCGAGAGATTGAAAAATTAACTTTGAGAGTAGCAGGGGCCAAAGAGCACTGTGGGGGGCAAGATATATAGCGCTGCAGAGGGGGGCAGACATATAGCCTATATATCTAGCCCCCCAGCAGCGCATTAGATATGACCCCCGCCTGCGCATTAAATATATACCCGCTGGCGCATTAAATATATACCCCCGCAGCGCATGTATATGTGCCCTCGCAGCTCTTCTATATACACATGCCCCTACCGCCGTATTAATGAACAGTATTTCTATTAGCAGCGCATAGAGCCGTCTCCCGACACTATGCGCTGCTAATAGAAATACCTTTCATTCATATGGCAGCAGGGATATATGTATGTAGAAGCAGTGGGGGGGGGGGGGCAGATAACGCTGTATGTCTGCCCCCCCCCCAGTCCTTCTATATACATATACACCTGCTGCCATATGAATGAAAGGTATTTCTATTAGCAGCGCATAGTGCCGGGAGCCGGCTCTATGCGCTGCTAATAGAAATACTTTTCATTCATATGGCAGCAGGTGTATATGTATATAGAAGAGCTGTGGGGGGCAGACATATAGCGTTATCTGCCCCCCCAGTGCTTCTATATACATATACACCTGCTGCCATATGAATGAAAGGTATTTCTATTAGCAGTGCATAGTGCCGGGAGCCGGCTCTATGCGCTGCTAATAGAAATACCTTTCATTCATACGGCGGTACGGGCATGTGTATATAGAAGAGCTGCGAGGGCACATATACATGCGCTGCGGGGGTATATATTTAATGCATCGGCGGGGGTATATATTTAATGCGCAGGCGGGGGTCATATCTAATGCGCTGCTGGGGGGCTAGATATATAGGCTATATGTCTGCCCACCCTCAGCAGCGCTATATATCTTGCCCCCCACAGTGCTCTTTGGCCCCTGCTACTCTCAAAGTTTACTTTTCAATCTCTCGCTGAGAGCCCTGATCGGCCATTCAGGGCTCCCCGCGGGGGATTCAAAAATGAAAGTTAAAACACACTGATACATCGCAGGATTGCGGAGCATGCCGCCCGCTCCCCTGCTTAATAACTTTTGATCGCATCGGGTCTCAGAAGTGAAACCCGGTGCGATCAATCCCTCAGCCCCTGTACTACAACCCCCATCATGGAACAGACTCTTTTCCATGATGGAGGTTGTAGCACAAACACTAGTCTAGCCTCCCCAGCTGTCTGCAGACTCCCGCAGCTGGGGAATTACTACTCCCATCATGGAAACAAGTCTGTTCCATGATGGGAGTAGTAGTCCTCCGTCAGCACTGCAGGAGTTTGCTGATATCACCTCTTCTGAGCATGCTCAGAAGTAATAACGGATATAATAAACTGTGTGCAAATGGATGACATAAAGGCTTATCCGTCAGCCATAGACTTCAATGTTAAAAATAACGGCCGTTAATTTACCCATTTCTTGTGACGGAAGAAAAATTAGTGCATGTGCCGTTATTTCTTCCATCACAACTAACGGCTGTTATTCATGACGAACTATAACGGGTCATGAAGGATAATCAAAAAATCCCATAGACTTTAATGGGATTGTTTAACGGACGTTTACCAGGGCTTTTCTAACGGATGTTTGTAACGGATGAATTTTTATAGTGTGAAAGCAGCCTAACAAAGATTTTATTGCCCACACTAAAGATGTGATCAGCCGACGAACAACAAGGACTGCTCAGAAATTCAAGTTGCTACAAATTTTTTGGCTCTGTGTAAGGAGGGTTCTGTGTCTCCCATCGGAATGGATTAGTGGTCATGCATGTGCACTGACAAGCCATTCATTGACTATTGGGGTGCCAGAGACACCTGAACCTTGTACTCATCTTGAGTAGTCCCAGTGAATGGAGCTTTAATATGCATGTGTGACTACCCCTCTATTCCTATGGGAGAATTACTGGATTGGGAAGTAGAGATACTTCCACAATAAAACCAGTACATCAAGCAGGGTGCAGGACTCAGTAGGAGGTGAATGAATTTATTGTATAAAAGGTGTAATGCTAAAATCAATGGAGCATTTCCAGCCCATATTGGGCTCTTCGTCAGACATAATAAAATGGCATAAGACACACAAGTTAAAAACATACAATCTGGATGAGCTGGTTATATAATATAAAAAAAAAATACATTGAAAACCTCCTGACACCGGATGATGTAGATGTATGTGTATTTTTATTGTTGTGAGTAGATGTATATGTATTTTTATTATGCCCTTTTCCTCCCATCCATCCTCCTGGTGTTTTTAATGTAATGCAGCAATTATAATCCAATTGTTTTTCCAAGTATTTTTGTTTTTTATATTATATAACCGGAATCCCAAGCTTCCGGGTCACAGTCCCGTTCCTCCACCCGGAAGCTCATCCAGATTGTATGTTTTTAACTTGTGTGTCTTATGCCATTTTATTATTAGCCTGACGAAGAGCCCGATAATGGCTGGAAATTCTCCATTGATTTTAGTGTTGCACCTTTTATACAATAAATTCATTCACCTCCTACTGAGTCCTGTGCCCTGCTTGATGTCCCGTTTTTTTCGTGGAAGTATCTCTTCTTCCCAATCCAGTGCCTACTTGCCGGCTTCCACATCCAGGAATCCCGGAGGGACCCAGAGGCAGCATTCTCACTATTAAATGCTCTATACAGATGTTATGCTCTCAGCATAACTCACAGAGGTAAGGGGCCATCCTTACGGATCCCGTCTTGTTGCTTCTTTTGTGCTTATATACTTGTTAATCCACACGAGGTGCGCACCCTTTTTCCTTTTCATCCTATATGGGAGAATTAGGACCTTCATTTCTAACATTGGAGGTCTGATTAGTTAAAACCATGTTCGTCATGAGTCAAAATGGGGTATTCGATGAGTCAAAATAGCAGCGGAGGTCCCTCAGCCTTCTTTCATGGCAGGGCCAGGCTGTTTCAGGAGAGCAATGATCTCACTGTTCAGTGTTATGCAATAGCATAGCGTTGTACAGTGAATACAATCCAATGGTTGCCTACAATAGTCCCTTATGGGGACTTAAAGGGGTAGTCCCATGTAAGAAAATTAATGTCCCCTGTGGTGGCACTACAGTGTTATAAAGCACTTATTAATTACAAATAATCTGTGAGAATTTGTGATCAATTTATTTTTGGGTGACAAAAAGAGATTGTCATAAGCACACATTTGACTAAAACACATGTGCATATTATTGCAAATACAATTTACTGAGGTTTTTTTAAATTAATTTTTATTTTACCAGGTTCTAGTATAAGCACAAATACACAGCCTAAAGCAGAATAAAATATTGTGCTTATATCTATTTCCAAGAAAATGTCATGAATGGAGGCAGGCATAGAAAAAAATCTGATAATTGTGGCATATGTGTGATCATTTATTCATTAATATGGATTAAAGAAAAAGCAGTCTGGTAGCACTCTAGAGCCACATGTAAGGTATCTTTAAAAACTTCAAAATTAGTAGAATAAGTTTTGAATGGTATTGCTCAGTTACCTCTGAAAATAATAAAAATGTTAAATTCTGCCTCCTATGGGTTTATAAAATTTCCCAAATGTCAATTTGAATACATCAATTGGTGCTGTTTTAAAATGGGCCTCTCAAATTCACTTCAGGAATGAACTTATCCCTAAAAAAAAGTATGTATACTAAAACGTTTTTTATAACAAATGATGGCAATATAGGGTAGCCTGCTCTTTACCATAAAGACATTGTAAATATAAATTATTAACACATGTATGTACATAATTTTTTTGAAGTTTTTCACTTAAAAAAACACAAATTATGTCATCCGTACCCATAGCAACCAATCAGATTGCTTCTTTTATTTTGAAAAATAAAAGCAACCTGATTGGTTGCTATTGGCAACTGCTACACATTTCCTCTTAACAGCCATCTTTAGAGTGTTTACCCAGAGCGGTTACCCTAAGAAAAAGGTTTTGAAAAAAGAACTAAGGGTTAATCGAGGGTTGATAAAACTGACTCAAATCAGGTGATCTATAGAAAAAAGCAAAGGCGCTCCATAGTGGAGTATCACTGGTATAATGGTGAACCAGGGATGGGGGGAAGGGTGAGCAGCCGCTTACCACTACGGGCTGTGTACCTGCATACACAAATATGGCTAGCATATATATTAGCCCGATGTCCCGTCTGAAGCCTTCCTGAAAAGTAGATACGATCTGGATAGGAGCTTCAAAGTAACACAGGATTAACCTTGGCGCTGATCGGGATGAACGGAACAGGAGGCAGTACTTCAAACAAGGACTTTATTTGGATTTTCCGTAATTAGACACTAATCCCCTATCCTGTGGGCAACTGGCATCTGACTCATAATGTTGTTGTTTTTTTTCTTTTCTTTCTGCCTTCCTGGATCAACACGGTAGTGTTTTAGGTTGATGGACTCTTGTGCCTTCGTAGGTCAGAGATGTTTTGGTGGCATGCATTGAACCTACAGAATATTAGGCAGATGGTTTAAATTTTATGGCTGATAATTGTATACTTATAAAAACTATTTAGATTTCTATCACATTTAAATGTTGTCTTCCTTGAATAATTTTATGTTTCATCAGATCCTAGTGGAGAGCTGGACTTTCTACTTATGCTATGTTATACATTATTCATATATTATTTACACTGTCATGTGAAAGTATACTATTTTCATTTTAATAGTATTTTATATTAAAAAGTGAAAATTAATAGATATACTTGTACTTATGTATCTGTATTTACTCTTTTATATCATGCCATGTTGAGGTTGCTTTATTATTTTTTGTAAGGACACGCTAGAAAGGATAAGAGAATATGACATGTATTGTAAGATAAAATATAGCTCTCAGATGGCATTTTTCAATTTTACTTAAGAAAACACAATGGGAAATAAAAAGTCTATTTTGAGGAAAAGGTCATTACATTTCTCCAAGGGCAAAATCACATACCATCAAGTCTGAATGTAGAGAGAGTGACCCTGGAGCAGATGGGTTGCACATGTTACCTGGGCTCTATGATGAATGAGGAGTTCAACTGCTGTCATGAAATCTGCAGGAGTTTAGCAATTTCTTTCTGAAGTATCCTCTATCTTAAACAGAATTGTAAAGATGAGAGCAATACAAATGAGACAAATACTCAAAAATAGAATATTAAAAATTGTTGCCATAGCAATAGACAGATTTGCTTTGCAGGGATAATATTTAACTTTACATCTTTGTAATTAAATTATTTCCTGGTTTGCATTGATCAAATTTAAAGGGGTTGTGTAGGACTTTTAGATAACTATAGGAGCTAGAACTGGCATAAAATAGGAAAAAGCGTTTTCCCTAAATCTTCATCTGCTTCAGCACTGCCCCATCAGTGCTCCTCACCTGGCCTGCAGTTGAAAAGGTCATATGAACCTGCAACCAATTACTTGCTATCGTCATCATGTACCATACATTCAAGCAAATAACACAGAAGTCAGTGATTCCCACTGAACCCCCACTTTGGCTGCAGAATCATGTTAGGCATTAAGGTGACATCATTGCTTTAGACCTGGCAGGGGACACCAGGGAGGCAGCACTGCAACAGTAGTGGTTTCAGGGGAGTTTTGTATTTGCAAATATATTATCAAAAATAAACTGGAACTAACAGCTGCAAAGTCACTGACCACATTTTTTTTCATTTGATTTCCAGACAAAATTGCCAGTAAGGGGAATGTGTCAAAAATATCATCTGCAGTAATCTGTTGTACAAGCTTGTTGTGTGGGTAACGCTCTGGGTCCCCGCTCCTCCCCGGAGCGCTCGCAGCGTTTACCTGCTCGCAGCGTCCCGGTCAGACCCGCTGACCGGGAGTGCTGCGCTAGTGTTTCTGGCGGGGATGCGACCCGCGATGCGGGACACACCCGCTCGCGGTTCGCATCCCAGCCTGCTTACCCGACCTGTTCCCCGTTTGTTCAGTCCCGGCCCGATCCCTAGGGCACGCACTCGCCGGCTCTCTGCGATTTAAAGGACCAGTGCGTGGCTGATTGGCACCTGGCCCAATTAGTAACTTCACCTGTGCCTTGGCCTATATTACCTCACTTCCCCTTCCCAGTATTGCCGGATCTTGTTGCCATTGTGCCAGTGAAAGCGTTCCTTGTATGTCCCAAGCCAGTGTTCCAGACCTTCTGCCGTTGCCCCTGACTACGATCCTTGCTGCCTGCCCTGACCTTCTGCTACGTCCGACCTTGCTCTTGCCTAATCCCTTGTACCGCGCCTATCTCAGCCATCAGTTTTGGGGTTGAGCCGCTATCAGGTGGAACGACCTGGGGGTTACCTGCCGCAGCAAGTCCATCCCGTTTTGCGTAGGGCTCTGGTGAATACCAGTAACCCCTTAGACTCCGTTCCCCTGGTACGGCCCACGTCATCACCCCACTGACACAGATGATCCACCACCAGTATCCTCACAGTACCCGGTTCCTGACAACACTGATTACAATAATGCTTACAAGTCCCTGCTCCGTGCCTCCATTCCTCTGCAATACCAGTTTTATTGGTACATTTAAATTACCTACTTGGTGCACGGTAATGTCCGTCTGGCATCTTTCTAGTATTGCCTCCTCCACTTATGTTGAGCCACAGCAGAGTGGAGCTTGATTTGACAGCAGAGGAGAGGAAAGGTGTTACTAGGCAGATGTCAGCCAGATTTCACTATGCATGGGGAGCTTGGGAACTCCCACTGTGCACCAAGCAGGATATTTGCATGTACTAAAGAACCAGGATTGCGGTGGAACGTAGACACGGAGCAGGGATGGGTAAGTGTCATTGTAATCAGTGTGATCTGCACTACCAGCCTGTGTAACAGGTTAGTCAAAGCGATACTGATGACAATTTCCTTTATGTACAATTTATTAATTCTTCAACATCATGGAAAAATACTGAAGCATATATTTAACAGATAAATGGATAAGGAATTCAACAACTAGAAATAACATGTTTCGCTATTGTTAAACTCTAGGGGGACATTTATCAAGGTATTTCGAGCCTATTTTTGCGTACAAAAGTTGCACATGCGTCTAAACACTTTTTTGTTTGACTTTTGTGAGTAAGCAAAAAGTTACAAACAGCCTTACCTAAGCAAATTTTTTTTGCAGTGGACAGGTATTTATGATGTGCGCAAGTCGCATGTAGGCAAAAAAAAGTAGCAAATCCCTTACAAAAAGTCGCAAGTTTACTCCAGGTCTGACCTGGAGTACAAAACTCCAGTACGTGAGCAAATTTAAAAAGTCTCACAAAATTCTCAGCTGCGACTTTTTTTGTTTTGTTTTGCTTTTTGTTTTTGTTTTGCTTATGTGCAAATTTAGCAAACTAATTTATCATCCGCAAACTGGTATTGATCCTCCACCATATTTGCTTGTTAAAAAATAAATTGTTTAAAGACTTATGTTGCTTCCAATAGTAATAGGGCTCAATTTCCTTCTGTCTCTCCAAGATGAAAACCTTTGTACTACCGGAAGGCAACAATCCTGCAGATTATGAGGCTCGTTAAGGGCTAGCCTTATGTTAGATGATACCCTGTGCCCCAGTACTTTTTTGTACAGTGTGGTGCTAATAATAGTACTATACTATGGTCTGTTTCTAATAAATGTGTGCCCTTGTCTAAAAATACTGCTACACAAATAAAGCCATGCACAACACCTCTTTAGCAGGTACAGCTGGTGCATTCTTTGTTTCCCAATTTTTTTTATTTTTTATTTTTTTTTGCCGGGGGGGGGGGGGGGGGTGGGGGGTGGGGTAGTTATGTGGATATGACATTTTTTCATGTTGAGGAATTTTTTTTTCCATGTGTCAAGTTTCCAGTCTTCATATGAATGTGACATAATAAGGCTGGGTTGACACTACGGAATTTCCAACTTAAATTCAGCTCAGGAATTTCTGTTGGTAATTCCAGTGCAACAGAATCCCATTGTTAGCAATATGTCAGTGGCGGAAGTTACTGTCGCAGAAGTTCCGATATCAAAATAATGAACTTGTTAATTTTTTTTGTGCAATCCACTCTGCAGACATTGCTGTCTATGATTTCAGATTGTGCTGGCCACACTCAGAATCTCTGTCAGGAATTTTTCTGTCCAGAAATTCTTAGTGCGAACACAGCCTAATCCACCTTAATAAATCATGAACTTTGCTTTAAGAGAAAGACAAAAATCATTCCTTAATATACTATTCCACACATTCTGTAATTTAATATCAGACATTCTAGATATATTACAATCTACAAAAACAGCCATAATTGGTTACAAGAGTCTTTATTTTGCAAACTATACATAAACTGTATAAAAGAAAATGCATTGTCTCAATTATACATAAGATTACCATTAAATTTAGTCAGGAATACTTTTATTTCAAATTAACTTTTTTTCTTGCAATAATGCAAAAGTGAAAATAAACATTTCCAGGGGATCGACTTGGAAAGTAACAGCCCAACTGTGCTGAAACACAGAGTTGTTCCCAGGTTATTGTGGATTTATTTACTGTATACAAGAAGGTAGTGGAGTTTTATTAAAATTCTTCACAATAAAACAACATGCCAACATAAATATAGTGATTAAAGTAAGCTTTATACTCTTAAGGATTAAATGCAAACATACACAGTAATCATAAGCATTATCCATTTCACATGGTAGCAACATAACAATAAGAAGGGGCACACACCTGCTTCCCGGCAGCTCTACGGTGAATAGGTAAAGTGTTTGTTTAGCTCATGCCTAACAATAGTCTCTTTATATTCCTTGTGCAAGGCACCCTATATAATGCTTTGATTCACATTGTAAACTATAGAATTGATGAAATCTTAGCCAAATACAGTTTTTCTATTCTTCAAGTCAGCTCAATGACACATTTGGCAAGTTTCCGGGATCATGTCCACAGCCATATAATGGTTCCAATTTAATAGGGAAGCATACAGACATTTAACCCTCTATGCTATGTTTTGGTCCTTTTTTGGAGCCATTAAAAAAAGCCCATAAACAGACGCTTTATAACTCAACAAAGCAGATCAAACATGACCATATTTAAAAAATATTGAGTTCCACTGAGCTCAATGGAAAAACAATCATTTAGTAGAATTACATAGCAGTAATTTTTCATGAATAATAAAAAAATAAAAATAAATTCTACAATGTTTTTTATCTTGTTTTCATCAGAAAACAGCTGGTTTGTAAATTGCATTTTACTGCAGCAAAAAAGATAATAAAATAAATTAAACAATGATAATAAAAATGGTTCATGGACCAAATGGCAAAACAAAAAGAGCTAACATTTTAAACCCTTTTAAAGTAGCCTTATTGAGGCTAAAACTAATTCAGACAAAAAAAACCATGGGAATTCGAGACAAACAAATCTGCTATGTTTATCAGATGACGTATAGTAGAGATATGCTTGCCTAGAAGGCTTCACTATAGGGGGAGATTTATCAAAACCTGTGCAAAGGAAAAGTTGCCCAGTTGCCTATAGCAACCAATCCGATTGTTTCTTTCTTTTTGCAGAGGCCTTGTTAAAAATGAAAGGAGCGAGCTCATTGGTTGCTATGGGCAACTTTTCCTCTGGACAGGTTTTGATAAATCTCCTCCTATCCTTGCACAAAACTTTACTGTGTGCATGAGACCTAAATTCTTACATAGTTTTAGAATATAGATATAAGTAATTGATTATGTGGACAGAATTATGCCTTAACTTCAGTCACACATAAATCTATTTTTGTAAGATGAAATAGTGTTACAAAAAGTTAAACTATGTTGTCTTAATTTTTGTTGGATGTAAAAGAAATCAAGTAAAACATTTGGAGTCATTGAAGAATGTACTGTAGTTAACTATTCAGTATGTATTTCTGCATTACACAACCTTTTTTCCCGGCTAAAACACTTTTGGCCTTAGATATGAATTAATGTCATGAATGTTCTTATTGAAAAATATATATTTTTTGGAATGTGTTGCAAGGCACACTGTTCCTGAGCTTTGTAGACAGACCCCCTCAACTGCCTTTAGCAACTGTGTTGGATATATATTTATTTCTATTTGCATCCGATTTTTTTTTATGCAAAGAATACGTCATATATGATCATATAAAAAAATACATTGTATCTGACTACATAGTGAAGGTGGCTAATTCAATAAGTCATCTTTAACTTGCATTAGTTGTGGGATTGCCAATGGGCTTTATAGAACACTACAGTGTGTATAGGGATAAAAAGAATAGGATAGCCAGAGGTTACTGCAGCCTGACCTAACACCATAAAACTGGTCTTGACACAATGTTGTAAACTTTAATGTTGAAAGGCAATATACTTAAAGAATATGTTTTAACTGTCTGGGTTGTAGGAAAAGTATTCATATATGTATTTCTTCACAACAGAAGAAAAACATACACATATTGGGGAATGCTGTAATAATGATAATGGGAAATGACAGAGTGAACATATTTTGTTATTTACTTTTTAATAATTATTCTTTCTATCCTAATTCCATCCCTAAAACCATCCAAAATCATAGTTCTACCTATGTCGCCTTTGGAAGAGCAATGTTGATATGCGGTTCAGTTATCCCTCTTGGAATATCTGTGTTACCTATATCATATGTATTATCATGCTGGTCAACTAACAAAATCCATACAATGCTTCTAAAAATAAAAGAAGGAAAGAGTAAAATAATAACATTACTAAAAGCTAATAAAGTAAACACATTTCTGCACAATCTGAGGAAAGATGCAAACAAAAATATGGAAACTTTTCCCTTTCTCTACTTTTCACATTTCCTACTTCGGGTTTCAGTAGGTATGTTTTAGTTTCCATCTAGAAAAGTCCAAGTCATAACCAGTATCCTTCATGCTTAATCTATGTATTCCTAAATTGTTGTACGGGTATGAGTTGCCTTTCTTCAGGTTATACTTTGAAAGTGTTGTCTTCTTGTTAAATGCATATAAATGCTTAAATGCACATAAATGAAACAAAAGTCTATAACTCCACCCTTACTTGGTATCATCATACAAAATATACATGTTTTTTTATTTTTTTATTTCTGTTTCTTGTTAAATCCTTTTATCCTTTTATCTTGGTGGTGGCATGAGCAAAAGGTATTTCCTAAGAGATGTCTTTTCTCATAGACATGAAAAATAAAATGGATTGGTTTGTTATGTCAAATATATCCATCCTCATCTTCATCTTCATCCTCATCATCTCCCCCTTCATCCTCATCATCGTCATCAATTTCATCTTCATCATTCATCATTTCTTCATCATCCTCATCATCAGACCAGTCGTGAAAGTCCCCACTTCCAAAATCTCCTGATGTTTCTGAATCAGCGCCTGCTATTAAATACATGATAAATTAATGTTTAAAATTGTGTAACATTTAGTTACAAACATGAAATGGATACTTGTTTAAGATACTTGACCTAGAAGGGTATGTTGACAAGGGGTTGATATATTGTAGATTTTCAACTGCAAATTTGTGGGCAAAAAATCTGCAGTATATTACAGCACCAGCAAAGTGGATGAAATTTTAATAACTCTCATCCATACATTGCAGAAAGAAATTCTGTAAAATATTGATTTATATTGAAAATACACTTTGCTCTCAACTGATGTACTTTTCCCATTGCCCGCCTTCCAGCTGGTTGTCACATACCGTTGATTAGAACCAGTACCTGACAATCCTACCTACATAATGTTTCTCCCCTCTTCAACATGGAAGATTGAGTTCCCTATACTGGGTGTCTACATGTGTTACGCATTGCCCTTTTTGACTACAGAAGTTATGTTGTTACATTGCCTGTTATATTCTGATAAGAGATTCCCCTTTTAAGATAACCAACTTATGCTGACGAGATCGCTACAATACTGTTTTTCTTTCTACTCTTGTAATGTTTTATTGCTAAATTTAATAAAATTCTATTATGAGAAAAAAAAAAGAAAATATACTTTGCAGTTGCAAATTACGGTAATATTGAAAAAACTAGAGTTATTATTTTTTTTTCCATAGAGAGTTCAGAGAAGAGCTACTTGGGTTGCGGGATAAAACTTACCAGGAACGGTTAAAGGACCTTAACATGTATAGCTTGGAAGACGGATGAGACAGAGGAGATATGATAGAAACTTATATATACATAAAGGGAATCAACACAGTAAAGGAGGGTGATGTATTTAAAAGCAGAAAAACCAGCACAAGAGGACATAGTTTTAAATTAGGGGGGCAAAGGTTTATGCAGTAAAATTAAGAAGTATTACTTCACTCAGAGAGTAGTGGATGTGTGGAATAGCTTTCCTGTAGAAGTGGTAGCTGCAAATACACTGAAGGAGTTTAAAATGCATGGGATAGGCATAAACTATTCCTTATATAAGATAGAAAAGAGAAAAAAGAAAGGCTCTCCCTGTGGAGTATAGCCAGCACGAGGGTGGGGGAAGGGGAAAGATGACATTTCCATGCACACCCTGCTAAGTTGTGTAGTGGCATACACAACAATAGTCTGCAGCCTTCCTGAAAAATTGTGGAATAGAGAAGGACTTCAAAAGAACCAGGATTTTCGGCGCTGACCACGGAGGAATAATCGGAGCCCAGGTAAAGGAATAACGTTTAATAGCAACGCGCTTCACTGCGCTTGCACGGCTTCATCAAGCCTTGAAACGCATTGCTATTAAACCTTATTCCTTTACCTGGGCTCCGATTATTCCTCCGTGGTCAGTGCCAAAAATCCTGGTTCTTTTGGAGTCCTTCTCTATTATATAAGATAGGGACAAGGGCTATTTATGGTATTCAGAAATATTGGGCAGACTAGATGGAACAAATGGTTCTTGTCTGCAGATACATTCTATGTTTATATGTAAAACCTACTAGTATTGAGTAGGTTTTCCCCTATGTCTCTAAAAAAAAAAAAAAAAGCCCTGATCCATCAATATGTGGACTCCACAGACCTTAGAAGGTATCCTTTAGTATCTATAACCAAGAACTAATGTTTAAATCAAGTGTTTATGTTAACCATATTTTAAAAAAAAAATACTCAGTAATTTCCATTCTGCCCACTTGGCATTAAACTAAGCTGTGACTTCCTGTTCTGTACAGATCACTTCATAGCAGTGTCTTCCCTATCATCATAGACAGGAGTACAGTGACTGGTGACACCAGTGTATAGATAACAGATGCGCACACAATGGTTGTTGCTCACAGATCAGAAAATAGAAACAGATAAGAAAACAAAACATTTTTAGGTATCTGTCTCTAATCAGAAAAAAAAAATCTGGATGATTCTTTCCTGTTAACCAATTCCTGTTACAGGACTGCCTGTTACCACCTTGTCTTGCCTCGTTTACTCCCTGCTGCTGTGTCCGTACTCACCTGTCTATCAGACCTGTGATCAGCATGATTTAAAGTTTAAGTAAAAATAAAGATCAATAGTAAAAGAAAAATAGATACATGGTACTACTGTAATCTTAATGACCCTTAGAGAAAAAAATGCTAAATTGTTGTTTTTTTCCATTACTTCCCTTATCAAACAAGAAATCCCCCTAGACAGCTACTATTGTTGTGAGATTTTATTCTCCTGTTGGTGGTTTTATTGTTATTGCTTCTTGACGTGTGTGTGTGTGTGTGTATGTGTATGGTTTAAAATATGGTAAAATATTGTGCAAAAAAATTATTATAATAATAGGACTGTCATTTTGTAAAGCTGTACAATATCTTTGTGGATTGTATTTAAACATTGCTGCAATAAAGAATTTAAAAGATAAATACCACACTCTGCAGATCCCACTTTTCTGGATCCTGTGACTTCATTCCCGTATCTATCAACACACCAACACTGGCCAACACTTCCATGACATTGAGCTGGTTTGTAATAGCCATCTTCATCACATGCTGGGATATAGTAGCCTTTAAAAGTAATATTAATAATTATAATATCGGGAAGACTGCTGATTTATCTGCCGATAGATTTTATTTTTCTTTGTTAAAAATCTAGTATGTATAATGTATTAGAAAATGCTGATCTAAGGTTTATTTGGTTTTCCATGTTTTTGGTCTTCAAAAATTAAACAAGTTAATTATTATCTATGTTATACACCATTCTTGTCTCGTAGATGCTGATCAGAGATACGAAATACTGTAAAATATTGCTTAGTCACTCAGTAAAACCATTGACATGGTTCAATGACCAGTTAATAATAGAAATATGAATATTCCTTTGCCCTAGTGGTTTATTTATTTGGCTTTCTCTTTTGATGAACTGTATAAGTATTGTTGCCTAAGCAGGATTTTATGGAAAGCTTAGATTTTAAACTTGTAATAGCTCCTCACACAATTACTTATCTTCCACAATATTTGTATCTTAAAGCATATCAATACTTTCATGAGGATTTAAAAAGAACCAGCACCAGCTTTGTTACACAAAACTTTGAGAAAAGGTGATTTTTAGCCTTTTTTTTTTTACTGATCAGAGATAAGTAATATGCCTGTATTGTTTTTACACAATGAAGAGATGGTGCACATGGTGCTAGAGAAAAGTACCCACTGCTTAGACTAAACATGCTGATACCGTGTTGCTAGTAATTATGGTTTATCATACAGTTTGAGATTAAAATGCAGCCCTGGTTTTAGTATTAAATGACATTTAGGAGGCAGCACTATGTAAACAGAAGGAACACCAGTATTTTCACAAGGAACAAAGGCAATTCTGGGTAGTAAGACATATGAAGAATACAATTATTTACCTTTCAGGTATAGTGTTTAGCACAATAGAGTGCCTTGACTGTCTAGGCCTCATCCCACTTCCTGTTTTGGTTTCTCTACAGAGAATTCCTCTAGCAGCAGGTAGTGGATGATAGTTTGCAGGGAAGTAGGACACCTAGTGGCCACTTCTGTAGTGTTTTTTTTCTTGAGTGAGAGGTCAGTTTTGAAAAATGAAATGTTGTGCAAATATCTTAGAAATCCCATGCTATAAAGTTGTTTAAAAAAAGGCAGTGATCAATTGCCGTTTTTACTATGTGCCCTACAGTTGTTTGGATACGACATTTTGATCGGTTTCATTGTCATATGTTTAAATATTAGGATTACTAGCCTACTCAGTGCCAGATAGTTGGAACATTATAACATTTACTGCTGGCTTTATCAATTCTGACATATTTCTGTAAAAGTGTAATTAGTTAACAGACAAGTAACTTACCAAGAAGTTTCTTTACTCCATGCTGCTTCTGAATGTTGTTAAATTCAGTCTGACATGGGGGATCTGTGAATAAACATGTGTTTTTGAATATATTTAATAAAAAAAAAATATAGTGTTCTGTATAGAATTACAGTAAATCAAAGTTGTCAATGTGTCAGAGGGAGACGTCACCTCAGATCAATCTTGCTAGCTCCCAGACCCCTCGCCTCCAGTTGTATCTGTACACTGCTGATATCTCAGGAATCAGGATATATAGTAGTTATAAACCTCCCCCATATTGGGGTTTTATCTGCATTTTTCTGTTTTTGCCATCAATTTCCCCAAATTGTAGCAAAAAAAATTGTGCTTCTGGTCCCCAATTGTTCAAAGCACAATAAAATGTCTATTTTTTAACCCAAGTTTGGAAATCACAGTAAAAACTGTCTAAATTAAGTAAATGTGTGGAAAATGCTGTTAAACATGTGAACAAAGCCCTAAAACTTGAGTGATTATAGCTCAACCACCCCCACCCCTTCAACCTCTGCAGAAATACGTCTATTTCCCAAACCCAACCTCTGGATATGATGCTGAGCATGTGCACTCAACTTATTTAATTGACCATGGCTGGAACTGTTCTGAGTGGAACCTGACCTGTAAAACCTCTGTAGGGTCTTGCCCACCATGCTGCAGCTTAGTTTTAGGTTCTTGGCAATCTTCCAAAAGGCTATCTTCATGTAGAATAACAATTCCTTTTTTTTCAAATGTTCAGAGAGTTCTTTACTATGAGGTGCCATGTTGAACTTTCAGTGATTGGTACTTAAGAGAGTTTGATAACATCAAATGTAAGACACCTGCTCCCTATTTACTACTGAGACCTTGTAACACATGTAACATGACATTGGGAGGGAAAATGGCCCAATTTGGAACTTCCCCACTTAGGGGTGTACTCACTTTTATTGTCAATGTTTAGACATTAATGGCTGTGTGTTTTGTTATTTTGCGGGGGCACAACATTAAACACTGTTATACAGGGTGTGCACTCACATGACTAAATGTAATTTCTTTAGTGTTATCACATAAAAAGGTATAATAAAATATTTACAGAAATGTGAGGGTTTTACTCACTTATGTGAGATAGTATTTATACTGTATAGTGTATTTAGTTTTAAACATGCTCATTTACCATTATATGCAAACATGCTCTGTACAGTTTTTGACACAAACAGAGGTGGCAGCAGAGAGCACTGTGGTCAGACTGGAATGGACTACCCAACTTCTTCTGTAGCATACAATAGCTGATAAGTACTGGAAAGATTACGGTTTTTAAATAGAAGTAATTAAAAAATCTGTTTAACTTTCTAGCACCAGTTAATTTAAACATATTTTCCCAGTGTACCCCTTAAACATTATAGAAATCCATGGAAGGTCCTCAGGCATTAGAATAAAATGGAGTAAATTGTCACATCTAAGCTCAGACTGGGGCTGCTGCAAAAAAATTTGAGTGACAAAATGTTTGTTGTGAACTCTTTTAATCATCTTGGGGTGACAAAATCCAAGCACATATATCATATTTTTCCAATTTTAGCTGTGGGAGTTGGAAGCTGGGGTATAGCAACAGCTGCAGCTATTGCTAGAGGGACTATGCTAAAAGAAGTGCAGATGGTTATGTGTTGACTATTAATGCTTTTTGATGTGCAGTTTCTCTGTTCTGTATTTCCCCTATGGTTATTATTTCTCTACTCCTGTATCCTCCATATCGATAATGGTTGCAGCGTGTTCCAATTAAAAAACATTTCATTATCCTACAATGTGTGATGCATGCTGAAAGCTGCAACATGAACATGCCCTTCTAATGATCTACAATACAATGTCCTATTATAGAAGTGTTCTCTACACAATAATACACAGATATTTTGTTCCCAAGCTTTACAAAAAGTTATTCATGGCCATGAATATCTTTAAGGTTACCTTGCTGTCGCTGGAAGCAGTAGCACCACTCATTGTTAGATATTAAACTGTCCTTGTATGTGTCACATGTATTGAAGAAAGCCTTTGTACACTGCTCATTCTTGTCAATATAAATGCTTCCAAGCTCAGACTGATCCAGCAGCAGGTCATAATTTCGATCAAGTCTATTAAACATCCACCCAAGAGAGTCCCTGCAAATTGGCAGAATGCTAGTATCAAACCCTAAGAGGCAGATAAACAAAAGTTATTTAGTACTCAATAGACCAGTAATGTCATTTTCGCAAAAGTAATAAAACATAACAACACATATTATTATCTTTATGTAGCAAATGTTCCATGCAGAATCACAACTAACGTATTCAATTTCGATGGAACAGAAATTAAAAATTGTAAACTGAATAAATGGGTTATAGGATTTTTAATAAAGACATGTTGACGGTATTGGGAGGTAATAGAATTACATAAAATATGTTTTACAGAATTGCAAGTTGTGATAAACTTTGCATTGCATACATTAACCACTTAACAACTGAACACATTTTGCCTTAAGGGTAAGGTCATTCGTACCGTATTTTGCTGCATATTTTCTGCAGCTAATTTTGCTACCCATTGCCTTCCATGGATAGAAAAAATACGCAGCAGCAAATACACAGCAAATCATGGCACGTGTGACCCTACCCTAAAGGCAGGGCTCAAGTCCTGCAGGAACGCATGGGAACAGAGTTCCTGCACTTTTTTCCACAGCAGGAACACTGTTCCCATTAGCAGGAGTCCTGCAGGATCAGCCCTTGAGTGAAAATCTTTTGTGAGTTCCCACACTTTTTTTTTCCGAGGACTTGACCCCTGCCTATCGTGGGTAAGTATGCAGGTAGGTGTGCTTTATTTTAAACTTTTATAGCAACTTCACTCAATATTAAAACTTTCCTGGGGCTAAAAGACATTTTATCTTTTTGTTTACAGTTATATTACTAAGTAGATTTTTTCTATTTTTGTATTATTAGTGACATACCACATGTTTTGAATTTATTAGTAGACAAAGGACTTTAGAAATGTACAAAAACATTTTTTGTCCAAGTGGGTTTAAAGGGGTAAAAAAAACATTTTTTTTTATCAAATGGTGCCAGAAAGTTAAACAGATTTGTAAATCACTTCTATTAAGAAATCTTAATCCTTCCAGTACTTATTAGCTACTGAATACTACAGAGGAAATTGTTTTCTTTTTGGAACACAGAGCTCTCTGCTGACATCATGACCACAGTGCTCTCTGCTCACACCTCTGTCCATTTTAAGTTCCTAAAATGGACAGAGAAGTCAACAGAGAGCACTGTGGTCATGATGTCAGCAGAGAGCTCTGTGTTCAAAAAAGAAAACATTTTCTCTCTAGTATTCAGCAGCTAATAAGTAGTAGAAGGATTAATATTGTTTAATAGAGGTAATTTACAAATCTGTTTAACTTTCTGGCACCAGTTGATTAAAAAAAAAGTTTTTCACTGGAGTACCGCTTTAATGTTATGTTCATTTTAATATATTAATAATAATAGTCTTGACTATGGCGATAACTATGATTTTGGGTTGCTGTGAGTACTGTTTTATGTATTGGTGTTATTTGTAGATCATTGTTTTTGCTTATTTTTGTATTAATTGTAATTATAAGGATCTTTATTTGAGCATATAATAAGTCATTTTTGTAATTCTGGTTGACTCTAACAGCTTTGTGGAGTTCTTATTGTGTACTGCTCTCTGCTGCACTAAATTCTGGATTTTCTGAGTAACTTTTGTATGCAACATGCTATTGTTGTTGATTACAGTGCATATTACAGAGACAGCAAAATTAAGAAAATAATGTTTTTTAATGAATGTAAAATTAATGTAAAATAATTTACTAAATAATTTCTTATCACTATCTCCAATTCACTTATGCTATTTAGACCATGGAGGAAATTATGTTTAAATAGGGTGTCTCAATAAGAACACACCTTGTAATAATTATAATAAAAAAAATAAAAAAAAATAAAAAAGCTCAAATGCAACTTGCCATAGTGTTGCATTCTTATGGGGCATTTGACTTTTTGGGTCCCCTCAGGCTCCAGGGCTAAAGTTCAACTGTGACCGCTGCACCCCATATAATTACACAATTTACTGAAAGGCTTGAATAATATAAGTACAATCAATAGAACAAATAATGTAATTTAACCCCTTAAGGACACATGACGTACTGGAACGTCATGTGTCCGCTTCCGATCTATAACGCGGGGACCGTGGCTAATAGCGTGCGGCATTGATCGCGGTGCCACGCGCTATTAACCCTTTAGACGCGGCGTTCAAAGTTGAACGCCGCGTCTAAAGTGAAAGTGAAACCATACCGGTTAGCTCAGTGGGCTGTTCGGGATAGCCGCGGCAAAATCGCGGCATCCCGAACAGCTTACTGGAAAGCAGGACGGTCCCTACCTGCCACCTCGCTGTCAGATCACCGAATGACTGCTCAGTGCCTGAGATCCAGGCATGAGCAGTCAAGCAGCAGAATCATCGATCACTGGTTTCCTATGAGAAACCAGTGATCAATGTAAAAGATCAGTGTGTGCAGTGTTATAGGTCCCTATGGGAGCTATAACACTGCAAAAAAAAAGTGAGAAAAAAAGTGAATAAAGATCATTTAACCCCTTCCCTATTAAAAGTTTAAATCACCCACCTTTTCCCATAAAAAAAAATAAACATAACATAAATGGTATCGCCGCGTACGGAAATGTCCAAATTATAAAAATATATTGTTAATTAAACTGCACGATCAATAAGTCCTATCAATGCAAAATGGTACCATTAAAAACTTCAGATCATGGCGCAAAAAATTAGCCCTCATACGGCCCTATAAAGTTATAGGGGTCAGAAGATGACAATTTTAAACGTATTAATTTTCCTGCATGAAGTTATGATTTTTTCCAGACGTACGACAAAATCAAACCTATATCAGTAGGGTATCATTTTAATCGTATGAACCTACAGAATAAAGAGAAGGTATCATTTTTACCGAAAAATTTACTACGTAGAAACGGAAGCCCCCAAAAGTTACAAAACTGCGCTTTTTTTCAATTTTGTCTCACAATGATTTTTTACAAAGTAGAATTGGTGGCGCAAAAAATAAGCAATCATGTGGATTTTTAGGTGCAAAATTGAAAGAGTTATGATTTTTTAAAGGCAAGGAGCAAAAAACGAAAATGCAAAAACGGTAAAAAACCCGGTCCTTTAAGGGGTTAATGTCCTGAAGATCCTAACAGAAGAACATGATAGAATATTGAAATATATTTTTAAACTAGAATTTTACATTATGAACCAACTGGCAACATAGGGAATAGTTGCTATTTAAATGTGTCACAATATTTATTCTAAGAAATTAATGTATGCAAATGTTTAAATGAGCCATATGCAATGTTTCAATTAAATGAGTATAGTCATTATACATTAAAACATGCATGATATATTGTATCAAACAACCAATGCAAATTATGTCTTAATTTTGGTTCCCACACCATCATCAGTGAGTGCCAAATTTAATATGCAACCATCTTGTCTTATTAAAGAGTCTCTCATGATCTTGCAAAATTTTTATAATCCTCCGTGTTAACTCCCTCCATCATGATAACCCCCCCACCTTTATTTTTATTATTTGTTAGATTTCTACCTTGATATTGATCTGTATTATCTGCTGAGTCTGTCAGATTCACAGACTGGGAAGGTACATTACCAAGCAGGCCATACAGGGGAGAACTTCCTCCTTCACTCTGCTACACACAGCCCAGAGCAGTTCAGTGTGTGAGATAAGCTCTCATTGGATAAGGCTGCACAAACCCCCCTCAGCATTTCCTGAGTTTGGACTTCTGCCAGGCCAGCAGGAGTCCAAAGTCTGTGCAAAAGATGGGGGAAAATATGCTCTGGACAAGTAGGGAGACACCTAGTGGCAGCTTATAAAACATAGAAAACTTCATTTTGTTTTCACAAAGTATATTAGAAAGATTTTTTATTTACCATAAGGAGTGCAATGTCAAAAAATTGTTTTAATGTTTTAGTGCCCATTTAAGTTATAGGAGAACCACTGTTTCACCTTAAACACCAGTGCCCAGGAGTAATTGCTACCTCAACATCCTCTGAATTCTTTGTTCATTTCTTAATCCAGCCATCCAGTCATCCATTCATGACTTTGTATAAATATATTGTAAATACAACAGCATAATAAGTATTTCTTACTGCTTCTCTCTGGTCTTGAAGTAGACTTTGTTTTCTTTTTCTGGAATCCACTTTCATGAAGTGCTTTAAACCAGTCCCTTAGCCTATTGGCAATTTCTCTGAACTCCTGATCGGTGCACACTAAAATGACAACAAAAGAAAACTTTTAACTTTGGGTGACATTCCCATCACATTTACATTTCAGCAATGGCAACATTTTAATAAGCACATTTATTTTTCGGAATTTGCTCTTTTGACAGGATGATATGATATCACATAAAATCTTTTATATGATTAAAAAAATATATTTCATAACTTAATCAGATACAAAGAGCTACAAAACCCCTATACTGTCCTAATGTTACATGAAATATAGGGGACAAATCACAGTGATCTCATTGATAATCTTACTGTAGAAATCTTCATATTTATAGCTTAGTAATTGAAAGAACTGTCCAGTGTTAGAAAAAATCTACTTCTTGTCCACAGGTTGTGTGTAGTTCTGTAGTTCTGCAGCTTGGGCCAATTTACTTCAGTGGAGCTGAGTTGCAATACCAATTATAACCTGTGGACAGGAGAGGTACTGTTTTTTGCAAAACAAAAAAAAAGAAGCAGCATTTTTCTAATATTGGACAACCCCTTGTAAATAGAGTTATCCAGTATAGATTACTCATTTTCGTATACCCTGCTATGTAATATTGCATTAATAGAAGGGGGTGCCCAGTTCAGGATCCTTATCTCTTGGCACAAAGAGCATCTTTCACTTGCAGGACTGAACACTGACAATGCATTAGTTTGAATGGGGCATTATGTAATGATATACTTACACTGTGGTGGCACTGCAGAGAAACAAAAAAATCATCTTTAAGTCTTCTATCATGCAGTGTCAACAAGCCTTCAAGCCTTTTATCATGCATAAGCAGTCTCAACAAGGTAGTGCTGAGCTGCAGAATGCATGCCTCCTCCCTTCCCCACCCCTCCCTGCTTGACATGATTAATGTACAGGGCATGTCTTCTAACACTGAGCCCTGTATGTCACTCAGAAAAGGGTGGTGGGGGTAGGAGGCATGCATGCTGTATCTCAGCACTACTTACTTGACAGTGCCTTTTTTTTCCCCATAGAGGACAGCCGATTGCAACAGAGGAACACCAAATGAATCTAATATTGCCATAGCACCCTCTTATTAAGTTAGAATTTCTTTTTGTGGCCTGTTTATGGTTAAAAATATATTTCTGCATAACAAACAATAGCCTTTTATTGTATAGTGTGTAATCATAGCCTTTATATAACAGCTACAGGGGGGCTTCTATATAGAGGTTTTTCCATTATTCCAATAGTGTGAGACCTTTAGGACCAGGGCTAATGTCCTGCAAGGACGCGTCGAAATGTGTGTGAGTTTCTGCACTTTTTCCACAACAGGAACACCGTTCCGATTAACTTGACCCCTGTTTAGGACCCATATTGCCATTTATTTACTAGAGATTTTCAGAACATATAGTTAAAGTGCTCAACAAATACCCATGTACTGATGCAGACAAACAATATGGTACCTGATGCATTATAGTATCTGCTCCAATTTTATGTGCATCGTAAAAACAAGTGCACTTCAACCCTCAGGCTCCTACGTGTTCATCCGATTAAAAAAAAAATATGTTTTCTCTCTCTAGATGGTGCACATGAATTCCATTATTCAACTTTGCTTGACATGCTGTCAAATTCTTACATAAAATATTTTATTGTGATAACAAATAAAATGAATTACACTACAAGGCCTGTCAAATGCGTTCTAAAACAAGTCAACTTAAAAAATACAATTGTTGTTATAAAACATTTATTATGATTAGTTTAAAACAGGAAAAAAGATTTACCATTTAATCAATCTGGTCACCATATTTATCAGCTAATGTAGGTCTTATTTAATCTGCAAAGTTTATAATGTATGACAAGTGCAGTTATATATATATATATATATATATATATATATATATATATATATATATATATATATATATATATACCGTATATACTCGAGTATAGGCCGAGTTTTTCAGCACGATTTTTCGTGCTGAAAACACCCCCCTCGGCTTATACTCGAGTGAACTCCCCCACCCGCAGTGGTCTTCAACCTGCGGACCTCCAGAGGTTTCAAAACTACAACTCCCAGCAAGCCCGGGCAGCCATCGGCTGTCCGGGCTTGCTGGGAGTTGTAGTTTTGAAACCTCCGGAGGTCCGCAGGTTGAAGACCACTGCGGCCTTCAACATCATCCAGCCCCCTCTCACCCCATTTAGTTCTGAGTACTCACCTCCGCTCGGCGCTGGTCCGGTCCTGCAGGGCTGTCCGGTGAGGAGGTGGTCCGGTGGGATACTGGTTCCGGGCTGCTATCTTCACCGGGGAGGCCTCTTCTAAGCGCTTCGGGCCCGGCCTCAGAATAGTCACGTTGCCGTGACAACGACGCAGAGGTGCGTTCATTGCCAACGTAATTCTGCATCATTGTCAAGGCAACGGCTCTATTCCGGGCCGGAAGCGCGGAGAAGAGGCGCCCCCGGTGAAGATAGCAGCCCGGACCACCTCCCCACCGGACCACCTCCTCTCCGGACAGCCCTGCAGGACCGGACCAGCGCCGAGCGGAGGTGAGTACTCAGAACTAAAGGGGGTGAGAGGGGGGCTGGATGATGTTGAAGGCCGCAGTGGTCTTCAACCTGCGGACCTCCGGAGGTTTCAAAACTACAACTCCCAGCAAGCCCGGACAGCCGATGGCTGCCCGGGCTTGCTGGGAGTTGTAGTTTTGAAACCTCTGGAGGTCCGCAGGTTGAAGACCACTGAGGGCGAATGATGAGAAGAGGATGATGAAGGGGGGGTGTGGGGATGATGAAGGGGGGGGTGTGTGGGATGATAAGGGGATGATGAAGGGGGGATGTGTGGGATGATAAGGGGATGATGAAGGGGGGATGTGCGGGATGATAAGGGGATGATGAAGGGGGGATGTGTGGGATGATAAGGGGATGATGAAGGGGGGATGTGTGGGATGATAAGGGGATGATGAAGGGGGGATGTGTGGGATGATAAGGGGATGATGAAGGGGGGATGTGTGGGATGATGACAAGGGGATGATGATGAGGATGTTAATGACGGGGGTCTGGATGATGACAGGGGGGGGATGAGGTATTTCCCGCCCTAGGCTTATACTCGAGTCAATAACTTTTCCTGGGATTTTGGGTTGAAATTAGGGGTCTCGGCTTATACTCGGGTCGGCTTATACTCGAGTATATACGGTATATAGATATATGTGTTCAACTTAATCCTGCAAATAAAATAAAAAAAACAATGGTTTCAAGCAGCCGATATGGTGAAAGAATTGATGCTTCTTTATTCGAAAATATTAAATTCAGATCATGGCATCAGTGCAATATAAAAGGTAAAATAAAACATTTTATTCTGCAATGATGTCATGATCTGATTTTAATATTTTCAAATAAAGAAGCATCCATTTTTTTACACCATATCGGCTGCTGGAGAACGTTTTTTTTTTCTGAACTATCAGCTATTGTTAGATTGGCTCTTCAAGCTACGTGTACCCATACAGGTATGATAGCAAGGGGGATGGCTAATTGCACACTTTCCGGTGTGGGACTACTGTTTTTATAAGTCTGCAAATGGTTGATAGTAGGAAGTAAAGGAAAAATACATTACCATAAGACAATGCCTAAGAGTTATGGTAGTAGGACACACTGAAATGGGAATACCACGTTTAGGTAGGTTATTGCAGGGCAGAAATACAAGAACTATGACTTCTGAAAGATTTCTCTTTTAAAGAGAGGACATGATGATAGTGACAACTGACAGTCAATGGTGTTTTATACTAATGCAGGGGAGATTGATTTAATATTTATGTCCCATTCAGCAAACCACTACTGCTGCTGTTGTTCCAGCAGGCAACATGACTCCTCTCACAATTGTGTTAATAATTAAAAAAATATACAATAAACAAAAGGATATTACATAACTAGAATGTCAAGAACAAGAAATAATGGAAAATAGTTATAAATAAAGATACTTAAAGGGGTACTCCCACCCTAGACATCTTATCCCCTATCCAAAGGATAGGGGATAAGATGTCTGATCTTGGGGGTCCCGCTGCTGGGGACCCCCGCAGTATTGCATGCGGCACCCATCTGTTTTTTGTCCGGAAGCGCTGGAGGGTCTGAGTCGCGACTATGGGAACGGAAGTCCGTAACGTCAGGACTCCACCCCCGTGTGACGTCATGCCCCGTCCCCTCAATGCAAGTCTATGGGAGGGGGCGTGACGGCTCCCTTTGGACAGGGGAAAAGATGTGTTGGGTGGGAGTACCCATTTAATACTTAATTTTTTATTAGAAAATGTTAAGCTTTATAAATTAGATCATATGCTATATTTTAATAACCAAATTTGAGACTAAAGAATTTGATCTACTCCTATATATTTAAAGCTTGTGTATATCAGTGTATTTTAGTTCCTTATTCTGCTCAGGATCTGTTATTGATACATTTTTAACAAAAGTGTTAGAATTCCAGCATCTGGACTTATCAAGCATATTCATACCTTCTTAAAAGTTTATTCTCATGAAATGTACATTCATATTTTATATATAATTAATATTCATACGCGTTTTTAACAGTGAATTGATGGCTCCTTCCACGCATAAACTCCATCACCTATGTAAGTGGGGAAAGGAACTAGGTGAGATTTTCCCAGTTAACAAATGGTTTTTCAATGGACTAAAAAAAAAAACCTCAAAATGTGTCTCCCACTGATAACAATACCTCAAAATTCTAACAAGATGTTATTTTACCTCAGTTAAATAAGCTAAAATATTCCCGGAAACTTTTCCTGATTGTTGGAGAGGGTGTGGTGGACAAGGATTTATCAAACACAATAGTATTCCTATTATTTCAGGAACACCTATATGTCACATATTACATTTCGCCAAACTTCTACTGGCTCGTGATGAGCAGCAGGGGTTTCGTCCTATGTTTGCAAAATTCGCATATTCGCTATGTTCATTCACTTTTTTTTTCCATGCAAAAATTCGCATGGAAAGTTTGCATGTGGGAAAATGTTTTAATTTGCATGGAAAATTTGCATAAAAATTTGCATGAGAAAAGAAAAACAAATATCTGTCATTATCAATAGTGCCGATATTCGCGATAAAAATTCACATTACGAATTTTCGTGCTCAACACTAGCTAGTAGATGGAAATCTTCAGAAATCTTTTGTAATGTTTTAAAACTGATAAAGGCCAAACCCTTCAGAAGAACCTCATAGAACCATATTCGAATCCTTTCAGGAGCTGACCATTCGGGAGCCCCACCTGTTTTATCTTTCTGAAGAAGTTGGTTCGATGGCTGAAGTATGCAACAAAAAGGTTTGGCCTGTGAAACACAAATATATTTGGGAAAGTTGGATAAAGATGTTTCCTCCAAAGAGTTGATAGGTGATTTCTCTTTTTTTTTTTTTTTGGTTGATATTTAAGACACTGATATAGATATTTCTATATTATTCTACTTATCTATTATACTTAAATTGTTTTAAATGTTCCTACTGTGAAGATGCGAAGACAACTGATCCTTCTTTCTAAACATATCCAGTATAATGGCAAATATAATATACTGTCTTTTTATCTATTTTTGTACAAATATTTACAACTTAAAATAACATTATATCTTAATTTTTTACTTAATATTAGGGGTGAGCGAATCGAATCTGATGAATTGCTTCATTAAACTCCATTTAGTGCGGGCTCCAGGGCATCTAAAATGGCGGATCCACATGTGAGGACATGGGGCAAGAAATGAGGGAAGGCGGGTACAAGGGTAGAGGGGATGACCCTGAATCACATGCAGCATGCAGCCTATCAGCAGCAAGTCACCCCTGTCATGTCACAGCCCTATATAATCGGCAGACATATTGCGGCCAGTCACTACAGCCTTTCAATGCAGAGAGATAGATAGGGACAGACAGCGCTGTGTGTTACACAGAGAAGCTTTTTTTTCCAGCAGCAATTCACCTCCTAGTCAAGTCAGTGTTCTGTTGCACAGAGAGAGGGACAGAGAGCAGTGTGTTTTGCACAGAAAAGCATTATTTTGCAGCGATTCTTACTGCAGCGATTCACCTCCCAGTCATTGTCTACAGCATTCTATTACAAAGAGGGACAGAGAGCAGTGTGTTGACCAGTGTGTGGCACAGAACAGCAGCGATTCAGCTCAAGCACAAATCCTGCCTAGAAACACCGATAGGGAAGGGAGTGAGATTGAGAGAGAAAGTGCAATTTTGTATGGCGTACACAGCGACTGTGTGCTGCAGCACTGGTGTGTACTGCTGGTGTTGTGCACAAATATTTTTTTAACTATTTAAGGACAAAGGGCATACCTGTACGCCCTGAGACTGCTCCCTTTCTATAACATGGGGCCCCGGCGTGGCCCTGCGTCATAGCGGGTCGGGCCCAGGCTCTAACAACGGCCTGGACCCGTGGCTAATAGGATGGCTAATATCCTATGGGATAACAAAGATCAATGTAAAATATCAGTGTGTGCAGTGTTATAGCCCCCTATGGGGGCTATAATATTGCAAAAAAAAAAGTTAATAAAATGATTTAACCCCTTTCCTAATAAAATCACCACCTTTTCCCATTTAAAATAAAACTGTGTAAATAAAAATTAAAATAAATATATGTGGTATGGCCTCATTCGGAAATGTCCGCGTTATAAAAATATATCATTACTTAAACTGCATGGTCAATGGCGTATGGGCCAAAAGTCCAAAATAGCGTATTTTTGGTCATTTTTTATATCATGAAAAAATTTATAAAAAGCAATCATCAAGTCCGATCAATACAAAATGGTACCGCTAAAAACTTCATATCATGGCGCCAAAAAAGAGCCCTCATACCGCCCCATAGGTGGAAAAATAAAAAAGTTATAGGGGTCAGAAGATGACCATTTTAAACGTATACATTTTCCTGCATGTAGTTATAATTTTTTTTAAGAAGTACAACAAAATCAAACCTACATAACTAAGGTATCATTTTAATCATATGTACCTACAGAATAAAGAGAAGATGATGATTTTACCGATAAATGTACTGTGTAGAAACGGAAGCCCCCAAAATTTACAAAATGATGTTTTTGTTTCAATTTGGTCGCACAATGATTTTTTTTTCCATTTTGCCATACATTCATGGGTAAAATGACTAATGTCATTGCAAAGTAGAATTGGTGGCGCAAAAAATAAGCCATCATATGGATTTTTAGGTGCAAAATTGAAAGAATTATGATTTTTTAAAGGCAAGAAGGAAAAAATGTAAGTGCAAAAACGGAAAAACCCCAGGTCCATAAGAGGTTAAAGGTACTGTAGCGCATTTTTCTCCCCTCATAAGTGCATACCACAATCATACATCTAAGTGGTGTACTATTTTGTACCTGTTAAAGTATCAAGGGCCTAGATTCTGTGAAAGGCCAGGCAAAAGTACTCACCGGTTGGTGTTGTACACAAATACTTTTTTAAGCGTACTGCAGAGCATTTTTCTCCGCTCATAAGTGTATACCACATACAAACATCTAAGTGGTGTACTATTTTGTTCCTGTTAAAGTCTCAAGGACCTAGATACTGTGAAAGGCCTGGCAAAAGTACTCACCGTCTGGTGTTGTACACAAATACTTTTTTAATCGTAGTGGAGCGTATTGTACTCCCCTCATATATGCACTAAGTATGTCAGGAAGAGAAATGCCAGGACATGCACAGAGGAATGGCAGAGGCCTAAATCCTTCAGGCAGAATTCGCAGCAGACTAGGGGCGAGTGGCATCAGGAGTCGCAGCGAGAGGCCTGAGCTCCCGGTATCAGCTAGCGGTCGTGTCTTGACCAGCAACCCATATGGAGTCATCGATTGGTTAACACGTTCATCCACTTCATCACAAGTGACATCTGACACCCCCGGTCAACAGTCGGTGGGTTCCTCAGACACAACCCTCAGTTGGCATGGCCCGCAAACAGTCCCTATGCTCCCATTGAGGACGATCTAGAAGACAGTCAGCAGCTACTGCCCAGCCAAGAATTGAAGGAGACATCCGCCGCTTCCTACGCTAGGCGGGCAAGTAATGACGAGAAAAGTGGCGTGGGAGGTGGTGTTACGAGCATTCAGGCTCCTGAAGCAGACACTGTTGAGGAACCTGAGGGGGACATCAGTGACGTGTAGACACAACTCGATGATGATGATGAACCGGATCGCACTTGGGAGCCGGGTGCAGAAAGAGCTTCATCATCATCAGGAGAAGAGAGTTGTAGGTTGCCTGTGAGGCAGCAGCTGAGCCAGCAAGGTGGTAGCATGGTTGGCAGTCAGCATGGTGGCAGAAGTGGAAAGTCTAGAGCCAAACATGCCCAAGTAGACCCCCTGCTTCGAGGCAGCCTACCTTCCCGGGAGGTAGTGAAACAGGGGTTCCTGGAGTCGACGGCAGTAGCAGTCAATCAGTGGGACTGTTGGTGGAAAAATCAGATACTCGGCGGTTTGGCAGTTTTTCATCAAGCATCCGGAGGAGGTTAGCCTGGCCACATGCAAGATGTGTCGGCAGAAGGTGAAGTGTGGCCAGAGTCCCAATGTTGGCACCACGGCCCTGCGTCAACATATGCAGCGTCACCATAAAGCGGCCTGGGAGAACCGTGGCTCCGATGTGGTGGTCCAGCCTGCTGCATCACCCAGTGGCACACCGCTCCCAGTTTCAGCCAGCCAAGGCTCCCCCACCTCAGCCAGAGGGAGCTGTGTGTCATACCCATCTTATGTCACTCCAGATGCTCCTGCTCCTCCTACTTTGAGTCAGTCATTCCGCCAGCAATCCATCGGCGAAGCCATGTCCAAGAGACAACAGTATGCGCACACTCATCCAATGGCACAGAAGCTGAATGTGCTCCTGTCCAAGTTGCTGGTGCTGCAGTTCCTCCCTTTTCAAGTGGTGGACTCTACACCTTTCAGAGAACTGATGGTTTGTGCCAAGCCAAGGTGGAGAGTGCCAAGAAGTCATTTCTTTGCGAAGAAGGCAGTACCAGCCCTGCACAATTTCGTGGAAGAGAAGGTGGGCCAGTCCATGAACCTGTGGATGTGTACCAAAGTGCATGGCAGCGCCGACGTGTGGAGCTGTAACTACGGTCAGGGACAATACATGTCTTTTACAGCCCACTGGGTGAATGTGGTTCCTGCACAGTCAGAAAAACAGCAACTTGGACAAGTCACACCGTTTCCGCCTCCATGCTCTCAGGCCGGTGATCCTGTGACAGTGTTCGACTCCGCCTCCTCATCCTCCACCATGTCCTCAGCCTCCACTGCACGGACAATTCTCAGTGCCCCTCCAGCATACCATGTTTGCAGGGCAAGGCAGTGTCACGCTGTTCGTCACATGGTTTGCCTTGGCAAATGGAGTCACACAGGAGAGGAACTGCTAAAAGTCATTCATGAAGAAATCAAATCCTGCTTACTCACCATGGTCACTATGGTGACCGACAACGGGAAGAACATCTTGTCTGCACTGAAACAAGGAAGCCCTGCATGGCACACGTGTTCAATCTGATTGTCAAGCGGTTCCTGAAGTGTTCCCTCCATTTGCAAGACATCCTAACAATGGGAAGGAAACTTTGCATAAATTTCATCCACTCGTACACTGCAAAGCACACCCTCCTTGAGCTGCAGCGTCAGAACGGTATCCCACAACAAACGTCTGATTTGTGACGTTTCCACACATTGGAATTCCACCCTCCATATGTTGGACCGACTGTATGAATAGAGAAAAGCCATCGCCGATTTCTTGATGATCCAAGCGGATAGGGGGACTCCCCTGAGTAACTTGAATGTCAACCAGTGGCAGCTCATACGTGACACCTGCCATTTGCTCAGGCTCTTTGAGGAAGCCACATTATTAGTCAGTTGCCAGGATTATGGGATGAACAACGTCATTCCACTGCTTCATCTACTACAACATGTTTTGGAAACTAAGGCTGGTAAGAGGCAGTGGAAACGTTGTGCCTACATCTCACAGCCACATGAGCCCTGTGGGGGCTGAACTGGAGGAGGGGCACAGTGGAGCACAGTTTAGGTTTCGCAAGATGGGCAGTTTTTCTAGTCATCTGACAGGAGAGGAGGAGCAGGAGTGGCTAGAGGAGCTAGAGGAATATGAGGAAGGAGAGACACAGGACCCAGACACACCGTGGCAGTATTCAGTGGAGATGGAGGCAGGGAGTCCCTCCGAGACCCTTGCACACATGGCATGATGCATGCTCACTTGCTTGCATATTGACCACCGAATTGTCACCATTTGGCAGTGGGATGACTTCTCGCTCTCCACCTTATTGGACCCTCCCTACCAGCACAAAATGAAGGGAGAGGGAGAACAAACTGACCTAATAGAGTCATCCTACGTAGTCAGTTGGCTGATGCCTGTCTGCCAGTTACAGACATTCCTCGCCATCAGACCACAAGTAAGTATTGAGGATCTGAATTAGCTAAAACTTAACTTTTTTTAGGATAAAATATGCGTACTCCAAATTATTTTTAAAACAAACAAAAGGAAAGATGTGCAAAAGACACCATGTGCCACCTACGTCACCAAGTATTGATGTGATGCAAAGACCTCCAAAAGGTGGAAGGGAACAACGTATGGTCCGGGCGGGGTAAAAACTTCCCCTGTAAGGCCCTACTCTCGCATTATTAATTCTTCTCTTTGCAAGTGTTACTCGCCCTAAAAAGGGCGGCCCCACACAGGAACATTTCCCTATTTCCCCCTACAAACACTGCCATGTCCCAGGGTTTTTAGGTGGAAATAGAGAGAGTTTCTTGTGTGGGGCCGCCCTTTTTAGGGTGAGTAACACTTGCCAAGAAGGGCATTAATAGGGTGAGAGTAGGGCCTTACAGGTAAAGTGTTTACCCCCACTGGTTAAATGGGCCATACGTTGTTCCCTTCCACCTTTTAGAGGTCTTTGCATCACATCAATACTTGGTGGTGTAGGTGGCACATGGTGGTTTTTTTTTTTCATACCTTTCCTTTGGTTTGATTTAAAAAAAATAATTTGGAGCCATATATTTTATCCTAAGCATATTCTTAAAAGTTAAGTTTTACGTAATGCATATCCTAAATACTTACTTGTGCATACTAACACTTTTACAAAAGAGACCGTTTTCTTCTGCCTACCTGCCTCATCTTCTATTCTGATCCTCCCACCTGCCTTATGCCACACATCTGATGCCAAGTTCTTCTTTTTTTGTCCCACCTTTGTCAGCGGGTACTGGTATTGCCACCCACCGCACCACTCTGTCATCGGGTCATTCTCAGGACTCCTGATTCTGCCACCACCAGGCTGTCTCATTCTGCCACCATATGTTCTCCTCATGCTGCCGCCACCTCCACGCTGTGTCAATCAACCACTATATGTTCTCATTTTGCTGCTGCCACCTCCACGCTGTGTCATTCAGTAACTATATGGTCTCCTCATGCTGCCGCCAACTCCAGGCTGTGTCATTCAGCCACTATTTGTTCTCCTCATGCTTCCGCCACCTCCACGCTGTGTCATTAGCCACTATATGTTCTCCTCATGCTGTTGCTACCTCCATGCTGTGTCATTCAGCCACTATATGTCCTCCTCATGCTGCCGCCACATCCCCGCTGTGTCAATCAACCACTATATGTTCTCATTTTGCTGCTGCCACCTCCACGCTGTGTCATTCAGTAACTATATGGTCTCCTCATGCTGCCGCCATCTCCAGGCTGTGTCATTCAGCCACTATATGTTCTCCTTATGCTGCCGCCACCTCCACACTGTGTCATTTAGCCACTATGTGGTCTCCTCATGCTGCCACCAATTCCAGGCTGTGTCATTCAGCCACTATATGTTCTCCTCATGCTGCCGCCACATCCCCGCTGTGTCATTCAACCACTATATGGTCTCCTCATACTGCCGCCACCTCCACGATGTGTCATTCAGGCACTATATGGTCTCCTCCTGCTGCTGCCACCTCCACACTATGTCATTCAGCAACTATATGGTCTCCTCATACTGCCCCCACCTCCACGCTGTGTCATTCAGGCACTATATGGTCTCCTCATGCAGTCGCCACCTCCATGCTGCGTCATTCAGCCACTATGTGGTCTCCTCATGCTGCCACCAACTCTAGGTTGTGTCATTCAGCCACTATATGTTCTCCTCATGCTGCCACCACCTCCACGCTGTGTCATTCAACCACTCCTCATACTGATGCAACCACCAGGCTCTGTCATTGTGCCACCATGTGACATGTGACTCCTTGTTAGATTTATTATTTTGTAACCACACTATTTATTCAAAGTAAAAGCCAGGGCCCAGGATATTAAACTTGGGAGTGAAATATTAAATTCAAATTTCAAAATCTTCAATTTTAAATTTCAAAATCTTAAATTTAAATTTCAAAATCTTAAATTTAAATTTAAAAAAGCAATGTAATCTTTTCAAGACTGAGGCCCTATGGTCGTCAAAGTGATATATATATATATTAGCTGTGGAATTACAAGAACTCAATGAAACAGATTGGAGCGATAACAATGTATCTAAGAGGACCATGTTTCGAGAGGGCAGCCAATGTAATTATTATCTCTTGTCAGAAGCTGTTCAATGCATATATAGTTGTTCACTACTCTAGAATATAATGTAACATATAGGACTGGCAGTGGTATGGATTACCAGCACAGGCCAAATTCAGATTTTGTAAGCCTTATGTGACTTTCAAAACATATAGCTGGTCTAAAAAAAGCAAATAGACAAAGTAAGGCTACACAGTTTCCCTCCAGTGTGCCATGGAGGGAAACTGATGCTAGAACTGATCCCATTCATTTGACAGTTCGCAATCATCCAGCATCTCAATTTTGACACCGGATGGTTGGACACGCCGGAGAGCACCGGACTGGGGCACGCCAGATGCCATACAACTGATGACAACTTGTCATCAGTTGCGGCCAGATCTAGGCTGAGTTCACCTATGCTGGATGCCGGACATTTGTGAGCCCAGCCTAACCTGAACCATCCCTATAGTCATACACTCAATCATACTCATAGTCAATTAACCTTACCATATTGGATTGTGGGAAGAAATTGGAGTGTCCATAAAAAAACTAAATATGAGTAAAATGAAACACATGCACATAAATCTTCAAAATTAAGGTCTGTAAAATTGAAAATGTAAACCAATATTTATTTTAGAATAAAAAAAAACAAATCTTGCAGTTCTAATAGAAAAGTCCTCTGAAAATAAATAACTTTTTTTTTTTTCTGAGAACTAACTTGGCACTGATGCTTTGTCAAATTTCCAAGAAAGAAAAAAAGCAGCACAATGTAAAATGGCAGTGAACAAAGTATCTAGCCATAGATGTGCTTGTTAATCACAAAGCCTGGGCATTATGGGAACTAATTGGATGTGTTGATTATCAGCTCGATTGCTTTCAGCTCAAAAGATCTGTCATATTCTATCAGTCGAGTGCTCCTTTTTTCTACGTGCCAGTGCTCCAACAATGACTGCATTAAGTCCAATAACTGGATCGCCCTTCTATACTGCTTGATAGATTTGTGAAACAGAGACTGATTGCTGTGTCATGATGACATCAGCGCTTCTTCAGGAACAGTGTGAAAGTAATCTGTCTGTAGCTTGTGCCTAAAGAAAGAATATGACAAATGGATCATCTCTTCATTGTGCCTGCTCTGTTGTTTCCAATGAATTCATGAAAGCCAACAGGGAACATTAAGTATATATTTTTATGTCTCTTTTTTGACAGTTAATGAAAAACTATATTTTCTCATTCACATATTTTTCTAAGACTTAACTTTGATTTATGTTGCTGCCTTACTTTATATCAAGCTGGGATCGGGTACAGGCTTTGCAACATACAAGAGAATAATGTTCTTATAGCACATTGAAGCAATGATATAACCATATAATTTAAATCAAAGGTAAAAATGGGGGCTCATGGGCATTACCATATTACAGAGTGCAAAGTCGTAATAATGAAACTATATTAGCTCTTATTGTACTATTGTAAGATTTCATACAGAAAGCGAACAATGTCATTTCCAATAAAAAGCTATATTGCAATGTTATTGTCCCCCAAAAAACTATAAAAAGGAGAAAAAAATTGTGTCATATGGGAACATTGGATGTGCCTAACTTTTTCATAGTAGAGAGCAGGAGTGGGGAACCTTTTTATTGCCAAGAGCCAATTGAATATTTATAAGATCATTTGCAAGCCATACATCATCGGTCAACCTTTAGGCAGTCCCACAGGATGTTCCTTGCTTACTTTGTGGCACTGCTTTCTTAAGAATACAATGCTGAATTTAATATATATATATATATATATATATATATATATATATATATATATATATATTCTTTTACACCAGAATAGAGAGAAATAATTATGGGAAAGGAATGTCTGATGAAGAACCAGTACAGTAATGCCGGGAGGTGAGGTTTTGGATGTGGTATTAAAGGAGATGCCTATTAACAATACAATTCACAATGTACTACTAAGCATAGTTAAGAAGTCCTAACTTGATACCTACTTACTTGGCAAGTTAGGTTAGAACCATGAAATTGCAGATTCCTATCTAAGGGCTTGTCCACTTTCCAAATATTTCACTGAGGGATTTCTGCAGCGGAAATCCACTTGCAGCAGAGTCCCATTGTTTTCAACAGGATTCTGCTGCTCTGTTAAGACTGTGGAATCTCCACAGTAAATGTCCACTTGTGGACAGTACGTCCGGCCAAAGAATTAACATTTTTATTCTTTGGGTGGAATTCCGTCTACAAGACTGCTCAGGTCCACATGGTTCTACTGACGACAATATTGGCGGAGCCTGCTGCCAGTGGATTGGATTCCAAAATATCCGAAATTAATCAGTGCTTGTTATTTGGGGGAAAAAACAGCTTTTGATGTGTCACAGAGACCCCGAACGAGGCAAGCAGGCAGCCCATTAACCTCTCCCATATGGCAAAACTTATGGCCTTGTTAGGTATTCAGCTGTCACTGCAACTTATTTCTGACATGTTATGTGACATGGGCCAGGCTTTTATGAAACAATTCGTAGTTGTCTGCACCTCACAGTAAATATAATGCTATAAATAGTGCTACAGAAATTGCAAGGTGTCATATAGATACCAACAACATAATTATCATTAATATTTTTTGATGTAATGTTAGCAGCTGATGCTTTGGGTCTGGTAAGTTTAAAGGTGCTGCTTTTATGCATTGGACTTTTGAGATCAGTTTGAGATCAGGGAAATTTTGAGACCAAGTTGACACCATAAGATACACATAAATATCACAGCAAAAAAAAAGAAAAAACTGAAAAAAAACAATGTTTGATCACAGCCTTAAGTGAAGGTGTACAACAAATAATTATTTATATAGCCCCAGCATATTCTGCAGAGCTTTTCCATGACTCAAATCAGTCCCTGGCTCCTTTGCGGCTCACAAGCTAAATGCATGGAGTATATTTTTAGAGTGAGGGAGAAAACCAGAGGACCAGGAGAAAACTGATACAAACTCCTTTGCAGCTGTTAACAGAACATCAGACCCAGAACTGACATCCTGTTGTGACCAATAGTCATTGGAAGATTTGAAAAGTCAGACTGGTAATCACATGATCAATTGGAGTAACAAAAAAACATAGATGGAATAAAGCAAATGGTGCTGATAGTGAGTGTAATACCCCACAGGTGTGGATCCACTATGCCACAAGTAGCAGCTGGCCAGGCACTAAATATAGCATCAGACACAGCAAACCTAAACAGTTGTTTATTAGCAGAGCAGGTAAAGAGACAACAGCTAGCCAAGATGGCTACAGGTGCAGGCTGGCTGGAACAAGCTGCAAACAGACAGTAATCGTGGTAGACAATCCAAGTTCATTAACAGGAGTGATAGGTCAGGTTTCAGGGGATGAGACAGAGGGAAAGTCCAGTAGACAGTCAGGATCAAGAACACAGGACCAGCAGACAGACAGAAACCTTAGCAGTACTGAATACACAACCTTGCTAAAGGCCAGAAACAGCAGGTGTGGCAGATTTATATATATTTATATAGTACCCATATTTATATAGTACCCGGTGTTGCCCAATTTTTCCCTCCTAAAATAAACAAAGGAGGAAAATAAACAAAGGAGGAAGCTTTTGACTTCATAACCCGTCCTCATATATTGTTGTCATATCCCAACCCCATATCCTGTCTTCATAGCCCGACCTCCTGTCCCAACCTCCTATCCCGACCTCCTATCCTGACCTCCTATCCTGTCCTCCTATCTTGACCTCCTATCTCGACCTCCTATCTCGACCTCCTATCCCGACCTCCTATCTCGACCTCCTATCCCGACCTCCTATCCTGACCTCCTATCTCGACCTCCTATCACGACCTCCTCTCTCGACCTCCTATCCCGTCCTCCTATGTCGATCTCGTCCTCCTATCTCGACCTCCTACCTCGACCTCCTATCACAACCTCCTATCGTGACCTCCTATCCCATCCTCCTATCCTGTCCTCCTATCTAGACCTCCTATCTCGACCTCCTATCCCGACCTCCTATCTCGACCTCCTATCCCGACCTCCTATCTCATCCTCCTATCCAGTTCATCTATCCCAGCCTCCTATCTTGACCCCCTATCCCGACCTCCTATCCTGACCTCCTATCCCGACCTCCTATCTCGGTTTATATAGTACCCGGTATTTATATAGTACCCGGTGTTGCCCAATTTTTCCCTCCTAAAACTTGTTGGGGAGGAAAATAAACAAAGGAGGAAGCTTTTGACTTCACAACCCGTCCTCATATATTGTTGTCATATCCCAACCCCATATTCTGTCCTCATAGCCCGACCTCCTGTCCCAACCTCCTATCCCGACCTCCTATCCCGACCTCCCATCCTGACCTCCTATCCTGTCCTCCTATCTTGACCTCCTATCTCGACCTCCTATCCCGACCTCCTATCCCGACCTCCTATACCGTCCTTCTATCTCGACCTCCTATCCCGACCTCCTATCCCGATCTCCTATACTGACCTCCTATCCCGACCTCCTATCTCGACCTCCTATCTCGACCTCCTATCAAGACCTCCTCTCTCGACCTCCTATCCCGTCCTCCTATGTCGATCTCGTCCTCCTATCTCGACCTCCTATCTCGACCTCCTATCTCGACCTCCTATCACGACCTCCTATCCTGACCTCCTATCCCATCCTCCTATCCCGTCCTCCTATCTCGACCTCCTATCCCGATCTCCTATCCTGACCTCCTATCCCGACCTCCTATCTCGACCTCCTATCTCGACCTCCTATCACGACCTCCTATCCTGACCTCCTATCCCATCCTCCTATCCCATCCTCCTATCTCGACCTCCTATCTCGACCTCCTATCCCGACCTCCTATCTCGACCTCCTATCCCGACCTCCTATCTCATCCTCCTATCCAGTCCATCTATCCCAGCCTCCTATCTCGACCCCCTGTCCCGACCTCCTATCCTGACCTCCTATCCCGACCTCCTATCCCGGTCCTCCTATCTCGGTCCTCCTATCCCGTCCTCCTATCCCGTCCTCATATCCTGACCTCTTATCCCGACCTCCTATCCCGACCCGTAATATGTGTACCAGGTATTGAAATATCTCCAGGCGTACGGAAATGTGGGAACATACATTTCCCATTGATTTGCATGGGACTTTAAACAAAAACCCCGACCCTCACAAATGGGGGTAGTTAAGGGTTAAATTAACTATCCTATATTTTACGTGGACATATAAGTAACATGTGACCAAGTATTATCGAAATATCTCCAGCCGTTTGGAAGTTTGCCCCTGACAAAGGAGGGTGAGTAAGGGTTAAAACACCTATCCTATGTTTGTTGTTGACATATAAGTAACATGTGTGCCAAGTTTCATGTTAATATCTTTAGCCGTTGGGACGTGATGCTGGAACATACACACACACACATGTTGAGTTTCATATATATATATATATATATATATATATATATATAGGGTCAGTACTTTCCTCAGGGAGAGGACACCTCTTCAGGTGTAACGGAGATTCAAGTTAGGCCATTTAGCACTCCGCGGGCTTCTGGGTAAAAAAAAAAAAAAAATATTTAAATTAGCTCACCACACCACCTTCACAGGTAGGGTGTCTTGCAAAACAGCTCAGGCTCCATTTAAGAAGTCTCAGAACTGATTGGGATTTATGTCAAGCCAGAACTCTCTCCAGAAGGAAAGAGGACCCATCTGCAGACAGCTGTTTCGGGGTGTTTGCCCCTCGTCAGTACACAGCAGGGTGATCTGGCTTGGCTGTGGTGAGAGGCCTGTGACTTTAAACAGGGTCAGTACTTTCCTCAGGGAGAGGACACCTCTTCAGGTGTAACAGAGATTCAAGTTAGGCCATTTAGCACTCCGCGGGCTTCTGGGTAAAAAAAATATTTAAATTAGTTCACCACACCACATATATATATATATATATATATATATATATATATATATATATATATGCAGTTCCTGGCAGGGATAGGAGGAGGATCCACTAGGGAGTGCATGCTGGCTCTATAAAACTCAGCCAGTGCTTGCGCACCACCTGTAGTGGACACAGTGGAAACTGCAGCAAGATACACACCTGAGAAGAAAAAACTGAAAATACAGCAGACACATGCCACAGAGAACGTCACCCGACGCTGGTAAAAACCAGGACAAATGGTATGCTGGTGATTGCCAACCAGCAGCGTTACAGTGAGTGACTAGTGATAGTGAGTGTGTATGATCTAGGCAAAGAAAAAAATCAAAACCCGGAGTGCTTTTTTAACATCACCTTTTAGTGGTTTTAGTGTTACGGTTGGTTGTCTTACATAATCAAGTAAATATTGTGTGGCAAAACCAAACTAGTGTTCAGTTGAGACTGAAAATAAATATACATGAATTAAATATGGAACATTTGTTATGTATACTTTCTTCTAACTTGATTAGCAACTGAAATTACTGTCACTTGCTAATTATCACTTTTAATTAGCAGTCTCTGAATCAATGATGTGGGACACTCGCTAATTATACCAAGCCAGTGTTATTTATGCCTTTAATACTTTCTAACCTAATGTACTTTCTGTATTCAAAAATTCAACCCTACCCTATTGGAAAAAAAATAAATATATAACTCTGCCTGTTCTGCTAGTTTCAGTATAAAACAGGAGAGACCAAGTAATAAAGTACGGGGCCATAGAGATAGCAGGGGGTCAAAAAGATTGAGAGAGACCTGGAAATAAACTGTATGAAGTTTAAATCTCCGAGCTGTATTTAAGACCTGACTGCCTTTGCAACAGTGATCAGTACACATATTGTTCTGTATAAAATGCCAAATGCACCAAAAACATTTTCTTTCTTATTATTGCGTAAAGAAATATGTAAACATATGGTGCTAGTTCCCAATCTTCACATTATATGTAGTGGTTTTGAAATTTAATAATGTTTGCTATGATTGTTGAATTCTTTCATGGTATAGTTCAAGGCCAGATGCTAGTAGATATAGATGTGGAACATATTTTTCAAAATTCACTGATTGTTTTTAACAAGAAAAATATAGAACTTTCTCAAGGACATTTTCCTCTGTATTTATCAAAACGATTTTTTTTTAAATAAGGATTATTCTCTTTCAGTAGTATTTTTTTTTCAACGTAATAGCTTTGTATAGCCACGAATCAAAAAGATACCATGATTACTTCAGAGCAGAAAAGATTATTTAACTGTAGCTTTATTTATCATATACTATTCTTAAGGCTATGTTTACACATCCTAAAATGAATAGCAAAATATGTAAATAAAAATAGAAATTAAATATGTCCATATTTTTTTATCTAAAAAAGTACACAATGAAAGTCAATAGATAAGTGGCTATTAAGGACCAAACGTTTTTCTGTTATTGCACTTTCGTTTTTTCCTCCTTACCTTTTAAAAATCATAACCCTTTAAATTTTGCACCTAAAAATCCATATGAGGGCTTATTATTTGCGCCACCAATTCTACTTTGTAATGACATCAGTAATTTTATCCAAAAATCTATGGCAAAATGGTAAAAAAATCATTGTGCAACAAAATTGCCCGTTTCTACGCAGTACATTTTTCGGTAAAAATGACACTTTATCTTTATTCTGTAGGTCCATACAATTAAAATGATACCCTACTTATATAGGTTTGATTTTGTCGTACTTTTGGAAAAAATCATAACTACATATACGAAAATGAATACATTTAAAATTGTCCAATTCTGATCCCTATAACCTGTTTATTTTTCCACGTATGGGGCGGTAGTAGGGCTCATTTTTTGCGCTGTGATCTGAAGTTTTAATCGGTACCATTTTTGTATTGATCAGACTTTTTGATCGCTTTTTATTCCTTTTTTATGGTATAAAAAGTTACGAAAAATACGCTATTTTGGACATTTGGAATTTCTTTGCACGTACGCCATTGATTGTGCGGTTTAATTAATGATATATTTTTATAGATCGTACATTTACGCACCCGGCGATACCACATATGTTTATTTTTATTATGTTTATATATTTGCTATCTGGAAGTGGTTAATGTGTGCTTTTAAACTTTTTAAAAACTTTTATTTTTACACTTTTAGTCCCCTTAGGGGACTTTTAGGAGGAATAATTTTATTCCTCATACAGATCAATGTGGTTCCATCGAACCACATTGATCTGTGGGCTCTGCGCTTGATTGATAAAGCCTGGCTTTGCTAGGCTTTATCATTCTGAGCAGCGGAGCCGACACAGGAGGAGAGGTAAGCCCTCAGGCTACCTCCACAGTGGATTGCCCCCCACTGGCCCACCAGGCATGGTATAAAGGCACATTTAGACACCGCTATCAGCTTTGACAGCGGCGTTCTAATGGGTTAATAGTCGGCCGCGGCGATCGATGCATATCGGCTATTAATGCCGGCCAAAAGCTACAAGAATCAGCTAGGGGCCAGCCAGTATGACGCAGGCTCGAGTCGGGAGCCCGCGTCATGCCCCGTTAACGGCACATGGACGTGCCTTAACGGGGTATGACACGGGCTCCCGACTCAAGCCTGCATCATACCGGCTGGCCCCAAGCTGATTCTTGATTCGGCATTAATAGCCGATATGCGTTGATCGCCACGGCTGGTTATTAACCCTTTAGATTGCTGCTGTCAAAGCTAATAGCGGTGTCTAAATGTGCCTTTATACAGTCCCTAGTGGTCCAGTGGGGTGGATCGGGTTAAATAAACTTCCATAATATTAGCATTGGAATTACGGCTATTTTTTTCAATGCTGTGGGCACTGACAGACATTTTTCCATTGACATATTTTATACCTATTCTATAGACATATTTTGCTATTCATTTTATGATGTGTATACATTGCATTTCTGGTGCCTGCAAGTCTAGTTTTACATAAGCATTATAGGAAATTTTTTTACATCTGTATTATGGCCACAAGACCATAGATGGCCCAAACTAACAGCTGTCCACAGTTAAAGGAAAATTCCTTTGACTATGCTACAGGGGCTATGAAGTTAGTGTAGTCCATAATATAGTGCCTGTACCTATGTTTCATGGTGGTCTCGTAATTCTTTTGTGATTTTTTATTTTTAGCAGCATACAAAATGAGTATTTTCTCAGGTTTTCCCAGATTGCAGTGCGGCCTGAGACATTATATCACTAATCAGGTGTTCAGAGGGAATCTGTATTTGCTTTAATGGGTGGAGCAACTGCTGGGTGGAAGGGAGATCATTCTGCAAAAATTGTAGTTTTTGAGTTCCATATGCAATTATTACATTGCATTTACTTAATAATACTATACCTATTGCATAGCATTACACTGTGAAATCGATGCTCCACTAATACAGCCTGAGTTACAGGCTACATAATTGTATTGCCAATATGGTGGCAAGTGGCAGGAAAGGGGACCCTCTACCACCATTTTAGCTCAATATTCACACTTATGAAGTGCCTTCGCTTAGTCCTTTAATGCTCCAGAGCGTACTTTTATGCCCTGGTGCTTTAAATCCCAGAAAGAAGGGCCTGCATTTACACCTTGTGTCGTCTAGAGATTAAAGGGGTACTCTGCCCCTAGACATCTTATCCCCTATCCAAAGGATAGGGGACAAGATGTCAGATCGCGGCGGTCCCGCTGCTGGGGATCCCCGGGATCCCCGCTGCGGCACCGCACTATCATTACAGCACAGAGCGAATTCGCTCTGTGCATAATGATGGGCGATACAGGGGTCGGAGCAGCGTGACGTCATGGCTAAGCCCCTCATGACATCACGGCCCATCCCCTTAATGCAACTCTATGGCAGGGGGCGGTACGACCACCACGCCCCCTCCCATAGACTTGCATTGAAAAGGGCGGGCCGTGACGTCACGAGGGGCGGAGCCATGATGTAACAATGCTCCGGCCCCTGTATTGCCCGTCATTACGTGCAGAGCGAACTCGCTCTGTGCTGTAATGATAGCCCAGTGCCGCAGCGGGGATCCTGGGGCTCCTCAGCAGTGGGATCGCGGTGATCTGACATCTTATCCCCTATCCTTTGGATAGGGGATAAGATGTCTAGGGGCGGAGTACCCCTTTAAGGGATGCAATGTAAAAGAAAGGGCATAAGAAAAATAAATACTTCCCCTATCAATTGTACTTTCTATGGAGATCCTCTTTTTATCCACAAAAATACAGTGGGGCAAAAAAGTATTTATCAGTCACCAATTGTGCCAGCTCTCCTACTTAAAAAGATGAGAGAGGCCTGTAATTGTCATCACAGTATAAACCTCAACTATGAGAGACATAATGACAAAAAAAAAAATCCATAAAATCACATGATTTTTTAAGGATTAATTTTCAAATATTGAGGAAAATAAGTATTTGGTCAATAACAAAAGTTAATCTTAATACTTTGTTATATACCCTTTTTTTTGGCAATGACAGAGGTCAAACGTTTTCTGTAAGTCTCACAAGGTTTTCACACATTGTTGCTGGTATTTTGGCCCATTCCTCTATGCAGCTCTCCTCTAGAGCAGTGATATTTTGGGGCTGTCACTGGGCAACACAGACTTTAAACTCCTTCTAAAGGTTTTCTATGGGGTTGAGATCTGGAGACTGACTAGGTCACTCCAGGACCTTGAAATGCTTCTTACGAAGCCACTCCTTCATTGCCTGGGCGGTGTGTTTTGGATCATTGTCATGCTGAAAGACCCAGCCACATTTCATATTCAATGCCCTTGCTGATGGAAGGAGGTTTTCACTCAAAATCTCACGCTACATGGCCCCATTCATTCTTTCCTTTACAAGAATCAGTAGTCCTGGGCTGAAAAACAGCCCCAATGCATAATGTTTCCACCCCCATGCTTCACAGTAGGTATGGTGTTCTTTGGATGCAACTCAGCAGTCTTTCTCCTCCAAACAGGACAAGTTGAGTGACACATCTGGCACTGCATCATTTGAGTCCCTAGCGGTGTAGTGTGTTGATGATGATAGCCTTTGTTCCTTTGGTCCAAGCTCTCTGCTTTTGATACCACAGGGTGAGATCTTGCAAGGAGCCCCAGATCGAGGGAGATTATCAGTGGTCTTGTATGTCTTTCATTTTCTAATAATTGCTCCCACAGTTGATTTCTTCACACCAAGCTGCTTGCCTATTGCAAATTCAGTCTTCCCAGCCTTGTGCAGGTCTACAATTTTGTTTCTGGTGTTCTTCGACAGCTTGTTGGTCTTGACCATAGTGGAGTTTGGAGTGTGACTGTTTGAGGTTGTGGACAGGTGTCTTTTATACTGCTAACAAGTTCAAACAGGTGCATTAATACAGGTAACGAGCGGAGGACAGAGGAGACTCTTAAAGAAGTTACAGGTCTGTGATAGCCAGAAATCTGGCTTGTTTGTAGGTCACCAAATAGTTATTATCCACCATAATTTGCAAATAAATTCTTTAAAAATCAGACTATGTTATTTTATGGATTTTTTTTCTCATTATGTCTCTCATAGTTGAGGTATACCTATGATGAAAATTACAGGCCTCTCTCATCGCTTTAAGTGGGAGAACTTGCACAATTGGTGGCTGACTAAATACTTTTTTGCCCCACTGTATATATTTTTTAATCTTTTATTTCTATATTTTATTAATAATGTTTTCAATTACAAAGCTTTTGAAGGTGAATCATTGAATCTTAGTATCCATAGTATCACATTGTAACAGAGTACCTGTCATCAAACCATATTTTATATACTGTACAGCAGGAAAAATTAATTGCACTGTCGCTGCTCTCTAGCGATCGGTTTCAGATAACAATCCGGAGATGATGTATCAAATTTATTTTATTGACACATGTAAAAACAATAAACAGCAAAAGGACAGTGTGTAAGATGCGTTTTGGGAGTAACTTCTCCCTTTTTCAATTGCAAAGGAGGTTGTCTGATATATTACACAATCTTGTTGTTTTAAATACAGTCATTTCTGGTGCCTGCTCGAATTTGATTGGCCACCTCCGTACAGCAACTCCAGACAGGTCTGCACATACAGTGATTGGCCAAATCCTTTCTTCAAACACTTCTCGGGAAATCGCCATTGGTTGCCTCCCGACCACGTGATCAGATAAAGTGAAGGCTGGTCCACTCACCATCATACATGACTTCAGCCAAGAGCCATCCCGTGATTGGTTGCTCATCTTCATGAAAGAAATAGCGGGGGTGATTCAAAGCAAATAACTGAGTACATCATGTCCAAGCCTCAGCTTTATCTCTGTACAACCAAGCCTTGTTTGGAATTACCAAGCGATTGCCGGAAATGTTTTTTTACTAATTTTTTTACTCGTTTTTTTTACTCACTCTCTTAAAAATGTAATTATAGTTTATATGTTTATGTGTTTTTTTTAAATATATTTCCACGTGTAAAGGTCCTGCAAAAGCGCTATTTGAAACTATCTGATCCTTGTCATTACGATATCCACCTTGACCTCTGACCCTTTTTTTTGGCACCAGAAATGACTGTATTTAAAATGACAAGATTGTGTAATAAATCAGACAGCCTCCTTTGCAATTGAAAAAGGGAGGAGTTACTTCCGAAACGCATTTTGCACACTGTCCTTTTGCTGTTTATTGTTTTTACATGTTTCAATAAAAGAAATTTGATACATCATCACCGGATTGTTATCTGAAACCGATCACTAGAGAGCAGCGCCAGTGCTATGCAAAGAATTTTTTCTGCAGTACACTTTGACTTCACATTCTACCGACCCCCTCGAGGAGTCCGGTCCAGAATTTGCAGGCTGCTTCTTGAGATCCAACGTCTGTACCCCATTATGGAGAGGTGATATACATGAACCCAAGGTTCTCCCCAGGTGAGCACAACACCAACCCAGGGAACTTTGGGGTCTTACCGCACAGAATTACGCGAGGCGCTGTGCTTTTTTTCTTGTGTATTCTATCCATATATTTTCTAAACTAACTCAGATTATATTCCCTAACTACTCCTAACCCTTCTGCCCTTTTAAAAGCTCTGTATAATACCTTTCCCCTTGCTCACATGTGAGGAAGGAGAAAGTGGGCGTTCCCCCGCAGGCGCGACATCACTGCAACCTGCGAGAGCTGTGCCTCGCCATGCCCCACATGCACTTCCTGTGTTTGGTCTCCTGCCAAGGAGACCAAACTAACTGTTTGACTTGCGCAGGGAACAGAACAGAGCCACCTAGTGGCTGTTTTTTAATCACATTAAAAACATATAAAGGTTGAGAATTTTAACAGCAAGTAAATAGCAAAGTGTCTTATAATTACATAAGGAACAATATATTAAAAGTTTAGTTTGGTGACACGTTCTCTTTAACATATATTGAGGGTCTATTACATGTATTCCTTGCAAAAAACTATAGTTATGTACTTCTGTAAACTGGTAATATAGTCAGCAGGTATATTTTAATGCCTCTTTATGTCCTTCATATTTATTTAAGTCTAAAATGTCATATTTATTGCATTGTTAGACCAAGAAATTCCTTGGGCTCGAAATATGACAATATGATATTTGATACAAAATAAAAACATCCCTATTGTTTACACTAGCCTAAGCATAATATAAAAAGTCAGAAACGTATAAGTAACATGTAAAGAATAAACATAGCCAATGTTCCTTTTTACAAATTATAACAATTCTTACCTCTTTTATTATTCTTATTTACAGGTCTTGATTTGCTTGAAGAACAGGGACAATAGCCATCACACTTCACAGATATTTGTTTACCCAAGATGCAAGCTTGGTATTCTAATTTACACTGAAATAAACAGGAAAGCATATATGCATGTTACTATGGTTTACCCCATGGCAGTTTAAAGGTGTAATCTGGTTTCAGAAAACTATATTTAACTAAGAGTATTACCCCAAAATATATAACTTACTATTATAGTGTTGTCACAAATTGTCCTGACTTCAGCATGGTTTTGCATGATACACCCCTGACACGAAGTTGTGTACTTTTAATGTGGTATTGTTTCCCGGCTCCACCCTTGCTCCAAGGCAACACATCATCCTATGTGTTCTCAGGAGGCGTGGATCTTGTGTCAGAGCTCTAACCCCATTCCTAGAGTGATGTCACCATCTCTCACCATCCTCTGTAGCCTACATCAACATATATATATATATATATATATATATATATATATATACACACACACACACACACACATTGAGCCATTTAGGAAAGAATGATGTGTGTTTACAGCACGCCGCCTTCTGCTAAACAATGCCACAGACAGAGTAGCTCAGGCTGTTGAGCACTGCTCAACTAGGAAGTACAAACTAAGACCCCCAAATAAATGGTTTTGGAACTGGGGCAGATAGGTAAGAAATGTTATATGCTTCAGCAGGATTTTATTTTCATTTTTTTACTTAATGTTGACATATCCCTTTAAAATGCATTGCAGTACACAATTAATCCATAGTTAACAGTACTTAACATATCTGCAAACCTAAATTTTGGTTGTACCAGCTTTAAAGGAATACTTTATTTTTATGTATTACTCTGTAGGTGTACAAATAATACCACAGATTTGAGCAACTTTATTTTTCTCCATGGGAAAATACAGTAAATTGATTTAAACTGACAAGTCATAATGCATAGTAGTCAGTGCATAATACAGCCACAAAAATCAAATAGGCATTAAGGAAAACATGCTGTTACAAAATGGGTACATATCCAGGCTGTTTTGATATATGACAAATGGCTATATGCACACTCAGTTTATTTATTTATCTGTATCACAAAAAAAGGCAATTTTCCATGCAAAAAAGAGTAAAACATGACAATGTTAAAAAAAAAGGACAAGAGAGAGCACAGAGGAGTACTATTAGATGGGAGAGAGCACAGAGGAGTCCTATCAGACAGAAGAGAGCACAGAGGAGTCCTATCAGACAAGAGAGAGCACAGAAGAGTACTATCAAATAGGAGAGAGCACAGAGGAGTACTAGCAGACAGGAGAGAGCACAGATGAGTGCTATCAGACAGGAGAGAGCACAGAAGAGTCCTAACAGACAGGAGAGCACAGAGGAGTGCTATCAGATAGGAGAGAGCACAGAGGAGTACTATCAGACAGGAGAGAGCACGGAGAAGTACTATCAGACAGAAGAGAGCACAGAGGAGTCCTATCAGACAGGAGAGGACACAGAAGAGTACTATCAAATAGGAGAGAGCACAGAGGAGTACTATCAGACAGGAGAGAGCACAGATGAGTGCTATCAGACAGGAGAGAGCACAGAAGAGTCCTATCAGACAGGATAGAGCACAGAGGAGTATTATCAGACAGGAGAGAGCACAGAGGAGTACTATCAGACAGGAGAGAGCACAGAGGAGTACTATCAGACAGGAGAGAGCACAGAGGAGTCCTATCAGACAGGAGAGGACACAGAAGAGTACTATCAAATAGGAGAGAGCACAGAGGAGTACTATCAGACAGGAGAGAGCACAGATGAGTGCTGTCAGACAGGAGAGAGCACAGAAGAGTCCTATCAGACAGGAGATGGCACAGAGGAGTGCTAGCCCATCCACACTTACTGGACTTTGTCCATGCCTATGTTTCAGCTTGGACAAAGCCATGATTTTATAGGCAATGATTTCTATAAAAAAGGAAATTCAATTTTCTTATGAAGTAGAAAAGTTAAAGAGGTATTCAAGGATTTTTTTTATTTGACTATGCTACAGGGACTGTAAAGTTAGTGTAGTTCATAATATAGTATAGCATACAAAATGACTCAGCTCTCGGGTTTTCCCAGGTTGCAGTGCATCGAGACGTGACATCACTGGTCAGGTGTGCAAAGGGAGCCAGACCTGCTTCAATGAGTGGAGCGACTGCTGGGTGGCAGAGAGATCATTTTGCAACAGCTGTAGGCACCCTGGTTAGAAAACACTGGTCTTTTGAATGGATGCAGCTCATTTGTGTTTCAATGGGGGGGGGTGGCTGGTGTGCGGGAGGGAGGAATGTAACTTCATTTTTACAAGCATGGAACTATGGGATGTGTAGTTTAAGAGACCGAACTCCAAAAGGAAATACCCTGTTCATACCTGGTAGGTATGTATTAAAATGACCTTATGGTGGATAACCCTTTTAATGTTTTGCCCAGATATATAACATATAATTATTTTTTATTTATTTTTTTATCTGACAGTGCCCATTTAAGGCTGTAAAATTCTACTTAATGTAAATTACCAGCTGTTTTAAATATAACTCAATAATAAAAAAAACCCTGCTGTTTTTTTTTTTTTTTTTTTAAAACAAGTCAAAACATTGTGTGTGCACATAACCTGAGTGGCTACCAAACCCTTAGCTAAAAAGACAATAGTTAAAGGAATAGTTAACAATAGTAACCGGTCATCCTGTTCACCCACACAACTCAACACACTGGGTTATAGTGTGGATAAACAGGAGGGTGTGGGTAAACAGGAGACCGATTCTGGGGAAATTTGAATATTCATGGTCGCTGGTCACATGTGTGAATGTGACCAGCGATCATGAATATTCAAATTCATCCGGAGGGCCTGCCTCCAGTGCGCAATTCACTGAAATTAGAAGCGGACCTTCGAAAGGGACACCTTGCCGAACTGAAGTTACGTATTTAACTCACTGACCCCGCATCGCTCTCCTGTTAACCCACACTATAACCAAGTGTATTGGCTTTAGTGTGGGTGAACAGGATAATGTTTTTCCTTTAACAGGTAATGGATTAACTCCAACTTGATTCAGAGGTATTAAACAAGAAAAAAGGGACTAACCAATAAGCTTGCTTTGAGAACAAAGAGAATGATTAGCTGATAATAACAATGATTCAATAAAACAACATTTTGTGGGTGGAAAAAAATCGTATTCTTCATATACCACAATTGAGTTTGTATGCCAGAATAAACAATATGTAAAATCATTTACCTTTTCGTAATATTTAATTTGTATTATCATCCTGAGACGGCAAATTGTGTATGGTGAGGGCTCCTGAATCGAGCTGGTTTCTGTAGCTGGGGGCCACTGTTAATAGCCAACATGCGTCCAGCTATTAACCCTCTAGATCGCCACTGTCAAAGCAGTCTAAAGGGACCTTTAATCTGTCCCTGGTGGTGTAGTGGGGTGAATGCTCCCCCCCCCCCTCCGCAGCACAATCCTGGGGAGGTGGGATCCGCTGCTGAGGTAGCCTGAGGGCTTACCTCTCTTTTGTGGCTGCTGTGGCTCTGTTATTGATAAAGCCTGGCTGCACCAGGCATTATCAATAGAGCACACAGATCTATGGAACTACATTGATCTGTGTGAGGAATCTAATGATTACTCCTAAAAGTCTCCTAAGGGGATTAATAAAGTGTAACAAAAAAGTGTAATAAAAGTTTAAAAAAACACCCATTAACTACTTACATATTTAAAGTTTAAATTACCCCCCTTTTCCAAATTCCATATAAAAATATGTAAACACAATTAAAATAAACATATGTGGTATCACCACATGTGCAAATATCCGAACTATAAAAATAGAATGTTAATTAAACTGCTCGGTCAATGGCATATACATACATAAAAAATACCAAAGTCCAAAACTGCGTATATTTGGTCACTTTGCATACCCTAAAAAATTGAATAAAGTGATCAAAAAGTCACATCAAAACAAAAATGGTACCAATAAAAACTTCAGATGACGGCACAAAAATGTAGCTCTCATATCTCCGTGCATGCTGAAAAATGAAAAAGTTATAGGGGTCAGAAGAGGACATTTTTAAACATACTAATTTGTCGTGCAAAATGTCATAATTTTTTAACAGGAAAAAACTAAATCAAACCCATATAAGTTGGGTATCATTTTAATTCTATGGACCTACAGAATAAAGATAAAGTGTCATTTTACCCCACAAATATTTTTTTTTCTGGTTTCGCTGTAGATCTTGTGTTAAAATTATTGATGTTATTACAAAGTTAAATTGGTGATGCTAAAAAAAAAAAAAAAACATCATATAGGTCTGTAGGTGGAAACTTGAAAGCGTTAAGATTTTAGAAGGTGAGGTGGAAAAAACAGAAGTGCAAAAATGAAAAAGCCCATGGTCCTTAAGGGTTTAAAAGAATTCTTTAGTGAGAAAATCAGAAAAAATAGCAAGGTAAGGTTATGTTCACATAATGTATTTTTTCAATTTTTTGGGCTGTAAAATTGCATTTTTGCTAATACAAAATGTGTAAAAATATATTATTTTTACTAGTAAACTTATTATAAAAAATGGACACACATTAATTTTACAGCCATAAATATTTATGAACATTCGGCTGATTCCACATGGAAAAATTGCAGATTTTCATATTGGTATTTCCACCCATTTAAAGAAAAAAAGAAAAAAAAGAAGCTGTTTTTTTTTTTTATCATGAGAATTGAATATAAATACCAGATGTAACATTGTGTGAACATGGCCTTAAAGGGAACCTGTCAACAGGTTTAACCCTATAAGACCACTTATATTATGCTATGGGCCTTTAACTCCTTCAGGACGAAGGGTGTACCTGTACGCCCTATGCCCGATGTTTAAAACGTATGTTGACCCCGCATCACACCGGGTCGGTCCTGGCTGCTAACTATAGCCGGGACCCTGGGCTAATAGCGATGTCCTGATCAGCTAGGATGCAAGCGGAGACCTCCTTACCTTGCTCCGTCGTGTCCAATCAGCGTTTGATTGCTCCAAGCCTGAGCTACAGGCTTGAGAAATCGAGCCCCTATCTCATTGATCCATGCAAAACTATGGCTTTGCAGGGATCAGGGTAGAAGATCAGTGTGTGCAGTGTTATAGCCCCCTATGGGAGCTATAACACTGCAAAAAAAAAGTGAAAAAAAAAGTTAACAAAGGTCATTTTAACCCCTTCCCTAATAAAAGTTTGCATCACCCCCCTTTTCCCATAAAAAACAGTGTAAATAAAAAGAAACATATGTGGTATCGCCGCGTGTGGAAATATCCAAACTATAAAAATATATCGTTAATTAAACCATACGGTCAATGGCGTACGCGCAAAAAAATTCCAAAGTCCAACATAGCGTATTTTTGGTCACTTTTTATAGAATGAAAAAATGAATAAAAAGCAATCAAGAAGTACGACCAATACAAAAATGTTACCGATAAAAACTTCAGAACACGGTTATGGGGGTTAGAAGATGAGAATTTTTAACGTATAAATTTTCCTGCATGTAGTTATTATTTTTTTCCGAAGTACGACCCTATATAAATAGGGTATCATTTTAACCTTATGGACCTACAGAATAAAGATAAGGTGTTATTTTTGCAAAAAAAAATGCACTGCGTAGAAATGGAAGCCCCCAAAATTAATACAAAATTTAAAATGTTCTTCAATTTTGTCGCACATTAAATTTGTTTTTCTGTTTCGCCGTAAAGTTTTGGGTAAAATGACTAATGTCACTGCAAAATAGAATTGGTGGCACAAAAAATAAGCCATCATATGGAATTTTATGTGCAAAATTTAAAGCGTTATGATTTTTAGAAGGTGATGAGGAAAAAAATGAAAATGCAAAAACAGAAAAACCCTGCGTCCTTAAGGGGTTAAAGGGGTATTCCAGGATTCGTTTTTATTTGACTATGCTACAGGGGCTGTAAAGATAGTGAAGTTCATAATATAGTGTCTGTACCTGTCTGTGACGGTTTTCTCACAATTCTTCTGTGATTTTCACCCCAATATTTATTTTTAATAGAATGCAAAATGACTGTTGTCTCAGATTTTTCCCAGGTTGCAATGTGGCCGAGACCTGTCTGCTTCAATGGGTGGAGGGATCACTTGGTGGGAGAGAGATCAATCTGCAACTAATGCAACAGCTGTAGGCACCCTGATTGAAAACCCCAGGTCTTTTGAATGGATGCAGCTCATTTATGTTTCAGTGGGTGGGGTGGCTGATGTGTGGGATGGAGGAAAATGGTATTGTGAGATTTGTAGTAAAAAAAAAAGAAAAGTCAAACAGGAAATACCAGTTCACAAAAAGCTAGCAACAGTATTATGGTAATCTCACAACATAGCCATTTAGCCCCAAGACAAGTGCAGATCCTTCGTAAGCATGTCCATTACTGCCTGCCAGGTACGTACTAAAATCACCTTATGGTGGATTACCCCTTTAAATACTAATTTCTACCATGTCCATGTTCTATCTGGCCATTTGTGTAATCCACAGAAAGAGGACTTTTTGATTAAGTCGCAAATCATATGCAAATTAGTACTAAGTAGTCAATGGCACCAAATGTGGTAACGGATGTTTAAGGAACTTACTTAGCCTGGTTCTAGTGCCACCTCCAGTCCACACTTTCTGACCAAGTGAAATCTATCATTGTACTGATGATGGTCCTGCATGTTGTAGAACCTTTCATCATAATATGAAATGGCTGGCCAGGCCAATGAGGAGGTGTGAGCAACGGACAATCAGCTGTGGAGCCAGAGGCTAGATATTTAAACTGTTCCATGTTCATGTATTATGCTATGATTAGGGTTCATACCCTTCGCTTGTGTTCCTGACCATTGTATCCCTGTGTGCCTTAGCTGATCGAATGTGACTGGACCTCTGCTTGTGACCTGGCTTGCTCTGACTCTATTGTTGTTTTTGTATCATGCTCACCTCAAGGTTTTAACATTCTGGCTTGTTTTGGATTACCCTTTGCTTGTTAAATCGATATCTTTTTAGTTCACATGTTGCTGACCTAGCCAGTGTGACTTTTCTGATGCCCATGCACATAGTGAGTGTAGGGACCATCGTCCAGTTGGGGACCGTTCTTTAGGGAGGATCGTACTTGTAGGTAGGGACAGTGGTTGAGGTGAGCACTAGTCTGCACTGTTCCCTACTCAGACATGTTTGCCTGTGATCATGCCTCAGCAGGCATGATTGACAAGCATGGGGCTTTCTATATCACTGTTTGCAGCCATTCAGATTCAGGGAATCATAACACCTATGTGTGACAGCCTTGCATGCAGTATGAACAAGAGGATCACCACGGAAAACCTTTAAGGACTTATATGTTGCTTGCAGGTGCAGGCACATTGATGCCCTGAAGTTAACACTTAAGTTGATGCAGTCAGTGAGGTAGAAAGTTCCTTCCTTGTCAATCATGCCTGCTAAGGTGTGATCACTGGCAATCATCAGTAATGACTACATGGTAGTAAGTAAAGAGCCATTTATCTTTTTTATTTTGGCTAAAATTCACAGTGCTCCTAAATACCAGTTAATTTTCCAAGAATGACCCACACTACAGAATGATCTGTTTTCTATGTCATTTGATACTATGCTGACTGGCAGTTTTACATTTAAATGCTGTTCTTGATTTTGTACATTCATAATTTTAAGTAGATTTTTCTTTTTTCTTAACCTTTGCCACTTTCTTCTTCGCACTACTGCTTGATGTGTCCTCTTGTCTTAGTTATTTTGATTAGAAATAGCAAAGGTTACATTTATAATGGGCTCATTTATGTGGAAATAAGACATCACACTTAATAAGCCTACTCAGCACGTGCTTGTTCAGAATACATGTCCTCACATTACAGGGCTTGAAGGCTGACATTCACTGATTGCAATTCTGATTATTAATCAAGTCCAATTTTTGTAATTATAGAATCACTGATGTCATTTTAACACATAAAATAAAGTAACTCACAAAGCACAAAATATTTCAAGCATTTTGCATTTTTTTCACATTTCTTGGAAAATATTTAGAAATATGTTTTTTAAAAAACAGCCCACTATAATCTCATAAAATTAATTTAGGCATTGTCAGCTTTACTGGGAGTATTACCCGACTCTACAAAATGTATGTATGTTTTGGTAAAGGGAATTTTAATATATCTATATATGTGTATATACAGTGGGGATCAAAAGTTTGGGCACCCCAGGTAAAAATTTGTATTAATGTGCATAAAGAAGCCAAGGAAAGATGGAAAAATCTCCAGATTAGGCATTCTTATAATATGTCAACAAAAGTTAGATTTATTTCCATCATTTACACTTTCAAAATAACAGAAAGCAAAAAAAATGGTATCTGCAAAAGTTTGCAGTCAATATCTTGTACTGCACCCTTTGGCAAGTATCACAGCTTGTAAACGCTTTTTGTAGCCAGCCAAGAGTCTTTCAATTCTTGTTTGAGGTATCTTTGCCCATTCTTCCTTACAAATGTCTTCCAGTTCTTTGAGATTTCTGGGCTGTCTGTCACGCACTGTTCTTTTAATGTCTATCCATAGATTTTCACAGATGGCATTAAGTTAGCATCCAAAATTTGCTGAAATTTTACTGAATCCATTTTTCCTTCTACTCGTGAGATGTTCCTGTGCCAATGGCTGCAATACAACCCCAAAGCATGATTGATCCACCCCCATGCTTAACAGTTGGACAGAGGTTCTTTTCATTAAATTCTGTTCCCCTTCTTCTCCAAACGTACCTTTGCTCATTCCGGCCAAAAAGTAAAATTTTTACCTCAACGGTCCACAGAGCTTGTTTCCAAAATGCATCAGGCTTGTCTAGAGGTTCATTTGCAAAGTTGAAACGCAGATTTTTGATATGAGGACGTAGAAAGGTTTTCTTCTGATGACTCTTCCATGAAGACCATATTTGTACAAGTATCTCTTTATAGTGGAATAGTGTACCACAACTCCAGTGTCTGCCAGATCTTTCTAGAGGGATTGTGCAGTCAAACATGGGTTTTTAATTGGTTTTCTTACAATCCTGCGAGCTGCTCTGTCTGAAATTTTTCTTGGTCTTACAGATCTTGCTTTAACTTCCACTGTTCCTGATGACTGCCATTTCTTAATTACATTCCGAACAGAGGATATTGACATTTGAAAATGTTTTGCTATCTTCTTATAGCCTTCTCCAGCTTTGTGAGTGTCAACTATTTTCAGTTTCAGATTTCTAGACAACTGCTTAGAAAAACCCATGGTGGTGATTGTTAGGCCAAGGTCAGATGAGTCTGGGCATTTAAAACATTTGAGATTGACATCACCTGGTCTTCCGAGATGATGATTGAAAACAATCCAAGACACTGGCAGGTCTCAGCTTTGCAAAGGGGGCAGTGCATGCTATAAATTATGCAGGGTGCTCAAACTTTTGCAGACGCCATTTTTTTTGTTTTCTGTTACTTTGAAAGTGTAAATGATGGAAATAAAATCTAACTTTTGTTGACATACTATAAGAATGCCTAATCTGTAATTTGACGCCTTTTGGGCATTTTCTATCTTTCCTTGGCTTCTTTATGCACATTAATACAAATTTTTACCTGGGGTGCCCAAACTTTTCATCCCCACTGTATGTGTATACATATATACTGAATGGGCCCATCTATGTTTCTCCTCCAGCCTTTGTTAGTACTTCTTGAACTTCCCTGCAATCTTTTCAAGTTGGGGTGTTATTATGTCCACCATCAGTGCATGTGATATATATAGCGTGATATTGCACATATCATTGAAAGGATGCGCACACAGAGGTAGACACAGTGCTCTGAGAGGCAGGGGCATTTGCTCTTAGCTTTTATTTATTAAAGGGGCTGTCCAAAAACAGAGCTAAGTTTTGTTCAAAAACAGTACCAAGCCTGCCCTAAGGTTGTGCTTGGTATTACAACTTGCCTTCCTTTACTTTCATTAAACCACCAACCTTTGGACAGGTGGATAATCCTTTCAACAAGTTCTGGTAAAATGAAAGCTGAGCAGTAATTGGTTGCTATTAGCAGTTTTGGTTTTTAGGCAGATTAATAGATTTGGGCCTTTGTATCAATAAGAGACTTACTATAATCCTTACTATAGTTTGTAAAAATGTATTTAAAAGTTGGCGAACCACTTATGAGAATATATGTACTTGAAATGTGAATTATTAATACATAAATCATACATAAATAATGGCTATATAGTGGCATGCTGGCTTAAACAATATTATAAAAATGCATCTTCATGTTAGTATTTGAATTTTGCTAAGAAACATGTCATAGTGATGGTGATTCCATGCCTAGTGTAAGTATTCCTTGAACAGTGACACCAATTGCGTATTAATTATTATATCTAATTATCATACTATATTGTTTATTCCCTTCAGAATTTGACATTTTAATTCAAAATCTGTTTCTGTGCCACATTTCTTTTTTTTTTATTAAAAGAAGCCTCAATTATACATAATATATAGTTATTGAAAACATAGCCTTTATCCTTCACGGCTTGTGACATTCTGCGAAAATATTGTACATTATATATTGTAGCTAACAACTATACTAAGAATAATTTACCTGGAAAGTAAATTCACATAATACATGATTTACCATTAGTTACAAACATATCACCACAGATGCCGCTTTATAGTCCAAGAAAACATCTAAATATAAGAGTCACAGTTACAAGGCAAAGTCAATACTCCTTTAATGCCATCTGTTTGCCGCAGCCTTTCAAATTGTTGCTGAAATCTAGCCTTCAGAAAAATCAGTTCTACTTTCTCTCTTGCGTGAGAAGTGAGAAGAAAACTTTCTTTTAGACAACTGTTATAAATAAAAGCACTGAATGTTTTCTAAATAAGAATAACAGCACAGCTGCAGGATCACAGCGTATCAAAAACAGCCATATGGAATGCCCATCTTACAGCCGTCAATGTGTTCACATTCTACTGCACATACAAATAGAAAAGGTTTCATTTCAAAACAGTGTGGGCAAAACAGTTTAAGAGGATTTGCTTTATTCTTTAGCTTTTTAGAAAGTTGAACTGTGAATACTTTTCCTTTGGGTAAAGAATTGCACCAAATTACACACACACACACACACACACACACACACCACACAGTTACACACAAACACATACAAACACACACATACATAATAAATAAATAATTTTCTGTTTAATATGTTGATGTTTATGTGCATTAATAAACAGTTGTGCGTCTAATTCTCCACTTTATGCTCATGATCTTGATATTTTATAGAGTGACAAGGAGAGGTAATGTCCGGCATATGCATGACTAGGCACTGTTCACACCATGCATAAGTAGACAGCGGCGTCTTGAACCTGAAGCCCAAACACCAGTGGTGCTCAGTCTGAAGTAGATATGCAATCCAATGAGACAATAGATGACTGAGATGGCACTCACCAAAAAGGGTGTTCTTTATTCAAATTCTGCCAGATAAGGGCAGGTAGAAGTGAGAGGGCAGGGGCGTCCGGACGCCCCTGCCCTCTCACTTCTACCTGCCCTTATCTGTATGCACCGCAGAATTTGAATAAAGAAGAACCTTTTGTGAGTCCCGTTTCTATCATCTATTGTCTCATTGGATTGATATTTTATAGCTTTGTCCACTTTCACTTCAATATTTTGTTCTATGTGTATGCCATAGAAAGAATAGATAAAAATGTAAGAATTTACATTTTGTTCCACAGCAAGAAAAATGGTTAGTAGATTTGTATTAAAACAGAAACAATAGAGGAACCTATCATTTGTGTCCTGTTCCCTCTAATTCTCTAGCTTGAACTTTTTCCCTTGTGCCAATACACCAAGTCATCAAATTATGTTGTATGACGAACTTGTTCCTTTTTTCAAATATTTTCTTTTTTAACTTATAATGGTTTTTATTCCACCCATAAAGTGGAATAATATTGTGCAAAAAAACAAACAAAAAAACTGTAAATAGTTAATATGTCTAAACACCTTTCTACAAGTTACACTTCCCAAAGTTTTAAGAAAGCAAGGCATAAATGTGACAAAAAATGCTACATATGCATAATAATATATATATATATATATATATATATATATATATATGTATATATATATATATATATATATATATATATATATATATATATATGGCCCAGATTTATCAATATGAGTCAAAAACTGTCTGGTGTGCTCATAGCAACCAATCACAGTTCAGCTTTAATGTTCCCAGAGCACTTTAAGATAAAGGTTGATCTGTGATTGGTTGCTATTGGCACATTAGGAGGTTTTGGACTCAGTTTGGTAAACCTGGTGTTTATATTTATGACTTGTTAGCTACCAAATCTGATATATATATTTATTCAGACAGTGAGGTTATGTTCACACAATGGAATTTCTGTGTGGAATTCCATGGATTTCAATGGCATTCTGCGGCGCTGTTCACATAGCAGAATTTTCGCACCAGAAACATCTGGCGCAGAAATTCTAATTCTGCACGACAAATGCACTGCCGTCTATGAAACAGTGCATTTCTGAGCTGTCCTAGCGTCAGCATATACTGCTGGCATGCCACTGTCAGAGGAGTGTCCACATGGAGATTTTCCATGCGGACATTCCCCCGAGTAAACATAGCCTGAAAGGTATCCCATCTTATCATGTGGCTACAATTAAAAGTAAAACTATTCTCCTATTTTGAGAACTGGACAAGCTACAGGACAAGAAGATTTTCTGCATGTCACACTTTTTCTACACCTCTAAAGTATTTTGACCAGGTAAGCAGAGTTTGTCAGTTCCTAATACTGTATCTGTGACATGTTTTTTCTCTAACTAAGCTAAGTTAACTTCAGCTTCTTTTGTTATCCTACATTTGAGCTTTTATGTGTTGCTTTAAAATTAGTTCTTTTTAATGATTTTTGAAAGGGTATTTCATGATGTATTGCATTTACTTACACATTGGAATGAAAACAAGTGAAATATTGCATTGTTTAACCAAGGACCAAGCCCATTTTAACCTTAAGGACCAGGCCAATATTACTTTTGCATTTTTGTTTTTTCCTCCTCGCCTCCTAAAATCCATAACTCTTTTATATTTCCATCTACATACCCATATAAGGGCTTGTTTTTTTAGGGGGGAAATTTAAATGAAAACCAAAATATTGCACATTTTGGAGGGTTTCGTTTTCACAATGTACACTTTACGGTAAAAATGACATGTGTTCATTATTCTGTTGATCAATACGATTAAAATGATACCCATGGCTAGATATTTTTATATTTTTGCACCGCTTAAAAAAAAATCAAAAACTTTTTGTACAAAACCAGGAATCTAAAATTGCCCTATTTTGACCACCTATAACTTTTTCATTTTTCCGTATATAGGGCGGTATGAGGGCTCATTTTTTGCACCGTCATCTGTACTTTTTATCAATACCACATTTGCATATATACAACATTTAGATAATTTGTTATTAATTTTTTGGAATAAAATGTGACAAAAAAACTGCATTTTTGAACTTTTTTTTTTACGTTTGCCCCGTTCACCGTAGGGGATCATTAACATTATATTTTGATATTTTGGACATTTACGCATGCAGCTATATCAAATATGTTTATTAAAAAAAATTACACTTTTTGGTGGTAAAATGGGAAAAACTGACAATTTTTATTTTTATTGGGGGGGGGGGGGGGTTTATTTATTTTTTACTTTTTATTTTTACATTTTCAACCTTTTTTTTTACACTTTTTATGTCCCCATAGGGGACTATCTATAGCAATCATTTGATTGATAATACTGTTCAGTGCTATGCATAGAGCATAGCACTAATCAGTATTATTGGTCATCTTCGATCTCAGACCAGAGCAGAAGACCCGAGGAGACGGACGGAGGCAGGTGAGGGGACCTCCGTCTGCCATTACAGAAGATCGGATCGCCGTGGCAGCGCTGCAGGTGATCCGATCATCTATTTTAACATGCGCATTCCTGCAGATGCCTTGATCTGTACTGATCACGGCATCTGAGGGGTTAATGGCGGACATCCATGCGATCGCGGATGTCGGACATTACCGGCATGTCCCTGGCTGCTGATAGCAGCCGGAACCTGCCGTGTATGACGCGAGCACCGCTTAGATGCTCGCTGTCATACACAGGACGTAAATGTATGTCCTGGTGCGCAAAGTACCGCCAAACCAGGATGAAAATTTACGTTTGTGGTCGTTAAGGGGTTAAATGTCAAAAATGTCACCCTCCGTGAAATTTATTTAGTCCCGATATATGTACATTTAGTCAAAAGTTTAGTAAAAATAAAACTTTATTTTTGAGTCAGCAATCTTTACAGAAGACATTTAATGGATCTACTCTTCTGTGAAATCATGGGGCCTTCTTTTTCCTCAAATTTCTACTAGAAAATTCTGAAAGAAAGTGATTCCATATTTTAGCTTGATAAATGCCCTTTTTTAACCAGTGTACAATAGCTTGTCCCTTACATTATTGAAGATTTGGAACCTAAAACATTAATAATGAAATGGTAAAACATCCACAGTAGTAGAAAGCCATTGTTACGCCGAGCGCTCCGGGTCCCCGCTCCTCCCCGGAGCGCTCGCTACACTCTCGCTCCCGCAACGCCCCGGTCAGATCCACTGACCGGGTGCGCTGCGATACCGCCTCCAGCCGGGATGCGATTCGCGATGCGGGTGGCGCCCGCTCGCGATGCGCACCCCGGCTCCCGTACCTGACTCGCTCTCCGTCGGTCCTGTTCCGGCGCGCGCGGCCCCGCTCCCTAGGGCGCGCGCGCGCCGGGTCTCTGCGATTTAAAGGGCCACTGCGCCGCTGATTGGCGCAGTGGTTCTAATCAGTGTGTTCACCTGTGCACTCCCTATGTATACCTCACTTCCCCTGCACTCCCTGGCCGGATCTTGTTGCCATTGTGCCAGTGAAAGCGTTTCCTTGTGTGTTCCTAGCCTGTGTTCCAGACCTCCTGCCGTTGCCCCTGACTACGATCCTTGCTGCCTGCCCCGACCTTCTGCTACGTCCGACCTTGCTTCTGTCTACTCCCTTGTACCGCGCCTATCTTCAGCAGTCAGAGAGGTTGAGCCGTTGCTAGTGGATACGACCTGGTCACTACCGCCGCAGCAAGTCCATCCCGCTTTGCGGCGGGCTCTGGTGAACACCAGTAGTGACTTAGAACCGGTCCACTAGCACGGTCCACGCCAATCCCTCTCTGGCACAGAGGATCCACCTCCTGCCAGCTGGCATCGTGACAGTAGATCCGGCCATGGATCCCGCTGAAGTCCCTCTGCCAGTTGTCGCCGACCTCACCACGGTGGTCGCCCAGCAGTCACAACAGATAGCGCAACAAGGCCACCAGCTGTCTCAACTGACCGTGATGCTACAGCAGCTACTACCACAGCTTCAGCAATCATCTCCTCCGCCAGCTCCTGCACCTCCTCCGCAGCGAGTGGCCGCCTCAGGCCTTCGACTATCCTTGCCGGATAAATTTGATGGGGACTCTAAGTTTTGCCGTGGCTTTCTTTCACAATGTTCCCTGCACTTGGAGATGATGTCGGACCAGTTTCCTACTGAAAGGTCTAAGGTGGCTTTCGTAGTCAGCCTTCTGTCTGGAAAAGCTCTGTCATGGGCCACACCGCTCTGGGACCGCAATGACCCTGTCACTGCCTCTGTACACTCCTTCTTCTCGGAAATTCGAAGTGTCTTTGAGGAACCTGCCCGAGCCTCTTCTGCTGAGACTGCCCTGCTGAACCTGGTCCAGGGTAATTCTTCCGTTGGCGAGTACGCCGTGCAATTCCGTACTCTTGCTTCAGAACTTTATTGGAATAATGAGGCCCTCTGCGCGACCTTTAAAAAAGGCCTATCCAGCAACATTAAAGATGTTCTGGCCGCACGAGAAATTCCTGCTAACCTACATGAACTCATTCATCTAGCCACTCGCATTGACATGCGTTTTTCCGAAAGGCGTCAGGAGCTCCGCCAGGATATGGACTTTGTTCGCACGAGGCGTTTTTTCTCCCCGGCTCCTCTCTCCTCTGGTCCTCTGCAATCCGTTCCTGGGCCTCCCGCCGTGGAGGCTATGCAAGTTGACCGGTCTCGCCTGACACCTCAAGAGAGGACACGACGCCGCATGGAGAATCTCTGCCTGTACTGTGCCGGTACCGAACACTTCCTGAAGGATTGTCCTATCCGTCCTCCCCGCCTGGAAAGACGTACGCTGACTCCGCACAAAGGTGAAACAGTCCTTGATGTCAACTCTGCTTCTCCACGTCTTACTGTGCCTGTGCGGATATCTGCCTCTACCTTCTCCTTCTCCACTAAGGCCTTCTTGGATTCCGGATCTGCAGGAAACTTTATTTTGGCCTCTCTCATCAACAGGTTCAACATCCCAGTGACCAGTCTCGCCAGACCTCTTTACATCAATTGCGTTAACAATGAAAGATTGGACTGTGCCGTGCGTTACCGCACGGAACCCCTCCTAATGTGCATCGGACCTCATCACGAAAGAATTGAGTTTTTGGTCCTCTCCAATTGCACTTCCGAAATTCTCCTTGGACTACCCTGGCTTCAACACCATTCCCCAACCCTGGATTGGTCCACAGGGGAGATCAAGAGTTGGGGTACCTCTTGTTTCAAGGACTGCCTTAAACCGGTTACCAGTACTCCCTGCCGTGATCCTGTGGTTCCCCCTGTAACCGGTCTCCCTAAGGCCTATATGGACTTTGCTGATGTGTTTTGCAAAAAACAAGCTGAGACTCTTCCTCCTCACAGGCCTTATGACTGTCCTATTGACCTCCTCCCGGGCACTACTCCACCCCGAGGCAGAATTTATCCTCTGTCCGCCCCAGAGACTCTTGCTATGTCTGAGTACATCCAGGAAAATTTAAAAAAGGGCTTTATCCGCAAATCCTCCTCTCCTGCCAGAGCCGGATTTTTCTTTGTGTCCAAAAAAGATGGCTCCCTACGCCCTTGCATTGACTACCGCGGTCTTAACAAAATCACGGTAAAGAACCGCTACCCTCTACCTCTTATCTCTGAACTCTTTGATCGCCTCCAAGGTGCCCACATCTTTACCAAACTGGACTTAAGAGGTGCTTATAATCTCATCCGCATCAGAGAGGGGGATGAATGGAAAACGGCATTTAACACTAGAGATGGACACTTTGAGTATCTGGTCATGCCCTTTGGCCTGTGCAACGCCCCTGCCGTCTTCCAAGACTTTGTTAATGAAATTTTTCGTGATCTCTTATATTCCTGTGTTGTTGTGTATCTGGACGATATCCTGATTTTTTCTGCCAACCTAGAAGAACACCGCCAGCATGTCCGCATGGTTCTTCAGAGACTTCGTGACAATCAACTTTATACCAAGATGGAGAAATGTCTGTTTGAATGTCAATCTCTTCCTTTCCTAGGATACTTGGTCTCTGGCCAGGGACTACAAATGGATCCAGACAAACTCTCTGCCGTCTTAGATTGGCCACGCCCCTCCGGACTCCGTGCTATCCAAAGTTTTTTGGGGTTCGCCAATTATTACAGACAATTTATTCCACATTTTTCCACCATTGTGGCTCCTATCGTGGCTTTAACCAAAAAGAATGCCAATCCTAAGTCATGGCCTCCTCAAGCGGAAGACGCCTTTAAACAGCTCAAGTCTGCCTTTTCTTCTGCTCCCGTGCTCTCCAGACCTGACCCATCTAAACCCTTCCTATTGGAGGTAGATGCCTCCTCAGTAGGAGCGGGAGCGGTCCTTCTACAAAAAAATTCTTCCGGGCATGCTGTTACTTGTGGTTTTTTTTCTAGGACCTTCTCTCCGGCGGAGAGGAACTACTCCATCGGGGATCGAGAGCTACTAGCCATTAAATTAGCACTTGAGGAATGGAGGCATCTGCTGGAGGGATCAAGATTTCCAGTTATTATTTACACCGATCACAAAAATCTCTCCTATCTCCAGTCTGCCCAACGGCTGAATCCTCGCCAGGCCAGGTGGTCTCTGTTCTTTGCCCGATTTAATTTTGAAATTCACTTTCGGCCTGCCGATAAGAACATCAGGGCCGATGCTCTCTCTCGTTCCTCGGATGCCTCGGAAGTAGAGCTCTCTCCGCAACACATCATTCCTCCTGACTGCCTGATCTCCACTTCTCCAGCCTCCATCAGGCAAACTCCTCCAGGGAAGACCTTCGTCACTCCACGCCAACGCCTCGGAATCCTCAAATGGGGTCACTCCTCCCATCTCGCAGGCCATGCGGGCATCAAGAAATCCGTGCAACTCATCTCTCGTTTCTATTGGTGGCCGACTCTGGAGACGGATGTTGTTGATTTTGTGCGGGCCTGCACTGTCTGTGCCCGGGATAAGACTCCTCGCCAGAAGCCCGCTGGTCTTCTTCATCCTCTGCCTGTTCCCGAACAACCTTGGTCTCTGATTGATATGGACTTTATTACAGACTTACCCTCATCCCGTGGCAACACTGTTGTTTGGGTGGTCGTTGATCGATTCTCCAAGATGGCACATTTCATCCCTCTTCCTGGTCTTCCTTCTGCGCCTCAGTTGGCAAAACAATTTTTTGTACACATTTTTCGTCTTCACGGGTTGCCCACGCAGATCGTCTCGGATAGAGGCGTCCAATTCGTGTCAAAATTCTGGAGGGCTCTCTGTAAACAACTCAAGATTAAATTAAACTTTTCTTCTGCTTATCATCCTCAATCCAATGGGCAAGTAGAAAGAATTAACCAGGTCCTGGGTGATTATTTACGGCATTTTGTTTCCTCCCGCCAGGATGACTGGGCAGATCTTCTACCATGGGCCGAATTCTCGTATAACTTCAGAGTTTCTGAATCTTCTTCCAAATCCCCATTTTTCGTGGTGTACGGCCGTCACCCTCTTCCCCCCCTCCCTACTCCCTTGCCCTCTGGTTTGCCCGCTGTGGATGAAATAACTCGTGATCTTTCCACCATATGGAAAGAGACCCAAAATTCTCTCTTACAGGCTTCATCACGCATGAAGAAGTTTGCTGATAAGAAAAGAAGAGCTCCCCCCATTTTTTCTCCCGGAGACAAGGTATGGCTCTCCGCTAAATATGTCCGCTTCCGTGTTCCCAGCTACAAATTGGGACCACGCTATCTTGGTCCTTTCAAAATTTTGTGCCAGATTAATCCTGTCTCTTATAAACTTCTTCTCCCTCCTTTTCTTCGTATTCCTAATGCCTTTCACGTTTCTCTTCTTAAACCACTCATCATCAACCGTTTCTCTCCTAAACTTATCTCTCCCACTCCTGTCTCCGGTTCTTCAGACATTTTTCCTGTAAAGGAGATACTGGCCTCCAAAAAGGTCAGAGGAAAAACCTACTTTTTGGTTGACTGGGAGGGCTGTGGTCCTGAAGAGAGATCCTGGGAACCTGAGGACAATATCCTAGATAAAAGTCTGGTCCTCAGGTTCTCAGGCTCCAAGAAGAGGGGGAGACCCAAGGGGGGGGGTACTGTTACGCCGAGCGCTCCGGGTCCCCGCTCCTCCCCGGAGCGCTCGCTACACTCTCGCTCCCGCAGCGCCCCGGTCAGATCCACTGACCGGGTGCGCTGCGATACCGCCTCCAGCCGGGATGCGATTCGCGATGCGGGTGGCGCCCGCTCGCGATGCGCACCCCGGCTCCCGTACCTGACTCGCTCTCCGTCGGTCCTGTCCCGGCGTGCGCGGCCCCGCTCCCTAGGGCGCGCGCGCCGGGTCTCTGCGATTTAAAGGGCCACTGCGCCGCTGATTGGCACAGTGGTTCTAATCAGTGTGTTCACCTGTGCACTCCCTATGTATACCTCACTTCCCCTGCACTCCCTGGCCGGATCTTGTTGCCATTGTGCCAGTGAAAGCGTTCCCTTGTGTGTTCCTAGCCTGTGTTCCAGACCTCCTGCCGTTGCCCCTGACTACGATCCTTGCTGCCTGCCCCGACCTTCTGCTACGTCCGACCTTGCTTCTGTCTACTCCCTTGTACCGCGCCTATCTTCAGCAGTCAGAGAGGTTGAGCCGTTGCTAGTGGATACGACCTGGTCACTACCGCCGCAGCAAGTCCATCCCGCTTTGCGGCGGGCTCTGGTGAACACCAGTAGTGACTTAGAACCGGTCCACTAGCACGGTCCACGCCAATCCCTCTCTGGCACAGAGGATCCACCTCCTGCCAGCCGGCATCGTGACAGCCATCCTTAATTATTTTCAGGTCCATCAGAGAATTTCTGGGGATATAGTGAGACCAGTGAGATATACCACTTTCCATTTGTTTATCAACAACCAGGAATGTATTACTTCTAAAACGGGAAGGATCACGGAGAATGTTCTTAATAGTCACTATGAGACATTCAAATGCTGCCTAGTAGTTATCTTACCTTAGATAAATATGAATGGCCATCAGATCCACACACAGGATTTGTATAAGCTGCTGGACACTGTTTGCAACTTGAAGAAAGGGGAACGCCTCTCCAGTACTTATAGGTTAATCCAGCTTCTTTCATGCTGTAATATAATAGTATTCTTTTTTATTGGGAGCATAAACACATTTTTTACAGAAATTTGTAACATTTTAATAAAATTTACTTAAACAGTACCCATACACAATTTACAAGCAATACCTATTATGGGTGAATCTGCAAAACTATTCACTTTTTTGGATCGCTAAAGTCCAAAAAAGAATAAAAACCGGCTGCAAAAACACCAAAGTTAAAAACCTACATGCCATAGGCTCAACATGCTATGAATTTGCAAAACCGCCAAGGAGCTCGAAAACGCCAAAAAAGAGTGAAAAGATGCCAAAAGGATTCAAAACACGCAAAACTGAAAAACTCAAAGTGGAAAAAGAATTTAGCGTTTTTTCAGTATGAGTTGCATTTTAAATGGCATACTTTTCAGGTACATATAATGTATTGAACTTTTATTAATTGTTTGGGGGGAAAAAACAGGAATATAAGTGGGGTGTAATATTTGTGAAACAAACCGAGCTTCTCTATCAAACAAATGAATACAACATTGATTGTTTACCTAGATGTAGGCACTGACATTCTATGAAAATAATATTTGGTGGGGGGAGGGGGAGGTCTGCATTTGATTTACACAGCAACATAAGGCTATGTTCACATTTCATGAAAAATAAATCAAAACACATCCAAAATATAGGAATTAAATGTCCATATTTTTATTTTAATAATTCAAGTCAATAAAATGAATAGAAAGTCTATGGAAACAGTGTATACACTGATAGCCAATTGTGGCCCCAGACATATTTTAATCATAATTTTTGGAACATATTTTGCTATAGATTTTACTATTTGTGAACATTATTTGTATTTCATTTGTAAAAAATGTGTCTTTGTAAAATCTCATCTGCATTTTTAACATAAATGTGCTCAGCGTAAATCATTGTTGTTGCAAGTTGTTGTTTGCGCACAGTATGTAAAAACTAAAGACATATTTAACAGCCATGTAAATAAGTGACATGTCACTTGTTTATGTGGCTGTAGAAATACTTCCGTATTTTATACATATTGGGCCTCATTTACTAAGCTGAAATCGACCAGTTTTTGTTGGGTTATTTTGGCACAGAGTGGCACTCATTTACTATTGCAAACCCGACATGTTTTGTCGGGTTGTGCGCCAGATTCTGTCGCATTGTGCCAGATATTCTGTCTGTGCCAGATTGTGCGCCAGAACTGAAAAAAACCAGACTAACTCTCCATTTTGCTAAGAAAACCTGAAAAGGGGGCGTGGTCACCTGGGGACGGGGGCGTGGTCTATGAACAGGGGGTGTGTTCCTGACATTTTCACAAAAACCCAACATATTTACTAAGGTTTCCACATAATGTAGTGGATTTGAGTTGGGGAAAACCAGACAGATTAGAGTATGTGTAAAAAAAGCAAAGTGTAGGGAAAGTGGAAAATGTAGGCAAACCTTAGTAAATACCGTGGAAAATAAATTGTAGGGAATTAAAACCCACAAAGAAACCTACACGCCACTCAGTAAATAAGGGCCAGTGTCTGCGACATGTCTGTGCAAGTTTGCGCCAGTGTGCAACAGTGTGCGCCAGGACAATCCGACAAACCCGACATTGCACTGTGAAAAGCTGAAAGGGGGCGTGGTCTGCTGCAAAGGGGCCGTTGCTGGCCCAAAAAGCGGCATGGTTTCACAACCCGACCTATTTACTATTGAATTCTCAGAAAATCCTGTGGATAAATGGCTGGAAATATCCACCTAGAAAAAGCTGGTCAGAAAATGTTCCCGACTTTTCTCCATAGTAAATAGAGAGGAATCCTGCAAGTCTGAAACAACATTTCCCACTAGTAAAAACCCGACACTCTTAGTAAATGAGGCCCATTGTGTGCACAAATAAAATACGCCTGAAAAAAACTGCATAAAATTGGTTTGCTGCAGAATTTTCAGCAAATAAAAATCAGAACTATTCTTTCAAATTGGATTGTTTTGGTGGCAAATCAATTTCTGCAAATACCTTAAAGATGAATTAAACAGTTGCAGAGATTCCTGTGACAAATCTGCTGTGTGGGTGAATGTACCCGTACAGAACAGTGTTATAATAAAATAACTACTAAAAGTGAAATACACCTTTATGTAAGTTAAAACTTTAATGATATTTAAAAAATATAAATATCTTAGAATTCATTAATGATAATAAGTTTTATGCAAAGTAACCTCTAAATAGTCTGAAATTCCTGAAAGTCTAATATTCCAGAAACAAGGGTATCTCGATGAAAATTACACAATATTCATAGCATTAAATTAAAAGAGCCTGACAACATCTAAATGTAAGAAAAGTAAACAGAAACCCGCTGTAAAGCAGAAGTTGAGTCATCAAATATAATGAATCACTAATTTAAATAATTTGAAACTAAATTAGAAACTGGCGATGAAGGCTTCTGAAAAATGTGGTGACTGACGGTGACTTCAATGTATTGTCAGCCTGTAATTACAAATAAGAGAAATTACAATATGTCTGAGCTACAGACGTATTGTAGAGAAAAGGAAATAACAGTCAGTGTGCAAGGTTTCAGACATTTTGAAAAGTTCATAAATAAGCTTAATCATATTTAAAATGTATCTGTCATCATAAAAAAAAAAAAAAAACTTTTGACATGTCCTAAGGACATATGCAAATAGAAAAAATACAGAGATGGAGCAGACTAAGAGCAATAAAAAAAAGTACTAAAAACTAAGGCTGGGTTCACAAAATTTTCAACGTATATTATATTTTAAATGCGGCTGCGTTTTTACAGATAACAATAAAATGATTGCAACAAATACTAACATAAACTAAAATTTGCACCAAATGTAACACATCGTAAACCCAGCCTTACATGTTTATTCAGTTCAGTGTAGAAAAAGGCATCCCAGTAAGGCCATTGTCAAGACCTTTATGACCAAGTGCTATCCTTTAAAGGGGTACTCTGCCCAATGACAACTTATCCCCTATCCAAAGATATCTGATCCGTTGGGACCCCCCATGATCTCTGTGCAGTCACCCAGCGTTCTGAACATCATGTTTAGAAAGCTGGGTTGAAAGGCTGTGGTCGTATGTCATGCCACGCCCCCTTATGACATCATGCCATGCTCCCTCCATTAATTTCTATGGGAGGGGGCGTAGACATGAATGGAGGGGTCCCTCTAAACATATTTTAGCCAATCAAGGCTTTTCCTCTATTTTCCCCTTTCCCTGCCCAGTTCTTCCCATGCTCTTCTCAAAATCTTCAATTATTATCTTAATATCTTTTACTATGTTTTTAATATACACCCTGTTTCAAATTATTATGTAAATTATATTTTTCTCATTTACTTAAATAATTGATGTAAATAACAGTCAGAATAATTCTCATGTTATCAACTAGAGTACAATTCAAATTTTATTGAACAAATTTCCTAATGATAACAGTATTTTTTTAAACATAAAAAACTTCAATTGCACTGTTCCAAATTATTACGCACAGTAAGTTTCAAAACACTTTATAGGTTGTAAAGAACTGAAAATTGTAATTTGTTGTGTTTGCAGCATCTTTACTGAAATCAAAAGCTATTTCAATCAAACTTTTAACAACATTTTAACTTTTTAAACATTTTAACAGGTCCCATTACATTTTAACATAGGACCTCTTATTTGATAGCAGCTTCACAAGTCTTGCATCCATTGAACTTGTGAGTTTTTGGACAGTTTCTGCTTGAATTTGTTTGCAAGATTTCAGAATAGCCTCCCAGAGCTGCTGTTTGGATGTAAACTGCCTCCCACCCTCATAGATCTTTTGTTTGAGGATGCACCAAATGTTCATAATAGGATTGAGGTCAGGGGAGGATGGTGGCCACATCATTACTTTCTCTCCTTTTAACCCCATAGCAGCCATTGATGCAGAGGTATTCTTTTGCATCGTGAGATGGTGCATCGTCATAAGTGAAGATGATTTTATTACGGAAAGCATGGTTCTTCCTTCTGTACCAGGGAAGAAAATGGTCAGTCAGAAACTCCACATACTTTGCAGAGGTAATTTTTATGCCTTTGGGCACCCTAATGTCCGACCAGCTGTCTTCCCATGATTACGGCCCAAAACATGAATCCACCACCGCCTTGCTGACATCGCAGCCTTGTTGGAACAGGGTGGCCATCCACCAACCATCCACTACTCCATCCATCTGGACCATCCAGGGTTGCACGGCACTCATCAGTGAACAGGACTGTTTGAAAATCAGTCTTTATGTATTTTTCTGCCCAATGCAGCCATTTCTGCTTGTGAGCATTGGTTAGTGGTGGTCGAGTAGAAGGTTTATGCACAGTTGCAAGACTCTGGAGGACTCTACACCTTGATGTCCTTGGGACTCCAGAGGCACCAGCAGCTTGAAATATCTGTTTGCTGCACTGTAATGGTATTTTAGCAGCTGCTCTCTTGATCCGATGCATAGATCTGGCTGAAATCTTCTTCAATGTGCCTTTATCTGCACAAACCCGTCTGTGCTCTGAATCAGCTTAAGTTTTTGTGAAATATCTAATGTTTTCATACCTCATCCAAGGCATTGAACTATTTCACTCTTTTTGGCAGCAGAGAAACTGAAAAACTAAATATGTAAAGGGGCACTGGAAGGATTAAGATTTTTTATTAGAAGTAATTTACCAATATGTTTAACTGTCTGACACCATTTGATATGAAAAAAAAAAATAAAAATTCCAGTAGAGTACCCCTTTAATTTTTGTGACACTTAAATAGAATTTGCATAATAATTTGGAACAGGGTGTAATCATCATGGGTTTTAGAGAGATGTGCCTAACCCTGAGTGCCAAATAAATAGCTAGAAAAATTACAGACATAGCATGATTGTTTCTTTTATCCCTGTCTTGCGAGAGTCAATACTTATTATGGTGACATACAGGTGATACGCAAAAAATTTGAATATCGTGCAAAAGTTCCTTTATTTCAATAATGCAACTTAAAAGGTGAATATTGTATATGAGAGAGACTATTACATGCAAAGCAAGATAGTTCAAGCCGTGAGCCTTTAAATTATCTCTCTGTCTTGTTCAGAAGCAATCACAATCATGGGAAAGACTGCTGACCTGACAGTTGTGAAGAGAACCATCATGGACACCCTCCATAATGAGGGAAAGCCTCAAAAGGTAATTGCAAATGAAGTAGGATGTTCCCAAAGAGCTGTATCAAAGCACATTAATAGAAAGTTATGTGGAAGGGAAAAGTGTGGAAGAAAAAGGTGCACAAGCAGCAGGGATGACCGCAGCCTCGAGAGGATTGTAAGGAAAAAACATTCAAAAGCGTTAGGGACTTTCACAAGGAGTGGACTAAGGTTGGAATCAGTGCATCAAGAGCCACCACACACAGACAGATCCTGGACATGGGCTTCAAATGTCGTATTCTTCTAGTCAAGCCACTCCTGAACAACAAACAATATTATAAGCGTCTTACCTGGGCTAAAGTAAAACAGACCTGGTCTGTTGCTCAGTGGTCCAAAGTCCTCTTTTCTGATGAGAGCAAGTTTTGCATCTAATTTGGAAACCAAGGACCCAGAGCATGGAGGAAGAATGGCTAGGCACACACTGCAAGGTGCTTGAAGTCCAGTGTGAAGTTTACACAGTCTGTGTTGATTTGGGAGCCATGTCATCTGCTGGTGTTGCTCCACTGGGCTTCATTAGGTCCAGGGTCAATGCATCCGTCTACCAGGAGATTTTGGAGCGCTTGATGCTTTCGTCCGCAGACGAGCTTTATGGGGTTGCTGACTTCATTTTCCAGCAGGACTTGCCATTTGCCCACACTGCCAAAAGCACCAAAACCTGGTTCAATGACCACGGGATTACTTTGCTTATTTGGCCAGCAAACTCGCCTGACCTGAACCCCATAGAGAATATATGGGGCATTGCCAAGAGAAAGATGAGAGACATGAGACCAAACAATGCAGAAGAGCTGAAGGCCATTATTGAAGCATTCTGGTCTTCCCTAACACCTCAGCAGTGCCACAGGCTGATAGCTTCCATGCCGCCCCGCGTTGAGGCAGTAATTGCTGCAAAAGGGGCCCAAACCAAGTACTGAGTACATATGCATGCTTATAGTTTTCAGAGGTCCGATATTGTACGCACAGTACAATCCTTGTTTTCTTTTTTGCATGTAATATTAAAATTTTCTGAGATTGTAGATTTGGGGTTTTCATGGGCTGTAAGCCATAATCATCACAATTTTGACAAATCACGGCTTGAATTATCTTGCTTTGCATGAGTCTCTCTCATATCTTAGTTTCACCTTTTAAGTATCATTACTAAAATAAATGAACTTTTGCACGATATTCTAATTTTCCGAGTATCACCTGTAGGTGTAAGAATCCTTGTTTTTGAGTAATAGGTTGCAATTTATCATGATACCCTTTTGCTGTATTTAATTAAAAAAAAGGAAAAAAAACAACTTTCATTTCCTTGGAGGAATATGGAAAGAATAATTTTGACAATGTATGTATATATGTATATACATGGCATATGTTGCCTGGAAGTTATAAGATTACAATTGTGAAAGTTTAAAAAAAAAAACTTGCCCATACATAGAACACCTAATTATAAAACTCTAAAAATATTCTTTAGGGCAATAATACCCTTATTGAGGTCCCTTCTTAACATTCAGGCTCTGTCTGAGCTTATCCAAGTCTTTTATGTGCACCAGTACTCTGGATGTTAAAACTGTCTGGTTACAACTAGCCCACAGTTAGATTGGGTTCACACTGGAGGAATCTCCAGATGGAATTTCTGCCGGGGATTCTACTAGTGTTTCTCGCGAATATTCGCAATTCGCATTTTATTCGCGAATATCGCATATTTGCGAATTCGCGAATATAGCACTATATATTCATAATTACGAATATTCGTTTTTTTTTTTCCACAGTACACATCACAGTGATCACCTCTCTCTGCTTCCAGCTTGTGTGGTGTAAAGAAGGCTTTAATACTACTGTGTGAGACTGGCGCGCGAATTTTCGCATATGCGAAAATAAAACGTGAATATTGCGAATATGCAAAATTTGCGAATATATGACGAATATTCGTCCATATATTCGCGAAATATCGTGAATTCGAATATGGCCTATGCCGCTCAACACTAGATTCTACTGGTGGTATAAGGACTGCCCAGACTGCAATGCTGTCCCCATAGATGACATTGCATTTCTGAGCAGTTCTTTTGGCTAATATGCTTGGAAATGCATTGTCGTCTATGGGGATGGCAATGCAGTCTGCGTGGTCCTAGCGCCTCCTGCAGGATCTTTGGTGGTAATTCTGTCCGAGATTCTGCACTGTGAACCTGGCCTTAGGATTGAGTGTGTAGAGCCCAGTGAACCCGATTTTGACCCAAATTTCAGTGAAACTGTGGCTAGCAGAACTTCCAAACAAGTTCAGGTTGCACAAACCTAGCAATTCAGTAAAGCAGCCATCTGTATAGATCGTTGCTTTACTTTAACTGCTTGCTGGGCACTGCTTTATGCACTTTAAGGGGGCTTTCAAATATGTGTATGCTGAGGATTACATCGATAACCTGCATTTTTTTTTTTATTAAAATGGGGGGGGGAGTGTTTTTTTTTTATCTATCTATATATATATATATATATATATATATATATATATATATATAATTTTTTTTATGTGTCATGTTTTTTTTAATTTGCTTTACAGGCTTAGTAGTTGAGGCCTTCTCATAGATGGAATCCATAAATAAACTGAGGCTTAGCATTAGCCAGCGCTGACCCCAAATTTTTACACCGGTATCCTCTGTCATAGAGGTATCCGTAAAAGCTGGTACCAACAGGCCCAGAGCATTAAAATGGTGCTCTTGGGCCTAGGTGGTAACAAGTTGACATTAGTTAGGCTGAGAAGGGCCAATAACAAAAGTCCTTTCCCATCCTGGTAATGTGAGGCTGTTGCTGCTTGGTTGGTAATTGGCTAAAAATGAATAAAGAGGGAACCCTGCATGTTTTTTTCATAAATAAATAACAAAAATTGTGAGTTTCCACATGAAGTGTGTGTGTGGGGGGGGGGGGGCACTGGCTGTAAGGGTCTTTTCACATTATACATTTTCAAAATTCCTTTTTTTAATCAAAAGTGTTCCAAGGAGTTAACTCTTTCCTTGCTGTGCCCATAGCACCCAGAAAAGTGTTAAAGTATGGCTATCAGTGGTGACTGATCTGAAGAAGGGGGTGCTGACCTCCGGAACACGTTAACCTGCCTGTAACTACCTTTATTGAATAAATCAGTCCAGTTTTGGTTTACAAGATACTACTGGTCAGATTTCGTTCTTCCATATTGGAAACTAGCAGCACCGCTGAAAAAGGGCAGGGATGAGTGTGTTTAAGGTCCTTTTCCTCACTATAGAAGTATTAAAACTTAAGTTTTATTAATCATTGAATTTGTGAGCTATAGAAATCTGTGAGCTATAGAGTATGATTTAAAAAACCAGCACATGCAACCAGCTGTCCACTGTATATGTAAAGTTGCTGTACCAGCAAAAATGTTACCTAGGCACACCTCTGTAACCTTTCAGGATGTCACACATAGTGATGAAACATGTTGGGGGGGGGGGGACAACTTGAAGCATAAACCACATAACCTAAGCATACACTGCAGGTGTGCCTAGGTAACATTTTTACTAATGTTTGCTGGTACAGCAACTTGAGATATACCGTGGACATGTGGTTGCATGCGCTGGGTTTTTAAATCACACTTTTATATAGCTCACCTGATAAGGAATTCAATGATTAATAAAACTTAAGTTTTAATACGTCTATAGTGAGGGATAAAAAGTGGTCAATTTACCTGAATCACATAAAGGATGCAGCCTATCAGCAGCCAGTCACCCCTGTGATGTCACAGCCCTATATAATCGGCAGCCATATTGTGGCCAGTAACTTCAGTCTTTCACTGCATAGAGAAAGATAGGGACAGACAGCGATTCCTAGTCAAGTCAGCGTTCTGTTGCCCAGAAAGAGGGAAAGAGGGCAGTGTGTGTTTCACAGAAAAGCATTCTTACTGCAGCGATTTACCACCCAATCATTGTCTACAGCATTGTACTACAGAGAGCAGTGTTTTGCACAGAAGACTAGTAGCGATTCAGCTCAAGCACAAATCCTGCCTAGAAGCACTAATAGGGAAGGGAGTGAGATTGAGAGAGAAAGTGCAATTTTGGGTGTAGTACACAGTGACTGTGTGCTGCAGCACTGGTGTGTACTGCTGGTGTTGTACACAAATACTTTTTTAAGTGTACTGTAGCGCATTTTTCTGCCCTCACAAGTGCATAACACATACGTACATCTAAGTGGTGTAGCATTTTGTACCTGTTAAAGTCTCAAGGGCCTAGATACTGTGAAAGGCCTGGCAAAAGTACTCACCCGCTGGTGTACACAATTACTTTTTTAAGCTTACAGTAGCATATTTTTCTCCCCTTATAAGTGCATACCACATACTTACATCTAAGTGGTGTATTATGTTGTTCCTGTTAAAGTCTTAAGGGCCTAGATACTGTAAAAGGCACAGCAAAAGTACTCACCGGCTGGTGCTGTAAACACATAGGGGGAGATTTATCAAAACCTGTGCAGAGGAAAACTTGCCCAGTTGTCCATAGCAACCAATCAGATTGCCTTTTCAAAAAATGAAAGAAGCAAGCTGATTGGTTGCTATGGGCAACTGGGCAAGTTTTCCTCTGCACAGGTTTTGATAAATCTCCCCCATACCTTTTAAGCATATTGAAGCGCATTTTTCTGCCCTCAAGTGCTTACAACATACATACATCTAAGTGGTGTACTATTTTGTTCCTGTGGCCTAGATACTGTGAAAGGCCAGGCAAAAGTACTCACCGGCTGGTGTACACAAATACTTTTTTAAGCATACTGTAGTGCATTTTTCTCCCCCTATAAGTGCATACCACATCCGTACATCTAAGTGGTGTACTATTTTGTTCCTGTTAAAGTCTTAAGGGCCTAGCTACTAAAGTCTTAAGGGCCTGCTGCTGTTCTAGACAAAAGCTGTTAAGCATAGTGGAGCGCATTCTACTGCCCTCATAAGTGCATACCACATATGTACATCTAAGTGTTGTACCATTTTGTTCCTGATAAAGTCTTAAAGGGGTAGTCCGGTGAAAACCTTTTTTCTTTTAAATCAACTGGTGGCAGAAAGTTAAACATATTTGTAAATTACTTCTATTAAAAAATCTTAATCCTTCCAGTACTTATTAGCTGCTTAATGCTACAGAGTAAATTCCTTTCTTTTTGGAACACTGATGACATCACGAGCACAGTGCTCTCTGCTGACATCTCTGTCCATTTTAGCAACCATGCATAGCAGATGTATGCTAAGGGCAGCATGGTGGCTCAGTGGTTAGCACTGCTGCCTTGCAGTGCTGGGTCTTGGGTTCAAATCCCTCTAAGGACAACAATAAATAAAGCGTTATTATTATTATAATAACGTCAGCAGAGAGAACTGTGCTCGTGATGTTATCAGAGAGAATTCCAAAAAGAAAAGAATTTCCTCTGTAGTATTCAGCAGCTAATAAGTACAGGAAGGATTAAGATTTTTTAATAGAAGTAATTTACAAATATGTTTAACTTTCTGCCACCAGTTGATTTAAAAGAAAAAAAGTTTTCACCGGAGTACCCCTTTAAGGGCCTAGTTACTGTAAAAGGCCAGGAAAAAGTACACACCTGCTGCTGTTCTAGAAAAATACTGTTTTAAGCGTAGTAGAGCGTATCGTACTCCCCTCCTATACGCCCTAAGTATGTCAGGCAAAGAAGTGACAGGACGTGCACAGAGTAGTGGCAGAGGCCTAAATTCATCAGGCAGAGGTCGCAGCAGACTAGGGGTGAGTAGCTGCAGGATTCGCAGTGAAAGGCCTTAGCTCCCGGTATCAGCTAGCGGTCGTGTCTCGACCAGCAACCCATCTGCTATCATCGATTTGTTAACACGGTCATGCCCTTCATCACAAGTGACATATGATATCCACAGTCAACAATCGGTGGGTTGCTCAGACACAATCCTCAGTTGACATGGCCCGGGAGCATTCCTTGTCCTCCCATTGCCTGTGTCCTATGCTGTTCCCTCCCCTACGGAAGTATATTATGCTGTGGGTCCAGCTACACTATTCAGTGAGGATGATCTAATAGAGGACAGTCAGCAGCTACTGCCCAGTCAAGAGGTGGAGGAGATATCCACCACTTCCTCTGCTAGGCACGCAAGTAGTGATGATGAGAGTGACGTGGGAGATGGTGTTTCCAGCGTTCAGAGTCCTGAAGCAGACACTGTTGAGGAACCTGAGGAGGACATCAGTGACGTGCAAACACTTGTGGAGGATGATGAAACTGATCGCACTTGGGAGCCAGGTGCAGAAGGGGCTTCACTCTGACCGGGAGCGCTGCTACAGTGCTGCCGACTAGTCCGCTTGCAGATCGCATCCCGCTCTGATTACCTGCCCCGTCCTCTGTCTCAGCCCCTGTGCGCGTGGTCCCGCTCTTTAGGCCCCGCGCGCGCCGGGTCTCTCAGATTTAAAGGGCCAGTGCACCATTAATTGGTGCCTGGCCCAATCTGTTCCTAATCAGTCCTAATTACTGTGTATACTATATAAACTCACTTCCCCTTCCTGTACCTGCCGGATCTTGTTGCCTAGTGCCTTGTGAAAGCGTTTAGTGTGTGCCATAACCTGTGTATCTAGACCTACTGCTGTTGCCCCTGACTACGTACCATTGCCGCCTGCCCTGACCTTCTACAACATCTGACCTCGCCTCTGTCTAGTCCTTCTGTACCACGCCTTTCTCAGCTGTCAGTTGGGTCGAGTCGCTATTGGGGGATACGACCTGGGAGTTACCGCCACAGAAAGCCCATCCCGCCTTGCGTCGGGTCTTGTGAAAACCAGTAACTCCTTAGAACCGGTCCCCCGGTACGGCCCGCGTCATCGCCTCACTGACCAGAGGATTCACTACCTGCATACCAGTCCGGATCGTGACAATCACCAATGGCTCCACCACCTCAGCTGAAGGGAGCTGTGAGTCACACCCTCCTTCTGTTACTCCAGATGCTCCTGCTCCTCCTCCTTAGAATCAGTCATTCCGCCAGCAATCCATCGGCGAACTAATGTCCAAAAGACAACAGTATGCACCCACTCATCCAACGGCGCAGAAGCTGAATGTGCTCCCTTCTTTGCGAAGAAGGCGTAACCAGCCCTTCACAATTTTGTGGAAGAGAAGGTTGGCCAGTCCTTGAGCCTGTCGGTGTGTACCAAAGTGCACGGCAGCACTGACGTCTGGAACTGTGGTCAGGGACAATACATGTCCTTTCCAGCCCACTGGGTGAATGTGGTTCCTGCACAGCCACAACAGCAACTTGGACAGGTCACGTTGCTTCCTCCTCCCCGCTCTCTGGCCGTTGGTCCTGTGATAGTGTGCAACTCTGCCTCCTCATTCTCCACCATGTCCTCAGCCTCCATTGCACGGACAAATCTCAATGCCTTTTCAGCATACCATGTGTGCAGGGCACGGCAGTGTCACGCTGTTCGTCACATGGTTTGACTTGGTTAACTGAGTCACACAGGGGAGGAACTGCTAAAATTCATTCATAAAGATATCGGAGCATGGCTTACTCCACGAAAACTGGAAATGGGAACCATAGTGATTGAAAACAGGAAGAACATCTTGTCTGCCCTGTGACAATGAGGGCTGAGCCATGCGCCCTGCATGGCACACGTGTTCAATCTGGTTGTCAAGCGGTTCCTGAAATGTTCCCCCCATTTGCAAGACATCCTAACAATGACCCCCCCATTTGCAAGACATCCTCAACATAGTCTGATTTGCGACATTGCCACACATTGGAATTCCATTCTCCATATGCTGGACCATCTATACGAACAGAGAAAAGCCATGACCAATTTCATGATGATCCAAGCGGATAGGGGGACTCACCTGTGTAACTTCAATGTCAACCAGTGGCAGCTCATACGTGAAACCTGCAATTTGCTCAGGCCCTTTGAGGTAGCCACCGTATTAGCAAGTCGCCAGGATTACTGGATGAACAACTTCATTCCATTGCTTCATTTCCTACAACACATGTTGGAAAGGATGGCTGGTCAGGGCACTGGAGATGTGGCACCTACATCTCATCGCCACATGAGCCCTGTGGGGACTGAACTAAAAGAGGAGGAGGGGAGGGGCATAGTGGAGAACAGTTTAGGTTTTGCAAAATGGGCGGTTTTTCTAGTCATCTGACAGAAGAGGAAGAGCAAGAGCAGCCAGAGGAGCTAGAGGAGCTAGAGGGTGATGAGGAAGGCGAGACAGAGGACCCAGACACATCGTGGCAGTATGCAGTGAAGATGGAGGCAGGGAGTCCCTCAGAGTCACTTGCACAAATGGCACAATGCCTGTTCAGTTGCTTGCATAGTGACTGCCAAATTGCCACCATTCGGCAGCGGGATTACTTCTGGCTCACCACCTTATTGAACCCTCGCTTCTGGCACAAAATGGGGCCTTTTTTACACCCACTGAGGGAGGACAAACTGACCTACTACAGAGACATCCTATGTAGTCAGTTGGCTGTCCTGTCTGTCCAGTAGTGTGCCATCAGAGTGGGTTTTTAGTGCGGCGGGGACCATAGAAATCCCAAGGAGAACTTGTCTGTCCACGAAAAATGTGAAGAAACTGACCTTTGTGAAGATGAATCAAGCATGGATCAGGCAGGATTTCCCCCCACCAATGCCTGATGCATCAGAATAGATTGACCATGGTGCCACACCAACACCTCACAAATATGGATATTGCAAAACAGATTTAAGCCGCTGCTACCCAGTTACAAACATTCCTTCGCATCAGACCTTTTTTCCTCCACCTTTGTCACCGGCTAATGTACCACTCTGTCACTGGTCACTTTCAGGACTCCTGATGCTGCTGCTGCCACCTCCAGCCTGTATCATTCTGCCACATGTTCTCCTCATGCTGCTGCCACCTCCAGGCTGTATCATTCAGCCACCATATTTTCTCCTCATGCTGCCACAAACTCCAGGCTGTGTAATTCAGCCACTATATGTTCTCTGAATGCTACCGCAACTCCAGGATGTGTCATTCAGCCACCATATAGTCTCCTCATGCTGCCGCCACCTCCAGGCTTTGTCATTCAGCCACCATATGTTCTCCACATGATGCCGCCAACTCCAGGCTGTATCATTCAACCACCATATGGTCTCCTCATGCTGCCACAAACTCCAGGCTGTGTCATTCAGCCACTATATGGTCTCCTCATGCTGCCACAAACTTCAGGCTGTGTCATTCAGCCACCATATGGTCTCCTCCTGCTGCCGCCACCTCCAAGATATGTCATTCAGCGTCTATATGATCTCCTCATGCTGCCGCCACCTCCAGGCTGTCATTCAGCCACCATATGTTCTCCTCAAGCTGCCTCAAACTCCAGGCTGTGTCATTCAGCGACCATATGGTCTCTTCATGCTGCAGCCAACTCCAGGCTGTGTCATTCAGCCCCTATATGGTCTCCTCATGCTGCTGGGACATTATCTAAACATTTTTATGGTAGCACTAGCTACCATAAATCTTCAATTTAAGTTTGAAAATTCATCTTTTAATCTTAGAGATTGTGAAGCCCTATTGTCTCCTTATGCTGTCACCACCTCCAGGCTGTGTCATTCAGCCACTATATGGTCCCCTCATGCTACTTGTACATTACTTAAACAATTTTAAGGTAGCACTAGCTAATATAAATATTCAATTTAAATTTGAAAATTCATCTTTTTATCTTAGGAATTGTGAAGCCCTATGATCTCCTCATGCTGCCGCCAACTGCAGGCTGCGTCATTCAGCCACTATATGGTCTCCTCATGCTGCTGGGACATTATCGAAACAGTTTTATGGTAGCACTGCTACCATAAAACTTCAATTTAAATTTTAAAATTCATCTTTTTGCCTTAGGGATTGTGAGGCCCTATGTTCTCCTACTCATGCTGCTGCCCACTCTAGGCCATGTCATTCAGCCATTATATGCTCCACATGCTGCCGCCAGCTCCAGACTGTGTTATTCAGCCATTATATGGTCTCATAATGCTTCTGGGACATTACTGCTGGCACCAGCTACCATAAATTTTCAATTTAAATATTCATCTTTTAATCTTAGGGATTGTGAAGCCCTATTGTCTCCTCTTGCTGCCACCAATTCATGACTGTGTCATTCTGCCAGATTATGGTCTCCTCATGCTGCTGCCACCTCTAGGCTCTGTTATTGTGCTGCCATGTGACATGTGACTTCTTGTTGGATTTGGTCTTTTGTAACCACACATTTTATTATTAAATCATAAATTTAAATGTTAAGAAATTCATAACAATTAACCATAACTGATTAAATGAAACATTTGCACTTTCACAGTAAGGGGGGCGCTGAGAGGCAGGGGCTGGAAAAGGTGATATCTCGCCTGGTGGAGCACTGCCAGCTTGATGCTTACTAAATTGGGAATGGAAAATTTAAATTAATTAAAATAAAATAAAAATTACATAAAAATTATCTTTATATGGTCTCCCTGCTGGCACATCCAGATGCTCTGTGGCAGAGATTCTAATAGCGATGCCTGTAATCTGCATGTCATACTAATTAACAATATTATTTCACTAACACAGCACACTCTTTATGCGTGTTAGGACAAGGCAAATTGATCTTCACCCCTCTTGAGGCTATAACGTCTCCTCATGCTTCTGCCACCTCCACGCTGTGTCATTCAGCCACTATATGGTCTGCTCATACTGATCCCACCTCAAGGCTCTGTCACTGTGCCACTCTGCGACTGTGATTCGAATAGTGATGCCTCTGATCTGCATGTCATACTGAATAACAGTATTATTTCACTAACTCACACACACCCTATGTGTGTTACAGCAAGGCAAAGTGTTCTACACCCTCTGTAGGCCAGAAATAGCCGTTTGTAATAGCTTTTTGCCACAAATAAAATCTAATTTTTAATTTGCACATTTCTAAATACCTCATGTTTTATCAAATTTAAAGTGTTTTGGTTCAAAAACAAATAACTGTTTTATCAGTTATGGAAGCATAGCCTCTAGCAAGTCTACGCATTATTGAATTGTTTGATCTACAACATTGATTAAATTGTCATTTATTAAAAAGCGAAAGCCTTCATGCTTTTTACACCAAAAATGACATGGTTTATAATGAGCTATAATTACAAGTAACTCTGAAGATTAGAAAGCACATTTAAGACATGTTAATCTTGTCTTCAGCGTTATATATTATGCTAATATTGGATAATCGTTTTGCCATGTATGTTGTTTCAAAATAGTTATGCCTTTTCTACCCTACTTTTTAAAGCATCATAAATCCTATGCTATGTGACATTCAATGTGGCATATTAATTTTCATAACCACAATACACCATTTATTTTTATTGTTTATCATTAGAGATATTTTAACCTGTACAGGACCAAGGGCGTACAGGTACGCCCTTGAGCCCTGGTACTTAAGGACCAAGGGTGAACACCCTGGTCCCGTTAACCCCTTAAGGACTCAGGGTTTTTCCGTTTTTGCACTTTCGTTTTTTCCTCCTTACCTTTTAAAAATCATAACCCTTTCAATTTTCCACCTAAAAATCCATATTATGGCTTATTTTTTGCATCGCCAATTCTACTTTGCAGTGACATTAGTCATTTTACCCAAAAATGCACAGCGAAACGGAAAAAAAAATCATTGTGCGACAAAATCGAAAAAAAAAATGCCATTTTGTAACTTTTGGGGGCTTTCGTTTCTACGCAGTGCATATTTCGGTAAAAATTACACCTTATCATTATTCTGTAGGTCCATACGGTTAAAATGATACCCTACTTATATAGGTTTGATTTTGTCGCACTTCTGGAAAAAATCATAACTACATGCAGGAAAATGTATACGTTTAAAAATGTCATCTTCTGACCCCTATAACTTTTTTATTTTTCCACGTATGGGGTGGTTTGAGGACTCATTTTTTGCGCCGTGATCTGAAGTTTTTATCGGTATGATTTTTGTTTTGATCGGACTTTTTGATCACTTTTTATTCATTTTTTAATGATATAAAAAGTGACCAAAATACGCTTTTTTGGATTTTGGAATTTTTTTGCGCGTACGCCATTGACCGTACGGCTTAATTAATGATATATTTTTATAGTTCGGACATTTACGCACGCGGCGATACCACATATGTTTATTTTTTATTTTTTTTACACTGTTTTATTTTTTTTATGGGAAAAGGGGGGTGATTCAAACTTTTATTAGGGAAGGGGTTAAATGACCTTTATTAACACTTTTTTTTACATTTTTTTTGCAGTGTTATAGGTCCCATAGGGACCTATAACACTGCACACACTGATCTCTAATGCTGATCACTGGCGTGCATTAACACGCCTGTGATCAGCATTATCGGCGCTTGACTGCTCCTGCCTGGATCTCAGGCACGGAGCAGTCATTCGTCGATCGGACACCGGAGAGGCAGGTAAGAGCCCTCCCGGTGTCCGATCAGCTGTTCGGGACGCCGCGATTTCACCGCGGCGGTCCCGAACAGCCCGACTGAGCAGCCGGGTCACTTTCACTTTCACTTTAGAAGCGGCGGTCAGCTTTGACCGCCGCTTCTAAAGGGTTAATACCGCACATCGCCGCGATCGGCGATGTGTGGTATTAGCCGCGGGTCCCGGCCGTTGATTAGCGCCGGGACCGACGCGATATGATGCGGGATCGCGGCGAGATCCCGCTTCATATCGCGGGAGCCGGCGCAGGACGTAAATATACGTCCTGCGTCGTTAAGGGGTTAATGGGGTTTAAACTGTTCTCACCAGTGGAGAACGGGTTAAACCCAGTGGGTTCTGTTTGCTACGGGCAGCCAGGAAACACGGCTAATGTTGGGCACTGCCGATCGGGCTGATACCTGGCATTAACCCTTTGGACGCCACAATCAAAGTCAATTGCAGCATCTAAAATTAAGCTGATCGGGACTATTGTGACAAAATCGCGATGTCCCGATCAGCTTAACAGACGTCAAGAGGATCCTCATCTGCCTCATCGTCAGTTCGGCGATCTGCTGCTCCAAGCCTGCTCAGCAGGCTGGAGCAGCGGAGCACCAAGAACACTGATCAATGCTATGCTATGGCATAGCATTGATCAGTATATGCAATCAAAAGATTGCATGTTCTAGGCCCCTGTGGGGGCTGAAAAAATAAGGTAAAGGGGTACTCCACTGGAAAACATTTTCTTTTAAATGAACTGGTGCCAAAAAGTTAAACAGATTTGTAGATTACTTCTATTAAAAAAAATCTTAATCCGTCCAGTACTTATCAGCTGCGGTATACTAAAGAGGAAATTCTTTTATTTTTGATTTTCCTTTCTGTCTAACCACAAGTGCTCTCTGCTGACACCTCTGTCCATGTCAGGAACTGTCCAGAGCAAGAGAGGTTTGCTATTGGGATTTGAATGTACTCTGGACAGTTCCTGACATGGACAAGGGTGTCAGCAGAGAGCACTGTAATCAGACAGAAAAGAATTCCAGAAAGAAATACAACTTCCTCTGGAGCATACAGCAGCTGATAATAACTGAAAGGGAGACAGCAGAGAGCCCTGTGGTCAGGTAGAAAGGAAACTGAAAAAGAAAACAGCTTCCTCTGTAGTATAGAGTAGCTGATAAGTACTGGAAGAATTAATTATTTTTAAATATAAGTAATTCCAAATCTGTTTAATTTTCTGGCACCACTTGATTTAAAAAAAAAATTTCAGTGGAGTACCCCATCATAAAAGGGAATTAACCCTACCCTGTTAACAGCTGAAATTGCCCCTCTTTTCCCATTTATTAAATAAAATAATGTAATAAAAAATAAAACTAATCATATGTGGTACTGCAGAGTGCGTAAATATCCAAACTATTAAAATATAAGGTAAGTTAAACTGCACGGCCGATGGCGTACACGTAAAAAAAAATACCAAAGTCCAAAATTGTGCATTTTTGTTCACTTCATATACCATAAAAAAATAATAAAAAGCGATCAAAAAGACCCATCAAAACAAAAATGGTACCAATAAAAACTTTGTAATGTACTTTGTAATGACATCACTTGTTTTATAACATAATCTGCAGCGAAATAAAAAAAAAAAACCTTATTTGTGGAGTGAAATTTATAAAATAAAGAAATGCAATCCGTTTCTATCCAGTGACACCTTATCTTTATTCTGTAGGTCCATACAATAACAAGGATACCCAATTTATGTAGGTTTTATTTGATTTTACTACTTAAACAAATATAGAGGCTGCAGTACTGAAAAATGTAAAAAATCACCTCTGGGAAAAGGAGGAAAAAAAGATTAGGAATATGGAGGTAATTAATTTGTCTTTGCATGCCCTCACTGATGCCCAGTATGAAGTCTTGAGGAAAGGTTTACATTTTTTGCCTTCTAATCGTTTTGATTTTTTCGTAGCCTTAAAGGACCTGCACCTCTTCTCTAGGAAATTGCTCCTGAAAAGATTACATCATAAAAAGGAACAAAACTTCATTGAGTCCAGAGGAGAGGGAAATCATACAAATCTTGGAGGAGCTTCTCTTAGAACAACAACCCACAGGTGAGCCAGATCGCTTTCCAAAGGAAATTTTTCCTAGATCTAAGACTTAGATCTTTCCCCCTTTGTCCATATGCCCATCCATTGACATCTCCACTAAATTGGTAACTTGTGAATTTAAAAACATCTCTACAAACATAACACGTGATTACTTAACAAAGCAACAGCGGAAAGCACTTTTACAGTAGCAGAAATATGATGATGTGGTGATAAAACAGGCGGACAAGGGGGGGGGAAACATAGTGATCTGGCCCACAGAGAAATATGAGAGAGAAGTTTTCCGCCAGTTAAAAGAAAAATTGGCATATACGAAAAATTAACACACAATCCCCTCCCAAGATTTATGAGGGAATTAAAATCGATTCTGGATACTGCCCTAGAACAGGGAATTATTGTTAATAAGAAAGAATTAGATGGTTTATGTAAACCATATCCATAGGTGCCGACTTTTTATATCATTCCAAAAGTCCATAAAGATCCCCTCAATCCCTCTGGATGTCCCATTGTGTCTGGGAAGGATGGACTATGTGAGCCGGTCTGCAAATTTATTGATTATTATTTGAAACCATTAGTGGAATTTTTACCTTCTTTTGTAAAAGACACAACAGACGTCCTGGGCAGGATTGATGGGATCTCTATGAATGCCAATATGATTCTGGTTACGGCCGATGTTGAAGGGCTATACACATGATCATGGCATAAGAGCAGCAGAATTCTATTTGAGGACAAGCAATTGGAATGACGACCTCTATGATTTAATTTTGATTTTGTTGAGATATGTTCTCACTCAAAATTTTTTTACATTTAAGGACATGTTTTATTTACAGAAATGCGGCACTGTGATGTGATGTGTGTGCCCCATCATACGCAAACCTCTTCCTAGGTTAATGGGAGAGGGAGGTGTTGCAGTGTGGTGGGGCTATAGAGGACATTTTATTTTTATGGCAGGGGTCGTCATCCCAATTGGAATAATTAATTCAAGGGCTAAATTGTAATGATATGAATATTAGGTTAACATACAAATATGATAACCATAAAATAGACTTCTTGGATACACAGATTGAGAAGAAATCTAACAGACTGTTATCCACAGATGTATATAGAAAATCCACTTCAACAAACGCATTGCTGCACGCTACATCGGCACATCAACATTCTACAATAAAAGTGGTCCCAATGGGGCAATATCTAAGGATGAAGAGGATCTATTCCTCTAGAGACAGATTTGAAAAACAAAGTAAGGATTTGACTTAACGTTTTCTTGAAAGAGGATATAGTAAAAGATCGGTGAAGCAAGCATACCACAGAGCAAGGTACACCCCTAAGGCTAAATTATTGGTATCTAAGAAATGGGAGGGAAGACAAGAACAACAAAAAATTACAAGATTTATCACCTCTTATAACTGTGAATGGTACATGATGAGAAGTGCAATCCAGAAACACTGGAATGTCTTACAAGTAGACCCAATTGTGTCTACATTTATTACTGATCATGTAACAATGACAGCTAAATAGGCAAAAAAATTGAAAGACTCCCTAGTGCGGAGCCACTATGTGGCTAAAACAAAAAATCAGTTTGTGTGGGACCACCCAGAATAGGATTCTTTCCATGCGGAGATTGTAAGACGTGTGAAAATATGGAGAGAGCAAAGAATTTCAGATCCTCTGATGGCAAAAGGATTTTTGAAATCCGACAGTTTATAACATGTACTAGCACACATGTGGTATATTATGCCACATGTGAATGCAAGAAAATATATGCCGACCTTACAACAAGGGAGCTAAAAATCCACACTAGAGAGCATGTGAGAGACATTTTAGCAGCTAGGGATGCTTAGGAGACCACTTTACTCAAGACTTTACCCCGTCACTTTAAACAGGTTCACCTGGGTTGTGACCCGAGATCGTTGCGAATAAGAGGAATAGAAAAGTTACAGAGTGGCATCAGAGAGGGCAATGCGAAGCAAATTCTGGCAAAGAAAGAATGCCGATGGATTGTTACCTTAGGTACGATGGCCCCTGAGGGCCTAAACGGAAAAGTTTTGTACCGTTTCTGTAAAATGCATCCACTATGATTTTTCACTTGTTTTCTTCTATATGTGTTTTTTTGTTTTTGTTGTATAGGATGCTCCCTTATGATGTTCTGTCATGAACTCAGAAACTGGATACTCCGGAAGAACACTCTTGAAAGAATAAAAAACAGGCGATGTGCATTGAATAAGATAAAATTGATCAACAATTGTTTTTTTTTAAGAGGATCAATATTAGTATAAGAAATGTCATGAACAATGAATTGTATGTATGGGACCTACAATATATATAGGGTAAAGAAAAATGCTGACCATATTCTCATCACTCATTTGTCACTAGTGGTTTGGGCCCTTCACTTTTTTTTTTTTTTTTTTCTTCAAGTGGTGTTCACACTTTTTTGCACCACCAAAAATATAAGGTAATGTTGTTTAAATGGATGGTCAACATACTATAATAAATTGAGGGCACTTCTATAAAGAGAAGGCTAAAATAATGGGTATGACACTAAAAGTGCATATGTGCAATATTTTCACATAATATCAATAATGTATACCATGTCTTAAAGTATGTAATAAGTTTTGATAATAATAATATATATAATCATGTTTTTTTCACATTGAGTATTAGTAGTTTACACTAAGTGAGTTAGAGTAATAGAGTGGCAAAAATGTGATGCATTTAAACCTGTTAATTTTAATATGTGGACTAACTTTTGGGGATAATTATGCGATATGGGGCAACCTGTTTATGAAATTAATTCCTCTTGGGAATGAAAAGGTTAACAACAATCTATGAACACATCTCCGGAGTGTGCATGCGCAGCATACATAGGCAGGAGCGCTCCCACTCCTGGCATCTCAAAACACAGAGCGCACATCAAAGATGGGATAGGAGGACGTGCGTGCTGACGTGGTGACGCTGGGAAAGGGCAGAGTGATTCTCCTGCAGTGTGCTGTGTGGGTGCCGACGACACCAGGACCGGAAGCTGCAATAGCGTCCTTGAACACAAGGCAACAGATGGTGTATATAAGTAGATATGTCACGAATTGTTTGCCGGCGAACAGTTCCCGGCGAATTCAGCATGTTCACGTTCGCATCGCCGGGCGAACATATGTGAAGTTCAATTTGCCCCCTATACTTTAACATTGCAGTAAACTTTGACCCTGAGAGTCAGAGTCAGCAGACACATTACAGCCAATCAGCAGCAGTCTCACCCTTCCAAATCCTCCTACCTCTTGCACGGACACCATTTTACCCTCATTCAGCATGCTGCAGGCTTAGGAAGTGGAGGGTCAGAGAAGCTGCTCCTGCTGTATAGGGAAAGCGATAGTTAGGTTGCTGCTAGGTGGTGTATTCAGGGTCCAGTTTACTCCTAAAGCACTAGTGTAACATCTGCTTTAAGGACATCACCCAAAAAAAAAACTTTTTAGGCCTGAAAGATATCAGTCCGTGTGTCTTGCAACAGCTGGAGGCACCCTGGTTGGGAGGGAACCGCTGGTTAAAAGGGGTACTCCAGAATCAAACTTAAGTTCCTTCAAGCAACTAACTACTACATTATTCAAAGGGCTGAAAGATATCAGTCCGTGTGTTTTGCAACAGCTGGAGGCACCCTGGTTGGGGAACACTGCTTTAATGGGGAACTCCGCTGGTAAGCTTTTTTTCTTTAAAGCAACTAACTACTACAGTATTCAAAGGGATGAAATATATCAGTCCATGTGTTTTGCAACAGCTGGAGGCACCCTGGTTGGGGACCACTGCTTAAAAGGGGAACTCCGCTGGCAAGCTTTTTTGCTCATTGTCACACTAGTGCAAATCACATTTGGTGTGACAGTTGTGCAAATTTAAAAAAAAAACTTTTTTGGCTGTTAAATAAAACCAGTCGTCACTGTCAGTTCACGTCACAGTTGCCAGTTTTTTTTTGCCTGCAGGGCAAACTGTGTCACCCTAGTGCAAATCACATTAGGTGTGATAGTTGTGCAAATTAAAAAAAAAAATACCTTTTTTGGCTGTTAAATAAAACCAATCGTCACTGTCAGTTCACGTCACAGTTGCCAGTTTTTTTGCCTGCAGGGCAAATTGTGTCCCCCTAGTGCAAATCACATTAGGTGTGACAGTTGTGCTAATAAAAAAAAATACCTTTTTTGGCTGTTAAATAAAACTAGTCGTCACTGTCAGTTCACGTCACAGTTGCCAGTTTTTTTGCCTGCAGGGCAAATTGTGTCACCCTAGTGCAAACACATTAGGTCTGACAGTTGTGCAAATTAAAAATAAATACCTTTTTTGGCTGTTAAATAAAACCAGTCACCACTGTCAGTTCACGTCAAAGTTACCAGTATATTTGCCTGCAGGGCAAATTGTATCACGCTAGTGCAAATCAGATTAGGTCTGACAGTTGTGCAAATTTAAAAAAAATTACCTTTTTTGGCTGTTAAATAAAGCCAGTCGTCACTGTCAGTTCACATCAAAGTTACCAGTTTTTTTGCCTGCAGGGCAAATTGTGTCACCCTAGTGCAAATCACATTTGGTGTGACACTTGTGCAAATTTGACCAAAAAAATGACAGGCAGAGTAAGGCTACCCCGCAGGGGCTGTCGTGGTGCTGGGCTTCCCTTTGGCCCTAGAATGGCCAGTGTTCAGAGGCCACGTACCCTGAACACCCAAAGTTCTATCACAAGACACCCAATCTACAACAGCTTCCGCTCGGAACCTTGACGCACCATCCTTCTCCTCCTCTAGCTTAGCTTCGGGCACCTCTCATGCTACCACTTGCCCGCCTGCCGCCACCACCAACACTAGCACCACAGTAGCTTTACTTGATCTGTCAGAGGAGTTATTTACACATCAGTTTGAAGACATGCGATGAACCCCTTGACTACTGGGTGTGCCGGCTTGACCTGTGGCCTGAGCTATCACAATTTACGCTCAAACTTCTGCCCTGTCCCGCTTCAAGTGTCCTGTCAGAAAGGACCTTCAGTGCAGCAGGAGGTATTGTCACTGAGAAGAGGAGTCGCCTTGGTCAAAAAAGTCTGGATTATCTCACCTTTCTTAAGATGAATGAGGGATGGATCCTGAAGGGACTGACACTGGGCGACACATTTGACTGAACAAGGCCTGATCAGATGACCTGCCTTGGCCTAAAAATGGTCCACACGCTGCTGTATTTGAACTCTGAATGCCGGATGACTTGCGTGACTTATCCGCCACCAACTAGGGTTCAAGCCGCAATGTTTTAGGCCACGTTCTGCCTGGCGAAACAAACAGAAATTTTTCTGGCCGCTGCTACAGCTGCGACAATACCAAATTTTCCAGCCAGGTGTACATGCCTAATTTTTCTGGCCTCTGCTGCTGCACTTTTTCTGGTGCTGCAATTTTTCTGGCTGCTGCTACAGATGCGGCTGCGACAATAAAAAAATTTTCATCCATGTGTACATGCCTAATTTTTCTGGCCTCTGCTGCTGCTGCACTTGTTATGGTGCTGCAATTTTTCTGGCCGCTGCTACAGAAGCGGCTGCAACAATACCAAATTTTTAATCCATGTGTACATGCCTAATTTTTCTGGCCTCTGCTGCTGCACTTGTTATGGTGCTGCAATTTTTCTGTCCGCTGCTACAGAAGCGGCTGCAACAATACCAAATTTTTCAGGCATGTGTACATGCCTAATTTTTCTGGTACTCTCTGCTTACATCTCTGTCCATTTTAGCAGCGCTGGGGCCTTGGATTCAAATCCCACTAGAAAGGAGATAGGTTGCTTCCCACAGTTTATTTATCTAGTCTGCAGTTCACACTAGGCAATACAACTTTCTGTGTACATTAGACTATTATAATTATAACTTGTATTCCAATATGTCCAGCACCCCACTGAGTTTTTTATTGGTTTGTCATTGTTTGTTATACCTCATATTACCATTTTAAAGTATGATAAATAAAATGTGTTAATTTTTTTAATTGGAGTTGGTAGCTCTATTTTTTCTGCTTAATGTACAATTAAACAAATATATAACTAAATGCACCAAAATTAGTATATTTAAAATTGTCATATTTTCACCCCTTTAACTTTATTATTATTTTTCCGTATATGGGGCTATATGAGGACTCATTTTTTGCGTCGTGGTCTTCAGTTTTTATCGGTACCATTTTTGTTTTGATGGGACTTTTTAATCGCTTTTTATAAATGTTTTATGGTATATGAACTGACCAATTTTTGCTAAATTTTGTTAAGAATTTGAAGATCCTCTTTTTTGAAAAAAAACACCTGTTTTCAAACCTGCTGTACGATGCATACTACTCTCTTAGCAGATTGCCTCCTCCTGCTGTATGCTGTCTACTACAGGTCCATCTAGTCTGTAATTTTCCTTGCTGCTGCTTGTTCCAGCTGGGCCAACCTATTATTATTATTTTTTTTTTTACTTTAGTTTTCAAATCTCCTGCTGTACGCTGGATACTAGAGATCCCTGTAGTTTGGCATTATACTTGGTTCTCCTACTTTCAACCAGATCTGGAACATTTTGTAAAACCTCACTTTTTAAACTGCCGGCTCTATGCTGGCTACTACAACTCTTACCAGTCAGACTCCACTTGCTGTATTCTGATTACTTCCAGTCCCTCTAGTCTGCCACCACCCTCACTGCTGCAACTTCCAGTTAGGCTTGGAAAAATTTGAAAAACATCATTTTTTTTAACCTCATGCTGTACGCAGCCCACCACAACTCTTACCAGTCCACCTCCTCCTACTGTACATTGGCTACTACAGTACCTCTTGTCCGTTGTAACCTTTGCTGAAACTTTTGGAAAAGCTCTGCATTTACACATTCTGCTATACATTGGCTACTACTAGTCCCTCTAGTTTGTGATCACCCTTGCTGCTGCTACTTCCAGACTGTTTGGAAAAGCTGTACTGCTGTACTCTGGCTACTACCAGTCCACCTCCTCCTGATGTACCCTGGATACTATCAGTCCCACTAGTCTGCCATCACCCTGTATGCTGTTACTTCTAGACATGCTTGTTAAAAAAAAAACACCTCTTAACCCTTCAGTGCATCGTCATACCAGGCCACTGATAAAACACTACTACCACCACCTCTGCTGTTCGCTTGCTACTACCAATCCCACCAGTCTGCCACCTACTGCTTTATGGTAGTTACTATGATCCCCACCAGTCCACCATCAACCTTGCTACTGCTTCTTCCAACCAGGGCTACTCATCCCCAAAAAAGGATAACTGTTTTACCTTTTAAATATATAAGAGGTAATTTTTCTGCAATATTTTTGGACACATATCCTATTTCAACTTCCAAAAAGGAATGCTTGGGAAAAGCCACTGCATCTTCCATTGCCTCCATGTGCATTTTAACACCAGCAGGCAGCTTTATTTTAGAGTGAATAAGCCTAACAAATCCACTAGTCCATTAAACACTGAGCTGTTAGGCAGTGTTATAAAGGTGTTTAGGGGCTTATTTAATTGCCTGTTCACAATTAACTAGTTAGAGCATAACTGAACATTTTGCAAAAGTTCAATGAACCTGGGGAATTAAAAAGTTCAATCATCTCTAGTCCTCTCTCTCCTAGGACTGTATCCACCTTTTCCAGCCCACCAGAGCGCCTGAAAGCTGAACTAATTTATGCAGGCTAAAATCAGCAACTGCCGAGCCGAGAAGTTCGTGACGAATTGAATCACTGTAACTTCGCTCATCTCTAATGGGAATGTTTGAGTAATCAAAAGAAAAGCAGAAAAATACATAGTGTCTTAAAATGTTTGTCTGAAATAAAACTATTATACATTTACCATTTATACTGTGGAAAATGGGATATACTGATATAATCAAGACAAAAAACTATAATTTGTTCTTGTAGAATTCCCTGCAGCTCAATGCTTTCATTAGAGTACAGCTCTTATGGTTTTCACTAGAGATAAGCAAATTTTAGAAAAATTAGATTTGGCCGATTCGCCGAATAAAAAAAAAAAAAATGATTCTATCCGAATAAATTCTCGGCAAATTTTTATTAGTAATTAGTGTTGAGCAGCATAGGCCATATTAAAATTTGTGATATTTCGCGAAGATATGGACAAATAGTCGTCATATATTCGCTAAATTCGCATATTCATAATATTTGCGTTATTAAATTAGCATAAGTGAAAATTCGCATGTGCGAAAATTAGCACAGAGCCTTCTTTAGACCACAAAAGCTGGAAGCAGAGAGGGGTGATCACTGTGATATGTACTGTGAAAAAAAAAAGAAAAAAAAATATTTGGAATTACGAATATATAGTGCTATATTCGCGAATATTCGCAAATTCGGTAATATGCAATATTCTCGAATAAAATTTGCATTGCGAATATTCGCGAGCAACACTATTAGTAATGTATTTTAATAATGTGTTTAATAAAGTGTGTGTGTTCCATGACTGTTCCATGATGGGAGTAGTAGTATCAGTGCTAATAGACAGATCGACCCGGGTGTCAGGAGTGACACCCGCTGTGATCGTCCTGTATAATTGTATAGATACAGGTGGCTTTCTGACATCTAGATAGGACGATCACATCAGGTGTCAGGAGTGACACCCGCTGTGATCTGTCCTTAACTGCAGGTACTACTGCTCCAAACATGGAGCACACTCTGCTCCATGCCGGGAGCAGTAGTACCTGCATTAATAGACAGATCACAGCGGGTGCCACTTCTGACAACCAATGTGATTGTCCTGTATAATGTATAGATGCTGGCGGCCGGACGCTCTTCTCTGGTCCCACTGTAGTATGAGCATATGCCATATATATATATACTTATTTTTCATATTTCTGCAGAGAGCTGTGATTGGTTCCATCCATCTGCACATTCACAGCTCTCTGCGGGAAATATGAATAAGTGATGTGAATTCTATTCACATCACTGGCTGGCCAGAGTATTGTGCAGAGATGTGAGCGCAGGAGAAAGCTGCTCCATCTCTGCAATAGAAAGGACAATCACATCGGGTGTCAGGAATGACACCCGGGGGGATCTGTCTATTAGTACAGTACTAAAGCTTCCATCATGGAACAGCTTTTCCATGCTGGGAATAGTAGTACTTACTTAAAACATAGAGAAAGAAAAGTGAAACAAACACACACACACACAATTAAAATACATCACTAATAAAAAAAAAATTTTATTAATTATAAAAAAATATATTATTTTTTAAATTTAAATGGCCCCTTTCTAAATTTTTATTATTTTTAGGTCCCTGCCCACACACATAAATTGATACCTGTTTAAAAATGAACATTAACTTTTTTTTTCTCTTCCAATTTTATGGAGCGGGCAGGTACCAGAAAATTTGACGCTCAATATTAAGAAATAAATGAGGAGTGCATTTCATCATTTTTTTTCTAGTTTTTGTTCTAAATCACAATTTTTTTTATTTTTCACCATATGGGACTAAAAAAGTAAAGTGAAAAAAAATTACAATTTAGAACCAAAACTAGAAAAAATATAATGAAATGCACTCCTCATTTATTTTTTATGTTGAGCAAAGAATTTTCTGGTCCCTGCCCATTCCCGAAAATTAAAAGACAAAAAAAAAAGTTTATGTTCATTTTTAAACAGGGGCTAAAAAATAAAAGGGATTAATTTATGTGGGCGGTCAGGGATCTAAAAATGTAGCCTACAATAAAAAGAATGAAAGGGGCCATTTAAATGTAAAAATTATATATTTTTTTATAATTAATTTTTTTATTAGTAATGTATTTTAATATTGTGCTTAATAAAGTGTGTGTATGTGTGTTTCACTTTTTTCTCTATTTTAAACCTTTTTTAAGTAGTACTACTACTTCCAGCATGGAACAGACTGTTCCATGATGGGAGCTGTAGTACCTGTACTAATAGACAGATCCCCCCAGGTGTCACTCCTGACACCCAATGTGATTGTCCTTTTAATTGCAGTGATGAAGAGGCTTCCTCCTGTGCTCACATCTCTGCACTATACTCCGGCCGGCCAGTGATGTGAATAGAATTCACATCACTTATTTATATTTCCCGTCGAGAGTTGTGATTTGCCAGATGGCTGGGACCAATCACAGCTCTCTGCGGGAAATATGAATAATAGGTATATATATGGCATATACTCATACTACAGTGGGACCGGAGAAGATCGTCCGGCATCTGTATGTATGTGTGTATGTTCCAGCATCACGTCCAAACGCCTAAAGATATTAACATGAAACTTGGCACACATGTTACTTATATGTCAACAACAAACATAGGATAGGTGATTTAACCCTTACTCACCCCCATTTGCCAGGGGCGGGGTTTATGTTTAACCCCTTAAGAATGCAGGACGTACTCAAACGGCCCCTTTTCCGAGTCCTTAAGGACTCAGGACGTTTGAGTACGTCCTGTCAAATTCCGGCCCCCTGCTGCTAGCCGGAGTCGCAGTCCAGCGATCTGCGGCAGATTCCAGGTCAATCGGGTCTCTGACGGCCCCAAACAGCCATAGCCATCAGGGGTGAGGTGGCACTGGTGCCACTTCACGATCGCCCTGATTCGTCGGCCGGTTTACGGGCCGACCAATCAGGGCACCTGCTGCGGGTGTCACTCCCGCAACCCGCTCCGCCCCTCTTCCGGAGCACGTGAGCAGGTGCGGGACGTGGACCCCGGGAGCTGGGGACCCCGATCCCCGACGTCAATGTTGGGATCGGGGCCCCAGGAGCAGCGGAGGCGGTGGCGGGACTGACCTGTGCCCGGAGCAGCAGTAGGAGGTGAGTGACAGCAAAAAGGGCATGCTGGGAGCTGTAGTTATGCAACAGCAGGAGGCAGACCACCACAACTCCCAGGATTCCCTTATGGGCATGCTGGGACTTATAGTTTTGCAACAGCTGGAGGCACATTTTTTCTATGGAAAAGTGTACCTTCAGCTGTTGTATAACTACAATTCCCAGCTTGCACAAACAGCTAAAGTGCATGCTGGGAGTTGTAGTGGTGCATCTGCTGGTTGCATAACTACAACTCCCAGCATGCCTGTTGGCTGTCGGTGACTGCTGAGAGTTGTAGTTTTGCAACAGCTGAAGGCACACTGGTTGTAAAACAGTTAAGTAGCAAACCAGTGTGTCTCCAGCTGTTGCATAACTACAACCCGCAGCATCCCCAGCCAAAGTAGTATGCCTCCAGCTGTTGCATAACTACAAGACCCAGCATGACCTTCCGCTGTCCGTACATGCTGGGGGTTGTAGCTTTTGCAACAGCTGAAGGCACACTGGTTGCAAAACACTGAGTTTGTTACCAAACTCTGTGTTTCACAACCAGTGTACCTCCAGCTGTTGCAAAACTACAACTCCCAGCATGCACTGATTGACCGTACATGCTGGGAGTTGTAGTTTAGCAACAGCTGGATGTTTCTTCCCCCCAATGTGAACGTACAGGCTACACTCAAATGGGCAGAGGTTTACAGTAAGTATCCGGTTGCAAGTTTGAGCTGCGGCAAATTTTCTGCCGCAGCTCAAACTGCCAGCGAGAAACTACTGTGAACCCCTGCCCGTGCGACTGTACCCTAAAAACATTACACTAACACAAAATAAAATAAAAAGTAAAAAACACTACATATACACATGCCCCTACACAGCCCCCCTCCCCAATAAAAATTAAAAACGTCTGTTACGCCACTGTTTCCAAAACGGAGCCTCCAGCTGTTGCAAAACAACTACTCCCAGTATTACCAGACAGCCACTGACTGTCCAGGCATGCTGGGAGTTTTACAAAAGCTGGAGGCTCCCTTTTTGGGAATCACTGGCGTAGAATACCCCTATGTCCACCCCTATGCAATCCCTAATTTAGGCCTCAAATGCGCATGGCGCTCTCACTTTAGAGCCCTGTCGTATTTCAAGGCAACAGATTAGGGTCACATATGGGGTATCGCCGTACTCGGGAGAAATTGTGTTACAAATTTTGGGGGGTATTTTCTGCTTTTACCCTTTCTAAAAATGTTAAATTTTTGGGAAAAGAAGCATTTTAGGTAAAAAAAAAAATTTTTTTTTACATATGCAAAAGTCGTGAAACACCTGTGGGGTATTAAGGTTCACTTAATCCCATGTTACGTTCCCCGAGGGGTCTAGTTTCCAAAATAGTATGCCATGTGTTTTTTTTTTGCTGTCCAGACACCATAGGGGCTTCCTAAATGCGGCATGCCCCCAGAGCAAAATTTGCTTTCAAAAAGCCAAATGTGACTCCTTCTCTTCTGAGACCTGTAGTGCACCAGCAGAGCACTTTGCACCCCCATATGGGGTGTTTTCTGAATCGGGAGAAATTAGGCTTCAAATTTTGGGGGGTATTTTCTGCTATTACCCTTTTTAAAAATGTAAAATTTTGGGGAAAACAAGCATTTTAGGAAAAAAAATTATAATTTTTTTTACATATGCAAAAGTCGTGAAACCCCTGTGGGGTATTAAGGTTCACTTTACCCCTTGATACGTTCCCTGAGGGGTCTAGTTTCCAAAATAGTATGCCATGTGGTTTGTTTTTTTTGCTGTTCTGGCACCATAAGGGCTTCCTAAATGCGGCATGCCCCCAGAGCAAAATTTGCTCTCAAAAAGCCAAATGTGACTCCTTCTCTTCTGAGACCTGTAGTGCGCCAGCAGAGCACTTTTCACCCCCATATGGGGTGTTTTCTGAATCGAGAGAAATTGGGCTTAAAATTTTGGGGGTATTTTCTGCTATTACCCTTTTTAAAAATTAAAATTTTTTGGGAAAACAAGCATTTTTGGAAAAAAAATATATATTTTTTTTACATATGCAAAAGTCGTGAAACCTCTGTGGGGTATTAAGGTTCACTTTACCCCTTCTTATGTTCCCCGAGGGGTCTAGTTTCCAAAATGGTATGCCATGTGTTTTTTTTTTTTGCTGTTCTGGCACCATAGGGGCTTCCTAAAGGTGACATGCCCCCCAAAAACCATTTGTCGCTCCTTCCCTTCTGAGCCCTCTACTGCGCCTGCCGAACACTTTACATAGACATATGAGGTATGTGCTTACTCAAGAAAAATTGGGTTTCAAATACAAGTAAAAATTTTCTCCTTTTTACCCCTTGCAAAAATTCACAAATTGGGTCTACAAGAACATGCGAGTGTAAAAAATGAAGATTGTGAATTTTCTCCTTCACTTTGCTGCTATTCCTGTGAAACACCTAAAGGGTTAAAACGCTGACTGAATGTAATTTTGAATACTTTGGGGGGTGTAGTTTTTATAATGGGGTAATTTGTGGGGTATTTCTAATATGAAGACCCTTCAAATCCACTTCAAATCTGAACTGGTCCCTGAAAAAAAGCGAGTTTCAAAATTTTGTGAAAAATTGGAAAAATGGTGCTGAACTTTGAAGCCCTCTGGTGTCTTCCAAAAGTAAAAACACATCAATTTTATGATGCAAACATAAAGTGGACATATTGGAAATGTGAATAAAAAAAATTATTTGGAATATCCATTTTCCTTACAAGCAGAGAGCTTCAAAGTTAGAAAAATGCCAAATTTTCAAATTTTTCATCAAATTTTGGGATTTTTCACTAAGAAAGGATGCAAGTTACCACAAAATTTTACTACTATGTTAAAGTAGAATATGTCACGAAAAAACAATCTCGGAATCAGAATGATATCTAAAAGCATTCCAGAGTTATTAATGTTTAAAGTGACAATGGTCAGAATTGCAAAAAATGGTCCTTAAGGCGAAAAAGGGCTCAGTCCTTAAGGGGTTAAAGTCCCATACAAGTCAATGGGAAATATATGTTACTGCATAACCTCCAAACGGCTGGAGATATTTCCATAATACTTGGTCACATGTTACTTATATGTCCACTTCAAATATAGGATAGTTAATTTAACCCTTAACTACCCTCATTTGTGAGGGTTGGGGTTTTTGTTTAAAGTCCCATGCAAATCAATGGGAAACATATGTTCCCACATAACTTCCGTACGGCTGGAGATATTTCAATACCTGGTACACATATTACGGGTCGGGATAGGAGGTCGGGATATGAGGACGGGATAGGAGGTCGGGATAGGAGGACGGGGATAGGAGGAGGGGGATAGGAGGATGGGATAGGAGTTCGGGATAGGAGGACGGGAAAGATGGACTGTATAGGAGGACGGAATAGGAGGTCGAGATATGAGGACGGGATGTGAGGATGGCATATTACATCGAGAAATGATGATGGGATAGGAGGTCGGGATAGGAGGTCGGGATATGAGGACGGGATATGGGGTTGGGATATGACAACAATATATGAGGACGGGATGTGAAGTCAAAAGCTTACTCCTTTGTTTATTTTCCTCCCCAACAAGGATTAGAAAGGAAAAACCGGACAACTCCGGGTACTCAGCTAGTATATATATAAAACTCAATGTGTGTGTGTGTGTGTGTATGTATGTATGTGTGTATGTTCCAGCATCACATCCAAACGGCTAAAGATATTAACATGAAACTTGGCACACATATTACTTATATATCAGCAACAAACAAAGGATAGGTGATTAAACCCTTACCCACCCCAATTTGCCAGGGGCGGGGTTTATGTTTAAAGTTCCATTAAAGTCAATGGGAAATATATGTTACTGCATAACTTCCAAACGTCTGGAGATATTTTGATATTACTTGGTCACATGTTACTTATATGTCCACTTAAAATAAAGGATAGTTAATTTAACCCTTAACTACCCCCATTTGTGAGGGTCGGGGTTTTAATTTAAAGTCCCATGCAAATCAATGGGAAATTTATTTTTTCCACATAACTTCCGTACGGCTGGAGATATTTCAATTCCTGGTACACATATTATGGGTCGGGATAGTAGGACGGGATAGGAGGTCAGGATAGGTGGGCGGGATAGGAGGTCAGGATAGGAGGTCAGGATAGGAGGTCGGGATAGGAGGTCGGGATAGGAGGACGGGATAGGAGGTCTAGATAGGAGGTCGAGATAGGAGGACGTGATAGGAGGACGGGATAGGAAGGCTAGATAGGAGTGTGGGATATGAGGACGGGATAGGAGGTCAGGATAGGAGGTCGAGATAAGAGGTTGGGATAGATGGATTGGATAGGAGGATGGGATAGGAGGTCGAGATAGGAGGTCGGGATAGGAGGTTGGGATAGGAGGACGGGATAGGAGGTCGGGATAGGAGGTCGAGATATGAGGTCGGGATATGAGGTCGGGATAGGTGGTTGGGATAAGAGGTCGAGATAGGAGGACGGGATATGAGGACGGGATAGGAGGACGGGATGTGAGGTTGAGATATGATGACGGGATAGGAGGTTGGGATATGAGGACGGGATAAGGGGTTGGGATATGAAGTCAAAAGCTTCCTCCTTTGTTTATTTTCCTCCCCAACAAGGATTAGGAAGGAAAAACCAGGCAACGCCGGGTACTCAGCTAGTCTTTATATAAAAAACTCAATGGCCCTCATTTACTAAGAGTGTCGGTTTAATCTCTGAGTGTTTTCCCTGAATTCTCTGAGTGAAAATCTCCATATTTACTAATCTGTTGCCCGACAATTTTTTTTTTTTTGGCGCACGGGTTTGGAAATGTGTCCCACGGGTTTCCTGAAAGTGTTGCATGTTCTCGAAGTAAAAAAAAAAAAGGTGAAACATCTCCCTGATTTATATGTCACATGGGAAAAAAATTGTGTCCCACGGGTTGGAAATTGTGTCGCACGGTAAATTGTATATTTGTCCCCCGCACAGCACATGTATATGCCCCACACAGCGCATGTATGTATGCCCCGCACAGCGCATCTATATATGCCCCACACAGCGCAAGTTATATATGCCCCGCACAGCGCATGTATATATGCCCTGCACAGCGCATGTATATGCCCCGCACAGCGCGTTATATATGCCCCGCACAGCGCGTTATATATGCCCCGCACAGCGCGTTATATATGCCCCGCACAGCGCGTTATATATGCCCCGCACAGCGTATGTATATATGTCCCACACAGCGCATCTATATACACATGCCTCTGAAGCGCTATCAATGACTAATGCAGTGGTCTCCAACTTGCGGACCTCCATATGTTGCAAAACTACAACTCCCAGCATGCACGGAGCATTCTGGGAGTTGTAGTTTTGCAACATCTGGAGGTCCGCAAGTTGGAGACCACTGGCTAATACTTGTCAATGATAGCGCTTCAGAGGCATGTGTATAGAAGCGAAGTGGGGAGCAGACATGTAGCGTTATCTGGTCCCCACTTCGCTACAATACACAATCCTCAGCCATCACCGGAGCTGCCCCATCGCCTCCCCCATCCCCGGTGTTATAATTACCTGTTGCCGGGGTCCGGGGTCCGAGGTCCGTGATGCTCCTGGCTTCGGCGCTCTTGCTGTGCGCTGTCACTGTGCGCACTGATGGTGACGTCCCCAACGTACGTCGTGACGTCACCATCAGTGCGCACAGTGACAGCGCACAGCAAGAGTACCGAAGCCAGGAGCATTGTGGACCCCGGACCCTGGCAACAGGTAATTATAACACCGGGGATGGGGGAGGCAATGGGGCAGCTCCAGTGATGGCTGAGGATTGTGTATTGTAGCGAAGTGGGGACCAGATAACGCTATATGTCTGCTCCCCACTTCACTTCTATATACGTATGCCTCTGAAGCGCTATCAAGTCTTAGCCAGTGGTCTCCAACTTTCCAACTTGCGGACCTCCAGATGCTCCGTGCATGCTGGGAGTTGTAGTTTTGCAACATCTGGAGGTCCGCAAGTTGGAGACCACTGCATTAGTCATTGATAGCGCTTCAGAGGCATGTGTATATAGATGCGCTGTGCGGGGGCATATTTAATATATATCTGCATGCACTGCGGGGGGTAAATAATAGCGCGGCGGGGGACAAGACATATTGTGCAGCAGGGGGCAAGATATATAGAAGCTGTGGGGACATATACATTCCCCCCAGCGATTCTATATATCTTTCCCCACCGCAGCTCGCAGGGATCCCTGAATGGCTCCTCAGTACAGGCTATTCAGGGATCCTGGCTGGGAAAATGAAAGTAAAACACATCATACATCGCTGGGGAGCGGACCTTGCCGCCCGCTCCCCTGCTTAATAACTTTTGATCGGATAGGAGGCCCAATCAGAAGTGAGACCCGATGCGATCAACCCCTGTAATACTACCCCCAACATGGAACAGACCCTGTTCCATGATGGGGATAGGATTCACTTGGTTTTCAGTAATTTCACGACAGCTCAGAGCTGTCGCGTTTTGGTGAAGAAAAATTCACAGGTTTTCATGTTTTTTTCTTTTTTGTCGGGAACACGCCCCTTTTTGTGATAACCACACCCATTTTGACGGGTTTAAAAAACACTCGGAGTGATGATATCTTTTGTCGGGTTGTGTGACCAAATTTGTGTCGCATGGGCTATGCGACACAAATTTGGTCGCACAACCCGACAAAAACTGTCGGTTTCACGTTAGTAAAGGAGGGCCAATGTGTGTATGTATGTATGTGTGTATGTTCCAGCATCACGTCTAAATGGCTAAAGATATTAACATGAAACTTGGCACACATGTTACTTATATGTCTACAACAAACATAGGATAGGTGATTTAACCCTTATTCACCCCCATTTGCCAGGGGTGGGGTTTTTGTTTAACTCCTTGGGGACGGAGCCCATTATAACCCTAAGGATGGGAGCATTTTTTGCAATTCTGACCACTGTCACTTGAAGCATTAATAACTCTAGGATGCTTTTAATTTTCATTCTGTTTCCGAGATTGTTTTTTCGTGATATATTCTACTTTATTTTAGTGGTAAATTTTTGTCGATACTTGCATAATTTCTTGGTGAAAAATTCCAAAATTTGATGAAAAAATAGAAAATGTTGCATTTTTCTAACTTTGAAGCTCTCTGCTTGTAAGGAAAACAGACATTCCAAATAAATTATATACTGATTCACAAATACAATATGTCTACTTTATGTTTGCATCATAAAGTTGACATGTTTTTACTTTTGGAAAACATCAGAGGGCTTCAAAGTTCAGAAGCAATTTTCCAATTTTTCACAAAATTTTCAAAATCGGAATTTTTCAGGGACCAGTTCAGTTTTGCAGTGGATGTGAAGGGCCTTCATATAAGAAATACCCCATAAAGTACCCCATTATAAAAAACTGCACCCCTTAAAGTATTCAAAATGACATTCAGAAAGTTTGTTAACTCTTTAGTTGTTTTACAGGAATAGCAGCAAACTTTTTATTATTTGTTAGTGTAGTGTTTTTAGGGTACATTCACACAGGCGGGGGTTCACAGTAAGTTTCCTTGAAGGAAACCCACTGTAAACCCGCCCGTGTGAATGTACCCTGTACATTCACATGGGGGGGGGGGGGGGGGTGCCCCAAACCTTCAGCTGTGGCAAAATGACAACTCCCAGAATGCACTGACAGACCGTACATGCTGGGAGTTGTAGTTTTACAACAGCTGTAGGCACACTGGTGGGGAACCGCTGAGTTAGAAAACAGACTCTAGCTCAGTGATTCCAACCCACGTGCCTCCAGCTGTTGCAAGACTACAACTCCCAGCATGTACGGTCTATCAATGCACTCTGGGAGTTGTAGTTTTGCAACAGCTGGAGGCACACGGGTTGGAATCACTGAGTTAGGAAACAGACTCTAGCTCAGTGTTTCCCAACCAGTGTACCTACAGCTGTTACAAAACTACAATTCCCAGCACGGCCAGACAGTCAGGGATGCTGGGCGTGTAGTTCTGCAATATCTGGCCCTTCAGATGTTGCAGAACTACAACTCCCAGCATGCCTGGACAGTCTGGGCATGCTAGGAGGTGTAGTTATGCAACAACTGGGGAAGAATAGTTTGGAGACCGCTAAGTAGAGGCCTCCAAACTGTAGCCCTCCAGATGTTGCAAAACTACAACTCCAAGCATGCCTAGACTGTCCAGGCATGCTGGAAGTTGTAGTTCTGCAACATCTGAAGGGCCAGATATTGCAGAACTACATGCCCAGCATCCCTGACTGTCTGTCAATGCTGGGAATTGTAGTTTTGCAACATCTGGAGGGCTACAGTTTGGAGACCACCATATAGTCGTCTCCAAACTGTGCCACTTCAGATGTTGCAAAACTACAACTCCCAGCATGCCCAGACAGTCTTTGGCTGTGTGGGCATGCTGGGAGTTGTAGTTTTTCAGCTTTTAGAAGGCCACAGTGAAGATCACTTATCGCGATCTTCACTGCAGCATTCTCCGCCGCACTTTCCGGCCGCCGCTCCTCCTGCTGCAGCCGCTGCTCCGGGATGCCGCCTCCGCCACCTCCGAAGGTCCGGGTAAGCCGGACCATGCTCTCTCCTCGCTGTACGTATTCCCCCCCGCTCTGCACCGTCTTCGATCGGTGGGCAGAGCGGGGGGGAAATGAACTCTAACCCCCCTGTCCCCCTCCTGCCATTGGTGGTCAGCCTGACTGACCAATGGCAGGGGATAGGAGGGAGTGGCAACACTGTCACCTCACTCCTATCCTTTAGTCTGCTTATTTTCCGGGAGATCAGGTCACCAGTGACCCGACTTGCCCGGATCGCGGCAAATCGCAGGTCTGAATTGACCTGCGATTTGCTGCGATCGCCAACATGGGGGGGTCTCAGAACCCCCCTAGGCATTGCCACGGGATGCCTGCTGATAGATATCAGCAGTCATCCTGGTACGATCACTGCCCGGCGAGCTACTGTGATTGGAGATACGGAGGGTGTATGGATACGCCCTTTGTCCTTAAGTGACGGGACGCGAGGGCGTATGCATACGCCCTTCGTCCCCAAGGAGTTAAAGTCCCATACAAGTCTATGGGAAATATATGTTATTGCATAACTTCCAAACGTCTGGAGATATTTTGATATTACTTGGTCACATGTTACTTATATGTCCACTTAAAATATAGGATAGTTAATTTAACCCTTGACTACCCCCATTTGTGAGGGTCGGGGTTTTTAAAGTACCATGCAAATCAATAAGAAATGTATGTTCCCACATAACTTCCGTATGGCTGGACATATTTCAATACCTGGTACACATATTACGGGTTGGGATAGGAGATCGGGATGGGAGTTCGAGATAAGAGGTTGAGATATGAGGTCGAGATAGGAGGTCGGGATAGGAGAATGGGATATGAGGACGGGATAGGAAGTCGAAATATGAGGTCGAGATATGAGGAAGGGATAGGAGTTCGGGATATGAGGTCGGGATAGGAGGACGGGATAGGAGGTCGGGTTAGGAAGTCGGGATAGGAGGTCGAGATAGGAGGACAGGATAGGAGGATGGGATAGGAGGACGGGATAGGAGGTCGGGATAGGAGGAAGGGATAGGAGGACGGGATAGGAGGACGGGATAGGAGGTCGGGATAAGAGGTCGGGATAGGAGGACGGGATAGGAAGACGGGATAGGAGGACAGGATATGGCAACAATATATGAGGACGGGATATGAAGTAAAAAACTTCCTCCTTTGTTTATTTCCCCAACAAGGATTAGGAAGGAAAAACCGGGCAACGCCAGGTACTCAGCTAGTATATATATATATATATATATATATATATATATATATATATATATAAAACTCAATGTGTGTGTATGTATGTGTGTATTTATGTGTGTATGTTCCAGCATCACGTCCAAACGGCTAAAGATATTAACATGAAACTTGGCACACAAGTTACTTATATGTTAACAACAAACATAGGATAGGTGATTTAACCCTTACTCACCCCCATTTGTCAGGGGCAGGGTTTTTGTTTAAAGTCCCATACAAGTCTATGGGAAATATATGTTACTGCATGACTTCCAAACGGCTGGAGATATTTCGATAATACTTGGTCACATGTTACTTATATGTCAACTTAAAATATAGGATAGTTAATTTAACCCCTTACTACCACCATTTGTGAGTGTCGGGGTTTTTGTTTAAAGTCCTATGCAAATCCATGGGAAATGTATGTTCTCACATAACTTCCGTACGGTTGGAGATATTTCAATACCTGGTACACATCTTACAGTTTGGGATATGAGGACGGGATAGGAGGTCGGGAGAGGAGGTCCCGTTAGGAGGTCGGGGTAGGAGGACAGGATAGGAGGATGGGATAGGAGGATGGGATAGGAGGATGGGATGGGAGGACGGGATAGGAGGTCGGGATAGGAGGACGGGATAGGAGGACGGGATTGGAGGTCGAGATAGTAGGTCGAGATAGGAGGTCGAGATAGGAGAACGGGATAGGAGGTCGGCATAAGGGGTACGGATAGGAGGTTAAGATAGGAGGATGGGATATGTGGACGGGATAGGAGGTCGGGATAGGAGGATGGGATGGGAGGACGGGATAGGAGGACGGGATAGGAGGTTGAGATAGGAGGCCAGATAGGAGGATGGGATGGTTGGGATAGGAGGTCGGAATAGGAGGTCGAGATAGGAGGTAGAGTTAGGAGGTAGGGATAGGAGGATGAGATATGAGGTGGAGATAGGAGGTGGAGATAGGAGGACAGGATAGGAGGTCAGGATAGATGGTCGGGATAGGAGGTCAAGATAGGAGGTCAGGATAGGAGGTCAGGATAGGAGGTCGAGATAAGAGGACGGGATAGGAGGACAGGATAGGAGGACAGGATAGGAGGACAGGATAGGAGGATAGGATAGGAGGACAGGATAGGAGGACGGGATAGGAGGAGGGGATAGGAGGTCGGGATAAGGGGTACGGATAGGAGGTTAAGATAGGAGGATGGGATATGAGGACGGGATAGGAGGTCGGGATAGGAGGATGGGATGGGAGGACTGGATATGAGGACGGGATACGAGGATGGGATAGGAGGTCGAGATAGGAGGCCAGATAGGAGGATGGGATGGTTGGGATAGGAGGTCGGGACAGGAGGTCGAGATGGGAGGTAGAGTTAGGAGGTAGGGATAGGAGGATGAGATATGAGGTGGAGATAGGAGGTGGAGATAGGAGGACAGGATAGGAGGTCAGGATAGATGGTCGGGATAGGAGGTCAAGATAGGAGGTCGAGAAAGGAGGTCAGGATAGGAGGTCAAGATAGGAGAACGGGATAGGAGGACAAGATAGGAGGATAGGATAGGAGGACGGGATAGGAGGAGGGGATAGGAGGTCGGGATAGGAGGACGGGATAGGAGGACGGGATAGGAGGTCGAGATAGTAGGTCGAGATAGGAGATCGAGATAGGAGAACGGGATAGGAGGTCGGGATAGGAGGATGGGAGGACTGGATATGAGGACAGGATAGGAGGTCAGGATAGGAGGTCGAGATAGGAGGTCGAGATAGGAGGACGGATGGTTGGGATAGGAGGTCGGGATAGGAGGTTGAGATAGGAGGTCGAGTTAGGAGGTCGGGATAGGAGGTCGAGATAGGAGGACGGGATAGGAGGACAGGATAGGAGGACAGGATAGGAGGATGGGATAGGAGGATGGGATAGGAGGATGGGATAGGAGGAGGGGATAGGAGGTTGGCATAGGAGGACGGGATAGGAGGATGGGATAGGAGGTCAGGATAAGAGGTCAGGATAGGAGGTCGAGATAGGAGGATGGGATATGAGGTGGAGATAGGAGGTGGAGATAGGAGGACAGGATAGGAGGTCAGGATAGGAGGTCGAGATAGGAGGATGGGATATGAGGACAGGATAGGAGGTAGGGATAGGAGGATGCGATGGGAGGACTGGATAGGAGGACGAGATAGGAGGTCGGGATAGAAGGTCATGATATGAGGACGGGATATGGGGTTGGGATATGACAACAATATATGGGGATGGGATATGAAGTCTATATATATATATATATATATATATATATATATACAGGATACCGATACAGACATTTATTTAACTCTTTTACTGATAATCACACCATGGCTTCATTTAAAAAAAAAAAAAAAAATTATTGAATGAATTATTATGATGTCGTATTAGTAATAATTGTGGTTACCAAATTATATAAATTTTTTAAAATAAATTACCTAATTGCTTCTTAAAACATAATTACAATTAAATCAGGGCAACTGAATTTAACCTATAAAAAATATTTTATATATATATATATATATATATATGTATATATATATATATATATATATATATATATATATATATATATATATAAAGAGAAGGCCTGACTCGCTGACTCCTCAACGCCCAACCTAAACCCTTGGACCTAGAAAGCTGAATTTTTTCACAGGTATTGTTTTTAAGACGTAGACAAGGAATAAGAAAGGATTTTTCGAAATTCCACCCTTAAGGGGTGAAAAAGGGGTTGAAAGTTTGTATGGAAGTCCTTCATTTTTTGAAGCTAGAAGCATGAAACTTTGTTTTTAGGCTAACAATTACAGATAAAGAAACACACTTTAATGTTTTCTAAAATTCCACCCCTTAAGTGGTTAAATGGGGGTTCAAAGTTTGTATGAATTAACCCCTTGCCACAAAATGCCGGGTATACCCGGCGCTGCGGCACGGGAGGGTTATGAAGCGAGCTCAGGAACTGAGCTCGCATCATACCAGTAGGGTCCTGGCTGCTATCAGCAGCCAGGACCCGTGGCTAATGCCGGACATCGCCATTCCGGAAGATGTCCGGCATTAACTCTTTAGATGCGGCGATCAAAGTTGAAAGAATTCGGGTTGTTTGGATGACCGTAGACTTTACCCAGAGCGGCCTCATTACTATAGGATCATAAAAAGTAGATCTATGTTATCCCAAATGTAACATAAGCAAAGCCATGGGCAAAAGCTAGTATATATGTACCGTACAGACCAAAAGTTTGGACACACCTTCTCATTCAAAGTGTTTTCTTTATTTTCATGACTATGAAAATTGAAGATTCACACTGAAGGCATCAAAACTATGAATTAACACATGTGGAATTATAGACATAACAGAAAAGTGTGAAACAACTGAAAACATGTCATATTCTAGGTTCTTCAAAGTAGCCACCTTTTGCTTTGATTACTGCTTTGCACACTCTTGGCATTCTCTTGATGAGCTTCAAGAGGTAGTCACCTGAAATGGTCTTCCAACAGTCTTGATGGAACTCCCAGAGATGCTTAGCACTTGTTGGCCCTTTTGCCTTCATTGGGTTCAGGTCTGGTGACTGTGGAGGCCAGGTCATCTGGCGCAGCACCCCATCACTCTCCTTCTTGGTAAAATAGCCCTTACACCGCCTGGAGGTGTGTTTGGGGTCATTGTCCTGTTGAAAAATAAATGATGGTCCAACTAAACGCAAACCTGATGGAATAGTATGCCGCTGCAAGATGCTGTGGTAGCCATGCTTGTTCAGTATGCCTTCAATTTTGAATAAACCCCAACAGTGTCACCAGCAAAGCACCCCCACAACATCACACCTACTCCTCCATGCTTCACGGTGGGAACCAGGCATGTAGAATTCATCCGTTCACCTTTTCTGCATCACACAAAGACACGGTGGTTGGAACCAAAGATCTCAAATTTGGACTCATCAGACCAAAGCACAGATTTCCACTGGTCTAATGTCCATCCCTTGTGTTCTTTAGCCCAAGCAAGTCTCTGCTTGTTGCCTGTCCTTAGCAGTGGTTTCATAGCAGATATTCTACCATGAAGGCCTGATTCACACAGTCTCCTCTAAAAAGTTGTTCTAGAGATGTGTCTGCTGCTAGAACTCTGTGTGGCATTGACCTGGTCTCAAATCTGAGCTGCTGTTAACCTGCGATTTCTGAGGCTGGTGACTCGGATGAACTTATCCTCCGCAGCAGAGGTGACTCTTGGTCTTCCTTTCCTGGGGCGGTCCGCATGTGAGCCAGTTTCTTTGTAGCTCTTGATGGTTTTTGTGAGTGCACTTGGGGACACTTTCCACCTGGAATATGACATATTTTCAGTTGTTTCACACTTTTTGTTATGTCTATAATTCCACATGTGTTAATTCATAGTTTTGATGCCTTCAGTGGGAATCTACTGTACAATTTTCATAGTCATGAAAATAAAGAAAACACTTTGAATGAGAAGGTGTGTCCAAACTTTTGGTCTGTAATATATATATATATATATATATATATATATATATATATATATATATATTGGCTGACCATTCTGGTTTTGTGAAAGACCTTAAACACATTAAAAAGGAAAACTGTAAAAATCCCCAAAGTGTGGTTGACACTTTAGCTGTGTAACTAAGGTGGGAACCAATGCTTATAATAGGGGAAAATGGGAAAAATTGGGAAAATATGTGATTAAATACACTGTTGTTTTAAAAATGTAAATTATTGACAATACAATTCATTATTGCCTGAGGATTTTTTGTATGGAATTATTTTCTTACTATATAAAATAAAAACTTAAAAAATAATATCTCTTTGAGTGTACTGGTTTAACCCCTTAAGGACGCAGCTTATTTTCACCTTAAGGACGCAGCTGACCACTGTCACTTTATAGATTAATAACTCTGGGATGCTTTTACCTTTCATTCTGATTCTGAGATTGTTTATTCGTGACATATTCTACTTTAACATAGTGGTAAATTTTCGTTCTTAATTGCATACTTTCTTGGTGAAAAATCCCCAAATTTCATGAAAATGTAAAATTTTTCGAACTTTGAAACTCTCTGCTTGTAAGGAAAATGGACATTCTAAATAAATTACATATTGATTCACAAATATAATATGTCTACTTTATGTTGGCGTCATAAACTTGACAAGGTTTTACTTTTTGAAGACATTAGAGGGCTTCAAAGTATAGCATCAATTTTCAACATTTTCCCGAAAAATTTAAAATCTGAATTTTTCAGGGACCAGTTATGTTTGAAGTGGATTTGAGGGGCATTTCTTTGAGAAATACCCCACAAATGACCCCAGTATAGAAACTGCACCCCTCAAAGTATTCAAAATGAATAAACCCTAAAGGGTTAAAGTTTATTAACCCTTTAGGTGTTTCACAGGAACAGCAGCAAAGTGGAGGAGAAAAATGAAGATCTCCATTTTTTACAATAACATGTTCATGTAGCCCAATTTTTTTAACCCCAATTTAAAAGCCCAATGAAGTTACTTCTCTTATGAGTCATGTAGTGCGCCCGAGTACTTTACATCCACATATGGAGTATTTCATTACTCAGAAGAAATGGGGTTACAATTTTTGGGGGGCTTTTTCTCCTATTACCCTTTGTGAACATAAAAAATTTGGGGTAACACCAGCATTTTAGTGAAAAAAATCAAATTTTTAATTATCATGTCCAACTTTAATGAAAATGTGTCAAACACCTGTGGGCTGTTAAGGCTCACTATACCCCTTGTTATGTTCCATGAGGGATGCAACTATCAGCCACCTCTGTGCAAATCATGCATTTAGGCCTCATATGTACATTGTGCGCTCTCATTCCTGAGCCTTGTTGTGCATTCTCAGAGTATTTAATGCCCACATATGGGGTATTTCCGTTACAAATTTTGGGTGTCTTTTTTTCCTTTTACCTCTTGTGAAAATAAAAAGTATGGGACACCACCAGCATGTTAGTGTAAAAATGTTTTATTTTTTTAAACTAACATACTAGTGTAGACATCAACTTTCCATTTAATAAGGGGTAAAAGGAGAAAAAGCCCCCCAAAATTTGTAACATAATTTCTCCTGAGTACGGAAATACGGAAGTATGTGTCCCTAAACCATTTCCATGAAATATGACAGGGCTCCGAAGTGAGAGAGCGTCATGAGCACTTGAGGGATAAAGTAGGGATTTGTATATGGACTGAAAGACTATGCATGCTGGGAGCTGTAGTTTTGCCACAGCTGGAGGCACACTGGTGAGGAAACACCGTATTAGGTAACGAACAAACTCGGTGCTTCCCCACCAGGGTGCCTCCAGCTGGTACAAAACTACCACTCCCAGCATGCACGATCTGTCAGTGCATGCTGGGAGTTGTAGTTTTGCAACAGCTGAAGGCACACTGTGGGGAAACACTGAGTTAGGTTCTGTTACCTAACTGTGTTTCCTCACCAGTGTGCCTCCAGCTGTGGCAAAACTACAACTCCCAGCATGCACTGATAGCCAAAGGGCATGCTGGGAGTTGTAGTTATGTAATAGCTTGAGACACGCAACTATAACTCCCAGCATGCCGGCTCCATCCGCCTCCACACCGGGGACCGGGGCACACCGCGCCCAATCCACTGTCTACTCAACTGTTCTGGGCGTTTACAGAGCTGAGGGTCCGTGCAGGATCACGTGTGTGCGTTACAGTGTGTCGGTGAATGAGACGCCCTGATCTGATAGCATTCACAGCTGAGGGTCTGTTACAGTGTGTCGGTGAATGAGACGGTCTGGCTGAGTCTCTCTGAAGCTTTGGTTTGTATTCTAAAGTGTTGTATTCTTAAGTGTGAACATCTGAGAAGTTTTATACGCAGAAGTTTAAAAAGCAGGAGTTGTAAGCAGGACCCACTGTAACTGTAAGTATTACACTCCCTTGATAAAAGTTGTTTTTCTTAATAGTTAATAACAGCTGTTTGCCACCAAGGATATGGACAGCAGGATTGGAGGTTTTCTTCAGTGCACATTGTGCCACATGTATACATCTCTGGAGCAGCAGCTTCAGGGTGAATACCGATGTGACAAATGTGAGCATGTTGCCCACCTGGAAGCTCGTATTAGAGCTCTAGAGGAGCAAAATGCAACATTGAGGGCAATTGACCATCTTGAAAGGAGCAGACTGCTTACAGAGCAAGCAGTTAGTGGGGTAGAAATGGAGGTTGGAGAAACTAGCCAGGAGGCCCAAGTAGGGAGCTGGGTTAATGTAGTTAGAGCGACTGGAAAGGGGGCAAGGAAAAGGAAGGTCACTTCTGCTTCTGATCTCCCAAGTAAAATTGCCAAGTTGGGCGATGATGCAAGGGCCTCAGTATCAGAGATGGCAACACTAGTGGATACTGGTCTCCCTAACAGCCGGGGGAACAGCTCAACTAGTAGTGCAGTTAGTTGTGGTAGGGGATTCTATAATCAGGAAGACGGATAGAATAATTTGTTGCCAAGACCACCTCAACCGAATGGTTTCGAATGGGTTCGGCATGTGGTCGAAAGGGTGGACAAATTACTAGGGGGGGCTGGGGATGACCCAGCTGTCGTGGTCCATGTGGGAACCAACGACAGAATACATGGTAGGTGGAGGTCCTTGAAGAATAATTACAAGGAACTAGGTGCCAAGCTGAAGGGAAGGACCTCTAAGGTTGTGTTCTCTGGAATACTTCCTGTGCCATGTGCATCGCAGAAAAGACAGCGGGAGCTTAGGGAGTTAAATGCATGGCTTAAGTCGTGGTGTAAGGGGGAAGGGTTTGGGTTTTTAGAGCACTGGGCTGACTTTTCATTGGGGTACAAACTCTATTCTACGGATAATTTGCACCTGAATGGAAGGGGGTCCGCTGTGCTGGGGGAGAGAATCCTGGAAGGGGTGGCAAAGTATTTAAACTAGGTGAGTGGGGGGAGGATAATAAAGCAAAGAAAGCAGACAATGGGATGGATAGGTTAGAGAGGGGTCAGGACATCATGGTGGGTAGAGAGGAGTCCTGTGGGGGGAGGTTAAGAGCAGTGGATAAGGAGATCCTTGGGTTACAAACCAGCCATAAAAATAAATGTAGCCCAAAAAATTGTAACCCCAATAATTCAAAAAATGCCATTAGCCCCAATAACTTAAATAATAACGTTAGACCCAATAACGCAAAAAATCCCATTAGCCCCAATAACTTAAATAATAACGTTAAACCCAATAACTCAAAAAATTCCATTAGCCCCAATAACTTAAATAGTACAATTAGCCTTTATAACTCAAATAATGACATTAACCCCAATAACTCAGAAAATCCCATTAGTGAGACTATATGTGCAAAACTTAATGGAAATGTAAAGTGTGTGTTCACAAATGCCAGAAGCCTAGCAAATAAAATGGGGGAGCTTGAGGCCTTGATATTGGAGGAACATATTAATATAGTTGGGGTCACTGAGACATGGCTGGACTCCTCACATGGCTGGGCTGTTAATCTGCAGGGGTTTACATTGTTTCGCAAGGATAGAATGAACAAATGAACAGAAAAGGTGGTGGAGTCTGTCTGTATGTTAGAAGTGGTATGAAAGTCAGTGTGAACTATGCCATAGTGTGTGATGATTCTGAGGATGTGGAATCATTGTGGGTAGAAGTACAAAAGGAGGGAAATACTGAAAAAATTGTATTTGGTGTAATCTACAGACCCCCTAATATCACTGAAGAGATAGAAGGTTGGCTGCATAAACAAATATAGAGGGCCGCCCGGGCAGGTACAGTGGTAATAATGGGAGATTTTAACTATCCAGATATAGATTGGAGCCGGGGGCTGGCTAAAACTACAAAGGGGAGAAAATTCCTAAATTTATTGCAGGATAATTTTATGGGCCAGTTTGTGGAGGACCCAACAAGAAGTGATGCCTTGTTGGATCTGATCATATCCAACAACGCAGAGCGGGTTGTTAATGTAACTGTGCGGGAAAACCTTGGTAATAGCGACCACAATATAGTTACTTTTGACTGTAAAATGTAGAAAACAAAGACAGACGGGGAAGGCAAAAACATATAACTTTAAAAAGGCAAATTTCCCTGGGCTGAGAGTTGCACTACAGGACATAGACTGGGGGGAGGTGTTCTCAAATACTGATACAGAAGGTAAATGGGATCAACTGAATAAATCAACTCCAAATAACTATACAGCTAAATATATACCAAAGGGGAGCAAATATAAACGATTAAAACTAAATCCTACATGGCTGACAAATGATGTTGAAAGAGCAATAAACAACAAAAAATAGCCTTCAAAAAATACAAATCTGATGGGTCAGCTATAACATTTAAAAAGTACAAGGAGCTTAATAAAATCTGTAAAAATGTAATAAAATCAGCAAAAATTCTAAATGAGAGACTGGTGGCCAAAGAATGCAAAACTAATCCTAAATATTTTTTTAAGGAGCATGTAGGACCCCTTAATAATGATAATGGGGAGGTTGTCACGGGCGATCAAGAGAAGGCGGAGCTACTGAATGGGTTCTTTAGTTCTGTCTATACTATGGAAGGAAGAGGAGCTGACATTGGACAGGTCAGTACTGGTAACACATCATGTAATGTACTGAACTGGCTTAATATCTGTACCCTTGTTCATGATATTTAGAGATTCTCTGGCGTCTGGTATTGTGCAAAGGGACTGGCACAAGGCGAATGTGGTACCAAGCTTCAAGAAGGGCTTCGCCAGGCAATTATAGACCGGTAAGTCTAACGTGCATTGTGGGTAAATTGTTTGAAGGACTTATACGGGATTACATACAGGAATACATAGGGGATAATAGTATTATAAGTGATAGCCAGCATGGGTTTACTAAGGAGAGAAGTTGTCAAACCAATCTAATTTGCTTTTATGAAGAGGTGAGTAGAAGCCTTGACAGAGGAATGGCTGTGGATATAGTGTTTCTGGATTTTGCTAAAGCGTTTGATACTGTCCCTCATAGACGTCTGACAGGTAAGTTAAGGTCTTTGGGTTTGGAAACTTTAGTTTGTAACTGGATTGAACACTGGCTCATGGATCGTACCCAGAAAGTGGTGGTCAATAATTCGTACTCTGATTGGTCCACGCTTATTAGTGGTGTACCCCAAGGTTCAGTACTGGGCCCGCTGTTGTTTAATTTATTTATCAATGATATAGAGGATGGTATTAACAGCTCTGTTTCTATCTTTGCAGATGACACCAAGCTTTGTAGCACGGTACAGTCTATAGAGGATGTGCATAAGTTACAAGATGACTTGGATAGACTAAGTGTCTGGGCATCCACTTGGCAAATGAGGTTTAACCCCTTAAGGACCGGGGTTTTTTCCGTATTTGCATTTTCGTTTTTTGCTCCTTGCCTTTAAAAAATCATAACTGTTTCAATTTTGCACCTAAAAATCCATATGATGGCTTATTTTTTGCGCCACCAATTCTACTTTGTAAGGACGTCAGTAATTTTGCCCAAAAATCTACAGTGAAACGGAAAAAAAAATCATTGTGCGACAAAATTGAAAAAAAAAACGCCGTTTTGTAACTTTTGGGGGCTTCCGTTTCTACGTAGTACATTTTTCGGTAAAAATGACACCTTATCTTTATTCTGTAGGTCCATACGATTAAAATGATACCCTACTTATATAGGTTTGATTTTGTCGGACTTCTGGAAAAAATCATAACTACATGCAGAAAAATGTATACGTTTAAAATTGTCATATTCTGACCCCTATAACTTTTTTATTTTTCCGTGTATGGGGCGGTATGAGGGCTCATTTTTTGCGTCGTGATCTGAAGTTTTTAACGGTACCATATTTACATTGATAGGACTTATTGATCCATTTTTTATCCATTTTTAAATGATATAAAAAGTGACCAAAAATGCACTATTTTGGACTTTGGAATTTTTTTTGCGCGCACGCCATTGACCGAGCGGTTTAATTAATTAGATATTTTTATAATTCGGACATTTCCACACGCATTTCCAAATCATCTTTATTCACTTTTTTTTCCACTTTTTTTTGCAGTGTTATAGGTACCATATATGGCCTTGGAAGCAGCAGCCTGACATTGCATGCTATTCTGAAGTCTGTGATCTACAAGTACACCCAGATCCTTCTCTACCAGTGACTCTGCCAGTTTAATCCCCCCTAAGACATATGACACATGAATGTTATTTGTGTGTCATATGTCTTAGGGGGGATTCAACTGGCAGAGTCACTGGTAGAGAAGGATCTGGGTGTACTTGTAGATCACAGACTTCAGAATAGCATGCAATGTCAGGCTGCTGCTTCCAAAGCCAGCAGGATATTGTCATGTATCAAAAGAGGTATGGACTCAAGGGACAATCACAGCAATCAGGGGGCGGGGCCAGCCAGGGGCGTCCTGCTGCCGATGTCTGTGATGATCAGCTGTCTATGACAGCTGATGTCACTTCTCTGTCACAGTGTGTTTACATGCTTTTACAATTTAGCTTCAGGACGAGCTGGCTCGTCCTTCATCGGCAACCAGTTAAATGTCTGTGAAGCATTAACCTGTCTCTAAGACCTTTTTTAAAACACATATATTACATATCAAAAATTAATCATGAAGACATTATTTACTACACTATGTTCAGATAAAAGGTTACAGTAAGTAAATTCCTTGAATAAGACTAATGTTTTATACTAGCACAAATTTTAGTGTTCACAAAGTTTTCTGCTTCAGTGTTCTTAGATTTTTTAGTCAGATGTTTGTCTGGTACTAAAGTAGTATTTTTAGAAGCAAGTTTTTAAACATTTGTTGACAAATATACCAAATGTATGCAAAGACTTAATATTTACAATGTTAACCCATTATTTTCAAGACTTCTGCAATTCCTATGGGCCAAATCGTTATTAATAGCAATCCATTTGTGCCTAAGCACTTCTTGTAGCACAATTTCAGTGTTTTTGTCTACCCGCTTTTTGAGGATTGGCCACAGGTTCATGCGAGAAAATTTGTGTCACTTATTTACACGGCTGCAAAAATGTGTCTGATCGTTTTTTACATATTGGGTGCACAGACAACCATTTTTTCATAGTTTTAAATAGAATACATTAAAAGATAAATGTTATGAAGAAAAACGTATCCCCTATCTGAAGGTCCAAGTGCTGGGGCCCCCTACGATCTCCCGTTTGGAGCCCCGGTTCTACAGCCCAGGAGCACGTCACGACCCCTGCCAAAAGCGGAGGCCTCCATCCCCCCTCCATAAAGCTCTATGGGAGAGCCAAAAATTGCTGAACGGCTCTCCCATGGAGCTTTATGGAGGGGGCATGGGCGCTCCGGGCAGGGGTCGTCATGCGCTAATGTGCAGGAGAACTGGGGCTCCAAACAGAAGATTGCGGGGGGTCCCAGTGCTCCTTCGGAAAGGGTATAAGTTTTTCTTCATGATACTTGTCCTTTTATGTTAAAAAAACACAATTTCGCAGACACACTTTTATTAATAAAATATGCTTTTTATAAATAAAAAAATACAGTGTGAACCTAGCCTAAGTTTTTTAATATGCCCATGCTATATAATCTTACAATAATAACTGCATTAATATTTTTTTGTTTATTTAATAATATTTATGTCCAGTTTCTCCAAATATCAATATAGGTTTTTCCAATATTTATTTCCAATTTCAATACAAAAAATACAATAATTATTCACTGTATAGCATACAAAAAAGTAATTGGCGGCAGCATGAGTTGGCGGCAGCATGAGGAGACCATATAGTGGAGAAATGACACAGCCTGGAGTTGACCACAGCATGAGGAGAACATATAGTGGCTGAATGACACAGCCTGGAGTTGTCAGCAGCATGAGGAGACCATTTAGTGGTTGAATGACACAGCGTGGAGGTGGCGGGAGCATGAGGAGACCATATAGTGGCTGAATGACCCAGCCTGGAGGTGGCAACAGCCTGGCGAGACCATAGGGCTTCACAATTAAAAAGATTTTTTAACAGTTAAATTGAAGATTTCAAATTAATTAACCTAAAAAGTTTTATTTAATGTGCCAGCAGCATGAGGAGACCACATGGCAGTACAGTGACACAGCCTGGAGGTGGTGGAAGCGTGAGGAGACCATATAGTGGCTAAATGACACAGCCTGTAGTTGGCGGCAGCATGAGGAGACCATTTAGGGGAAAAATGACACAGCCTGGAGTTGGTCGCAGCATGAGGAGAACATATAGTGGCTGAATGACACAGCCTGGAGGTGGCGGAAGCATAAGGAGACCATATAGTAAAAGAATGAGACAGCCTGGCTGGAGACTTTAACAGGAACAAAATGGTACACCACTTAGATGTACGCACAGGTATATGCTTTTAGTGCTCTGCTCACCCTAACTGGCTGGCTACTATTAGCTTTTCAGTTGTTGTACACAACAGTACTGCAGCACACAGTGGCTGTGTACTACACCCAAAATTTCACTTTCTCTCTCAATCTCCCTCCCTTCCCTATCAGTGCTTCTAGGCTGGATTTGGGCTTGAGGTGAATCACTGCTGTAAAAAAAGCTTTTCTATGCATCACACTGCTCTCTGTCCCTCTCTGCAATAGAAGGCTGATGTGACTGGGAGGTGAATCGCTGCTATAAAAATGCTTTTCTGTGCAACACACACTGCTGTCTGTCCCTCTATCTCTGTAATAGAACGCTGATGTGACTGGCCGCAAGATGGCTGCCGATTATACAGGGCTGTGACATCACAGGGGTGGCTGGCTGCTGATACTCTGCATACTGCATGTGATTCAGGGTCATGCCGCCTACCCGCCTTGCCTTCCCACCTTCCCAGGATTCCTTGCCCCATGTGCTCACATGTGGATCTGCCATTTTAGATGCCCGGCCCCTGGCGCCGGGACTGCACTAAATGGAGTTTAATGAAGCGATTTGCGCGATTGAATCACGGCAATATTCAAATTTGTTATGAGTCAAATTTTTCCTGAAATTCGAAACGAATTCCCATTTGTCAGATTCAATTTGCTCAACCCTAGTCACAATCTTCACTCTATAATAAAAGGAAGACTGACAGCACTCGGATCCATAGAAAGTTCATAGGCTTATAGGATAAAAATAATGACGTATTATCTATAAAAATATAAATCACATTATTGAATGTGGCTATAACCTTCTCTTACAAGCATGAATGCACCAGGTGGCAAATTCAATACCGCAATAAAATGTGGAATTAAAATAGATAAATTGTGCAACTTGGCTTTTATATGTGAAAAGTAAGGCTCATTTTTATCAGATAATCACAGTGCTCTTCACAATGACTGCATTTTCACATTGTCTGTTTCCACAAATTGGACCCGATTCAAAACCAAAGGAAAATGTTTATTATTGTCTTCAAAACTTGGCATCCTTTAATATACGAAGGAAGAATGATGTAAGAGTTAATACAAACTCATAAAAAAATTAGCACATTTTTTTTACATTTCCTTGATTTATATAGGATTGGGATACTATCACATGCTACCACACTAGCAAACCATGTGATCAACAAATAAGATAAATAATATAATTTGTTACTTTGTCAAGTTATGCGTTAGGGTTTCTTTACACATGGAAAAAATGTCAGCTGATTGTGGTGAATAAAATAAATTTTTTACAAATGTTTTTGCCATTTATAGATTATATAAAAGCTGTAGCTGTAAATGCAATATAATCATATTTTTTGTGTGTCATCATACCCTTAGACATGTTTTTGGCCATTAGTTACAGGATCTATGTTGCAATCAAAAATGCAAGAATGTTGAATGTTCTATTACTGTTTTAGAGAAAAAGCTTTTATGTAAATAAATTATATAAGTTAAGGGAGGCAAACTAAGTAATTTGGGGAAGGAGAATGAAACAAATCAGTCTCTATCATGGACTGTCATAATTTTTCATTCATTTACAGTTAACAGCTCACCTTTGCCATTTTCCATTTCATTTACTCCTTAATTTATCTATTTAGCCTTGTTCATACAGTGACATTTTAGCAGTTTAAATGTGCTGTTGTTAGACCAGATAGATTAGGCTGTGATCACTGTTGTCATTTTTCCTTTTTTCAAACATTTCTAACTGAAATAGACATCTGGATGTAGCTTTTCTGCCAACATCTAACACCCACATAATTATGGCATATGCACACTGTAGATCGATGTATATAGGGTGTGTATGGTCTTTTAATACTGAGCCTACCAGCCAATGTGTGATGTTTATTTTAAAAAAATAATTTTCCTCTAAAAACAATTGGATAAATTTATCAAAACCTGTGCATCCTGGATCACACCGCAATTTGTGATCTGTTTACCATGTCTCCATATGCTGTTATAAACATTATGTGGTATATGGAAGTGCGGTTTTCTCTCTAAAAACAATGCTTCTAGGTAGGTTTATCAATTTGGTTTGTTAAATGTGTATCTCCCTATGCTTTTTTATGGCAATATATGAATCCAGAACCATAGGAAGATGCACTGAAGGGTTAAAAGTTAAAACCGAGCTATAATACAGAAAGGTGCTTGAATTAGTTAGCTTTCTAATTATTGTAATATATATACAGTACAGACCAAAAGTTTGGACTCACCTTCTCATTCAGAGTTTTCTTTATTTTCGTGACTATGGAAATTGAAGGCATCAAAACTATGAATTAACACATGTGGAATTATATACATAACAAAAAAGTGTGAAACTACTGAAAATATGTCATATTCTAGGTTCTTCAAAGTAGCCACCTTTTGCTTTCATTACTGCTTTGCACACTCTTGGCATTCTCTTGTTGAGCTTCAAGAGGTAGTCACCTGAAATGGTTTTCACTTCACAGGTGTGCTGGTGTGGTGGAGGAGGTGTGATGGTGTGAGGGTGCTTTGCTGGTGACACTGTTGGGGATTTATTCAAAATTGAAGGCATACTGAACCAGCATGGCTACCATAGCATCTTGCAGCGGCATGCTATTCCATCTGGTTTGCGTTTAGTTGGACCATCATTTATTTTTCAACAGGACAATGACCCCAAACACACCTCTAGGCTGTGTAAGGGCTATTTGACCAAGAAGGAGAGTGATGGGGTGCTGCGCCAGATGACCTGGCCTCCACAGTCACCGGACCTGAACCCAATCGAGATGGTTTGGGGTTGAGCTGGATCGCAGAGTGAAAGCAAAAGGGCCAACAAGTGCTAAGCATCTCTGGGAACTCCTTCAAGACTGTAAGAAGACCATTTCAGGTGACTACCTCTTGAAGCTCATCAAGAGAATGCCAAGAATGTGCAAAGGAGTAATCAAAGCAAAAGGTGGCTAGAACCTAGAATATGACATATTTTCAGTTGTTTCACACTTTTTTTGGTTATGTCTGTAATTCCACATGTGTTAATTCATAGTTTTGATGCCTTCAGTGTGAATCTACAATTTTCATAGTCATGAAAATAAAGAAAACGATATATAATTATTATTTTTTTTTTTTTAATAGCCTAGCCATACAGATATTAGGTTACATTAATAAGATGTGTAAATAAAAGTTATAATCATAGAATTAGAGTAAGCACATACCTATGCGTAAGTCTTCTCTGACTGACACATATCGCTGTCTCCTGATCCTGAGCGATGCATACTTTATGCCGATTACACTTAATTTTTAAACAAGGGTCTTTTGCTGGATCCAAAGCTGAAAAGAAAGAAATAGCCTATTTAAAACTGCAAGTAAAATAAGTCTTATAAATATTATTCATTTTATGAATTATCCATACATTTTAAACATTTAAATATGTGTAGCAGTAGGAATGCAAACCAAACTCAAGTCAGATAAGTCATTCATGAGCCAATAATTCTCTGCATATTTACAAGATTATTCCTGGCAGAGAGCCTGTTTAAAAGTTCCTATGCATTCAAAACATTTTTGTTGGGATTTGTGGGTGAATTAGTAGTTTTTAACCCCTTAAGGACGGAGCATTTTTCTGTTTTTCCACTTTCGTTTTTTCTTCCTTACCTTTTAAAAATCATAACCCTTTCAATTTTGCACTTAAAAATCCATGTGATGGATTATTTTTTGCGCCACCAATTCTACTTTGTAATGACATCTGTCATTTTATCCAAAAATCTACAGCAAAACGGAAAAAAAATTATTGTGCGACAAAATGGAAGAAAAAACGCCTTTTTGTAAATTTTGGGGGCTTTCGTTTCTATGCAGTACATTTTTCGGTAAAAATTACACCTTATCTTTATTCTGTAGGTCCATATGGCTAAAATGATACCCTACTTATATAGGTTTGATTTTGTCATACTTCTGAAAAAAAACATAACTACATGCAGGAAAATTTATACATTTAAAATTGTCCTATTCTGACCCCTATAACTTTTTTTTTCCACATACGGGGCGGTATGAGGGCTCATTTTTTGCGCCGTGATCTGAAGTTTTTAGCGGTACCATTTTTGTTTTGATCAGACTTTTTGATTGCTTTTTATTCATTTTTTTATGGTATAAAAAGTGACCAAAAATACGCTGCTTTGGACTTTGGAATTTTTTTTGTGCGTACGCCATTGACCATGCGGTTTAATTAACTATATATTTTTATAGTTCGGACATTTAAGCACGCGGTGATACCACATATGTTTATTTTTATTTTTATTTACACAGTTGTTTTTATGGGAAAAGGGGGGTGATTCAAACTTTTATTAGGGAAAGGGTTAAATGATCTTTATTAACTTTTTTTTTAAACTTTTTTTTTGCAGTGTTATAGCCCCCACGGCATAAGCGTGGGTCCTGGTTGCTTATAGCAACCGGGACCCACCGGGAATGATGCACGCTCACCTCGTGAGCATGCATTATATTTGGGGATGCACATATGGACGTTCATAAACGTCCATATGTGCCAAGGGGTTAAATTAATGAGTTAAACTATTTTAGCTATATAGCTAATAGTAAGTGATTCAGTTATTCAGTATGACATGCAGATCAGAGGCATTGCTATTGACTGTCGCCGAGCGGTACAATGACTGATCCTAGAGGTGGCAATAGTATGAGGAGACCATATAGTGGTTGAATGACACAGCCTGATGTTGGCGGCAGCATGAGGAGACTACCTAGTGACTGAATGAAACAGCCTGAAGTTGGCGGCAGCATGAGGATACCACATAGTGGCTAAATGACACAGCCTGAAGTTCGCAGAAGCATGAAGAGACCACATAGTGGCTGAATGACACAGCCTGGAGTTGGTGGCAGCATATAGTGGCTAAATGACACTTCATCTAGTTTGAGGTAGCATAAGGAGAACATATAGTGGCTGAATGACACAGCCGGGAGGTGGCGGAAGCATGAGGAGACCATATAGTGCCTGAGTGACACAGCATGGAGGTGGCGGCTGCAAGAGGAGACCATATAGAGGCTGAATGACATAGCGTGGAGGCGGCGGCAGCATGAGGAGAACATATAGTGGCTGAATGACACAGCATGGAGTAGGCGGCAGCATGAGGAGACCACATAGTTGCTAAATGACACAGCCTGGAGTTGGCGGCAGCATATAGTGGCTGAATGACACAGCCTGGAGTCTGTGGCAGCATAAAGAGAACATATAGTGGCTGAATAACAGAGCCTGGAGGTGGCCGCAGCATGAGGAGACCATATAGTGCCTGAATGACACAGTGCTGAGGTGGCGGCAGCATGAGGAGACCATATAGTGGCTGAATTACACAGTGTGGAGGTGGCAGCAGCATGAGAACATATAGTGGCTTAATGACACAGCCTGAAGTTGGTGGCAGCATGAGGAGACCACATACTGCCTGAATGACACAGCCTGGAGTTGGCAGCAGCATATAGTAGCTGAATGACACAGCCTGGAGTTTGCGGTAGCATGAGGAGAACATATAGTGGCTGAATGACACAGCCTGGAGGTGGCGGAAGCATGAGGAGACCATTTGGTGGCTGAATGACATAAGGTGGAAGGAAACAACGTATGGTCCGTTGTAACGATTGGGGGTAAAAACTTCCACTGTAAGGCCCGACTCTCGCATTATTAATAATTCCCTTCTTGCCAAGTGTTACAAGAGTTACTTGCCCTTATAAGGGCGGCCCCCCACTGGAAACTCTCCCTATTTCTCCCTATTTACACCCTTTTCCCAGGGTTTTTAGGTAGAAATAGGGTTTGGTTCCTGTGCGGGACCACCCTTTTTAAGAGGAGTAACACTTTCCTCAAAAAGGTGGAAGGGAACAACGTATTGTCCATTGTAGCAGGTGGGGGTGAAAACTTCCCCTGTAAGGCCCTACTCTTGTCCTATTAATTCTCTTCTTGGCAAGTGTTACTCACTCTAAAAAGGGCGGCCCCACACAGGAAACTCTCTCTTTTTCCACCTAAAAACCCTGGGAAATGTCAGGTATGTAGGGGTAACAGTTGCCAAAAAGGGAATTAATAATGTGAGAGTAGGGCCTTACAGGGGAAGTTTTTACCCCGACCGGTTGCAATGGACCATGAATTGTTCGCTTCCAGCTTTGCATCACATCAATACTTGGTGGTGTAGGTGGCACATGGTGTTTTTTGCACACCTTTCCTTTTGTTTGATTTAAAAAAAATGGATACATTTATTTTATCCTAAGAATATAATTAATAGTTACGTTTTATGTAATGCATATCCTCAATACTTGTGGTCTGATGCGGAGGAATGCCTGTAACTGGGGAGCAGCACCTTAAATATGTTTAGCACTATCCATATTTGTGAAGTGTTGGTGTGGCACCATGGTTAATCTACTCTGATGCATCAGGCATTGGTGGGTGGAAATCCTGGCTGATCCATGCCTGATTCATCTTCACAAAGGTCAGTCTCTTCATATTTTTCGCAAACAGATGAGTTCTCCTTGGGGTTACTATGGCCCCTGCCAAACTAAACACCCACTCTGATGGTACACTACTGGCTGGGCAGGACAGCTTCTCTAGGGAAAACTCTGCTAGTTGCGGCCACAAATCAAGTTTGGCTGTCCAGAAGTCCTGCAGATTTTCAAGGTGTGTTGCTGCTGATGAGTTGCTTCCCTATGTGGGAGAAGAAAGCTACTCATCATGGACTGTAGACTCAGGCTGTTGCTGATGGAGCTGGTACTGCTTCTGCCACCCCACCCCTCCCCTCCCCAGCAGCCATGGCAGTGGAAGGTGAGCAGAGAGGGCCCCCCGAGTCAGACCTGTGAGAGGATGGACGATGATCAGATCGGCCAACTGACTACGTAGGATGTCTCTATGGTAGGTCAGTTTGTCCTCCCTCTCAGTGGGTGTAAAAAAGGCCCCCATTTTGTGCCGGTAGCGAGGGTCCAATAAGGGGGAGATCCAGAAGTCATCCCGCTGCCGAATCGTGACAATTTGGCGGTCACTACACAAGCAAGTGAGCATGCATTGTGCCATTTGTGCAAGTGACTCGGAGGGACTCCCTGCCTCCATCTCCACATTGTGTCTCGGTCCTCTGTCTCGCCTTCCTCATAACCCTCTAGCTGCTCCTGCTCCTCCTCTCCTGTCAGATGACTAGAAAAATCGCCCATATTGCGAAACCTAAACTGTGCTCCACTGTGCCTCTCCCCCTCCTCCTCCAGTTCAGCCCCAACAGGGCTCATGTGGCCATGAGATGTAGGTGCCATGTCTCCAGTGCCCTGACCAGCCATTGTTTCCAACATGTGTTTTAGTAGATAAAGCAGTGGAATGATGTTGTTCATCCTGTAATCCTGGCGACTGACTAATAATGTGGCTTCCTCAAAGGGCCCTAGCAAATGGCAGGTGACATGTATGAGCTGCCACTGGTTGACATTGAAGTTACACAGTGGAGTTCCCCTATCCGCTTGAATCTTCAAGAAATCGGGGATGGCTTTTTTCGGTACGTCTAATCGGTCCAACATATGGAGGGTGGAATTCCAACGTGTGGAAACGTCGCAAATAAGACTATGTTGGGGGATGTCGTTCTGACGCTGCAGCTCAAGGAGGGTGTGTTTTGCAGTGTACCAGTGGCTGAAGTGCATGCAAAGTTTCTTTCCCATTGTTAGGATGTCTTGCAGATGGGAGGAACACTTCAGGAACCGCTTGACAACCAGATTGAACACGTTTGCCATGGGTGATGCAGAAGGCTGGACCACCACATAGGAACCATGGTTCTCACAGGCCTCTTTATGGTGACGCATTGTGACCCTGGCCACGCTTCCCCTTCTTGCATGTTGCCAGGTTAACATCTTCCGGATGCTTGATGAAAAACTGCACACTGCCGATTAGCTCATTTTCCCAAAAACAGTCCGCAATGATTGACTGCTACTGCCCCCGAGTCTAGGAACCTTGGTTTCACTTCCTCCCGGGAAGGTAGCCTGCTCGAAGCAGGTGGTCTACGCCGGGCACGTTTGGCTCCAGACTTTCCACTTCTGCCACCATGCTGACTGTCAACTATGCTACCACCTTGCTGCCTCAGCTGCTGCCTCACGGGCAACCCTCTTCTGCTGATGATGATGAAGCCCCTTCTGCACCCAGCTCCCAAGTGCGATCGGCTTCATCATCATCATCACTTTGTGTGTGCACGTCACGATGTCCTCCTCAGTTTCCTCAACAGTGTCAGCTTCAGGAGCCTGAACGCTTGCAACATCACCTTCCACGCCACTCTCCTCATCACTACTTGCCCACCTAGCAGAGGAAGCAGCGATGTCTCCTCTACTTCTTGGCTGGGCAGTAGCTGCTGACTGTCTAGTAGATCATCCTCACTAAATAGTGGAGCTGAACTCACAGCATAACATATTTCTGTGAGGGAGGGAACAGCATAGGACAGGGACTGCTCCCGAGCAATGCCAATTGAGTGTTATGTCTGAGAATCCCAATGACTGTTGACTGGGAGTGTCAGATGTCACTTATGATGAAGTGGATGACCGTGTTAACTAATCAATAACGGCAGATGGGTTGCTGGTTAAGACACGGCCGCTAGCTGATACCAGGAGCTCAGGCCTCTTGCTGCAACTTCTGCTGCCATTCGCCCCTAGTCTGCTGCAACCTCTGCCTGATGAATTTAGGCCTCTGCCATTCCTCTATGCACTTCCTGGTACCTCTCTGCCTGACAGTGCATATATGAGGGGAGTACAATACGCTCCACTACGCTTAAAACAGTATTTGTCTACAACACCAGCAGGTGTGTACTTTTGCCAGGCCTTTCACAGTATCTAGGCCCTTAAGACTTTAACAGGAATAAAATGGTACACCACTTAGATGTACGTATATGGTATGCACTTATGAAGGGAGGAAAATGCGCTCCAGTACGCTTAAAACAGTATTTGTCTACAACACCAGCAGGTATGTACTTTCACCTGGCATTTCACAGTATCTAGGCCCTTAAGACTTTAACAGGAACAAAATGGCACACCACTTAGATGTACGCACGGGTTACACTTAATAGAGGACAATATGCTTTTAGTGCTATGCTCATCCTAACTGGCCGGCTACTATTAGCTTTTCAGTTGTTGTACACACCAGTGCTGCAGCACACAGTCACTGTGTACTACACCCAAAATTCTCGCTCAATCTCACTCCCTTCCCTATCAGTGCTTCTAGGCTTGATTTGGGCTTGAGGTGAATCACTGCTGTAAAAGCTTTTCGGTGCAACACACTGCTCTCTGTCCTCTCTGCAATAGAACGCTGATGTGATTGGGAGGTGAATCGCTTCTGTAAAAATGCTTTTCTGTGCAAAACACAATGCTCTATGTCCCTCTCTCTCTGCAATAGAATGCTGATGTGACTCAGAGGTGAAGCGCTGTTGTTAAAATGCTTTTCTGTGCAACACACTGCTCTCTGTCCCTCTCTGCAACAGAACGCTGATGTGACTGGGAGGTGAATCGCTTCTGTAAAAATGCTTTTCTGTGCAACACACACTGCTCTCTGTCCCTCTCTCTCTGCAATAGAATGCTGATGTGACTCAGAGGTGAATCACTGTTGTAAAAATGCTTTTCTGTGCAATGCACACTGCTGTCTGTTCCTCTCTTTCTCTCTGCAATCAAAGGCTGAAGTGACTGGCAGCAAGATGGCTGCCGATTATATAGGGCTGTGATATCACAGGGGCGGCTTACTGCTGATAGGCTGCATGCTGCACGTGATTCAGGGTCATCCTGCCGACCCTTGTTCCTGCCTTTCCAGGATTCCTTGTACCATGTCCTCACACGTGGATCCGCCATTTTAGATGCCCTGGAGCCTGGACCGCACTAAATGGAGTTTAATGAAGCGATTTGCACGATTGAATCACGGTGATATTCTCATTCGTTGCGAATCCAATTTTTCAGGAAATTCCTAAAGTATTCGGATTTGTCATATTTGATTTGCTAATCCCTAAACAAAACCAATGCAAAAATAATACCATTAACTCATATACAGTGCCTAAAGAGTCAAAAGAATTTAAGACAGTAAACCATAAATACTTTCCAATATCTGTGGTCTTTATAATTAGCAATTTTGTAAGCCACAGATGAAAAGATGGAAGTTTGAAATTTTTTGCGAAGAACTGGGCCATATTTCCCATTAGGCACCTATGTGTCTGTGTCAAGGGCAACAGTGTTAAGGGGGCAACATTTCAGTGAGAATAAAGAATGCTAAATAATTTTGATCATTTTAGCTGTGAAATTTACCTGTATTTTTGCAGTCACAGAATGCTCATACATTGTGGATTTGTGATTGATTTCACCGCTTTCTGTGTATAGGAGTGATACCCATGATAAATCTTCACTAAAATGCACATGTAATACATGTGGTTTTTGCTGCTTATTTATGACAAAGCTGCTTGAAAAATATTGTGAGGCATGTGTAATCCCAACAATGGTGGTGGGGAGTGTTCAGACTGAGTGCCTAGGTTAGTACAAGTTTTAGATATGGCTGTGGCAACCTGGGTGATAGAGCAGGTCAGAAATAGGGAATTCTGTTTCCACACTGCAAAAGGAATTTCTTAAATGTGAGCAAATGGAAGTAACAAACTTGTGTCAAATATGACTATTTCATGACATTGTAGAACTCGTCAATAGTTAGCATAGATATGGTTAATACCCAGGCAAATACTCTAAGAGGTTTTTAGGCATATCTCGTTTGTAAAAGAAAAAAATGTGCCTGCAAAATAGTGTCTGCATTTTAAAAAATTTTTACATAATACAATGTGCTCTATCTAAGTCTATGGGTAAATGGTTGTCTGTGCACACAATGGCCCTTATTTACTAACTCTTCATTTTACTAAGAAAACCCCAAAAAGGGGCATGACCATCGGGAAAAGGGAGCGTGGTCACCGAAAAGGGGCTTGTCCCCACATTTAAAAAAAACATATTTACTAAGGTTTCCACAAAATATGTGGTGGATTTCAGCTGAGGAAATCCCTACAGATCAGATCATGTGTAAAAAAAAAGCAAAATGTAGGGTAAGTGGAAAATGTAGGGAAACCTTAGTAAAAACTATGGAAAAAAAATTGTAGGGAATTAAAACCCATAAAGAAATCTATATTCCACTCTTAGTAAATCAGGGCCAATGTGTAAAAATACAGAACCACTTTTTACAGCTACCGTATTTATCGGCGTAAAACACACATTTTGTAGGCTAAAGTTTTTAGCCTAAAGTCTATCTGCATGTTATACTTAAAGTTTCTGGCGGGCGCTTGAAATCATTGAACTGCAGTGGCTACTGCGGGCCCTGAGTCCTGCTGCCGCTGCCCGATTCCCTCCCCGTCCCCAGTTTTATAGTTACATGTCCTGAGGACCGCGCTCCTTCAGGCCCCGGCGGAATCCTGAGCTGCACAATGACAAGTGACGTCCTCAACGTGACATCACTTGTCAGTGCGTGGTGCACAGTGACATCTCAGGATGCCGCCGGAGCCTGAAGGAGTGCGCTCCCCAGGACATGTAACTATAAAACCAGGGAAAGGGAGGGAATCGGGCAGCGGCAGGAGGACTCTGGTAAAAAAAAAAAACTTTTTACCCAAATTTCCTTGGAAAAAAGATGGTGCATGTTATAGGCAGGTGCGTGGTATACCCTGATAAATACGGTAATTAAATAAGTGACTTAATTAGGCTGTCTTCACATATGCCCGGCATCTGGTATAGATGAACTCAACCTAGATCCCAAAGAAACCGATGCCCTAACTTATGACAACATGGATCAGTTGTCATCAGTTGTATGGCATCTGGCATCCATTGTTTCTGGACACCCGACAAGCAAGCTGCATTACACTGTCGGGTCCCTTTCGGCGTGTCCAACCATCCGGTGTAAAAATTGAGATGCTGGATTATTGTGAACTGTCCCATTCAAATGAATGTGATGAGTCCTAGCATCAGTTTCCCTCCAGTGCACGTTGGAGGAAAATTATATGGGACAACTGATATATGTGAACCCAGCCTTACACGACTGTTAAAAATGTGTCTGTATTATTACATATTGTGTGCACAGACAACCACTTTCCCATAAACCTACATAGAGCACATTAATGTTATAAAATGCATTTTTACAAATAAAATATCATTGAAAAAAACACTGTGTGAACATTGTGTAACATCTACTGTAATACACAGTTAAAAAAATTTAAATAAGTGATGAACTGAAAAAGAAATGAAATAACAAATAAATATTTAAAAAGAAAAATTTTATTTAAATATTTTAAATATGTAAAAAAAGATAGGAATCAAGCTATGCCAAATTTCCCTTGTTCTGGCGTGATAGCATCAACACGATCCTTTTTACACTCAGGTAATAATTTTACCTAACTGATGCATCGCTGTTGTAATTCATTTTTAATGTAAAATCTGTTGTTCAATATTTCATTTTGTAAAGGAAAAACAAGCGTTCTTCACAACATAACTGCAAGATAATATATCTATATGCAAATACTCTTGATATAATGAAGTATTCTATTAAATATTAATCTTTTAATTTTGTAAAATTTTATAGAAAAGTGTTATTATCTTTCTAAATGCAATTACCTATTCAGTTAACTTAGTCATGAATTAAAGAAGATATGACCCTTCAAGTCACCCCAGTTGAATAAAGTATTACTTTTAAAGCAGACTGAAACATAAAATAATTCTGATTTTAGCAGTCCTATAGTTATTTTTTTCCTTACTTGCCCATTATTCATATACAATGTTCAGTAAAAAAACAATTAACAACATTACAGGATTAGGCAATGTATTTTGAGCCTAATTTCAGTTTTTTTTTCCTATTCACACACAGATTTTCATACACTTATTGCTCTTGGTCTACTTTGTAGCCGTTTATGGCTCAAAAATTGTTGTGAACATAATCTTATACACATGGGTCAGAATGATTGGGTTTTGCAATGTTACACGTAAAGATATGTACAAAGGTTTATATGTGGAGGTGTATGACTCTGATCCAAGCACTAAAATTCTGTAGATCATTATTTGATACTTCTAGCAAGATAAAAGACTTATCTTCCTTTGACATCAGATGAGCGAGTAAACAACATACATTTTTATTACAGATCAATAAGTTAGACGCTAAGGAAAATACAACACTATACTTTATCTGCCATTAAAAAATATGAGATGTCAGATAATCAGAAGTTTTCATTATATCAGTTTATTTTTTACTTTAACCCCTTAAGGACACAGGGCGTACAGGTACACCCTGACATCCTGGTACTTAAGCACTCAGGTCATACCTGTATGCCCTGGTCCCATTTACTGTGTTTAAACCATTCTCACCAGTGGAGAACGGGTTAAACTCGTGGGTCCTGGTTGCTATGGGCAGCCAGGATCCACAACTAATGCCGGGCACCGCCGATCGCATCGGCATTAACCCTTCTAACAAGATATAAGACTTATCTTCCTTTGACATCAGATGAGCGAGTAAACAACATACATTTTTATTACAGATCAATAAGTCAGGGGGTAAGAAAAGTACAAAACTATACTTTATTTGCCATTAAAAAATATGAGATGTCAGAGAACCATAAATTTTCATTATATCAGTTTCTTTTTTACGTTAACCCCTTAAGGACGCAGGGCATACAGGTACGCCCTGACTAGAGATGAGCACATTTTTATTTTTTTTATTCGGCCAATTCGCCAAATTTTCAGAAATGTTTTCCCAATTCATTTGAGTTGAATCTCTATTAAAAACTGCTATTTCTGGCCTATATAGAGCCTCAATAGGGGTGTAGAAGACTCTGTCTTGCTGTAATACACATTGGGTGTGTGCTGAGTTAGTGAAATAATACTGTTATTCAGTATGACATGCAGATTAGAGGTGTCCCTTTTAGAATAATTGTCGAAGAGTGGCACAGTGACAGAGCCAGGAGGGGGCATCAGTATGAGGAGACCATATAGTGGCTGAATGACACAGTGTGAAGGTGGCGGCAGCAGGAGACCATATAGTGCCTGAATGACACAGCGTGGAGGTGGCGGCAGCATCAAGAGACCATATAGTGGCTGAATGGCCCAGCCTGGATGTGGCAACAGCCTGACGAGACCATAGGGCCTCACAATTGAAAAGATTAAAGATATATTTTAACATTTAAATTGAAGATTTCAAAACTAAAAAGTTTTATTGAATATGCCAGCAGCATGAGGAGACCACATGGGGGTACAGTGACACAGCCTGGAGGTGGTGGAAGCATGAGGAGACAATATAGTGGCTGAATGACACAATGGTACACCACTTAGATGGACATACGTGGTATGCACTTATGAGGGGAGTACAATGCACTCCAGTACGCTTAAAACAGTATTTGTCTACAACACCAGCAGGTGTGTACTTTTGGCTGGCCTTTCACAGTAACTAGGCCCTTAGGACTACAACAAGAACAAAATGGTACACCACTTAGATGTACATATGTTGTATGCACTTATGAGGGGAGTAACATGTGCTCCACTACGCTTAAAACAGTATTTGTCTAGAACAGGAGCAGATGTGTACTTCTGGCTGGCCTTTCACAGTAACTAGGCCCTTAAGACTTTAACAGGAACAAAATGGTACACCACTTAGATGTACATATGTGGAATGCACTTATGAGGGGAGTAAATGCGCTCCAGTATGCTTAAAACAGTATTTTTCTACAACACCAGCAGGTGCGTACTTTTAACTGGCCTTTTACAGAAACTAAGCCCTTAGGACTATAACCTGAACAAAATGGCACACCACTTAGATGTACGTACGGGCAATGCACTTATGTGGGGAGTACAATGCACTCCAGTATGATTAAAACAGTATTTGTCTATAACACCAGCAGGTGTGTACTTTTGCCTGGCCTTTCACAGTATCTAGGACCTTAAGTTTTTAACAGGAACAAAATGGTACACCACTTAGATGTACGTACCTTTGTATGCACTTATGAGGGGAGTAAAATGTGCTCCACTATGCTTAAAACAGTATTTGCTTAGAACAGCAGCAGGTGTGTACTTCTGGCTGGCATTTCACAGTAACTAGGCCCTTAAGACTTTAACAGGAACAAAATGGTACACCACTTAGATGTAAATACATGGTTTGCACTTATGAGGGGAGTAAAATGTGCTTTACTATGCTTACAACAGTATTTGTCTAGAACAGCAGCAGTTGTGTACTTCTGGCTGGCCTTTCACAGTAACTAGGCCCTTAAGATTTTAACAGTAACAAAATGGTACACCACTTAGATGTACGTACGTGGTATGCACTTATGAGGGGAGAACAATGAACTCCAGTAAGCTTAAAATAGTATTTGTCTACAACACCAGCAGGTGTATACTTTTGGCTGGCCTTTCACAGTAAGTAGGCACCTAGGACTATAACAGGAACAAAATAGTACACAGATTAGATGTACATACGTGGTATGCACTTATGAGGGGAGTACAATGTGCTTCAGTAAACTTAAAAAAGTATTTTTCTACAACACCAGGAGGTGTGTACTTTTGGCTGGCTTTTCACAGCAGCTAGGTCCTTTGGACTTTAACAGGAACAAACTGGTGCACCACTTAGATGTACGTACGTGATATGCACTTATGAGGGGAGTACAATGTGCTCCACTATGCTTAAAACAGTATTTGTCTACAACACCAGCAGGTGTGTACTTTTGGCTGGCCTTTCATAGTAACTAGGCCCTTAGGACTATAACAGGAACAAAATGGTACACCACTTAGATGTATGTACAGCAGCAGGTGTGTACTTTTGCCTGGCCTTTCACAGTAACTAGGCCATTAAGATTTTAACAGGGACAAAATGGTACACCACCTATGTACACACAGGTCAATACGCTCCACTACATAACCAGTATTAGGCAATAACAGCAGGTGATTGTGGCTTTTAGTTCTGCTTACCCTAACTGGCTGGCTACTATTAGCTTTTAAGTAGTTGTTGTGCACACCAGTGCTGCAGCACACAGTCGCTGTGTACTACACCAAAAATTGCACTTTCTCTCTCAATCTCTCTCCCTTTCCTGTCAGTGCTTCTAGGCTAACAGGGAAGCCATCATATAGCCCTGCATGTGGAAAAATAAAAAGTTATAGGAGTCAGAAAATACCAACTTTAAACATACAAATTTTGGTGCATGTAGTTTATAAGTATTAAAATAAAATAAAACCCATTTAAATTGGGTATCCTTGTAACCATATGGATCTACAGAATAAAGATATTGGCCCTTATTTACTAAGAGTGTAGTGTAGGTTTCTTTGTGGGTTTTAATTCCCTACAAGATATTTTCCACAGTATTTACTAAGGTTTCCCTAAATTTTCCACTTTCCCTACATTTAGTTTTTTTTACACATGCTCAGATCTGTCTGGTTTTCCTCAGCTCAAATCCACCACATTTTATGTGGAAACCTTAGTAAATATGTTGGGTTTTTGTGAAAATGTCGGGAACATGCCCCTTTCTGGAGACCATACCCCCTTTCCCCAGCGGCAAAATGGAGAGTTAGTCGGATTTTTTCAATCCTGGCGCAAATTCTGGTGCAAACTCTGGCGCAGACAGAATTTCTGGCGCAATGCGACAGAATCTGGCGCACAACACGACAAAACATGTCGGGTTTGCAATAGTAAATGAGGAGTAAATAGAGCAGCTAATTAATGCCAGGGATGTGCATATAAAACTTAGCTTTTAATTTATCAAAAAATTAATAGAATTATATATATAACAGTGTTTAGTGATGTATATATGATAATTTTAGATCACTAATATCATTGGTCTACACCGGCCTCTGCAGGGCCCAGCCAGTCCAGTGTGACCAATCACCCTGGGTGGCACATGCACACCATAGGGTGACAATAGTATCAAACCACAACGCGTTTCTACCTGCTGGTACTAAGCAGGTGTCCTCAGGAGGTATAGAAAGTGATCAAATTAACAATTGGCTAGAGGACTATAGCATCCATTCTAGCTCCACAAGATCAGCTAAAGTAAAATTATAGCTCAATGTTCAGACCGCTATCATAATAGATAACAATACCGCATAGATTGACTTAGGTGCCTGTAAGAAAAAATGTATCTTCTATCCCTACGGTATTTGCTCATTCAGAGCTTGTGCAACTTAATAACCTGTAGGAAGAAATAACATAGGCTTTCCCTAACAGTCACACGTGGTATACAGTTGCGGTCTGTGGCAATCTGCCTCCGTGATCTCCACGGTTAGTTGTAAGCAGAATGCTTAGACGCGTCCCCGCTCTCCGCTGGGTGCCGGAAGTGTCCAGACACTCTCACCTAGTGCGGTGAGATGTGGCGTCTGAGTCTGAGACTGGCACTAATTAGCTGCTCTATTTACTTGTGATTATGCTGGATGATTAAATTGTACATTGGGGAAGGCGTGGACCCCGTTGATCAACAACTACGCCTCTTTATACAATAGTAAATGAGGGCAAATGTGTCATTTCTACCAAAAAGTTCACTGTGTAGAAACGGGAGCCCCCAAAAGTTACAAAATGTTTTTTTTTATTTCACCTCACAAATCATTTTTTTGGGTTTCACCACAGATTATATTATAAAATAAGTGATGTTATTACAAAGTACAATTGGTTGACACAAAATATAAGACCTTATATGGGTCTGTAGGAGCAAAATTTAAAGTGTTATGATTTTTAGAAGGGAATGAGGAAAAAACGAAATTGCAAAAGTGAAAATTTTGCTGAGCCCTTAAAGGGGTTATCCAGGATAAAAACTTTTATATATATATATATATATATATATATATATATATATATATATATATATCAACTGGCTCCAGAAAGTTAAGCAGATTTGTAAATTACTTCTATTAAAAAATCTTAATTCTTTCAGTACTTATGAGCTTCTGAATTTAAGGTTGTTCTTTTCTGTCTAAGTGCTCTCTGATGACACGTGTCTCGGGAAAAGGTTTGCTATGGGAATTTGCTTCTAAACTGGGCAGTTCCCGAGACATGTGTCATCAGAGAGCACTTAGACAGAAAAGAACAACCTTAACTTCAGAAGCTCATAAGTACTGAAAGGATTAAGATTTTTTAATAGAAGTAATTTACAAATCTGTTTAACTTTCTGGAGCCAGTTGAAAAAAAAAGTTTTTTCCTGGATAACCCTTTTAAGGTGAAAATGGGCTTAGTCCTTAACTCCTTAACAACATAAATGTACGTCCTGGTGAGTAGGTACTTAACACACCAGGATGTACATTTACGTCCTATGCATAACCGCGAGCATCGGAGCAATGCTCGGATCATGTACGGCAGGTTCCATCTGCTGATAGCAGCCAGAAACCCGCCGGTAATGGTGGACATCCATGATCCACAGCATCTGCAGCTGCCGCAGCGATCCGATCATCCAGAACGGCAGGCGGAGGTACCCTCACCTGCCTCCGCTGCCTTCCACAGGTCTTCTGCTCTGGTCTGAGATCGAGCGATGAGAAGAGATTGAGAAGATGACTGATCTGACCGATCTGAGATCGAGAAGATGACCGATAATACTGATCAGTGCTATGTCCTATGCATAGCACTGAACAGTATCAGCAATCAAATGATTGCTATAAATCATCCCCTATGGGGACTATTAAAGTGTAAAAATAAAAGTAAAAAATAAAAGTAAAAAAAAATATTAGAAAAACCCCCTCCCCCAATAAAAACGTAAATTGTCCCATTTCCCCAATTTCACCCCCAAAAAGTGTAAAAAAAATATTTTACATACATATTTGGTATCGACACATGCGTAAATATCTGAACTATTAAAATAAAATGTTAATGATAACGTACGGTGAACGGTGTGAACGGAAAAAAAAGTCCAAAATAGCTGCTTTTTTTTATAACATTTTATTCCAAAAAAATGTATTAAAAATTTTATATAAGCAAATATGGTATCAATAAAAAGTACAGATCACGGCGCAAAAAATGAGCCCTCATACCACTGCTTATACAGAAAAATGAAAAAAAAATTTTTAAGCACAGCAGTAATAGAAAAGTATGTTATCATGGGTATCATTTTAATCGTATTGACCCAAAAAATAAAGAACACATATCATTTGCACCGTAAATTGTACGGCGTGAAAAAGAAACCTTCCAAAATTCTTTTAAATTTCCCCACACAAATAGTATTTTTTTGGTTGCGCCATACATTTTATGGTAAAGTGAGTGATGGCATTACAACAGACAACTGGTTGCACAAAAAACAAGCCCTCATAATAGTCTATGGATGAAAATATAAAAGAGTTATGATTTTTTGAAGGCGAGGAGGAAAAAACGAAAACGTAAAAATTTTAATTGTCTGAGTCCTTAAGGCCCAAATGGGCCGGGCCCTTAAGGGGTTAAGGGGCTAAAGGCAGGTTGTCTTCTTTCTTTTTACTTATTCATTAAAGGGGTTATCCACCATAAGGTGATTTTAGCATGTGCCTACCAGACAGTAATGGACATGCTTAGGAAGGATCTGCACTTGTCTTGGGGCTAAATGGCTACATTGTGAGATTCTGCACTTGTCTTGGGGCTAAATGGCTACGTTGTGAGATTACCATAATTCCGTGGCTAGCTTTTTGTGAACTGGTATTTCCTTTGAGTTTTCCTCTTTGCTTTCAAATCCCATAATTACATTTTCCTCCCTCCCACACATCAGCCACTCCACCCATTGAAACATAAATGATCTGCATCCATTCAAAAGACCTGTGGTTTTCAATCAGGGTGCCTACAGCTATTGCATTAGCTGCAGATTGATCTCTCACCCACCAAGCGATCCCTCCACCCAATGAAGCAGACAGGTTCCCTGTCATCAGCTAACTAGTCAGTCAGGTCTCGGCCACATTGCAACCTGGGAAAAATCATAGACAACATTAATTTTGTATGCTGTTAAAAAAATATTTGGGTAAAAATCACATAAGAATTGTGATACCACCATCACACACAGGTACAGACACAATATTATGAGCCTCTAATCCTTGTTGTGGAGGAAAATCAACAGAGGAAGCTTTAGACTTCATATCCCGTCCTCATATATTGTTGTCATATCCCAACCCCATATCTCGTCCTCATATCCCGACCTCCTATCCCGTCCTTCTATCCCGTCCTCCTATCCCGTCCTCCTATCTCAACCTCCTATCTCAACCTTCTATTCCGACTTCCTATCCCATCCTCCTATCCTGTCCTCCTATCTTGACCTCCTATCCCGAATTCCTATCCCATCCTCCTATCCCGTCCTCATATCCCGTCTTCCTATGTCCATCTTCTATCCTGACCTCCTATCCCGTCCTCCTATCCCATACTCATATCTCGACCTCCTATCCTGACCTCCTATCCCGAGCTCCTATCCAGAACTTCTATCCCATCCTCATATCCCATCCTCATATCCCGTCCTCCTATCTCGACCTCCTATCTCGACCTCCTATCCTGACCTCCTATCCCGACCTCATATCCCGTCCTCATATCCCGACCCGTAAGATGTGTACCAGGTATTGAAATATCTCCAGCCATACGGAAGTTATGTGGGAACATACATTTCCCATTGATTTGCATGGGACTTTAAACAAAAACCCGTAAAAACCTGTAACATGTGACCAAGTATTATCGAAATATCTTCAGCCATTTGGAAGTTATGCAGTAACACATATTTCCCATAGACTTGTATGGGACTTTAAACAAAAACCCTGATGCTGGCAAATGGGGGTGAGTAAGGGTTAAATTACCTATCCTATGTTTGTTGTTGACATATAAGTAACATGTGTGCCAAGTTTCATATTAATATCTTTAGCCGTTTGGACGTGATGCTGGAACATACACACACACACACACATTGAGTTTTATATATATATATATATATATATATATATATATATATATATATAATTTCCTTTTATTATTTTATACATCTTTCTACTACTATGGTGACAGCAGCAGATGCAGGGATTTGCTTCACAGCAGTAACATGAAAATAAGAAACTTAATTGAAAAAAAAAACAAGCTATTGACATCTATTTTGGATTAACAGAAATTTTCTTATATTTTGTGCTAGTGTAACCAGACGTTTCTCTGTATGCAGTTTCTCTGTGTGCAGCTAACAAGTTATCCACCTGAGCCTGTGGGAATAGATCCCAACAGATTCACTTAAACACTGTAATTTGCTAAAAAATATTTTATAATGTAGACAATAAAATTAGATGTATATTTGTAATATACATTGGTTACAAAATGTGTATATTTTGGGGGAAACAAAAGTTGTCTTGTCCCAGCAGCTATTGCCTGTGTGTCTTTGTGCAGAGACAAAATATAGGAAGTGAGGAAAAGCAGGGCCCTGTCCAGTGAGGACAAGCAGGGCTCTGTGCACTGAGGACAAGCAGGGCTCTGTACACTGAGGACAAGCAGGGCTCTGTGCACTGAGGACAAGCAGGGCTCTGTACACTGAGGACAAGTAGGGCTCTGTACACTGAGGACAAGCAGGGCTCTGTTCAGTGAGGACAAGCAGGGCTCTGTCCACTGAGGACATGCAGGGCTCTGTTCAGTGAGGACAAGCAGGGCTCTGTCCAGTGAGGACAAGCAGGGCTTTGTGCAGTGAGGACAAGCAGGGCTCTGTGCACTGAGGACAAGCCGGGCTCTGTGTACTGAGGACAAGCAGGGCTCTGTACACTGAGGACAAGCAGGGCTCTGTACACTGAGGACAAGCCGGGCTCTGTACACTGAGGACCAGCAGGGTTCTGTACACTGAGGACATATAGGGCTCTGTGCACTGAGGACAAGCAAGGTTCTGTACACTGAGGACAAGCAGGGCTTTGTGCAGTGAGGACAAGCCGGGCTCTGTGCACTGAGGACAAGCAGGGCTCTGTGCACTAAGGACAAGCAGGGCTCTGTACACTGAGGACAAGCAGGGCTTTGTGCAGTGAGGACAAGCCGGGCTCTGTGCACTGAGGACAAGCATGGATCTGTGCACTAAGGACAAGCAGGGCTCTGTACACTGAGGACAAGCAGGGCTTTGTGCAGTGAGGACAAGCAGGGCTCTGTGCACTGAGGACAAGCAGGGATCTGTGCACTGAGGACAAGCAGGGCTCTGTGCACTGAGGACAAGCAGGGATCTGTGCACTGAGGACAAGCAGGGCTCTGTGCACTGAGGACAAGCAGGACTCTGTGCACCAAGGCTCTCTGACGCGCCCCCAGATCACACAGTAGGATGATTGACAAGTCAGGAGCCAGCACAGAGAACTGCTTTTCCTGACCTTACTTCTTGCATATCTTTACAGAGTCACACAGGCAATAGCTGTAGGGACTAGACAGCATATTTTTTTCCCAAAAATATACAAATTTTTTAATCAATGTATTTTACACACACACACACACACATATATATATATGCAAGTGTGAATAGACGTAAAGAGATGGCACTACTCCGCTAATGCAGGTACGTAGGGGTTAACCAATAGTATATGGTGAGGCTGAGACAGCATAATGAGGATATAGATGTATACTGAAAAGAGTCAACAGTGGTGCTAGGATAAATAAAAGGACAGAACTATCAGATATGGGGTATACCGCAAACAACAAAGATATCTACACTCACCGCAGGGTTAGTGACTCGATGCTCCTATCTAGAGATCCCGGTGGAACTCGACGGAGAACGATGCATAGCATTCATAGCCTGAACGCTATGCATCTTCTCCGCCGAGTTCCACCGGCATCTCCAGATAGGAGCATCGAGTCACTAACCCTGCGGTGAGTGCGGATAACTTTGGTGTTTGCTGTATACCCCAAATATATATATATATATATATATATATATATATATATACATATATATATATATATATATATATATATATACTGTTAGCTACATTATAGAAAATGTTTTTTCAAATGAGTTTGCCCTTTTAAGGTGAAAAACATACAATGCGGATGTGTTTCAGTGCAGTTGCATTGTGGTTGCATTACGGTTGGCCTTATGGGATAAGTACTTATGAAATGTTGCTGTTAACCCGCATTACACACTAATTTCTAAATAGCTAAAACTGGCAAGCATAAAAAATGCATGTTAACAGCAACATTTAAGAAGTACTTACTGCATATAGCCAAATGGAAATCCACCACACTGCAATGCAACCACATTTTGTGTTTCTATTACTATCTGCCTTCATCTTTACTATAAAGTGTAGGAAGGAAGGGCGGATGGACTCAATTGAGCCCTATACATGTTCTATGTTCTACGATCCTCTACCAGAAAATATTTTAAATAAATCTATGACTTAAAAGACATATTATCCAAATTTTAAATGTTATCCTTGCGATATTTATGTATTTACCAAGATTATGATATACACTTTTTGAGTATCAGTGAGTGTTTGGAGTGATGTTATGAAACAGAAATAAGAGTGTATAGACAGGTAATCTTTAGAATGATACATGTGTCAAGGCTTAGCAGAATCCATTACAATCCAGACCTGATGTCTCCAGTTTTAAAAATATTATGTAATAATCAAGGAAATTGCTTTGCTATAATTGCAACAGTGACAGCTCAAGGTCAAGCACTGATGAAAGGGCTATTGTGAAATGTAAAAAAGCAAAAAAAAAAAAAAACATTTACCAATCAATGTGTAATCAAAGAGAGTTTATCACCAGGAAAAAACAATCTCAATCGATATACTGGATGATATACAAATCATCAAACTGTAGCCTTCCAGATGTAGCCTTCCAGAACTAAAAGCATGCCTGGACAGCTGTTGGCTACAGCCAAAAAAGCGATGAAAAAGCCCCATCAAAACAAAAATGGTACCGATAAATCTACAGATCAGGGTGCAAGAAATAAGCCCTTATACATCGCTGTATACAGAAAAATAAAAAAGTTACAGGGGTAAGAAGAGGACAATTTTAAATGTACTAATTTTTTTTTAGAAAAAAGTTAGAATTTTTTCAAAGAAGTAAAAGAAAATCAAACTTATATAAGTTGGGTATCATTGTATAGAATAAAGATAAGGTGCCATTTTTATCGAAAAGTACACTACGTAGAAGCAGACCCCCAAAAATGTACAACATTTTTGGGGTTTTGCCATAGATTTTGTGGTGAAATGATTGATTTAATTACAAAGTAAAATTGGTGATGCAAAAACAGCCCTCATATAGGTCTGTAAATGGAAAACTGTAAGAGTTATGATTTTTATACGGTGAGGAGGAAAATATTAACGTGCAAAAATGAAAAAGTCCTTGAAGTGGAATTTTTTTTTTTTATCAACTGGTGCCAGAAAGTTAAACAAGTTTGTAAATTACTTCTATTAAAAAATCTTAATCCTTCCAGTACTTATCAGCTGCTGTATACTACAGAGGAAGTTATTTTCTTTTTGAATTTGTTTTCTGTCTGACCACAGTGTTCTCTGCTGACACCTCTGTCCATGTCAGGAACATGTCAGGAGCAGGAGCAAATCCCCATAGCAAACCTATCCTTCTCTGGACAGTTCCTGACAGAGGTGTCAGCAGAGAACACTGTGGTCAGACAGAAAATAAATTTAAAAAGAAAAGAACCTCCTCTGTAGTATATAGCAGCTGATAAGTACTGGAAGGATTAAGATTTTTAAATGGAAGTAATTTTCAAATCTGTTTAACTTTCAGCCACCAGTTGATTTGAAAACATTTGTTTTCTACTTCTTTTCCAACAGAGTACCTCTTTAAAGATACTTTGAAGGTTTAGCGGAGTAGGTAGACAGGAAAGTATACAGTTCAGAATAGTTTTAAGAGAGATAGGGAAGAAGAAGTAAGAGCGGGCAAAAAATACAATATCAAGTTATTCACATAGCTTATTGAAAAGTCCGCATCTGACCCCCCCCCCCCCACAACATCACTTATAAAAGTACTACTAAAGTGACAATATGGCTACAAAAAAATTACAGAGGTTGAACTAAAAAAACTTTACATCCACAATAGTGAGGATTTATAATTACAAGACAGTAGATAGTAAACAGCACTTTTCCAAAGCGTCACTCATAAATGAAGCTTACAATTATGTTGCAAATTGATGTCAATTGAAATAATTTCTAGCATACCACATCACAGCCTGGTGTGAATCAGAATGGCAAGTGAGAACATTGCAAAGTGAAATCTTCCAACTAAATTGTTTTAAATGGAGTCTTTATCCGATTGTCAAATTCCATAGCATTAGTTTTACAATTACATTATAAAAGCCTAAGAAACATGTCAAGATTGCATAGTATACTTTCTGTCAATGAAGGTAATACTGTTAGAGTTGCCTAACAGAATGACGTCTCTATATAATTGTTGCTATTTTATAATGGTATAGTATGGTATACATGCGCTGCAATTAATGTCAGATGTATATTAAAAAAAAATCTTCCATTGCATTACATTTGTTATTATGTGCAATAAAGTGAAATTTTTGTTCTTCATCTGTAATGATTTTCCATTAATCCCTTTTTTGCCATTAAATAGAATTTATTTGAAAATTGTTTAGCTGAGTGATCATATTCAGCAGTTGTCAAACCTTGAGTAAGTCAGTATAAATTAATAGCTAAACATCAAGTCTGCAGCATTAAAGGGGTACTCCGGTGCTTATACATCTTATCCCCTATCCAAAGCATAGGGGATAAGATGCCTGATCGCGGGAGTCCCGCCGCTGGGGACGCCCGTGATCATGCACGCGGCACCCAGTTTGTAATCAGTCCCCAGAGCGTGTTCGCTCCGGGTCTGATTACGGGCGACCACCTAGCTATCACGCCCCCTCCCGTAGGCTTGCATTGAGAGGCGGAGCGTGATGTCACACGGGGCGGAGGCGTGACGTCACACGCTGCCGGCCCGGTGGTCGCCCGTAATCAGACCCGGAGCGAACACGCTCCGGGGACTGATTACAAACGGGGTGCCGCGTGCCGCGTCCCCAGCGGCGGGACCCCCGCGATCAGGCATCTTATCCCCTATCCTTTGGATAGGGGATAAGATGTGTAAGCACAAGAGAACCCCTTTAAATATATAGGGGGAGATTTATCAAAACCTGTCCAGAGGGAAAGTTGCTGAGTTGCCCATAGCAACCAATAAGATCACTTCTTTCCTTTTTGAAAAGGCCCCTGAAAAATGAAAGAAGCGATCTGATTGGTTTCTATGGACAACTCAGCAACTTTTCCTCTGGACAGGTTTAGATAAATCTCCCCAATAGTGTATACAATATGTAGCATCATTTGAGAAAAGCTGTAATTAATTCATGTCCATCGTTAGCTACCAGTATATGAAGTGCGCCCAGGTGCAAGCTGAGTGCCATTCATACCCGGTGGGTTCACAGCTAATCCTCACTACTAGTGTAAAACATCACTGATCGAGTCGATGTCAAGCATTAAAGGGGTAATCCGGTGGAAACATTTTTTTTTTTTAAACTAACTCAAACCAGAAAGTTGAACAGATTGTACATTTTTAAACTTCTATTTAAAAATATTAATCCTTCCAGCACTTATCAGCTGCTGTATGCTCCACAGGAAGTTATTTTCTTTTTGAATTTGTTTTCTGTCTGACCACAGTGCTCTCTGCTGACACCTCTGTCCATCTTAGGAACTATCCAGAGCAGGATAGGTTTGCTATGGGGATTTTCTCCTACTCTGGACAGTTCCTGACATGGACAGAGGTGTCAGCAGAGAGCATTGTGGTCAGAGAGAAAATACATTGAAAAAGAAAAGAACTTCCTGTGGAGCATATAGCAGCTGATAAGTACTGGAAGGATTAAGATTTTTAAATAGAAGTCATTTACAAATCTGTTTAACTTTCTGTTTCTAAAAAAAAAAATCCCCTGAAGTATCCCTTTAATGTTGATCACAGCATTTAAATGCGGTAAAAATCAATGCTGGTTATATCAGGATGATGATCAGGACCACTGGAACAAAGTTACAGGGTCTCAAGCAGATGAGAGGACAGACAGAGGTCGCTTATTCATGTCTTTGATTCATCTATTTGATTGGCGCTACATCAGTGCATGCAGCCTTAGCAACCTGTAGCGATGGAGCACCAATAACACTGATCAATGCTGTGCTATGGAACAGCATTGTTCACTGTATGCAATTGAGAGATTGCATGTAATAGTTCCTTATGGGAACTAAAAATGTGTGTATTAAAATGTAAAAAAAAATGATAATAAATGTAAATAGGCCGCTTTCCTTTTAAAAGTTTGAAGAACCCTCCTTTTACCATTTTTTAAATAAAATAATGTAAACGAAAATAAACATAAGCATGTGTTATTGTGGCATGCATAAATGTCTGAACTATTAAAATATGTTAATGAAACAGCATGCTCAATGGCGTAAAAGGTAAAAAAAAAAAATGCCAAAGTCCTGAAGGAGTTAACAACTGCCCCTCTTTCTCTAATGAAAAGTATAGCAGACAATCCAACTATTGGCTTTTTAAACCCCCCCCCCCCTGGATATTATGTTTGACTATTATGAAGTGCAAAAAAAGAAAGAAGGCATTTAGAAGGCAAAGCATAAGCCTGTTATAGTGCTGGGTTATTATTATTACCTCTCTGGTGACAGTTGATTATGCATATTCGGGCCCGGAATAGTGACGTTTCCTTGACGACGACGCACAGGGACGTTGCATGAACGTCCCTGTGCGTCGTCGTCAAGGCAACGCCACTATTCTGGGGCTGGGCCCGAAGCGTGGAGAAGAGGCCCCCCCGGTGAAGATGGACAGCCCGGAACGACTATCCCTCCCATCGGAAGGTCCCTGCAGCACAGATGGCCCGGACCAGCTCACCCTAACTTCCCGCCAAGGGGAGGTGAGTACAAAACGAAAGGTGGGGGGGATGATGACGAAGGCCGCTGTGGTAGACCTCCAGAGGTTTCAAAACTACAACTCCCAGCATGCTCGGACAATGGCTGTCCGGGCATGGTGGGAGTTGTAGTTTTGAAACATCTGGAGGTCCACAGGTTGAAGACTACTGAGGACGAAGAGTTCACTCGAGTATGAGCCAAGGGGGGGGGGGGGGTTTCAGCACGAAAAATTGTGCTGAAAAACTCGGCTTATACTCGAGTATATACGGTATCCATTTTCCTTACAAACAGATAGTTTCAAAGTTGGTAAAATGAAATTTGGGGATTTTTCACAAAGAAAGGATGCAAGTAACGACAAAAATGTATCACTATATTAACCCCTTAATGACGCAGGATGTATATTTACGTCCTGCGCCAGCTCCCGCGATATGAAGCATCACATCGCGTCGGTCCCGGCGCTCATCAACGGCCGGGACCCGTGGCTAATACCACACATCCCCGATTGCGGCAATGTGCGGTATTAACCCTTTAGAACCGGCGGTCAAAGTGAAACTGAAACTATCCCGACTAGTCAGTCGGGCTGTTCGGGACCGCCGTGGTGAAATCGCGGCCTCCCGAACAGCTTACAGGACACCGGGAGGGCCCTTACCTGCCTCCTCGGTGTCCAATCGACGAATGACTGCTCCGTGCCTGAGATCCAGGCAGGAGCAGTCAAGCGCCGATAACACTGATCACAGGCGTGTTAATACACGCCAGTGATGAGCATGAGAGATCAGTGTGCACTGTGTTATAGGTCCCTATGGGACCTATAACACTGCAAAAAAAGTAAAAAAAAAGTGTTAATAAAGGTCATTTAACCCCTTCCCTAATAAAAGTTTGAATCACCCCCCTTTTCCCATTAAAAAAAATTAAAGTGTAAATAAAAAAATAAACATAGGTGGTATCGCCGCGTGCATAAATGTCTGAACTATAAAAATATATAATTAATTAAATCGCACGGTCAATGGCGTACGTGCAAAAAAAATCCAAAGTCCAAAAAAGCGTATTTTTGGTCACTTTTTATACCATTAAAAAATGAATAAAAAGTGATCAAAAAGTCCGATCAAAACAAAAACTTTAGATCACGGCGCAAAAAAGTCCTCATACCGCCCTGTACGTGGAAAAATAAAAAAGTTATAGGGGTCAGAAGATGACATTTTAAACATATAAATTTTCCTGCATGTAGTTATGATTTTTTCCAGAAGTACGACAAAATCAAACCTATATAAGTAGGGTATCATTTTAACTGTATGGACCTACAGAATAATGATAAGGTATCATTTTTATCGAAATATGCACTGTGTAGAAACGGAAGCCCCAAAAGTTACAAAATGGCGTTTTTCTTCGATTTTGTCGCACAATGATTCTTTTTTCCATTTTGCTGTGAATTTTTGGGTAAAATGACTAATGTCACTGCAAAGTAGAATTGGTGGCGCAAAAAATAAGCCATAATATGGATTTTTAGGTGGAAAATTGAAAGGGTTATGATTTTTAAAAGGTAAGGAGGAAAAATGAAAGTGCAAAAACTGAAAAACCCTGAGTCCTTAAGGGGATAAAGTAGAATATGTTACGAAAAAACTATCTCGGAAACAGAATAAACGGTAAAAGCATCCCAGAGTTATTAATGCATGAAGTGACAATGGTCAGAATTGCAAAAAAGGACTCGGTCCTTAAGGTGAAAAAGGGCTCAGTCCTTAAGGAGTTAAGAGACATTTAATGAAGAGGGAGGATTGATGCCCTATTTGCTTTTTTTTCTGGTATTTGACATACAAACTATCTTTTCCCGAGAGTTATTTGGTGTAAAATATATGCAATATTCCAGAGTCCAGCTGGTCCCTGCTCAAGCATGCTTCTATCTCCTGAAATGAAAGAATCAATCTGAAACAGGACACTGGATTTTTGTATTATGAGCTGTGATGAAGTAATGCATTGTAATTTAACCCCCTTATTAACTAAAGTATTGCCTGTTTCTTTTACTACTTGATGTTTATTGTTTTCACATATATAGTAAAAAGCAAAGAAACAAATGTTGTATAAGTCAACTTTCTATATTCTATGGCTTTACAGCTGTGCTGCCATGTTTTTATTTTAGAAACAAGATACTTTCTATAGCAACCCTTCAGTTCATCTTTTTTTTTTCATTGTGCTGTCATAAACTTGGACATTTAACATGCTAACTGAGGTCAGTAGAATTTTACACAAAACTAATTTTTTGTTTTTATGCAATGTATCTGAGTATTGCATAGTCTGACCTTGGGGTGAATTAGCTGGGACATCCACCCCTGCAAATGCTTCAGACCAACAATCTGCAAAGCACTTGCTGATGATCAATTAATCAAGGACATTTGATTAGCAGCACCTGGCTGATACTTTCTCTTTTAATTTCTATAGAAGCAGTAAAGGGGTTCTTCCAGTGTCTAATAAATAATGACATGGTATAATTTTACTAACAGTAAAGAATCTCAGTCTCAGTCTAGACGTAGAGGATGGCCCCATGTCTTGGTTACCGGCCTAAGGATAAAAAGATCCAAGCAAGATACAGCTCACTCCTGCTGTGCGCACACCTGTGTCTCGGACCCGCCGGCACCACCCCGGCTTCCACAATAGATCCAACACAAACGAATGTCCAGCACTAGGTATGCGGATAAAATCTTTTTGTTTATTGAAATTACACAGGACAAACAGGTACAAGTAGTCTTTCTGACACGTTTCGCGCTTAGATGCGCTTAGTCATAAGCGTTTGTCCTGTGTAATTTCAATAAACGAAAAGATTTTATCCGCATACCTAGTGCTGGACATTCGTTTGTGAAGGATAAAAAGATCACCCTAAAATGGCACCTACAATTGGGCAAAAGTTGTCACCCAGCTTGTTCAGTAGCAAAGTACCGAAAGCAAAAACGTGGCTTACAACTAAAGGCTCTTACAAGTGTGGTCACAGAATATGTATGTGCTGCATAGTGATGTATAATACAACTCAATTTACCTCATATTCTACAGGTAAAAGTTATAAAATTCAGCAATGCATAAACTGCAATACATCACATGTAATTTATTTGTTTTCTTGCACAACATGCAAAGTGCAATAAGTAGGCTGTACCATTAACTCACTCAAAACCAGAATAAGAAAGCATATTTCGGATATTGCCCACTTTAATTCCCGTTACTAAACATTGCGTCAAGGCACATCAGGGAGATTTGTCTTCCATGACCTTACAAGGAATTGAAAGGGTAAATCCACCTATGAGAGGCGGTAACTATAGGCAAAAAATATTTGATCGCAAAGTATTCTGGATCCTGGAACTTGACACGCGCTTTCCTAAAGGGTTAAATCGCAGACAGGATGTTATTTTACACTATTAGGTTTATTTATGTATAGCCTTGTCTGCTTAACCTTGTATCTCTCAGCATTAGATCATATAAGTTGTTACTTTATATAGCATACATCTCCATTTTTTACAAAACTGGCATTTGTGTATATCTTATGATATTATATTTTATCTTTGCATATTCATATATTTATATTTATGCATCCTTTTTGTAATATGCCTTCTGTTCATGCAGTCAGTAGATATATATGTTTTATCATTTATTCATATGATTCTATTATTTGGTTTATATTATGCATGTTCTCACTTTTTTGCACTTCCTTTGTAGGGGTGAACACATCGTCCTGTTTCAGGTGTTTCCTGTGCAGGTTTATAGGTCTCCTTCCTATAAAGGAATGGCTGTTCTAACAGTACATTAGTATGAGTAAGGCTGGCAAGACCTGCTGAAACGCATTACTTTTATACTGTTATGTTGTGGTAGAAATAAAGACAAAGCTTTTTTGCAAAATAATCTGTCCTGGACCTCACTTTCATTTGCTGTTTTCTCAGTGTTGGTTCACACCGTTCCGTGTGCAGTGCTCTGGCACTGGAGGTGAGCTGATGCACTCCTTTGTTCATATGCTATTTTTAACCTTCTTTGTGCTCCCTCCTTCCATTGTGTCCCTACAAAAGACTGTTACTTACATTTGCGGACACCCAGCATGTATCACGGCATTTGTTTGCAACCGCTGGAAGAACACCAGACATGGGCAGACTGCATGTGCTACATCTTCAATGCCACCAATACAATGACACTCAGGATATAGTGGATCTTCCGATTCACATGGATAATCTGGAGAATGCTCTATCATCAGAAACAAAAATTTGGTGGGACATCTCCACTTAAAACCAATATGTGCAGCAAGCAATGATTCCGCAGGGTTTATGTATAAAGAAATTCCCCACCACCATCTTTTACCAATAATTTAAGGAGGATTGGGAACGTCTCCTTACTCATTCTTACTCCTTACTCATTCCTTACTTACTCTTCCTACGCTTTATGAAATTAATAATTGAATATGAGGAGTAAGCTTTACAAGATATGAAAAAAAAAAAGATTTCCTCTTTGCAGCTTACAGTTTACCAATTCGAAAGCCATCCATCTTTTGTTGCTTATGATGAAAAAATCTACGCCAACCTATATCAATTAGAATCTTACATTGTTGAGTCTAAAGACGTCAAGTTCCTTAGAGATTTACAGGACTACAAATCAGGCACAGTATACGATTGCCCTAATGTGGATAATAAATCTGCCATGCCCCGCTCAATCTTAAGAAGAACAAGAATCTCTGCAACAAACACAACAAAGTGAATAAACCTCAAAAAGTCAGCTTCAATTCCACCGACATGGATTCTATGGATCTAGACATATATTCACAAGAGACCTCAGCTGGGTCTGAATCTGTGGCTCCTGACAACACCTCCTCCCCCTCACAGGTGTCTCTGAATGTGGGACCCAGCGTCAGTTCATCTACTCCAAAACACGGAGGGCAGGAAGAAACACAACGGAATCCAACAAAAGAAATCCTCAACGTGGGCTAAAGAAAAGGAATTGAGTGTACCAGTATTTAACATTTCAGCAAAGATACTGACGGAGGCGCAAGTTTTTGTTTTGGCAAAAGGACTTTCCTTCTCCCCGGCGTGTAAGTTTGACTTTTTTCATACTATGTTGGACATCAACAGGTTTGTCAGAAACATCACCCTCTAAAAGCATTTTTCTGAATATAATGATTGTATTGTAAGCTTAATATGGACATCTTGTCTGATGACAGAACAGACAAGAAATTGTCAGGTAACCCTATGGCTGCTTTCATACATCAGCCATTTGAGCTTGTGGATCTTGGGGAGAGAAATGGATTCTTTACAGCCAAACAGGCAGAGTATATAAATTGAATATCCAGTCACAGCTATTTTCCATTCTCTTTCCAAGATCCATAAAGAGGTCTTTCCTCCCCCCATGAGGCCCATAGTGGCGGACATTTCTTCTCTCAATGAGAGATTGTGCGTCTGGACAGATACTCTGTTGCAGCCACTAGTAACAACTATTCCAGGATTCTTGAGGGATACCAAACACGTATTTCCTGGTTTCCATCAAATACAATGGCAGGATAATTTTTCTTGGATTACTGCAGATCTCACCGCATTGTATTCAGTAATACCACATGACAAAGCCATCATTGCATTTAGATGGTTTTTGAGTATGTACTCCCAATACCCCAGTGATCTGCAGGAATATCTTATTTTATGTGTTGAATATTTATTAACTAATTTTTTTTATGTGTGATGGCACATATTTCATGCAGATCACTGGTGGTGTGATGGCACATATTTCCTGCAGATCACTGATGCGGATATGGGGGCAAAATTCTCCCCTTCTCTCGCCAACATCTATATGTGTTGGTGAGAGAGAGGGACACTTTTTGCCCCCAATAACATCTTTTTTGATTGCATTCAATGGTACGGCCGCTACATAGCGTCCGTACAGGCATTTTCTGCCTACTTGAATGACAATCAATCGGGACTGAAATTCAGGGCTCCCGGCAGGGAATTTTAAAATGAAGGTAAAAATACATCGAACATCGCAGGGGAGCGGAGCATGCCGCTCACTCTCCTGTTTAATAACCTCTGATCGCATCGGGTCTCAGAAGTGAGAACCGGTACGATTAATCCCACAGCCCCTGTACTACAACCCCCATCATGAAACAGAGTCTGTTCCATGAAGGGGTAGTAGTGCAAACACTAATGTAGACTCTCGCAGCTGGGGAACTTTTACTCCCATCATGAAAACAAGTTTGTTACATGATGGGAGTAGCAGTAGTTCTTCAGCACTGCAAGAGTCTGTTGATGTCACCTCTTCTGAGCATGCTCAGAAGTTATAACAGATATTATAAACCTGGTGCAAATGGATGACATTACAGGCTCATCCATTTGCCATAGCCTTCAATATTAAAATTTTAACGGCTGTTATTCCACCGTTATTTTTGACGGAAGAAAAATTAGTGCATGTGCCGCTTTTTCTTCCGTCACAAATAACGTCTGTTATTCATGGCGGGCTATAATGTGTCTTAACGGATAATCAAAAAAATCCCATAGACTTTAATTGGATTTAGTAAGAGCCCTTTAACATCCGTTTTTAAGGCTTTTCTAACGGAAGTTTATAACGGGTCTTTTAATGGAGCAACTTTATAGTGTGAAAGGGACCTAACAGATGAAAAACGGATCCAAATGGATGCCACTAAATGGCATCCCTTTGCATCAGTTTGCATCTGTTATTAGAATGGTCCATTTAGGAGGCAATAATGGAGTAAATATGAACTTTAGCAATCCAAAAAAGTGTCCCCGCTGTGTGCTTGGAGCAGGGCAGCAGGGACATGTTGGGAACCAGCGGCAGTGGTGGTGAATGAATGAAGCAGCGCAAAAGGGGGACAGGTCAGGTACCGGCAGTGGCAGGAAATGGAGCGCTATACCAGCGCACAGGGGAGACAGGTCCCTCCATTCTCCGCTGCTCCTCTCTGTCAGATACGGAGATGAGCAACAGGGAATGGAATGGCATGTCCCTGCTGTGCGTTGTGACAGCGCTAGATGATGACCGGGCAGCAGGCAGGGAGAGCATCGTACAGATACACATGTGGAATAAAATTAATATACTTAAGTCAGAGGGAATGTGATTATACAGTAATTAGGAACACTGTAAGTTTAAAAACCCTGCCCGGAGCCCCGTTTGGCTCCCCGGGGCCGGCCATTCAGGGCTCCCGGTGGGGGTTTAAAAATGAAAGTTACACAGTAGTATATACATTGCAGGGGAGTTGAGCATGCCACCCGCTCCCCTGCTGTATAACTGCTGATCGCATCGGGTCTCAGAAGTGAGACCCGGTGCAATCAATCAATATCCCCTGCACTACTACCCCCAACAGGGAACAGACTCTGTTCCATGGTGGGGGTAGTAGTACAAACACTAATGTAGCCTCCCCAGCCGCTGGCAGACTCCCGCAGCCAGGGAACTACTACTCTCATCATGTAAATAATTATGTTACATAATGGGAGTAGTAGTAGTCCCGGTTGCAGGAGTCTACAGACGGCTGATACTAACGGATGAAAGACTGATGCAAATGGATGCCACTAAATGGCATCCCTTTGCATCCGTTTGCATCCGTTATTAGAATGGTCCGTTTAGGAGGCAATAACGGAGAAAATATGAACTTTACCTTTTTTAATAGAATTTCAAAGGGTACCATTAAAAAAAATGGAAAAAATAGTAATGGAAAGTAGTAATGGAAAAAATTGTATTTAACTAACTTTATCTTTATTAAATTTTAATTAATTTTTAAACAGGGATCAATTTATGTGGACAGGCAGTGAACTAAAAATTTAGCCGACAACAATAAAAATGTAGTGTATGTGTGTTTTCACTTTTTTTTAAAAACATTTTTAGGCGGTACTACTTCTCCCAGAATGGAACACACTGTTCCATGCTGGGAGAAGTAGTACCTGTACTAATTGACAGATCGTCACTTCTGACACCCGTTGCGATCCTCCTGTATAATGTATAGATGCAGCTGGCCGCTCTTCTATGGTCCCCTGCACTGCCGTATATGCACCTATTCATATTTCCTGCAGAGAGCTGTGATTGGCCAGATGGTTCCAGCCAATCAAAACTCTCTGTGGGAAATATGAATAGGTGTATATATACGTCAGTGCAGGGGACCAGGGGAGAGAGGCCAGCTGACCACATATAACATTATACAGGAGGATCACAGCGGGTGTCAAGAGTGACACTCGCTGCGATCTATTAATGCAGGTACTACAGCTCCCAGCATAGAGCAGAGTGTGCTCCTTGTTTGGAGTAGTAGTAACTGCAGTTAAGGACAGATCACTCCTGACACCCCCTGAGATTATCCTTCATCCCTGAGATGCGGAGCGGCTTTCTCCTGCGCTCACATCTCTGCTCTGTACTCTGGCCGGTCACTCACCATTCATATTTCCCACTGAGAGCGGGGACTGGCTGCCACAATCTGGCCAATCCCTACTCTGTGCAGAAAATATGAATGAGTGAGGAGAATTTCTATTCACATCACTGGCCAGCCCAAAGTATAGTGCAGAGATGCGAGCGCTGTATAGAGCCGTGGCCCCGCATTATAGAAAGGGAGCAGACTCAGGGCATACAGGTACACCCTGTGTCCTTAACAGGTTAAAAATTAATGAGGAGTGCATTTCATAATTTTTTTTCTAGTTTCCGTTCTAAATCATATTCTTTTTTTAATTAAAACATTTTTTAAATAATTTTTTTTACTTTTTTAGCCCCATTTTTTATATTGAGCGCTGAATGTTCTGGTCCCTGCCCGCTCCCAAAAATTGAAAGACAAAAAAAAAATGTTAATGTTGATTTTTAAACAGGGATCAATTAATGTGTGGGCAGGGACTTAACAATTTAGCCGACAATAATAAAAATTTAGAAAGGGGCCATTTAAATGTAAAAATTAAATATTTTTTATAATTAATTTTATTTTTATTTTTATTAGTAATGTATTTTAATAGTGTGTTTAATAAAGTGTGTGTATGTGTGTTTTACAGGCAGGGAATGGGGCGCTATATCAGCGCACGGTAGCAGTGGCCTACATGCGGGATTTATTCAATCATTCACCGCCAGTTCCCAACATGTCCCGCTGCTGCCTTGCTTCAAGAGGGGAAGAAAGGACACTGGGGGGGAAAGAAAGGACAGCAGGAGGGGAAGAAAGGACACTGGGGGGGGGGAATAAGAATAAGCACACTGAGGCCAATGAATTATTATAAACACACTGGGCCCAATGAATTGTTATATACACACTGGGGCCAATGAATTATTATAAATATGCATGGGGGGCTTATATTTTGGGGTCAAAATAGTAGTTTAAAAACCCTGCCAGGAGCCCTCAATGGCTCCTTGATGCTGGCCACTCAGGGCTCCCAGCAGGGAATTCAAAATAGAAAGTAAAAATACACCGTACATCACAAGGGCGCAGAGCATGCCGCTCGCTCCCCTGTTTAATAACTTCTGATCGCATCGGGTCTCAGAAGTGAGACCCAGTGCGATCAATCCCTCAGCCCCTGTACTACTACCCCCATCAGGGAACAGAGTCTGTTCCCTGATGGGGGTAGTAGTACAAACACTAATGTAGCCTCCCCAGCCACCGGCAGACTCCCGCAGCCAGGGAACTACTACTCCCATTATGGAAACAAGTATGTTCCATGATGGGAGTAGTAGTAGTCCTGGCTGCGGGAATCTGTAGGCAGAGGTGTTAAAATAACCATAAAATAACGGTACATGACAGATGTTATAATGCGTCTCTAATGGATCAATATGCCTGTCATTTTGACAGAAGTTATTCAGTTGTTAGCACCCGTTATTTCATCCGTCATTATACATCCATTTTTTAAATTATACAATACAGAAAATAGATGTTTAATAACGGATGAGCAGTGTTTGAGCAGTGTATATCAAAAATAGAAAAATGTGAGGCCTGCACTTTAAAAACAGTCAATCTGACAGTGAGCCATCGGTCAGTGGATTCCTTCGCTTCTACACTCACATGGGGAAGTGGAAAGGTTCTTCCCAGATGCTGTGCTTCCTCATCTCTGGCTTTACCTCCCCCTACTGCTATGCAGAAGGATAGCACTAGCCACGAGGAGGAGTTGTGAGGGGACAGTCAAGCTTTGGACTGTGTTGACTAGGTGGTGGAGGTTTAATCAGTGGTAGAGCCCAGCATAAGCGGGACTGGTGGTGGTAGGCGTGGTGGGGATACTGTAAGGCATCGAGGTGGCTATGCTGAGGGGGAGCAAGGAGCCCAGCGAGGAGCCCATGCAGAGAGGAGTGGGGTGGAGGATGAGGAGTTTGATGCTCCCAAGTCTATGGGAGGGGGTGTGATGGCTGGCATGCCCCCTCACATAGACTTGTATTGTGGGGGCGGGCCGTGACATCACGAGGGGTGGAGTAGTGATGTCACGATGCTGCGGCCCCTGTATCGCCGGTCATTACGCACAGAGCGAGTTTGCTCATGCAGTAATGATCCCGGGGGTCCCCAGCGGTGGGACCCCCATGATCTGACATCTTATCCCCTATCCATTGGATGGGGGATAAGATGCTAGGGGCGGAGAACCCCTTTAACTTATATCTACCGGGGAATTGAGGCATACATGATAGCCTCAATAAGATAGGGAAAGATAGCGATATTGAATACAGCTTAAATTAATTCTAGTATGTGATGTATATATAAGAATCTGAAATCCTCATGATTGAGTAGGTGAAGCCATAAATTTATTTATCAACTCTATATTAGTAAATCAATGTTAAATTGAAAACATGATTGCTGATTCGCAAAAAGGTCTATACTATATGACAAGTTAACGCTCAATGAGCGTTAATGCGGGGGCCCTGTTCAGGAGATCTCGAGGGGTCCCAGCGGTCGGATCCCCGCGATCAAACACTTATTCCCTATCCTGTGGATAGAGGATAAGTGTAATAACGCTGCAGTTGTCCTTTAATTAGATTAAAATAAATTCCAAAAATGTGACATGATGACACTATGACCAGATGTAATTGGAAAGATATCATAAAGAGGGAGGAACATGTAACCTATACTGTGCGGCTAAATGGTGTATTCACTTTGTAAATTACAAATAAAAGATTCATTTGTAACGTACATGATTAGAATTCTAGGAAGTTAAGGAAGGTAAGGAGGGATCATAAAAATGCAGAGAATGAAAGACTCTTATTTTGTCCCTTAGGATTTAAACTTTGTTAATTACAAAACCATTTGGTCTCTCTAATATGTACATAGTACAGGATTTGCCATAAAAACAAACCTCTTCATATTTCTTATATGTATAGTCATTTCTTACAACACTATAACTGTCCGAATAAACTGCCCAGCAATGTCTCACTTATATAGTTTATCATAGTTTACTTCCAACATTATCACTTCTAGTTCCTCAATATTATAAGTTAGGATTCCGGCATTAGTATACATACACCTAATGTTTTTATCCATATTTCCTTTCCTCTTATCAGTTACAACTGTTCTAACCCTCCCTCAGCTACACCCCTAGTTATATTACTTATCCCCAGCTCTCCATTTTCCCTGCTATATTGTTGTACCACCCCCAGTCCCTAGTTTAAACACTACTCCACTCTTCCTGCTATCATCTCCCTGAGTAGTGATGAACGGCATTGGCCATATTTGAATTTGCAATATTTTGCAAATATATAGACGAATATTCATCCTATATTCGCGAATTTCGCGTATTCTTTATATTCGCATATTTGCATATTTGAGGAAGAAAACAGTGAGGGGTGGGCAACTTTACTATTGGTTGCAAGGGATGTTGTTGATAACCTCTGACAAGTGTATTTAGATCATTCTAATTGGCCTATAAGTGAAAAGAAGGAATATGGCAAATATTCACATATGTGAATATTCACATATGCGAATGTGTGCATTTGCGAAAAAAGTGAATATTCATAATTTTGAATATATAGCGAATATATTTGCAATATTCGTGAATTTGTGATAAAAATTAGAAATGAGAATATTCACGCCCAACACTATCCCTGAGCACACCTATAACCTTCCCATTCAGGTGCAGCCCATGCCTACAGTAGAGCATGTATCCAACAGAAAGGTGGGCTCTGTTTTTCATGAACCCAAACCCCTACTTCCTACACCAGTTTCTGAGCTGCTTATTTATCTCCCTAATCTTCTGCTGCCTCTCAGGTATGGCACATAGTACATATAGTATTTCAGAAAATGCTACCTCAGAGGCCCTTGCCTTAAGCTTACTTTCTAAGTCCCTAACATACATTTAAAGATATTCCACCTACTTCTTAATTTGTCATTGATGTCAATATGCAACATGACCAATGTGTCCTGACTAGCCCCTCCCAGTAATCTGTCAACATGATCAAGGATATATTGAGCTCAAGTGCCAAGAAGACAACACACTGTTTGATGACCCAGGTCATTGTGACAGATTGCTATGTCTACCCGCTAATAATTGAGTCATCCAGTACCAGCACCTGTCTGTCCTTTCCTTGGCTCCTATTCCCTTTCTTCCATGAGCAGACACCCTCCTGGTTGTCAGAGGCAATGTCTTCCTGAAGCAGTGCTACCCCTGAACTTACATCCCCTTCATCCGCCAACTTGGCAAACATGACATTGTGTGCCAGATCAGGACTAGCCTTTTTTTTCCTATCCCACCTTCTACCTGTCACCCACCTAGCTGCTATATGTCCTGCACGTCTATACTACCATTCTTCCCGTATCTGCCCCAGTAAGGGCTTATTCAGTGAACAGAAGGCTCCTTTTCATTGTGTCAATGGATCTCAAAGTTTCCCTATTATGTTTGTCTGAAACTGGCCTAAAACTTTTTTATTCTTGCCAGATACTATTCTGGCAGATACTATTGACTTATACTGGGTTCATCAGTCAAACCTGATGAACCCAGTATAAGTCAATAGTATCTGCCAGCATTAATTGGTAGCTATTCAAAAACAATACCATCATAGCTGTTATAGTTCTATTTTGATAGGAACTCATGATGTTAGTATGAACAAAGTCTTAATCACTACATAATCATTATGTATCATATTGCTTTCCTCAGTGATTCCGTTATTCTAGACAGCAAGAATAGCAATGATTATAAAATTCTTGGAGTAAAAAATACTGGAACCCAGATGGGAACCTGAGAAACCCAGTATAATGTCAATGGATTTGCCAGAATTAATTTGGAACTATTCAAAAACAAATCTGTCATAGCTACCTTGGCTCCTGTTATAGATGGAAGTCATAATGTTAGTATGAAAAGAGCATTAATCACTAAATAATCCCTATGCATCTCAGAATTTTGTGTCCAAAATTAACTTTTTATTATAAATTTATATTTTTCCTGCAATCTGTCTTCTGTGTTTTGTTAACAATTTGCCCACTTAAAATTGTAATCCAGTTCTAGCAGGTATGATATGGTTCACTGCTCTGATATTTTCATAGAGGAAAATGTTCTGCTGTAGATTATTTGTCTTAACATACATTCTATCAAATAAAAATGTATTTCTTTTTGCAATAACAAACCTTATTTAATTTTAATTTACACTGGTTTTGTAATTTTAGTACAAACTGTAATAGTACCTCAATCTCATATGCACTTTTTATAATATTGGTGTCTTCACATGTGACAAAGAGATCCCTGCCATCTCAAGCTGTAACTGCTAGCTGGACCCCTTAAAGCCCTGCACCCCCCATGAAGTAACAAAAAAGTGTCAATTATTTAAAAGAAATATGTCAACAGTGTCACCTGCAGTAACTTGTCGATACAGACAGGTAGTGCAGGTGACACTGATGATAAACATACTTACCTGATTCCATTCTATGATACTTTCCTCCATATCTTCTGTTCCAGAGCCCACTTGGAGCATGAGCGGAGCTTAGGGACATCACTGCTGCTGCTTCTCTGCTGCTAGCAAACCGGAGTAGTGACGTCAGGAAGCTCCGCCCATGCTCCCAGATATGTAGGAAGATAGCACGGAATGGGATCAGGTAAGTATGGTTGTTATCAGTGTTACCTGCACTAACAGTCTGTACCAACAGGTTAGTGCAGTTGACACCGATGACAGATTTCCTTAAAACACATAATAGTGCATATCCCATTATGTTAGTGGGTGTGGTTGGAATTGTGTTTATAAAACAGTATTTGCCCAAACAAAGCTGATATGAAAGGCAACCTGTCAGGAGATTCTTGCTTCATAAACCACCGGTTGCATTACATTCTGACAGGCTTCCTTGTTACAAATAATTATGTTTGATTTTGAAATAATGTGGTTTTTCAGGAAAAAATCTAAATATAATTTAAACACAAGTGCAAAGAAAGGTCACAGTAGCAGAAGCTCATATTTTAACACCTTAAGGACTCAGGATGTACAGGTATGTCCTGGTAATTAAAGGGGTACTCCACTGGCCAGCCTTCCGGCTGCATTCGGAACATTTAGTTCCAAATGCTGTGCATGCGCTGCAGGGGTCAGCCACGCCCCCTCATGACGTCATGGCCATAGACTTGTATTGAGGGGGGTGGCCTAACATCACGAGGGGGCATGGCCGACCCCGCAGCGCATGCACAGCGCTCGGAACTAAATGTTCCGAACGCAGCCAGAAGGCTGGCCAGTGGAATACTCCTTTAAGGACTCGGGCATACCTGTACATCCTGAGTTCCGTTACCTGGCATTAACCCTTTAAAGTGAAAGTAAAATTATCCCAGCAGCTCAGCGGAGCTGATCGGTACTATCGCAACAGAATCGCGATGTCCTGATCAGCTTACTGGATGACAGGGGTCCTCACCTGTCTCCACGTCGTCCGATCGGCGATCTACTGCTCTAAGCCTGGAGCATCAGAGCGCCGACAACACTGATCAATGCTATGCTATGGCATAGCATTGATCAGTGTATGCAATCAAAAAATTGCATGGTATAACCCCCTAAACCCCCTAAAAAAAGAAAGTAAAAAATGCTACAAAAATAATAAAGTAATGCAATTTAAAAAATCCTATGTGGTACTGCTGCGTGCGTAAATGTTTGAACTATTATAAGTTAACTAAGGTTAACTAAACTGCATGGTCGATGGCGTACACGTAAAAAAATACCAAAGTCCAATTTTATTTTATTTTTTTGGTCACTTCATATACCATAAAAATATGAATAAAAAGCAATCAAAAAGTCCCATCAAAACAAAAATGGTCCCAATAAAAACTACAGACCACAGCGCAAATGAGCCCTCATATAGCCCCATACAAATAAAAAAGTTATAGGGGTCAGAAGATGGCAATTTTTAAGCATACAGTGCATGTAGTAAAATAAATATCTACATAAATGGGTATTTCTCTAACCGTATGGACCTACAGAATAAAGATAAGGTGTAATTTTTACCGAAAAGAGCACTGCGTAGAAACAGAATCCTTAAAAAGTAGCAAAACATGTTTGTTTTTTTCATTTGACCCCCCAAATAACTTTTTTTTTTCGTTTTGCCAAAGATTATGTTGTAAAATAAGTAATGTCATTACAAATTACAACTGGTGACGAAAAAAACAAGCCCTTTTATGAGTCTGTTAGTGCAAAATTGAACGCGTTAGGATTTTTAGAAAGTGAGGAGGAAAAAACGAAAGTGCAAAAATGAAAATTGTTTTGAGTCCTTAAGCCGAAAATGTCAAGAGTCCTTAAGGGATTAAATATGATCTGTAAAAGGATGACTGTTATAGTAGGTTGCTTCCATATTGGGGTGGTGTAGTATAGCAGTCTCCCACCACTCCCATTCAAAGGATAGCTGGATTCTCCGCCAGTCTCTACTTTCTGGTTACTGTCAACTTGGGCATTTGACCACTTCAGGGAATCACTGGTTTTTGTGGATCACGTAGGGATAACAGGGTCACTTTCATTAAAGGGAACCTTGCAGAAAATTCATTCTGACCGAGCCATGGACAGCATGACTGCCAGACAAGCCCTCTAGTTACATATAGCTATGTTACAATAGCTATGTTTCACTCTTAATTGCTGGGGCATTTCTTAAATGCTGGGGCATTTCAGATGATTATAAAAAATAGATTGCTAAAGCAACCTTTAACCCCTTCCTGCCTTAGGACGTATGCATACTTCCAAGTTGCTAGCTTCTTAGTGCAATTGGATGTGTGCATACATCCTAGCGATCTCCTGCTCTGCACGATGCGCTGCAGGAGATCGCCGGCGGGACCTGGCAGTCTTAACCCCATAGTTGCTGTGATCAATCCTGATTACGGCATCTATGGTGTTGACAGGGGGAGGGTGCGCCCCCTGTTTACTAACGGCGGCGCCAGGAGGTCAGATGATGACCTCCTGTATGCCTGCTATGGAAGCTTGTGAGATCCAGCCAGAGGCTGAATCGTACAGGCTGTAGTGTGTGCAGCTCATCAGGTCATACTGTGCTGCAGTACAAATGTATTGCAGCATAGCATAACCTGTAAAAAGTGGGAAAAAAATAATAAAGGGTTCTTCAATAAAAGTATAAAGTGTAAAAAAAAAAAGCCCTGTATTAACATTAAAAAAAACACAAATCATATACATACTAGGTATTGCCACGTCCGTAATGATGTGTACTTTAAAGCTATCAGGTAAATTATCCCGCACGATGAACGCCGTAAAAAAAAAAGCAACAAAAAAGTGCAAAATTCGCCAATTTTGGTGCAAATAGCAGAATAAAAAAGATCAAAAGGTAGCATGTTTTGCAAAAATGATACCAATAATAAGTAAAGCTTGTCATGCAAAAAATAAGCCTTTACTCAATGGCGTCAGACACAAAAAAATTTAAAAAGTTATGGCTGTCGGAAAATGATAACACAAAAAAGGGAAAAAAATAATTTTGCTCAGAAAAGGTAAAACAACATGAAAAGCTATATAAAATGGGTATCGCCATAATCACTTTTATCACATAGTGAACACCATTAAAAAAATTCCAGTTCTTCCCAATATTTTGGAGTTTTCCACAAAAAAGGCTGCATGTGTCGACAAAAATGCACCACTTATATAAAGTACAATATGTCACGAAAAAACTATCTCTGAATCGCTCTGCTCAGAAAAAGTGTTCTAAAGTTATTACCATTTAATGAGACACATGTCAAATATAAAAAAAAAGAGCCTGGTCATAAGGGTAAAAAACTGGGTCCATCCTTAAGGGGTTAAAACAAATTTATACTATAAAACCAGAACCAGAAAGCCAGTTCATTGTTCTAAAAGAAACACCGTTTTTGGAGATGGAAGTTGGTGCAGTAGACAGTTTGACACATCTATCACTTTGTCTATTGGATTCCTGATATTGCAGTATATTTTATGAAAGCGATACATTTTACTCTATCCACACAGGATAGAGAGATTTCTCTCTTCTACAGAATATTCCTCAGAAAATTAGTTTCAGTACAACCTGGGTCATAGTTTTCCGGCAGCTATGGCAGAAGAGTAGCAATGTATTTTATTGATGTTCTCTAACTAACTAGTAACTTAAAGGGGTACTCCGGTGGAAACCTTTTTTTTTTTAAATCAACTGGTTCCAGAAAGTTAAACAGATTTGTATGTTACTTCTATTCAAAAATCTTAACCCTTCCAGTACTTATTAGCGGCTATATACTACAGAGGAAATTCTTTTCTTTTGGGATTTATTTTCTGTCACGGCCACAGTGCTCTCTGCTTACACCTCTGTCCATTTTAGGAACTGTCCAGAACAGCATATGTTTGCTATGGGGATTTTCTCCTGCTCTTGACAGTTCCTGACATGGACAGAGGTGTCAGTAGAGAGCACTGTGGTCAGACAGAAATAAATCCAAAAAGAAAATAATTTCCTCTGTAGTATACAGCCGCTAATAAGTACCGGAAGGATTAAGATTTTTTTAATAGAAGTAATTTACAAATCTGTTTAACTTTCTGGCATCAGTTGATAAAAAATAAATAAAAAATAAAAAATTCCACTTTAATGCATTATTTCTGCTGTTTAATTAAAGGGAAGTTTCTACAAATATTTAAATCTATGTATATATATTTAAAAAAAACTCAATGGCCCTCATTTACTAAAAGTGGAGTGTAGGTTTCTTTGTGGGTTTTAATTCCCTCCAATTTATTTTCCACGGTATTTACTAAGGTTTCCCTACATTTTCCACTTTTCCCTACACTTAGCTTTTTTTACACATGCTCTGATCTGTCTGGTTTTCCTCAGCTCAAATCCACCACATTGGAAACCTTAGGAAATATGTTGGGTTTTTGTGAAAATGGCGGGAACACGGCCCTTTTCTGGGACCACGCCCCATTTTCCAGGCAGCCACGCTCCTTTTTTGGGTTTTCTTAGCAAAATGGAGAGTTAGGCTGCATTCACACCCTGTTTTTTACATACGGGTGCAGGATCCGGCTGGGGGAGGGGAAAAGCGGGCGCTCCCGTACCCCAGCCGGACCAGCGCTGAACTCCATTTACTTTAATGAGCCGATCGGAGTCAAACGGTGACTCCGGTCGGCTCAGTTTTGACCCGTATGCGGTTTCCTGACCGGACCTAAAACCGTAGTATACTACGGTTTTAGGTCCGGTCCAAAAACGGATACGGGTCAAAACGGAGCCGACTGGAGTTACCGTTTGACTCTGGTCGGCTCAAATGGAGTCACGGGCTGTCCGGCTGGGGTACCAGAGCGCCCGATTTTCCCCTCCCGCAGCCAGATCCGGCACCCATATGTAAAAGAAAACAAGGTGTGAATGCAGCCATAGTCGGGTTTTTTCAATTTTGGCGCAAATTCTGGCACAAAATCTGGAGCAGACAGAATTTCGGGCACACTACGACAGAATCTGGTGCACAACCCGACAAAACATGTCAGGTATGCAATAGTAAATGAGGGCCAATGTGTGTGTGTATGTATGTGTGTATGTATGTTCCACAAAAACGTCCAAACGGCTAAAGATATTAACATGAAACTTGGCACACATGTTACTTATATGTCAACAACAAACATAGGATAGGTAATTTAACCCTTACTCACCCCCGTTTGCCAGGGTCAGGGTTTTTGTTTAAAGTCCCATACAAGTCTATGGGAAATATAAGTAACATGTGATCAAGTATTATCGAAATATCTCCAGCCATTTGGAAGTTATGCAGTAACATATATGTCCACTTAAAATATAGGATAGTTAAATTAACCCTTAACTACCTCCATTTGTGAGGGTCGGGGTTTTTGTTTAACCCCTTAAGGATGCAGGACGTAAATGTACGTCCTGGTGCGGTGGTACTTAACGCACCAGGACGTACATTTACGTCCTAAGCATAACCGCGGGCATCGGAGCGATGCCCGTGTCATGCGCGGCTGATCCCGGCTGCTGATCGCAGCCAGGGACCCGCCGGCAATGGCCGACGCCCGCGATCTCGCGGGCGTCCGCCATTAACCCCTCAGGTGCCGGGATCAATACAGATCCCGGCATCTGCGGCAGTGCGCGATTTGAATGAATGATCGGATCGCCGCAGCGCTGCTGCGGGGATCCGATCATCCATAACGCCGCACGGAGGTCCCCTCTCCTGCCTCTGTCCGGCTCCCGGCGTCTCCTGCTCTGGTCTGCGATCGAGCAGACCAGAGCAGAAGATGACCGATAATACTGATCTGTTCTATGTCCTATACATAGAACAGATCAGTATTAGCAATCATGGTCTTGCTATGAATAGTCCCCTATGGGGACTATTCAAGTGTAAAAAAAAATGTAAAAAAATGTAAAAGTAAAAAAAAAAGGGAAAAATCCCCTCCCCCAATAAAAAAGTAAAATGTCCGATTTTTCCTATTTTACCCCCAAAAAGCGTAAACATTTTTTTATAGACATATTTGGTATCGCCGCGTGCGTAAATGTCCGAAATATTAAAATAAAATGTTAATGATCCTGTACGATGAACGACGTGAACGAAAAAAAAAAAAGTCCAAAATTACTACTTTTTTTATACATTTTATTAAAAAAAATTATTAAAAATGTATTAAAAGTTTTTTATATGCAAATGTGGTATCAAAAAAAAGTACAGATCATGGCGCAAAAAATGAGCCCCCATACCGCCACTTATACGGAAAAATAAAAAGTTATAGGTCATCAAAATAAAGGGACTATAAACGTACTAATTTGGTTAAAAAGTTTGTGATTTTTTTTAAGCGCAACAATAATAGAAAAGTATGTAATAATGGGTATCATTTTAATCGTATTGACCCTCAGAATAAAGAACACATGTCATTTTTACCATAAATTGTACGGCGTGAAAACGAAACCTTCCAAAATTAGCAAAATTGCGTTTTTCGTTTTAATTTCCCCACAAAAATAGTGTTTTTTGGTTGCGCCATACATTTTATGATATAATGAGTGATGTCATTACAAAGGACAACTGGTCGCGCAAAAAACAAGCCCTCATACTAGTCTGTGGATGAAAATATAAAAGAGTTATGATTTTTAGAAGGCGAGGAGGAAAAAATGAAAACGTAAAAATTAAATTGTCTGAGTCCTTAAGGCCAAAATGGGCTGAGTCCTTAAGGGGTTAAAGTCCCATGCAAATCAATGGGAAATGTATGTTCTCACATAACTTCTGTACGGCTGGAGATATTTCAATACCTGGTACACATATTAAAGGTCGGGATATGAGGTTGGGATGGGAGGCCGAGATAGGAGGTTGATATAGGAGGTTAAGATAGGAGGACGGGATGTTAAGGATAGGAGGTCGAGATAGGAGGTCGAGTTAGGAGGTTGGGATATGAGGACGGGATAGGAGGTCGAGACAGGAGGTGGAGATAGGAGGACGGGATAGGAGGACAGGATAGGAGGTCAGGATAGGAGGTCGGGATAGGAGGTCGGGATAGGAGGTCGGGATAGAAGGTCAGGATAGGAGGTCGGGATATGAGAACGGGATAGGAGGTCGAGATAGGAGGACGGGATAGGAGGTCGAGATAGGAGGACGGGATAGGAGGTCGAGATACGAGGTCGAAATAGGAGGTCGGGATAGGAGGAAGGGATAGGAGGACAGGATAGGAGGTTGAGATAGGAGGTCAACATAGGAGGTCGGGATAGGAGGTCGGGATAGGAGGTCGAGATAGGAGGACGGGATAGGAGGTCAAGATAGGAGGATGGGATAGGAGGTCGGGATAGGAGGTCGGGATGGAGGTCCAGATAGGAGGACGGGATAGGAGGATGAGATAGTAGGTCAAGTTAGGAGGTCGAGATAGGAGGTTGGGATAGGAGGACGGGATAGGAGGACAGGAGGTCAGGATAGGAGGTCAAGATAGGAGGAGGGGATAGGGGGATGGGATAGGAAGTCGGGATGGGAGGACGGGATAGGAGGATGGGATAGGAGGACTGAATAGGAGGTCAGGAAAGGGATATGGGGTTGGGATATGACAACAATATATGGGGATAGGATATGAAGTCAAAAGCTTCCTCCTTTGTTGACTTTCCTCCCCAACAAGGATGAGGAAGGAAAAACCTGGCAATGCCGGGTACTCAGCTAGTAAATACATGAAAAACACATCACATAAAAAAACAACACATTCTAAGGTCTGGGGGTCATGAATTAAAAGTACAATTCATCAATCTGTACATAAGGTCAGAAATTAAGATTTTTTTATCTTGAAATGACATGTAAGCAAAGAGTGAATGAATAACTTTGTGGAAAACTTTCAATGTGTTTCTTTTTTTAACTATTTAAATAGTTAGAGAGAGAAAAATTAAGCAACTCATTGAAATATACCATTGATATAATTGGGCAGATAAAACTCAATTTTCCAAAATTGTCCAAAATAGCTATTTTTAATAACTTTAACTTCTTACTCTGTCAACTTTGTTCCCAAAACTTTCTTTGAAATGTACAGTTACTAGATACATTTAAAATATTTAGGTCTTTTTTTCTTATTGAAAAGAACTAGTCTTATTTATATTCCTGTCAGTATTCATTTATACCTGGCCACCCTCCAATTACATAAATGATAATTACTTTCTGTTACCCAACTCTTGTGATCCTTATTTCACTTCTAAACTTGTCCTTAGCAATGTGGATTGACTTTACAATTAGATTAAAATACGCCAGTATCTTTGTTAGAATGCTTCTCATCATGCATTGAAGAAGTCAGTGATCTGGAAAGAGAAGCTCCTGTAAACATCACAGTTTAAGATTGAATTCTAAATAAGAAATTTTTGTCCATATAGCATGCCAAGATTTATCATCTCAGATGTCATTTAATTCTTGACCTTCAATATTCAGTATGACCTTATACCTCTCAAGGGTCTCTGCATTATCATCTTGTATTAATCGCTGACATATCAAGTGGAAGGATTTCTAGAAAATCCAGTTCTCATACTACAAATGAATACTTAGATTTCCCTTTCTCCTTTGCTTCTCACTTCTTCAAGATTTCTGACACATATTACTTATATAATTTCCATGATACTTAGGTAGTATTTGATTTACTATATTCCACTTCAAAGAAAACATTATTTCTATATGGACACTTTTTTATATAGAGATAAAGATATTTAGGTAGAATATTAAATGCAAATACATACAGCAATTGTTAGTTATACTTCATTCTGGATTAGCCTTGGTAACTGGACTTAGAAGCAATATATGTATTCTTACAGTATTGTTCTATAAATTCAGAATAACTTGTAACATATTTAATACCTACTTTTACAGTGTTGTTGTCTTGTTAAAAGGAACCTGAGAAGGAGATGCTGAGAAGATTAACACATGGTTTTGTCCAATCAGAGGAAGTAATCACATGGGGGGTCCTCTCAGTGATTGATACGTGTACTCTATGGGGGACATTTAGGTTCTGAAGGCATTTTGTTTCTTTAGTTTTGCTTATGTACTACATATTTATCATACTAACACAGGAGGTTAAACACAAACGAATGTCCAGCACTAGGTATGCGAATAAAATCTTTTCGTTTATTGAAGTTGCATAGGACAAACAGGTACAAGTAGTCTTTCTGACGTGTTTCGCGCTTAGATGCGCTTAGTCTATGACTAAGCGCATCTAAGCGCGAAACGCGTCAGAAAGACTACTTGTACCTGTTTGTCCTGTGCAACTTCAATAAACGGAAAGATTTTATTCGCATACCTAGTGCTGGACATTCGTTTGTGTTCGATCTATTGTGGAAGCTGGGGCGGTGCCGGCGGGTCCGAGACACAGGTGTGCGCACAGCAGCAGTGAGCTGTATCTTGCTTGGATACAACACAGGAGGTTAAGTTTGGAGCGCTTAAAGAGGTACTCCGTGGAAAAAATTTTTTTTTATATCAGCTGGCTCCAGAAAGTTAGAAAGATTTGAAAATTACTCCTATTAAAAATTCTCAATCATACCAGTACTTATCAGCTGATGTATACTACAGAGGTAGTTGAGTGCTCTCTGCTGCCACCTCTGTTCTTGTCAGGAACTGTCCAGAATAGAAGCAAATCCCCAAAGCAAACCTCTCCTGCTCCTGACAGTTCCTGACACAGACAGAGGTGGCAGCAGAGAACAGTGTGGTCAGACAGAAAAGAACAACTCACATACAGGGCAAAGGGCATACAGCAGCTGATAAGCACTAGAAGGATTAAGATTTTTTTATAGAAGTAATTCACAAATCTGTTTTACTTTCTGGAGCCAGTTGATTTGAAAAAAATGTTTTCCACCGCAGTACCCCTTTAAGCAAAACCCAAAAGTCTCCGTTGAGACTTTTGTGAGACTTTTTTGTAACTTTTTAAAAGTGCTTATGAAAGGCAGTTTTGTACTCCAGGTCAAACCTAGAGTAGACTAGTTTGCGAATGCTTTTTACCTACATGTGAAATTTGCACATCATAAATTCCCAGCTAATGAAAATTGCATAGGTAAGGCTGTTTGAGATGTTTTGCTTACCCACAAAAGTAGACCAGAGTAAATGTCCCCCAATATGTACACTATCTGTCAATCACTTATTAGCAATGCTCACTTGACTGCTTAACTCAAGTTATGCTGAAACTTTTTCACAAAAACTATATATTGATCTGATCAGATCCTCCTGCTCACTGTTCACATTTCAACCCCCTAGTTATATAGTGGCTCACATCAGATGATTAAGGGGCTTTATTAGGATCTGGGGATTTATTTATATTTGGGATATTTAATTACTAGTCCATTAGTCTTTTTTAGTTCCTCATCATTCTGTGCAGTGATAACAAGAAAGTATAATCATATGCTGAGCTTAGATCCTCGGAATCTTTTATTGTGAATCCAATATATGTATTCACACAACTGCAAACCATACCTAATATTTAATCAGCCCTTTGAACCTCCCAAACCAACTGCAACCGAGCCCATAACATTATACTTAGGCACACAACACATCTAAGGACCTTAAAACCATAATAAAATGGCAACATAAGATAGTTTGTAGACACCTCCATGAGGTTGAAGCCGATTTTTCTTACCTTAGGGGGAAAGATCCTTCCTAACCTCAAATCTTGATAAATTCCCGGATCAACATCTCTTTGCCAAAGTCGAGTAACTATAATTTATTACACTGTATTAATGCATTCAAGACCATTGTGAATTCTTTGGCTGGGTTCACGCTACAGAATTCGAATCTGGAAAATTTCTGGCCAGAGATTCTGTGTGTGACATAGACAATGTCACCCCAATAGACAGCAATGCCTGTGGTGCGAATTCTGGCAGAATATTGAGCAGGTTCAATGTTCTGGCAGAATATTTTGATCTGAATTTTCTGACAGAAATTCCACCCATAAAATTCCACAGTGTGAATGGGTAAAGGAAAACCCATACACCTGTATCTTACCTTCAATCAGTGGAGTTTTCAATAAAAATTCCTGAGCGGAGAAAAAAGTTCCATAATATCACTGGTCTTGCAGTAAAAAATTCTCTTTATATTTCAGTAGAAATAGCACAGTATACTAGAGGCCCTACATTTCGGACATTACATTTCAAGCTAAGTTGGAATTTTCCTTCACAGACTCCATACCTGCCGGAAGTAGGGAAATATTTCCCAACAGAATCATAACATTATCCAAAATATTGTAAGCTTTTATTAGCTCCTGGATATATATATATATATATATATATATATATATATATATACTGTAAATAGCCGTGGCAGTTAAATGGTTATATGATATTTTGTAGCTTTCGCTTAGTTGTCTTAGTTGTAAGCAAATACGGCGGCAAAACCTAAAATCCCTTTTATTTTCCGTGCTAATGAATCCCACAACCCATACAGCGGCCTAATCCATTATTGGATATTAATCTCTTCCAGTGATCTTGACTATCTGGGTGTAGCATGGGCTGTGTAAACTGTTCATGTTTCTGCTTTAATCTCATAGTATGATACTTCTCTGCGCAAAGTATAAAATCTATGCAAATGCACTGTGTCAAACATAACAAGATTAGTTGGAAATAGAAGCTGGGGAGAAATCTTAAAGCAGCTATTTTGAGCCTAGAATGCTATTTATTGAATTGCTTATATTTCCAGCCAGGATTGTATACAGAATAAACGTGTATCAGTCCCTTCAGAAAGTAGAGTTTCACAAGTAATAACACTGTATTGAGTTTTGGGGGTGTGGAAAGAAGTTTAGACATTGTGTATTTTGAGAAATATAGGGAAATATTTTGGCTACAGTTTTACAGTGACTTGTAGATGACTGTAAGTCGCTGTGTAGTTCTAGCTTTAATAACCATATAAATTGTATACCTATGTAACTTGGCCCATTTTCAGATAAATACTTTTAATACATTTATGTATTCCGAAGCAAGACTATCTGTGCATGTAAAATACAAAGGCAGCTGTTAATGTGCACTTAAGATGCCAGATGTGCATTTGAGATCATAACTGTCACGTCGGGCAGGGATAAGTGCAGCCTTGAGCTCACCCTAAATGACAGATCCTCAGCTGGGCAGTCGTCCCTGAATTAAGTACAGGGACATAAAAGTCCAAAACAATAAATAACACTGTACAGAAGTCAGAAAAAAATCAAGATCCAATGGTTTAACAGTCACAGAACTAAAACAAAAGACAGGCAAGGAATGAACTAACAAATGTAAAAGTCTAAGAGACCAGATCTTTAGAGAGAGAACTCTTAGTCCTGATACGAAAAACAGGAGAATGATCAGGTCACTATAGCCAAGAGTCAAAAATGCAGAGAAGATTAAGCTAGGAATATGTAAAGAGCTAGCGTAGATGCAAACAAGCACAAGCAATTAATGATATGCTGGCTAGCAATGTATATCCACCTAAGAGGTGTGTTGTCAGAGAGAATTGATGTGATACTGATGTGATGTTTAAGTCTAAGCACCCTGATAAGACCGAGTGTCACCACAGCTATGCATGATGCTTCAGCCAAACAGAAAACGTAACTCTTTAGCCATGTCAAGTCCTTACAATAATCTCCTAAATGTATAAGACTGAGATAAACTGTGGCTCCCAGCAACAGACAATGTGCCCCACAACGTCTTGCTGAGACCTCAACTCCCCCATCCCACCAAAAAAAAAAAAAAAACTGTCTTTATCACCCATATAAAAAAAAAGGCTTTTAAAGCTGCTCACTGTCTTATCAATCATCTCAGAGGGAGGGGGCGTGTTCCACCATGGCCTGCACTGTGCATGACTCCTCTTTCTCCCTCACTCTGCTCTGACTCACTGGTCTGGGAGCAAGCCTGGCAGTCAGCCAATCACGGCACTCTGATCTATAACCCATTCCTCTCCGGTTTTATGCTGTGCATGTTACTCAGAGAGAGGAATTAATTTTGGAGATTGCCTGTACTCTACCAGTAAAGACAATATGGTGAGTGTATAACTTAGATCTTCCAAAATTAGTGCATGTAACACCTGTGCTCCAGCCAGAAATGCTGGCCGTGAGAGCTCTCTGCTTATGTCCCCGCTGCCGGTGGGGCTGGGATTCGCATTGAGGGACGTGCCCGCATGTGAATCACAGCCCGTCACTCACCTCTCTCATCTTCCGCCTCTTTGTGTCCTCGCATCTCTGACACGTGTGCCCCTGCCTCCTAGGGCACGCGCGTGCCGGAGCTCTTTCACTTAGGGGGCCAGTGCTGTATTAATCAAGTGTTTACACCTATCCCCTGTCCTTAAATATCAGCTCCTCCCTTGTTTCCCTGGCGGACCTTTTGTTGCCTAGTGCCATAGTGAAAGTCATGTGTCCCTTTTACCGTGTACCTGTTCCTTGCTTCAGTACTTACCCTGCAACTGTGTTACCTGCCCTGACCTTCTGCGATCTTGCCACATCCTGCCAGTCTCCTTCTGTGCCACACCACCTCCCAGCTACCTGTGCGGATGAGTCGTGCCAGGGGTAGCGACCTGGGTGCTGCCTGCCGCAGCAAGACCATCCCGCTTTGCGGCGGGCTCTGGTGAAAACCAGCGGCACCTTAGACTCTGCTCCCTGGCATGGCTTACCTCATCATCCACACAGGACCAGAGGATCCACCACCTGCAGTGGTTACAGTGCAAAGGTTTAGTGCTAAAAGTACAGTGTTTTTTTATGCATACATTTTCTATCTGTTTTATATCTTCCTATGTCATTCGTGTGTGTCATCCTTTGGCAGTCATGAAATGCAGGGACTTGTAGTTTTGGATTAGTTGGAGTTACAGTGTTTGGATAACTCTTTTTTACAGCAGTGTTGCCTTCAGCTATGTGCCTACAGTTTTTGCAAAACTACAACTTCCAGCATGCCCAGATATCCTTTGGCTGTCCAGGCATGCTTGGAGTTATAGTTTTGCAACAGCTGGAGGCACATGTTTGCTAAAACTCTGTGTTACATCAGTGTTGCTACAGGCTGTGTTCCTCCTGCATCCTTGTCAATCAGCCATCTCTTGTCCATGACTCTTGGACAAGCTGATGCTGCTGTGGGATTCATCATTGTCCCAGGAGGTATGGGGACCCCTAGTGGTGGGATTTTCAAAGACAGTTTTCTTCAATAAAATTAGAAAGGAGTATATTAGAAAAACTATTATTTTGCCAAGATGTATAACAAATAAAACGTTTTTGTATCTAACAGTGCCCATTTAAGAAACACTAATTAAATATAAGACATGATTTAAATCACCCAGATTTCCATTATTAGGTTAGAAATAACACATTTCAAATACATATGTTATGCAAAACATAACACCTTCAAATATTAAAGATGAGTCATAATAATGTTCTTTATATCCATTTAATGATTTAATGTAATGGTTTGTGGGAAGGGTAAAGGCTTTGTTTTTACCACACACTAAATTTATAACTAAAATGTATTTTTTTTCTAAACTATAACAGCTTCACATCTTGTTTACAAATTATAACACTAAAAAAATCAACACTTTTAATAAGTCTTACTTGGCCAAGAAGAAAAATATACATTAAGGGAGTCATTTAAAGGGAAACGTATGGATGAACTCCACTAGTCTGAATATACGGGTCGTTAATGTGGATGATCATGAGCAAAATGATGTATTGCCCCCCAATCTGTATAGCTGTTCCCAAACGATATCACAATCTTGCAATATGCAAATAAACTCTTAGTTTTTGAAGACTATCTGACCCTCTGCACAATTCTCTTGGTCAAGTTTGTGCCACATAGCTTATCTAGGAAAAAGAGATGAATATTGATGAGCGGGGCAATGCGAGTAGAACCCAGGGGATGGAGTCAGAGGTGCGGATAGTCTTCAAACTCTCTACAGTGCAGAGTTCATTTTCATATTGCAAGATTGTGCATGAATTCGATTATGGAATACATTGTAGACAAACGCTGTATACACAAACCACCCTTTGATCTTGATCTTGGTTGCCAGAGAAAAACCTTCCCACAGTAGGCAAGGAGAGCAAAAAATAAATAAATAAATAAAGATACCAAATGTATGAATTTAAATAAAAAAAATTCATAGGTGTACCTTAGAAAAAGGACATAAAGGAAACACAACAAGAAAAGAGAATGCAAATACTCAAATCATTCACACACAGTTTTTTTGTAGACATACAAATATTCAGTAATTGTAAAAAAAAAAAAAAAAATGTCTGTCGTTTATTACCACCAATTTGTCCGAAAATAAAGGACATGCAAATTCTTTAAGAAGCATTGAAATAATGGCAGATTTTTTTGCCTCATGTGTGCAGTAATGGACGAGCTTTCACTGACAACAATGGAACACAATATTATAAGAAAATCTGCTCATTTTTTAACATTGAAAATGCAGTTTTAACAGCTAATTTTGCTATTGGTGTACTTGGCAAAAAATGAAGAAAGAAAAACAAGAGAAAAAGTGGAGATGTACAGAACTACTGTACCTGGAACATCTCACAGGACTTGGACATGCTCTGACTAGTTGTCTAGCCTTTGCCGTTTGTTCATTCTCAATCATGTTCATTCTTATGCATGCCCATTTTTCCCGATTTGAATACATAAAATTCACTGTTCACTTATTACTTACCTACTAAAGTGAATTTGTCAGCTAATGGTGCACTAACAAAAATGTTACCTAAACTAAAGCAAAGGGCCTTTGCAGAAAATAAAAAATGTTTTTTTTATATAGGGCTGAAGTGTCAGGGGTAATTCAGCAGCTCAGCCCCATCTCTTCGACACTTCAGCCTAGGATAAAAACCATATTTTATAACTTTGGCAAAGGGCTTTAGCTTTAGAAAAAGGTAACATTCATGTTGCTGCAGGTAGGCTGACAGATTCACTTTAATATGTGCCACCCATGACAGGTGCAATTGTCACAAAATAATGAATGTCAAAATAATGAATGTCATATATGCTATACACATGGAACTAAACCAAAAAAGGGAGGAAATAAAGCAAATTGGACATAATGTCACACCAAAAATGGTCTGGACAAAATTATTGTCACCCTTTCAAAATTGTGGAAAAATAAGATAGTTTCAAGCATGTGATGCTCCTTTAAACTCACCTGAGGCAAGTAACAGTTGTGGGCAATATAAAAATCACACCTGAAAGCAGATAAAAAGGAAAGAAGTTCACTTAGTCTTTGCTTTGTGTTTCTGAGTGTGCCAAACTAAGCATGGACAACAGAAAGAGGAGAAGTGAACTCCCTGGGCGTGGACGGAAGAGAAAAACTGATGAAAGGTGTCAACGCAGGATAGCCCGGATGGTGGATAAGAAGCCCCAAACAAGTTCCAAAGATAATGAAGCTGTCCTGCAGGCTCAGGGAGCATCAGTGTCAGCGCGAACAATCCGTCGACATTTAAATGAAATGAAATGCTATGGCAGGAGACCCAGGATGACCCCACTGCTGACACAGAGACATAAAAAAGCAAGTCTACATTTTGCCAAAATGAACTTGAGTAAGCCAAAATCCTTCTGGGAAAATGCCTTGTGGACAGATGAGACCAAGATAGAGCTTTTTGGTAAAGCCCATCATTCTACTGTTTACCAAAAACAGCATGAGGCCTACAAAGAAAAGAACACAGTACCTACAGTAAAATATGGTGAAGGTTCAATGATGTTTTAGGGTTGTTTCGCTGCCTCTGGCACTGGGTGCCTTGAATGTGTGCAAGGCATCGTGAAATCTGAGGATTACAATGGATTTTGGGTCACACTGTGCAGCCCAGTGTCAGAAAGCTGGGTTTGTGTCCGAGATCCTAGGTCTTCCAACAGGACAATTACCCCATTCATACATCAAAAAGCACCCAGAAATGGATGGCAACAAAGCGTGGGAGAGTTCTGTAGTGGCCAGCAATGAGTCCAGCTCTAAATCCAATTGAACACCTGTGAAGAGATCTTAAAATTGCTGTTGGGAAAAGGTGCCCTTCCAATAAGAGAGACCTGGAGTAGTTTGCAAAGGAAGAGTGGTCAAACATTCCGGCTGAGAGGTGTAAGAAGCTAATTGATGGTTATAGGAAGCAACTGATTTCAGTTATTTTTTCCAAAGGGTGTGCAACCAAATATTAAGTCAAGGGTGCCCAAAATTTAGTCCAGCCCATTTTTGGAGTTTGGTGTGACATTATGTCCAATTTGCTTTTTTCCTCCCTTTTTGGTTTAGTTCCAATACACACAAAGGGAATAAACATGTGTATAGCAAAACATGTGTTACTGCAATCCTTTTCTGTACGAAATACTTCATTTTCCTGAAATATTTCAGGGAGGCCAACATTTACAGTCATGACTGTAAGTCTGTCTCTAGTAACAGCTCTACAAATAGGCCCCCCTATATTCACCTCAACAGGTGTTACCGAAACAACCTTTTCTTTTTTGCATTGATATGGCAGGCAGTAGCCACCTCATAACAGCTCATGGGGACCCCCATTCTCAACATATATGCATAGGTGGGACCAGCATCTATCACATATTTATAGCAAATCCTTTGTCTATATTATAAGATGGGAATACCCCTTTAAACTATTTTGTGTAAGAAAGAAAGCAAATAACTATATGAAAGCAGCCTGCTGAACTTAACATGCTGAATGCACAGGATAATTACAATTAAATGTTCAATGAGAAAGACGGCTCGGGGTGAACGCAATGCTTACGGAGCATGCAATACATAAATGATAGAAAAAGTGCTGAGAAGCCTGTTTGGGGTAGAAATGCATTAAATAAAAGAAATGTGCTCCCTTACTTGGACGCTGTGGCTGGTTGGTATAATCATCTTGAGTTATTATCATCATCACTATTAATAAACTCCCTTTGATACATTAACAGCTATGTCCTATGTGTGTTATAGTATAATAAAACAGGCTGGTATTACTTTTTTAGTGGGCGCCAGTGTCACTTTGATGATTTGGTGCTGGTTCCAATAGGAGATTCGCGAAAAAATTATCTTAGCAATGGTACATCTCCAGAGATAACAATGAAGACAATGAAGAAGCAAACTTGATATCTATCTTGGTGACAGATTCCCATTAAAATGGACCTATCAGTAGTGAGAAACATCTACATATTGATAATAGATCAAATTATTATCAATTATTTCAGCAAGGTGAAGTCAAAATCTCCTGAGATTGCACAGTTATATCTTAGCAAAAATATGGATAAGGGGAATTATTTTAAAATTTTTAATACAAATAAAATTTATGGAAAACTTTCCCTTTTAGGAGAGATTCTGGCTTGGCTATTAAACCCCCCATCATAAAAAAGAAAGGACTGGTGTTCTCTATCTGTTTCGGTGTCCCAAAAGCCTTTGTTGTCTGCATGACCCGCATCCACCAAGAGATATGTAAATGTAGATAAAATAGTTGGCAGGACTAGTTCTCAAAGACCATAGTGATGTACATAAATTAGTTAAATACATTAACCCCTTAAAGATGCAGCGATTTTTCATTATTCTCTTTTTTTTTCCTCAGCATTTAAAATCCATAACATAATTTTTAATACATTTTTCATCTATAGGGCTTGTTGTTTGTGGGACTTATTGTACTTTGTAATGACATCCCTCATTTTACCACAAAATGTATGGTCAAGCCAAAAATTATTTGTGAGGCAAAATAAAAAAATAAATAAAAAAAAAACACAAAAAAAAAATACGCCATTATGCAACTTTTAGGGAGTTGCGTTGCTAAGTAGTGCACTTTTCAGCAAATATGACACATTATTTTTATTTTGTAGGTCCATAGGTTTTGTTTTATTTTGCTAGTAAAAAAAAAAAAATTACTTTTTGTAAGAGAATTAGAGGGCTTAAAATTGTCCTCTTCTGACCCCTATAACTTTGTTATTTTTCTGTACACGGGGATGTATGAGGGCTCATTTTTTGCACTGTGATCTGTTGTTTTTAATGGCACCATTTTTGTTTTTAATGGACATTTTTTAACCCCTTAAGGACCCGGGCTTTTTCCGTTTTTTCATTTTCAATTTTCCTCCTTAACTTTAAAAAATCATAACTCTTAAAAATTTTCACCTAAAATTATATATAATGGCTTAATTTTTGCGTCACTAATTCTACTTTGTAATGAAATCAGTCATTTTACCCAAAAATCTACGGTGAAACGGGAAAAAAAAACAATGTGCGACAAAATTGATGAAAAAACACTATTTTGTAAGTTTTGGGGGCTTCTGTTTTTACGCAGTACATTTTTTGTCAAATATGATACCTTATCTTTATTCTGTAGGTCCATACGGTTAAAATGATACCCTACTTGTATAGGTTTGAATTTGTATCACTTCCGAAAAAAATCATGAATACATGCAGGAAAATTTATACGTTTAAAATGGTAATCTTTTGACCCCTATAACTTTTTTATTTTTCTGTGTTCAGGGCGCTTTGAGGACTCATTTTTTGCGCCGTCATCTGAAGTTTTTAGCGGTACCATTTTTGTTCTGATCAGATTTTTTGATCACATATGTTTATTATTATTATTATTTACATAATGTTTTTTTTATTTTTGGAAATGCCGGGTCAAACTTTTATTAGGGGAAGAGATAATTGAAAGGGTTAATGATTTTTTTTACACTTTTCTTATGCAATATTATAGCTCCTATAGGGGACTATAACATTGCATTAACTGATCTTTTACACTGATTGATCCATCTCCATAGGAATGGATCAATCAGTGTTTTCGGCGATTGAATGCTCAAGCCTGGATCTCAGGCTTGAAGCATTCATTCAGCGATCGGACAGCACAGGAGAATGTAAGAAGACCTCCTCCTGTGCTACAGCTGTTTGGGATGCCGCGATTATACCGCAGCGATCCCGAACAGCTCCCTGAGCTAACCGGCACATTTTAGAGGCGGGTCCCGGCTTCACTATGATGCCGAGCCCGCCGCGATATGATGCGGGGTCACCGTGTGACCCCGCGTTATATCGCAGGACCGGGACTCATAATGTACGCATACGTCATGGGTCCTTTAGAGGTTAAAATATATTTGTATTTATCAAAAAAACGGTATAAAAAAAGGGGAAAATAGGTATAATGGAACATAAAACAATATAAAACAAAAGCAAATAGAATGAACTTCTCAGGTAGAGAAACAACAGTCTCACCAAAGTCATCTCTGGGTGTAGATGAAATTGCATACAGTCCGCGGAAAGCCCCCCAAGACAATTCCCACCCCCAATCCAAGACATACAAAAGTTAAACAGAAAAAAATAAAAGTCTGTTCTTGAGTCGCCACCTCAACTCCCAGGGGATTAGAGCAACAAACTCAACAACAGGAAGGTACCAAAAGTTAGTCATCCCACAACCGCAGGGCTCCAAGAGTGCCCTTCAGGGATTCAAGATTATACCACATCGTGTGTCTGAATGGACAAACTATGTCAGCAATCCCCAGAGAGTCGAAGTGGGTTACAATAAAAAACACCACTTCTGAAAAAATCTTTTAGCTCTTGAGGTAATATGCTGTTCCTTTCAACTCCCAGAAAAACTTTCAGCTGGGGGTACGGGCATGGGAATATCCGGAGTCTGCGCCTCTAATGATTTAGCCAAAAGGCACCTGAGCGTTACTAAAAGTACTACATGAATAAAATTGGGGACGTTCCCCTCCCTCCCTGGGTCCCCCTCCGGTGGAAGCAATTGATGAAGTAATAAAGATTGGGGCGTAAAGACATTGGGTCACAAAGAAGTATCATTTAGAAAGAAGGAAGGAAAGGTCAAAAGTCTTCTGTATCTCCTTCTAGGATATTATAGTATCCCTAAACAGAACAGAGTCCTTCACCCCTGTCGGTAAATTAGCAAAAGATGTGTGCAACAGCGCTAGAAGAGACCATGGTGCAGCTAACGCCCTTTCCAATCTCAAATTAGAGAAATAGTTAGAACCGTGTACCCAGTCCAGCACATGGCGAAACAAACATGTTAAATTGCAATCCCGGATATTTGGGAAGTTGACTCCCCCCTCCGCTCTGCACAACATATGTTTCTTTAAAGCTATGCACGGGTGCTTACCCTGCCACAAAAAGCGTGTAAAGGCAGAATTAAAATGACGGACATTGTCTTGTTTGAGGAGGAAGGGAAGGGTTTGAAGTGGATACAATAAACGAGGGAAACTAATCATTTTGACAAGATGGAAACGATCTAGAAAAGAGAAAGTGGTAGGTGTTCCCATCTCTTTAAGAGGTGGACATAACTGAGTGAGTATAGTGTCTCAGGTGTGCGGCCAATATGAATGCCTAGATATGTGATGGAAAAGGTGGTCACCCGTACCCCCAGATCTCCAGCATCAGCTAAACGTCTGGGTGGGACAGATCCCAAGGGCAGTAACATGCTCTTCGAGGCGTTAATCCTATAACCCATGAATTCCCCCACAGAAGAGAAAAATTCTAGAATTTTAGGGACATCCCTTAATGGGTCATTGACATAGAGAAGAACGTCATCTGCAAACATGGACAATTTTAGTTCCTGCGAACCCACCATAATACCTTTATGCAAATTATTAATGGACCTTTTGATCACTTTTTATAATTTTTTTTCAGCTATATGAAGTAACCAAAAATGCACAATTCTGGATTTTGGTATTTTTTTCCCATTTACACAATTGATTGTGTGGTTTAATTAACATTATATTTTAATAATTCAGAAATTTATGCACGCGGTGATACCACGTATGTTTATTTTTTGTACATTGTTTAATTTATAAAATGGAAAAAGGGAGGTGATTCAAACTTTTATTAGGGGGAGGGTTTATACACATTCATTCCTTTTTTTTATGTCCCTATAGGGGACTTTTAAATGGAATCTCTTTATTCCTAACACTGATCAATACTATGCTATTACACAGCACTGATCAGTGTTATCTGTGGTGTGTTGCTCTAGTCTGCTAAAGCAGGCTGGAACCACAGACAGATTGGACAGCATAGAGGAAGATAGGGACCCTCTGACCGTCAGTGAAGGTGATTGGGACTGTGTGATTGCCCCATGGTGGTCCAGATTACCCATAACAACCAGTCAGCAACATTGAGTTGCTGGGCTTCCAGTAAAGACAGTAGTGATTAGTGACTGTAATAATGTTCCTGAATCAGTTGCAATAAGCTGTAAGGGGCATTTATCTGTTCTCCCCACCCACAAAGCATATTCAAGTGGAATGTATATTTGCCTATAGGGCCTGTGAAGACAGTAGTGATTTGTGACTGTAATAGTCTTCCTGAACCAGCTGCAATAAGCTGTAAGGGTCATTGATCCCACCCACAAAGCGTATTTAAGTGGCACCAATAATTGCCTATAGGGCACACATAATAGATTTCCGCAAACACCTTCAGTACTCATTGTTCTGTCATCTCTGTCACGCAAAAAGCGTTTTAAGCGTTGAAATTTTTATTTGACAAGTACGTTGGTGAAAATTTAAACAAAAAGGATAAAATTAACTGAAAAAAACATGTCTGGAAAAGGAGTTGGTGGACAGGCTTTTCATACAAGAACTAATTCTTCTTCATTTTTCCCTATTTTAGAACACAATTCTGCTGCTAATAAAATGCGATTCTGCTGCTAATAAAGGGAACATTTTTGCTTGGAAGAATCCATGCTGTCTTCTTCACTTGCTAGGCTAACAACCTCTTGCTACTCTCAAAACAGGGATAATTTTTGGAACGCTTGAAAAAATAAATGCCATTATCTATGCTTGCTAGACTGAGAACCTTTTGCTACTCCCAGAAAAGGGGTAATTTTTGGAACGCTTGCAAGAATCCATGCTGTCTTCTTCACTTGCTACTCCCAGAAAAGGGATAATCTTTAGAACGCTTCAAAAAATCCTTGCCTTCATCTTCGCTTGCTAGACTAACACCTCTTGCTACTCCAAAAACAGGGATAATTTTGGAATGCTTAAGAAAAATCCATGCCGTCATCTTCACTTGCTAGACTGAGAACCTCTTGTTACTCTGAGAAAAGGGATAATTTTTGGCATGTTTGGTAAAAACCATTTCGTCTTTCCATGCCTCCGTGTGCATATTTACACCGGCAGGCATCTACTGACAACCAGGGATACTTTATGCCTCTTAATTTTGGAGTAAATAATCCTAAAAAATGGGAGATCAGTAATAGTTACCATGGGTTAACGCATGTCGCAATAACTGAGCCTTAAAAAACACTTTAAAACTACTTGAATACATTCCCAACAGTGTAAGAGAGGGGTTTAGAGGTGTTAGGCACTGCTATAAAAGTTTTTAGAGACTTATTTCATTGGTGGTCGAACCGAGCTAAACCTATATTGCGATTTCTGGAAAAGTTTGGTGAGTCCGGCGAACCGAACGTTTCAAAAGTTCTCTCAACTCTACTTGAGATATATTTTATGAAGCCAGAATGATCAGCTATTAAACAAACATTGGTATAGGTGATATGTTTCTATACTACTACTGTGAACATCCCCCTAAGTGAGATGCTTTAATAATTTGTCCTAGTGGTAAGTGGATCTGACCTTTAAGGTATGTCCAGACTGCGGAATCCGATTCCGTCAGGTGGCCGCTGCCGAAAATACTTCAGCGGTAGGACCACGGGGCACTGTGCTGGGGCCATTGATGCCTATGCAGTACTCTCGGAATTCCGTGCAAAGAATGAAAATGTTCTTTCTTTGCGCAGAACAATTTCAGCAGCGGAGTTGTCCGCCGCTGAAATTCGTCAGTGTGAACGGGTCTCACGGAAGACTCATTCACACTGATGATAATGTTCACAGCGCAGAATTCTACTCATTGAATTGTGCTGATGGAATTCCGCTGGAATTCCGCAGTGCAAACATACCCTAAAAGTGTATCCAAGTAGTTTATGGCATTATGAACACACGCAAACATTTGACATATAAAAACAGCTTTCCCAAATGCAAGTTTATCCAGTTTAACAAATATACATACATTTGTAAGCTTAGGTATTAGGTAAATATCACTGTACAAAACCGGATAAGACGTGCCCCTGTTATGCCTGCATGAACGTCACTTGAAGAATAAAGAAAATAATAAATAATTGCTCTATTCTTTGTTGTCGTGAGCCAGAATTTTGAGCAGAATTTAAAAGGACAGCTGTGGATTTCTATTTTCATATCATGCTTTTTATTTCTTCATTTTCTGTCAGGCCAGTGTAAAAGCTACTCAGCTACCACAGAGATAACAGTAAGTAGTTCTTACTGACATAGATTTTAATAAGCATTTTTTTTCTTATTATATGTGTCCTCAAAAATTGAACCATTGTGTAATAACTTAGCCTGAGAAACAAAAAATGACTGTTTAACTATACAAAAATGCACTGTGTCATACATTTTTAAAGATTAAATATTCAAGTATTACAATACTACTGTACCAAATTTTATACAATTCATATTGGAAACAGTGGCACATATAAGGCATTTTAATACCTATAAATCTGAAAAAGAAGATAGAAAAAGTAATCCTTAAAAAAGATTATTCAAAATTGGAGGTATATGTTTAAAGAAGAAGAACAAAGGTTTTACATTAACATAAAGATTATTAAAGGAAGTTCATTATCATCTCACCTTCTACTGCTAATTATATTTTTATATTAATCTTTATAGTATCTAGAGATGAGTGAATTTTTGAAAAATTCGATTCGACCGATTCACCAAATTTCCCCCCCAAATTTCCTTTGGTCCGAAGTTATTTGCGCCGAATCGCTATTAAAAATGACTATTTCTGACCTACAGAGAGCCTCAATAGGGGTGTAGAACACTTTGCCTTGCTGTAACATGAATAGGGTGTGTGCTCGGTTAGTTAAACAATATTGTTATTCAGTATGACATGCAGATCAGGGGCGTCACAGGGATCCCATCATCCATAATAGCAGAAAGAGGTCCCCTCACCTGCCTCTGTCCATCTCCAGGGGTCTTCTGCTCTGGTCTGAGATCGAGCAGATCAGAGCAGAAGATGGCATATAACACTGATCAGTGCTATGCCCTATGCATAACACTGAACAGTATTAGCAATTAAATGATTGTATAAATAGTCACCTATGGAGACTATTAAAGTGTAAAAAAAAGTAAAAAAAAATGTAAAGAAAATAATAAAAAAAAAATTGAAATAATCCCCTTCCCAATAAAAATTTGCCAAATTTGCCAAATCCCCTTCCCAATAAAAACGTAAAAAATATTTAATAAACATATTTGATATTGCTGCATGTGTAAAGGTCTGAACGATCAAAATACATTGTTAATTATCCCGAACAGTGCACAGCATAAACGCAAAAAAATAAAAAAAAATAAAAAAATTGCTGCTTTGTCACATTTTATTCCCAAAAAAAATTAATAAAACTTTAATAAAAAGTCAAATATAAGCTAAAGTGGTACTGATAAAAACTACACATCACGGCGCAAAAAATTAGCCCTCATATCGCTCTGTTTACGGAAAAATTAGAAAGTTATAGGTTATCAAAATAGGGCAATTTCAAACATACTAATTTTGTTAAAATAGTTTGAGATTTTTTTTAAGCGGTACAATTATAAAAATGCATATAACATGGGTATCATTTCGTATTGACCCACAGAATGAAGAAAACATGTCAATTTTACCATAAATTGTACAGCGTGAAAATAAAACATTCCAAAATTTGCTAAATTGCTGATTTCTTTTCAATTTTCCCACATAAATAATATTTTTTTGGTTGCCCTGTACATTTTATGGTAAAATTGGTGATGCAAACAACAAGCCCTAATAATAGAGTTATGATTTTTAGAAGGCGAGGAAGAAAAAACTAAAATACAAAAATAAAATTGGCCTGGTCCTTAAAGGGGTGCTCCAGCCCTAATACCTCTTATCCCCTATACAAATGATAGGGGATAAGATATATGAACGCGGGAGTCCTGCCACTGGGGACCCCCGCAATCTGTTATTCCGCACTCGCTGGAGGCTCTGAGTGTCCGTCACGCTCCCTCCCATAGACTTGCATTGAGGGGGCCTGACGTCACACGGGGTGGAGTTGGGATGTCATGGTACTCCGGCCCCGTGGTCGTCACGCTTCACACTCGGAGCCTCCAGCGCTGCGGAGAGCTCACAAAGGTGGGTGCGGAATGGCAAATTGCGGTTGTCGCCAGCGGCGGGACCCCCATGATCATGCAAATGGGGATACAATGTATTAGGGCCGGAGTACCCCTTTAACCTCTTAAGGACCAAGGACGTACCGGTACTTCCTGAGTCCTTTCCCTTTCTATAATGCGGGGCCACGTCGTGGCCCCACATCATAGCAGGTCGGGTCCGGCCTCTAACAACGAGCCGGGACCCGTGGCTAATAGCGCGCGGCAATGATCATGGTGCCGTGCGCTATTAACCCTTTAGACGCGGCGTTCACAGTTGAACACCGTGTCTAAAGGGAAAGTAAGTCACTGCCGGTTAGCTCAGGGGGGGCTGTTTGGGATGTCCGCAGAGAAATCGCGGCATCCTGAACAGCTCTGGAACACAAGGAGGGTCTCCTACCTTGCCTCCTGGTGTCTGATCGCCGAATGACTGCTCAGTGCCTGAGATCCACGCATGAGCATTCAAGCTGCAGAATCATTGATCACTGGTTTCCTATGAGAAACCAGTGATCAATGTAAAATATCAGTGTTTGCAGTGTTATAGCCACCTATGGGAGCTATAACACTGCAAAAAAAAGTGAAAACAAAAAGTGAATAAAGATCATTTAACCCCTCCCCTAATAAAAGTTTGAATCACCCCCCTTTTCCCATAAAAAAAAAGGTGTAAATAAAAATAAACATATGTGGAAATGTCCGAATTATAAAAATATATCATTAATTAAACCGCACAGTCAATGGCGTATGCGCAAAAAAATTCCAAAGTCCAAAATAGTGTATTTTTGGTCACTTTTTATATCATGAAAAAATGAATAAAAAGCGATCAACAAGTCCGTTCAATACAAAGATATCGCTAAAAACTTCAGATCACGGTGCAAAAAATGAGCCATCATACTGCCCCATATGCGGAAAAATTAAAAAGTTATAGCGGTCAGAAGATTACAATTTTAAACGTATAAATTTTCCTGCATGTAGTTATGATTTTTTTCAGAAGTACGACAAAATCATACCTATATAAGTAGGGTATCATTTTTATCATATGGACTTACAGAATAAAGAGAATGTGTGATTTTTACCGAAAAATTTACAGCGTAAAAACAGAAGCCCTTAAAAATTTACAAAATTTAGTTTTTTTTTTTTTACATTTTGTCTCACAATGATTTTTCTTCCATTTCTCCGTAGATTTTTGGGTAAAATGACTGATGTCATTATGGATTTTTAGGTGCAAAATTGAAAGAGTTATGATTTTTTTAAAGGTAAGGAGGAAAAAATGAAAGTGCAAAAACAGAAAAAACCCTGGTCCTTAAGGGGTTAAGGCCAAAATAGGCCTAGTCCTTAAGGGGTCAAAGGGGTTCTCCGGTGGAATATATATATTTTTTTTAATAAACTGATGCCAGAAAGTTAAACAGATTTGTAAATTACTTCTATTAAAAAAATCTTAATCCTTCCAGTACTTATTAGCGGCTGTATACTACAGAGGAAATTATTTTCTTTTTGGATTTCTTTTTCTGTCACGACCACAGTGCTCTCTGCTGACACCTCTGTCCATGTCAGGAAATGTCCAGAGGAGGAAAAAATCCCCATAGCAAACATATGCTGCTCTGGACAGTTCCTAAAATGGACAGAGGTGTCAGCAGAGAGCACTGTGGTCCTGACAGAAAATAAATCCCAAAAGAAAAGAATTTCCTGTGTAGTATACAGCCGCTAATAAGTACAAGAAGGTTTAAGGATTTTTAGTAGAAGTAATTTACAAATCTGTTTAACTTTCTGAAACCAGTTTATTTTAAATAAAAGTTTTCCACCGGAGTACCCCTTTAATTCTACTAGTGATTTCTTACAGACATATTTCAGCATTCATCAAAGCTTCCAATATATACTCTGTTTTTCTGCCTGAAAGCCTGATAAATCCGTACGGTTCTGCAAGATAGATAGAACAGCAAAGCTTAGCAATGACTCAGATGTTTCCTTGCTCTAGGGGTCCCAGCCTCTTTTTCTAGCTTTTTCCACCATGACAAATATCTTAAAGAATAATAGTCTTCTATTTAAAAAAATCTATATTTATAATTTAATACATGAAACTAATTTTACCATGCTCATGAATTTACCCCACATTTAGTTAAATTTTTTTAACCGAATGGTCTGTTTATTAACTCCCATTAAATAAATAACAATACTTGACAGCATGTATTTTTTGTTGCTTCAGTTCAAAGTTGAAATCTAGTCAGTTCAAGAACTTTAACTTACAAGTATAGCACAGACCAATTATAGAATATAAAGTACAGAGACTCAACAATCTTAGCGATTTGCCATTTTTCATAACAAATTATGTATTTTCCTATTAATATCCTCAACTTTTGCAAGTTGCTGTCAATATTTTTGGAGAGTTTTTATAAACATCATAGAATTTGGAGTCTTTAAATGATTTCACTAGCATTGTCAATCAAAGCCCCACATTATTTTTCTATCTTTAACTGAAAATAGCGAAATAAAAGACTTGGATTTGGAACCCAGCCTGGAAATGAATGCTATTTTGTACTGTAAATATTCTGTATTTGAATGTTGCAACTACAGTAAATAATGCTGAAATGTAGTTGTAGAAGTTTGATCTTATACTTTATGTATTTATGTAGTGAAGTGCCTTAGAACAATATATCTTCAACCATATACATGATGAATACATTCAATCCTCCTAAGAGGATCTTTATCAATACCTTTAATAATTTTGTATCTGTCATACTTATTGTAGGCCCAAAAATGAATCATTATGTTCAATAGCATAAAACATTGCAAAGTGTCCACCATGTTGTATGGTTTCTCAAAAGTTCATTGAGAGATCACAGACTTCTGAATGTTTGTAAAGGTGTTATCTGTCTAAAACAAGTCAAGACAATACCCATGACTGGGGTAACAGTGTGCTTGAAGAGATAAAACTAATAATAACTGTTCATCATATTTATATAAAGTAGTATTCCATATAGAACATGGCAGCAGTTTTGAGCTGTCAAAATCAAAATTAAAAAAATCTAAATCAAAAATTCTGACAGGCCTACAAAGAGGTCAGGGAGGGGTGTGCAATGATAACTTGTATCTCTGTCATGTCACTTGCATGGCTGTTGCCAAAGCAAGTGTCCAGAAAATGAGTTCTTCCTTTCTCAGGTGGTCCCACCCCATACTATGAAATATGAAATCTTCCTGTTTACATATAGTGGCCTTAAGCCTTACCCAGAACTTTATTTCTTAATTCTAAAATCGTTTAAAGTTTACCAAAGATAACAAAAAATAAAAAATATAACTTGATGCCATACTTAGTAACAATAGGCAATGCCAATATGAAATATATATCCTACCGAAATGTGTGGAAAAACACCCATGATGGTTCCAAACATAGTATTCTTATGAAATATTTCATTTATTGAATGCACCAATATATATATATATATATATATATATATATATATATATATATAGATTAGCTAGGAGTAGCCGTATTAGTCCAGTGATGCAAAAAGCAAAAGCAAAAAGCAAAAAGCTAAATTTTGCTTTTTATATATATATATATATATATATATATATATATATATTTTATATGATAAGAAGTAACTACTATGAAGTGTGCTATGTTAATCATGTAAACTGCACAATTCCCATCTCACATGTGACGCATATATATTCCCCTTATGAGGGCTACAAAAAAAGTGCATGTGCAACATAAATACAGACTGTAAAAGGACTACAATAAATTCATGGACAGATGGATAAATAAATAAGTCATAGCCTGTAAATAAACAATTCCTCTGGCCTTTTATTTACTTAATGACGAAGGATGTACCTGTATGTCCTTGTCCCGTTCCCGGGGTTTGAAGCGCAAGCACACTTCAAAACTGGTGGGTTCCGACTGTTATCAGCAGCCAAGGACCCAGGGTTAATGCCGGGTACCGCAGATCGGGCTGCTGTCTGGTATTAACCCTTTAGACGCTACGATCAAAGTTGATTGCGGCTTCTAAACCGAAAGTGTTCCGGCGATGAAACCATGATGTCTCGATCAGATGAGAGGACAGAGGGAGGGTGCTCATCTGCCTCCTTGCTGTCCGACCGATGATCTGCTGCTCCAAGCCTGCATAGCAGACTGGAGCAGCAGAGCACCAATAACACTGATCAATGTTATGCTATGGCAAAGCATTCATCAATGTATGCAATCAAAAGATTGCATGTTTTAGCCCCCCTATTGGTGCTAAAAAATAAAGTGTAAAAGAAAGAAGTTTATAAAAGAGAATTAACCCCTTCCTAATAAAAGTTTGAATCCCCCCCTTTTCCCACTTTTAAAATAATAAAATAAAAAATAAAAATAATCGGTAATGTTGTACCGCCATGTGTGCAAATTTCCAAGCTATTAAAATATAAGGGTAGTTTAACCATAAGGTTGATGGCATACACGAAAAAAAAAGTCTAAAATTGTGCATTTTTGGTCACTTCATATACCATAAAAAAAGTCCTATCAAAACAAAAAAAGGTTCTGATAAAAACTACAGACCACATAGCAAAAAATGAGCCCTCATATAGCCCTGTATACGCAAAAAAATAAAAAAAGTTATAGGGGTCAGAAGATGACAATTTTAAACATACAAATGTTGGTGCATGTAGTTATAATAATTTTTTAACCCCTACCCACAGAATGACATCAAGTTATGAAGATAGTTTGCACAAAGAACTAAGAATTGAGGGGGCTCAATCAATAATAATGTGGGTGCTGATCAGTGTACATACACATATACCAGAAAACAAAAGAAAAAAGGGTAACACTGAGAAAATATCAGCACAGCAATATTATAATGCATAATGAGACAAATCTTTATTAAATACATAAAAACCACTGTGAACAACCACATATAGGTGATAGGAAGGAAAATAAAATAAAATCAATTAAAAATATGGGCTACACAGTAAAGCCCAAGCACAACTCTAGGGAGTGGCCATGAACCCCCTCACCTTGAAATTGGCACCCATCCCTCTCAATAAGACATGAGCACACTCCATCCAAATACCATAAACAATAGGTTACACATGCAAAGCAAGGGAAAAAATGATACAGCAAATGCTATCAATATCAACTATACTGTGCCGGTATACTTGCAAGCTTAAAAGATGGTTGGAAGCAAGCATCCCTGACTGGATGGAGGGATATGAAGATGATGTAAAAACGTATGGGGACAGGGCCACAAGAGACCCCACGCGTTCCATCGCTCCTAAGGCGACTTCATCAGGGGGGGTTATACATTTTGGGGGGCATTTTCTCCTATTACTTCTTGTAAAAATGGTAAATTTGGGGAAAAAACACCTGTGGGGTGTTAAGGCTCACTGTACTCCTTGTTACGTGCCTTGAGGGGTGAAGTTTCCAAAATAGTATGCCATGTGTTATTTTTTGCTGTTATGGAACTATAGGGGCTTCCTAAATGTGAATGCCCCCGAAAAACCATTTCAGCAAAATTCACTCTCCAAAATCCCATTATCGCTCCTCCTCTTCTGAGCCCTCTAGTGCACCCACAGAGCACTTTACGTTCACATATGAGGTATTTCCTTACTAGACAGAAATTGGGTTACACATTTTGGGGGGCATTTTCTCCTTTTACCTTGTAAAAATTCAAAAACTGGGTCTACAAGAACACGTTAGTGTAAAAAATTGAGATTTAGAATTTTCGCCTTCACTTTGCTGCTATTCTTGGGAAACACAAAACACAAAAGGGTTAAAAAACATTATGAATATCATTTTGTATACTTTGAGGGGTGAAGTTTTTATAATGGGGTCATTTATTGGGTATTATTAATATGAAGACCCTTCAAATCCACTTCAAATCTGAACTGGTCCCTGAAAAATTCCTATTTTGAAAATGCTGTGAAAAAATGGAAAATTGCTGCTGAACTTTGAAGCCCTCTGATTCTTCCAAAAGTAAAAACATGTCAACTTCATGATGCCAACATAAAGTAGACATATTGCATACGTGAATCAATATATAATTTATTTGGTATGTCTATGTTGCACACAAGCAGAGAGCTTCCAAGTTAGAAAAATGCAAAATTTTGATGCAAGTATCAATGAAAATTTACCACTATGATAAAATAGAATATGTCACGAAAAAACAATCTCAAAATCAAATTCATAAGTAAAAGCATCCCAGATTTATTGTAATGCCTTTGCTCCAGCCGTACACGCCGGCTGTGAGCACTCATTGCTCATGCCCCTGCTGCCGGCGGGGCAGGGATTCGCATTGCGGGACGCTCCCGCATGCGAATCTCAGCCCGTCGCTCACTTCCCTCATCTTTCACCTCTCCATGTCCTCATAGTTCCGGCATGCGTGCCCCCGCCACATAGGGCGCATGCGCGCCGGAGCTCTTTCTCTTAAAGGGCCAGTGCTCAATTAATCAAAGTGTCTACACCTGTCCCCTGTCCTTAAATATCAGCTCCTCCCTTGGTTCCCTGGAGGATCTTTGGTTACCTTGTGCCATAGTGAAAGTCCTCTGTCCCTGTTACCGTGTACCTGTTCCTTGCTACCTTACCTATCTGACCTACTGCCATTTTGCCACATCTTGCCAGTCTCCTTCTGTGCCATGCAACCTCCCAGCTACCTGTGTGGACGAGTCGTGCCAGGGGTAGCGACCTGGGTGCCGCCTGCCGCAGCAAGACCATTTTACTTTGCGGCGGGCTCTGGTAATAACCAGTGGCACCTTAGACTCCGATCCCTGGCACGGCTCACATCATCATCCACACAGGCCCAGAGGATCCACTACCTGTCATGACCCGTTACAGTTATTAATGCTTAAAGTGACAGTGGTCAGATGTGCAAAAAATACTCTGGTCCTTAAGGCCAAAATGGACTTGGTCCTTAAGAGGTTAAAGTAGTAAAATAAAATGAAACCTATATAAATTGGGTATCTTTGTAACCATTTGGACCAACAGAATATAGTTAAGGTGTCATTTTTACCAAAAAGTGCACTGCGTAGAAACAGAAGCCTCCAAAAGTTACAAAATGGCATTTTTTTATTTAACCTCACAAATAAGTTGTTTATGTTATAAAATAAGTGATGTCATTACAAAGTACAATTTGTGATGCAAAAAACAAGCCCTTATATTGATCTGTAGGGCAAAATTGAAAGCTTTATGATTTCCAGAAGGAGAGGAGGAAATAAAAGTGCAAAAATGAAAATTGGCCATGTCCTAAAAGGGAACCAATCATCACATTTTAGCCTATATAACGCTTGGCAAAGTGTTATATAGGGTAAAAACTTTATCCTCACCATCCCCGGGGGACACTCCCCAGGGATGGTGATGATATGAACCTATAAACTAGTCCCTGCCGGCCCCGCAAGTAGTCCCCTGGGCAGGGAGCTCCTCTCACCTTGTCCTGTGTCTTCGGCCAGCAACAATGCCCCCTTCGCTTGATTGACGGGCCGCGTCATCACTCTCCGCTCACTGAACAGACGGAGCAGAGCGATGACGCAGCACGTCAATCAAGCGGAAGGGGGACTACTTGCGGGGCTGGCGGGGCCTAGTTTATAACTTCATATCTTCATCATCCCTGGGGGCAGGAGCATCCCCCGGGAATGGTGAGGATGAAGATTTTACCCTATATAACACTTTGCCAAGCGTTATATAGGGTAAAATCTGATGATTGGTTCCCTTTAAGGTCAAAATTCGCTTCATACCCAAGGTTAAGAAGCCAATATAAAGAAACAGACATTCAGTAAAAATAATGCATTCAGTATAATGTGGAAACAGCCAACACAGAGAGGGACACTGTATAAATCACATTACCAGAGTGCCGAAATCCCAAGGAATATATATGAGTCATAGGTGAGACTTACATAAGGAGAAAATTTTTTTTGCACAGTTTATGCATGGTAAACAGCAATGGGAGTTTGACAATTTACATGATAGTATAGCAACACTATCACACTTCATAGTAGTTACTTGTTACCTTGTGAGTAATCCGAGCCCTGCACATTATTCTATATATGTCTTTGTATGTATGTCTGTATGTATGTATGTTTTGTATTCATCTTCATTGTATGAATTATTAATACAATTGTGTTGTTAATATTTTGGTGCATGAAAATGAAATATTCTCTAAGGATATGGTGTTAGGTACTTTTATGGGTATTTTCTGCAAATTAATCTAAGATAACTACTGCATTCTAAAGGTCCTGCTGAGCTGTAAAGGGTCTGTCTGGGGGATCATGGTATAGCTTGCTTGCATAGGCAACCGGACCGCTCACTTAATTTTGTATCAGGAGATGATACTAAGTGAAAAGTTGAAACCCTGCCATTCATCAGGAAGAACAATCCTGGAAAAGAGAAGTGCTTGAAACTGTCCTACATTGCACGGGATTATGGGAGGAAACCTAACAGAAGATGTAACAAAAAAAAAAAAAAAAAACATGTTCCTAAACAGCAGTAATCTATCATCTGGCATCAATGTAGCATCAATAGACATCTTTAACAAAGAGCATTTCAATCACTTTACATATAGTGAGACTTACCTTGATCAAATGGTCTGCCAGGACTCCAAGTACGGAAGTAATCATCCTAGAGAATAAACAACACAGAATTAATAATGACTCTTTTGAATAAAGATATAGCTTAATAATACTACTTAATAATAAAGCTATAGCTAAGAAATCAAAACATATGTAACATAACATTTTTAATAGCATGCAATAAATCGAGAGATGAAATATAAAGCAAAAATATACAAACCTCCACTTCCTGAGTGGGCCAGCAAGTAAAATAAATAAAGAAGTAAATAATAGTGAGAACAAAGCATTGTATGCCCTTTAGAGTTATTTTTTCTTGATTTGGTTAATACGCTATTAGTCACATAGCATTTCAAACTGTTTCAACCTGTATTTTGATAGGTTGGTGATAGAAAGAAAATAGCACATAATAACACGCTTAAATAAGATATCATTGATTATGCCTTGCTTCATAGAGGCAAATTTCCAACAATGGAATAGTACAGGAAAACATTCAACAATATAGCCAACAAGCGGCAGGAGGCTTTGATTAAGCGAGCAAGGTATGTAATTTCACTGGTGCCGCTTTAATGATTCTAGCCACAGTTACTCTCACACCCGCAGAGTATAGAAATGATTGCTTATATTGCACAAAGACACAAAAGAACAAAGCATATCCTCAAATGCCTGCCTTTTATGTGCTCCACTTAACTGCCTATTCTGGTAACCTGATCTATTTAAGATTAATAGGACTAGCCATATGATATGTTCATTCAGGAAACCTGGTTAATATACTATATAATATTCTATACCATTTTTAATTTCATTTGTTAAAGCCTTAAATACATTTAACGATAATTTAAATATCAGCTAAAGTATAATAAATGTACTTTTACATAACTGTGCCCTACTGTACTGATTACTATGCTGAAAGTACAAGTGGGAGCTTTATCAATTGTGATTATAGTACTATACTGTACAGAAGAAAAACACTCTTCCTTTCCTATCATGGTCTAGAAACCAAAATATTATATAGGACTTGATGTTAGGGCATATAGTATGCATATCATATAGATGGGTTTCATGAAGTGGAATTATAAAGGCTGACATCATGCATAGAGGAGATCCACACATCCATGATCATTGGGGGAAATAAAATAGACCTGAATTTTATATGCCAGTCTTAATATCTATGGGCATTTTTATATTCATGCTTTGAACTTGTTAAGGTGAAATAAAATGTTTTTATTCAAATTGTGCTTACTTTTTGTGCAGCTTGTTGTGTGAACTTGTTTTTTATATACCACAGAATGCATTTCTCTCCTCTTTTTCTCTAGCCTTTTCCTCTCACCCCTGTCCACTCGCTGATGTGTAACTCTATCCCTCTCCCTGCTGCTATCTTTAATGCTACGATGAGCTTATCTTACCTTCTTCTGAATAGCAGCTAAATGGTATAACATTTTTAATAAAGACTATTTATAAAGTGGTAGCGAAGAATGGGAGCAACAATACTTTCTGTGCAAAATGGAGGTAAAGGGGTTTCCTGGAGAAGAACTCCCTTACTTGGCAATTTAAAATGCAGCACTTTATTTGTAATAATGTTTTCTTATTATTTATGGACATTTATAAAAATGATATTAAATTTATATTATTTATTATGGATTTATATAAATAAGTGTCTTAAATTATAATAAGACTCCACTAACTTTACAAAACATGGACATATATATGTGCTAGTAAACATTTTTTGTTATTTAATTGACTGAAAATTAAATTAAATTTTAATTTTTGCATCTTCGTCTTTTTAGAGCCATAACTCTCTATATAATATACCGTATTTATCGGGGTATACCACGCACCGGCCTATAACACGCACCCTCATTTTACCAAGGATATTTGGGTAAAAAAAGTTTTTTACCCAAATATCCATGGTAAAATGAGGGTGCGTGTGTGCGCGTGTATACCCCGATATACCCCCAGGAAAGGCAGGGGAGAGAGGCCGTCGCTGCCCGCTTCTCTCCCCCTGCCTTTCCTGGGGTCTAGAGCGCTGCTGTCGGCCCTTCTCTTCCCCTGGCTATCGGCGCCGCTGCCCGTTCTGTCCCCCTGACTATCGGTGCCGGCGCTGATAGCCAGGGGGAGAGAAGCGGCGCCCATTGCCGGCGCCGCTGCCCCGTTGCCTCCCCTCATCCCCGGTGGCATAATTACCTGAGTCGGGTCCGCGCTGCTGCAGGCCTCCGGCGTGCGTCCCCTGCGTCGTTGCTATGCACGGCGCGGCGCACGGACGTCATGTGCCGTGCCGTTCAGCGCATAGCAACGACGCCGGGGACGCACGCCGGAGGCCTGCAGCAGCGCGGACCCGACTCAGGTAATTATGCCACCGGGGATGGGGGGAGGCAACGGGGCAGCGGCGCCGGCAATGGGTGCCACTGCCCCTTCTCTCCCCCTGGCTGTCGGCGCCGCTTCTCTCCCCCTGGCTATCGGCGCCGGCAATGGGGCGCCTGCACCGATAGTCAGGGGGACAGAACGGGCAGTGGTGCCGATAGCCAGGGGGTGAGAAGGGCCGACATCAGCGCTCTAGACCCCAGGAAAGGCAGGGGGAGAGAAGCGGGCAGCGACGGCCTCTCTCCCCCTACCTTTCCTGGGGGTGTATCGGCGTATAACACGCACACAGACTTTAGGCTAAAAATTTTAGCCTAAAAAGTGCGTGTTATACGCCGATAAATACGTATATAATTTGTGTGTGTGGGGGGGAATAAGAAGAAAATCACAATTTAGCAATTTCTAGTGGGATCACTAATGTTATATTTTAATAGTTTAAGCACCTCTGGGGGGATATGATTTTTTATTTAAGGAAAGGCTTATTCCCATTTTTTTAAGCCCCCATAGCAAAGTTGCTATTAGTGGTCAGTGCTATGCATTGGCACAGTCTTTATCATTGATAGAAGGCAGATCATACAAGTGGATTGCAGCAGAAAGGCATGGAGCAGGTAAGGGGGTCTCCTGCCACTATCTTGGCTCCTCAGACCCAGCAATTGCACTGCGAGTATTCCAATGAGTTTTACAAAGCCCTGCAGATGCTTTATATACTACAATCAGTAGTGATACCAGCATTTTAAGGGTTAATGGTGGACATTAGCGCGATTGTTAATGCTCACCATTAGCGATGGGTCCCCAGCTGCTGATTGCAATGGGACCTGCGGTCTGAAGCCAGAGAATAATTCTCCAAGTTACTGAAGACTTTCATCTGCTTCCTCTTCCTTCACCGATCACTAGAAAGAGATGAGCGAAGCATGCAGCCATGCGCTGCTTTCCCCCGCTTTGTACACCTGACAGCAGACAGTGTTTAGATGTTTTGGGTAATTGTGACTGCACTTCTTCCATCTATATCTAGCAATCAGTGGGGGTCCCAGGACTGACACTGTGACTGATCAAAACTTTTCAAATATCTCTACATGTTAAGAGTTTTTCGACAGTGCACATTTAACCCCTTAAGGACGCAGGGTTTTTTGCATTTTTATTTTTTCCTCATCACCTTCTAAAAATCATAATGCTTTCAATTTTGCACAAAAAATTCCATATGATGGCTTATTTTTTGCGCCACCAATTTTACTTTGCAGTGACATTAGTCATTTTACCCAAAAATCCATGGCGAAATGAAAAAAAAAAATTTGTGTGACAAAATTGAAGAAAAAATTTAATTTTGTAATTTTTGGGGGCTTTCGTTTCTATGCAGTGCATTTTACGGTAAAAATAACACCATATCTCTATTCTGTAGGTCCATACGGTTCAAATGATACCCTACTTATATAGGTTGTACATTGTCGTACTTCGGAAAAAAATCGTAACTACATGCAGGAAAATTTATACGTAAAAAATTCTCATCTTCTAACCCCTATACCTTTTTTATTTTTCTGCGTACGGGCTCATTTTTTGCACTGTGTTCTGAAGATATTATCGGTACCATTTTTGTAATGATCAGACTTTTTGATCGCTTTTTATTCTTTTTTTTTTATTACATAAAAAGTGACCAAAAATACGCTATGCTGAACTTTGGAATTTTTTTGCGTGTACGCCATTGACCGTGCGGTTTAATTAATGATATATTTTTACAGTTCGGACATTTCCGCACCCGGCGATAACACATATGTTTATTTTTATTTTATTTTTTTATTTGAAACTTTAATTAGGGAAGGGGTTAAATGACCTTTGTTAACTTTTTTTTCACTTTTTTTTTTGCAGTGTTATAGCTCCCATAGGGGGCTATAACACTGCACACACTGAACTCTTACCCTGATCCCATGGATCAGCGATATAGGGGCTCGATTGCTCAAGCCTATAGCTCAGACTTGGAGCAATCAAACGCCGATCGGACGTGATGGAGCAAGGTAAGGGGGTCTCCGCTCGCGTCCTAGTTGATTGGGACATCGCGATTTTATCATGATGTCTCGATCAGCCCGACTGAGCTGCTGGGAAGCTTTTACTTTCCTTTTTAGACGCGGCGATCAACTTTGATTGCCGCGTTTGAAGGGTTAATAGCTTGCCACACGCTATTAGCCCAGGGTCCCAGCTATCGTTAGCAACCGGAACGACCCAGTGTGACCCCGTTTTAAACACTGGGACCAGGCGTAGGGCGTACAGGTACGCCCTTCGTCCTGAAGGAGTTAATGATATTTGAATGTTGGTAAAATTATAGTATTCACAAGCCAACAAGAATGATCCATGGGATGTTTTATTGATAAATTATTATTACTAACATTCCTTTTTTAGCACTAAAATACACTTTTTAATAAAAAAAAAAGTATCATATGATTATTAAAAAGAAAATTTAAATGAAACTAATCTAAAAATAACAGAATAATTAATGGAAAGACTATAGAAGAACACTTTCCTTTCCTATTTTAAAGCACTGAACAAGACACGTTTATATTTTTTTATTGAACAAAACAAAATTACTGATATTTTTTAGCAATTGTATTTAGAATTCAGAACAGATGCAACTTAAATCTAATCTAATTCCCTTAAGAAAAAGATGTAGAGTACTGCGAACATTTTTCCATGAATATTTAATTAGGAATGGTGAAAAAAATCAAAGCAACAAAGTACACTACCTATAAAAAAAAATCTCTATCTCCTGACTAAGCAAAATTAGTTATGATGACCTATATAATTTAGTGCAAACATTAAAGGGGTTTTCTCAGTTTACATGATCAGAGGAGAACTGTTCCTAACATTGATTATTAATGACCTTTATTATCCTAACAAATAGACTTTTCTATTCTAATTAATATTTTTTAAAGTCTGAGATACATAATAAATTATTAGAAACATAGAAGATTGAGGCAAAAAAGACAACATGGTCTATCTTGCCCTTATATTATTTCCTTTTATTTTTTATCTTAGGAGCTCAGCTAGGGAATAGTATAGAATAGAATAGTATAGTAAAGAATTGCAAACATACAAAATAGATAGAAAAAGAAAAGCAGCTTTTCAAAGTATTTAATATTAGAATCCATAAGGCTGTCATTACTCTGTTCATAGACTTACAGGGAAATGGGTCATTATTGAGCTTCATCTCCCCTAACCTGTCCTATGATTGAGCTACTGATACTAATAAAATAGCTGTTATGATAAAAGAACAATAACATTTCACCAGAATCCACCCACATACAAATGAAGAAATTTTGAATTCTGATACTATATCTGATAACATGTATGTTACAGTATTAAATGTTGCATTCTCCAAGTAAAAAATTTGGTGGCAGCCAAGTTCTACATCAAATTCTGAAGAGTATATGATGAAAAACATACAACCATCCTCCAGTGGCAAAACAATCAATTGGCCATAATATACAAACAGAACAGATAATGTGATGACATGTAACAGAAGCATAATGCCAATAGCAGGGGTGCTCTTTTAGGGATAAAACAAGTGCTATCATTGTGTTATGTGTATAACAGGAAACTTTTCAGCTCTATATCATGTCCAGAGATGAAAAACAATTATACCTGTTATAGATGATGGCTGTTTGCAAAGCTATAATATCATTTTTTTCCTCCAAGCTCAAGTGCATTGATGCGGTGCTGAGTTGCAGCATGCATGCCTCCTCCTTCCCCACCCCTTTTCTATCTCACTGCATGAAGCCAAATCCCTTACATCAAGAGGGCATGAGATGATGGCTGAGCTGCTATTATTTATACTGTGTGGCCAATGATGTTTCCAACCCCAAAAAGAAAACATTAAAAAAAATATGTACCCCAAAATGGTACCAATGAAATCTGGGGCCAATGCTGCACAAAGCAAGCTCCCATATAGCTACATTGACAGCAAAATTAAACAATATAATTTAAGTAAATACGTCTTTTTTCCATATATATGTTTTCTTGAGTAAGAGTACTAAAGTGAAACAAGAACTATTAACACATTTGTCCTTATCCTTTGTTGTTACTGCATGTTAAACAGTAAAAAACTAAACAACAAAAAAAACAGAATAGCTTTTTGTTCTAACAAAAAAATATTAATATATTATATGTGCCTAAAATAATGTTTTTTTAAAAAGCCCCTTTTTGCAAAAAACAAGCCCCCATATAACCACTGTGACAGAAAACTTGGTATGCAAACATAAAAAATATAAAGCTTTATGTCTTATAAAATAATGAGATGAAAAAAAAAGAAAGCAATTTAAATAAACACTGTAACATATAAAAATATCTTATGTTGTTCCTCCAAATCATGGTTCGGTTACAAATTCTACACTGGGAACACAAAGTTCTAAATCTTCTCATAATTCATACAAATTAAAGCGATTACATTCAGGGGTAATCTAAGAAATCTTTTTTGAATGGAAAATTATCCTTGCAATATTAAAATCAAATTTCAGTTGCATATGCTTGCACTTTTATGCTGAATATACTAGACCCCAGGTGTGCCCCAGCATCTTGAAAGATTTACCGATTCTTAAAATGTTTTAAATGAATTTCCTATGGCATTATTTTCAGAAAAAGAAAGCTCATACACTCTTGTCAGAACAGTTCATTGTATTATTACTGAATACAATATAGGCAATTCCACAATATTAGTTTCATAATAAACCACATGGATTTTGTTCATATAGTACTTTTTTTTCTCTCTCTGACTTTTTAAAATAATAAAACATTATATTCTGCCAGTGTAAGTTGCTGATATCTGATCATTTTCCCTCTGTACATGTACATGAGGCCATTCAAACAAATGACTGTGTATGTAATTCACAGATGCACCAGACTCAGAGTGCCTTTGGCTCATAAAGGTGACTCCTAAGTGATACATTGGCAACTATGACATGGCGTATGGATTGACTGGCAAAAATGATAAAAAAAAAACTAAAAGCTATAATTTAGTAATTATAAAAAAAATAGCAATAAAGATAGGAAAATCTATCAAATTGGGCAGAAAGAGGTCAAGCAAGTTTTAAGAGCTTCTAAAGCAGAGGCAGAAGAGAAACAGGAATCAGGCAACTATAGGCTAGTAAGCTTGACATCAATAGTGGCAAAATTAATTTAATCCATACTAAAGGATAGGATTGTGGATCTGTAATGGGATCTATTTTGTTTAAGATCTTTGTCAGTTATACTGCAGAAGGTCTTGATAGTAATGTGTGTCTTTTTATTGATGACACAAAGATTTGTAACAGAGTTGATGTTCATAGGGGTACGTCAAGTGGAAAAGTTTTGGGTAAACTAGAGGAATGGTCAGAACTCTGACAATTGAAGCAGTAGAAAGAGGGAAGTGCTCATGCCACTATACAGAGCACTGTTGAGACCTCACTTGGAATATTGTGCGCAGTACTGGAGACCGTATCTCCAGAAGGATATAGATACATTGGAGAGAGTCCAGAGAAGAGCTACTAAACTAGTATATGGATTGATATGATGAAGCGGGAAAACGGAAAGCTTGAACTGAGCCTATATTTACAAACAGGAGTGACTGTAGGGGTGAAGGAATGTTTCCTACTGCTAGATTAGAATGTGATCTTTTATGAGAAAGTACACTTTTAGTAATAAGCAGATAAGCTAAGAAGTACACATGGAAAAGGTGCAATAAACACCACCCAAATCCTGTTGATGGCACCAGCAGAGAAACAACAGATAACTTTTGTTGATACAGTTCTAAAGATATATGATCAGTCAAGTCAAACTCTAATTAATAATTCAATTTCAGCAGATCAACTCAATTTTGTGGAAAATAGTTACATAGTTATCTAATATACTTTTTGCATCAATTCCTTACAGCTTTCAAGAGATCTTGAAAACTATGAGAGATTGATACACTGATGTTTTAAGAAACCTGTATGTCTTTTTCTTTTACAGTAAATATGCCTTCTGCTTAATAAGCTAAAATGCAGAAAGTGTGCAGTCCTAGCTTTATTTTGCTGCTCTGTATTATTACAATGATACCAAATGTATTTAGTTGATTATTTTTTATTACCACTTTTGCAGAGTAAAAATTACCACTTTTGCACACAAAAAAATTGTTTTAGTGTCTCCATATACCAAGAGCCATAACTTTATTTTTCTATCAACAGAACTGTATGAGATCTCGTTTTTTTCACATCTATTGTTTGTTCCATTTTGGGTTACAGAAATTATAATTTTTTTTAACAATATTGGCCTTCCAAGATCAATGCTTTATAGTATATATTTATAATACATGACATGGTGAATGTTTTTTTTATATCCATGATAAATTATTTTAAGGTAATTTTTGTTCTTGCTTTGTGTTTATCGTATTACATGTAAACATTTAACTTTCATTTTATATATTTATTTATTTTTTACAATTTCCCAAAAGGAGTACAAAGATGAAAACCCTTAAGCCTTCAATAAGTATACCTAGCTGTTACGCCGAACGCTCCGGGTCCCTGCTCCTCCCCGAAGCGCTCGCGGCATTCCTCTCTCTGCAGCGCCCCAGTCAGACCCACTGACCGGGAGCGCTGCAATGACCCTGCCGGCGGGGATGCGATTCGCATAGCGGGACGCGCCCGCTCGCGAATCGCATCCCAAGTCACTCACCTGTCCCGGTCCCCGGCTGTCACGTCCTGGCGTGCGGCTCCGCACCTTAGGGCGCGCGCGCCAGCTCTCTAAGATTTAAAGGGCCAGTGTACCAATGATTGGTGCCTGGCCCAATCAGTCTAATTAGCCTCCACCTGCTCCCTGTCTATTTAACCTCTTAAGGACCCATGACGTATGCATACGTCATCACACCCTGGGTCTTAAGGACCCATGACGTATGCATACGTCATGTCTTTTCCTGGTCTCCGCCGCTCACCCGGCGGAGATCGGAAGCGGATCCCTGCTGAAATCCTTCAGCAGGGATCCAGGGCAAACGCAGAGGGGGGCCATGTATGCCCCCCATGTCGGTGATCGCCGCAAATCGCAAGGGAAATCGCCCTTGCGATCTGCGGCGATACCGGGCTGATCGGGTCTCTGGGACCCGACCGCCTGGTAATTTCGCATGATCCCGGCTGTCACAGACAGCCAGGACCATGGTGAAGACTAGGAGCGAGGTGGCAAACCTGCCACCTCCTCCTATTCCCTGCGATCTGTCGGTTAGTTAACCGACCAATCGCAGGAGGGGGGGCGGTTACTTCCTCCCGCCTTGCCCGGCCCCTTGAAGTCCGGAGAGGACGGGAGGAAGACCGGAGAACGCGGCGGGGGACGGGGGAGTGCTGGGGACCGGCCCCGGTACTTACCTCGTCCCTGAAGACCCGGATCCTGGCGAGGAAGATGGCGGCGGCGGCGACAGGTGAGTAGATCTTCAGCCCCGGTCAGGCCCTTTACAACAATGCACGTCGCCGTAAAGCAACATGCATTGCTGTATTGGGAGCCTATATACTACAACTCCCAGCATGCCCAGACAGCCCTTGGCGTCTGGGCATGCTGGGAGTTGCAGTTTTGCAACATCTGGAGGTCCACAGTTTGGAGACCACTGTGCCCTTCCAGATGTTGCAAAACTACACATTCTCAGCATGCCCTTACTGTCCAGGCATGCTGGGAGTTGTAGTTCTGTTACATCTGGCCCTTCAGATGTTGCAGAACTACAACTCCCAGCATGCCTGGACAGTTTTGGCATACTGGGAGTTGTAGTTTTGCAACATCTGGAAGGGCACAGATTGGGAACCACTGTATTAGTGGTCTGCAAACTGTAGTCCTCCAGATGTTGCAAACTACAACTCCAAGCATGCTGGGAGTTGTAGTTCGGCAACATCTGGCTCTAAAGATGTTGCCGAACTACTACTCCCAGCATGCCTGAGAATGTTTGGGAGTTGTGGCTTTGCAACAACAGGAGGCACACTGGTTGGGAAACATTGTCTGTTTCCTAACTCAGTGTTTCCCAACCCGTGTGCCTCCAGCTGTTGCAAAACTATAACTACCAGCATGCACTGATAGACTGTGCATGCTGGGAGTTGTAGTTTTGCAACAGCTGGAGGTCCCCCCCTTGTGAATGTACAGGGTACATTCACATGGGCAGGGGGCTTACAGTGAGTATCAGGCTGCAAGTTTGCGATGCAGCAAATTTTGCGCGGCAGCTCAAACTCGCAGCGGGAAAATCGCTGTAACCCCCCCTGCCTGTGTGACTGTACCCTAAAAACACTACACTACACTACACTAACACAAAATAAAATAAAAAGTAAAAAACACTACATATACACATAACCCTACACAGCCCCCTCCCCAATAAAAATGAAAAACGTCTGGTACGCCACTGTTTTCAAAATGGAGCCTCCAGCTGTTGCAAAACAACAACTCCCAGTATTGCCGGACAGCCGTTGACTGTCCAAGCATGCTGGGAGTTTTGCAACAGCTGGAGGCACCCTGTTTGGGAATCACTGGCGTAGAATACCCCTATGTCCACCCCAATGCAAATCCCTAATTCAGGCCTCAAATGTGCATGGCGCTCTCACTTCGGAGCCCTGTCGTATTTCAAGGCAACAGTTTAGGGTCACATATGGGGTATCGCCGTACTCGGGAGAAATTGCCTTACAAATTTTGGGGGGCTTTTTCTCCTTTCACCCCTTATGAAAAGGTGAAATTGGGGTCTACACCAGCATGTTAGTGTAAAAAATAAATTTTTTACACTAACATGCTGGTGTTGCCCTATACTTTTCATTTTGACAAGAGGTAAAAGGGAAAAAAGCCCCCCAAAATTTGTAATACAACTTCTCCCGACTACGGAGATACCCCATATGTGGGCGCAAAGTGCTCTGGGGGCGCACAACAAGGCCCAGAAGGGAGAGTGCACCATGTACATTTGAGGTGATTTGCACATGGGGTGGCTGATTGTTACAGCGGTTTTGACAAAAGCAAAAAAAAAAAAAAAACACATGTGACCCCATTTCGGAAACTACACCCCTCACGGAATGTAATGAGGGGTGCAGTGATAATTTACACCCCACTGGTGTCTGACAGATCTTTGGAACAGTGGGCTGCGCAAATTAAAAATTTTGTACAGCCCACTGTTCCAAAGATCTGACAGACACCAGTGGGGGGTAAATGCTCACTGTACCCCTTGTTACGTTCCTCAAGGGGTCTAGTTTCCAAAATGGTATGCCATGTGGGGGTATTTTGCTGTTCTGGCACCATTTAGGCTTCCTAAATGCGACAAGCCCCCCGAGCAAAATTTGCTCTCAAAAAGCCAAATATGACTCCTTCTCTTCTGAGCATTGTAGTTCGCCCGTAGTGCGCTTCAGGTCAACTTATGGGGTACCTCCATACTCGGAAGAGATGGGGTTACAAATTTTGGGGGGTATTTTCTGCTATTAACCCTTGCAAAAATGTGAAATTTGGGGGGGAAACACATTTTAGTGAAATTATAATTTTTTTTTTACGTATGCAAAAGTCGTGAAACCCCTGTGGGGTATTAAGGCTCACTTTATTACTTGTTACGTTCCTCAAGGGGTCTAGTTTCCAAAATGGTATGCCATGTGGGGGATTTTTGCTGTTCTGGCACCATAGGGGCTTCCTAAATGCAACATGCCCCCCAAAAACCATTTCAGAAAAACGTACGCTCCAAAATCCCCTTGTCGCTCCTTCCCTTCTGAGCCCTCTACTGCGCCCGCCGAACACTTTACATAGACATATGAGGTATGTGCTTAGTCGAGAGAAATTGGGCTACAAATAGAAGTATACATTTTCTCCTTTTACCCCTTGTAAAAATTCAAAAATTGGGTCTACAAGAACATGCGAGTGTAAAAAATGGAAATTGTGAATTTTCTCCTTCACTTTGCTGCTATTCCTGTGAAACACCTAAAGGGTTAAAATGCTGAATGAATGTCATTTTGAATATTTTGGGGGGTGCAGTTTTTATAATGGGGTCATTTGTGGGGTATTTCTAAGATGAAGACCCTTCAAATCCACTTCAAACCTGAACTGGTCCCTGAAAATTTGTGATTTTGGAAATTTTGTGAAAAATTTGAAAATTGCTGCTGAACTTTGAAGCCCTCTGATGTCTTCCAAAAGTAAAAACTCGTCAATTTTATGATGCAAATATAAAGTAGACATATTGTATATGTGAATAAAATAAAATAATATTTGGAATATCCAATTTCATTACAAGCAGAGAGCTTCAAAGTTAGAAAAATGCTAAATTTTCAAATTTTTCATCAAACTTTGGGATTTTTTACCAAGAAAGGATGCAAGTTACCAAAAAATTTTACCACTAAGTTAAAGTAGAATATGTCACGAAAAAACTATCTCGGAATCAGAATGATAACTAAAAGCATTCCAGAGTTATTAATGTTTAAAGTGACAGTGGTCAGATGTGCAAAAAATGGCCGGGTCCTAAGGTGTAAAATGGCTGGGTCCTTAAGGGGTTAACCTCACTTCCCCCCTCACTTCCTTGCCGGATCTTGTTGCCTTTGTGCTAGAGAAAGCGTTACAGTGTTTGCCTTACCAGTGTACCTGACCTCTTGCTATTGCTATTGACTACGAACCTTGCCGCCTGCCCCGACCTTCTGCTACGTCTGACCTTGCCTCTGACTAGTCCTTCTGTCCCACGCCTTCTCAGCAGTCAGCGAGGTTGAGCCGTTGCCGGTGGATACGACCTGGTTGCTACCGCCGCAGCAAGACCATCCCGCTTTGCGGCGGGCTCTAGTGAATACCAGTAGCAACCCTAGAACCGGTCCACCGACACGGTCCATGCCAATCCCTTGCTGACACAGAGGATCCACATCCAGCCTGCCAAATCCTAACACTAGCCAGAACCACCTCCCACAGGCAAAAAATTTACCACCTCCCATTATTTCAGCAATTACCAACTGTATTGCTGGTTATACTCTAACCAAAACTTCTAGACCTTTTTTTCAAGTTACCCCATTACCTGCTCACAAAGATATTTTCCCTATTTATCTCTTTTATGTGTTAATTATTCATAGGCCCAGATTTACTATTGCAATTGCACCAGAATTTTTGCACCCTTTGAGCCAAAAACTAACGCACTTTGAATAAGAATGAGACAGTTAAAATAAATCTGGGCCTTAGACTCAAATAGAGTCAAATAGACTCAAATAGTCATGTGTTGCTCCAACTTATTCATTTTGTTAAAATCGTGGATCTTTTCTTGCTTGATGTTTTATGTCATTGAAACTTTGTTGACTATTCTCCATTGCAGGGATAGCAGTTGATATTGATACTGATATCAGGGGGGCATTAACTGTGGGGAATGCATGTGTCCAGGTTCTAGAGTCAAACATGCCCTAATTCTTGGCTGTTTCTATGGAGACAATAGGGGGACATCAAAGCACTATTCAACATCAAAGCACTATTAGGAGATCTGGTCTCTGTCTCAGAGGGATAGTTTTGATTGGTTGAATGTAGAAGTCAGCTCTCATACTCCCAACATATCAGCATCAGTATTGAAGGTCATTGTCACTTATGTTTTTGAGAAAATGTAAGAGTCCCTAATGGGTTCCTAGTGAGTCCCTAGTGAGTCAAGCACACTTTGTCTACAAATGTTGGCAGACGAAGTGTTCTTGACACACGAAACGGATATTGTCCCTTAAAGGGTCCCCTGTTTACCTGACCTGTGTACCTGCTGGGTTCACTCTAATGAAAAAGTCTAATCACGAATGGTGAGAGTGGAATTTATATTCTAACCTCTGCATTGTGACAGTCCCTAAAGTCAGTTACAGTCCAGAAGAGTAGTGTTGCCCCACCTAATATGGCTGCATAAAGCTTTGCTGGCTTATATCTGAGCAGTAGTAAAAATTGCCTGAGTTAGTCCCCCAGCTAATCTATCAACAGTATTCCTGCTCTTGTTTCCTTGAGACCCTACATTAATAGGCATATGGAGTAGTGTTGCTCGCGAATATTCGCAATACAAATTTTATTCTCGAATATCGCATATTCGTGAATTCACGAATATTCGCGAATATAGCACTATATATTCGTAATTACGAATATTGTTTTTTTTTTTTTTTTTTTTTCACAGTACACATCACAGTGATCATCCCTCTCTGCTTCCAGCTTGTGTGGTGTAAAGAAGGCTCTAATAGTACTGTGTGAGACTGGCGTGCAAATTTTCGCATATGCGAAAATTTGTATATGCAAATTTCGCATATGTGAAAATTTGCAAGTGCGAATTTTCACATATGCAAATTTTTGCTTATGCAAATTTTTGTATATGCTACTTTTCACATATGCGAAAATAAAACGCGAATAGTATGAATAAGCGAATTTAGCGAATATATGACGAATATTCGTCCATATATTCGCGAAATATCGCAAATTCTAATATGGCCTATGCCGCTCAACACTAATAGGGAGCCATAGAAGATATACCGGTATGCTCCTAGCAAATTGTGTTATGATAATAAAGTTGTTGCTGGCTCCATCTGTACCTCACAAGTTACAAACATACTGATATGTTTTGGCACGAATGCTATCAACAGATACCTTTGACATCGTTCAAGTAAAAGTGGCCATATGTGACCAAAATTGACACAAAAACAATGTGAACATAACTTTATGGTTAAATTGGTAAAAAACTATATTTTGTTATTATCTTAAATAGGAATTATGCATTTTGACTTATGTTTCCTATTTATTTCTGTTTTTTAAAGAAAAAAGTATATGACATGTTGTACAATAGGCTGACTGATCACAGTAATTTGCTCTGTAAGTCTTACAATCCTGTGAAAGACTGTACTGTGGTGAAGGAGTTACAAATATCATAGGAAAACAGAGAAACTATGTTATAAACCATACAAATGTTTGTTTCAGTTCTTACTAATAAATAAAATATCAGCTTTATGTCTGACAGATGTTTTTAATGTGAAAAACTGGCAACCTGAGGCACTGTTCAATGGAATCTAAGAATAGTGTTTTCTTCTACTATACATGGCCAAAGTTTCAGTACGTCAGTCTTTTCTCACATGTATAAGCAGATATATATTATATATATTTTCATATATATTCAGATTATTTTCATGGTATCATCCACACTTCAAAATTTCCATCAATGATTGTTCAACTAAAAAAAAAAAAAAAGCATTGTGACACTTGAACTTAATACATCAGTAATATGCAGTGATCTGGACTACTTAATACGCCAGTAACATGCAGTGATATAGAAAATGACATAGTGAAAGACCTGGTGATCTGTAATTCCTACCACTTCTAAGTCTAGCAAAATAAATGTAATGGCAAATCAGCTCAAAGTTGCACAAAGACCCAACAATTCATAAATAAAAAAATATATTATGGAAGACTCCTACAGTTGTCCACCCCAGAAAGCATACGGGACACACTGGTATATCTATATATATAAAACACAATGGCCCTCATTTACTAAGAATGTAGTGTAGGTTTCTTTGTGGGTTTTAATTCCCTACAATTTATTTTCCACAGTATTTACTAAGGTTTCCCTACATTTTCCACTTTCCCTACACTTTTCTTTTATTTTACACATGCTCTGATCTGTCTGGTTTTCCTCAGCTGAAATCCACCACATTTTCTGTGGAAACCTTAGTAAATATGTTGGGTTTTTGTGAAAATGTCGGGAACACGCCCCTTTTCGGAGCCAACTCCCCCTTTTCCAGGCGGCCATGCCCCTTTTTCGGGTTTTATTAGCAAAATGGAGAGTTGTTTGGTTTTTTTTCAATTCTGGTGCAAATTCTGGCACAAAATCTGGCGCAGACAGAATTTGTGGCGCAATGCGACAGAATCTGGCGCACAACTCGACAAAACATGTCGGATTTGCAATAGTAAATGAGGGCCTATGTGTATCTGTGTGTGTGTGTGTATGTGTATGTTCCAGCATCACGTCCAAACGGCTAAAGATATTAACATGAAACTTGGCACGCATGTTACTTATATGTCATCAACAAACATAGGATAGGTCATTTAACCCTTACATACCCCCATTTTTCTGCTTATTGGTTTATTAAAGGGAATGTCAGCTGTGTTTTCTGCCAAACTTATAGAATAGGCAGTGCTCAGTTATTCAAGTGCCACAGCCTGGCACATCTCCTCGTCTCCTTGGCCTCATCTCCCAGCTGCTCCCTGATTGACATACAGAACTCTATACAAGCATTAAGAAAGAGCTGTGATATGAGGACATGTGATGTGCTAGGCTGTGGCAAGTGTTTAGGTAAAAATTAGCTAGCAGTGTTTAGAAGTGTTTAGGTAAAAATTAGCTAGCAGTAAAAATGATAGTTGAAAGCCCTTCTATGTGGCCGAAGGATGTCCTGCGCATATGGCTGAGATCTTAGTGTCCTTCATATCACTACAAGGGGTGACTGACTCTCGTATGTCATGGCTCCCCAGATCATCACACTAGCAGTTTGGGCACTATTGCCCAGATTTATCAAACTTATGAGAGAAAAAGTGGAGCGATTTTCCCATAACAACCAATAACAGTTCAGCTTCCACTTTTTCTCTCACATAGTTTGAAAAATCTGGACCAATGTCACTCCACAGCAAAGGCAGGATTGAAGGTCTCATGATGAGTCCTTTTCCTCATGCTAAGCACAAAATATGTGGCCCATAAAGAAAAAGGGGTGTTACGCCGAGCGCTCCGGCTCCCCCTCCTCCTCCGGAGCGCTCACGACGTTTCCTGCCCTGCAGTGCTGACCGGAGACGCTGCTCAGCTGTGCCCGGCGGGGATGCAATGCGCCTAGCGTGACGTGCCCGCTCGCGGATCGCACCCCGTCCCTCTCACCTGCCCCGTCCTCCTGCTGTTCTGTCCCGGCGAGCGTGGCCCCGCTCTCTAGGGTACGCGCGCGCCGGCTCTCTGAGATTTAAAGAGCCAGTGCACCACTAATTGGTGCCTGGCCCAATCAGTGTTAATTAGCTCCTACCTGCTCCTTATAAAAACCCACTTCCCCTTCCTGTCCTTGCCGGATCTTGTTGCCTTAGTACTCTATGAAAGCGTTTAGTGTGTTCCCAAGCCGGTGTACCCAGACCTTCTGCTGTTGCCCCTGACTATGACTCTTGCTGCCTGCCCTGACCTTCTTCTATGTCCGACCTTGCTCTTGCTTTGTCCCTGTGTACCGCGCCTGTCTCAGCTGTCAGTTGGGGTTGAGTCGCTTTCGGGTGGAACGACCTGGGGGTTACCTGCCGCTGCAAGTCCATCCCGCTTTTCGGCGGGCTCTGGTGAAAACCAGTAACCCCTTAGACTCTGTTCCCCTGGTACGGCCCACGCCATCACCCCACTGACACAGAGGATCCGCCACCAGTGTCTTCTCTGCATACCAGTCCGAATCCTGACAGTAGATCCGACCATGGATCCCGCTGAGGTCCCGCTGCCTAGTGTCGCTGACCTAACCACGGTGGTCGCCCAGCAATCACAACAGATCGCGCAACAAGGACAGCGGCTGACTCAACTGACCGTCATGCTCCTGCATCGAGTGGCTGCTCCCAGCTTCCGCCTGTCTCTACCGGACAAGTTTGATGGGGACTCTAAACAGTGCCGTGGATTTCTGTCCCAGTGTTCCCTTGGAGATGATGTCGGACCAATTCCCCACTGAACGGTCTAAGGTGGCTTTCGTGGTCAGTCTCCTGTCTGGAAAGGCCTTGTCATGGGCCACACCGATCTGGGACCGCAACGATCCCGCCACCGCTACTATCCAGTCCTTCTTCTCAGAAGTACGTAGTGTTTTTGAGGAGCCAGCCCGGGCCTCCTCAGCCGAGACTGCTTTGCTGAACCTCGTCCAAGGGAGTTCTTCTGTAGGCGAATACGCCATCCAGTTTCGTACCCTCGCCTCAGAGCTATCCTGGAACAATGAGGCCCTCTGCGCGACCTTCAAGAAAGGCTTATCCAGTAACATTAAAGATGTCCTGGCCGCACGAGAAATTCCTGCAAATCTGTCTGAACGTATCCATTTGGCCACCCGCATCGACATGCGTTTCTCTGAAAGACGCCAGGAACTTCGACAGGAAAAGGATCTTGTTTGCACCAGGCGATTTCTCTCCCCGGCTCCTCTCTTCCAAAGTCCTTTGCAATCTGTTCTGCCTTCCGCCGAGGAGGCTATGCAAGTGGATCGGTCCCGTCTGACCCTACAAGAGAGGACTCGCCGCCGTAACAAGAATCTGTGCCTGTACTGTGCTCGTACCGAACATTTCCTAAAAGACTGTCCTATTCGCACTCCGCGTCAGGAGAAACGCACTCTATTACATCACAAGGGTGAGACGACTCTTGATGTGAATTCTGCCTCTCCACCTCTGACTGTGCCTGTGTGGATTTCTCCTTCCGCCAATTCCTCCTTCTCAGCTGTGGCCTTCTTGGACTCTGGTTCTGCAGGAAACTTTATTTTGGCATCTTTTGTTAATAGGTTCAGCATCAGTCTCATCAAACCGCTCTATATCTCTTCTGTTAAGGGAGAAAAGTTGGACTGCACTGTGCGCTACAGCACAGAACCCCTGCCCATGAGCATTGGACTGCATCATGAAAAAATAGAATTTTTTGTTCTGCCCAACTGCACCTCTGAAGTTCTTCTCGGCCTGCCGTGGCTCCAACGTCATGCTCCTACCCTCGACTGGACCACCGGGGAGATCAAAAGTTGGAGTCCTTCTCCAACAAACGATGCCTCGCATCTGCTCCCACTTGTCAAACCCCTGAGGCTCCACCTATACCGGGCCTTCCCAAGGCCTACCAGGACTTTTCAGATGTTTTCTGCAAAAAGCAAGCAGAGATCTTACCACCTCATAGGCCTTATGATTGTCCCATTGACCTCCTTCCTGGTACCACTCCGCCCCAGGGCAGGATCTACCCTCTGTCTGCCCCAGAGACTCAAGCCATGTCTGAGTATATCCAAGAGAACCTAAAGAGAGGTTTTATTCGGAAGTCCCCATCCCCTGCTGGAGCGGGGTTCTTCTTTGTTTCTAAAAAGGATGGATCCTTACGTCCATGTATTGACTACCGCGGTTAAAGTAAAATACCATCAAAAACCGCAATCCCCTGCCTTTGATCTCTGAACTCTTTGACCGTCTTCGCGGAGCTAATATATTCACTTAAGGGGCGCGTATAATCTTATTCGCATCAGGAAAGGGGATGAGTGGAAGACCGCCTTCAATACTAGAGATCGACATTTTGAATATCTAGTTATGCCCTTTGGGCTCTGCAATGCCCCTGCAGTCTTCCAGGACTTCGTTAATGAGATATTTCGGGACTTATTGTATACCTGTGTTGTGGTTTACTTGGACGACATCTTGATTTTTTCCTCTAACTTAGAGAAACACCGTCGTCATGTCCGTCTAGTGCTCCAAAGAATTTGTGAAAACCACCTGTATGCTAAATTTGAAAAATGTCTCTTTGAATGCAACAGTCTTCCTTTCTAGGTTACCTAGTCTCTGGCCAAGGGCTTCAAATGGATCCAGATAAACTGTCAGCGGTTTTGGATTGGCCACGCCCATCTGGACTCCGCACTATCCAACGATTCCTGGGATTTGCCAACTATTACCGACAGTTTATTCCCCACTTCTCCACCATTGTGGCCCCTATTGTGGCCCTGACCAGGAAGAATGCTAATCCTAAGTCATGGCCTTCTCAAGCAGATGAGGCCTTCAATCGTCTCAAAACTGCCTTCGCTTCTGCACCAGTGCTGTCCAGACCTGATCCATTGAAGCCATTCTTCCTGGAAGTTGACGCTTCCTCAGTCGGAGCCGGAGCCATACTTCTTCAAAAAAACGCTACCGGACGTAACATTGCTTGTGGTTTTTTTCTCCAAAACTTTCTCTCCGGCAGAAAAGAATTACTCCATTGGAGATCGTGAACTTCTGGCCATCAAGTTAGCACTCGAGGAGTGGAGGCATATATTGGAGGGTTCCAAACACCCCATTGTCATTTACACTGACCACAAGAATCTCTCGTACCTCCAGTCTGCTCAGCGTCTGAATCCTCGCCAGGCTAGATGGTCGTTGTTTTTTGCCCACTTTAACTTCGAGATACACTTCTGTCCCGCTGACAAAAATGTCAGAGCTGACGCCCTTTCACGTTCCTCTGATGCCTCCTAATCTGAAACCCCTCCGCAGTATATCGTACCGCCTGAGTGCCTGGTCTCCTCTGCTCCAGCCTCACTGGGACAAACCCCCCTGGAAAGACTTTTGTTCCTCCATGCCTTCGCCTCAGGATCCTCAAATGGGGGCATTCCTCTCACCTGGCTGGCCATGCTGGCATTAAAAAGTCCATCCAGCTCATTTCCCGTCTGTATTGGTGGCCTACACTAGAGAGTGACGTTACTGATTTTGTTCGGGCCTGTACTATTTGTGCCCGGGATAAAACCCCTCACCTGAAGCCTGCTGGACTCCTCCTTCCTTTGCCCGACCCTGAGCAACCATGGTCCCAAATTGCCATGGATTTCATTACTGATCTTCCCGTATCCCATGGCAACACCGTCATCTGGGTGGTCGTTGATCGTTTTTCCAAAATGGCTCACTTCATTCTGCTTCCAGATCTTCCTTCTGTGCCACAGTTGGCAAAGCAATTTTTTCTGCATATTTTTCGCTTTCACGGGCTTCCCACGCATATCGTCTCGGATAGAGGCGTTCAATTTGTGTCTAAATTTTGGAGAGCTCTCTGTAACCAATTAAAAATCTAATTAAATTTCTCGTCCTCCTATCACCCCCAATCCAATGGACAAAAAGAGAGAGTAAAGCAGATTCTTGGTGACTACTTGCGACATTTTGTCTCCTCCCGCCAAGACGATTGGGTCGACCTTCTGCCCTGGGCTGAATTCTCGTACAATTTCAAAAATCCGGAATCCTCTGCCAAATCCTCATTCTTTGTGGTGTATGGTCGTCACCCTCTGCCCTCCCTCCCCATTCCCACTTCTTCTGGAATTCCTGCTCTAGATGAAGCAACCCGGGATATCTCTGTTATCTGGAAGGAGACTCAAAAGTCGCTCCTACTGGCCTCGTCTCGTATGAAGAGACATGCAGATAAGAAGAGAAGAACTCCTCCTGTCTTCGCTCCAGGGGACAAAGTGTGGCTCTCTGCCAAATATATCCGGTTTCGTATTCCTAGCTACAAGCTGGGTCCACGTTACCTTGGACCATTTAAAGTCAAAAGTCAAATCAATTCTGTCTCCCACAAACTTCATCTTCCTCCTCCTCTTCGTATTCCTAACGCCTTTCATGTTTCCCTTCTCAAACCTCTCGTTCTTAACCGCTTTTCCCCCAAGGCCACTGCTTCTGCTCCTCTCTCTGGCTCCTCTGATGTCTTCACGGTAAAAGAAATCCTCGCCTCCAAGGTGGTCAGAGGTAAAAAAAAAAATTCTCATTGACTGGGAGAATTGTAACCCCGAAGAGAGGTCTTGGGAGCCCGAGGACAATATCCTCGACAAGGAGCTCATCCATAGGTTCCTGGGCTCCAAAAAGAGGGGGAGACCAAAGGGGGGGGTACTGTTACGCCGAGCGCTCCGGCTCCCCCTCCTCCTCCGGAGCGCTCGCGGCATTTCCTGCCCTGCAGCGCTCCGGTCGGCAGTGCTGACCGGACACGCTGCTCAGCTGTGCCCGTCGGGGATGCGATCTGCCTAGCGGGACGTGCCCGCTCGCGGATCGCACCCCGTTCCTCTCACCTGCCCCGTCCTCCTGCTGTTCTGTCCCAGTGCGCGCGGCCCTGCTCTCTAGGGCGCGCGAGCCGGCTCTCTGAGATTTAAAGGGCCAGTGCACCACTAATTGGTGCCTTGCCCAATCAGTGTTAATTAGCTCCTACCTACTCCTTGCTTATAAAAACCCACTTCCCCTTCCTGTCCTTGCCGTATCTTGTTGCCTTAGTGCCCTGTGAAAGCGTTTAGTGTTTTACCAAGCCTGTGTACCCAGACCTTCTGCTGTTGCCTCTGACTACGACTCTTTCTGCCTGCCCTGACCTTCTGCTACGTCCGACTTGCTCTTGCCTTGTCCCTGTGTACTGCGCCTGTCTCAGCTGTCAGTTGGGGTTGAGTCGCTATCGGGTGGAATGACCTGGGGGTTACCTGCCGCTGCAAGTCCATCCCGCTTTGCGGCGGGCTCTGGTGAAAACCAGTAACCCCTTAGACCAAGTTTCTGATCAGACCACTTACATATTGCCTAATACGTAACTGCATGGCAAGTTCTGCAGCAATCTAACATTTCTATCTAGGTGCATTATTATTTTGACAATGGGTGTAATATCTGTCAAGGATGAAAAACAGTTGTTGGTGGGCTGTTTTATCTACTCTTTGTTCTTTTGCTAAAAATAATGTTTCTCTTCTCTAATAACATTATGCTTCTGTTAGAACTACTAATGATGATCTATGAATAAATGTCTATTTTATGTTGTATTTAAAATATTAAAACAAATAAACAGTAACAATTCCTGGGGTCCTTGTACCATGTGTATCTAAATCCATATTTATGTAGATCAGCTCAAACAGTAGACTTTTTTGGCATTACCACCAAGTGTCCTTAGCCTTAAGTTATTAATCTGCCATGTCCTCCTCTCACATTCCACAGTTTGCAACAAACATCTTAAATAATTTGCATAAATAAAAATAAAATGCCCCATAACATTTATAAATTGCACAACAATTAAATTACTAATTTACCCTTTGAGGCAAACGTTTACTATTATGTGATAAGCACATCGCTATTATTTTACCCTTTTTATTGCCTTGCAGATTTGCCCACTGTGTGAAATGTGAAAGTTAAGAACATTTTGTTTTTATTAGGTTCATTTTCAGTGACATCTTTTATATAGCTGTTATTGATTTTCCTAAAATTCAGTTTGATGAAAATCTTGAAAAAGAAACTAAAGAATTAGACTTAATAAATCAGGAGAAGAGAAATAAAATTTGCTGAAATGTGAGCAATAACTTCATCCTGCTGTCATAATCAATACATTTCTAGTATAGCCTTTAAGAAATCCAGCGGAGGCACTGTTGGCTCATTGTGACAGCAAAGAAATACATCATTCCGAGTCACAGATCTGTCACATGTTAACTCCCTAGAGCTTCTGCCTTTCTTGTAAGGCTGTCACTCCAAATTATTCTTTTTCCAATGAAAGTATCTATAAGACTGTTTATGTCTTCTCATCCAGGAGACGTTCTTTTGTTTATCATGTGCTTAAAAGTCATTATACTAAATACTATGTACTGCTCGAAATCTAAAGTTATATAGATTAACTAGAAACAGATATCTAAAAACAGCTGAGACAGTTATTCTGAGAGCAAACCTGGCATTTAAATCACTTACGTATATGCTTGAGTATAAGTCGTCCAGAATATAAGCCGAGGCACTTAATTTTACCCCCCAAAGAACTGGGAAAAACTTATTGACTTGAGTATAAGCCTAGGTGGGGAAATACAGCATTTACTGATATATTTCAAAAATTCAAATCCACTGCCACAAATCCACCCCCCCCTTTCATCATCCACTGCCACAAACCCATCCCCTTTTGTCGTTATCCACTGCCACAAATCCATCCCCCCCTCAGTTCACCTCCCAAGTTGCAGCTCTCAGCGGTGGCGAAGCTGTGGCTCTCAACAGTGGCGGGACTCTCCTGTTGTGTGGCAGCCAGAAAAGGGACACATTTGTGACGTCAGAGGTATCCGTGCGCACGGACGTCTGCTGCGCACAGCATCCTTTCACGCCAACATCCCTACCCTGGCTTAGTCTGGGGCCGCCCAGAGCGGAGAAGGGGGCCTTCCGGTGAAGATGGACAGCCCTACCCACCGGTATGCCCTTTAACCCCTTAAGGACCAAGGATGTACCGGTACGTCCTTAGTCCTGCTCCGGTGATATAACGCGGGGTTACACGGTAACCCCGCATCATATCACGGCGGGCCCGGCGTCATAGTGACGCCGGGACCCGCCGCTAATAGCGCGTGGCGCCGATCATGGCGTCACGTGCTATTAACCCTTTAGCCGTGCGCTCAGAGCTGAGCCACGCGGCTAAAAGCGAAAGTAAAAAGTGCCAGTTACCTCAGTGGGCTGTTCGGGATAGCCGCGGCGAAATCGCGGCATCCCGAACAGCTAACAGGACAGCGGGAGGGACCCTACCTGCCTCCTCGCTGTCCGATCAACGAATGACTGCTCAGTGCCTGAGATCCAGGAATGAGCAGTCAAGCGGCAGAATCATCGATCACTGGTTTCCTATGAGAAACCAGTGATCAATGATAAAGATCAGTGTGTGCAGTGTTATAGGTCCTTATGGGAGCTATAACACTGCAAAAAAAAAGTGAAAAAAAAAAGTGAATGAATATCATTTAACCCCTCCCCTATTAAAAGTTTGAATCACCCCCCTTTTCCCATAAAAAAAACACAGTGTAAATAAAAATAAAAATGAACATATATGGTATCACTGCGTGCGGAAATGTCCGAATTATAAAAATATATTGTTAATTAAACCGCTCGGTCAATGGCGTACGCGCAAAAAAATTCCAAAGTCTAAAATAGTGCATTTTTGGTCACTTTTTATATCATTTAAAAATGAATAAAAAGATCAATAAGTCCTATCAATACAAAAATGGTACCGTTAAAAACTTCAGATGACGGCGCAAAAAATGAGCCCTCATACTGCCCCATACGCGGAAAAATAAAAACGTTATGGGGGTCAGAAGATGACAATTTTAAACGTATTAATTTTCCTGCATGTAGATATGATTTTTTCCAGAAGTACGACAAAATTAAACCTATATAAGTAGGGTATCATTTCAATCGTATGGACCTACAGAATAATGATAAGGTGTCATTTTTACCGAAAAATGTACTACGTAGAAACGGAAGTCCCCAAAAGTTACAAAACAGCATTTTTTTTTCAATTTTGTCGCACAATGATTTTTTTCCCTTTCACCATCGATTTTTGGGCAAAATGACCAAAGTAGAATTGGTGGCACAAAAAATAAGCAATCATATGGATTTTTAGGTGCAAAATTGAAAGAGTTATGATTTTTTAAAGGCAAGGAGTAAAAAACGAAAATGCAAAAACGGAAAAAACCCCGGTCCTTAAGGGGTTAAATATCTGCATTTTTTTTACTATTAATTATGACTGATTTATGGTTTGGGCAGTCCTCTCAAGTATAAGGGGGGGGGGGGGCTTTTTCAGCATGAAAAAATGTGCTAAAAAACTCGGCTTATACTCGAGTATATACGGTAGTCCTTGTGACAATTTAGAATTACTCAGTGTAAAGCAGTCTAATGTGTCTTACTGATACCAATGTGTCTTACTGATATCTTCAAATACCATTTCTGACCTAGAGATCTGTAGGAACACCAATATGTTTAACCCCTTAAGGACCAGGCCATTTTACACCTTAAGAACCAGAGCGTTTTTTGCAAATCTGACCACTGTCAATTTATACATTAATAACTCTGGAATGCTTTCAGTTATCATTCTGATTCCGAGATTGTTTTTTCGTGACATATTCTACTTTAACTTAGTGGTAAAATTTCATGGTAACTTGCATCCTTTCTTGGTGAAAAATCCCCAAATTTGATGAAAAAAATGAAAATTTTGCATTTTTCTAACTTTGAAGCTCTCTGCTTGTAAGGAAAATGGATATTCAAAATAAATGTTTTTTTGGGTTCACATATACAATATGTCTACTTTATGTTTGCATCATAAAATGTATGAGTTTTTACTTTTGGAAGACACCAGAGGGCTTCAAAGTTCAGCAGCAATTTTGAAATTTTTCACAAAATTTTCAAACTCACTATTTTTCAGGGACCAGTTCAGTTTTTAAGTGGATTTGAAGGGTCTTCATATTAAAAATACCCCATAATAGACCCCATTATAAAAACTACACCCCCAAAGTATTCAAAATGACATTCAGTAAGTGTATTAACCCTTTAGGTGTTTCACAGGAATAGCAGCAAAGTGAAGGAGAAAATTCAAAATCTAAATTTTTTACACTCGCTTGTTCTTGTAGACCCAATTTTTGAATTTTTGCAAGGGGTACAAAAGGAGAAAATTTTTACTTATATTTGAAAACCAATTTCTCTCGAGTAAGGACATACCTCATATGTCTATGTTAATTGTTCAGCGGGCACAGTAGAGGGCTCAGAAGGGAAGGAGCGACAAATGGTTTTTGGGGGGCATGTCACCTTTAGGAAGTCCCTATGGTGCCAGGACAGCAAAAAAAAAAAAAAAACACATGGCATACCATTTTGGAAACTAGACCCCTCGGGGAACGTAACAAGGGGTAATGTGAACCTTAATACCCTACAGGTGTTTCACGACTTTTGCATATGTAAAAAAAAAAAAAAAAAAATGTTTACCTTAAATGCTTGGTTTTCCAAAATGTTTATATTTTTAAAAAGGGTAATAGCAGAAACTACCCCCCAAAATTTGAAGCCCAATTTCTCCCGATTCAGAAAACACCCCATATGGGGGTGAAAAGTGCTCTGCTGGCGCACTACAGGTCTCAGAAGAGAAGGAGTCACATTTGGCTTTTTGAAAGCAAATTTTGCTTTGGGGGCATGCCGCATTTAGGAAGCCCCTATGGTGCCAGAACAGCTAAAAAAAAAAAACACATGGCATACCATTTTAGAAACTAGACCCCTCGGGGAACATAACAAGGGGTAATGTGAACCTTAATACCTTACAGGAGTTTAACGACTCTTGCATATGTGAAAAAATTTTTTTTTTACCTAAAATGCTTGGTTTCCCAAAATTTTTACATTTTTAAAAAGGGTAATAGCAGAAAATCACCCCCAAAATTTGTAACACAATTTCTCCCGAGTACGACGATACCCCATATGTGGCCCTAAACTGTTGCCTTGAAATACGACAGGGCTCCAAAGTGAGAGGGCCATGCGCATTTGAGGCCTAAATTAGGGACTTGCATAGGGGTGGACATAGGGGTATTCTACGCCAGTGATTCCCAAACAGGGTGCCTCCAGCTGTTGTAAAACTCCCAGCATGCCTGGACAGTCAGTGGCTATCTGGCAATACTGGGAGCAGTTGTTTTTTAACAGCTGGAGGCTCCATTTTGGAAACAGTGGCGTACCAGATGTTTTTCATTTTTATTGGGGAAGGCAGGGGGGCTGTGTAGGGGTATGTGTATATGTAGTGTTTTTTACTTATTTTATTTTTTGTTAGTGTAGTGTAGTGTTTTTAGGGTGTAGTCGCACGGACGGGGGTTCACAGTAGTTTCTCGCTGGCAGCTTGAGCTGCGGCAAAAAATTTGCCGCAGCTCAAACTTGCAGCCGGATACTTACTGTAAACCTCCACCCATTTGAGTGTACCCTGTACATTCACATTGGGGGGGGGGGGAAGAAACATCCAGCTGTTGCAAAACTACAACTCCCAGCATGTACGGTCTATCAGTGCATTCTGGGAGTTATAGTTTTGCAACCGCTGGAGGCTCCATTTTGGAAACAGTGGCGTACCAGACGTTTTGCATTTTTATTGGGGAGGGGGGCTGTGTAGGGGTATGTGTATATGTAGTGTTTTTTACTTTTTATTTATTTCTTATTAGTGTAGTGTAGTGTTTTTAGGGTACAGTCACACGGGCGGGGGTTCACAGTAGTTTCTCCCTGGCAGAATTTGCCACAGCTCAAACTTGCAACCGGATACTTACTGTAAACTTCCGCCCATGTTAGTGTACCCTGTACGTTCACATTGGAGGGGGGAGAAACATCCAGCTGTTGAAAAACTACAACTCCCAGCATGTATGGTCTATTAGTGCATGCTGGGAGTTGTAGTTTTGCAACAGCTGGAGGCACACTGGTTGTGAAACACCAAGTTTGGTAACAAACTCAGTGTTTTGCAACCAGTGTGCCTTCAGCTGTTGCAAAAGCTACAACCCCCAGCATGTACGGACAGCGGAAGGGCATGCTGGGTCTTGAAGTTATGCAACAGCCGGAGGCATACTACTTTGGCTGGGGATGCTGGGGATTGTAGTTATGCAACAGCTGGAGACACACTGGTTTGCTACTTAACTCAGTGTGCCTTCAGCTGTTGCAAAACTACAACTCTCAGCAGTCACCGACAGCCAACGGGCATGCTGTGAGTTGTAGTTATGCAACCAGCAGATGCACCACTACAACTCTCAGCATGCACTTTAGCTGATTGTGCAAGCTGGGAGTTGTAGTTATACAACACCTGAAGGTACACTTTTCCATAGAAAAAATGTGCCTCCAGCTGTTGTGAAACTACAAGTCCCAGCATGCCCATAAGGGAATGCTGGGAGTTGTGGTGGTCTGCCTCCTGCTGTTGCAAAACTACAGCTCCCAGCATGCCCTTTTTGCATGCTGGGAGCTGTTGCTAAGCAACAGCAGGAGGCTGTCACTCACCTCCAACTGCAGATCCACGCCACCGCCGCGCAGGTCAGTCCCTCACCACCGTCGCTCCTGGGGCCCCGATCCCAACAGGGACGCCGGGGATCGGGGTCCCCAGCTCCCGGGATCTTCTTCCCGCACCCGCTCACGTCCTCCGGAAGAGGGGCGGAGCGGGTTGCGGGAGTGACACCCGCAGCAGGCGCCCTGATTGGTCGGCCGGGAAACCGGCCGACGAATCAGGGCGATCGTGAGGTGGCACCAGTGCCACCTCACCCCTGCTGGCTATGGCTGTTCGGGGCCGTCTCTGCCGTCTCAGCCAGTAATTCCGGGTCACTGGAGACCTGATTGACCCGGAATCCGCCGCAGATTGCTGGACTGAATTGTCCAGCGATCTGCGGCCATCGCCGACATGGGGGGACATAATGACCCCCCCTGGGCGATATGCTGGGATGCCTGCTGAAGGATTTCAGCAGGCATCCGGCACCGGCTCCGCTCCAGCCAGCGGCTGGGGCCGGAAATGCGCAGGGCGTATCCATACGCCCTGTGTCCTTAAGGACTTGGAAACGGGGGCGTATGGATACGCCCTGTGTCCTTAAGGGGTTAAATGCTATTCTGTACACAACATTGGTTGTACAGTGAACTTGGCTGTTCTGGGGATTAGTGAAGTCCTTGTAACCAGATAGTAATGGCATACTAAGGTAATATGTAGGGATGAGCAAATCGAATCTGACAAATCCAAATTCGGTAAGAATATCAGGAAAAATTTGATTTGCAACAAATGTGAATATCGCCACAATTCGATCCAGCAAATCACTTTATTAAATCGAATCATGGTTTACGCCACGAAAACTGGAAATGGGAACCATGGTGACCGACAATGGGAAGAAAACCTTGTTTGTGATGTGACAAGGAAGCCTGAGACTTGCGATCTGCATGGCACACGTGTACAATCTGGTTGTCAAGTGGTTCCTGAAGCATTTCCCCCATCTGCAAGACATCCTAACAATGGGAAGGAAACTTTGCAGCCACTCGTACACATTTCCACACATTGTAAAAATGACACCTTATCTTTATTCTGTAGGTCCATTCAGTTAAAATGATACCCTACTTATATAGGTTTGATTTTGTCGTACTTCTGAAAAAAATCATAACTACATGCAGGAAAATGTATATGTTAACAATTCTAATTTTCTGACCCCTATAACTTTTTTATTTTTCTGTGTACGGGCCGGTATAGGGCTCATTTTTTGCGTCGTAATCTGAAGTTTTTATTGGTACCATTTTTGTATTGATCGGACTTTTTGATCGCTTCATATTAATTTTTTAATGATATAAAAAGTGACCAAAAATACGCTATTTTGGAATTTTTGGGTGTGTACGCCTTTGACCATGCGGTTTAATTAACAATATATTTTTATAATTCAGACATTTCCGAATGCGGCGATACCACATATGTTTATTTTTATTTACACAGTTTTTTATATGGGAAAAGAGGGGTGATTCAAACTTTCATTTGGGAAGGAGTTAAATGACCTTTATTAATTTTTGTTTTTACTTTTTTGGGGTGGCAGAAGCAGTACCAGCACCATCAGCAGCAGCCTGAGTCTACAGTCGCTGATGAGTAGCTTTCTTCACCCGCATAGTGAAGCAACTCAGCAGCAGCAGGTAGACCTGGAGCAGGACCTGTACCAGCAGGTGGTGGCATACCTTGGCATGACCATGCCAACACCCCTTGAATATCTGCTGGACTTCTGGGCAGCTAAAGTTTATTTGTGGCCACAACTAACAGAGTTTGCCCTGGAAAAGCTGTCCTGCCCGACAAGTAGTGTGCCATCAGAGTGGGTGATTAGTGTGGCGGGGGCCATAGTAACCCTAAGGAGAACTTGTCTGTCCATAAGAAATGTGGAGAGACTGACCTTTGTGAAGATGAATCAGGCATGGATCAGCTAGGATTTTCACCCACCAATGGTTGATGCATCAGAGAAGATTGACCATGGTGCCACACCAACACTTCACAAATATGGATAGTGCTAAACATATTTAAGTTGCTGCTCCCCAGTTACAGACATTCCTAGGCATCAGACCACAAGTAAGTCTTGAGGATATGCATAAACTAAAACGTAACTTTTCTTAGTATAAAATATATGTACCCCAAATTTTTTTGAAATCAAACAAAAGGAAAGGTGAAAAAAAAACATGTGCCAACTTCACCACAAAGTATTTATGTGATGCAAAGACCTCTAAAAGGTGAAAGGGAACAACGTATGGTCCATTGTAACCGGTAGAGGTAAAATCTTCCCCTGTAAGCCCTACTCTCGCATTATTAATTCCCTCTTTGTGTTACTCACCCTAAAAAGGGTCACCCCACACAGGAACTTCTCCCTATTTCCCCCTACAAACACTGCCATTTCCCAGGGTTTGTAGGTGGAAATATGGAGAGGTTCCTGTGGGGTGCCGAACCTTTTTAGGATGAGTAACACCAAGAAGGGAATTAATAATGCGAGAGTAGGGCCTTACAGGGGAAGTTTTTACCCCCTCCGGTTACAATGGACAATCGCTTCCACCTTTAAGAGGTCTTTGCATCACATCAATACTTGGTGGTGTAGGTGGCAAATGGTGTTTTTTGCACACCTTTCCTTTTGTTTGATTAAAATAAAAAATTGGGTCCATATATTTTATCCTAAACATAATATTTAAAGTTAAGTTTTACGTAATGCATATCCTCAATACTTACTTGTGCACACTAACACTATTACAAAAGAGACCGTTTTCTTCTGCCTACCTGCCTCAAGTACTATTCTGATCCTGCCACCCGCCTGGTGCCACACATCTGATGCCAGGTCCTCCTTTTTCACACACCTTCTTCACCGGGTACTGGTATTGTCACCCACCACACCGTCACCGGGTCACTTTCAGGACTTCTGATGCGCCAACTGCCACCTCCAGGCTGTTTCATTCTGCCACCATATGTTCTCTTCATGCTGATGCCAGCTCCAAGCTGTCTCATACTGCCACCATATGTTCTCCTCATGCTGATGTCACCTCCAGGCTGTGTCATTCTGCCACTATATGTTCTGCTCATGCTGCCGCAAACTCCAGGCTGTGTCATTCAGCCACTATATGATGCCACCAACTCCAGTCTGTCTCATTCAGCCACTATTTGGTCTCCTCATGCTGCCGCCAATTCCAGACTGTGTCATTTAGCTACTATATGGTCTCCTCATGTTTCTGCCACTTCCAGGCTGTGTCATTCAGCCACTATATGTTCTCCTGATGCTGCCACCACCTCCATGCTGTGTCATTCAGCCACTATATGATTTCCTCATGCTGTCGCCACCTCCACACTGTGTCATTCAGCCACTATATGCTGCCGCCAAATCCAGGCTGCATCATTCACCCACTATATTTTCTCCTCATGCTGATGCCACCTCTACACTTTATGGTCTCCTCATGGTCTCCTCATATGGACTCCTATATGGTCTCCTCATACTGATGCCAATTCCAGGATCTGTCATTGTGCCGTTCTGCGACAGTGATTCTAATAGCGCCACCTCTGCATGTTATACTGAATAACAATATTATTTCACTAACTCAGCACACATCCTATGTGTGTTACTGCAAGGCAAAGTGTTCTACACCCCTATTGAGGCTCTCTGTAGGCCAGAAATTGCTGTTTTTTCAAAAAATTCTCTCATCTCTAGTGATATGTCATCACTTGGTACGCTGGTATGGAAAAGCAACTTTAATGTTCAATTAATATATTAAATTATTATTAAAAGAAATTTTGAAGTGTATACTACAGAAGTACATACACAATAATAGTACATGATAAATTTATCATATGAAATTAAGTGCCGAAAAGGGATCAGATAGCAGAACACATTGCAATCGGTCAAGGGTTTTGATAAAAGAAAGTGCACAGTAATATGCCAGTGATATCAATGTCAATATTTTTCACAACGTTTTCATTAAAAAATAGAATAATTATTTGTATGTTGCTGACAAAAAAATTTCAAATTTAAACTGTGTGTGTAAATGTGAATAAATAATGGATATTACTAGAATTACTGCAAATATATACAGGTAGTGTGCTGTTCTGTTACTAGATAAAGTGGTTATCAAGGAACAGAAAAACAGGGCTAATTTCTTTTAAAAACAACACCACACCTGTCCTCAGGATGCGTATGACAGTATAACTTGGCTTCCTTCACTCAGTGGAACTGAGCTGCAAAACCACAAACAACCTGAGGACAGGTTTGGTGCTGTTTTTTTTTTAAAGAAATCAGGACAGCTTTTTTAATCTGGATAACCTCTTTAATTGCAGCGTCTCTGGACAAAAATAAAAACTTGCAATTGGATATAATAGGGGAATAAATAATTCAGTAAGCTCTACATCAGGAAATGTGCTAGCTGCTAGCCCGGTTTCAAATCTCATTCCTGTTCCAAAACAATGTGGTGCCACTGCTCCAAACCACATTCCCATTGATGTCAATGGCAAAGAACTGCAAGGGTGTGACATGTAATTTCTTTTACAGCACAGTTCAACAATGAAGCACCTATTGAAATCAATGGCAGATACAACTCCTTCAACCCCTTATCCTCTGCACAGCTTGCAGCTCAGAAAGAACCTTGGTGTGGTGCTTCACACACCCAAACTTATCACCATTGGAATCAAACCTTAAAATATCAATGTATCCTTTAGGTGTGTTTATTTATAGAGGGGGGGGGGGGAGGTTTAATAACAACTATCTTTATCATTTAAAGCCAGGAGCTGCCCCCACTGACCCACCCACATGTGGACAAATGGATGCCTTGTGTGATCAAAGCCAGTGCTCCCTTGTGCCATGAGAAAACAAAATGCCATTATGATAAACAGCTTATCTATGTAGAACTCTTAATCTGAAATGGAGTTTTCGAAACCAGACACCCCATCAGAATAACCTAAGGATGCAATGATGAAGCAGAATATGTGACATAAATCAGCATACCTATGCTACAGTCTTTCTTTCTAACTCCTTGAGATTGACTGGAAAAGAAAACAAGAAAACAAAACCACCCACATATTGTCAATGTTTCTCATAAATTAGTACAGCATACTGTATAATGTCTTGCAAGTCTTAGTAACTTTATTGTAAACTGAAAGTGCCATTGCAGTAAGTGCAAAATAACTTACTTTCAGGCCATTATTTTGACATAAATCTAATGTTTCATTATAGTTGTAAACTAAAGGAAATGCAGTTTGTGCTAAATGATATATTTTTTTCCTGAATTAATGTAAGCTGTAAGGTAAAGTGAGCACTAAACTGAAATTCTCTGTTTTATTAGATGTTTCATATGAGTTATGGTTAAGAAAAAAGCCCTATCAAAATTCCAAATGTACACACAAAATATGATCATACCTTTTCTAGACTATTTTTATTTAACACAAAATAACATGCTGTATCATTCCTAAAAGTATTCTTTCAAGATTAATTGTAAAAGGAGGTTCCAGAATTCCACATTTCTAAGTAATCAAATTTTGGTTTTGTTGGAAGGACACTAAAATATTGAACATCATATAACACATTGAATCAAAGGAAGGTCTGTATTCCAAGCTTCCACAGGATAGGGGATAAGTGTCAGAATGTGAGGAAGGGTTTGACTACTGGGACTCGATGTACAATCTTGAGTACGGGACCAGAGTCTTGTTAGAGGGGCTACATTATTTTCTATGGAGCTGTCAAAGATAGACTCACCACTCAATCTAAAAACAAGATTCGAGTCACCGTTCTTGAGATTTCAGGACATACCAGTGGTCAGAACACCTGCAATCTTACACATATACCCTATTCTGTGGAAGTGTTTTAACTTGAAATTCCTCTTTAAGTAAACAGATGTAAAAGTTGGTGTATATGTTGCAATGCAGCTCCATTTATTTTAAGGTTTGGTATCATTTATGGCTTTTCTTAGGTATTAATTAGAGATGAGCAAATGTTTTAAAAATTCGATTCGCCAAATTTTCCCAAAAAAATAAAGTTCAGTCTGAATTTATTTGCAGTGAATCGCTATTAAAAACAGCCATTTCTGGACTACAGAGTGCTGTGTTAGTAAAATAATACTTTTATTCCGTATAACATGCAGATTAGAGGTGTCGCTATTAGAATCACTGTGGCACAATGACAGAGCCTGGAGGTGGCATCAGTATGAGGAGACCATATAGTGGTTGAATGACACAGCCTGGAAGTGGCGGAAGCAAGAGGAGACCATATAGTGGCTGAATGACACAGCCTGGAGGTGGTGGCGGCAGCATGAGGAGACCATATAGTGGCTGAATGACACTGTCTGGAGGTGGTGGAAGCATGAGGAGACCATATAGTGGCTGAATGACACAGCCTGGAGTTGGCAGCAGCAAGATGAGACCATATAGTGGCTGAATGACTCAGTCTGGAGCTGGCATCAGCATGAGGAGATCATATGGTGGCAGAATGAGACAGACTGGAGCTGGCATCAGCAGGATGAGAACATATGGTGGCAGAATGATATACTGGAGGTGGCATCAGCATGAGGAGAACAGATGGTGGCAATATGAGACAGCATAGAGCTGGCATCAGTATGAGGAGAACATATGTTGGCAGAAGGAGGCAGACAGCATCAGCATGAGGAGAACATATGGTGGCAGAATAAGAAAGCCTGGATCGGGCATCACCATGAGGAGAACGTATGGTGGCAGTATGAGACAGCCTAGAGCTGGCATCAGCATGAGGAGAACATAAGGTGGCAGAATGAGACAGGCTGGAGTTGGCATCAGAATGAGGAGAACATATGGTGGTATAATGAGACAGCCTGGAGGTGGCATCAGCATGATGAGAACATATGGTAACAGTATGAGACAGCCTGGAGCTGGCATCAGCATGAGGAGAACACATGGTGGCAGAATGAGACATGGTGGCATCAGCATGAGGAGAACATATGGTGGAAGTATGAGACAGACTGGAGCTGGCATCAGCATGAGGAGAACATATGATGGCAGAATGAGACAGTCTGGAGGTGGCATCAGCAGCATCAGGAGTCCCGAAAGTAACCCAGTGACAGATTGGGGCGGTGAGTGGCAATACCAGTAACCGGTGACAAAGATGGGTGAAAAAAGGAGAACTTGGCATCAGATGTGTGGCATCAGGCTGGTGGCAGGATCAGAATAGTAGCTGAGGCAGGTAGGCAGAAGAAAACGGTCTCTACTGTAAAAATGTGTGCACAAAGTATTGAGGATATATGCATTACGTAAAACTTAACTTTTAATAATATTCTTAGGATAAAATATATGTACCCAATTTTTTTTTTATTTAACAAAAGGAAAGGTGTGCAAAAAACACCATGTGCCACCTACACCACCAAGTATTGATGTGATACAAAGACCTCTAAAAGGTGGAAGGGGACAACATATGCTTCATTGTAACTGGTGGGGGTAAAAACTTCGCCTGTAAGGCCCTACTCTCGCACTATTAATTCCCTTCTTGGAAAGTGTTCCTCGCCCTAAAAAGGGCAGCCCCACACAGGAACCTCTCCCTATTTCCACCTAAAAACCCTGGGAAATGGCAGTGTTTGTAGCGGGAAATAGGGAGAGGTTCCTGTGTTGGACTGCCCTTTTTAGGGTGAGTAACACTTGCCAAGAAGGAAATTAATAATGCGAGAGTAGGGCCTTACAGAGGAAGTTTTTCCCCCCACCGGTTACAATGGACCATACGTTGTTCCCATCCACCTTTTAGAGATCTTTGCATCACATCAATACTTGGTGGTGTAGGTGGCACATGGTGTTTTTTGCACACCTTAACTTTTCTTAGGATAAAAAATATGGACCTAAATTTTTTTATATCTAGGAAAAGTTAAATTTTAGCTAGTGCATAGCCTCAATACTTACTTGTGGTCTGATGCGGAGGAATTTCTTTAACTGGCGAGCCGCACCTTAAATATGTTTTGCACTATCCATATTTGTGAAATGTTGGTGTGACACCATGGTCAATATACTCTAATGCATCAGGCATTGGTGGGTGGAAATCATGGTTGATCCATGCCTGATTCATCTTAACAAAGGTCAGTCTCTTCACATTTTTCGTGGAAAAGGTGAGTTCTCCTTGGGGTTACTATGGCCCCCACCGCAATAAACACGCACTCTGATCGCACACTACTGGCCGGGCAGGACAGCTTTTCGAGGGCAAACTCTGTTAGTTGCGGCCACAAATTACCTTCGGCTACCCAGAAGTCCAGCGGATCTTCAAAGTGTGTTGGTGGGGTCACGTCAAGGTATGCCACCACCTGCTGGTTCAGGTCCTGCTCCAGGTCTATCTGCTGCTGATGAGTTGCTTCACTATGCGAGTGAAGAAAGCTACTCATCAGCGACTATAGACTCAGGCTGCTGATGGAGCTGGTACTGCTCCCACTACCCCACCCCTCCCCAGCAGCCATGGCAGTGGAAGGTGAGCGAAGAGTCCCCTCCCCTCCCCCCCCCGGGTCAGACCTGCGAGAGGATGGATGATGGCGCAGATAGGCATCGGCCAACTGAATACATAGGATATCTCTGTAGTAGGTCAGTTTGTCCTCCCTCTCAGTATAAGGTGGAGGGACAGAAGTCATATCACTGCTAAATGGTAACAATTCGGCGGTCACTACACAAGCAAGTGAGCATGCATCGTGCCATTTGTGCAGGTGACTCGGAGGGACTCCCTGCCTCCATCTCCACTGCATACTGCCATGGTGTGTCTGGGTCCTCTATCTTGTCTTCCTCATAACCCTCTAGCTGCTCCAGCTCCTCCTATCCTGTCAGATGACTATAAAAACTGCCCATTTCGTGAAATCTAAACTGTGCTTCACTGTCCCCCTCCTCTTCCAATTCAGCCCCCACAGGGCTCATGTGGCCGTAAGATGTAGGCGCCACGTCTCCAGTGCCCTGACCAGCCTTTGTTTCAAACATGTGTTGTAGTAAATGAAGCAGGGGAATGACATCATTCATCTCGTAATCCTGGCAAATGACTAATCATGTGGCTTCCTCAAAGGGCCTGAGCAAATGGCAGGTGTCATGTATGAGTTGGCACTGGTTGACATTGAATTTACACAGGGGAGTCCCCCTATCCGCTTGGATCATCAAGAAATCGGTGATGGCTTTTCTCTGTTCATATAGTTGGTCCAACATATGGAGGGTCGAATTCCAACGTGTGGAAACGTTGCAAATCAGACTATGTTGGGGGATACCGTTCTGACACTGCAGCTCAAGGAGGGTGTGCTTTGTGGTGTACGAGTGGCTGAAGTGCATGCAAAGTTTCCATCCCATTGTTAGGATATCTTGCAGATGGGGGGAACACTTCAGGAACTGCTTGAAAACCAGATTGGGCACATGTGCCATGCGGGGTGGATGGTTTAGGCTTCCTTGTCGCAAAACACAGACAAGATGTTCTTGCCATTGTCGGTCACCACGGTTCCTATTTCCAGTTTTAATGCAGTAAGCCATGATTCCATTTCTTTAGGAATTACTGCATACATGTTATGCTGGAGGGACACTGATGACACAAGGGAGGATGAGGAGGCGGAGTCGCACACTGTCACAGGACCAACGGTTTGAGAGTGTGGAGGCGGAAGCGCTGTGACCTGTCCAAGTTGCTGTGTGGCTGTGCATGAACCACATTTACCCAGTGGGCCACAAAGGAAATGTATTGTCACTGACCATAGTTACAGCTCCTCCCGTTGTGCATTAGTACACATCGACAGGCTCAAGGACTGGCCCACCTTCTAGTCCACAAATTGTGCAGGGCTGTTACTGCCGTTTTCGCAAAGAAATTAATGCTTGGGACTCTCCACCTCTGCTCAGCACTAGTGTTGAGCGCCATAGGCCATATTAAAATTGGCGATATTTCGCAAATATATGGACGAATATTCGTCATATATTCGATAAATTTGCGTTTTATTTTCGCATATGCGAAAATTCGCGTATGCGAAAATTAGCATATACAGAAATTAGCATAAGCGAAAATTTGCATATGCGAAAATGTGTACTGTGAAAAAAAAATATTCCTAATTACGATTATATAGTGCTATATTCGCGAATAAAATTTGCATTGCGAATATTCGCGATCAACACTACTCAGCACAAGCCATCAGTTCTCTGAAACTTGAAAAGTGAGGGACTGCAGTACCAGCAACTTGGACAGGAGCACATTCAGCTTCTGCACTGTTGGATGAGTGGGCGCATACTGTTGTCTCTTGGACATGGCTTCACCGATGGATTGCTGCCGGTATGACTGATTCGAAGTAGGAGGAGCAGGAGCATATGGAGCGACCGAAGATGGGTATGACAGACAGCTCCCTTCGGCTGAGGTGATGAAGCCTAAGCTGGCTGAAACAGGGAGCGGCGTGCCACTGGGTGATACAGCAGGCTGGACCACCGCATCACAGCCACGGTTGTCCCAGGCAGTTTGATGTGACGCTGCATATGTTGACCGAGGGCCATTGTGCCAACATTGGGACCCTGACAATGCTTCATCACATCTTGCATGTGGCTAGGTTAACATCCTCTGGATGCTTGAGGAAAAACTGCCATACCACCGAGTAGCTGATTTTCCCCCCAACAGTCCACACTGATTGACTGCTACTGCCGCCAACTCCAGGAACCCCTGTTCCACCACCTCCTGGGAAGGTAGGCTGCTGCGAAGCAGGTGGTCTACTCCGGGCATGTTTAGCTCCAGACTTCCCACTTCTGCCACCATGCTGACTGCCAATCATGCTACCACTTTGCGATCGACTTTATCATCATGAAGTTGTGTCTGCACGTCTCTGATGTCCTCCTCAGGTTCCTCAACAGTGTCTGCTTCAGGAGCCTGAACGCTTTCAACACCACCTCCCACGCCACTCTCCTCATCACTACTTGCCCACCTAGCGTAGAAAGCGGAGGATGTCTCCTCTACTTCTTGGCTGGGCAGTAGCTGCTGACTGTCCTCTAGTAGATTGTCCTCACTAAATAGTGGAGTTGAACTAAGCATAAGATACTTTTGTGGGGGAGGGAACAGCATAGAACAGAGGCAATGGGAGGACAGGGACTGCTCCCGGGCCATGCCAACAGGGTTGTGTCTGAGGAACCTACCAACTGTTGACTGGGGGTGTCAGATGTCACTTGTGAGGAAGTGGATGACCGAGTTGACCAATAGATGACGGCAGAAGGGTTGCTGGTCGAGACACGACCGCTAGTTGAAGCTCGATGCGACTCCTGCTGCCACTTGCCCCTAGTCTGCTGCAACCTCTGCCTGATGAATTTAGGCATTTGCTACTTCTCTATGCACGTCCTGGCACTTCTCTGCCTGACATACTTAGTGTGTATATGAAGGGAGTACAATATGATCCACTACACTTAAAACAGTATTTGTCTAGAACAGCAGCAGGTGTGTACTTTTGACTGGCCTTTCACAGTAACTAGGCCCTTAGGACTATAACAGGAACAAAATGGTACACCTCGTAGATGTACATACGTGGTATGCACTTATGAGGGGAGTACAATACACTACACTACACTTAAAACAGTAGTTGTCTAGAACAGCAGCAGGTGCGTTCTTTTGGCTGGCCATTAACAGTAACTGGGCCCTTAGGAGGAACAAAATGGTACACCACGTAGATGTACGTACGTGGTATGCACTTATGAGGGGAGTACAATACTCTACACTACTCCACTACACTTAAAACAATATTTGTCTAGAACAGCAGCAGGTGTGTACTTTTAGCTGGCCTCCCAGTAACTAGGCCCTTAAGACTTTAACAGGAACAAAATCGTACACCACCTATGTACACACAGGTTACACTGCATAGAGGACAATATGCTCTGCTAAGTAAACTGTATTAGGCACTAATAGCAGGTGATTATGGCTTTTAGTGCTCTGCTCACTCTAACTGGCTGGCTACTATTAGCGTTTTTGAGTTGCTGTACACACCAGTGCTGTAGCATACAGTGGCTGTGTAGTACACCCAAAATTGCACTTTCTCTCTCAATCTCTCTCCCTTCCCTATCAGTTTTTCTAGGTTTGATTTGGACTTGAGGTGAATCGCTGCTGTAAACCGTGTAGGGTGCTGGCTCACAAATAGAGCCTGCGCCATACTGCACAGCCCACAGCTTATTCTTGTAGCTGAGGGCCAGTGTTAATAGCTGACATGTGGTGATCACATGTCGGCTATTAATACCTTTAGATCGCCAGCAGCAGCTTCTAAAGGTACATTCAAACACTTACTGGTGGTCCCGTGGGGTTGATGCCCCCCCGCAGCGCGATCACGGGAGGGCGATCCATTGATAATGTACCCAGCAGGCTTATTAGTCATGCTGCGCCGGTCCCTGCTCTCAGATTGATAAAGCCTTTTTTGTCTCTCAGACATTTTGTTAAGATTATGGATGTCGTGCTTATCGTGGTGAAAGCTTCGCTGCATCTGAAAGGAAAATTTCCCACTCAGGTTTCAAAGTGACGTCATGCGCCCAAAAAAACCTATGCAACAAAATCCTGCAACACCTTAGTAAATTAGACAGGAAAAACGACTAGGGAACATACAAAACTCGATGCAACAGAACCCGACACATTAGTGAATCAGGGTCAATATGTATGGTCAAAATACCCTTTGAATTTCTGCCACATATTCTATAGGAAAAATATGCTTAATGGCTTGTTATTATGTGGCTCATTTGTCATGAACATTTCTGAGACTGTCTCATTATTGTAAATGAGATTTTCAAATCTGTTATATACATTTCACATTGTTGAGATGTATATAACAGATTTTCACTTACAGAAATTCTACAACTTGTGAAAAAAACCTTTCCAATTATATGTTGCTGTCTGGCTGAATTTTCATCTCATTATTTGTACATATTAACATAGTATATATTTATAAAGAGATGAGCTGAGATAGCCTATTCCACTGCTTCAATGTTTTTTTCCCTTTTGTCTGCAGAGGGAGTCTTACGGTGAACAGCCTTACACAGAATTTTTTTTACAGAGCATTTATACATGTGCATCCATTTATAAGTGTATCAAAATGGCTTTTGATATGATCTCCAGTGTCACTGTACTTTTCTAAAATATTTATTTAACTTTGAAAAGTCTTCTTTTACAGTTTCCAGCTTTATAATTACATTTCCATCTAAGAGTAAAACCCGTCTCCTGCTGATATCTGCTTTGATATGACACAAGGACAACAGAGCATTAGAAATCTCAACTTTCTTGTAAAGAAGCAGAATTATCTCTGTGTATAAATTATTTTTTCCTAATAGAAAGTGATAAGAAACATGTCAGGGCACGATACTGGAGGAAAATGAAACCTTTTGCATTGTTACAATGGGTGAACCACTGTTTGCTTTGCTTTTATATCTAAAACATTAAAGGAGATGTCCGGTGCGGACTTTTCCTATTCCATCCTGCCCGGGCTGCAAAAAAAAAAAGAGAAAACAAACCTTCCTACGCTCCCCCGGAGCTCCGCAACAGCTGACCGGTCGGCCGGCTGTCTACTACCTACTTCCCTTAGCCCGGTACGTCACACAGCGCTTCAGCCTATCACTGGCCGCAGCTATGTCCCGCCTCATTCGGTGATAGGCTGAAGCCGTGTGACATACCGGGCTAAGGGAAGTAGTAGACAGCCTGGCCGACCGATCAGCTGTAGCAGAGCTCCGGGGGAACGTAGGAAGGTATGTGAAAGTTTGTTTTCTCTTTTTTTGCAGCCCGGGCAGGATGGAATAGGAAAAGTCTGCACTGGACATCTGCTTTAATAAAGAACAGAAATTAAAGATACCTAGTGTAAATGAGAATTGTGTCATTAATCTGAAAAGTGCAACATGTAACTGCCCCTGGTAGTACATATCTTTAAAATTTCTTTTGTTGTATGTTTTAACAAAAACAACTGAGAATGACGGATTTGTCTTACCTATTTGTTTCTATGGGACAAACAGTCTCCAATGTCTTTTTGCGTCAATCAACAAGTGTCAGAATTCTGGTGCAATTTGCACCATAAGAACTGTCTTAAATGATTTGTGCTACATTATGGCCCTGATTTACTAAGAATGGAGTGTGGGTTTCTTTGTTGGTTTTAATTCCCTACAATTTTTTTCCCACTGTATTTACTAAGGTTTCCCTACATTTTGCGCTTTTCCCTACACTTTGCTTTTTTTACACATGCTCTTATCTGTTGGGCTTTCCTCAGCTGAAATCCACTACATTTTCTGTGTAAACCTTAAATGTATGTAAATATGTAGGGTTTTTGTGAAAATGTTGGGAACATGAACCTTTTCGGTGACCACGTCCCCCTTTCCAGACAGCCACACCCTTGTCAGTAAAATGGAGAGTTAGTCAGGTTTTTCTCAATCTCAGAACATGTCTGGTTTGCAATAGTAAGTGAGGGCCTATGTGTTTTAAACACTTTTGCACCACCCTTGACAAGAGGATGTGACTTAGTGGGAAGGGTGTATAGCCTAGTGGGAAATGCCTACAGGAGCAGGAACTCCTTTTGAAGAAGGGCTCCCTTTTCCTGTACAGTTTCTACATGTTATTTTGTTTAATAATTATGTATTATTCATTATCACATGTATTTTTTAACATTTTAAATCTCACAATGTATTTAACACATATGGGTTTATATAAACAATAGTTTTGTTTTTGGTAACACTATAACCCAGGGTAACAAAACAAATATATAGTGTGACCTATAAACTCCTATCCTAGATTGACCTTTTACCTATTCAGAATAAGTAATGTGTAGGTTTTTGATAGAGGAGATAAATAATATTCACTTTTATTTTCTTTGTATTGCCAAATATTGAGTCACTGCCCACACATTTATCCTTCTGTCTGATCACAGCTGTTAACTTGATAAGCCAGTAGATACATTGGCAAGGATAAGCCATGCATAAGTATAAAGGAGATAATCCTAGGTTCTAAACACACTGAAAAAATGTAACATGTATTATACTACAAAATTGTCTACGTAAATTATAAGGTTTCTATAAGTCATAATTGTTTTCTTCTAACATAATGTTTAATTGTTATTGCACAATGTTAATAGTTGTGCAGCAATATTTAAATTACTGTCATCAGAATATAAACTTTTGACATATGGCAAAGACATGTGAAAAGTTTTGATCAGTCAAGGTCTAAGTGTTCAGACCCCCACCGATCATTAGAACAAGCCAGAATAATGGCAGGGTTATGTGCTTCACTTCTGGCTGGTTGCAATCTCTATCTGACTGCATGAGACAAGTTGTATTATAAGTGAATATCACTTATATATGTCACAACTACAATGAACGGACAACGGTACCAATCTATGGTCTCTGTTTATACAGCAACGATCCAGGGCAGGTGTGTCAGTGTGTGGCTCTCCGCTCAAATATACACACTCTGAATCAGCAAGAACTGCTAATACTAACCATACCAATAGTTTACCTTGAAATTGTCTCCATATGCAGGTCTTGTCCCAGGCAAAACAACATCCACACTCTGTACTTGTTTTAGGAAGCAATGGTATAATACAATTGCACAGGAGAACGCCTAGGCCGGCAGAGTCTCAACCCAGTGCGGATGTAAAGCCAAATAGAGCCTAGTTCCTAAAAATAGTGATGTCCCTATGGCAGGCACAGAGGACCACAACACCTACCCATTACAGAGCAGATGTGCTCCTTTGTCAAGGCTACCCTATGCTCTCCCGAGCAGTTGGATCATACTATTGCTCACTAAGGTATGAAGTGCGGTGATTGTTTTGCTTGGGGCACTTTAACACACGTAAGACTTGCATATGAAGACATTTGCAAGGTAACCTATTAGTATGGTCAGTAATAGCAGTGCTTCAGTGCTCTGTGATTCAGAGCATGTATAATACGGTTGGGGGAAATCACAGTGACACACCTGCCATGGATGGTGAACATTGCTGTATACACAGAGAACATTGACTGGTACCATTGTCTATTGATTGTATGCATATTTGTGATTGGTGACAATGCTGTATTTGATATTAATGTGCATAGGTTTTTATCTGAGCACTTACTGTTTTCATTAGCAACAACTTTTTACCCATTCTTAATTATTTTGTGTAGTATCCTTATGTGCCAATCTTTACTATCATTATTATTATTATAATTATTATTATTGAAACAGAGTTAAGTGTGGCAACCAATATTCCTCATACAAGCTTGATATGAGCACCTCTCTTCTTGGCCTGGTGATCTAATAATATTATTCACTCTCATCTCTAGCCCTATGTTACACATAATGCCCATGCACTGTTTCCATCTCTACATGATAGGAATACTTCATTTGCTATATTTTTCTAGTACATGCAAAAAACCATTAATCATTGTAGATTGGCAGCCTATCAGCCATTTGCTCACACAAGACAGAGAACTGCAGGGTGTCTTTGAATACAGTCCCAAAAAATGACTGTGGGAATTTTAAACAGACAAAAAGCTCCTGATAAATATTTCAGTTAATAATAACAATAATAACAATAATCTTTCTTGAAATATTGACAATATACCTCTGAACTGTAAAATACAGAGGATAAATGTGCTTATAAAATTAGACTTCACAAAGTAACAAATTATTTCAAAAGTCAAACAAACAATGGGAATGAGAAAAGCAGATTTAGAACATTTTCTGACAACCGTTGGATTTCTTTTTTTTTATAAATACAAACTGAGTATGACATATGCAGATCGAAATCTATGTAATGGTAACTACGATTTAACTATATGGGAACCAGATATGGCTGGGGGGAGGCCCGGGCACTCCCATATTCCAGCCGGACCCGGTGACACCAGTCAGCTCATTTTTGCCCCATATCCAGTTTTGTGACCGGACCTAAAACTACGGCATACCACGGTTTTAGGCCCAGTCAGAAAACTGGATACGGGGCAAAAATGAGCCGACCGGAGTAACCGTTTGACTCTTCTCGGCTCATTGAAATTAATTTGATATGGGCTGAGTCGGGCTGGGATATGGGAGCGCGGTTTTCACTCCCCCTGCCGTATCCGGTTCCCGTATAGATAAATCGTAGTGTACACCCAGCCTAAGTCGGTCTGTGCAGTGGATAGCAGGAAAGTGCCAAACGAAAGATCTCCAACTTATCAATACTAGCCTAGACCTGGTCAAACATCATGGGAAAAATGAATCAATTGTCTAATTCTGTTTTAACTTCTGCTGTTATCATCCAAGTTAACCTTCTGAGAACAACCTGTATATGACAAGACATTGACATGACCAATTAATGTCCCATTTAAGAAATGGTTGTCTAAATCTCTAGTGCAATGTTTCCCAACCTTTTTCAGCTGAGGGCACCCCTCTGAATTTTTTTTTTTTTTTTTACCACGGGCATCCCTACCAGAAAATGGCTAAAAAAAATGAGTGCACAATACCTATATATCTCTAGTACTCCAAACTATAAAACTATGAAGATTACAGTGATATGCAGTGACTCAGAAGAAGTGACATTCCTGTCCTTTAGGGGCCGTAGAGATGTTCCTGTTATGAAGAGACCTCACATTCTAGGACCCCTGTAGCAGTGGCAAGCCACAGGGGTCCTAGTGCATCAAGTCAACATCTTTCCCACTGATCTCCTGTGGCACCCCTGGAGGGTCCTCACGGCACCCCACTTGGGAATAGCTGTTCTAGTGTATGGACAGTTTAAAGAAGACCTCTACAAACGCAACTTTTAATCATTGCCCCTATTCTCAACATCTGATTGTCTACTCAACTCTAGACTTCTTTTACTGCATGTATTGTACTCACTTCCCTGCATTCCAACTTCCTGTTTTTCCCCTCCCCGACCACTTATAAGAACTGCTACGGAACAATTCATGCACTTCCACTATGCATTCTGTAAAGTGACACATAAACCTTTTGCTATGAAATGGCCCCATGGTATTTTGACATAGAAGCAAAAAGAAAAAGAACTGGTAGGGAACTGTGGTATAATAAAGTGGGGGGTGTAAAACTGTCAATAAGGAGACCATGACAATAAGTTCACGTGACTTTCTATAGGATTCCGGCAGACTTGGGTTGATATTAAGTGTTAGGTCAAAGTAAAAAGATAAATATTGTAAATTTAATTTTCTACTGTCATCTTTTTCCATTTTTCTTTCCACATTTTCCTTCTCATGACCTTTAGTCTTTTAGTATTTTATGAAATATTTTAAATAATTTAAATTGTAATGTGATAACTCAGTAAAATGAATAAAAATGAATAAAGAAAAAGAATAAAGAAAACAAATAAACAAAGAAATAAATATACAAGGCTCCAGCACTGCTGCATTAAAGCATACTTTATAAAGGATGTCCTTCACATGACATTATATGTGATAGGAGCAATGAAAAGGAAGATGATGAAAGAAAAGAGATAAAATAAAGAAACACAACTTTGATATAAGTTTGCTTCATTCCTTTAATATACTACAAAACGGCCACAAAGCTGTTTGTGTTACAGTACAAGTTAAAGAAATTTGCATAATCTTCTTTAAAAACAGCTTCTTTAGCACTCGGAAGACTAAAATCCCCCAAAACAGTTGGTTTAGTGCAAAATGTTCTAATCTTGTGCATGGCAAAATGCAGCTACTTGTAAAGCTAAATGTCTGTGTACAATATTAAAAGGAAAGATCATATACATGCTACAAATATGTGTTCAATAGCTGGTTTGAAACAAAAGAAAAAAAAAACTTTACAATAAACTGAATACAGTTTAACCCCTTAACGACCATGGACGTGTATACACGTCCATGTGCCATTAAGCAGGGATGGCGCAGGTTCCCGACTTGAGCCCGCCCCATACTGGCTGATTCTTGTAGCTGAGGGCTGGCGTTAATAGCCGACATGCGGCGATCGCCACGGTCGGCTATTAACCCTTTAGTTCGCCGCTGTCAAAGCTGACAGTGGCATCTAAAGGTACCTTTAACTGCTCCCTGGTGGTTCAGTGGGGTGGATCGCCCCCCCCCCCCCCCCATAGCTGGAGGGCTTACCTCACATCCTGTGCTGGCTGGCTGCAGGACCAGGCTTCATCAATTGAGTGCTGAGCACACAGATCAATGTGGTTCTATGCTCTGTATGAGGAATCTAATGACTCCTCCTTTTAGGGGACTAAAATTGTAAAAAAAAAAAAACAGTTTAAAAAGTTTAAAAACACACACACATTAACCACTTCCTTATTAAACGTTCAAATCACCCCCCTTTTCCCAAATTCCATATAAAAAATATAAACATAATAAAAATAAACATATGTGGTATTGCCGCGTGAGTAAATGTCCATACTATAAAAATATAAAGTTAATTAAACCGCACAGTCAATGGCATAAACATAAAAAATTTCAAAGTCCAAAATTGTATATTTTTGGTCACTTTGTATATCCTAAAAAATGTATGAAAAGTGATCAAAAAGTCCGATCAAAACAATCATGGTACCGATAAAATCTTCAGATTGCGGCTCAAACAAGGAGGCCTCATGCCACCCCGTAAACTGAAAAATAAAAAAAAGTTATAGGGGTCAGAAGAGGACAATTTTAAACATACAAATTTTGGTGCATGTAGTTATAATTTTTTTAAAGTTGTAAAATAAAGAAAACCTATATAAATTGGGTATCATTGTAACCGTGTGGACCAACAGAATAAATATATGGTGTCATTTTTACTGAAAAGTTCATTGCTTAGAATCATTAGCCACGCAAAAGTTACAAAATGAATTTTTTTTTCTTGCTTCGCCACAAATTTTGTGGTGAAATGATTGATGTTATTACAAAGTACAATTTGTGGGCAAAAAATAAGCCCTCATATGAGTCTGTAGGTGCAAAATTGAAAGCGTTATGATTTTTAGAAGGTCGGAAAAACCTGTGGTCTTTAAGGGGTTAATGATCTTATTCTCACTTAGTATCCACATAGAAACAGCTCACCTCCGGACCATCAACACCTGTGCTCGGATAGGCCAGTTCCGCCCCCGGCCACACAATGAAGGAACAGGGAAGAAATATTCAGCATCCAGGTAAGTTCCAAGGGTAAACTTTATTGGAGGTAGCAATACATGTATATCTCTGACGCATTTCGCGCGTTAGCGCTTTGTCATAGAGATATACGTGTATTGTTTACCCTTGGAACTTACCTGGATGCTGGATATTTCTTCCCTGTTTATTCTCAATTACTGCCACTCATTCCCCCCCCCCCTAGAATACATGCATAAAAGAGGTTGAATTTTCCACTAGAACAATAGAACAATTAACATTTGTATCTTGAAACCTTTATGGTAATATGTTACCAAACAAACTCCCAATTGTACATACCTCTACTACTGTGGTAGCTATATAATGCTCTGGGTCCATACTCTACCTCCATATGCCAATGATTTCATAAGAAGACACATAAATAATTTTTTTTAATTCAACAGAAAAAAGTGACATTCTCTATGTTCTAAAATACTGTATGTATAGTATTCAACAAGAAACATTGTTTCGAGAGGAGAGTATTTTTATGGTAACATATGGAGACATGATATGGCAGAGAAATGAGCAAACCAAACCTTGGGCAGTTCATTTTAGTTGAACCTGCAAATATGTAATCTTCAGTAAGGAGAAGGATGAAGGATCATATGTCCTCAAAGTAGCCCATAATACTTTGCATAAAGGAGGAAGGATCACAAAACCTTAGGCTAGCCCATGAAGTATAAGGATGACGTCAAATCCACTATAAAAGCCTATGTTCAAAGCTTCAGCAGCCTCAGCAGCTTCAATTGCCTATGAGGCACATTTGTGGTGTCTAAAGAGATTCTCCGCCTAAATGTAAAAAGAAAACTGGTTTGTACCATAGACATGAAATGGGACAATCCCACTGCTGTCAAGCTACTTTACTGTAATATGTTCATTACCGAACCAGCTTTAACCCCTTAACGACGCAGGACGTATATTTACGTCCTGCGCCGGCTCCCGCGATATGAAGCGGGATCGCGCCGCGATCCCGCATCATATCGCGTGGGTCCCGGCGCTAATCAACGGCCGGGACCCGCGGCTAATACCACACATCGCCGATCGCGGCGATGTGCGGTATTAACCCTTTAGAAGCGGCGGTCAAAGCTGACCGCCGCTTCTAAAGTGAAACTGAAAGTATCCCGGCTGCTCAGTCGGGCTGTTCGGGACCGCCGCGGTGAAATCGCGGCGTCCCGAACAGCTGTTCGGACACCGGGAGGGCTCTTACCTGCCTCCTCGGTGTCCGATCGACGAATGACTGCTCCGTGCCTGAGATCCAGGCAGGAGCAGTCAAGCGTCGATAATGCTGATCACAGGCGTGTTAATACACGCCTGTGATCAGGATGAGCGATCAGTGTGTGCAGTGTTATAGGTCCCTATGGGACCTATAACACTGCAAAAAAAAAGTAAAAAAAAAGTGTTAATAAAGGTCATTTAACCCCTTCCCTAATAAAAGTTTGAATCACCCCCCTTTTCCCATAAAAAAAATAAAACAGTGTAAAAAAAAATAAAAATAAACATATGTGGTATCGCCGTGTGCGTAAATGTCCGAACTATAAAAATATATCATTAATTAAGCCGTACGGTCAATGGCGTACGCGCAAAAAAATTCCAAAGTCCCAAAAAGCGTATTTTGGTAACTTTTTATAACATTAAAAAATGAATAAAAAGTGATCAAAATGTCAGATCAAAACAAAAATCATACCAATAAAAACTTCAGATCACGGCACAAAAAATGAGTCCTCATACCGCGCTGTACGTGGAAAAATAAAAAAGTTATAGGGGTCAGAAGATGACATTTTTAAACGTATACATTTTCCTGCATGTAGTTATGATTTTTTCCAGAAGTGCGACAAAATCAAACCTATATAAGTAGGGTATCATTTTAACCGTATGGACCTACAGAATAATGATAAGGTGTAATTTTTACCTAAATATGTACTGCGTAGAAACGGAAGCCCCCAAAAGTTACAAAATGGCGTTTTTTTTTCGATTTTGTCGCACAATGATTTTTTTTCCGTTTCGCCGTGCATTTTTCGGTAAAATGACTAATGTCACTGCAAAGTAGAATTGGCGACGCAAACAATAAGCCATAATATGGATTTTTAGGTGGAAAATTGAAAGGGTTATGATTTTTAAAAGGTAAAGAGGAAAAAATGAAAGTGCAAAAACGGAAAAACCCTGAGTCCTTAAGGGGTTAAGATAAATCCAAAAGTCTAGTTGCTAGGGATTAAAAGTGTAATACCACAATGTTTTCATTTTGTTTAGCTGTTATTTCTTTTACAAAGACAAATGTGCTAGAATCTGAAGATATGATCGTGGAATCAATTTCCATATTTCAGCATGTCATGTTATGTTGTACAATATGTGGCACATATTGCTACATGTTAGCCAAATCTTAATAAGACATATTTTCACTGGTGCACTTATCTACAGAAAATGAGCAATGTATCCATGTATATATCGAACGTCCATAAGTATAACTAAATGCATATTCCTCCAAGTCCTCTACTTAGGATAAATTCTATATATAGAAACTATTATAAAATCAATATACTTTTAGTGATCTCATTAAATACTGAGTAATAACAAAGTAGCCATATCACCCTCTACGATATCCTTGCTGTGCGGACCAGGTGTGGACCTCAATACTGCAGGAAAACAACGGAATGTCCAGCGCAAGGCTCGGGGGAACACAAGTTTATTCAACAGTCATAGTAGACAAACATCAGGACTTCACAAACATACAGGTGACCCATTGGGAAATTAGGAGGAGTGTGGACACAATGACAGTCTGTCTGTGCATGATGGGAGTTGTAGTTTGCAGAAGCTGAAAAGTCACAGTTGCACAGTTTGTGGTAGCACAGCGGCATCATGTATTCTGGGGGGGCACAGCGGCATCGTATATTCTGAGAGCACAGCGGCATTGTGTATTCTGAGGGCACAGGGGCATCGTGTATTCTGGGGGGACACAGCAGCATCGTATATTCTGAGGGCACGGCGGCAATGTGTATTCTGGGGGGCACAGCGGCAATGTGTACTCTGAGGGCACAGCGGCATCGTGTATTCTGAGGGCACAGCGGCATCGTGTATTCTAAGGGGCACAGTGGCATTGTGTATTCTGAGGGCACAGGGGCATCGTGTATTCTGGGGGGACACAGCAGGATCGTATATTCTGAGGGCACGGCGGCAATGTGTATTCTGGGGGGCACAGCGGCAATGTGTACTCTGAGGGCACAGCGGCATCGTGTATTCTGAGGGCACAGCGGCATTGTGTATTCTGAGGGCACAGCGGCATCGTGTATTCTAAGGGGCACAGTGGCATTGTGTATTCTGAGGGCACAGCGGCATTGTGTATTCTTGGGGGGCACAACGGCATCGTGTATTCTGAGGGCACAGCGGCATCATGTATTCTGGTGGGGCACAGTGGCATCGTGTATTCTGAGGGCACAGCGGCATTGTGTATTCTGGGGAGGCACAGCGGCATCGTGTATTTTGGGGGCACAGTGGCATTGTGTATTCTGGGGGCACATCAGAATCGTGTATTCTGGGGGCACAGCGGCATCATGTTTTCTGAGGGCACAGTGACATCATGTATTCTGAGGCCGCATCGGCATCGTGTATTATAGGGGCACAGCGGCATTGTGTATTCTGAGGGCACAGCGTCATCGTGTATTCTGGGGCACATCAGCATAGTCTATTCTGGGGGCACAGTGGTATCATGTATTCCCGGGGCACAGGGGCATAATTTTTTGTGGGGGCAAAATGTGTGGCAGTAATATACCAGCGACATACTGTGTGGCAGAAATATACCAGGGGCAGAGCATGTGGCAGTAATATATTCATGGGTATAGTATGTGACAGTAATAAATTCAGGGGCACAGCATGTGGCAGTTATATTCAGGAGTATAGCATGTGGCAGTATTATATTCAGGGGTACACCATGTGGCAGTATTATATTCAGGGGTACACAATGCAGCAGTATTTTATTCAGGGGTTACACAATACAGCAATATTTTATTAAAGAGTATAGATTGCGGCAGTATTTTATTAAGTGAAAAAAAGTGAAAACACACGCACACACTACATTTTTATTATTGTCGGCTACATTTTTAGTGCCTTGCCCGCACACATAAATTGATCCCTGTTTTAAAATGTATTAAAATGTTGTAATAATAAAGATAAATTTTGGTAAATACAATGTTTTCCATCACTACTGTATCTTTTTTAATATATTTTTTTTAATGGTACCCTACTAAATTTTATTAACAAAGATATCTCCATCACTTTTTTGGATCGCTAATGTTCATATTTTCTCTGTTATTGCCTCCTAAACCGACCATTCTAATAACGGATGCAAACTGATGCAAAGGGATGCCATTGGTATCAGCCGTTGGCAGACTCCCGCAGCCGGGACTGCTACTACTCCCATCATGGAACAGACTTCTTCCCATGATGGGAGTAGTAGTTCCCCGGCTGCGGGGAGTCTGCAGGTGGCTGGGGAGCCTACATTAGTGTTAGTACTACCCCTATCAAGGTGTAGTAGTACGGGGGATACAGGATTGATCACACCGGGTCTCACTTGACCCAATGCGATCAACAATTATAAAGCAGGGGAGTGAGCAGCATGCTCCGCTCCCCTGCGATGTATATACTACTGTGTAAACTTTCATTTTTTAAAACCCCGCCAGAAACCCTGAATGTCTGGCATCGACGAGCCATTCAGGGCTCCTGGCGGGGCTTTTAAACGACTACTTTGTCTCTCAAATTTTTGTCCCCATGAATGTTTATAATAATTCATTGGCCCCAGTGTGTTTATAATAACTCATTGGCCCCAGTGCATTTACAATAATTCATTGGCCCCAGTGTGCTTATAATAATTAAAAAATGAAAGTTTACACAGTAGTATGTACATCGCAGGGGAGCAAAGCATGCCGCTTGCTCCCCTGCTTTATAACTGCTGATTGCATCGGGTCTCAGAAGTGAGACTTGGTGCGATCAATCCCTATCCCCTGTACTACTACCCCCAACATGGAAAATACTCTGTTCCATGATGGGGGTGGTAGTACAAACACTAATAAAGCCTCCCCAGCCACCAGCAGACTCCCGCAGCCAGGGAGATTTGATAAATGAGTTGCCAAAGTTCTATGTTTTAACATTGGATATTTTTTTTATTTATAATTATATTAAGATATAATAAAAATAAATTAGATATAAAAAAAAATCTAACGTATAAAAAGTTGGGCGAAAATCATGTACAGGAGCAGGAACTCCTGTGGTAGGCAGGGATGCCCTTTTTTCATCAAGGCTTACACTCTTTGGTATATTTGTTTGGTCAAGTGTACCTAGCCTAGCAAGTATTACTGGGCATATCTGTATCAGCTGTTGAATTTGAATTGAATCGGTGACTGATGTGCAGAAAATCCTTCCATAATGAATTTCAGGAGGTTTGCTCATCCTTAATAATATACATTTCTCTAACACTGCTAAATAAATAGCACAAATGATTAAAGTTGACAAAGTATAAACAAAGGGTCTAATGATATAAGAATATCAAAACTACTACTAATTCTTTGTTGACTTAATCTTTTATTCTGCTACAGTATTAGAACATAATATGTCAAACGGCATTACATACATTTTATTATTTTTCCTCTCAGTAATAATGAACAAAGCTGCTGTTTAGAATACTAAAGGGTCCTACAATTTAAAGCATGAAATGACTTTCTTATAATTGTTTCCAAATTAATTACATCAGTTTACAACATCTTAAGAAATGTTCCTTGCTTAATAAAGCATCATTTAGAAAGAAGCCACAAAAACAAAGCACATCTGAAAAAAATAAAAATAAAAAAACATAAAAGAACGCTTGTTTTTAGCTTGCTCCCTTTAAAAAAATATATATTTCCAATCCCGGTGACAAATGTTTTGCGCTGCTTATAACATTGTAAATGTTCCTAGAGGATCAAACGCTACATCTGCATTTTGTTCTCAGCTGAAATCTCCATATTTATGTTTTTATGAGCGGTGCTATAAAAGTCCTGAATCATATTAATTCTGTATTTCAAAGCCATTGTGTGCACTGAATAAAACAATAATTTGCATTTAGTGGGAGAAAACCTCTGGCAATATTTGAACAGAATTATTTTCTTGTTAAGTTGTTCTCGCGCAGATTCTTATTCTGTGGTAATGTCTCCTCGAATGTTTGAGTTCAACGTAAAGGAAAAGAGATCACTTCCACAAAACAGGCAGATAATGCGTGATTGATCTGTCAAATGCATTAAACATCCAAATCCCTGGCTTTGTTGGATCCCTTTATAATATTCATCATTGACATTTAAATGTGGCATTTCCACTTGATGATTTATTGCATGTTCCAGTAAATTACATAGACGGAAATGTTTATGATAGAGGTATAAATCATTTTTGTGAATCACTTTGGGTCATTAACCCCTTATTAAATCACTATGTCTGATAAGTATAATATTTAAATACGATCTACTGCTTGGAATTAAAATATTTAATAAATATTTAGAAATCACATTTTTAAAAGCCGCTAGAATTTAGAATTTTATTACTCTGGGCCAGTGGGAAACAGAAGATTGCATACCTAAGTTTAAGGCTATAGCTAAATAAGAACACATTATTTATAAACACATGATTGTTGACCAGCAGAATTATGCAGGGGGGCAGAAGTGCTGGTATGTCATGCAACACGCTCTCCGTAAAAATTAGGTGGTCTGCTCTCTTAAGCCTTTAAGGTCACAGCCCATTTTGACCTTAACCCCTTAAGGACTCAGGGCGTACCTGTACGTCCTGAGTCCGCTCCCGTTCTATATCGAGTCAGGCCCGGCCGTTACTAACAACGGCCGGGACCCGTGGCTAATAGCGCATAGCACTGATCACGGTACCACGCGCTATTAACCCTTTAGACGTGGCATTCAAAGTTGAGCGCCGCGTCTAAAGTGTAACTAAAGTGATGTCGGTTAGCTCAGGGGGCTGTTTGGGACCGGCGCAGTGAAATTGCGGCATCCTGAACAGCTGTAAGACATGAGGAGGGTCCAGGCCCGGGACCAGTGGCTAATAGCACGCGGCACCGCGATCAGCTATTAACCCTTTAGATGTGGCATTCAAAGTTGATCGCCGCGCCTAAAGTGAAACTAAACTACCCCCGGCTAGCTCAGCAGGCTGTTCGGGATCGCCGCAATGTAAACGCGGCATCCCGAACAGCTGTAGGACAGCAGGAGGGTCCCCTTACCTGCCTCCTGGTGTCCGATCACCGAATGACTGCTCAGTGCCTGAGATCCAGGCATGAGCAGTCAAGCGGCAGAATCATCAATCAATGGTTTCCTATGAGAAACCATTGATCACTGTAAAAGATCAGTGTGTGCAGTGTTATAGCCCCCTATGTGGACTATAACATTGCAAAAAAAAGTGAAAGAAAAAAGTTAATAAAAAGTTATAGGGGTAAGATGACAATTTTAAACGTATACATTTTCCTGAGTGTAGTTTTGATTTTTTTCAGAAATATGACAAAATTAAACCTATATAACTAGGGTATCACTTTAATCATACGGACCTACAGAATAAAGAGAAGGTGTCATTTTTACTGAAAAATGTACTGTGTAGAAACGGAAGCCCCCAAAATTACAAAAATTGGCATTTTTTCTTTAATTTTGTCGCACAATGATTTTTTTTCCTGTTTAGCCGTAGATTTTTGGGTAAAATTACTGATGTCATTACAAAGTAGAATTGGTGGCGCAAAAAATAAGCCATCATATGGATTTTTAGGTGCAAAATTTTAAGAATTGTGATTTTTTAAAGGTAAGGAGGAAAAAACAAAAATGCTAAAACAGAAAACCCCCGGGTCCTTAAGGGGTTAAATTATGTGTATCATAAAAAATGTATGTAGTAGTACATCAGGGGGCTTCCCACTTCCATCTGGGAGTTCCCAAAAAGTTTTGGCTATGACCATAGGGGGAGATTTATCAAAACCTGCCCAGAGAAAAAGTTGTTGAGTTGCCCATAGCAACCAAACAGATCACTTCTCTCATTTTTGGAAAGGCCTGGGAAACATGAAAGAAGTGATCTAATTGGTTGCTATGGGCAACTCAACTTTTCCTCTGGGCAGGTTTTGATAAATCTCCCCATAATGTTTCCCACATGACTTGTTCCTTGAGAGCATAAGGGCTTACTAGTGATCCATTGCTCTTGCTCTTCTGGGAGTGTTAAAGTGTTAAAGTGTACCTGTCATTTAAAAATACTCATGACATGTCATATGTTTAGGTCAGTTGGAATATCAGTTGACAGATCAGGGGAAGTGCACAGTAGTGTGCTTTACTTTCTGGATCACAGTGATCTCTGTCCTGCTTTTCTGGACAGCCCTATTATAAGTCTATATAAACTTTGTGGCGTCATATCCAAAAAGTCTTGAATATGGAATCGCTGCCAATTGTACACCACGTATGTACTAAGCAAAGGGTCTGAATACTTATGTTCATTAAATATGTTAGTTTTTCCTTTTCAATAAATTAGCATTTAGATTTCAGTGCAGATTGTGGGGGGAAACTTGAAATGTTATTTTATTTTTTAGCCACAACATAACAACACAACATGTAAAAAGGGGAAGGGTTTGAAAACTTATAAAATGCACTGTATACAGCTGATGTCAAGAAATTGTTAAATAAAGTTAAGAGTAATCATTAGTGTTGCTCACGAATATTCGCACTGCGAATTTTCTTCGCGAATATCGCATATTCGCGAATTCGTGAATATTTGCGAATATAGCACAATATATTCGCAATTACGAATATTCTTTTTTTTTTTTTTTTTTTTTTCACAGTACACATCACAGTGATCATCCCTCTCTGCTTCCAGCTTGTGTGGTGTAATGAAGGCTCTAATACTACTGTGTGAGACTGGCGTACGAATTTTCGCATATGTGAAAATTTGCATATGCAAATTTGTGCATATGCGAATGTCCGTTTATGCTAATTTTTGCATACTCAAATTTTCGCATATGTGAATTTTTCGCATATGCGAAAATAAAACGCGAATATTACGAATATGCGAATTTAGCGAATATATGACGACTATTCGGCCATATATTCGCGAAATATCGCGAATTCGAATATGGCCTATGCCGCTCAACACTAGTAATCATATCTTTTCTCTTTAATTCTGTACAAGGTAGATAATTCCATGAGGAAAGAAATGTTATCACATGAGTTCAGATTGTTTTAGTTTAAAATGTTCTTTTTTCTTTCATTTCTAAAAAAGTCATTTTCCTTGAACTTCTCCTTCCATTGTGTTTCACAAATCCTACACAAGAGGGTTGATTGATATAATATTTTCAGAATAAACTGCCTGTAGCATGTCAATTTCACAGCTTTATGATTTCCTAATTCCTAATTCTTTTGAACTGCAATGCACTAGATTATTAATTTCAAAAATAGCTTATGTCAAATGGAAATGTAAAAATATTAGGGTTTGACTGTGCACAAGGTACAACCATGGGATTTCTGCGATGACTCACTCTACTTGTAATGCATTATATCTAGAAGTATCTTATAATATATACTCAAAATAACATTTTTTTTTATATTTTAGTTATATGTAGCAGCCAATAATGATCTGCATGTATGAGGTATGGAAATATGATGGTAAGCCACACTGGGGACTGTTCAGTGGTATGAGATAGATTAGGTTATTACTATATAAGCAAGGGGAAGAAATACATTTAATAAAGTTGATCCAACAAATTGCTACCATTAAAATGAAGTTCACTTATCTAGATAATCTCAGAACTGCTTGTGATGAGTCCTGTACTGATTAGTAAATTACTTCTATTAAAAAATCTTAACCCTTTCAGTACTCATCCGCTGCTGTATGCTCCAGAGGAAGTTGAGTTGTTCTGTATGTATCAGGAACTGTCAAGAGTAGGAGCAAATCCCCATAGCAAACTTCTCCTTCTCCGGCCAGTTCCTCACATGGACAGAAGTGTCAACAGAGAGCACTGTGATCAGACAGAAAAGAACAACTCAACTTTCTCTGTAGTATACAGTGTAACACTCATGTTTTAGAAGACAGGAACCCCGGTGGGGTACGAATGAGGTTATACGCTCCATGTAAGTCCAATTTAGAGAAGACCTTGGCCTCACGTAGACTGTCAAAAAGTTCTGAGATAAGAGGTAGAGGGTAATGGTTCTTGGCGGTGATCTTGTTAAGTCCCCTGTAGTCAATGCAGGGACGGAGTGAGCCATTCTTCTTCCCAACAAAGAAGAAACCAGCTCCAGCAGGAGAAGAGGACTTATGGATAAATCCCTTTTGGAGATTCCCCTGGATATACTCGTCATGGCTTTGGTCTCAGGAACCGATAGAGGGTATATCCTTCCACGAGGAAGAGTGGTACCAGGCAGAAGATCAATAGGGCAATTGTGAGGACAATATGGAGGCAGAGACTCAGCCTGTTTTTTGCAGAAAACGTCAGAGAAATCTTGGTAAAGTGGTGGAAGAAACAACTTCATGCAGATCTGTTTGGAGGTAAAGATTTTGACAGAATTGTCCCCAATGAATAATCTCTCCAGTTCTCCAATCCAGTTGCGGAGAATTGCATTGCAGCCAAGGAAGGCCAAGAAGAATCTCTGAAGTACAGTGTGGCAGAACATAGAATTCAATCTTTTCTCTATGCAATACACCCACTTGCATGACGAGAGACAGTAGGCTAATGACAAAGGCCACCTTCGCACGTTCTATCGGAAACAGTTCAGACATGAGCTCCAAGTGCATGGAGCACTGTATAACAAAGCCTCTGCATGACTTGGAATCCCCATCATACTTGGAAGGTAAAGGCAGGCGTAGCTGGGAGCCAGAAGACACTGCAGGAGCTGGTGGTGGGAGTGGGCAAGGTTGCGGTACCTGCTGCTGTTGCAAGGCCAAAAGCTGTTGCGTCATAGCTGAGAAAGTAGCTGTGCAAGTCGGGACAACTGCTCTGACTGACATACCACAACAGAGGGAAGATCCGCGACTTCATTCAGGAGTACCTCAGCGGGATCCATGGCCGGATTTTACTGTAACACTCACATTTCAGAAGACAGGAACCCCGGTGTATGTGGATCCGCTGGACCTGTGTGGTAGATGACCTGGACCATACCAGGGAGCAGAATCTAAGGTGCCGCTGGTTTTCATCAGAGCCCACCGCAAAGCAGGATGGACTTGCACCCAGGTCGCTACCCCTGGCATGGCTCGACCACATAGGCGGCTGAGGAGATGCGAGGAACAGGAGGGATAAGGCAGCTCGTAGTCTGAATAGCAGAAGGTCAGGGCAGGCGGCACAGTTGCGTTGTCGGGACGTAGCAGGAGATCAATAGGCAGGCGGCAGAGAAGCAAGGTCGGGTCACAAAGCGAAGGATCAGATACACGGCAATGCAGAAACAGAAATACTTTCTCTCAGGCTCAAGGCAATAAAAATACGGCAGGGGAGTGAGGAGGGTGAAGGAATATTTAAATGAGCCACAGGTGAATCAAACTAATGAGCGCACTGGCCCTTTAAATCTTAAAGCTCCGGCGATGCGAGTCCCAGCCCCGCCGGCAGCAGCAGGTAACGGAACCATGCGCTCACGGCCAGCGTGTGCGGCCGGAGTGCTTAACGTAACATACAGCAGCTGATAAGTACTGGAAAGATTAAGATATTGTAATATAAGTAATTTACAGATCTGTTTAACTTCCTGGCACCAGTTGATATGAATAAAAAAGTTTTCCACCAGAGTTAACCTCTTAACTTAGCCGGGACCCTGGGCTAACAGCGTGCGGCATCGATCGTTGTGCCGCGCGCTGTTAACCCTTCAGACGCGGCGATCAAAGTTGACCGCCGCGTCTGAAAACGAAAGTAAACGCTTCTCGGCAGCTCAGTCGGGCTGATCGGGACATCGCGATAAAATTGTGATGTTCCGATCAGCTGGGACGCAGGTGGAGGTCTCCTTACCTCTCTCCGCTGCGTCCGATCGTCGATTGATTGCTCCAAGCCTGAGCTACAGGCTTGAGCAATCGAGCCCCTATCTGACTGATCCGTGCAAAGCTATGGCTTTGAAGGAATCAGCATAGGAGATCAGTGTTTGCAGTGCTATAGCTCCCTATGGGGGCTATAGCACTGCAAAAAAAAAAGTGAAAAAAAAAAAGTTAACAAAGGTCATTTAACCCCTTCCCTAATAAAAGTTTGAATCGTCCTCTTTTTCCCATAAAAAGAAAACTGTGTAAATAAAAATAAACATATGTGGTATCGCCGTGTGCGTAAATGTCCGAACTATAAAAATATATTGTTAATTAAATCGCATGGTCAATGGCGTGCACAAAAAAAAAATTCCAAATTCCATAATAGTGTATTTTTGGTCACTTTTGATATCATGAAAAAATAGCGATAAAAAAGTCCTATCAATACAAAAATGGTACTGATAAAAACTTCAGAACACTGCACAAAAAATGAGTACTCATACCGGCCCGTACACGGAAAAATATAAAAGTTATTGGGGTTAGAAGATGAGAATTTTTAACATATAAATTTTCCTGCAAGTAGTTATGATTTTTTTCCGAATTACGACAATATCCAACCTATATAAGTAGGGTATAATTTTAACCGTATGGACCTACAGATTAAAGATAAGGTGTTATTTTTACCGAAAAATGCACTGCGTAGAAACAGAAGCCCCCAAAAGTTACAAAATGAATTTTTCAATTTTGTCGCACAATGATTTTTTTTTCCGTTTCGCCGTGGATTTTTTGGTAAAATGACTAATGTCACTGCAAAGTAGAATTGGTGGTGCAAAAATAAGCCATCATATGGATTTTTAGGTGCATTATGATTTTTAGGAGGTGATTGTTACGCCGAGCGCTCCGGGTCCCTGCCCCTCCCCGGAGTGCTCGTGGCGTTCCTCTCTCTGCAGCTCCCCGGTCAGACCTGCTGACCGGGAGCGCTGCACTGACACTGCCGGCGGGGATGCGATTCGCTTAGCGGGACACGCCCGCTCTCCGCTTGTCCCTGCCGGACAAATTTGATGGGGACTCTAGACTCTGCCGTGGTTTCCTGTCACAATGTTCCCTACATTTGGAGATGTTGTCAGACCAATTTCCTACAGAACGGTCGAAGGTGGCTTTCGTGGTTAGTCTCCTGTCTGGGAAGGCCCTGTCATGGGCCACACTGCTCTGGGACCGCAATGATCCTGTCACTGCCACTGTACAGTCCTTCTTCGCTGAGGTTCGTAGTGTCTTCGAGGAACCAGCCCGAGCTTCTTCTGCCGAAACCGCCTTGCTGAACCTGGTCCAGGGAAATTCTTCTGTAGGCGAATACGCCATCCAATTTCGTACCCTCGCCTCTGAATTATCTTGGAACAACGAGGCCCTCTGCGCGACCTTTAAAAAAGGCCAATCCAGTAACATCAAGGATGTGCTGGCCGCACGAGAAATTCCTGCCAACCTGCATGAACTTATCCATTTGGCCACCCGCATTGATATGCGTTTTTCTGAAAGACACCAGGAGCTCCGCCAGGAAAAAGACCTTGATCTCTGGGCACCTCTCTCACAGTATCCTTTGCAATCTACCCCTGTGCCTCCCGCCGAGGAGGCTATGCAAGTGGATCGGTCTCGCCTGACCCATGAAGAGAGGACTCGCCGCAGAGATAAAAATGTATGTCTGTACTGTGCTAGTACCGAACATTTCTTTGTGGATTGCCCTATTCGTCCTCCACGTCTGGGAAACGCACGCACCCAGCTCACGTGGGAGTGGCGTCTCTTGGTATGAAGTCTGCTTCTCCACGTCTCACTGTGCCCGTGCGGATTTCTCCTTCTGCCAACTCCTCCTTCTCAGCTGTGGCCTTCTTGGACTCTGGTTCTGCGGGAAATTTCATTTTTGCCTCTTTTGTTAATAAGTTCAACATCCCTGTGACCCGTCTCGTCAAGCCGCTCTACATTTCCTCGGTCAACGGAGTAAAATTGGACTGCACTGTGCGTTACCGCACAGAACCCCTGCTCATGAGCATTGGACTGCATCATGAAAAAATTGAATTTTTTGTTTTGCCCAACTGCACCTCTGAAGTCCTCCTCGGTCTGCCATGGCTCCAACGCCACTCTCCTACCCTTGACTGGACCACCGGGGAGATCAAGAGCTGGGGTGCTTCTTGCCACAAAAAATGCCTCACGTCTGCTCCCAGTCCCGTCAGTCAAACCTCAGTGTCTCCTCCTATACCTGGTCTCCCCAAGGCCTATCAGGACTATGCCGAGGTTTTTTTCAATAAACGAGCAGAGATTTTGCCTCCTCATAGCCCCCGTCCTGGTAACACTCTGCCCGTGCCAAGCTTCACCCTCTGCCCCCCCTCCCCATTCCCACTCCTTCTGGACTGCCTGCCTTTGATGAGTTTACCCAGGACTTCTCTGTCTTCCAGAAGGAAACTCTAGAATCGCTCCCAATGTCCTCGTCCCATGTGAAGCGACAACCGGACAAAAAGAGGGGGAGACCTAAGGGGGGGTACTGTTACGCCGAGCGCTCCGGGTCCCTGCTCCTCCCCGGAGCGCTCGCGGCGTTCCTCTCTCTGCAGCGCCCCGGTCAGACCCGCTGACCGTGAGCGATGCACTGACACTGCCGGCGGGGATGCGATTCGCATAGCGGGACGCGCCCGCTCGCGAATCGCATCCCAAGTCACTCACCTGTCCCGGTCCCCGGCTGTCACGTCCTGGCGCGCGCGGCTCCGCTCCTTAGGGCGCGCGCCAGCTCTCTAAGATTTAAAGGGCCAGTGCACCAATGATTGGTGCCTGGCCTAATCAGTCTATTACCTTCCACCTGTGCACTTCCCTATATAACCTCACTTCCCCTTCCCTTCCTTGCTGGATCTTGTTGCCTTGTGCCTAGAGAAAGCGTTTACAGTGTTTGTCTTACCAGTGTTCCTGACCTCTTGCTATCTCCATTGACTACGAACCTTGCCGCCTGCCCCGACCTTCTGCTACGTCTGACCTTGCCTCTGTCTAGTCCTTCTGTCCTACGCCTTCTCAGCAGTCAGCGAGGTTGAGCCGTTGCCGGTGGATACGACCTGGTTGCTACCGCCGCAGCAAGACCATCCCGCTTTGCGGCGGGCTCTGGTGAATACCAGTAGCAACCTAGAACCGGTCCACCGACACGGTCCACGCCAATCCCTCGCTGACACAGAGGATCCACATCCAGCCTGCCGAATCCTAACAGTGATGAGAAAAAAATGAAAATGCAAAAACGGAAAAGCACTGAGTCCTTAAGGGGTTAAGCAAATAGGTTTGACAAATCCCATTACTTTCTCTGTGCCTAAAATATACTAGAGAAGTAGCTACTTGCTTTCCCCTAAATCTATTTGCAGATCATGTTAAGTTTAAGTTACTACTCAGCAGGTGATGTCAAAGACAAAAGCAATCACCTTAACCCCTTCAGGACCAAGCCCATTTTGGCCTTAAGGACCAGAGCGTTTTTTGCACATCTGACCACTGTCACTTTAAACATTAATAACTCTGGAATGCTTTTAGTTATCATTCTGATTCCGAGATTGTTTTTTCGTGACATATTCTACTTTAACTTAGTGGTAAAATTTTATGGTAACTTGCATCCTTTCCTTGTGAAAAATCCCAAAATTTGATGAAAAATTTGAAAATTTTGCATTTTTCTAACTTTGAAGCTCTCTGCTTGTAAGGAAAATGTATATTACAAATAAAAAAAAAATTTATTCACATATACAATATGTCTACTTTATGTCTGCATCATAAAAGTGACGAGTTTTTACTTTTGAAAGACACCAGAGGGCTTCAAAGTTGAGCAGCAATTTTCCAATTTTTCACAAAATTTTCAAACTCACTATTTTTCAGGGACCAGTTCAGGTTTGAAGTGGATTTGAAGGGTCTTCATATTAGAAATACCCCACAAAAGACCCCATTATAAAAACTGCACCCCCCAAAGTATTCAAAATGACATTCAGTCATCATTTTAACCCTTTAGGTGTTTCACAGGAATAGAAGCAAAGTGAAGGAGAAAATTCACAATCTTCATTTTTTACACTCGCATGTTCTTGTAGACCCAATTTTTGAATTTTTACAAGGGGTAAAAGGAGAAAATTTATACTTATATTTGTAGCCCAATTTCTATCGACTAAGCACATACCTCATATGTCTATGTAAAGTGTTCGGCGGGCGCAGTAGAGGGCTCAGAAGGGAAAGAGCGACAAGGGGATTTTGGAGAGTACGTTTTTCTGAAATGGTTTTTGGGGGGCATGTTGCATTTAGGAAGCCCCTATGGTGCCAGAACAGCAAAAAACCCTCACATGGCATACCATTTTGGAAACAAGACCCCTTGAGGAACATAACAAGGAATAAAGTGAGCCTTAATACCCCACAGGTGTTTCACGACTTTTGCATATGTAAAAAAAAATTATTTTTTTTCACTAAAATGTGTGTTTCTGCCAGAACAGCAAAAGAAACCACATGGCATACCATTTTGGAAACTAGACCCCTTGAGGAATGTAATAAGGAATAAAGTGAGCCTTTTTACCCCACAGGTGTTTCACGACTTTTGCATATGTAAAAAAAAAAAAAAAAATTCCACTAAAATGTGTGTTTCCCCCCAAATTTCACATTTTTGCAAGGGTTAATAGCAGGAAATACCCCCCAATATTTGTAACCCCTTCTCTTCTGAGTATGGAGGTACCCCATAAGTTGACCTGAAGTGCACTATGGGCGAACTACAATGCTCAGAAGAGAAGGAGTCATATTTGGCTTTTTGAGAGCAAATTTTGCTCGGGGGGCATATCGCATTTAGGAAGCCCCTCTGGTGCCAGAACAGCAAAAAAAACCCACATGGCATACCATTTTGGAAACGAGACCCCTTGAGGAACGTAACAAGGGGTACAGTGAGCATTTGCCCCCCACTGGTGTCTGATAGATCTTTGGAACAGTGGGCTGTACAAGTTTTCATTTTCACGGACCACTGTTCCAAAGATCCGTCAGACACCTGTGGGGGGTAAATTGTCACTGCACCCCTCATTACATTCCGTGAGGGGTGTAGTTTCCGAAATGGGGTCACATGTGGGGTTTTGTTTTTTTTGCGTTTGTCAAAACCGCTGTAACAATCAGCCACCCCTGTGCAAATCACCTCAAATGTACATGGTGCGCTCTCCCTTCTGGGCCTTGTTGTGCGCCCCCAGAGCACTTTGCGCTCACATATGGGGTATCTCTGTAGTCGGGAGAAATTGCGTTACAAATTTTGGGGGGCTTTTTTCCCTTTTACCTCTTGTGAAAATGTAAAGTATAGGGCAACATCAGCATGTTAGTGTAAAAAATTACATTTTTTTACACTAACATTCTGGTGTAGACCCCAACATTTCCTTTTCATGAAGGGTTAAAGAAGAAAAAGCCCCCCAAACCTTATAACGTAATTTCTCCCGAGTACGGCGATACCCCATATGTCGCCCTAAACCGTTGCCTTGAAATACGACAGGGCTCCAAAGTGAGAGCGCCATGTGCATTTGAGGCCTAAATTAGGGATTTGCATAGGGGTGGACATAGGGGTATTCTACGCCAGTGATTCCCAAACAGGGTGCCTCCAGCTGTTGTAAAACTCCCAGCATGCGTGGACAGTCAACGGCTGTCCGGCAATACTGGGAGTTGTTGTTTTTCAACAGCTGGAGGCTCTGCTTTGGAAACAGTGGCGTACCGGACGTTCTTATTGGGGGAGGGGGGCTGTGTAGGGGTATGTGTATATGTAGTGTTTTTAACTTTTTATTTTATTTTGTGTTAGTGTAGTGTAGTGTTTTTAGGGTACAGTCACATGGGCGGGGGATTACAGCGAGTTTCCCAGCGCAAAATTTGCTGCATCTCAAGATGCGAGAAACCCACTGTAAAAGCCTCGCCCATGTGAATGTACCCTGTACATTCACGGGGGGGGGGGGGGGGGGTGCACCAGCTGTTGCAAAACCACAACTCCCAGCATGCATGGTCTGTTAGTGCATGCTGGGAGTTATAGTTTTGCAACAGCTGGAGGCACACAGGTTAGGAAACACTGAGTTAGAAACAGTCAATGTTTCCCAACCAGTGTGTCTCCAGTTGTTGCAAAACTAAAACTCCCAGCATGCCCAGACAGCTGAAGGGCATGCTGGGAGTTGTAGTTCGGCAACATCTGAAGGGCCAGATGTTGCTGAACTAAAACTCCCAGCATGCCTGGACAGTCAGTGCATACTGGGAGTTGTAGTTTTGCAACAGCTGGAAGAGCACAGATTGGAGACCATTATACAATGGTCTCCAAACTGGGGCCCTCCATATGTTGCAAAACTACAACTCCCAGCATGCATGGTCTGTTAGTGCATGCTGGGAATTATAGTTTTGCAACAGCTGGAGGCACACAGGTTAGGAAACACTGAGTTAGAAACAATGTTTCCCAACCAGTGTGTCTCCAGTTGTTGCAAAACTACAACTCCCAGCATGCCCAGACAGCTGAAGGGCATGCTGGGAGTTGTAGTTCGGCAACATCTGAAGGGCCAGATGTTGCTGAACTAAAACTCCAAGCATGCCTGGACAGTCAGTGCATACTGGGAGTTGTAGTTTTGCAACAGCTGGAAGAGCACAGATTGGAGACCATTATACAATGGTCTCCAAACTGGGGCCCTCCAGATGTTGCAAAACTACAACTCCCAGCATGCCCAGACAGCCAAAGGCTGTCTAGGCATGCTGGGAGTTGTAGTTTTCAGACTCCTAGAAGCAGCAGTGAAGATCTTCACTGCTGCTTCTGAGGACCATGTACTTACCTGCCGGTCCCGTCGCTGCTCCTCCACGTGGCCGGTCCCGCGCTGCTCCTCGGTCCCGCCAGGTAAGTCCGCCGGTCCCCTGATGTTCCCCTCCTATGCCGCAGGTCCCCCGCAGCCATCGTCCCCCGTTCTGCCCGACTTCCAGGGGCGGGCAGTGCGGGGGATCTGAACTTTCACCCCAGATCACTGTGATTGGTCCACAGGGACCAATCACAGTGATCGCTGACCAGGACCATCAATGGATGGTCCTGGGGGTGAAGCAGAAGTTGTCCCCTGCTGGAAACAGCGGGACTTCTGCCAGTTAACCCGTGCGATGCTGCGCATCGCCGGGTTAACTGAATGGCATATATAAACGCCGGGATGCGCGAACGCACTGCACAACCCGGCGTTTATATATGCCATTCTGCGGGAAGGGGTTAAATAGTAAAAAGAATATAAGTTTATGTATGTACATTCTCATGATGTAAATTAATTTTAAAGCAATGAAGCCTTTTTATTATCTTATAACCAATTATCACTAAAAACTGACAGAATCAAATGTGATTCTATTTGCTTTTAGAAAATATTGATTGGATCCTCTACAATGGTAGAGTTTTGATTTCACAATACAACCAATTGTAAAATAAAAATAAAAAAATCCTACGTACAATCATGTTACATAATAGATTATTATTATTATGATTTTGTGTGATTACAAATTACTCACTGACCATATTACTTTAATGATTTCCCTGTTGCTTTTCATTACACTCTTGTCTTATCTCAGTTTTCCTTCACCTTGACTTCTGAATTGTTCTTGTCTTCTCTCTCGTCTCAACTGTTGTATAATTTGAAAACCTATTTTACTTGACAAATGAAACTTCTTTTCCCTTACCATGAAACACCCAGCCTTTCTTTGCAATTTTGAAGTCCCCGTTGAAATCCATCTTGTTAATAAAGCATTTACAGTAATAACTTCAAACCTTGACAATGCCGCCTCCAAATAGAACCTGAATTCTTGACAAGATACTACAAATCACTGATTTTGAGTTTGCTTCTAGTCTCAGATTGTGCTTATCACTACTATTATTTAACCTTTATATATAAAAAAGAATAAAGTGAACTTGTTCATGTAATACTTTTAAATGCTCTCGTTGTTTTAGTATAATATAGAATATTTGGATAAATAAACTGATAATTTGTGAATTGTATGATTGTATTATTTGGACACTACATTGTCCACTTGTTTTTGAAACCCTAAAAGCATGTTCACAGGTACAAAACTAAACAGTTTTTTATGTGGAAGCCACGACAATTTCAATGTCAACACCCATGTGATATCATTTTAACAAATCCCCCTCCCCTTGACTTCAATGGAAGGCGGGAATTTGACCACAGCTCAGAGAAAGCCACAGCACAACACATTGGCTGTGAACATGAATTCTCCCTTTGGTACTTATTGAACATTTTTATGATTATTGTACTGTATGAAGTTTTTTTAATACTGTCTCTTCTTTCAGATAGTGTCATTACATTTCCTTTAAAAATACAAATTTCTTAAAAAAAAATACATCTTTGTTCCAACGTCAAAAAGCATGTATCATCTTAAAAACCTAACTCCATTGAAGTAAATTTTAGCTTCAGGGCTGGCTTCCTCGCACTGGGTGAAGGCCATAACCCAGCACTGCTCATGGATGCAGATTATGCCAGTGTACCCATGTCCTAGTCCTGAGGGTGGTGAATTAGAAGAGAGAACCAACATGAGCTCCATGATGGGAGGTGTGCTCCTGTTTTGCCAAGCTTGTGTTTACATAAAAACAATACAATATATAATAGGATATATGATAAGAAAGCGAGCTGTGGTCCTACAAGAGCCCTCATAAGTGTTCATAATATCTTGACTATTGACATCCAACAATTTATCAACAATGGTTGTAGAGAAAGAAAATGTAGAAAAGTTAGTCAGAAATGCAAGCATACCTGCACTATAATTTACAGATAATAGTAATACATATAACCTGCAGAGAACTTTTTCTAAAGTGCATGTGTATTGTTTATCACTGAATAGTCTTCAGTTTCAATGCCATTTCCAAGTATGTATTTTGTAATACAGAGACAGATGGTAAACCCATCAAGAGAAGTAAAGAATTCTGTTGAGAGGTTCTTGCATCAATAAGATCAGGGTGAGGTAAAATCGGTATTTGAAAACATGAAAAATAAACTGTACATGATGTTTTCTTAAAGAATGATTCATAAGAATTATTTATTTTTGGAACTAGTTTTATTTCCTAATCATTAATCTCATAGAAACACAGAAAGTGTCGGCAGATAAGAACCATTTGGCCCATCTAGACTGCCCAATAATCTGAATACTATGAATAGTCCTTGGCCCTATCTTATATGAAGGATAGCCTTATGCTTATCCCATGCATGCTTAATCTCTTAAGGACGCAGGGCATACCAGTACGCCCTGAGTCTGCTCCCTTTCCATAACGCGGGGCCACGATGTCGGGTCGGGCCTGGGCTCGGCCTCTAACAATTGTTAGAGGCCGGGACCCGAGGCTAATAGCGCATGGTACTGATCGCGGTGTTGCGCGCAATTAACCCTTTAGACGCAGCGTTCAAAGTTGATTGCCGGGTCTAAAGTGAAAGTAAATTACTCCCGGCGAACTCAGTGAGCTGTTCGGGTCCGCCGCGGCAAAACCATGGCATCCCGAACAGCTGGAGGACACAAGGAGGGTCCCTACCTTCCTCCTGCGTGTCCGATCGCCAAAATGACTGCTCCGTGCCTGAGATCCAGGCATGAGCAGTCAAGTGGCAAAATCATTGATCAATGTTATCCTATGGAATAACAATGATCAACGTAAAAGATCAGTGTGGCAGTGTTATAGCCCCCTGCAAAAAAAAAGTGGAAAAAAGTTTATAAAGGTAATTTAGTTTGAATTACTCCCCTTTTCCCATAAAAAAAGTACAAATAAAAATAAACATATGTGGTATCGTCACGCGTGGAAATATCCGAATTATAAAAAATATATCATTAATTAAACTGCACGGTCAATGGTGTACGCGCAAAAAAGATCAAAAGTCCAAAATAGCGTATTTTTTGTAACTTTTCATATCCTGAAAATAGGAATAAAAAGTGATCAAAAAGTCTGATCAATACAAAAATGGTACTGATAAAACTTCAGATCACGGCGCAAAAAAAATTAACCCTCATACCGACCCATACGCGGAAAAATAAAAAAGTTATAGGGGTCAGAAGATTACAATTTTAAACGTTTAAATGTTCCTGCATGTAGTTATGATTTTTTCCAGAAGTGCGACAAAATCAAACCTATATAAGTAGGGTATCATTTTAATCATATGGACCTACAGAATAAAGAAAAGGTGTAATTGTTAAAAAAAAAAATTACTACATAGAAACGGACGCCCCCGAAAGTTACAAAATTGTGTTTTTTCTTCAATTTTGTCATGATTTTTTTTTGTTTCACTGTAGATTTCTGGGTAAAATAATTGATGTCATTAAAAAGTAGGATTGGTGGAACAATGGTGAAGCAAAATTTTAAGAAAAAATGAAAGTGCAAAATGGGAAAACCCTGGGTCCTTAAGGGGTTAAAGGAGTAGTTTTTCTTCTCTTAAATATGCTCTCCTCCTAGATTCTCCTGTAGTCTATATAGAGCATTTTTTCATTGAAAAAATGCTGCGGCCAGATGTTAGCTATAAATTTATGAGAAACCGCAAAATTCTTTTTCCACTTTGCATTTTTCAGTTTTTTTTTATCCTTTTGGTGGTTTTCACTCTTTTTTGGCATTTTTCAGCTCCTTGGCGGTTTTGCAAAGTTGCAGCATGTTGAGCCTATGGCGTTTTTTCCCTGAAATCTTGGCGTTTTTCTCCCATAGAAGTGTACGGGACTAAAAAAATTCCAAGAAAAACGACATGTGGGTTTTAACTTTTGCGTTTTTTTCCGGCAGTTTTTATTCTTTTTTGGACTTTAGCAATCCAAAAAAGTGATGGCGACACCTTTTTTAATAAAATGTCATAGGGTACTATTAAAAAAAAAAAGGATACAGTAGTGATAGAAAAAATCGCATCTAATGAAATGTATCTTTTGTATAATAAATGTTTATGAATTTTTAAACAGGGATCAATTTACATGTGCGGGCAGGGCACTAAAAATGTAGCCGACAACAATAAAAATGTAGTGTGTGTGTTTCACTTTTTTTATATATATTTTTTTTATTTTATAGGTAGTAATACTACTCCCAGAATGGAACACACTGTTCCATGATGGAAGTAGTAATTGACAGATAGCCCCCGGTCCGTTGTGTTCCTTATGTATAATTTATAGATGCAACCTGCCGCTCTTCTATGGTCCCCTGCACTGCCTTATATATACACCTATTCATATTTCCCACAGAGAGCTGTGATTGGCAGATGGTTCCAGCCAATCACAGCTCTCTGCGGGAAATATGAATAGATGTATATATACGTCAGTGCAGGGGACCATAGAAGAGCGTCCGGCCGCATCTATATATTATACAGGAGGATTACAGCTGGTGTCAGAAGTGACATTCGCTGTAATCTTTCCTTAACTGCAGGTACTAATGCTCTCCACATGGAGCACACTCTGCTCAATGCTGGGAGCTGTAGTACCTGCATTAATAGACAGATCGCTACAGGTGTCAGAAATTACTCTCGCTGAGATCTGTATATTAATGCAGGTACTACAGCTCCCAACATGGAGCAGAGTGTGCTAAATGTTGGGAGTAGTAGTACCTGTAGTTAAGGACAGATCACAGTGGGTGTCACTCCTGACACCCGATGCGATCGTTCTATCTGTTGTAGAGATGCGGAGCGGCTCTCTACAGCGCTCGCATCTCTGCAATATACTCTGGCCGGCCAGTGATATAAATATAACATCACTCATTCATATTTCCCTCTGAGAGTGGGGATTAGCTGCAACCATCTGGCCAATCCCCACTCTGGGCGGAAAATATGAATGAGTGATGTGAATTTCTATTCAGATCACTGGCCTGCCCGGAGTATAGAGCAGAGATGTGAGCACTTTATAGAGCCGCTCTGCATCTATGCTATATTATGGATGATCGCATTGGGTGTCAGCAGTGATATGTCTATTAGTACAGGTACTATTACTCCCATCATGGAACAGTCTGTTTCATGCTGGGAGTAGTAGTACTACCTAAAAAATGTTAAACATTTAGAAAAAAAAATGAAACACATACACACTTTATTAAAAATTAATTACAATTTCGGCATAAAAAATATAAATTTAATTAAATAAATTGTTTTCCTTCACTACTGTATCCTACAAATACATGTACATTCATGGAACAAAATAACATTAATGCTTACGAAGAAATATAAAATCCCATCCCTTCCCCAATATCGCGCCACACCCCTACCCCTTAATTCCCTGGTTGAACTTGATGGACATATGTCTTTTTTCGACCGTACTAACTATGTAACTATGTACATCAGAGTGCCTAAATCCCATTCACTTGCTGCAGAAAAAACATACATTTTGTAAAATATATAGTTAATTAAACTGCACGGTCAATGGTGTACGCGCAAATAAATTCCAAAGTACAAAATAGCGTATTTTTGGTCACTTTTTATATCATGAAAAAATTTATAAAAAACAATTAAAAAGTCCAATCAATACAAAAATGGAACCAATAAAAACTTCAGATCATGGCGCAAAAATGAGCCCTCATACCGGCCCGAACACGGAAAAAAAAAAGTTATAGGGGTCAGGAGATGACAATTTTTAACGTATACATTTTCCTGCATGTAGTTATGATTTTTTTCAGAAGTACATAGTTAGTACGGTCGAAAAAAGACATATGTCCATCAAGTTCAACCAGGGAATTAAGGGGTAGTGGTGTGGCGCGATATTGGGGAAGGGATGAGATTTTATATTTCTTCATAAGCATTAATCTTATTTTGTTCCAGGAATGTATCTAATCCTGTTTTAAAGCTGTTAATTGTTCCTGCTGTGACCAGTTCCTGAGGTAGACTGTTCCATAAGTTCACAGTTCTCATGGTAAAGAAGGCGTGTCGCCCCTTGAGACTAAACTTTTTCTTCTCCAGACGGAGGGAGTGCCCCCTCGTCCTTTGGGGGGGTTTAACCTGGAACAGTTTTTCTCCATATTTTTTGTATGGGCCATTAATATACTTATATACGTTTATCATATCCCCCCTTAAACGTCTCTTCTCAAGACTAAACAATTGTAACTCCTTTAATCGCTCCTCATAGCTAAGATGTTCCATTCCCCATATTAGTTTAGTCGCGCGTCTCTGCACCCTTTCCAACTCCGCAGTGTCCCTTTTATGGACAGGTGCCCAAAACTGAACAGCATATTCCAGGTAAGGCCGTACCAATGATTTATAAAGGGAGAGTATTATGTCCCTGTCCCTTGAGTCCATGCCTCTTTTTATACATGACAATATCCTGCCGGCTTTGGAAGCAGCAGCCTGACATTGCATGCTATTCTGTAGTCTGTGATCTACAAGTACACCCAGATCCTTCTCTACCAGTGACTCTGCCAGTTTAATCCCCCCTAAGACATACGACGCATGCAGGTTATTAGTACCCAGATGCATAACTTTACATTTATCCACATTGAACCTCATTTGCCAAGTGGATGCCCAGACACTTAGTCTATCCAAGTCATCTTGTAACTTATGCACATCCTCTATAGACTGTAATGTGCTACAAAGCTTGGTGTCATCTGCAAAGATAGAAACAGAGCTGTTAATACCATCCTCTATATCATTAATAAATAAATTAAACAACAGCGGGCCCAGTACAGAACCTTGGGGTACACCACTAATAACCGGGGACCAATCAGAGTACGAATCATTGACCACCACTCTCTGGGTACGATCCATGAGCCAGTGTTCAATCCAGTTACAAACTAAAATTTCCAAACCCAAAGACCTTAACTTACCTGTCAGACGTCTATGAGGGACAGTATCAAATGCTTTAGCAAAATCCAGAAACACTATATCCACAGCCATTCCTCTGTCAAGGCTTCTACTCACCTCTTCATAAAAGCAAATTAGATTGGTTTGACAACTTCTATCCTTAGTAAACCCATGCTGGCTATCACTTATAATACTATTACGACATATTAGTACGACAAAATCAAACCTATATAAGTAGGGTATCATTTTAACCGTATGGACCTACAGAATAAACATAAGGTGTCATTTACCGAAAAATGCACTGCATAGAAACGGAAGCCCCCAAAATTTACAAAATGGCATTTTTTCTTAAATTTTGTCGCATAATGAATTTTTTTTTCATTTTGCCATGGAGTTTTTGGTAAAATGACTATTGACACTGGAAAGTAGAATTGGTGGCGCAAAAAATAAGCCATCATATGGAATTTTAGGTGCAAAATTGAAAGCGTTATGATTTTTAGAAGGTGATGAAAATGAAAATGCAGAAACAGAAAAACTCTGCATCCTTAACCTCTTCAGGACATATGGCGTATGGATACGCCCTGCATTCCGAGTCCTTAAGGACCGAGGGCGTATCCATACGCCCGTGGGAATTCCGGCCCCCACCGCTAGCCGGTTGGGGACCGGAGCCGGATGCCTGCTGAAATAGTTCAGCAGGCATCCCGGCATATCGCCCAGGGGGGTCATTATGCCCCCCCATGTCGGCGATCGTCACAGATCGCTGGACAATTCAGTCCAGCGATCTGCGGCGATTCCGGGTCAATCGGGTCTCCAGTGACCCGGTGACCCGGAATTATTGGCTCTGACGGCCCCGAACAGCCAGAGCCTGCAGGGGTGAGGTGGCACTGGTGCCACCTCACGATCGCCCTGATTACCGGCCAACCAGTCAGGGCGCCTGCTGCGGGTGTCACTCCCGCACTCGCTCTGCCCCTCTTCCGGAGGACGTGAGCGGGTGCGGGAAGACGACCCCGGGTGCTGGGGACCCCGATCCCCGGCGTCAATGTTGGGATCGGGGCCCTAGGAGCAGCGGCGGCGGCCGCGACGTCGAGGGACTGACCTCATGCGGCGGGATCGTTGGAGGTGAGTGACAGCCTCCTGCTGTTGCTTAGCAACAGCTCCCAGCATGCAAAAAGGGCATGCTGGGAGCTGTAGTTATGCAACAGAAGGAGGCAGACCACCGCAACTCCCAGCATTCCCTTATGGGCATGCTGGGACTTATGGTTTTGCAACAGCTGGAGGCACATTTTTTCTATGGAAAAGTGTACCTTCAGCTGTTGTATAACTACAACTCCCAGCTTGCACACACAGCTAAAGTGCATGCTGGGAGTTGTAGTGGTGCATCTGCTAGTTGCATAACTACAACTCCCAGCATGCCCGTTGGCTGTCGGTGACTGCTCAGAGTTGTAGTTTTGCAAAAGCTGAAGGCGCACTGGTTGTGAAACTTAGAGTTTTTTTTTTTTACCTAACTCAGTGTTTCACGACCGGTGTGCCTCCAGCTTTTGCAAACTACAACTCCCAGCAGTCACTGTACACCATGCACCGTACATGCTGGGAGTTGTAGTTTTGCAACAGCTGGAGGCACACTGGTTGTGAAACACTGAGTTAGGTCACAAACTCAGTGATACATAACCAGTGTGCCTACAGCTGTTGCAAAACTAAAACTCTCAGCATGTACAGTCTGTCAGCGCATGCTGGGAGTTGTAGTTTTGCACCAGCTGGATGTCCCCCCCCGCTATGTGAACGTACAGGGTACACTCACATGGGCGGAGGATTACAGTAAGTATCGGGCTGCAAGTTTGAGCTGCCGCAAATTTTCTGCCGCAGCTCAAACTGCCAGCGAGAAACTACTGTGAACCCCCTACCCATGCGACTGTACCCTAAAAACACTACACTAACAAAAAATAAAATAAAAAGTAAAAAACCCTAAATATACACATACCCCTACACAGCCCCCCTCCACTCCCCAATAAAAATGAAAGCGTCTGGTACGCCACTGTTTCCAAAACGGAGCCTCCAGCTGTTGCAAAACAACAACTCCCAGTATTGTCGGACAGCCACTGACTGTCCAGGCATGCTGGGAGTTTTGCAACAGCTGGAGGCACCCTGTTTGGGAATCACTGGCGTAGAATTCCCCTATGTCCACCCCTATGCAAGTCCCTAATTTAGGCCTCAAATGCGCATGGCGCTCTCACTTTGGAGCCCTGTCGTATTTCAAAGCAACAGTTAAGGGTCACATATGGGGTATCGCCGTAGTCGGGAGAAATTGTGTTACAAATTTTGGGGGGTATTTTCTGCTTTTACCCTTTTTAAAAATGTAAAATTTTTGGGAAAACAAGCATTTTAGGTAAAATTTTTTTTTTTTTTTTTTTACATATGCAAAAGTCGTGAAACACCTGTGGGGTATTAAGGTTCACTTAACCCCTTGTTACGTTCCCCGAGGGGTCTAGTTTCCAAAATGGTATGCCATGTGTTTTTTTTTTTGCTGTCCTGGGGCTTCCATAGGGGCTTCCTAAATGCAGCATGCCCCCAGAGCAAAATTTGCTTTCAAAAAGCCAAATGTGACTCCTTCTCTTTCGAGACCTGTAGTGCGCCAGCAGAGCACTTTTCACCCCAATATGGGGTGTTTTCTGAATAGGGAGAAATTGGGCTTCACATTTTTAGGGGTATTTTCTGCTATTACCCTTTTTAAAAATTTAAAATTTTTGGGAAAACAAGCATTTTAGGTAAAAATTATTATTATTTTTTTACATTTGCAAAAGTCGTGAAACACCTGTGGGATATAAAGGCTCACTTTATCCCATGTTACATTCCCCGAGGGGTCTATTTCCAAAATGGTATGCCATGTGTTTTTTTTTTTTGCTGTTCTGGCACCATAGGGGCTTCCTAAATGCAACATGCCCCCCAAAAACCATTTCAGAAAAACGTACTCTCCAAAATCCCCTTGTCGCTCCCTCCATTCTGAGCCCTCTACTGCGCCCGCCGAACACTTTACATAGACATATGAGGTATGTGCTTACTCGAGAGAAATTGGGCTACAAATACAAGTAAAAATGTTGTCCTTTTACCCCTTGTAAAAATTCAAAAATTGGGTCTACAAGAACATGTGAGTGTAAAAAATGAAGATTGTGAATTTTCTCCTTCACTTTGCTGCTATTCGTGTGAAACACCTAAAGGGTTAAAATGCTGACTGAATGTCATTTTGAATACTTTGGGGGGTGTAGTTTTAATAATGGGGTCATTTATGGAGTATTTCTAATATGAAGACCCTTCAAATCCACTTCAAACCTGAACTGGTCCCTGAAAAATACCGAGTTTGAAAATTTTGTGAAAAATCGGAAAATTGCTGCTGACCGTTGAAGTCCTCTGGTGTCTTCCAAAAGTAAAAACACGTCAATTTTATGATGCAAACATAAAGAAGACATGTTGTATATGTGAACCAAAAAAAATGTATTCGTAATATCCATTTTCCTTACAAGCAGAAAGCTTCAAAGTTAGAAAAATGCAAAATTTTCTAATTTTTCATCAAATTTACGGATTTTTCACCAAGAAAGGATGCAAGTATCGACAAAAATTTACCACTATGTTAAAGTAGAATATGTCACGAAAAAACAATCTTGGAATCAGAATGATAACTAAAAGCATTCCAGAGTTATTAATGTTTAAAGTGACAGTGGTCAGATGTGCAAAAAACGCTCCGGTCCTTAAGGCCAAAATGGGCTCCGTCCTGAAGGGGTTAAGGGGTTAAAAATATCCGTCATTATGAAAAATGTTTGACATGTCCTAGAGACATGTCAAAAGTTTTAATTGGCAGGGGAATGAGTGTTCAGACCTTCACCGATTCTGCGAATGAGTCAGGAGAAGTCTGTGCGGCCCTTTGCTGCCGGTGTCATGTGATCGAGACCCTTTCATAGACTTACATGGCGAATTTGTCTTGATCACGTGACACAGTGCTGGGAGAGAATGTTCAAAGTTCGGAATTCTCCAGACTTGTTCTCTTGATCATCAGAGGCAACGTGTCTGGTGAGTATCCTATATATCAGCATCGTACCTGGTGAGTTCCCTATACATCTTAACTTGAATAAAACTTTTGACATATTGCTAGTACATGCAAAAAGTTTTTCCTAATGACAGTAGCCATATTTTCAGGTCTTATTCTTATTCTTTTTTTTTTTTTAACAGAATGGACTAAACAGAAGAAACATCTGAAAAGGAATCCTACAGGATGAACTCTGCATGAGCATTTTTATATTTAAGGAAGGGAAAAAGTTTTACTTATATTCTCAATGCATAAAGGATATTGCAGCATTACTTTCTAAACAGAATCTGCAGAAGGGTAAGAAAAACACATCTAAAGACAGAAACTTCAGCTTAGTTGGTGTCTTAACAGTTATTTACTGCCTTTTAATATGATGCATTGAAAACCTAGCACAGCGCAGGTCACTAAGGTCAATGTTTTTCCTTTAAAATGGAACTCTCAGGAGGTCATAAATGATATAATGGAAAGAATGATAATAATGTGGGCCTAAAATAATAAGGTGAACCATGACTTTCTCCTATAATTAATGACAGCTGTAAGTTACTTCACAAAATATCATTATTTCTCAAATAAAATAGCCTTATCTGAGCGATAAATTCTTCGTTGGGCTTCTCTAGTAAAGAGAAAATACAAGTGAATCTATAATTTAAGCCCTTCAGACTGGTAAATCTTACCATATATAAGCTTTTTCTTGCGCAAATTAAAGGATAGAACAGTAAGGTACACGATGATTTACTATGGTTAGACCTGGAGGTTAACATTTTATTTCAAGATCCAATGTGATATAAGGTAATTATCATGACCACTGTACATAACCACAACAGTTATATATCTATTGACTTTTCAGGATGAAGATACAGTGAATAAATCTGTCAATAAATCTGTCATTACAGATGAGGAAAGCCTAAAGCATCAGTGTTTTACATGTCTCACACACTGACAAGCACAACTGTCCTTCTCCATATGTAAGAGTATTTGTTGGTGTCAAGGGATTGCCATTGCTTGCTGTTTGTAAATATTTGATTTTACTGTAAGTGGTGTCAGGGGGCGCACCACCAGCCAGGCCTTGCATTCAAATCACAGCTCCGGTAACAATAATTAGAACAGAGGTTTTGTGTACATCTCCTATAATGGCTCTTTATTTTGTGTACTTTAAAATAATCTGTTCAAAGGGGTGATCCGGCAAAGGGGAAGACTGTCTGCACATCATCCTCATACCTAAATTGAGCTTACTTACTAATACACTTGTTTTTTGTCTTGAGCAAATTCCCTGTTTGATAAGACTTAAAGCAAAGAAATCTCGGCATTCGCACGTTTGTCTTTAGATAGGACAGGCTTAATGCCTGTATAAATAGACACACATGACTGGTAGAATTCAGAGCTTAGTAAAATAGCAAGTCCAGCCGCACAGACAAGTTGAAATAGTGTAGCAGTAATTGTATTTTGCTTTTTTTGTGTTCTCTGGATGATTGTCTTATTATTTGTCTTTTAATCCACATATGGCCCTACAGTACAGCATATCAGAAGGTATTAGTAATATTAATTTTATAATTTAACTAATATTAGAAATAATGGTATAAAAATATTACATTTTTTTTTTTTAAATAAAGCCAAGAACAAGGATAAAGCTGTTTAAAACTATTGGTACAAAATTCTCCCCAAATTCTTCTCAAACCACGACTTGCACTATATCAAATATAAACTAACTATGAAGATTAGGTGATCATTCCTGAGTCACACATAGGCATTAGTCTATAGATCTATGTATTCCCATAAAATACTAGGCTGCTTAACATCATTACCACCATAGAAAACGAATGAAATCAATATTAAAGGGTCACTCTGCTACCCATGGTTACTCCACTACCCACGAGGGGGCAGGCGTGAACACGGAAGCCCGCACACAGCATTTGGAACTCAATGTTCTGGAGCTGGGGAGCAGAGTGACCCTTTAACTCCTTTACTATAGTGCAATAAAAAAATAAGTATTAAAGATTAGAGATGTCGCAAATTGTTCGCCGGCGAACAGTTCCCGGCGAATTTAGCATGTTTGCGTTCGCATCGCCGGGTGAACATATATGAAGTTCGATCCGCCCCCAATACTTTAACATTGCAGTAAACTTTGACCCTGTCAGAGTCAGCAGACACATTACAGCCAATCAGCAGCAGTCCCTCCCTTCTAGACCCTCCTACTTCTTGCACGGATGCCATTTTAGCCTCATTTAGCATGCTGCAGGCTTAGGGAGTGGAGGGTTAGAGAAGCTGCTCCTGCTGTATAGGGAAAGCGATAGCTAGGTTGCTGCTAGGTGGTGTATTCAGGGTCCAGTTTACTCCTAAAGCACTAGTGTAACATCTGCTTTAAGGACAGCACCCAAAAAAGCAATTTTTAGGACTGAAAGATATCAGTCCTGGTTGGGAGGGAACCACTGGTTAAAAGGGGTACTCCAGAATCAAACTTAAGTTCCTTCAAGCAACTATCTACTACAGTATTCAAAGGGCTGAAATATATCAGTCCATGAGTCTTGCAACAGCTGGAGGCACCCTGGTTGGGAGGGAACCGCTGGTTAAAAGGGGTACTTCAGAATCAAACTTAAGTTCCTTCAAGCATCTAACTACTACAGTATTCAAAGGGCTGAAAGATATCAGTCCGTGTGTTTTGCAACAGCTGTAGGCACCCTGGTTGGGGACCACTGCTTAAAAGGGGAACTCCCCTGGCAAGCTTTTTTTCTTTAAAGCAACTAACTACTACAGTATTCAAAGGGCTGAAATATATCAGTCTGTGTGTTTTGCCACAGCTGGAGGCACCCTGGTTGGGGACCACTGCATAAAAGGGGAACTCCGCTGGCAAGCTTTTTTCTTTAAAGCAACTAACTACTACAGTATTCAAAGGGCTGAAATATATCAGTCCGTGTGTTTTGCAACAGCTGGAGGCGCCCTGGTTGGGGACCACTGTATAAAAGGGGAACTCCGCTGGCAAGCTTTTTTTCTTTAAAGCAATTAACTACTACAGTATTCAAAGGGCTGAAATATATCAGTCCGTGTTTTGCAACAGCTGGAGGCACCCTGGTTGGGGACCACTGTATAAAAGGGGAACTCCGCTGGCAAGCTTTTTTTCTTTAAAGCAATTAACTACTACAGTATTCAAAGGGCTGAAATATATCAGTCCGTGTGTTTTGCAACAGCTGGAGGCACCCTGGTTGGGGACCACTACATAAAAGGGGAACTCCGCTGGCAAGTTTTTTTGCTCACTGTCACACTAGTGCAAATCACATTAGGTGTGACAGTTGTGCAAATAAAAAAAAAAAACTTTTTTGGCTGTTAAATAAAATCAGTCGTCACTGTTAGTTCACGTCAAGGTTGCCATTTTTCCTGCCTGCAGGGCAAATTGTGTCACCCTAGTGCAAATCACATTAGGTGTGACAGTTGTACAAATTTAAAAAAAAACAAAAAAAACCTTTTTTGGCTGTTAAATAAAATCAGTCATCACTGTTAGTTCACGTCACAGTTGCCATTTTTCTTGCCTGCAGGGCAAATTGTGTCACCCTAGTGCAAATCACATTAGGTGTGACAGTTGGTCAAATAAAAAAAAAAAACCTTTTTTGGCTGTTAAATAAAATCAGTCGTCACTGTTAGTTCACGTCACAGTTACCATTTTTCCTGCCTGCAGGGCAAATTGTGTCACCCTAGTGCAAATCACATTAGGTGTGACAGTTGTGCAAATAAAAAAAAAAACCTTTTTTGGCTGTTAAATAAAATCAGTCGTCACTGTTAGTTCATGTCACAGTTGCCATTTTTCCTGCCTGCAGGGCAAATTGTGTCACCATAGTGCAAATCACATTAGGTGTGACAATTGTGCAAATTAAAAAAAAAATACCTTTTTTGGCTGTTAAATAAAATCAGTCGTCACTGTTAGTTCACGTCACAGTTGCCATTTTTCCTGCCTGCAGGGCAAATTGTGTCACCCTAGTGCAAATTACATTAGGTGTGACAGTTGTGCAAATTAAAAAAAAAAAAAAACTTTTTGGGCTGTTAAAGAAAATTAGTCATCACTGTTAGTTCACGTCACAGTTGCCATTTTTCTTGCCTGCAGGGCAAATTGTGTTACCCTAGTGCAAATCACATTAGGTGTGACACTTGTGCTAATTTAACAAAAAAAAATGACAGGCAGAGGAAGGCCACCAAGTAGGGGCCTTCGTGGTGCTGGGATTCCCTTTGGCCGTAGAAGGGCCAGTGTTCAGAGGCGCACCGTCCTTCTCCTCCTCTAGCTTAGCTTCGGGCACCTCTCATGCTACCACTTGCCCGCCTGCCACCACCACCAACACTAGCACCACAGCAGCTTTACTTGATCCGTCAGAGGAGTTATTTACACATCAGTTTGAAGACATCAGTGATGCTCAACCATTATTGCAAGAGGATGTAGTTAACAGCAATATGTCTCAGTCAGGCAGCATTACACACATGGACGTACGGTGTGATGATGATGTTGTACCCGCTGCTGCTTCCTTTCTTGAGGTGTCAGATAGCGGTGCAGGTGTTGATGATGACGATGTGTCCGTGGATGCCACGTGGGTGCCCGCTAGAAGAGAAGAAGAGGGGGAAAGTTCAGATGGGGAGACAGAGAGGAGGAGGAGACAAGTTGGAAGCAGGGGGAGGTCTTCACAAGGAGCAAGTGGCACAGTCAGACAGCATGCATCGGCACCCGGGGTCAGCCAGACGGGACGCCAATCAACGCATGCTGTTGCCACCACCAGAATGCCGTAATCGCAGAGTTCAGCAGTGTGGCATTTTTTTTGTGTCTGCCTCTGACAACAGTGAGGCCATTTGTAACTTGTGCCAGAAGAAACTGAGTCGTGGGAAATCCAACACCCACCTAGGCACAACTGCTTTGCGAAGGCATATGATGTCACATCACAAACGCCTATGGGATCAACACGTCAGTACAAGCAGCACACAAAGTCAAAGCCGCCATCCTCCTCCTGGTCCAGCATCTTCAGCCAGGTCAACCACTGCTGCCCTCCTTGCCCCCTCTCAACCATCCGCCTCTCCGTCTCTCGCCTTGAGCAGTTCCTGCTCATCTGCCCACAGTCAGGTGTCTGTCAAGGAGATGTTTGAGCGCAAGAAGACAATGTCTCAAAGTCACCCCCTAACTCGGCATCTGACAGCCTGCTTGTCGGAACTGCTAGCCCGCCAGCTTTTACCATACAAGCTGGTGGAGTTTGAGGCCTTTAAAAAATTTGTAGCCATTGGGACACCGCAGTGGAAGGTACCCGGACAAAAATTTTTTGCACAAAAGGCCATCCCCAACCTTTACTCCACTGTGCAAAAGGAAATTATGGCATGTCTGGCACACAGTGTAGGGGCAAGGGTCCATCTGACCACTGATACCTGGTCTGCAAAGCATGGTCAGGGCAGGTATATCACCTACGCTGCTCCTTGGGTAAACCTGGTGACGGCTGCCAAGAATAGAATGCGTGGCTCTGCAGCGGAGTTGGTGACACCACCACGACTTGCAGCAGGCCTGCTGCCACCTCCTCTACTCCTCCTACTCCATCCTCTTCCATAACATCCTCGGCCGAGTCCTCTTCCACTGCTGCGTCTTGCTCCACATCACCGGCACCCACCCAGCTCCCCAGGTGCTATTCCACATCCCTGATACAGCGCTTGATTTGCGACAGCCCGACACGTTGGCATTCAACACTCCTAATGTTCGACCGCCTGCTCCAACAAGAAAAAGCCATCAACAAATATTTGTATGACCGGGGTGCTAGGACATCATTTGCGGAGCTGAGAATTTTTTTGCCACGTTACTGGAGGCTCATGCGCATTGCCTGTAGGCTCATGCGTCCTTTTGAGGAGGTGACAAACCTGGTCAGTCGCACCAAAGGCACCATCAGTGACATCATACCGTTTGTTTTCTTCCTGGAGCGTGCCCTGCGAAGAGTGCTGGATCAGGCAGTAGATGAGCGTGAAGAGGAAGAGTTGTGGACACCATCACCACCAGAAACAGCTTTATCAGCATCACTTGCTAGACCTGCAGCAACGCTGGAAGAAGATTGTGAGGAAGAGGAGTCAGAGGAGGAATGTGGCTTTAAAGAGGAGGAGGAAGACCAACCACAGCAGGCATCTCCGGGGGCTCCTTGTTACCTATCTGGTTCCCGTGGTGTTGTACGTGGCTGGGGGAAAGAAGATTATACCTTCCCTGACATCACTGAGGACGAGGAACCGAACATGAGTAGCTCGGCATCCGTCCTTGTGCAAATGGGGTCTTTCATGCTGTCGTGCCTGTTGAAGGACCCTTGTATAAAAAGGATGACGGAGAACGACCTGTACTGGGTGTCCACGCTACTAGACCCCCGGTATAAACATAAAGTGCCTGACATGTTACCGCATTACAGCAAGGCGGAAAGGATTCAGCAGGTCCAAAATAAATTAAGAAGTATGCTGTACACAGCGTATAAGGGTCATGTCACAGCACAACAGGGATCTAACAGGGGAAGAGGTGAAAGTAATCCTCCTCCTCCTCCCACGAACACGCCAGCAAGGACAGGAAGCCGTACAGACATGCTGTTGATGGGGAGCTTTTTAAGTCCTACGCATCGCCACAGCCCTTCAGGGTCCACCAACAGAGAACGACTTGACCGACAGGTAGCAGACTACCTGGCCTTAACCGCAGATATCGACACTCTGAGGATCCATGAACCCCTTGACTACTAGGTGTGCCGGCTTGACCTGTGGCCTGAGCTATCCCAATTTGCGCTCAAACTTCTGGCCTGTTCCGCTTCAAGTGTCCTGTCAGAAAGGACCTTCAGTGCAGCAGGAGGTATTGTCACTGAGAAGAGGAGTCGCCTTGGTCAAAAAAATCTGGATTACCTCACCTTTCTTAAGATGAATGAGGGATGGATCCCAAAGGGACTGACACTGGGCGATACATTTGACTGAACAAGGCCTGATCAGATGAGCTGCCTTGGCCTAAAAATGGTCCACACGCTGCTGTATTTGAACTCTGAATGCCGGATGACTTGCGTGACTTATCCGCCACCAACTAGGGTTCAAGCTACAATGTTTTAGGGCACTTTCTGCCTGGCAAAACAAACAGAAATTTTTCAGGCCGCTGCCACAGCAGCGGCTGCGACAATACCAAATTTTCTAGCCAGGTGTACATGCCTAATTTTTCTGGCCTCTGCTGCTGCACTTGTTATGGCGCTGCAATTTTTATGGCTGCTGCTACAGCTGCAACAATACCCAATTTTCCTGCCAGGTGTACATCCCTAATTTTTCTGGCCTCTGCTGCTGCACTTGTTATGGTGCTGCAATTTTTATGGCTGCTGCTACAGCTGCAACAATACCCAATTTTCCTGCCAGGTGTACATGCCTAATTTTTCTGGCCTCTGCTGCTGCTCTTGTTATGGTGCTGCAATTTTTATGGCCGCTGCTACAGCTGCGACAATACCAAATTGTCCAGCCAGGTGTACATGCCTAATTTTTCTAGCCTCTGCTGCTGCACTTGTTATGGTGCTGCAATTTTTCTGGCTGCTGCTACAGCTGCGACAATACCCAATTTTTCATCCATGTGTACATGCCTAATTTTTCAAGCAAACTTATAATCATTGATGTAAAGTAAGTAGGACTAGACATGTAGAAAAGAAGAGAAAAATAAGAAAGGAAAAGAAGAGTAAGTAGAGAAGGGGAAATATAAAGAAAAGAAGTCCGCTGTGTTTTTATATGCCAGTTCGCTGCACAACACTCAATAAATCCAGAGGATCTGAGGCTGCCTTTGTGCCAGGTGCAGAAATCAAAGCCTGCTTGGAGTTGGCTTAGATTTCTGTGCCACTTTACAATTGTGTACAGATGTAAATTGTGATAAATGTGATAAGAGACACCCCTTCATATGAAGCCATGCCCCTTCCTGCCTTCTTTGTGCAAGTTTGGCAGTTTGCACCACACATATTGATAAAGTTCTCCTATTGTGTACATTAACTCCTTAATGACGAAGGACGTATATTTACGTCCTGCGGCGGCTCACGCGATATGGTCCTGGTGACCATCAATGGCTGGGACCCGTGGCTAATACAGGACATCACCAATCGCGGTGATGCCCTGTATTAACCCTTCAGACGCAGCGATCAAAGTTGACCGCCGCATCTGAAGTGAAACTGAAAGTATACCGGCAGCTCAGTCTGGCTGTTTGGGATCGCTGCGATTTCATCCTGGTGTCCCGAACAGATTACAGGACACCGGGAAGATCCCTACCTGCCTCCTCATATGTGGTATCGCCGCATGTGTAAATGTCTGATCTATAGAAATATATCATTAATTAAACCACACGGTCAATGGCGTACACGTAAAAAAAAATCTAAAGTCCAAAATAGCGTATTTTTGATCACTTTTTATACCATTAAAAACTGAATAAAAAGCGATCAAAAAGTCAGATCAAAACAAAAATTGTACCGACAAAAACTTCAGATCACGGCGCAAACAATGAGCCCTCAAACTGCCCCATATGCGGAAAAATAAAAAAGTTATAAGGGTCAGAAGAGGACATTTTCAAACATATAAATTTTCCGGCATTTAGTTTTGATCAAATGATAAAAAAACAAAAAAAAAAAATCATTGTGCAACAAAATTGAAGAAAAAACACAATTTTGTAAGTTTGGGAGGCTTCCATTTCTACGCAGTACATTTTTCGGTAAAAATGACACCTTCTCTTTATTTTGTAGTTCCATACGATTAAAATGATACCCAACTTATATAGGTTTGATTTTGTCTTACTTCTGGAAAATCCTAACTACATGCACGAAAATGAATATGTTTAAAATTGTCATCTTCTGACCCCTATAACTTTTTTTATTTTTACGTTTACAGGGTGGTATGAGGGCTCATTTTTTGCGCATTGATCTGAAGTTTTTAGCGGTACCATTTTTTATGATCAGACTTTTTGATCGCATTTTTTTTATTTTTTCATGATCTAAAATGTAACCAGAAATACGTTATTTTGGATGTTATTTGGACATTTACACACGCGGCGATACCACATATGTTTATTTTTATTATGGTTACATATTTTTATATGGAATTTGGGAAAAGTAGGGTGATTTAAACTTTTAATAAGGAAGGGGTTATGTGTATGTTTTGAAACTTTTTTTACTTTTTTTTTTTACACTTTTAGTCCCCTTAGGGGACTTTTAGGAGGAATCATTAGATTCCTCATACAGTTCAATGTTGTTTCATGCAACCACATTGATCTGTGTGCTCAGCGCTTGATTGATCCTGGTCCTGCCAGGCTTTATCATTCAGGGCGCAGGAGTCACCCCAGCAGGAGGGGTAAGCCCTCCGGCTACCTCCACAGTGGATCGTGGGGGGGGGGGCGATCCACCCCACTGGACCACCAGGGAGCATTTAAATGTCCCTTTAGACGCCGCTGTCAACTGTTGGCTATTAACACCGGCCCCCAGCTATATGAATCAGCTTGGGGTCGTGCGGTATGACCACCCTTACACACCAGATTTAACCACTAAATCAAAATCAACAAAAAATATGCAGCATGAACTGTGAATCTATTGTAGAAATTCAGCAACATTTAGAAATAACCCTTTAGAGATCAATGACAACCAAGAAGATTAGGCATTCCGCTGACCTTTGATCTGGTAATCTTTTTAGAAGTTGGCTCAGGAGAGAAGAGGAAGACTGATAAGAAGCCTGTCAGACTTCTTTACATGACATCCGAACCTGCAGAACACTATTTTTTTTTTAATAAAGACCTATGGAAAATAAAGTTAACTACAAACCTGTCTATAACTTTTGACACAAAAAGATATTTACATACCTAAAGCCAGAATAGATGAAAACAAGGTTTTTGTGATTTCTCTCAAATCAATGGTGGTGTGAAATATATGCTTACTATATCCTACCACAAACATCATTTATCGTGCCTAGTTGAGTTGTGTAAATGCACAGTGAAAAGGACACATTCATTCATGATTATAAGATTTGGTACTGGGATATCCAAATACTAATGTTTCAGGGAATAAAAGGCCACAGTGGACCCAATTCATGATTTATACATTTTTTAAGCATTATATCAACTTCGTCTATGAACCCTAAGATAGGAAAAGAGACTTGATGACAGACAAATTGAACATAGGTATTTTCATTATCCCACCTCACAGCTTTCAATGATGCTGAATCTATGTTTGTAATGTTGGGAAACTGAAATCAATAAATATTTTGTAGACAGGAAAACAGAAAAAAATTATTAATAATCATAGCCTTTTATCTATATTGATTCCAAATGGGACAAGGATCATCAGGCTCACATATTGACATTTTGTCTGTGATAAAACGTGCCTTGTTGAGTTGTGTAAATGCACAGTGAAAAGGTCACATCAATTCATTATTATTAGATTATGCACTGGTTTATCCAAAGACTAATGTTTTTAAGTGATGCTTTCTCTTTAAAAATACAAATATGCTACCAATATACAGCAATCTACAGTTGAAGCAGAGTGAACAGTCAGACTTGGTGGGTTACCACATCTAGTTAACACTTTACTACTCTCACTGTTAAAGCTTACCTGTCATTTTAGGTGGCTATCCAGAATAAGCTGCCCTGTGTGTTTACATGAGAATCTGCACTATCTTTGTCCATTATATAACTTGTATAAGGTATTTTGTAGCAAATTTTTGCTCTGCATGCTTATTTACTGTTATGGTGGGTGGTGCTCCCTCCTCCCCCATTCATAAACTTGTAGTGTTTGTCTTGCAGACACAGGAACAAGCTAGATTTTTAAGGGAAATTATTTGAATAGCAGGAGGGAGAGAGGGAAAATGTCCCATAACAGGAACAAGAAGCATTTTTACTAATAAAATATATTTCAAAGATTTTTATATTCACTTGTATTATTGATCTATGCAAAGTTTGTTCAAATGACATATTTGCATATTTAACTCTCCTATAGGTGTACTTTTTATGCAAGTCTATGCAAATACAGATGAAGCAGATAACAATAAGACTTAGGGCGTTAACACATCTAGTTAACTTTTTAAGACTCTGACTGTTTTCTCTATATCTGTTTACTGCTATATCTGTATTAATAAGAAATAATAAGAAGAAATGTTGAATAGATAAAGAAGTTTCCTGCTCTCATCAATATGGGAAACAGGTAGAGGGTGTTTAAGCTGAATTTTACAAGGCCATGCCTAAAGTGCTAGAAAGACCTTTATGCCAGACAAATATAAAAATACAAATAAAACAATTTTGAGAACTGAATGTACATACATACAGCTGCATGGTATTAGTTAAAGATTATTAATTTTTCACAAATCTAACATGGCATTCATTTTAGTGGATTACATGACCAGATTAAGGGATGTATTCAATAATAGATCCCAACAAATTCTGAAGAAACCTAATGCCTTAACATATTTCCGTAAAGGTTTGAGTTTTTTTTTTAAGAATAGTGGTCCAGATTATATTTTTTCCATCAATAACACCATAACACTGATGGAATATATACAAACACTGGCAGGGACTAAGCAACATCTGATCTCTTGCCTAAATTTAAATAAACAAAAACTAAACACAAACATTTATGTTCCAACTAAAAGAATTAACTAGAACAGAGCAATCCCTCGTGTGGTCACTTCTATTCAGGAGAGTCGTGGCTATAACCAAATCAAACTCACCTATTTGAGTTGTACAAATGTGGACACAACTCACAAAAGGCAGATTGTTAAAGGGTTTGTCCAATAACAGCACCATTCCTGTCCACTGGTTATGTCTGGTATTGCAGGTCCATTGAGGTGAATGGGATTGAGCTGCAGTACTACACAAAATCTGTGGTAGTGTTTTTGCAAAAAAAAAAGTGTGGAGTAGTACTGTTTTTGCACAAAAGAAGCAATGTTTTTCTAATTCTGGACAACCCCTTTAATTTCTTGGTCCAGCAGGGCTGCTGCGCCTCCCCTAATGCTGCATTGCATAATTAGAATTTTAAAAAAATCCACGCTCCTCCTTAGAATAAATGGACGCTGCCAGCAGCCAGCAAGACTAATGCAACCAACAAAATGAAATGTACTAACATGCAATACCATTATTCTTATATGTCACGCTTCCGGACCGGTCAGGCACCTTCATCAGGTACAAATTATACTTGTAGAAACTAAAACTTGTCCCACAGAAAACAAGAATCCATATCGCTGCCCTGATACAAAAATAAAGTTACCGTATATACTCGAGTATAAGCCGACCCGAGTATAAGCCGAGACCCCTAATTTCAACCCAAAATCCCAGGAAAAGTTATTGACTCGAGTATAAGCCTAGGGTGGGAAATACCTCATCCCCCCCTGTCATCATCCAGACCCGTCATTAACATCCTCATCATCATCCCCTTGTCATCATCCCACACATCCCCCCTTCATCATCCCCTTATCATCCCACACATCCCCCCTTCATCATCCCCTTGTCATCATCCCACACATCCCCCCTTCATCATCCCCTTGTCATCATCCCACACATCCCCCCTTCATCATCCCCTTATCATCCCACACATCCCCCCTTCATCATCCCCTTATCATCCCGCACATCCCCCCTTCATCATCCCCTTATCATCCCACACATCCCCCCTTCATCATCCCCTTGTAATCATCCCACACACCCCCTTCATCATCCCCACCCCCCTTCATCATCCTCTTCTCATCATTCGCCCTCAGTGGTCTTCAACCTGCGGACCTCCAGAGGTTTCAAAACTACAACTCCCAGCAAGCCCGGGCAGCCATCGGCTGTCCGGGCTTGCTGGGAATTGTAGTTTTGAAACCTCCGGAGGTCCGCAGGTTGAAGACCACTGCGGCCTTCAACATCATCCAGCCCCCTCTCACCCCCTTTAGTTCTGAGTACTCACCTCCGCTCGGCGCTGGTCTGGTCCTGCAGGGCTGTCCGGAGAGGAGGTGGTCCGGTGAGGAGGTGGTCCGGGCTGCTATCTTCACCGGGGGCGCCTCTTCTCCGAGCTTCCGGCCCGGAATAGAGGCGTTGCCTTGACAATGACGCAGGAGTACGTTGGCAATGAACGCACCTCTGCGTCGTTGTCACGGCAACGTGACTATTCTGAGGCCGGGCCCGAAGCGCTTAGAAGAGGCCTCCCCGGTGAAGATAGCAGCCCGGAACCACTATCCCACCGGACCACCTCCTCACCGGACAGTCCTGCAGGACCGGACCAGCGCCGAGCGGAGGTGAGTATTCAGAACTAAAGGGGGTGAGAGGGGGCTGGATGATGTTGAAGGCCGCAGTGGTCTTCAACCTGCGGACCTCCGGAGGTTTCAAAACTACAACTCCCAGCAAGCCCGGACAGCCGATGGCTGCCCGGGCTTGCTGGGAGATGTAGTTTTGAAACCTCTGGAAGTCCGCAGGTTGAAGACCACTGCGGGTGGGGGGAGTTCACTCGAGTATAAGCCGAGGGGGGTGTTTTCAGCACGAAAAATCGTGCTGAAAAACTCGGCTTATACTCGAGTATATACGGTATTTGTTCTGGAATGACAAGATGAAAAATTGAAAAATACTGTGTAGTCCTAAGGACCAAATCAAGTTCATGAAATGTTATTGTTTCAACAGTAATGGCTTTTCATTTTACTATTTTCTCTGCATTTCTTCTTCATCAGTTCCTACAAGACCAGGACAGATTTATGTACTGATAGTAAGCAGTAAAGATTTATATTCATATATTTCAAATCCCTCAAAAAAAAAAAAAAAAACAAGAGGAATTGGTACAAAAATTATACAGCAAAATTGTGCAGCTTTTCATTTTATAATGAATACATTTTGTCTGCTAATAACGTAATACTCATTAAAGTAGAATTATTGTTGATTTTGCATCTCATTAAGAAAACCATGACCAAACGGATGTAACTGCTGAATTGACATATTTATATACGGTGAAATTGAAACTACATTACATTAGTTATTCCCTTTCTTTAGGAATATGTGGACTACTAGACCTAGTTTTTTTTATAAATTTTGCACACCTTACACATGTAATATACTTATCGGGGGGGGGGGGGGCAACATGTTAGAACCTTTCAGCTTGCTCTTTCTGAGTGTTGCTGTGTAAGAGGGGGCGTGAAAGAGGAGTTTCAAAAACTGTGATTATCTGTTGTGCGGAGTGAATATGTGGAGTGGGTGCGACTGCCTATAGCCCACATTCATATTTTGGGTACGTTTTTCTCTTTTGCACATAGTGGGATAACTGTTAGAGTTTAAACACCCTTTTTCATTTTTTATTTTTTTTTTCTCTGTTCCACCTCTAGGGGGAGGAGGAGTAGATTGGGCACAGGTGTATAAATCTTAGCTTGGGACTCTTATTGAGAGCTTGCTCTTTCTGAGTGTTGCTGTGTAAGAGGGGGCGTGAAAGAGGAGTTTCAAAAACTGTGATTATCTGTTGTGCGGAGTGAATCTGTGGAGTGGGTGCGACTGCCTATAGCCCACATTCATATTTTGGGTAAGTTTTTCTCTTTTGCACATAGTGGGATAACTGTTAGAGTTTAAATACCCTTTTTCATTTTTTTTTTCTCTGTTCCACCTCTAGGGGGAGGAGGAGTAGATTGGGCACAGGTGTATAAATCTTAGCTTGGGACTCTTATTGAGAGCTTGCTCTTTCTGAGTGTTGCTGTGTAAGAGGGGGCGTGAAAGAGGAGTTTCAAAAACTGTGATTATCTGTTGTGCGGAGTGAATCTGTGGAGTGGGTGCGACTGCCTATAGCCCACATTCATATTTTGGGTAAGTTTTTCTCTTTTGCACATAGTGGGATAACTGTTAGAGTTTAAACACCCTTTTTCATTTTTTTTTTTTTTCTCTGTTCCACCTCTAGGGGGAGGAGGAGTAGATTGGGCACAGGTGTATAAATCTTAGCTTGGGACTCTTATTGAGAGCTTGCTCTTGTTGCTGTGTAAGAGGGGGCGTGAAAGAGGAGTTTCAAAAACTGGAGTTTGAAAGCAGGAGGTTGAGATCGCTTTGAGTTTTAATTTTTGAACCCACAAGGTCTACAAAAAAAATTAAGTGTAATTTTGACTGTCTGTTTTTTCCTATACATTTGTGAAATCCCCATAACTAGATGGCCTCCATGTTGGAAAATGCAGTCCAATGTACATCCTGTTCAATGTATGCAATCCTTGAACAACAGTTTGAGGGTGCATATTGTTGTGCGAGATGTGTGCTGGTTGTCCGTTTGGAAGCCCAGATCCTGCATCTAGAGGGGCGACTGGCAACAATGAGAAGCATTAACAACGTGGAGAGGAGTCTCGTGCTCACTGAGCAGGCACTCTCGGGAATAGAGGTGGGGGAGGACAGTGGGACGGAGTTGCAGGACAGTCAGGCAGTTAGCTGGGTTACAGTTAGAAAGAGGGGTAGGGGAAAAAGTGTCAGGGAGGCTAGTCCTGAACTGGCACACCCCAACAAGTTTGCCCGCTTGGCAGATGAGGGGGATGCCATTACAGAGCTAGCAGAACTGCAGCAGGATACCGCCTCTGACCGCCAGGGGGGTGTCTGCTCCAGTAAGGAGGGAGGGAGGAGTACAGGGCAGGCCAGACAGGTACTAGTGGTGGGGGACTCAATTATTAGGGGGACAGACAGGGCAATCTGTCACAAAGACCGGGATCGCCGAACAGTGTGTTGTCTGCCTGGCGCACGAGTTCGGCACATCGCGGTACGGGTTGACAGGTTGTTGGGCGGGGCTGGAGAGGACCCAGCAGTCATGGTACATATTGGCACCAATGACAAAGTAAGAGGTAGGTGGAGTGTCCTTAAAAATGATTTCAGGGACTTAGGCCGCAAGCTTAAGGCAAGGACCTCCAAGGTAGTCTTTTCTGAAATACTACCAGTACCACGAGCCGCACCAGAGAGGCAGCGGGAGATCAGGGAGGTAAACAAGTGGCTCAGAAGCTGGTGTAGGAAGGAAGGGTTTGGGTTCATGGAGAACTGGGCTGACTTCGCTGTCGGTTACCGGCTCTACCGTAGGGATGGGCTGCACCTCAATGGGGAGGGTGCAGCTTTGCTTGGGGAGAAGATGGCTAGAAGGGTGGAGGAGTGTTTAAACTAAGGACTTGGGGGGAGGGAACCTACAGCAAAGAGGGGGAAGATAGTGTAGATAGAGAGGTGGGAATTATAAATGTACCTGGGGGTGGAGCGGAGGGAGGGGTTAGAATAGTTAATAGGAATAAGCTTCATAGGAAAATAAAACTTACACCCTTGAATCCCATTAACCCCAATAACATAAAGGATGGAAATGTAAAGTGTATGTTCACAAATGCCAGAAGCCTAGCAAATAAAATGGGGGAGCTTGAGGCCTTGATACTGAAGGAACATATTGAAATAGTTGGGGTCACTGAGACATGGCTGGACTCCTCGCATGACTGGGCTGTCAATCTGCAGGGGTTTACATTGTTTCGCAAGGATAGAATGAACAGAAAAGGTGGTGGAGTCTGTCTGTATGTAAGAAGTAGTATGAAAGTCAGTGTGAACGATGCCATAGTGTGTGATGATTCTGAGGATGTGGAATCATTGTGGGTAGAATTACAAAAGGAGGGAAATACTGAAAAAATAGTATTTGGTGTAATCTACAGACCCCCTAATATCACTGAAGAGATAGAAGTTCGGCTTCATAAACAAATAGAGAGGGCCGCCCAGGCAGGTACAGTGGTAATAATGGGAGATTTTAACTATCCAGATATAGATTGGGGTCCGGGGTTGGCTAAAACTACAAAGGGGCGACAATTCCTAAATTTATTGCAGGATAATTTTATGGGCCAGTTTGTGGAGGACCCAACAAGAAGTGATGCCTTGTTGGATCTGATCATTTCCAACAACGCAGAGCTGGTTGGTAATGTAACTGTGCGGGAAAACCTTGGTAATAGCGACCACAATATAGTTACTTTTGACTTAAAATGTAGAAAACAAAGACAGGCGGGGAAGGCAAAAACATATAACTTTAAAAAGGCAAATTTCCCTGGACTGAGGGCTGCACTACAGGACATAGACTGGGGGGAGATGTTGTCAAATACTGATACAGAAGGTAAATGGGACATCTTTAAATCAACTCTAAATAACTATACAGCTAAATATATACCAAAGGGGAACAAATATAAACGATTAAAACTAAATCCTACATGGCTGACACATGATGTTAAAAGAGCAATAAACAACAAAAAAATAGCCTTCAAAAAATACAAATCTGATGGGTTAGCGATAACATTTAAACAGTACAAAGAGCTTAATAAAATCTGTAAAAATGTAATAAAAACAGCAAAAATTCAAAATGAGAGACAGGTGGCCAAAGAAAGCAAAACTAATCCTAAATATTTTTTTAGATATATAAATGCAAAAAAACCAAGGACAGAGCATGTAAGACCCCTTAATAATGATAATGGGGAGGTTTTCACAGGCGATCAAGAGAAGGCGGAGCTACTGAATGGGTTCTTTAGTTCTGTATACACTATGGAAGAAGGAGTTGACATTGGCCAGGTCAGTGCTGGTAACACATCATGTAATGTACTGAACTGGCTTAATGTAGAGATGGTACAAGGTAAGTTAAGTGATATAAATGTAAGCAAATCCCCAGGACCGGATGGACTACACCCAAGAGTTCTTAGAGAGGTAAGTTCAGTAATATCTGTACCCCTGTTCATGATATTTAGAGATTCTCTGGTGTCTGGTATTGTGCCAAGGGACTGGCGCAAGGCGAATGTGGTGCCAATCTTCAAAAAGGGCTCTAGGTCTTCCCCAGGAAACTATAGACCGGTAAGTTTAACGTGCATTGTGGGTAAATTGTTTGAAGGACTTATAAGGGATTACATACAGGAATACATAGGGGATAATTGTATTATAAGTGATAGCCAGCATGGGTTTACTAAGGATAGAAGTTGTCAAACCAATCTAATTTGCTTTTATGAAGAGGTGAGTAGAAGCCTTGACAGAGGAATGGCTGTGGATATAGTGTTTCTGGATTTTGCTAAAGCGTTTGATACTGTCCCTCATAGACGTCTGACAGGTAAGTTAAGGTCTTTGGGTTTGGAAATTTTAGTTTGTAACTGGATTGAACACTGGCTCATGGATCGTACCCAGAGAGTGGTGGTCAATGATTCGTACTCTGATTGGTCCCCGGTTATTAGTGGTGTACCACATGGTTCAGTACTGGGACCGCTGTTGTTTAATTTATTTATCAATGATATAGAGGATGGTATTAACAGCTCTGTTTCTATCTTTGCAGATGACACCAAGCTTTGTAGCACGGTACAGTCTATAGAGGATGTGTCTAAGTTACAAGATGACTTGGATAGACTAAGTGTCTGGGCATCCACTTGGCAAATGAGGTTCAATGTGGATAAATGTAAAGTTATGCATCTGGGTACTAATAACCTGCATGCGTCATATGTCTTAGGGGGGATTAAACTGGCAGAGTCACTGGTAGAGAAGGATCTGGGTGTACTTGTAGATCACAGACTACAGAATAGCATGCAATGTCAGGCTGCTGCTTCCAAAGCCGGCAGGATATTGTCATGTATCAAAAGAGGCATGGACTCAAGGGACAGGGACATAATACTCCCCCTTTATAAATCATTGGTACGGCCTTACCTGGAATATGCTGTTCAGTTTTGGGCACCTGTCCATAAAAGGGACACTGCGGAGTTGGAAAGGGTGCAGACATGCGCGACTAAACTAATATGGGGCATGGAACATCTTAGCTATGAGGAGCGATTAAAGGAGTTACAATTGTTTAGTCTTGAGAAGAGACGTTTAAGGGGGGATATGATAAACGTATATAAGTATATTAATGGCCCATACAAAAAATATGGAGAAAAACTGTTCCAGGTTAAACCCCCCCAAATGACGAGGGGGCACTCCCTCCGTCTGGAGAAGAAAAAGTTTAGTCTCAAGGGGCGACACGCCTTCTTTACCGTGAGGACTGTGAATTTATGGAACGGTCTACCTCAGGAACTGGTCACAGCAGGAACAATTAACAGCTTTAAAACAGGATTAGATACATTCCTGGAACAAAATAAGATTAATGCTTATGAAGAAATATAAAATCTCATCCCTTCCCCAATATCGCGCCACACCCCTTACCCCTTAATTCCCTGGTTGAACTTGATGGACATATGTCTTTTTTCGACCGTACTAACTATGTAACTATGTAACTATGTAACCTTACATCGTCCCTGGAGATGAGATTGAGTTGGGCTGATGTTTATGGTGTTCACCAATGCATTGCAAACACATTTACAGAAGTAGCAATATAATCAGTGACAACAATATTCTCTTTTCTGCTTTACTGCTTTTACTTTAATGTTTTTTTTTCCTACCAAATCTCTCAAATATCCTTTACGATTTTAAAGGCCATCAATTTATATAATTGACAGGGTCCATAAAAGCATACATACAAAACAATTTAAAAAATACTTTGCTTCCAAAGTGCTCCAAATTGTCTAAATGCAGGGTTTTGTTTTTTTTAGGCATTTTCGAACCAAATAATTTCTTCATAGTAAGAATGGATTAGTAAAAGAAAATTTTGACTGACATTATGTTGTCGACAGTAAAATGTTCCTCTTGTGGCTTTTGATGGCTAACAATGAATGCTTTACATATTTGCATAAATTCCAACACTTTATATTGAAATTAGTTTATCTTAAAAGGGGGTGTCCGGGAATGGAAAAACAAAAATAATTTCTTTAAAAAAAACGCTCCCCGTCTGTCTCCAGGTTGAGTGTGGTTCTGTTCCATTGAAGTGAATGGAGCCAAATTGTAATACCACACACAACCTGGGGATATAGGTGGAACTGTTTTTGAAAGAAATTAGCTCTGTTTTTCTATTCCTGGGCAACCCCTTGAAGTACTGAATGCAAGCATCTTCATTGCTAACAACATCAAAGGCAAGATTACAGTTTGACTACAGTAAAATACAGTAAAAATACAGTAAAAAATGAATATTATTATACAGAAATAAATTATTAGGCAGAATGGTTTACAGAGATAAGCTAACTTTTTAAAAGGTCTGTCCACTCTGGCAAAATTGGCTCTGATCAAACTAGAACAGTCCAAACGTACTTCACAATTAACTTAAAACATGTATAACACTGTCTTAGAGCCCTGGAACCCATCTATAACACTGTTAGTGTATCTAAGTACTTTTGAGCTGCTTTTAAAGAGCAGTTAATTTTGAAGTTATGGCAACATAACTGCAAAAGGTGTGGCTATGGTTAAACTGATGGCACCCAATGGTATAACAGTGCACTAATGGATTTTTTATGCCTTTTAAAATAAAGAAAAAAATAAAAAAAAGGTCCAAAAATCATCCCTTTTTAGAGATGCCTGCCGGTATTTATATGCACGCAGAGGTGTCAGAAAAAGTAATGGCTTTTTACAAGCAGTTCAAAAATTATCCAATTTGGGAAGTAGAAACAGGACTGGTCTAGAAAAAGGAGCAAAAAACCTTCTATGCACAGATTTTTCACAATTAATGTAAAACAAAACTGTCACACTCAACTTCCAATTAAAACAGATTTTGCACTGACTGAACAGATGCAGCAACCCTTTGCAGTGCTGCTTTACTACTATTATGTGTGTATATATATATATATATATATATATATATATATATATATATATATATTCCTCATTGTTGTTTACTACTCACTGTCCCTCACAGAGATCTTCTCCAGCTATTTCTAAAAGTAATGCTAAAGCTATGTGCATAGGCTTTTTATAGTGGTTCTGACATCACTACCCCTATACTGCCTCCTGATCAGCTGGGAGACTTTAAAAGGGTACTCTGATAGAAAACATTTTTTTTCTAATCAACTGGTGCCAGAATGTTAAACAGATTTGTACATTACTTCTATACAAAAAAATCTTAATTCTTTCAGTACTTATCAGCTAATGTATGCTCCAGAGGAAGTTTGATGGTTCTTTTCAGTCTGACCACAGTGCTATCTGTTGACACCTCTGTCCACGTCAGGAACTGTCCAGAGCAGGAGTGGTTTGCTGTGGGGATTTGTTCCTGCTCTGGTTAGTTTCTGACATGGACAGAGGTGTCAGCAGAGAGCACTGTGGTCAGACAGAAAAAAACTATACAACTTCCTATGTAGTATACAGCAGCTGATAAGTACTGGGAGGATTAATATTTTAAATAGGAGTAATTTACAAATCTGTTTAACTTATTGCCTTCAGGGGATTTAATTTTTCTTCCACCGGAGTACCCCCTTAAGAAAAGAACTGAAAGTTATATGTGTCTACTTACCAAGTACATTTTCATGTGCGTATATAATACCATTTGCTGTGTAAAATGATTTATTGGCTATGTTGCACCACACATTTCCACACAGGACTTCCTTCTTTATACTACATTTACTGTATTTGAATTGGCTGTGGGTTCATTGTTAAGAAACATGGTAGCGGGAAATCCCAGCCTTACATACCATAGTGCTGTGAAGTAGAGGGATTTACCCCATAGGAAGGCCCTGAATATTGTGTAAGTGATCGCCTGACAATTTTATGGGCAATTCCTTATACAGTGAGCAGCGTTCCTAGTAAAACAGGTTGTTACTTTGCTGAACCAGGCTGAGCATGAGCCAAAGTCTTGTGGATGGGGAGAAGTAGTGGCCGAAGAAACAATGCAACAAGAAGTATCAATGGTACTATCTGCAAGAGAAGAGAGTGAGCTGCTGGAGATCCCTTGCTCTCTTCACATGTCTTGTTAAGCAAATACTTGTATTCTTAAAGAGACAGAGGGGATATGATAGAGACTTTTAAATACATAAAGGGAATCAACACGGTAAAGGAGGAGAGCATATTTAAAAGAAGTATAGCTACCACAAGATGACATAGTTTTTAATTAGAAGGGCAAAGGTTTATGCAGTAATATGAGGAAGTATTACTTTACTGAGAGAGTAGTGGATGCATGGAATAGCCTTCCTGCAGAAGTGGTCGCTGCAAATACAGTGACGGAGTTTAAACATGCATGGGATAAGCATAAGGCGATCCTTCATATAAGATAGGGCCAGGGACTATTCATAGGATTCAGATTATTGGGCAGACTAGATGGGCCAAATGGTTCTTATCTGCTGACACAGTCTATGTTTCTATGTTTAGGAAATAACAATCATGTCTGCAAAAAGTCTAAAAATCTATAAATGCTATAGATTTATGATAGTGGCTCAGGCTGTTTGATAAATATTACACATCTTTAGACTGTCTAGTCTAAGTTTAGACCAGCTAATAGTTGGCTGGTATAACCTCAAAATCCTGCACAAAATTCTGGCAAATTCTTACCACATATCAATGGATTTTAAGTCATGCCCCATTTCAGACAAAGCTTTGTTTCTTTTGGCATAGAATGCCCCTTGTCAAAACAAGTGCATATTTTTATTATTTTTGGCACACTATGTATACTTAATCTATCACGATTGCTGTCATCACAAGTCTAGCCAAAAGGCTGGGACAGTAGCCATAGTAAATCTGGGCTACTGTGTTTCCACCACTAGAAAAGGAGAGGAATCTGGAAAATGACAGAGGAAAAGAAAAGGCAGATAAGAGAAGATGAAGTCTGAGTCAAAGGGTGAAAAACAAACTAATAAGTATAACCTTTTAATTACTAAAACGCATATGGTGTCAATAGGGTCATGATGGAGAGGGAACCTTTCCCAAATTTCCATGCCAGCCCTAGAGTAACATATTGCACTACTGATTATATTTGAATGTGTATACCTCATATTTAAATAGAATATTTCCCCTATCATTTTGGAGGAAAACTAAGAGAAAAAGTCTTCTTATTAAAAAAATAATATGCTGACAGATGCCAAACACAAAACAGTAAACTGCAAAGTCTTTTGTTCCCGTTCCATGGCTCACTGCCTTTAGTAGGTTCCTTGGTCTAATGAGCAACTTGGTTTACTGAAAAAGATCTGAATTAAGCAACAGAAAGGCCAGCTGTCAGTTCTGCGAATACGTTCATGCATTATTGTTTTCGTGCTTTATATTATCCTATTGAACAAATAAATACATCTTCATTTGTTGGTTATGACTGACTATGAATACAGCATAACAAAGCAAGCATTACTCTTGCCAGCAGATAGAAAATATAGAATAAATGCAAACAGACATCTCCAAGTGTAACTAAGTTCAAGGAGTTTTCAAGGACTACAAAAGTGATGGCTTATCCTAAGAAGAGGCCATGAATATGACATCAGTTTGACTCACAGCACCCACACCTATCAGCTGTCGGAGGATGCAGAAGTGCTCAAGCTGGAGAACTAAAACCCTTAACCCCTTAAGGACCGGAGGTTTTTCCGTTTTTGCATTTTCGTTTTTTGCTCCTTGCCTTTAAAAAATCATAACTCTTTCAAATTTACACCTAAAAATCCATATGATGGCTTATTTTTTGCGCCACCAATTCTACTTTGTAATGACGTCAGTCATTTTGCCCAAAAATCTATGGTGAAGCGGGAAAAAAAATCATTGTGCAACAAAATTGAAAAAAAAACGCTGTTTTGTAACTTTTGGGGGCTTCCGTTTCTACGTAGTACATTTTTCGGTAAAAATGAGACCTGATTTGTATTCTGTAGGTCCATACGATTAAAATGATACCCTACTTATATAGGTTTGATTTTGTCGGACTTCTGGAAAAAATCATAACTACATGCAGGAAAATTAATACGTTTAAAATTGTCATCTTCTGACCCCTATAACTTTTTTATTTTTCCGTATATGGGGCGGTATGAGGGCTCATTTTTTGCGCCGTGATCTGAAGTTTTTAACGGTACCATTTTTGCATTGATAGGACTTATTGATCACTTTTTATTCATTTTTAAATGATATAAAAAGTGACCAAAAATGCACTATTTTGGACTTTGGAATTTTTTTGCGCGCACGCCATTGACCGAGCGGTTTAATTAATGATATATTTTTATAATTCGGACATTTCCGCACGCGGTGATACCACATATGTTTATTTTTATTTTTATTTACACTGTGTTTTTTTTTTTATTGGAAAAGGGGGGTGATTCAAACTTTTAATAGGGGAGGAGTTAAATGATCTTTATTCACTTTTTTTTTTCACTTTTTTTTTGCAGTGTTATAGGTCCCATAGGGACCTATAACACTGCACACACTGATCTTCATCATTGATCACTGGTTTCTCATAAGAAACCAGTGATCAACGATTCTGCCGCATGACTGCTCATGCCTGGATCTCAGGCACTGAGCAGTCATTCGGCGATCGGACAGCGAGGAGGCAGGTAGGGGCCCTCCCGCTGTCCTGTCAGCTGTTCGGGATGCCGCGATTAGCCGCGGCTATCCCGAACAGCCCGACTGAGCTAGCCGGGAACTTTCACTTTCACTTTTAGCCGCGCGGCTCAGCTTTGAGCGCGCGGCTAAAGGGTTAATAGCGCGCGGCGCCGCGATCGGCGCTGCGCGCTATTAGAGGCGGGTCCCGGCTTCACTATGACGCCGGGCCCGCCATGATATGACGCGGGGTTACTGTGTAACCCCGCGTTATATCAGGAGAGCAGGACCAAGGGCGTACCTGTACGCCCTTGGTCCTTAAGGGGTTAAAGGGGTACTCCGGTGAAAACCTTTTTTTTTTTTAAATCAACTGGTGGCAGAAAGTTAGACATATTTGTAAATTACTTCTATTAAAAAATCTTAATCCTTCCTGTACTTATTAGCTGCTGAATACTACAGAGGAAATTCTTTTCTTTTTGGAATGCTCTCTGATGACATCATGACCACAGTTCTCTCTGCTGATGTTATTATAATAATAATAATAATAATAATGCTTTATTTATTGTTATCCTTAGTGGGATTTGAACCCAAGTCCCCAGCACTGCAAGGCAGCAGTGCTAACCACTGAGCCACCATGCTGCCCTTAGCATACATCTGCTATGCATGGTTGCTAAAATGGACAGAGATTTTAGCAGAGAGCACTGTGTTCGTGATGTCATCAGTGTTCCAAAAAGAAAGGAATTTTCTCTGTAGCATTCAGCAGCTAATAAGTACTGGAAGGATTAAGATTTTTTTAATAGAAGTAATTTACAAATATGTTAAACGTTCTGCCACCAGTTGATTTAAAAGAAAAAAGGTTTTCACCGGAGTACCTCTTTAATTGGTTACCAGGAGCAGTTCTATGGTATTGGTAGGCACTGTGCTTTGTAGTGCAGCTTAGTCCTGTTCACTATCAGAAGCAGCGCTGCTGCTCATTGATCTGATATTGGAAATACATTGACTTGCCTTTAATTTTCTGACTTTGTGAAAATTTTACTTAGGGGGTCCTCCTTACATGTACAACCCTCTAGTGTTTTTTCTCTCCATTTTAGTGATGACAATGGGGGAGATTTATCCAAACCTGTGCAGAGGAAGAGTGGTGCAGTTGCCCATAGCAACCAATCAGCTCGCATCTTTCATTTTTAAAGAGGCCTGTGAAAAATGAAAGAAGCGATCTGATTGGTTGCTATAGGCAACTGCACTACTCTTCCTCTGCACAGGTTTTGATAAATCTCCCCCTATGAGCTTTGTTTTGTGGAGTTGATTTTTTAAAACCAATTGGGTTGGATAGAAAGGCATCACGTGCTTCTTTCTCTTTCCTGATTATGGATGCCAGAAAGTTGTATGGCAATACACATTGGGCCGGGTTCACACCTTATATATTTGCAGATTTTTTTTTTTTTTTTTTTTATTGATTATGGACAAAAATTTCTGTGTAAAATCAAATACTCCACAAAGTGTGAACCCAGCTTTAGGATGTTTATCAATCACAGAAATGAGTTCTGTTTAGCACAGTGTTTCTCAATTCCAGTCCTCAGGGCCCCCTAACAGGTCATGTTTTCAGGATTTCCTTAGTCTTTCACAGGTGATATAATTGTGGTGATGCCTGATTCACTGACCATAATTATATCATCTGTGAAAGACTAAGGAAATCCTGAAAACATGACCTGTTGGGGGGCCCTGAGGACTGGAATTGAGAAACACTGGTTTAGTGAAAGAATAACAAACAACTTCTACTCATCTCATTCATATTCCTACCAATATTATATAAAGTGTGTACAGTAGGCTGACATCAGAAGGAAATTGAGTCTCCCATGAATTGACATTTGCTACTTATAGCACAGTTGAAAAGATATGGCTAATATGAAGATAGCTATGCTCTGAATCTGAAAGGTAATATCTATGACCCTTTCAGAGCTAGAAGATGGTGGAGACCAGAAAGAGGGGCGTAATATAAATATCAAGGTGTTCCTATAGGGACTTATCTAAAAAGGTTACTAAGAAACTGGTGGATAATTTAGTTTCTTCTTTCTCTCCAGTCTTTAATCCATCTACTCAAAGTTCATCCATCATTATAATAGCCTAACCTATAAAATAAGTCCTGGTAGATGCTCCAGTCTACTCTTATTTATTCATTACATAGTAAGGTGATGTCATACAATAATATAAACAGAACACAAAGACTTAAGACAAGATGGCTACCCCCATAAACATGAAAAGTGAAAAAAAAGCACATTCAAACAATAATAACAGACCATACAAATAATATGTCATGAGATTTTCATATTTACATATTTAGTTAAAAAAGATGATACATTAACTAGCATTTGAAGGATAAATACAGGTAGATTTAACCCTTAAACACCCTTGTACTTAAAAAAAAAAAGCCTGTTGAGTGGTGAGTGCACATCATAGATTTCTCTTACATTCATCTCCACTAATATGATAAAGTTTCATAATTTTTTTTTTTGCCTTTCTACTTTTTCTCATGCTTTGCTTACATGATAAAATGTTCCCAAGCACTACAGTTTTTTATTTGTACATTTATTGTATGCTACCTCCTGGAGCATAAAATTGACATGTTTGTTGTAGATGCTCAAGACTTGACCTTGACAAATGAAACTGTACATTCTTTAATGTAAAGACAAGAATTGTATAAGACTGTAAATATTCCATTATCCAACAATACTTAAAAGGAATGGTTTTCTTACCATTTTATAAAGCACATTTTCTATAGGTTTTTCTTTTTAACTTCTCAGCACATCTATTTTGTTCAAGTGGGAAAGTCAAAGCTAAACCTAACAACAAATGTCTATGAAAAACCTTTCTGTTTTCTATTTTTCATACCATGATATGTGAAGAGAACCATGATATGCTAAATGATCTAAGATCTAAAATTACAAGATAATGCACTTTGGGTGCAAAAACCCATGGTCAGAATACAGAATAATGAGGTGAATTCATCAAGCTATTTATAACCTATTTTTTTTAGCCTAAAATTGTTGCACAAAAAGCATCAGTCACTTCCCATGCAAATTTTGTGAGACTTTTGCTTTTGATCATATTTGAAAGTGAACCACCATTTGCAGTGCTTTAGACTAGTTTAATTCAGTGGGCACTGATTCATTATGTGCAACTTTTCTCAGAAAGTCGCAGCAGCCATCTTTTAGAAACAAACCCACACTCATTTACTTCAGCCCTGTAAAGCAGTCTAAACAGGTACCATGGGCGTAGGAACTGGTAAATTCATCAAGTGGTTTGCGGCTTTTGATGAATTTGGCGCAAAAAGGTAACATCAAACGCAACTTTTCTGCTCTAAAATAGTACACATGCAAGACAACAATTGATGAATTCCCCTTAATATTTCAGATGATTTAAGATTATTGTTTCGGAAGTCTGAAAGGTAGACAAACAATGTCATAGAGCAGCAGGAAATGCTAGCAGAATGCTTGGTGTATAGGGAGAGGTATAAGCAGTAGAAAGAGAGAAGTGCTCATGCAGCTGTACAGAACACTGGTGAGATCTCACTTGGAGTATTGTGCACAGTACTGGAGGCCGTATCTCTAGAAGGATATAGATATTTTGAAGAGAGTTTAGAGTAGAGATACTAGTTTCTATTATAACCCTTCTGTCTCATCTTTTTTTCAAGCATGTATAGCTTGGAAAGAAGACAAGACAGAAAGGAATACTATAGAAACTTTATATACATAAAGGGAATCAACATGATTAAGGAGGAGAGTATATTTAAAAGAAGAAAAACTATCACAAAAAGACATGGTTTTAAATTAGAGGGGCAAAGGTTTCTGCAGTAATATGAGGAAGTATTACTTAACTAAGAAAGTAGTGGATGCATGGATTAGCTTTCCTACAGAAGTGGTAGCTGCAAATACTGTGAGGGAGTTCAAGCATGCATGGGATATAGACATAATTCTATCCTTCATATAGGATAGGGACAAAGACTATTCATAGTATTCAGAATATTGGGCAAAATACATTGGCCATATAGTTCTAATCTGCCAACATACCTTATGCTTATATGACTATGAGGGATAAATCCTGTTAGCATGAAAGGTTTTAAAAAGAAAGTCCATAATTAAGGGTACCACAAAAGTGACCAAGTTAGGAAATAGGGTACAGTGCACTCCAGCATCTTTAACCCCTTAAGGACCGTTTTTTTTTTTTCGTTTTTGCATTTTCGTTTTTTGCTCCTTGCTTTTAAAAAATCATAACTCTTTCAATTTTGCACCTAAAAATCCATATGATTGCTTATTTTTTGCACCACCAATTCTACTTTGTAATGACATCAGTCATTTTGCCCAAAAATCTACGGTGAAACGGAAAAAAAAATCATTGTGCGACAAAATTGAAAAAAAACCCCGCTGTTTTGTAAATTTTGGGGGCTTCCGTTTCTACGTAGTACATTTTTCGGTAAAAATTACACCTTATCTTTATTCTGTAGGTCCATACGATTAAAATGATACCCTACTTATATAGGTTTGATTTTGTCATACTTCTGGAAAAAATCATAACTACATACAGGAAAATTAATACGTTTAAAATTGTCATCTTCTGACCCCTATAACTTTTTTATTTTTCCATGTATGGAGCGGTATGAGGGCTCATTTTTTGCGCCGTGATCTGAAGCTTTTAACGGTACCATTTTTGCATTGATAAAACTTTAAATGATATAAAAAGTGACCAAAAATGCACTATTTTGGACTTCGGAATTTTTTGGCGCGTACGCCATTGACCTAGTGGTTTAATTAACGATATATTTTAATAATTCGGACATTTCCGCACGCGGTGATACCGTATATGTTTATTTTTATTTACACTGTGTTTTTTTAATGGGAAAAGGGGGGTGATTCAAACTTTTAATAGGGGAGGGGTTAAATGATATTTTTTTCACTTTTTTTTGCAGTGTTATAGCTCCCATAGGGACCTATAACACTGCACACACTGATCTTTATCATTGATCATTGGTTTCTCATAGGAAACCAGTGATCGATGATTCTGCCGCTTGACTGCTCATGCCTGGATCTCAGGCACTGAGCAGTCATTCGGCGATCAGACAGCAAGGAGGCAGGTAGGGACCCTCCCGCTGTCCTGTAAGCTATTGGGGATGCCGTGATTTCGCCGCGGCTATCCCGAACAGCCCACTGAGTTAACCGCCACTTTTTACTTTCACTTTTAGCCGTGTGGCACAGCTCTGAGCGCGCGGCTAAAGGGTTAATAGCGCGCGGCACCGCGATCGTCGCTGCACGCTATTAGCGGCGGGTCCCGGCTTCACTATGACGCCGGGCCCACCGTGATATGATGCGGGGTTATCATGTAACCCCGCGTTATATCACGGGAGCAGGACCAAGGACGTACCTGTACATCCTTGGTCCTTAAGGGGTTAATAAGGCTACAATGTAGCTCTTGATACAAAGCACTGGTGCTACCGAATCTATTGAATCAGGAGTCCCCTAAAGATTTTAACTCATCAATTACTTGATGCACAATTAAATAATTATCTGGATAAAATAAAAGTTACATTTTATGGGTTAGAAAAAAGGCATTTGTGGGCCCCTTTTGAGCATTTGCGTTAGTAAAGTCCATAAGGTTTAGAATTATTCTACGTGAAATATTTAATAAATCTGCTACATTACTTAGCTTGTTCTAATCTTATGTTACGTCTGGTATCACAGTCAAGAACTACATTTACAATTCTCCTGACTTCAGAGCTTAAATCTCCCTGCTTTCCTTGCTGTCTCAATGTTTACAAAGAGATAGTCTGGTGATTTATATTCTAAAGATGTTATGAAAGTTTACTTTATTGGTTTAGAGTATTATATGAGCTCTGTTAAGGGGAGTGTCTGACAATGGGCTGATCTGAGAACATCTTCGGAATATAATACAAGCTATAGCTGAGCATCCGTATAAGATAAGTAATGCCATGTATATTAAAAAATGATAAAACTTTTAATGTAAAGTATAATATATCTAAAATATACCTATAGGTTAACTTTAAAATTCTGTTTGAATGTGGAACTTCCCTTGAAATTTTCATATTGGCCTGTTGAACCAATGTACTTTGTTCATGTAAACAATGATGTGTCCAGGGTTTGAAACTATAACATTTATATATTGCTGCCGAAAGTAATTAAAATGTGTGAGTGTATTAAAAATAATGACGCAAAACAGGAAAACAAAATGAGTTTTATGTTAATAAATAGAATGAAAGGAGACATGTACCGACACTAGCTCATCATAGCTTTAATTAAAATGCATATTTATGTGAAGCTACAATTTGTCTGCTATTCCTCATTGAAATAAAATGATATTGGTAAACTAACTAATAAAATGTCCTTTCCCTGCAGGGATTCATCTTTTCAGTCTACTTCTGGGAGGGCAATAATACACTGGTATCAGGCAGCAGGAGCTTAATTTTGTGTGCGAGGTGAATAATAGAAACCTGGATTGTAAAATACAAGTATGAGTAGGATGTGCTGTACCATAGAGCTGTCTCCTGGTAATAAGAACTGATTATAGTCATGGTTTGTGTCTTAGTAGCCAAGTGAAGGACAGGAGTGAAAGTCAATAGTAGAATAAAATATACCTAATCTCCCAGTAAAAAGTAGACTCCTGAGAGAATCCTTTGTCAAAGTGTTTATCTTAAAGGGGTACTCCCTGGTGGCAGAAAATTAAACAGATTTGTAAATTACTTCTAATTTGAAAATCTTAACCCTTCCAGTACTTATCAGCTGCTGTATGTTCCACAGGAAGTTATTTTCTTTTTGAATTTCCTTTATGTCTGACCCCAGTGCTCTCTGCTGACACTTCTGTCCATTTTAGGAACTGCCCAGAGTAGGATTAAATCCCCATAGCAAACCTGTCCTGCTCTGGACGTTCCTAAAATGGACAGAGGTGTCAGCAGAGAGCACTGTGGTCAGACTGAAAGGAAATTCAAAAAGAAAAGAACTTCCTCTGTAGTATACAACAGCTGATAAGTACTGGAAGGATTAAGATTTTAAATAGAAGTAATTTACAAATCTGTATAACTTTCTGGCACCAGTTGATTTAAAACTGTGGGTATCTCCAGCAAGGGAATCCAGGGCATTTGCCTCGTCCTAGTTGAGTGGGTGCTAGAGGCGTAACTTGTAGCTTCTGGGCCCCCGGTTCAAAATCTGCAACAGGGCCCCATGTGCCAATTACAATACAGGGCCCCAGTGTGACTGCTACTTCTGCATTTCCTATAGCTACATCCCTGGTTGGCGACACTTTTAAGTATAAATGCTTCCTTACAATGTGCATACCATAGAAAGCTGTGACAGAGCAAACAGACATTGCCTTCTTGTCTCTTCATTTCCTCTTGTATGCCACAGGCTACTTTGGGCCTACAAGAGGTAGAATGTGCTTGAGGAGTTCTGTACCCTGACAAAGGTCACATAATAACATCACTGCATTGAGTGACTTGTACTAGAGCAGATGAAGAAGAAGACCCTGCCACCAAGAGTGAGAATGAATAAATTTATGCATCTCTTCCACTATTCCTTGGTTCAAGATTGTTTACCTGCCAAATGAGAGAAACATGACCAAACTTTTTATTTTATCTTCGAAAGGGCCTCTGCAAAAAGAATAGTATCAAATACATTTATAAAAACCACTAATAGAGTATTATCACAAATTTAACTGGCTTCAGAAATGATTCACTCCAGACAGGAAGTTGTGTAGCTCTTTCATTTTCAGTCTGGTATTGTCTCTAGCTCTCTGGCTCCTCCTTTTCACCAGAGATGACACATCATCCTCTGCAGTCTCGGGCTGGATCTTTCCTCTTAGCTTAAACCCCGCCCTCTGAGTGATGCCCGCTAGAGACAGTTAAGAAAGTTACCAAGTTATATCAATCTTGATACCAGGTTGTGTGTGGTATTTCAACTTTGTTACTTTCACTTTAATGGAATTTAACTGTAATACCACAAAAAACGTGAGGACAGGAGTGCTGCTGTTTTTGGAAGTAATCAGCTATGTTTTCCTAATTCTGGATAACCCCTTTGACCTGTTTAGGACAAAGGGCATACAGGTATGCTCTTGCATCCTGGTACTTAAGGACTAAGTGCATACCTATATGCCGTAATACTTTAGTACTCCTGAGCTCGCTTCAGAACAGTGAGTGTCAGCTTCCATAAGCCCTCACATAGCCCCTAATGCTGAAAAATAAAAAAAAGTTATAGGGGTCAGAAGATGACATTTTTAAGCATACTAATTTTGGTGCACGTAGTTATAATTTTTTTTAAAGTAGTAAAATAAAATGAAAGGTACATAAATTGGGTATACTTGTAACTGTATGGACCTACAGAATATAGATAAGGTGTAATTTGTACCAAAAAGTGCACTGCGTAGAAACGGAAGCCCCCAAAATAAAATAAACAAATTGTTTTTTTTTTCACAACACAAAAATAAATTTTTTTTTCTCTGTAGATTTTGTTATGAAATGATTGATGTTATTAAAAGTAAAATTGGTGACGCAAAAAACAACCCCTTATATGGGTCGGTAGGTGCAAAATTGAAAGCGTTATGATTTTTAGAAGGGAAGGAGGAAAAAATGAAAGTGCAAAAACTAAAATTGGCCTGGTCCTAAAGGGGCTGAGTGACAACATCCTATTTAATAATCTTGGCCCTTCCCACTCATTACCTCACTGCCCGTTCAAAAATAACATTTTGCCCAATAATAGTAATAACAACAATTATTATTATTATTTGAATTATTATTATGGTTGGCATCTTTGGAAACCTCTGGAGACCCAAGTACTAGGAGTATGAAATATGTTGTTCTGATCATAGGAATATAGTATAGTAAGTAATAATAAATAATGAGTTTTAGTAGAACATATATGATTTTTGATAATGAATATCTAATCATTTCAGTTACTAAAGATAATTTTTAGCTTCATGGCCACTTTAAAGGGGTACTCTGCCCCTAGACATCTTATCCTTTGGATAGGGGTTAAGATGTCTGATCGCGGAGATCCCACTGCTGGGACCCCCGCAATCTCTCCTGCAGCACCCTCGTTTCTCCGCTGCACAGAGCGAGGATCGCTTTGTGGCTGATGACGGGCTGTGCAGGGGACGGAGTATCGTGATGTCACGGCTCCACCCCCTCATGATGTGATGACATGATACTCCGTCTCCTGCATCGCCCGTCATCAGCCACAGCTGAGAAACGTGGGTGCTGCTGGAGAGATTGGGGAGGTCACCAGCGGCGGTATCCCCGCGATCAGGCATCTTATCCCCTATACTTTGAATAGGGGATAAGATGTCTAGGGGCAGAGTACCCCTCTAAGTCCACTTTGTCACATGACTCCAGGTGTAAATTTAGGATCTCAATCAACACAGGTTGAGATATGGGTTAAGCCTATCAGGCTGTATTTGTGCAAGGGGCTGGAATATTCCGCCCTTAAACTACTAGGTGGGGCATATAGGTGTTGAGGGCGGGGGTTAGGTGTTTATAATGCCCCCTGCTCTTACTGGCGGGGTGTTCGTGACATTTTTCGGATGAAGGGGAGGTCATGCTGTCCTGTTAGCACCAGCATTTGAATATTCCTGCCATGTCAGAGTTCCCACGGCCCGCTCCATCAGGCGCGACCCTGGCAGCTGACTGCACTTACTACGGCAGTGTAGTCTGTGGTTGCAGGTGACACGGTGGTTGCCCTCTCATGTCTATGCGAATAATGCAGCCGTTGCTGCTGTCGAATCACTCAGGCTATGGTACTGTGGCTTGTGTTGTGAGTGGCGGTGTCTCGATCGGGGTAAGTTCTGGTCTCCCATGTGCATGTGTGCAGCCGAGGGGCTGCTCTGTTCCCGCCCATGTACCTATGCTTGTCAGGCGCATGGCAGATTCCTGTTCTGCGGTGGTGTCCTGTGCCCAAGTCCTGAGGCGGGCATTTGTTTTCCCTGCCATGTTCAGAACCCATGCAGCTGTTCATTCCTTGTGCTTTGCTGTAGTTATGTTTGCACCAGGTGAAGCGGTTTCAGCATCTCGCACAGCCGTCGGCTGTATCAGGGCAGAATGCCGGGCTGCAGTTATCCAGCGGGGTCACGGTCAGGCATATCTTCAGTCATAGATGTTAGTTTTCGATCATGGCGTTTTCAGTTATACGCAGGCATAGTATATACAGCACAAGCGGTAACATTACGTTCATGGCACACGTTCTTATGCGATCATTAGTTTGGCACGGTACATACTGTTTTAGTGTGTAGTCGGTACATATGGTCATAGTATTTCATACAGTTAACACTCATAGTATTTAGATGCAGCGCATACGGTCATAGTTTTCATAGTACTATATGCAGTGCATACTTTTATAGGGCCGTAAACAGTACATGCGTTAGTAGTGTCATATGCAGTGCATACGGTTACAGTATTATATGCGGTGCATGCAGTTATCGTATTTATTCAGTTGCAGTACATACCGTTATATTATATATATATACATATTTCTTTATGTTGCATAGCATTTACATGTTTATTGTTATTAGCATAACAAAAGGTGTATACATTCATAGTATTTAGAATGCGTATACATCTTCATGGCATCATGATGTTTATGTTCATAGCATTGTTAATGTTCATACATTCATAGCAAGGTTAAAGGGTGACTCCGCTACCCAGTGTCCGGAACATTGCATTCCAAATGCTGTGTGCGGGCTTTTGTGTTAATGCCCACCCCCTCATGACATCACGTCACATGATGGGCGTGACGATGGGGCAATGGCAGTCTCGCCCCCTTCCCATAGACTTTCATTGTGGGGGCAGGCCGTGACATCACAAGAGGGCGGGCGTTAACATGGAAGCAATTGGAACTCAATGTTCTGGACGCTGGGGAGCAGAGTAACCCTTTAAGGTATATACAGTTATAGCATTTATAATGTGTAGGTGGTCATACTGTCCTATACAGTACACACGCTCAGTGTTACATGCAGTGCGTATAGTTATAGTGTTATATACAGTACATACGCATAGTGTTATACGCAGTTCACCTTGTTATTGTGTTATATGCGGTGCATGCGGTTTTGCATTTAATTAGTTGCAGTACATACGGTCATTTATATGCATTTAGCTATATGTTTCATAGCTCTCATAGGATTTATGAGGTGTATACATTTTCACGGCAGCAGTTACAGTGCATAAACGTTCATTTCATTGAGTTTTCATACGTTACAGTGTTTACAGTACATACACCTTTGTAGACACATTATAGTATCTGCAGTGCGTATACGTTCACAGCATTTGGGTGCATACATTCTTTGCATTAGTAGTGATACATCTGTTGAGGTCAGTGCATATGCATTTCATAGCATTTAAAGTGTGTAATTTTGATAGCATTTTCAGTGGGAATAGGTGTTGAGTAGAGATGAGCAAAGTTACAGTAATATGATTTGTCACAAACTTCTTGGCTCGGCAGTTGCTGACTTTAGCCTGCATAAATTAGTTCAGCTTCCAAGTGCTCCGGTGGGCTGGAAAAGGTGGACACAGTCCTATAAAATTCATACGCTCAGAGACGGTATATGGTTCATGCTCTTATAGCATTAGTGCTATCCATACGCTCTTAGTATTTATACTGTTCACAGGTTTATGGCATTTGTACTATTCATACGCTCATGGTATTTAAACTATTCATATATTCATAATATTTATACTGTTCATACGCTCATAGTATTCATGCTATTCATTCGCCCGTGGCCTCTATACTGTTTGCATGCTTGTGGTGCTTTATACTTTTCACAGGCTCATGGCATGTATACTTTTCATACGCTCATGGTATTTATTCTTGGTATTTATTGTATACTGTCAATTAGCCCACAGTATTTATGCTGTTCACAGGCTCATGACATTTGTAATCATATGCTCGTGGCATTGATACTGTTGATACGCTCATGGCATTTATATTGTTCATGCACTTATGATATATACATGATTCATATGCTCATGATACTATGTGGTTTCCTATGCTCATAGTATCCATACTGTTCATTCATTTAGGGATTTTCACTGTCCATACCCTTGTGGCATTCATACTGTCCATATGCTCATGGCAATTATACTGACCACACGCTCACGGCACTCATACTGTCTTACGCTCATGGCATCTATATTGTTCACACGCTCAAGGCATCTATACTGTTCATACACTCTTAGCATTTATACTGGTCAGACACTCATGGCATTTATACTGTTCACATTCATGGCAGTCATACTGTTTATACGATCATGGTATTCACACTGTTTCATACATTCATAGCATTCATGCTGCATGTGCACTCTTGGCGTTTTGTGTTGCGCATGCGCCCGTGAGTTTGGGTCCAGGCATTACGGACATTTTTATTGTGCATGGTATATATACAGTTTTATACGCTTATAGTATTGTGGTTGTTTTCCCATCATACCTGCCAAGTCTGCAGGGGGTTGGACTGCGTAGTTGATTTTACTGACGTGTTTCCAGAGCAATAATATTACGATACATAGGTGGTTGTATACCATCTATGCCTGCCACATCTGCAGGGGGATACACGGTGTAGTTGTTGTTACAGACACATCTTCAGAGCAACAACATTACGACACATAGGTGGTTGTACACCCTTCATACCTGCCACGCCTGCAGGGGGATGCACTGTGCAGTTGTTGTTACTGACACGCCTTCAGAGCAACAACATCACAACAAATAGGCAGTTGTATACCCTTGCATACCAGCCAAGACTGCAGGGGGATTCATTGAATAGTTGTTGTTACTGACATGTCTTCAGATCAACAACATTACGACACATAGCTTGTTATATACTCTTCATACCTGCCACGTCTGCAGGGGGATACACTGCGCAGTTGTTGTTACTGACACGTCTTCAGAGCAACAACATCATGACACAGGCGTTTTTACACCCATCATTCCTGCCATGTCTGCAGGGGGATACACTGCATAGTTGATTTTCCTGACATGTCTTCAGAGCAACACCATCACGATGCATAGGCGTTTGCATACCCTTCATATCTGCCATGTCTGCAGGGGGATGCACTGCACAGTTGTTGTTACTGACATGTCTTCAGAGCAACAACATCATGATGCATAGGCGGTTGGATACCCTTCGTACCTGCCAGGCCTGCAGTGGGATACACCTCATAGTTATTGTTGCTGACAATAGTTGTTGCTGACAATAGTTTCATGACATATAAGTGATTAAAAAAAATTATGGTTATGCAAGTCATGTCTACAGGCACGATGGTTACGAAAGACCTGGCATGTCTTCAGGCATGGTGGTTCTCAAAAAGACCTAGAGGTACAAGGGTTACACAAGTGACTGTCTCGTCTACAGGCACGAGGGCAAGGAAGGTATCTGTCACTCATGGCAGTACATCACCCCTGAGACCAGTTTTGAGTCGGAAGCTCAGCAGTTTAAGGTGTAGTTAGTGTCCAGGAAAGGGGTCATTTGAGTGTAGTTGATGGTATGTAAGACCTGTCATGTCCATACGCACAATATTTACTCATAGACCTGGCCCGTCAGCCGGGATATTTAATCATAGACCAGCCCTTCTACAGGCACAATGGTTATGCAAGGATCGGTAACCCGCAGTGGGCCATTACTCCAGAGACCAGTTGGTTTGTAGTTTAGGGTATGGCTGTCGGTACAGTTTGGGTAGTCTTCAGGTAAGTTTCTCGAGCTTAGTTCTGGTTACAGGTAACATGGAGATCATGGTCTAGGTCTGTCATGTGGTCTGGTTACTTGTGTGTCAGATGGCTAACAGTTAGTGTTTTTTGGCCTCTTAGTCCCAGGGATTTGGATAACTTAATGTTAGGCCTGACCGGCATGGCACAGGTGAGTATGTTTAGCTATTATGCTAGGCTGGTCCTGATCCAGTTCCGGCTCGTTCTTCAGTGTAGACATAGGAGCCATTAGCTCCTCAGCACCAGGCACCGCCTTCATTGATAACTAGTTGGTTGATTCTACTCTGTCTCTAGGGTAGGGTCTGAATTAGGGGGCTGTGCTGGTCAGTGTACTTAGGGTGTGGTATTGTTTATGAGGTTTATGCATTCTGCTAATTACCCTACCGGGTTATGTGTTTTGTCCACTTATGGCATGCCCTCAGACGCGGTTATAGGCACAGTTCAACTGCTTTTGTTAAGGTTTAATGTTTTCCATTCATGTGTGTGTAACGTTTGTGACACAAGCACAAGTGTAAGCCCCAAGCACAAGTGTTAAGCCTATCAGGCTGTATTTGTGCAAGGGGCTGGAATATTCTGCCCCCAAATTACTAGGCGGGGCATTTAGGTGTTGTGGGTGACGGTAGGTGTTTATAACGCCTCCTGCTCTTACTGGCGGGGTATTCGTGACATTTTTCGGGTCCCTCCCAACTCTTCCAATCTTTTTTATTTTAATTTCATTCATTCATTACAGGGTATGCCCACATAAGGCATGCCCTTGGACGTGGTTATGGGCACAGTTCAACCGCTTTTGTTAAGGTTTAATGTTTTCCATTCATGTGAACATTATCAATAGATTTAGTGATATCTTAGCCACCTTCTACAAATTACGTCTGTATAGAAACAAGCCAACCGGCACCAGAAAGAATTTGAAATAATTACAACAATGTCCGAAGCCTTCGCTTCAGGGGAACAGGTGTGTCGGCCATAGTGGAGGTGCTAACAAAGTGAAAAGCTATATGTGGAATACATATGCAGCATGATCAAGCAGTTTCACTGTGAAACGATTTGCTGCACTCAGCCAGCTCCACAGAGCTGATGTCTGCTTCCCTCCCTTCCCTCCAACCTGCTTTGACTGTATAGCACTTATATTCATATTCACTTATATTCATATTTACAAATAAACCCAGATTTGAAAACCTCCATGCTGTGTCTTGTGGTGAGTGCAACATTACTTTTTCTATTACTTGAATATCCTTCTACAAATTGACATACAAATTGACATTATGTCTAGGCTGCATTGTGCATAATGGTATGCCCAGTGAAAGGCACAGGAGTTGTGCCTGTTCTATTGGCAGTAGACAATAAAAGTTTAATAAAGCTGACATCCTGCTGCAATTGCTGGAATTTGAATTATCTTGGAATTTGACTGTTTGTCCCATTAGATACCATTGTTAATAGTGACTACAGCAAAGGGAATAAGAGCAAAGGGTTAAATACAAAAGAGTATAAAAATAAAAAACATTTTTTCCATTAACAACACAGATTTTTAGAAATAGACATACTAAGTAAATAAATGGCACTGCCACAATAATAATGAACCACTACAAAAAGATAACACATTATTTAACCTGCATTATTTATGGCATGACTAAAAGATAAAATAAAATACAATAATACTTTTTTTTACATTCCCCCAAATGTCCTTATGATTTGTGAAAATAGTTTTTCTAAACCAGATAACCACTTCTTATTCTATAATTTTGTGTTAAGCTACATCATGTGCTTTTGAAATTGGTATGTAAATGGGTTTTGAGGCAGGAACATGAGAATTGGGCATACAAGGATGGAAATCAATTGAAACTTAGCCATTGTGTAAAAAATGTAAGATTTAACTTGGTCTACATATACTTGAAAATCAGGAAAGCTACTTTCAAGTGTATTACGGAATAGATTGTGTTCTCTACTGCTTAGTACTTAGGGACATTACTTTCAATTACAGTTAATGTTTATTCTCTTGAGTAGACATTTATCTTTACATTCTCACTTGGATCCCATGAAAAATGTGTATATCAAAAATGTGTATACATAATTTTTTTTCTTCATTATCATATGTTCAACTATGAGTGTTTATCCCTTTCAGTGATACTTTCCTATTCTCATAGGAAACCATTGATCAATGATTATAGAGATACTTCCAGCACCAGGATGCGGTATAAAAACGGGTATATTTATTGATTCAAAGATAGCTACAATACACGGATAACTCTGACACGTTTCACGCTTTCGCGCTTAGTCATAGAGTGATTTAAAAATGCCAAAGGACATACATTTATACTAAAAAAACATGTTTACACATATTGATATTACATTCATATCCATCAATATGTGTAAACATGGTCTATACATTACATATTCTTGTTGGATAAAAAAGTATTTTTTCCTTATGCTTTTGTTTGCCAGTACCAGTGTGAATCTGTTACAGGATTTGGGACAATTTTATTTCCCGAATCCAGTCCAGATTTCTTGTTTCAACCTGTGACATCACCAATGGGTGGTAAAGTTTTTTTTAGTATAAATGTATGTCCTTTGGCATTTTTTAATCACTCTATGACTAAGCGCGAAAGCGTGAAACGCGTCAGAGTTATCCGTGTATTGTAGCCTGTCTTTGAATCAATAAATATACCAGTTTTTATACCGCATCCTGGTGCTGGAAGTATCTCTATATTCCGTGAGTGGAGCCGGAGGCGGGGCTGGTGGATCCGCGCACAGCTGCGGGAATACTGGGTGAGCGGTCAATCTTTTCCCCTATTGATCAATGATTCTGCCGCTTGACTGCTCATGCCTGGATCTCAGGCACTGAGCAGTCATTCGGCGATCGGACAGCATGGAGGAAGGTAGGGACCTCCTGTCTTTACAGCTGTTCGAGATGCCGTGATCCCGAACAGCCCCCTGAGCTAACCAGCGGTGCTTTACTTTCACTTTAGATGCGGTGTTCAACTTTGAACGCCGCGTCTAAAGGGTTAATAGTGTGCGGCGGCACCACGTTCAGTGCCGTGTACTATTAGCCACGGGTCCTGGCCGTTGTTAGAGGCCGGGCCCGACCCAATATGATCCGGGGCCATGGCATGGCCCGGCGTTATAGAAAGGGAGTAGGCTGAGGGCGTATAGGTATGCCCTCCGTCCCCAAGGAGTTAAAAATCTTAATCCTTGCAGTAGTTGCCAGCTACTGTATACTTATACTCTTTATTAAACTTCCTTTATGTCTTACCACAGTGCTCTCTGCTGACACCTCTGTCCATTTTAGGAACTGTCCGGAGCAGGATAGGTTTGCTATGGGGATTTGTTTGTACAGAAGTGTCAGCAGAGAGCACTGTGGTCAGACAGAAAGGAAATTCAAAAAGAAAAGAACTTTCTCTGGGACATACAGCAGCTGATAAGTACAGGAAGGGTTAAGATTTTTAAATAGAAGTAATTTACAAATCTGTTTAACTTTCTGTGACCAGTTGATTTTAAAAAAAAAGTTTTCCAGTGGAGTACCCCTTTAAGGCCAAAATGATCTGTATCCTTAAGGGGTTAAAGTGGAAAAATAAAATACTGACATGAAAATCATTACGTTAAAATAAATGTTATGTATGTCAGTTTGTAGGCTTTGCCTTATCTGAAATTCTATTAGTGTTATGTCATTAACCCCTTAAGGACTCAGCCCATTTTGGCCTTAAGGACTCAGACAATTTAATTTTTACGTTTTCATTTTTTCCTCCTCGCCTTCTAAAAATCATAACACTCTTATATTTTCATCCACAGACTAGTATGAGGGCTTGTTTTTTGCGCGACCAGTTGTCCTTTGTAATGACATAACTTATTATATCATAAAATGTATGGCACAACCAAAAAACACTATTTTTGTGGGGAAATTAAAAAGAAAAACGCAATTTTGCTAGTTTTGGAAGGTTTCATTTTCACGCCGTACAATTTACAGTAAAAATGATGTGTGTTCTTTATTCTGAGGGTCAATACGATTAAAATGATACCCATTATTACATACTTTTATATTATTGTTGTGCTTAAAAAAAATCACAAACTTTTTAACCAAATTAGTACGTTTATTATCCCTTTATTTTGATGACCTATAACTTTTTTATTTTTCCGGTATAAGCGGCGGTATGAGGGCTCATTTTTTTGCGCCATGATCTGTACTTTTTTTTGATACCACATTTACATTTTTTTTACGTTCACGCCGTTCACCGTACGGGATCATTAACATTTTAATTTAATAGTTCGGACATTTACGCACGCGGCGATACAAAATATGTGTATAAAATAAACTTTTTACGCTTTTTGGGGGTAAAATAGGAAAAAACTGACATTTTACTTTTTTATTGGGGGAGGGGATTTTTCACTTTTTTTTTACACTTGAATCCCCATAGGGGACTATTCATAGCAATACCATGATTGCATATACTGATCTGTTCTATGTATAGGACATAGAACAGATCAGTGTTATCGGCTATCTTCTGCTCTGGTCTGCTCGATCTCAGACCAGAGCAGGTGACGCCGGGAGCCGGAAGGAGGAAGGTGAGGGGACCTCTGTGCGGCGTTCTGAATGATCGAATCCCCGCAGCAGCGCTGCGGGCGATCCGATCGTTCATTTAAATCGCGCACTGCCGCAGATGCCGGGATCTGAATTGATCCCGGCACCTGAGGGGTTAATGGCGGGCGCCCGCGAGATCGCGGGTGTCAGCCATTGCCGGCGGGTCCCTGGCTGCGATCAGCAGCCGGGATCAGCCGCGCATGACACGGGCATCGCTCCGATGCCCGCGGTTATGTACAGGATGTAAATGTACGTCCTGGTGCGTTAAGTACCACCGCACCAGGACGTACATTTACGTCCTGCGTCCTTAAGGGGTTAAGTAGAAAATTTACACGACATTGATGGACATTTATCAACGGATTTAGTTAGGTTTTCTTTACTATAATTGTCGCAAAATTGTCGCAACTGCGACTACGTGTGTTTTCGTGCGACAATTTGCATGAAGAACAAGAAAAGCAAGAAAATTCAAACTTGCTTACGTAGCAAAATGGATTTCAAAATGGATTTGCTTTAGTTGGGTATTTATCAACTGCGACAGTCGCAACAGCGCAAAAAAAAGTTGCAACAAGGTTAAAAATTGACTAAATTTACTCCAGCTCAAACATGGAGCAGAAAAAGCTACTACCAAAGTAAAAAAGGAAAAACTGCTTATGTGAAAGAAAATTATCAACAGGCAGAAACCAGTTGATAAATAAGTCACACATAAGCAAAAAAAAAAGTAAGGAAAAAATTACTAAAAAAAGAATACATAAGCAAACATTGATAAATGTCCCTCTATAAGTACAAAATATATATCAAAACACTGAAACCATTGAAAAACCTAAATGCACAGTCAGATCAGTCAAGTGGTTTCCCAATGTTTAGTGACATTTTGAACTCTTATGTTTCATTTTTTGGGGAACACATCTTCTGTCATGGCAAATATTTGTTATGTTGATGAAAACACAGTTACATTACATTCTTAATGCTTCTCTGAATATGTCTGCTTTGTTTAGCAGACAGTAAGAAGAAAACATAGAATTCCATGCTTATATGAATATTAATATTACAATTTTCAAATTTTTCATCAGTTAACATTCACTTTTGTTCAATAAATAAATAAGCTCCTTAAAAGAAGCTCTAGTCAGTGATGCTATCACTGTAAGGCTGGGTTCACACTGCGTAAGATTCTGAGCACATTTTAATTTATGCATCACTTTTCCCAGAAAAAATAGCATATGTCAGATATTACTCAAGTCTGTCTTAGAAACTAATTGCAAGTTGCCTTAAAGGGGTACTCCATCCCTAGACATCTGATCCCCTATCCAAAAGACTAGGGGATAAGATGTCTGCTCGCTGGGGAGTCCTGCCGCTGGGACCCCCCCAATCTCCTGGCCAGCACCCTGGCGTCCAATTTTGTTCAGAATGTAGGCTTTCCTGTTCATGATGTCACGCCCCCTTCATTCATGTCTATGGGAGGAGGGTTGATGGCTGTGTACAGCCGTCAAGCCCTCTCAAATAGGCATGAATGGAGATCGCTGGACGGAGTATTCTTTTAAGAAATGTTGAAATGTTAAAAGAATGTTAGGAAATAGGAGTTGTCCAAATAGAGGATTACAAGATTTACAAGAATAAAATAATGAAATAGCTAAAACAGTTCTCAAGATTATCTTCAAATAAAATAGATACATTAGTGCTGGGCGGTATACCAGTTCATACCCAATACCGAAATTCTTTTCCTGCACGAAATGAATTTTTCCTATACCGCAATACCAGTTGGGCCCCTCCCCCCCTTGAAATAATGAATTATCAGTCGCATCGCGCTGTCTCCACATTGGGATACTAATCATGTGTCACCTGCGAGCGCTATTCTGCTTCTCTCTTCCCCCTCCCCCGGTTTATCAGCCCACTGCCGGCTCCTCACATGACAGTGCACTCAGCCTATCACCAGCCGAGGCGGGACAGGGCTGCGGCCAGGGATAGGCTGATGGCTCTCTGCCCAGGAAGCAGCAAGGGCAGTGCAGGGACCATGAGGCCGGTTCCAGAGCAACGGGGGAATGTTGGAAGAAGGTGAGTCAAAGTTTGTTTTTTAATATCTGCAGCCCGAGCACAGGAATACAGAGTACAGTACAGTTCAGCGGCTGATAATTATTTGGCAGGGGGAGAGAGAAGCAGCACTCGCGGGTGAAATATGATTAGTCCCCCGATGTGGGGGGCAGTGCAGCGCTTGGCTGATGAACCGGGGGGGGGGGGAGCGGCAGAATTGGGGGAAGCTGCGCCCATCACATGATGATGGGGGAGATACCGTTAAATACCGTGGAACCACCATAATGTACAAAAATACCGTGATACACATTTTTGGTCATACCGCTCACCTCTAAGATAAATGGGTACAAAATAAAAATTTATTATTATAATAAAATTATTATTATTTCAATTTCGCACCTACCAGACCCATATGATCGTTTGTTTTTCATGCCACCAATTCTACTTTTTACCCAAAAATCTACGGCGAAACAAAAAAAAAATATTTGTGGGACAAAATAAAAAACTTAAAAAAACGTTATCTTTATTCGGTAGGGCCATATGATTAAAATGATACCCTACTTATATAGGTTTGATTTTGTTTTACTTCTGGTAAAAGTCTTATTTACATGCACGAAAATTTATACGTTTAAAAATGTCCTCTTCTGACCCCTATAACTTTTTTATTTTTCCACATATGGGGCAGTATCAGGGCTCATTTTGTGCGGCTTTTTTATGTGTATGCCATAGACCATGCAGTTTAATTAACAATATATTTTAATAGTTCGGACATTTACACACACGGCGATACCACATATGTTTATATAAATTTTTATTTACATAGTTTTTTGTTTTAAATGGGAAAAGGGGGGGGGTATTCAAACTTAGGGACTATAACATTAAATACCTTGATTGCAGAGACTGATCAATGCAATGTCATAGCATAGCATTGATCAGTGTTATCGGCACTCCACTGCTCCTGCCTGGATTTCAGGCACGAAGCAGTGAATCAGCAATCGGACAACGAGGAGGCAGGTAGGGACCCTCCTTGTGACCTCACCGCTGATTGGGGCAACGCAGTTTTACTCCGGTGGTCCTGGTCAAGCCGACTGAGCTACAGGGAATGTTTTTTTTTTACTTTAGACGCGGCAATCAACTTTTATTGCTGTGTCCAAAGGGTTAACGCGATTGGTTATGTCCGGTATTAACCACGGGTACCGGCTATCGTTATCGTGTTGTCAAGCGTTTTATATGCTATAACCTGCTGATTGGTTCCCTTTAAGAGGTTAAACCTAGAAAATGCACATAACTTAGCCTTAGATGGCTAAGCTAAAACCGACTAGATTTTGTTGATTTTTTCTAAGTTATTTTGGTGCATAGTGGCTCTGATTTACTATTGTTACTACCTGTTTTGCCGAAATATGTGCCAGAAATTGTGCCTGTGCCAGAATTTGAGCCAAAAAAATCAAAAACCTGACAAACTCTCCATTTAACTTACAAAACCCGAAAAAGGGGAAAGGAGGCGTGTGCCCAACATTTTCAAACAATGCCAAGATGTTTACTAAGGTTTCCACAGAAAATGTGGTGGATTTGAGCTCTGGAAACCCCACAGATCAGAGTGTTTGTAAAAAAAAAGCAAAACCTAGGGAAAATTGCAAAATGTAAGAAAACATTAGTAAATACTGTGGAAAAATAACTGTCGGGAATTAAAAACTAAATTCCACTCTTAATAAATCAGGGCCAGTATCTGCGATATGTCACCGCCACTGTGCGACAGTGTGCTGCAGGAAAATCAGACAAACCCGACATTGTATTCTGAAAAGCAAAGGGGGCATGACCGGTCAAAAAAAGGGCCGTAGTTTCGCAATCCTACCTATTAACTTTTACATTCACAGAAAATCCTGTAAAAAATAGCTGGAAATTTCCACCTACACATAGCTGGTCAGTAAACTTTCCCGACTTGTAAATTTTTGAATCCTCATAGTATACAGTCAGAAACACCATTACACACTAGTAAAAACCAAGCACACTTAGTAAATGAGAGCCTATATGTTTCATTAAATGCTGAAAATTCACATAACTTGGCCTTAAATGGCTATTCTGCATTCACTCTCAACACTTTTAAATATGTATTTATTGTAATCCCAGGAAGAAATACTATATGTTTGATTAAACCCAGAGGATACATGTAATTTGGCCTAAAGTGCGTATTCCACATTCACAATGCTTTTTTAATGCGTAGGTATATTCAATAACAGGTTGGTCCTTTGCTTTGTTTGCTTTCAAATTCTTTTGGATTTGTAAGCTTTCTAGGATCAGTAGTTCCTGCCTAGTATCTTCTCTCTCCAGGATGGCACCCTAAGCTCTCTCCTGATTGGCCTGGGAGCTGTATGCCACATAAAAGCAAGTAATTATTGGATAACCTGGGATCAAGTGATCTTGTAAAGTATGCTGGGCTACCCTGATGTCACCTCAGTGTTCCCAGTGCTTCCTCCTTTCATTCAGGTGCTATAACACCATGTGTTCCTCATTCCTTCTACTATTATTACCGCTGTTGCCTGACTTGTGTGAGTTGAGCCTGGCAAAGTGCAAAAGCTCTCCATGCCGCTGTCATCCCAAAGTCCTGAGCGAGATCGGGTTTCCGGGCTCAGCTCTCTCATCTCTGCCTTTTAGATATAACTATACTTGTGTTATTATCTTAATATATGTATTTAATTGCATCCATTTATCTATACATATGAGTTTTTCAATTAGTAGCGTATTGGGTATTTACACATGGCAGTTAATCTTGTTTTCTCCATCCATTGGGTCCTAAGTGTTAGCTGCACATATTTCCTAAAGCATAAAATTATGACAATTTAATAAAGTTGTATAAATAAAAACAAAAATTGGTATCTAGAATATGCAGTATATTTCTTTATATTTTAGTTTTTAACAGGACTGCCTAGTTATCATATTTTTATAGTTTGACGCTAAAGAGATGATTGTCATGTCCAGCACAGGCTTCAGATGTACTCTAGTAGAGGACAGAAGATTATCACTAGAACAGGAATCTATGAAACCAAGCATTGGGGGCCTTTAAAAGGGTACTCCGGTGGGAAAAAAAATGTAAGGTCTTTTCAAGTCAACTGGTGCCAGAAAGTTAAATAGATTTGTAAATTACTTCTGATAAAACATCTTAATCCTTCCAGTACTTATTAGCTGCTGTATACTACTGAGGAAATTATTTTCTTTTTAGATTTTTTTTCTGTCTGTCCACAGTGCTCTCTGCTGACACCTTTGTCCATGTCAGGAACTGTCCAGAGGAGGAGAAAATCCCCATAGCACACCTATGCTACTCTGGACAGTTCCTAACACAGACAGAGGTGTCAACAGAGAGCACCGTAGACAGACAGAAAATAAGTTTAAAAAGAAAAGAATTCCTCTGTAGAATATAGCTGCTAATAAGTACTGGAAGGATAAAGATTTTTTAATAGAAGTAATTAACAAATCTGTTTATCTTTCTGGCCCCAGTTCTTAAAAAAATAAATGTTTTCCACCGGAGTACTCCTTTAAGGTATGCTTTGGAATTGGTATTACTGTCCTGTTGCAAGTCGAATGATGACCAAGGTTTAGCTTAAAGGGGAACTCCAGTGGAAAACAAAATGTTTTCAAAATCAACTGGTGCAAGAAAGCTAAAGATTTGTAAATCACTTCTATTTAAAAATGGTAGCCCTTCCAGTATTTATCAGCTGCTGTATACTACAGAGAAATGCGTGAAGTTATTTTCTGTCAGACAACAGTGCTCTCTGCTGACACCTCTGTCCGTGTCAGGAACTGTCCAGAGCAGGAGAGGTTTGCTATGGGGAAATTATTCTAATCTGGACAGTTCCTGGAATGGACAGGGGTGTCAGCAGAGCGCACAGTTGTCAGACAGAAAATAAATTTACAAATGTCTCTGTTTTATACAGCAGCTAATAAGCACTGGAAGGATTAAGATTTTTAAATAGAAGTAATTTACAAATCTAAGAAAAATAGGGAAAAAAAAGGCCAGCAAGTAGAAGCATAAAAAACTTGACTTCAGGAATCTTCCATTAAAAAACCTTCAGGTGGCAGACAAACATGGACATGAAAAAATACAAAAACTGATCATGTAGAAAAAGGGGTCCCAAGCAATAGCTGACATGTTTCTGATCTATTGATCCTTACTCATAGCTAGCTGAAACTGAGTCTACGATTAAGCACGTTTATGTGCAAAACGCGTCAGCCGTTCTGCCTTGTACTGCGATATCTTCAATAAAATAACGCAAGCTTTTATCTGCAACCATCCTGGTGCCGGACCTCGTCTTTGTTCTTGTCTAATAGTAGGCTGGAGGCGGTACCAGCCGGTCCACGGAACAGGTGGTGAGGAGGGCGTGTATGTGGTGAGCGGCTCATACCTTGTTACTGATATATCTATATATATATATATATATATATATATATATATATATATATATATTAGAAAGTTGACAAAACCTACTTGTTGAAATCATGTCACCAGCAGAATAACCTTAAACGGGCAGTATTACTTTAAAAACCTTTTCACATGTTTTAGAGACATGTCAAAAATTTTGAGGGGTCGGGGTCGCTAGAAGAGAATGGTAAGCGAGGAGAAGAGAGTGGTAAGCGAGACAAACAGACAATGTAAGTAAGTCTATGGGATTGTCTTGGAAAGCAGTGTCCTTCTCTCTCTACTGGCAATGGATCAGGATCTGAACACCCAGACCTTGGCAGATCAAAACTTTTAACTTGTCTCTATGAAACGTGAAAAGTTTCTTAAAGCGACAGGTACACTTTAACAAATGACATGTAACATTAGATAACAAAATGTAAAAATATATCCTTACTAGAAAATAACAATGGCACAGAATAAAGCTACACAGATATACGTGGATCTATTTTTTTCCATTTAATACAGGTGAAGCATGTGGTTGTAAAGCGGAGAGGATGCAACAGTGCATATTATACTATGATGGACACCAATAAACAAAAATATACAAAGTCACCTATTCACACCTGGGTCAGTATAAAATGTTTTTTTGTTTTTTTGTTTTTTTATGTGTGTTCAGAGGGCTCACAACTCACTTAAAGTCCATATGAAGTAAAAATTAAACGCCACACACAACTTTCTTGTTTTTCTCATTTGCTTTTAGTGAAATTCTTGCATGTATTCACAATTTCTTAAGGCAGTATTGCAAAAAAGTAGAAAATACAAAATGAAAATAAATCACCCAAGGTGCACCTTCGCAGACACGCTAGACACTCTTCAGGCTGTAGGAAATATTCAGCCCATGTCCAGGCTCCCTTCAGCTGGAAATCCTTCTCACGAAGGGGAACAGAGTGGAGCTTTCGGAGACCACGCCTTGATCACTTGAAAAAGGAGGCGTGTCCTCTGAAACATCGTGTCGACACAAGCTCCACTCTGTTCCCCTTTGTGAGAGGAAGGATTTCCAGCTGAATGGAGCCTGGACATGGGCTGAATATTTCCTACAGTTTGAAGAGTGTCTAGCGTGTTCGTGAAGTTGCAACTTGGGTGATTTATTTTCATTTTGTGAATACATGCAAGAATTTCACTAAAAGCAAATGAGAAAAACAAGAAAGTTGTGTGTGGTGTTTAATTTTTACTTCATATGGACTATGATGGACACTACCGAAATAAAATATATTTACTGTTAAACAATCTCAGAAGAAGCGGACAGGCAGAAATAAGAATGGCACATTACATTCATATAGAGGAGGTCTATTGGAAAATACAAGAATTTCAACTAAAGCACTGATAAGCAGTCACTACGGACAGATTCTGAATTGCAGCTGTAAAAGTAAATTTCATCTCGCTGTCATATGAGATTCAATGCTAATATAAAACTGAATCTAAGAGCACAGCTTCTGAAGAGATAAACTACACTGTTACCTGTACTATAACACTAACATAAACATTCATTTCTTCATGTTAAAGAGGTACTCCAATGGAAAACATTTTTTTTAAATCAACTGGTACCAGAAAGTTAAACTGATTTGAAAATTACTTCCATTAAAACATCTTAATCCTTCCAGTACTTATCAGCTGTTCTATGCTCAACAGGAAGTCCCTTTCTTTTTGAATTTCCTTTCTGTCTGACCACAGTATTCTCTGCTGACACCTCTGTCAATGTCAGGAACTCTCCAGAGTAAGAGATGTTTTCTATGGGATTTGCTCCTACTCTGAACAGTTCCTGATATGGACAGAGGTATCAGCAGAGAGCACTGTGGTCAGACAGAATGGAAATTAAAAAAGAAAATAACTTCCCATGGAGCATACAGCAGCTGATAAGTACTGGAAGGATTAAGATTATTAAATAGAAGTCATTTACAAATCTGTTTAACTTTCTGGCACCATTTGAGTAAAAAAAATTTAAAAATGTTTTCCAGCGGAGTACCCCTTTAACTACTGAAAAATACTGAAAGCGTAAGAAATTTTATTTTATTTCATTTTTATTTGATATTTACTTAATTTGCTTAAGATGAAATAATAGCAGTAAACTAACTGTAAAGTGAGCTACTTTATTACATGTCCATCTATTAAAAGACCTTCACTGAAAATCCTTAGATCCTAATATACAACACTTTTTCATTTCATTTAAAGTGTAACTATTATTTCTGAAAACTTTCAACATGTCATAGAGAGATGTCAAAGGTTTTCATCTGATGGGGGTGTAGGTGCTGAGACCCTTACTGATTGTTAGAATCAGCAGGGAGAAGTGTGCCGTTAAGTACTGCTTCTTCCCATTGTTTAGTGCTTACTGAAGATGGGCTTCAGCAACATTTATTATCTACTAGCAGAGTACCTGCTAGTAGATCTTCATATCCCAACCTCATGAAATTCTTATATGCCGTTTTCATGTCCTGATCTCATATCCAATCCTCATATCCCGTCCTTACAGTGGCATAGCTATAGAGGTCACGACGGTCACCATGGCGAACGGGCCCCCTTTCCACATTCACATGATGGCCGGCCGCCGCCATCAGTACTTATGTTATTGTCCTGGTGGGACATTCGTCAAGTCAAAGAGCAGCCGATGCTGCCAGATGTTCCGGTACTGCAGCAGTGGAGTCCAGATGAGGGCCCAGGCCCTGGGCTCCTGACATATCCAGGGATGGGCGGGGACAGCGCAGAGGCATCATCTCGCCTTGGTCCAAACTGTCCCACCCTTGCCTTGCTGCTTTGTTAGTGGAGAGGAGGAGGAGGGGCAGGGCACACACGAGTCCCATCCAGGAAGCCCTGCCCTTCTTCTTCCTTTATTGTGGTGTGCAGTGCATTGCAGCCGCACGCCTGTTCTATACTGCCGACACTTAATCCAGGCGACCGCTTCCCTGACCAGCCCGCAGTGCCCATGTTCGGTATGACCCTGCCTTAGACGCTGCGTACTCTAAATATACGGCGCTAGGGTGTCACCGCGGACAGCGCCGTACATTTATGGCATGGTTATGAAGTTAGCTGCGCTCACTTCATAGTCCTTGCCGCAAAGTGACATGCAGTGACATGCAGAAAGACAACAGCGTTGTGATTGTGTGTTCTTCTGACTGTCCCACTGCTGCTGAAGTCCCTTGTACCTTCTGCAGGGATGAGGGGTAAAACTTTACCCCAATCTGAGGCTCTACAGCTGTTACAAAACTACAACTCCCATAATGCCTAAGGCTCTCCAGACATGATGGGAGTTGTAGCTTTCCAACAGCTGAAGAGCCACTTGAACTGAGGGGATCACTTGGGGTCCCAGCAATAGGACCCCCACCAAAAAAATGGTCTGATTAAATTGGTCACAGTCCGACCCTATCTGTGAATCTCTTATGTCATTGTATATTCTTCTGGCTGTGTCCCATCAGGGCTGTAGTCACTAATATCTTTGTGTGGTTGGGGAAGGCGGTCATTTGAGGTTGGGGGGTTGTCAGGGGGTGGGGCCCAGGAATTTTTTTGCACCCGGGCCCTGTGGTTTCAAGCTACACCCCTGCGTCCTTATATCCCAACCTCATATCCTATTCTGATATCTCTTTCTCATATGCCATCCTCATATCCCGACCTCATATCTTGTCCTCATATGCCATCCTCAAACTTATATTTTATTCTCAAATCCTGATCTAAAATCCCATCTCTCACGCTAACTATACTTTACCTCTGCCTGCCAGACAGTTTGCAGGATGTTTTAAAGTCCTGGGCAATCTTGCAACCCAAGAGTAAGGTGATCATGAGATGTAACAGAAGTTCCATGGACTTGAATAGACTTGCATTAAAGGGGAAGGCCGTGACGTCACAAGGGGGTGGGGCAGTGACGTCCCGATGCTCCGGCCCCTGTATTGCCCGTCAATTATGCACAGAGCGAGTTTGCTCTGTGCAGTGATGACAGTGGGGTGCCGCAGCCGAGATCAGACATCTTATCCCCTATCCTTTGGATAGGGGATAAGATAAACACCGATAAACATCAGCTACCTTACCAACAAGGGTAAGTAAGTGTGCACTGTATATCTGCAACACCAAAAAAAAGAATAATAGTGCACACACACACACCAAATAAAGTTTAAACAAAATAAACAATCTTTATTGAAACATACAATATACTTAAAGACTTAGAATTGAATAGACAAAATATAAAAAAAATGCACCAGGGCACAAACAGGCAGTAGTTTAAGGCCTGGACACACACTGGAAAGGTTCACAGTAGGACAACTAGACTATCATTTAAATAGAGATATTGCCAAAAAAGGCATAAAATAAGGTGCATGATAAGTCAAATGTGCAGCAAGCTGCACCAGCAAAGACAATAGATAATACAGGGTGCCAGACCTTACCTACCCAAGCCCAATGAACGTTTTGCTTCACACAATGCTTCCTCAGGGGTCGTCCTATGTCAATGATAGTCTAGTCATCCTACTGTGAACCTTTCCAGTGTGTGTCCAGTCCTTCAACTACCCCCTGTTTATGCCCTGGTGCCTTTTTTATATTACAAATATTCTATTCTATATTTTTAAGTATATTGTAAGTTTCAATAAAGATTGTTTATTTTGTTTAAACTTTATTTGGTGTGTGTGCACTTTTATTCTTTTATTTATTTATTTATTTATTTTTTTGGTGTTATAGGGGATAAGATGTCTAGGAGCAGAGTACCCCTTTAAAGGAAACCTGTCATGAGTTTAATGCTGCCCAACCCATGGACAGCATAAAACTAGTGCAAGAATCAAGATTTTTGCACACTATAAATTACTCTGATATGTTAGGGTGTTTCAGAGTAATCATAGTTTAAAATGTCGTCAGGACCCGTGTAACTAGTCTTTGGGGAAGGTCCTGGCTGCTGCTTCTAGGCTAGCCAGTCACTCAAGCCAGCCAGACTAGTTATCTGCATCCTAGTGGTATTTTTAACTTGTAATTTCTCTAAAATGCCCAAACATCTCAAGTAACTTAAGGTGTGCTGGGATTGTGATGCCTGCACCAGTTTTATGCTGCCCACAGTTTGGGTAGCAAAGAACAGATGAAAGGTTTCCTTTAAACATACTATACCTTACATATGTTGATCCAGCGCTACACTGTTTTATTCTCTATTCACCTCCAAGGCTGCCACTAGACAGTACATTGTGGAAGCGTATCTGACAGTTACAAGGTTACAGCTAAACTATAGTACAGATGGAGGACGTGAGATGTTGCTGCTTTAACTCAGTACTAAAAGAATTGACACTGAATATTTCTGACTCCTAGGAATGAGGTATAACATATTAAAAGCACATATATATACACTCATTTTCTCCAAGTGCATACCACAATAGGTTAAAGTCTATATTCACTGCGCAGAAAAGTAAAGTGAACTGTAATACACTTCTCAAAAGATTGGCCTCATAATCTTTTTGTAAAGAAGATAATGCCATTTCATCTCGCCTTGATCTTCTTTCTGTGAGCAATAATCTTTGTTTTACTAGCAGAAAGGTTACTTAGCACATATGGAAATCCACCATTCATCTTGTCTTACCTTCTAAATCTTATTGGGATTGACTGTAGCCATCTGTGCTGATTACTGTACCGAGTAAATAGCTCCATAATATTAAAGGACCTTTCAAAATGAAATAAATTGTCTCGTAAACCATAATTCTGCGGGAAACAAACACCATTGTGGGAAATGTTTTATTATAATGTTTAACAATGTTTATTCTTAGACTCTCTATAATTTTATGCAGACTCGCACTGAGAATGAGACTCTTTCTAAATTTAGTTATTGATGTCACCAAGGGACAAAAGGCTTCATCCCCACACTGGCTCTGAGGACATTTTGTTATTGAATGAGTCAAGGAGCAAAAACACACACACACACATATATATATATATATATATATATATATATATATATATATGAAGGAGCGAGTATACAGGAAGATAAAATTAGAAAACATGGCAAGTGACACCCTATGTTTACAGTTTGTGAGTTTGTGGTATCGCAGCTTAACACCATTAAAGTTAAAAGTACCCTATACAACCTGTGGACAGATTTGAAGTTGTTTTTAGAAGATCACAGCCATGGTCTATCAAAGGCAAAGCCCATTTAAAGGGTTACTCCGCTCCCCAGTGTCTGGAACATTGAGTTCCGAACGCTGTGTGCGGGCTTCCATGTTCACGCCTGCCCCCTTGTGATGTCACGCCCTGCCCCCTCAATGAAAGTCTATAGGAAGGGGGTGTGGCGGCCATCACACCCCCTCCCATAGACTTGCATTGAGGGGACGGGATGTGACGTCACATGACGGGGTGTGACATTACGAGGGGGCGGGCGTGAACAGGGAAGCCTGCACACAGCGTTAGGAACTCAATGTTCTGGACGCTGGGTTGCGGAGTCACCCTTGAAGAAGGCCTGTCAACCTTTTGTAATTTACAGTATGTAAAATGCAAAAGAATAATGCTTGATAATTATATATCGTGCAGATTCTTTAACAGAAACTCATATAGCATATCTTCTCTGGTGTCTAAATATATCACAAGACTATGAACAATGTCCTGTGATTTTAGGTATCCTACATTACATTCCTGGCTGCACTGAGTGAGAGAGCAGTAGAGAAGGAGTTGGGCAAACCAAGTGCTTCTTCTTCTATAGGTATTGCCCAGAATTAAATGGACATGTCACATCCCCTGTTAGAATATATGATTATAATCAATGGGGGTTTATTGAGCCAGAACTGAGAGCTGCTTAGTAAAAAAAAATGACTCCAGCCATGATGGAGTTATCTCGTCTATGTATTCATTTGCTACCCAGTAAATTTCAAGCAAAAAAAGCATTTTTCAATGAGAATCATTCAAAAAATGTCTCTAGTGTACGGATACTGGAGAAGAATTGCAGAATTACTAATCTGTTGTAAATTATGAGTTTTCACCAGATAAGCACTGAACCCACTTGAACCTATATGTTCTGATGACAAGTATGATACAACAGCATTTAGACAAAGAAACACTTTTTAAATTATTTCAAATAATAATTCCAAGGTCGAAATAGAACATCGCACTCTGAGGTTGGATTCCCACATAGAATTGTTATCAATAGTTTTATCATAACACAGGAACCGACAGTGTAAAACTATAATGGAAAGATTTGCACATTTTTCTGTGTTTTAAACCCACTCCTTTTTTTGGTAAACTACTTATCTAAATAAGGCCCAAAATACTGTGTGTGAACCCAGCATTAGATTTATGAATTGCATAGCAACATGTGCCAAATAACAGCATACTAGGATATAATGGAAATGTCCCTCGCTTGAACACCAATAAATGATACTGAGCATCAAACATACTGCAAAAAACTAACACAGCCAACCCAAGTTGATTATCATTTACTGGTATGCCATATTCTTCATATGGAGGAGATCACAAAATGGTTCAGCAGACTACAGTTACTTTTGTCCAAAATATATGGGTGTATAAGTATATCCAAATGTAAATGTAGTCAGGGGCGGACTGACCGGCCATTCCGATTGGACGTTGTCTGAGGGCCTGGCCGGGTTAAGGCACCGAGGCACAAGAGTTTAGACCTGGTGCCCTGGTTCCGGGGCTGCAGAAAATCTCTCAGCACATACAGTTGGGATCAATACTTTGGCCACCCAAGGTAAAAATTTGTATTAATGTGCCATTTTTTAGTTTTCTGCTATTTTGAAAGTGTAAATGATGGAAATAAAATTTAACTTTTGTTGACATATAATAAGAATGTGTAATCTGTAATTTGATGCCTTTTGGAAATTTTTCCATCTTTCCTTGGCTTCTTTATGCACATTAATACTTTTGATCCCCATTGTACAGCTGAAATTTATGACAGCTGTACCTCTATGCTCCAGTCTAGAGAAAGCTGAGACCCAGTGCAGGACGTCAGGGTCAAAGCATCGGCGCGCGTGATGACGTCACTAGTGCCCTTCACTAGCATTCAGCAGGCAGAAGACCCTGCTGAAATGCTGGAGCTATAAGTGAGTTTTTAATGAAATGGCACAGAGGGGAGGGGGGGTTAATGAATTGGCACATGGGGCAGAGGGGAAGGGGGATTGATGAATTGGCACATGGGGAGAGGGGGTTGGAGATTAATGAATTAGCACATGGGGAGGAGAGGGAAGGCGGGAGATTAACAAATTGGCACATGGGGGGGGGTGGTTAATGAATTGGCACATGGGGAGGGGGGGTTAAAAACTTGGCACATGGGGGAGGGGAGATTAATGAACTGGCACATGGGGGAGAGGTTAATAAAATGGCACAAGGGGAGGAGAGAGGTTAATGAATTGTCACATGGGGGGTGGTTAATGAAATGACACAGGGGGAGAAGGAATGCAGAGGGGGGGGTTTAATGAAATGGCATGGGGGGGGTTAATGAAATGGCACAGGGGGGGTTAATGAAATAGCACAGGGAAATGGGGGGGGGGATTAAAATGGCACAGTACAGGGGGATCAGAGGGGCCATTTCAATTCCCAATTCCCCCCCCCCCCTTCTGAACCCCTGCTCTATTTCATATGGCATAAAGGATCTGTGTACAGCTGGTATATACCTCTATATGGATCTGTGTATAATCACTTATATGGTATACAGATCCTGTATACAGCTGGTATATATCTCTATATGGTTCTGGGGGGAGGAGGTGAGGTAGTAGGGGAATCCCGGTTGGAATATAATGGATTTTATTTAATAACTGTATAGTGGAATTATCAGGTCAACATTCCCTTTGTGGTGTAATGGTCTTTGTGTGGCTGTATTATGTGTCCCTTATATAGGTGTATTATTGGAAATAGTTATCTTGGTATACCGGTAATATTGGTATTGTTGGTCACAGTATGCCCGATCTGGTCAGGTTACAACAATGTAAGGTAATATTTGCTCCTTGTTTAGTGCTATCAAATGGCAACTTGATGACTAGTATATTTAGGAATTATCATATGTAAAAAAATATATATGTTAACTATATATATATATATATATATATATATATATATATATCATTTACACTTTCAAAATAACAGAAAACAAAAAAATTGCATCTGCAAAAGTTTGGGCACCCTGCAGAGTTAATATCTTGTACTGCCCCTTTTGGCAAGTATCACAGCTTGTAAACGCTTTTTGTAGCCAGCCAACAGTCTTTCAATTCTTGTTTGAGGTAACTTTGCACATTCTTCCTCACAAAAGTCTTAGAGTTCTTTGAGATTTCTGGGCTGTCTGTCAGGCACTGCTCTTTTAAGAAAAAAGAAAAATAGTTTACTTTCAGCTCACCATTTTCCAGAATCTAAAGGGAGAAGATGTTCATTTGCAGGGTGCACAGGAAACAAGAGCCAAGGCATATCCTTGGTTGATACAATTCAATAGAGAAAGACAGGGGTTCCAGCTCCACCAAAAAATGGTTAAAATAGGTAACTTTAATTCATATCATATTAAAACATTGATGAAAGGAAAACATGTAACAAAAAAGTGTTCTATTGAGTTAAAAACCCACGTCCACCGATGCGTTTCGAACAAATATGTTCTTAATCATGCCATGATTAAAGGGGTACTTCGGTGAAAAACATTTTTTTAAATCAACTGGTGCCAGAAAGTTAAACAGATTTGTAAATTACTTCTATTAAAAAATCTTAATCCTTCCTGTACTTATTTGCTGCTGAATACTACAGTGGAAATTATTTTCCGTTTGAAATATAGAGCTGTCTGCTGAATCATGAGCACAGTGCTCTCTGCTGACATCTCCATTTTTAGGAACTGTCCAGGGCAAAAAGGAAATCCCCATAGCAAACATATGCTGTTCTGGACAGTTCATAAAATGGACAGAGAGCACTGTGCTTGTGATGTCAGCAGACAGTTCTGTGTTTCAAAAAGAAAATAATTTCCGCTGTAGTATTCAGCAGCTAATAAGTACAGGAAGGATTAAAATGTTTTAATAGAAGTAATTTACAAATTCACCCCCATCTTCTAAAGGAATTAAGTAATGTAATAGACAGACCCCTATTTCTAGTATTCAGGGACTCTATAGTAACAGGGACTGTTCCCCAGATGCAAATGTGGTGCCAATATTTAAAAAGGGGACAAAAGGTGACTCCGGGAATTATAGACCTGTTAGTTTAACCTCTTTTGTATGTAAATTGTTTGAGGGTTTTCTAAGAGATGCTATTTTGGAATATCTTGATAAAAATACATGTATGACTCCATATTAGCATGGCTTTATGAGTGATTGGTCCTGTCAAACTAACCTGATCAGCTTTTATGAGGAGATGAGCTTCAGATTGGACCAGGGGCAATCACTGGATGTCGTACATCTAGATTTTTCCAAAGCATTTGATACGGTGTCACAGAAAAGGTTAGTGCATAAAATGAGAAGGATTGGGCTGGAGGACAATATGTGTAAGTGGGTAAGTAACTGGCTCACTGATAGGAAACAGAGGGTGGTTATAAATGGTACTTATTCTGATTGGGCGACTGTTACTAGTGGGGTACCACAGTGGTCAGTCTTGGGTCCTGTTCTATTTAATATATTAATTAATGACCTTGTAGAGGGGTTGAATAGTAAAGTAGCCATCTTTGCAGATGATACTAAACTCTGTAAAACAGTAAACACTATAGAGGACAGTGCACTGTTAAAAATGGATCTGAATAGGTTGGAGGTTTGGGCTGGGAAGTGGCAGATGAGGTTCAACACTGATAAATGTAAGGTAATAGTAATACACATGGGGAGGAAAAATCCGGGCTGGCATTATGTATTAAATGGATGCCCACTCGGGACAAGTGACATGAAAAAGGACTTGGGAGTCTTAGCTAACAGTAAATTTAGCTGTAGTGACCAGTGTCGGGCAGCTGCTGCTAAGGCAAATAAAATCATGGGGTGCATTAATAGGGGCATAAATGCCCACGACAAGGAAATAATTCTACCACTATACAAATCACTAGTCAGACACCACATAGAATACTGTGTACAGTACTGGGCACCAGTGTACAAGAAAGATATAGTGGAGCTGGAGAGGATTCAAAGACGGGCAACCAGAGTAATACGGGGAATGGGAGGACTACAGTACCCAGAAAGATTATCAGAATTAGGGTTATTTAGTTTAGAAAAAAGAAGGCCTAGGGGAGTCCTAATAACTATGTATAAATATATCAGGGGGACAGAGATCTTTCAGATGATCTATTGATACCCAGGACTGTATCTATAACAAGGGGGCATCCTCTACATTTAGAGGAAAGATGGTTTCTACACTAGCACAGACGGGGGTTCTTTACTGTAAGAGCAGTAAGACTGTGGAATTCTATGCCTGAGGAGGTGGTCATGGTGAACTCTGTAAAAGAGTTCAAAGGGGGTCTGGATGCATTTTTGGAGAATAATAACATCAACGGTTATGTATACTAGATTTATAGGGACAGAAGGTTGATCCAGAGATCTATTCTGATGCCATATTTGGAGTCGGTAAGTAATTTTTACCTCTAGTATGAGTTTTTTTTTTTACCTTCCTCTGGATCAACTCAACTCAGTAGGGACTCATTAGGGTTGAACTTGATGAACTCTGGTCTTTTTTCAACATTATGAACTATGTTACTATGTTACATCAGTTTTTTTAATTATACAATACAGAAAACGGATGTTTAATAACGGTTGAATATTCGTAGTGTGAAAGCAGCCTAAAATGTAGACGCCCTGCTTGGCTGTATAAAAAATTATAAAAACACCCAAAAAAATGTATATGTTAATGTTAATTTTTAAATAGGGGATCAATTTATGTGGGCAGGCAGGGACCTAAAATGTAGCCGACAATAATAAAAATTTAGAAAGAGGGCAATTAAATGTAAAAATAATATATTTTTTTTATAATTATTATTATTTTTTTTTTTATTATTTGCCAAGAATTTATTCAGATGGAATCATTTTCTTTTTTTTTTTTTTTATTGGCGAATCGGCCGAATTTAATTTTTCAAAAAATGTGCTCATCTTTAATCATTGCAGATAAGAGACCTAAACTATGCGGTCACCTTCTACAGAGCTTGGTTCTATTTTTCAGCTTGGAATCTGTGTAGGAAATAGTTCCTCATGGAGAGAAAACTGTAAATAGCTTGAAGTTATTTATGGTAGCACTTCTGTAACTATAAACTTAAGAGGCCCAGTGCAATACTTCCTACAGCCAACCCCTCAGACATAGGCCACTGAGCAGTAAAAAAAAAGCATCCCAAATTGTGGTACTACATAAATAATGATTACAATACAAGTTTAAGGGATGCACTATGCTACCATAAAGAGGTAAACAATAAATCCGGCTAGGTATTTAATACTCTTAGATACGTCCTTAGATGTGAGTTATATGCTGGCTGAACAATGCTAAAGCAAATATTTTTACTCTTGTATGACTTGTTTTTTCTGCTTTTGACTGGCTAGGCAGCACAATGGCATATTTCCATACATATCTGGGAATGTCTGTAAGCAGGCATGAAACTGGCTGTGCAATGGTGTGTTTGGAGATTTTAGAGCAACATGCCTTGTATCTAAAGTCATCAAAAGTAAAAAAAAAAAATTTAAATGGTGAGAAAAAATGACTTTACATCAAATAAAGAACAGTGTAAAATGCTTTACTGCCAAACCCTCAAGTGCTGCTAGGAGCAGTGGAAGCTACAGTAGAATTTTTAATCACTGATAGAACATAAAGTACAGGTTTACCTTTTACATACTAATTATAAGGCTAACATACACAGCATTCTAAAGCTAATGTGAGATGTTTTTGTACAATAATTTATTTCTCTGTTTATTGTTTTCTTTATAGCAGGAAAGTAGAATTATCCTCTGGGAACTGTGGCCAGGGCCGGACTGGGGATGAAAACCAGCCCTGGAAATAATTGCATACTAGCTCCACAGCATTGTGTCAGCCACCAGTAGCCACACCCAGTTTCATCACTTTACAGTACACTATCAATCTATCTATCAAGGAAATAAATTGCCATATTGGAGCCATATTACCAATAATACCAGTATACAAGGAGAACTATTGTCAGGGACCAACCGGGGGAAATGGAGAGTGAGCCCTAAACTGATTCTAAAACCGCTCTCCCTGCCTACTTGCCCATCCACAATAAACGGTGGATCGAAAACTGGGCGCCAGTCCCTTCCTGAACTAAAGTGCAGGGGCCTAAAAACACATATTAATAAATAGTCGGTCACAAAGGAGGACACAGATCAGAGAGATAATACAGAGGATACTATATCAGCGGACATGAACAGAGGACGCAGTGGTCGAGAACAGAGAACACTATAGATAAGCGGTCATGAATAGAACTCCAAGGATCTGAATAAAGAACTAATAAACATATATGGGGAGATTTATCAAAACCTTTGCAGAGGAAGAGTGGTGTAGTTGCCCATAGCAACCAATCAGATTGCTTCTTTCATTTTCCACAGGCCTCTTTAGAGGCCTGTGGAAAATGAAAGAAGCAATCTGATTGGTTGCTATGGGCAACTGCACCACTCTTCCTCTGCACAGGTTTTGATAAATCTCCCCCATAGAGTTCAAAACACCAGACAGGAAAATGGATAAGTCTGAACATACTCCAGAACAAAACAGGAATAAGCTTAATCCCCTAGAAAAACCTCCGGTAGACACAGGAATAACAATACCCTCGGACTGGTAAACGGGATCTATCGCTAATCAGGAATAATCGCAATCCCTCTGAACACCTCCAGTAGACACAGAGTCCCCATGGACAGGTAACAGGGATGCCAAGTTATAACTCAGAAAAACAGATACAACAGGATATAATTATAGAACACTGTTCACACTGAAAACAAGACGGGATAAATCGCGATCCCACATAAAACCCCCAGTAGACAAGGAGTCCCCATGGAGCGGTAACAGGGATGCAACATAGGGCACTTTTCACACTTGACTCCATTAACGAAGTAGCCATTAATAAATCCAAATAAGCTACTGGCCAGCTGCACACTCCACAGTATGGGCAGAATGCTGGCCCAGTAGGAAAACAGAAATATAAAACACAACATTTCATCCACTGATACCTCTGAGGACTGTGTGGAACCCAAAGACCCCGGATCATCTTCCCAGGCCGGCGCAACACTGTGGTCTGGACAGGTTAGTGGGAGGGCTGTCACAGGGGTGCCTGCTGCTCTGTCCACCGGACAGCCTGTTCCTTGATCCATCACAGAGCCCACTATGAGGGACATTTATTCTGCAGTCCTGGCCCTGGGAGTGGATACTGGCTCGATACGGCCTCCGCCACACAAATGAGCGGATTACAGCCCTTGAAGACAGATTAGGGGACATGGAGGATAAATTTTCTGCTGTACAGAGAGATCTGGGCCAAGTAGAGCATAATGTTTCTCTGCTGATTGCCAAGTCGGACAACTTGAAAAACCGTCTCTGACGGAATAACCTCAGGATTATTGGTGTCCCTGAACATGCTGAGGGGAAGGCTGTGGGAGACTTTTTTGAATCTTGGCTCCTGACAAAGTTTGGAAAGGATACCCTATCTCCCTTGTTTCCTGTAGAGCAGGCACACAGGTTGTCCTTTCATGCTCCTCCACCAGGGGGTTTCTTCATAAGCTGTCACCCATGATGTCTGCTTTGCCTGTATTTGTGGTCCTGGGGAGACACCGTGAGTTATCCTCTTCTATGTTTGTCTGTTCTAATGGCTAATCAAGTCCATCTCCTTTCCTAGAATTTTAGAGGCATGGGGGATGCCAACAAGCGCTGCCTGATTTCCAGCTGAAGGACTTTCACCCGGGCATTTTTTGCCTTATGGAAACGCATCTTGTCCCTGATTCAGTGCGTGTTCTTTGCCACTCTTGGGTGTCCCAGGCCTTCCGCTCCACGTATTCCACTCATGCATGGGGGGGGGAGGTCCATTCTGGTCCATAGGGCCATTCCCTTTAAATGTCTTTCCTCCCATATTGACCTGGAGGGGTGTTATATTTGCTTACACTGCACTATTTTTAGGGAGCAGGTTATCCATGTAGCAATTTATATTCCTCCCCCCTACTCTAGCGATATCCTTAAGAGGGTGTTCTCTGTCCTCTCAGCTTTGCTGTGGGTGCTCACTTTACTTATCGGGATTTTAATGCTGTTCTTCCACCCTAACTGGACAGACACTATGCTGTATCCAGTGTCGCTCCTTCCACTCGTTCCTCCCTAGCGTGTCTCCTTGAGGAGGTGGGCATCTGCAACATGTGGAGGATGCGGAACCCTGATACTCACCATTATTCCTGCTACATTAGTTCCCATAGGACCCTTTCCCATACTGATTTAGCACTGGGCACTTACTCCTTATTGCCTTTATGCCTTTAGTGGGGGACATGTAATACCTTCCCCGCAATATCTCTTATCATACCTTCTGTTCCATGTCTACTTTGTGGCATTTACACCCCTTCTGGTTACGACTAGTAGATGTGGGGGGCGACATAGACCAGGCCCTCAGAGATTACTTCACCCTTAATTTAGGTACCTCATTGGTTTAAATGATATGGGAGGTGATGAAGGCATACATCAGGGGACTGTATATTCAGAGGATTAGCCGACATAAGACTAAGTCCAAGGAATTGACACTGACTCATCAACGTAGAGTGCTCGAGACGAAAGCATTGTATGTGGCGGACCATTTCGCTGTGGCTGAAGCGCAATGGAGGGAGGCGCAGACCCTTTTGAAGGATCACCTCCTTCATGTTGCTGACAATAAAAGGTTCTTCACAAAGCAATTCTTCTTTCAGGATGGTAAGAGCTCTGGCCACATGCTGGCTACTATTGTCCAGGCACAGTCGGGTTCTCCACATATGACTGAACTGAATAATACTGCTAGGGACTTTTTACATACTGATTCCGACATTCTGGGTTGCCTCCATGATTTTTATAAACACCTAAATACTAGTAGGATCTCTCCTGTTTCTCCTGTTGACTTGGACACCTACATAGCTGACATTCCTTTACCTACCCTCTCCCCGGATCAAATATGGTAACTAGACAAGCCCCTTATGGTTGAAGACTTGGAGCTAGCTCTCCAGTCCTTGGCCAATGAGAAGGCTCCAGGGGTGGATGGCCTACCGGGGGAGTTCTTTAAGATGCACTGTGAGGTATTGCTTCCTCAATTATTGGAGGTCTTTGAGGATGCTCTAAGAGTTGGAGAATTGCCCCCCTCTATGAGAGAGGCGATCATAGTCGTTTTGTCCAAACATGGTAAGGACTTGCACCTACCAGACTCCTATCGCCCGATCTCGCTCCTGACATCTGACGTCGAATTGCTAGCTCGGGCATTAGCAAACAGACTTTCCCATGTAGTTACAGTTTGATCCACCCGGATCAATCTGGCTTTATGCCTTACAGGTCCCCTTCCCATAATTTGAGATGTCTACATCTTAACATTCAGTCCTATAGGGGGGAGGGGGGGCATGCAGACATCTCTGCGAAGGCTTTAGACAGCATCGAGTGGTAATTCCTGTGGGCTGTCATGCGTCAGATGGGCTTTGGGACTTACTTTCTAAGCTAGGTGCAATTGTTGTACTCCAACCGAGAGCTAGGGTCAGGGCTAATGGGGGTCTCTCAGATGGTTTTGTTCTTGGTCGGGGGGCAGGGATGACCCCTATCACCAATGTTCTTAGACATAGCGATTGAGCCACTTGCATCCCTGTGTCGCTCCTCGCCGGATATTAGGGGATTCCCCTTGCATGATGGTGAGGAGCGTGTCTTTCTCTACGCCGACGATATGTTACTGTACACAAGTGATTGTGACTCCTCGATAGCCCCTATTATGTCTACTATAACCCCCTTTGGTGGGTACTCCGGTCTCACTATCAATTGGGGTAAGTCTGTTGTAATATTCATGTTCCCATCCTTAGAGTCTCCTCCAATGCCCCCTACCCCATTACAACTAGTGACCTGTTTTAAATATTTGGGAGTAATGGTTACAGTGTGACTGAAAGATTTCATTTTGGATAACTTGTTGCCCTTGTTGAGACAGTTTCAGAGGAAGATTGATGCGTGGTCCCGTCAACCCCTATCTTTGTTGGTCCTTGCAACCTAATCAAAATGATTTTGATGCCACAGTTACTTTATGTTCTCCACAACTCCCCTCTACCAGCACTGTATTTTAGACGGCTCAATAGCCTTTTTCGTTTCCTTATCTGGAAAGGGGATCGTGCTCGGATCCGATTGGAGACTCTCCAACAGGGTAAAATGGATGGTGGGCTGGCCGTCCCTAATTGCTATGTATATTTCCTAGCTTCCCAGGTGCAACATTTGAAAGGTTGGGGGTAGATAGGTGGTTGTGGTGTGTCTGGGAGATTGGTGGAATGGCTTACTGGGATGTCCCCTCCTTTGGGTGCTCTCGAGCTAGGCACAACTTTGGGCTCCGTTTATTCACTCCCAACGGTTTCTTTGATGGTCCAGGTGTGGAGTTCAGTTAAATTATTATTGCAGGTGTCAGGTTTTACTCCCTTTACCCCACTATGGAAAAATCCCCACCTTCCTGAGATTTTCCGATTGGAGGGTTTCTCACCCTGGGTGATGGCGGGTGTACATAATCTGACTGACGTGGTGGGTGATGGCTCTACTCTATACTTTTCTAATCTTCAGACTAAGTTTAATCTTCCACATATACCTACATCTTCTACCAATACCTACAAATGCACCATGTGAGAGAACAACAGAGGGGTGGAAGCCCACTGACTGTTTCTACTCATTATCTCTTGCAAGACATTGGGAAGGTGGGCACTCAGAGAGGGGCTATATCCATAGCTTACTGTATCCTTTAACGGTTAGGGACAAGTGAATGGAAGAGGTTGGACCCCTTACTGACGAACAGTGGTTGACTACCGTGCCTCTCCTATGTCTTAGTGAACCGTATCGTCTATCCCAGTTTTACTTGATACACAGAGTATATCGGACCCCAGTCTTTCTACAAAAAATCGGATGGTGCCCTGATTCCACATGCCCCAGATGCTCTATGGATGAGACAGGATTACTGCATATGTTCTGGGGCTGTAGGGAGATTTAGGGGTACTGAGGGCATGTTTATTCTAGCCCTCTTCCACTAACTCCTGCAGTGTGCACTGGGTTGTCTGGATGGTACTCAGGTGGATGACTGTGTTCTATTGGGAATCCAGCATATACTGTAACAGGCACATAAAACTATTGTGTAGCACTGGACCCACATGGTTCCCCCCACACTGCAGGAGTTTAATTGAGAACAGGATGAATGCTGTGATTAGGTTGGAGTGGGGGGGGGGGATCTTAAAAGGAACGACATGGCTAAATTTGAACATATATGGGGACCCTGGTTGGATACCCCGGGATTGCCTACCTCTATTCTCCTTCAATTATGTAGAGGCCCCCTACAGGCTTTCTTTTTAGCTGACCGTACTTAGTCTCCCTGCTGCTCACCCTGTGTACTTGCCCTGTGTTTGACCGCTCGTCTCCCTCTCATCCCCTGTCTTCTCTCCCTTCGTGGTTCCTCTCACCCCTCTCCTTGTCTCTCCCCCACTCCTGCCTTTCTCTTCTTTTCTTATTCTCCTTCCTCGCTCTCTCTCCTTTCCTACTGTCCGTTCCTTCAGGATGATAATGGTGTGCTCAAACATGCTAATTGCACTCATGGTGTCTCCCCCCGAGATCTCTGATCGTTTTTTCTTCTATGGTCGACTACTATTATTGGTGTACTGCCTGAAGTTGTATGGAAACTGCTCTCGCATGGTTTTTTCTCGTTCATGTGTTTGTTTTATTGCATATTGTCATGTATCTTTGCCTGGCATTAACCCCTTAGACACGGTGATCAAAATGGATTTTCGCATCTAAAGTGAAAGTAAAACCGTTCCCGGCAGCTCAGTCAGGCTGTTCGGGACCGCCGCAGTGAAATCACTGTGTCCCGAACAGCTGAGTGGATGGGGGAGGTCCCTACCTGCCTCCTCACTGTCTGATGGGTGATCAGACAGTGGCATAGCATTGAACAGTGTATGCAATCAGAAGATTGCATGTAATAGTCTCCTATGGGGACTAAAAAATTATGTAAAAAAAGTAAAAGAAAAAAAGTTAATAAATGTGATTTAACCCCTTCCCTAATAAAAGTTTGAATCACCCCCCTTTTCCCATTTAAAAAATAAATATGCAAACAAAAATAAACATAAACATATGTGGTATCGCTGCATGCATAAATGTCTGAACTATAAAAATATGTCAATTAAACCGCAAGGTCAATGGCATATACGTAATCAAAAAGTCCAAAATTGCCTATTTTTGGTCATTTTGTATAAACTAAAATGTTTTATAAAAAGCGATCAAAAAGTCCAATCAAAACAAAAATGGTACCAATAGAAACTACAAATCACAGCACAAAAAATAAGCCCTCACATAGCCCTGCATGCAGAAAAATTAAGTTATAGGGGGTCAGAATATGATAATTTTAAGCATACTAATTTTGGTGCATGTAGTTATAATTTTTATTTAGTATAAGTAATATAACAAAATAAAACCTACATAAATTGGGTATCCTTGTAACCATATGGACCTACAGAATAAATATAGGGTGCCATTTTTACAGAAAAGTGCACTGTGTGGAAATGAAAGCCACTAAAAAATAACAAAATGGTGTGTTTTTTTCACTTTTGTCCCACAAATAATTTTTTCTTGTGAATTTTGTGGTGAAATGTCTAATGTCATTACAAAGTAAAATTGGTGAATAAAACAAGCCCTAATATATGTCTGTTGGTGGAAAACTGAAAGCGTTATGATTTTTAAAAGGTGAGGAGGAAAAAAACTAGTCCTGAAAGGGTTAAAAAGAGAAGAAATACATATCAATTGATTTTGGAAGGAACAACATTGTAAGTTTTGGGTACTAGATTACTGGAGATGGGTTGTTGATTCAGGGATTTGGAGTCAGAAAGAAACGTTTCCACCTAAAATAAGACTGAATTGGCAGTTACCTCTAGATCAACATTGTAAGCTTATAGTTTAAACTTAACCCCTTAACGACGCAGGAAGTATATTTACGTCCTGCCCCGACTCCCGCGATATGAAGCGGGATTGCGCCACGATCCCGCATCATATCGCGTGGTTCCAGGCGCTCATCAACGGCCGGGACCCGCGGCTAATACCACACATCGCCGATCGCGGCGATGTGCGGTATTAACCCTTTAGAAGCGGCGGTCAAAGCTGACCGCCGCTTCTAAAGTGAAAGTGACCCGGCTGCTCAGTCGGGCTGTTCGGATTTCACCGCGGTGTCCCGAACAGCTGACCGGACACCGGGAGGGCCCTTACCTGCCTCCTCGGTGTCCGATCGGCGAATGACTGCTCCGTGCCTGAGATCCAGGCAGGAGCAGTCAAGCGCCGATAACACTGATCACAGGCGTGCTAATACACGCCTGTGATCTGTGTAAAAGATCAATGTGTGCAGTGTTATAGGTCCCTATGGGACCTATAACATTGCAAATTTTTTTTTTTTAAAGTGTTAATAAAGGTCATTTAACCCCTTCCCTAATAAAAGTTTGAATCACCCCCCTTTTCCCATAAAAAAATAAAACAGTGTAAAAAAAATAAAAATAAACATATGTGGTATTGCCGCGTTCGTAAATGTCCGAACTATAAAAATATATCATTAATTAAACCGCACGGTCAATGGCGTACGCGAAAAAAAATTCCAAAGTCCAAAAAAGCGTATTTTGGTCACTTTTTATACCATTAAAAATAAATAAAAAGTGATCAAAAAGTCTGATCAAAACAAAAATCATACCGATAAAAACTTCAGATCACGGCGCAAAAAATGAGTCCTCATACTGCCCTGTACAAGGAAAAATAAAAAAGTTATAGGGGTCAGAAGATGACATTTTTCAACGTATAAATTTTCCTGCATGTAGTTATGATTTTTTCCAGAAGTGCGACAAAATCAAACCTATATAAGTAGGGTATCATTTTAACCGTATGGACCTACAGAATAATGATAAGGTGTAATTTTTACCGAAATATGCACTGCGTAGAAACGGAAGCCCCCAAAAGTTACAAAATGGCGTTTTTTTTTCAATTTTGTCGCACAATGATTTTTTTTTCCGTTTCGCTGTGCATTTTTGGGTAAAATTACTAATGTCACTGCAAAGTAGAATTGGCGACGCAAAAAATAAGCCATAATATGGATTTTTAGGTGGAAAATTGAAAGGGTTATGATTTTTAAAAGAGGAAAAAACGAAAGTGCAAAAACGGAAAAACCCTGAGTCCTTAAGGGGTTAAAGGGGTACTCTTCTGTAAATATTTTTTTTTTAAATCAACTGATGCCAGAAAGTTAAACAGATTTGTAAATTACTTCTATTTAAAAATCTTAATTTCTCCAGTACTTATCAGCTGCTGCATACTCCACATGAAGTTCTTTTCTTTAGAAGTAGAGAGCACTGTGGTCAGACAAAAAAAAATTTCAAAAAGGAATACAGCAGCTAAGTACATCAAGGATTAGGATTTTTAAATAGTAATTTATAAATCTGTTTAACTTTCTGGCATCAGTTGATTTTTTTTCCCCCAGCAGAGTACCCCTTTAATGAACTTCTGCCCTTATTAATATGCTACTTTACTACCTAAAAATACCTTGAAATCCCTCTTTTCCAAAAACTCTCTATGTAGTATAAAACTTGTGGGAAAAGCCACAGAAAGGTCATCAATCATTTTAAAGATGGTATGGAAATATATCCGGGGCTGTGAATTGTGGCCACATCATGGACTTCCAAAGCTAGTCTAAGTTTGGTAGAAAAGCATACCAATTAAAGAATTCAGCTGACATAACATAATGATAGTACAAAAATAACAAAAGCATAACTCCCAACTGTCTCGAATCCGGCGGGACATTCCTGCTTTTGGGGTGATGTCCCGCCATACTGGAACAGCCCCACATGTCCTGCATTTAACTGTAAATATGCCACTCGGTAAAAAGTTTGACATTGGCTCCTCACCCTGTCAATCACTCTTGTGCCCATGGCTACAGTAAGCCAGCAGACACAAGAGGCTGAACCTTCCTCTACGCTCTGGCGTGCCAGTGACGTAATCAGATGCTGGAGCTCAGAGGAAGAAGAAAGAAGAGAAGAAGAAGCCGTACGGAAGGACAGAGGAAGAGGACCTGAACAGCAGTAGGTATGTATGGCAGGGTGGCGGCAACTGCGGGCGGGTGGCCTGGGGAGCGGGTTGATCAGTGTTACCCAACCATGGTGCCTCCAGCTGTTGCAAAACCACAACTCCCAGCATGCCCGGACAGCCTTCTGTCTGGGCAAGCTGAGAGTTGTAGTTTTGCAACCCTGGATGAGAAACACTGCCTGAGTTCCTTTTCAGCCATTTTATTCTTTAATAATAGGCAAAATAGAAATACATTTGAAAATAAATAAAGAAATAAAATAAATAAAAATAAATACATAAAGAATGAAGGTGAAAAAAAATGAATAAAATTACTTAAATAAAATAAGCAAATTTTTTGCTGCTACCATGTGATCGCAGCCTATAATGCATCTCCTCTTTCAGTCATCCCTACTTGTCTGAATTATTAATATTGGCATAGTGCATTTAATTTCTATATTAGGAGTGGCAAAAAAATTTGGTGCAAAAAGGTTGCACCTTTTTACATGTTGTAGCTGTAAGTGCATTTGTAAAGGGAGTTGAAGTAGAACAAATTTACAGCTGTTCGCAGTGGTAATGTATTTGGCAATTGTTTTTTTTTTTTTATACAAACACATTTAGGCACAAATTTTTGTAAAATGCCTAAAAAGTTTTACGCAATTCTGCAACCGCATTTTGCAATGGCTAAGGCCGTGTTCACATGGCCAAAGGTGTGCAGAGTGTCCGACTGAAAAACACTAGCGGACATTCTGCACATTTGCAAGTTCCGGTAGGTGCTAGGACAGCTCGGAAATGCGATGTCTCATAGGCAGCAATGCATTTCTGAGTGGAATACGGATGTCAGAATCATGATTTTGGGGGAATGTGCAAGACTGCTGCCTATCTAATGTGGCCGAACTGCTGCCCACTTAATGTGGGGGAACTGCTGCCCACCAAATGTGGGGGAACTGCTGCCCACCTAATGTGGGGGAACTGCTGCCCACCTAATGTTGGAGAACTGCTGCCTACCTGGGGGACTATCTACTACGTTCCTGCCCAACTAATATGGGGACCAACTACCAAGCTAATAGGGGGGCTACCTACTATCTACATAGGTTTTATAGGGGTTTTCATACAGTGGACAGCTATCTGCCGGATTTACCTACAGGGGCAACTCTCTCCGGAGGGGCCCTACCTACTCGGGTCTCCTATGATTACGATTTGGGGCATTAGAGGTCTTGGAAAAATGCAGAGCCTGAAATGTTTTTTCCGACAGGTTCTGCAGAGAGGAGTCGTAGCTGGAAGAAATCATAATGACTATCTGGGCCGGATGGAGAAGAAAAAGGAAAGTGACAGATTCCAATCAGAGTTGTTGTCAGTCACCTGATATAACTGTATGTAATCTCTTATATGATCTGTAGTGGTAATGTTGGGGGTTTCTGTCAGTCACCTGATATAACTGTATGTAATCTCTTATATGGTCTGTAGTGGTAATTATGGGGGTTGCTGTCAGTCACCTGATATAACTGCATGTAATCACTTATATGGTCAAATAATGACCCCTGCATGGGAGGACTCGCCATGATTACTGTATTTTGTTTATCAGGATACTAAAAAAAACAAAAAAGAAAACAATCAAAAAGTCATATGCATTCCAACCTGGTACCAATAAAAACTATAATCCGAAACAATTAGGCTAAAAACAAAAAACAAGTTATAGTTATGGGTCTTGTGTTATGAAAAAGGGGTTAAACTTATTTTTACAAAGTTGAATAACCTATTTAAAGTAATAATTTTCTTGTACAGGATTTGACAATCAGAAAGCTTTGATTTTACACTACAGTCAGATGAAATATAATATAATGGCAAGTAATTATATCCGGAAACACTCTCTTCAGTTATACATAGAAAGGGGACATTGCTTAATCAAAAACAGAAACAAGAAATATTTTCAACAGTCATATTATTCAGAAGCCAACCTGACGCTAAGCAGCAATAGTCTTTAATTACTACCTGTCAGACTTCCCACACGCTTACAGCGCAAAACAACACAGTGAATCAAAATGTATTTCAGTCGCGGCTTAGTTTCTTTTTGCTATTTTTGTCTTCTAAAAATGCCATTTCCTTACAAATAAAATATTGATATTCACAGCTGGTTAACAAAGCTGGTTGCTTTTCACCTTTTTTCCTTTACAGATATCAGAACTGTGGTGATTGGATTAAAGGGGTTAACCGGGAATAAAAACTCTTGTCGTCAGGTTGTGTGTGGTATTGCAACTCGACTCCATTTACTTCAATGGAACTTAGCTGGAATACCACACACAACCTGAGGAGAGATGTGATGCTGTTTTTTTTTTTTTATATAAAGAAATCATCTCTTTGTTGTCTAATACTGGATATCTCATTAAGGGTAGGGTCACACATAGCACATCTGCAGTGTATGTTATGCTGCAGATGCGCTACTGCCCATCCCTAGAGTGTGCCTTCGGCTGTGCTCATGTGTCCTGCTCGCAGCAGCAATATGCCGCTATGAGCAGACACAGAGGGAGCTGCAAGTCTCATGCGGATGCGCAGCTCTCCAGACATCGTTGCTGTGCCCTTGCTCCCTGAGCTAGGCTGAGAGCGGACGTGATGAGTACTCTGCGCATGCGCGCACGCAACTTGCAGCTCCTTATGTGTCTGCTCGTAAAGGCGGATGGCTGTTGAGGGCAGGATACACGGGCACAGTTGAAGGAACACTCTAGGGATGGGCAGTAGCGTCAAATAGGCTGTGGATGCGCTACGTGTGACCTACCCTAAAAGGTCCATTAAAGCTGTAGATTACCTGAAACCACTGTTAGGTTGCATTCTCATTACATTTAGTCACTACGGCTGCTTGATCCAGCTGGGAAATTTCCAAACCTGGAGCTCCCATATCCCAGGCAGACCAGCGCTGAAACCCATTCACTTTAATGAGCCGACAAGAGCAAGATAGTGACTTCGGTCAGGTCCTTTTTGCCCCGTATCCGGTTTTGTGACCTGACTTTAAGGAATATTTTGAATATTTGCTCATCTTATTCAAATTTTACATGTTTTATTCCACTATAAGTGATCTGATCATCTAAACTAGTGGTCTCAAACTGTGGCCCGCCAGATGTTGCAAAACTTCAACTCCCAGGATGCCTGGACAGCCCTTGGTCCTACTGCTGGAACCCCCACGATCTCCGCTGTGGCACCCCAGTCATCCGATGCACGGAGTTCTATGCCAGATGACTAGCGAGCACAGCCGTTACGCTCCCTCATTCATGTCAATGGGATCAGGCGTGATAGCTACGTACTAGCGGTTACGCCCCCTCCCATAGACATGAATAGAGGGGGCGTGGCATGACATGAACATAGAAGCTCCAGGCTTCCGTGGTCTGGACGCTGCCGGCCTGGAGATGGCGGGGGTCCCCAGAGGAGGGACCCCCGTGATCAGACATCTTATCCCCTATCCTTTGGATAGGGGATAAGATGTTTTCCGGCAGAGTAGGAAGAGTAGGAAGTCTTTAAACTAGACTGTAAGTGTTCCATAAAAGTCAGAGCACAATACTTTCATGAGAGTAATGTCATAGTGTCATGTTTAAACTAAGAAGATTTTACATTTAAAAAAAAAATATTCTGCAGAACTTAAACAATATGCTTTGTTCCATGTTTCGTTGAGCAGAGATATAGGCATAAAAGTGCCTTGTTGGCAAAATGACGCAACTCATTCTATGCTGTTAGTTTATCTGGCAGCAAGTAGGATTGTGATTTGCTTATGGCACCAGACTGGAGCTGAGTATACCATCTGGACAATATAATGAAGATAAATGCGCATTTGAATACAAGGTAATGATATGCATGATAAGTATGATAAAAGTTAATATGTAAATGTTCATTAACTATCATTTACATAATCCCCAGTGACAGGCCCATAAACATTACCACATCTGTGAAATGTGCTTTCAATGCCTCGCTACAGATATTACTAATACCTATACACAATAATACAACTAATATTTTACTGTTTTGTAAGTCCCCAACAGGCCCACATAGATAGGACTTTCATACTGTACATTAACACCTTAAGGACCAAGGGCGTACCTCCCGTTCTTTACCGTGGGTCGGGCCCGGGACCAGTGGCTAATAGCGCGGCACCGCGATCAGCTATTAACCCTTTAGATGCGGCATTCAAAGTTGATCGCCGCGTCTAAAGTGAAACTAAATTATCCCCAGCTAGCTCAGCAGGCTGTTCGGGATCGCCGCAATGTAAACGCGGCATCCCGAACAGCTGTAGGACAGCAGGAGGGTCCCCTTACCTGCCTCCTGGTGTCTGATCGCCGAATGACTGCTCAGTGCCTGAGATCCAGGCATGAGAAGTCAAGCAGCACAATCATTGATCAATGGTTTCCTATGAGAAACCATTGATCAATGTAAAAGATCAGTGTGTGCAGTGTTATAGCCCCCTATGGAAGCTATAACGGTGCAAAAAAATAAAAATAAATAAAGATCATTTAACCCCTTCCATAATAAAATTTTGAATCACCCCCCTTTTCCATAAAAAAAAAAAAAAAAAAAACTGTGTAAATAAAAATAAACATATGGGGTATTGCCACGTGCGGAAATGTCTGAGTTATAAATATATATCATTAATTAAGCTGCACGGTCAATGGCGTACGTGCAAAAAAATTCCATAGTCCAAAATAGTGTATTTTTGGTCACTTTTCATTTAATGAAAAAATGAATAAAAAGCGATCAAAAAGTCTGATGAATACAAAAATAGTACTGATAAAAACTTCAGATCACAGCGCAAAAAATTAGCCCTCATACCACCCCATATGTGGAAAAATAAAAAAGTTATAGGGGTCAGAAGATGACAATTTTAAACATATAAGTACGACAAAATGAAACCTATATAAATAGGGTATCATTTTAATTGTATGGGCCTACAGAAGAAAGAGAAAGTGTCATTTTTACTGAAAATTTACTGTATAGAAACAAAAGCCCCCAAAACTTACAAAATGGTGTTTTTTCTCCAATTTTGTCGCACGATAATTTAATTTTTTCTGTTTCGTCGTACATTTTTGGGTAAAATGACTGATGTCAGTACAAAGTAGAATTGCTGGAGCAAAAAATAAGCCATCATATGGATTTTTAGATGCAAAATTGAAAGAGTTTTCATTTTTTAAAGGTAAGGAGGAAAAAATGTAAATGCAAAAACAGAAAAACCCCTGGTCCTTAAAGGGTTAAACATAGAAGGAAATATACCTTAATTTCCAATTTGTATTTGTCGATTCCTATTTTTGTATACTTTAGTATATGCTTACTAGAACAAGTCTGTTGTTTGCTGTATTTCAGTGTATCCCATGAACTCCTGTGCTTTTTTACTGGTATATTACAGGAGTTTTGTTAAAAGCAGGGGTCCCATTCAAGAAATTGCAGAGGGTTCCCCCCTCCTTGAGCGAGATTTATCATTGCTTTCCTGACATTTTAATGGCTGAAATTTAAAAAAAAAATTTGTGCAGTTAGTTTTTGCGCAAAAACTCTTTGTGGTAGAGGAAAAGCAACAATGGAGGAAGTTTTTGTCCTCCTTTTGCCCTCATATCAATCCTCATATCCTGACCCCATATCCCGTCCTCATATCCCAACCTCATATGCCGTCCTCATATCCTGTCCTTTTCATCCCGTCCTTATATCCCGACATCATATCCTGTCCTCATATCCTGACCTCATGTTCTAACCTCATATCCTGTCATATAATTTCCCATCCTAATATCCTGACCTCATATCCCATCCTTATATCCCTTCCTCATATCCTGTCCTTTTCATTCCGTACTTATATCCCGACATCGTATCCTGTCCCCATATCCTGTCCTCATATCCCATCCTCATATCCCAACTTCATATCCTGTCCTCATATCTTATCCCCATATGCCGTCCTGATATCCTGTCCTCAGGTGGCATGGCTTTGTGGGAATCAGCGTGATTTGTAAGCCAGACCAATGCACAAAAAGGTTAGAAAATAAAAGAGGTGTGGCCTAAAGGGTCGGTGTGGCTTTGTGAGATGTGGTGTGGCATGTGGGGAGGGTGTGGTTTGTCAGCCGGACTGACACACTCACCAGGGGATACAGAATGGAGCTTGTGGTGTAAGGTACTGGAAATCCCAAATACTTGCATGGGACTTGAAACAAAAACCCCATCCTTCACATAAGGGGGTAGGTTAGGGTTAATGAAACTATCCTATATTTTTAGTGGACATATAAGTAACGTGTACCAAGTGTTATTGAAATTTCTCCAGCCGTTTGGAAATTATGCAGTAAGATATATTTCCTATAGACTTGTATTTTTTAAAACAAAAAAATTTGACCCTCGCAAATGGGGGTGGGTAAGGGTTAAGTAAACTATCCTATATTTTTAGTCAACATATTAGTAACATGTGTACCAGGTTTCATGGGAATATCTTTAGCCGTTTGGAAGTGATGCTGGAACATACACACATCCATACACACAAGAGTTTTTTATACATACAGTAGATTTATCAAGGTGTTCTAGGACCCATGCACACTACAGACATTGTGCTCCGAATTAATGCTTATTTCTGCTGCTCAGTGCACACTACAGAATTTCCCACCCAGAACCAGATTCCGGTGAAATGAACATATTTATTACTTTGGTGTAACTGGGGCTTGGAATTTCAGGGGTTAATATTTCGGGCAGCATGGATCCTTTCCAGGCATCCATTGCATGTTGCAGTTTTTGGCATGTCCCTTAACAGCCAATAGAACCAGCACACTCTCATGATTTCTGTCCCCCGCAGTCGCTGTCAGGCAGCACCTTCTTATTGGCTGCATCTGAACTTCTCAGTTCTGCTGTTCCACAGATTATTGGGGAGATTTATCAAAACCTGTGCAAAGGAAAAGTTGACCAGTTGCCCATAGAAACCAATCAGATTGCTTCTTTCATTTTGCAGAGGCCGTGTCAAAAATATAAGAAGGAATCTGATTGGTTGCTATGGGCAACTAGGCAACTTTTCCTCTGCACAGGTTTTGATAAACCTCCCCCCATGTGCTGCTATAACACCATTTCAGCTCTGCCTCTGCTGTGCTACGCTAATACCATCTTCAACATCAGCTATCCCCCCCCCTGTCTGTATCCCTGACACCAGGTTTGACACCAGGGCATTCTGGCCTACTTGGCCAGCTGCCACCTAACTGATACCCTCGTGGTATCTCCCCTGCAGCAGAAGAGACCAGCTTCCACATCCTGGAGTGGGATAAAGGGTGAATACTTATATTATACTCCGATAAACATACTATGGAAGTTTCCCAAATTCTGTTGGGAGAATGGACATGTCTATTCTTTTGCAGGAATCCAAAAATAAAATTCCAAGTAAATGGGACTTGGAAATTTTTGCAATGGTTTTCACTTTACATTCTGCATCAAATAAGTGCAGATTCCGCTTCATTTCTGCTTCATTTTACCATTGAGCAAACAAGAGGTTTTCTGCAAGGAAATTTCCAATGCTATTTTGGCGCATTTTGAAATGGTCTTAGCACCAGCATATTCTACTGGTGCCTGATTTTTCCATGTTTTTCAAGCGGACATTACACAAATATTGCACCGTGTGAACATAGCCTGAAAGTCAGCTTGTAAAATGTATGTTTGACTTTATGTGAACAGCACAGAGCCCCCATCTGCCAGCAAAGCTTCAATCTTTAGCCTCTTTGTAGCACTTCCAGATTTCCTATCGGTAGACTTCTTGGAATCCCTACCAGGAACCAATCAGAGCTCTACTTTCATTTTTCAGGATCACTATAAGAATTGAAAGTTCAGATGTGATTGGCTGCTATAGGAAAAAAAACAGCTTTTGTTTTAGATAGAATGATAATAATCGCCTATTACTTGCACAGGAGTTTTCTCAAGCTGTCTTATTAGTAAGATTCTATTTGTAACCCATAGCAACCACTCAGGGTTCACCTTTCATTTCTCTCATTTGTCTGGTAAAATGAAAGCTGAGGTTTGATTGGTTCCTTTGGGTAACAAAGAGAATATTACTTTAAGGGCCCACGCACGCTATGGAAATTCAGTGAGGCAATAAGAACTGCATGCACAAGCAACTGTACACACCACACACCAGTAAACTTTGACTGCCAGCGATGCACTTTACATATATGTTTATGGTGCAAACCCCTTTAAGCTGGCCATGCACGTTAACTAATTGTTGGCAAAACCAGCCAATTTTTTCAGGCCACAATACAATTTAATATTTATGGGGGCCTTTCAACTCTTACTGACATCTGTTGTTGGGGAAGATCAGGATCAGGTAGTTGTATATAAACTACCTGATCCTTTTATTCTTAGACAGATAAACTGCCTCTAGAGGTGATTCTTAGCAGCCTACCCCTTTCTATCCATTGAAAACATATTAGCAGGATGGGCATCGGAACTTGTAGCTCTTGGGCCCCAAAGCAAAATCTGTAACAGGGCCCCCTGTCTACCATGTAGAATAGTGGTATCTTCTTAAGACGAAGAATTGCCTTGGGGTCCTCTTAGGTACCAGGGCCCAAGTGCAGATGTTACCTTTGTACCCCCCTATAGAGAGAAGAGACACAATGAACAACCATCAGACCTACAGATGTCTAACATGTATGGCCACAGCTGACACCCTGTTATGCAAACCTACAAGTTCTTTGGATTAAACTGGAGTTAAAATGCACAAATTAAGGACACAGTGGGTAAAAGAGGGTAAAATGTATCATAATGTGTGTTTAATATCATTGTATCTGCTGTTAAATTTTTTGGGTTGAAGCCTTTAAATGTATCTGTTCTAATACAGCTACAAATAACAGTGTTTAGTACCATAATAACTGGTTAGAGCCATCACAATGTTTAGTCAGATTTACTTGCAAAAAAAACGTGTTCCACATTTTTTTTTATTGGAAGTGCTTAATGAATCGGGAACACCAGGAACAAAGTAAAAGCACCTAACACAATGTAGAATCGTATAATGACATTTTTGTACACTGATTTTTAGTATTACATGGGTTCATTAGAATGGTTTTGTTTGGATATTGCATATTATTTGTGCACGATATGATGGGCTGTATGTAAAAGTATTACCTTGGCCCCTTTAATGGCGTTCTAATGTAATTCTCTATAAAACTAACCCAGGTTTACAGCCACATGGAGCCTACTAGACTTGTGGACAACATATTCTTCTTTTGATTAATCTACATCTATTTACAGTAAAACATTAAAAAGTAAAATTATTTGGATATTGCACGACAACCATGATATAGTAAGGTATTGTCATTTAGATTTCAGAAAATCTTTTTCCCAATATTTAATTTTATGTAGCCAAACTGTTCTAGTAATAGTAAGTTATATGGTTTTTTTTTTGCAGTCATCTTACATTAAACTGCATTTTGGTGTTAAGCTTATTAGATTTACTCAGCTTTATATTATCCTTTGTTCGTATCTATAACATGGCATTAGAGCCTGCATATGCATTACTGTAAACCGATTACGACATCAGATTAGATAAGTATAGGTCTATGCTGGCTCTACGCTGGCTATCTTTTCTAATGATTTCTGGCTATTCTTTCTAATGATTTGGTAGCTACATTTATTCTGTTTTTTTTTCTAGCATCACCCTATGTTATTTCACTGTCCTTGGGTATAGCCCAGCTGGTGCCATTGACATTTTCGTTTCAGCTGTGAAAACTGAGAAGTGATCATTATGCAGATATCTGCAATGGCTTTGTCTTCTTCAACACAGCTTTGTTTTCAGAGCAATAGACAATCAACGATGGCTAAATAGACTTCATTATTAAGGGTTTAGCAACGCGCTATGTTAGTGCCAGTTGCGGATTTGTGTTTTTCTTCTCTTTTGAAAATGTGTCAAAATAAAATACAGAGTTAGAATACTAAAATAATATAAAAAAAATAAATAGAATGAAATATGTCTTTTTTCTTTTTTTCTTGGTTCAGATGAATGTCCATTTATACTATATGATTTGGATCAAAAAGTAGGGTTTTGAGCCTGGAATCCCTTACTGATGTCCATTTCGCTTGATAGGGCATGGATCTCTTTGGGTAGATCTCAAACATGCAAAAAGAAGACCAAACATGAACTCATAGCTTTTGAGAGAATATAATAGAATACAAGTAAGTGTTCACAAACATTCAGGGAAAGGATAGAACTGGGTGAAGGTAGTTATAGTGGCCTGAGAATGCTCTGTTGAGAGGCAAGGGAGATTTCAATATACACAATAGGACATGGTATTCAGCAACCCCAGCTGTTAGCTAGACATTGATTGGTGTCATTTCATCCCTTAAAGTGTACCTGTCATAGTGGCAAAAAAAATATATAAAGTGATATGTTACTAAGTACCTAATCCTGATCATTTACATATATTTTTATGTGTCTAGGACCTATATATCCCTAACAAATAGCATTTATATCTTGCTCACTTGCTTTGTGTTCTTGCCTTGTGAATGGGGCGTCCCCGTCTCTATCCCTCACCGTGGATAACTCAACTGCTCTGTGTCTAGGAGCAGCCTTGCAATCTGCAAATCACTGCACTCTGTAACCCTTTCCTCTCTAGTTTTATACTGTACATGTTACACAGAGAGGAAGATTATTGGAGTTTGCCTGCAGTATTCCTAAGACATTATGCTGAGTTTATAACAATATTAAATGTGTAAATATAAAAATAGAACTTTCTAAATTAGTGCAAAGAATTTAGTGATAAATGCAGGAAAGAATATGAATGGCACTCACCAGGTTCCAGATGTGAAGGTAGATTTATTCACAGAAAGTTCAAAAATACATACATAACATGGGGAGTGAACGGACGCTGCACTTTGCACATATGTCGAGTTGAAATATATGCCCACTCACACCGAAGCATAGGTATTTAACACTTTCTCTGATATCAGTGGGGGAGTAGTCCGAGGAAGTGCGCCCAGTGCACAAAATAGCTGTTACCACCGGCGTGGACGGCGTCCGTGCTCTCTCCATGCCATGTATGTATTTTTACACGTTCTGTGAATAAATCTACCTTCCCATCTGGAACCTGGTGAGTGCCATTCATATTCTTTCTTGCATTATTGAAGATTGGTCTCTTGTGGATTTGAGCACCCCAGGGATAGAAAGTTGCGGAGTAGCATGCAATGACTCATAGGAGGTTGTTTGAAAGAGAAGCTGCAGTGTATGTTCGGTGCCGAACACCTGTTTCTATACAGATTTTTGCTTGACTGTTCTCTATTGGTTCTGAGCATGTCCAGCTCTTGCAGCAGCAACCCCCATAAACCTGCGTTTACCCATGGGATACGAATCAGTGGGGACATGGACTCTGACACTACTGCAAGCATGGATACTAATCCTACTGAGAGTGCGATTTTGACAGGGAGAGAGGACGCCGGCACGTTTTTTACTCTGTGTGAAACAAGTGATGTTCTGCAGACACTGAGTACAAAGAATCTGGAAATAAAGTGTGTCAATTAGCCGGAAAAAAAATGTGGCTTTTCTGGACTGTACGGTCTTTAAAATCTTTAAAAGAGGGTTAAGAAATTACAAGGAACCCTCTCAGTTCCTCGAAGATCAAGTATTCCTGAAAGAATGGGAAAAAGTACATTTGAATTATTCCCTCAACATGCTAAAACTAATACGGGAATGCAATGAAGTAGAATATGCACATGTGACCGAAGCCCTGGGTTGTGCTAAAGTGGAGCTCCAAACCAGAATGCCTGAAACACAAAGGCAAAGGAAACAACAAACAAGGAGGGTGGAAGAGAAAAAAAGTTTCCTGGCAGCAATAAGAGGAGATTCAGATCTACCACCGATTCAGGGCACGATGATCATCAACTTGAGAGATGTGACATTGGACAGAGCAATGAGATCTTTTCCCTCAAGAGGACTGAATTTTTGTTTCCCGGAAAAGTTTGATGTAGTGGAGTTTGAACTTGATTTATTTAGAGGTGTTCGCAATTTAAGCTTAAGAAAGTTCTAAAATTGTGTGTGACAGTAAAGTTGAAGGAGATGTACCAGTCTCTATAGGCCCCCCTGGGATTTAGTCCCTTTAGTGATACCAGTGAGATAGACTCTGAATGTCTTATCACTTTAACGGAACTGTTGGGAGGGAGCATGGAGTCTCCTGATTCTGAGGCTTTTGCAGCCTTTATGGGAGGAGAGAAATCTTCTTTCTGCCCCCCCATTGATCCCAGGCAGTAGCTTAGACCTCTTCAATCACGAAGTGCTGAGAAAGTTCAAATCTTTAAGATACCCAGAAGATCCTTCAAATTTTTCCCCAGAAGAAAGAAAGGCCCATCTATGAAAGGTACAACTACATAATACATCTCATTATGAACGCCTCTCTACTAATCCAACACAAAGGTACAACCTCCAAACTCCAGTCTCTAGTCAGGAGTTATGTAGAGAAAAGGGTCCTGTCCCCAAAAAATACCACAGAATTATTTCCATCGAATGTTACGTATACATACTTGTTGGTATTTCCTCCCCAAGGTCCAAAAAAACTCTGGTTGCCCCTCCGGATGACCTATTGTCTCCGGGAGAGGGTCATTGACAGAGGCATTGTCAAAATATATTGACTGGCTCCTCATCCATTGTTAAAGGATGTACCGGCCTTGATGAGGGATATCAACGAGTTCTTACTAAGTCTGGAAGATATAGTTTGGGAAGAAGGGTTCTTGATGGCCTCTATAGATATAGAGAGCCTCTATACCAGTATTCCCAAACCATTAAGTGTCCAATGCATCCGTGACCTCCTGGTTAGATCTAATAAAAGTCAGGACTTCATCTGCAACTCCCTCACTTTCATTTTGACAAACAATGCGTTTCAATTTGATGAGACCTGGTACAAACAGGTAAGCGGAGTGGCTATGGGCACTCCCGTCGACTGCACTCTGGCTAACCTGTTTGTTGCGTTTTTTTAGAAAAAATATGTTTTTTCTGCAACCAACAAATACATCAGGTGGATTAAAAGTTACAGTAGATTTTTTCGACGACATATTTATGGGGTGGGCAGGTACAGCTGAGGAGTTTGTAGACTTTGTCAATTACCTGAATATTACCAACAATATGAATTTGGAATTCAGCCTGATACAATTAAAACTGAATTAGAATTTTTAGATGTTTTAGTGAAACCCACAGCGGGTAACTCCTTGCTGCACTTTGAGAGTTACCACCCTCAACATGTAAAAACTGCTGTGCCCTATGGGCAGTACCTGAGATTACTTTGGATAAATAATACAGATGAGTCCTTCTTAAAACAAGCCACTGAGTTGTCCGGGAGATTGCAGCAGAGAGGGTACCCGCTGAGGGTACTGGAGACAGCGGGACAAAGAGCATTCAAACAGAACAGGATGACATTGTTGAGAAAAACAACTAGACAGGGGAAGATGAAATCTAGTGATCAAAAAAAGCCCCCACGCTTTTCGTTTGCATTTAAATTCAGCCCATTAGCCAACACCATTAAAAATGCTATCCTCCGACATTGGCCATTGGTACAAACGGACCTCCTATTGGCAGAAATGGCGACAGAAAAAAAGTTTGTTACGTTTAAGAAGGCCAAAACAGTAGGTTTAAAGCACAAAATTGTGGCTTAATAAATCTCCAATGGTAGAAAATCATAAATGGTACAATTGGTGCAGCTATTTGAGAAGGGGTAAAAATTATGTTCTAGGAGGTTGTGATTTCCAGGTGAAGGATTTCATTTGTTGTCGCATGAATTATGTGATTTACGGGATCGTGTGTGCATGTGGGAGATTTTACATAGGTTGCACGAAACGATCCATGCACATGTGATTCCGTGAACACATTCATTCATTAAAAACACAGAAGGGCTCTACTAGGTTAATCAAACATGTAACAGAAGAGCATAATGGGGATCCTGCTGTATTAGAATTTTTCGGGATAGAAAGAGTTACAGCAAGAGACGGCAGTGATAGGAGAAAAGCAAGAATCAAAATGGATTTTGTGCACGGGAGCGCAAGGCACGATAGGATTAAATGATAAGATAGACTTGGCGATTTTTATTTCAAATGAAGAGCAAATAACAAGAAAGAGAAAAACGGAGTCACTTATAAAATGTATATCATTTTATTAATTCCGTGGAATATAAGTACATAAAAATTGTATATATATTAGTAAAAAATACTATTTTTCAAGGAGGAATGAGGCTAAAAGGTGGTGTCACCGGCTCTGCAATGAAGGCTGGGTGTAGTGTATATATTAATGGATCCACCACAATTAGTACACAAATTTACAAAAACAGGATGTTTTAGCAACCTGTAGGAAACATGTATATATAAATCTCACAGTGAGAGCGAAAAAATTATTATATATATATAACATGCAAAATAAAGTGCAGTGTGCATGTAAACAAGCATAACATTGTGGGGATACAAAACAGTGTAGCGATATACCAGAGTACAGCAGCAATCAGCAGAGACCGGGACAGCACCACTCCAACGTACGTTTCGGTACGCAACCTTCGTCTGGGATCCATGCACATGTGATTCCGTGAACACATTCATTCATTAAAAACACAGAAGGGCTCTACTAGGTTAATCAAACATGTAACAGAAGAGCATAATGGGGATCCTGCTGTATTAGAATTTTTCGGGATAGAAAGAGTTACAGCAAGAGACGGCAGTGATAGGAGAAAAGCAAGAATCAAAATGGATTTTGTGCACGGGAGCGCAAGGCACGATAGGATTAAATGATAAGATAGACTTGGCGATTTTTATTTCAAATGAAGCCAAGCATTGGTGTTCCCCTGGTATATATTAATTCACAAAGCAGTCATTTTTTAAATCTAGTTTTTCTATTTGTTTTTAACTATGCACTTTGCACATATGTACGCTCACACCGAACCATAGGTATTTAACACCTGCTCCGACGTCAGTGGGGGAGTGGTCCGAGGAAGTGCGCCCAGAGCACGAAATAGCTATCACTGCTGACGTGGATGCCGCCTGTGCTCTCCCCATGCCATGTATGTATTTTTGCATTTTCTGTGAATAAATCTGGAACCTGGTGAGTGCCATTCATATTCTTTCCTGCATTGTTGAAGACTGGTCTCTTGTGGATTTGAGCATCCCAGGGATAGAAGGTTGCAGAGTAGCATGCAGTGACTTGTGGGAGATTGTTTGAAAGAGAAGCCGCAGTGTATGTGCAGTGCTGAACACCTGTTTCTATACAGAGTTTAGTGATAAAAGCACAGTAGTTTTTATGCATACATTTTCTATCTGTTCCTAGTAAAGCTGGATGCTAATCAACAAAGCTGTCACTATGTGTGTCATTCAACATTCACAGACTTCTGAACGTCTGGTCAGATTCTTTGTCATTCAGGAGTCAGAGAAAGCTTTTGCTGTTCATGCATGCTGGGAGTTGTAGTTTTGCAACAGCTGGAGCTTCAGTGTTTGTAAAGCACTGTGTTAGAGCAGTGTTGCCTTTAGCTGTTGCAAAACTACAACTCCCATCATAGGAGTTGTAGTTTAGGAACAGCTGAAGGCTGCAGTGGTGATCTCCTATACTGGATACCAACACACTTCTCGGCTGGTATTCAGTATGCTGCAAAATACAGGCAACTCGCCTTTTATCTGCTTGTAGAGATGTGGTATTCTGGACTATGTTAAAAATATGGGTCATGTGGGTTCAATACAGGTGGGAACAGGCATTGAGTTGATTTTTGGAAGAGAGCAGCCATGTTTTCCTTATCCTCGACAAATGAAAATGTGCCTAATCCAAAATGCAAATTAGAGCGGGGAGAAAATTAAAATTTAACCTTTATTTAACTAGTAAGAATCAAAAAACAGAATAGAACACCCAATGTGAAGTGTTTAAAATATACCAGAAAATGTTGATTCCAGATTCTGGAAAAAGCCGGATATATAGTATATATTCTTTTGATTGGACCACGTGAATAGTCCACCAGATTATATATAGGCGCTCTATGCTGAATATTGTATATTATTTCAATTACCGTATATATCAGCAAAAGACTTCATAAATAGAGCCGCCCATAACCAGAGGACCAGATGTCACCACCCTGGTATTTACTTTTGTGCTGCATACAGCTCTAGTGTTGCACCAAAAATAATAAAGTTGTCAAACAAACAGGTTTCCTGGACAAGACTATTCTTGTTAGTCTTAGTTTGGTCAGTGACATTACTCCTCCTTATGTAGAGATGCTCTATGCATTATAACCAATCATCTGCCTCCCCCTGCTGATCCTTTCCCCCTGTCGCAGCTCACACAGTCCTACAAATAGACGACAAAATTATTCACCCTTTCCTTAAATCCCTCCTCTTTTCCATGTGTTTAGTTACTGATAAGCATTTTAATGACTGAAGGAGTTGTTGGACATTTCTGGGCCTTTCACACAGACTGACTGCTGCATGTAAGAGCCCCAATCTTGTAGAGCCGTTATATGGCTCTGTTATCATGCAGGCGGAAGAATCACTAGATGGCTTGTGCAGTTCTTGACTTTTTGCTGCTTATAAAGGGTAACAAGGTAAACTAATAATGATATTTAAGCTTATTAAAACTATGCAAGTAGTGCTCTTTATTTGCTTATTTGTCTGTGAAAAGCTGAGCCTATTACACAGGACACAATTGGCTAATTTGGCTGATAATCACCATGTGTAACATGTGGGCGGGTCGAAGGAGAGATCGTGTGAAAAATATTACCTTTCCATAAAAAAAAAATACAACACAATGTTTCATATATTTATTATAAGAGGATAAGAAAATGAGAAGAGTGCCCCCTATCTCCAGTTGAAAGAACACTAGGGGAGATTTATCAAAACCTGTGTAGTGGAAGAGTGGTGCAGTTGCCCATAGCAACCAATCAGATTGCTTCTTTCATTTTTAGAGACCTGTGAAAAATGAAAGAAGCAATCTGATTGGTTGCCATAAACAACTGGACCATTCTACCTCTACACAAGTTTTAATAAATCTCCCCCACTGTCTCTGCGCACTTTATACAACAATTAAAATGAGGAGCATAAGAGAAATAGGCAATGTTCGTCTCATGACTGTTCCAGCTATTTCATAAATAGCATAGAATTTTTTGTAGAGATTTTTTCTAGCATTCCTAAAGACTTGAAAATCTAAAGACTGCTCTTTACTTTAAATTATACTATGATCATTTAAGACCCTTGTGTTTTTTTTTAAACTTACCGTATTTATCGGGGTATACCACGCACCGGCCTATAACACGCACCCTCATTTTACCAAGGATATTTGGGTAAAAAACGTTTTTTACCCAAATATCCATGGTAAAATGAGGGTGTGCGTGTGTGCGCGTGTATACCCTGATATACCCCCAGGTATATGGGGGAGGCCTGCAGCAGCGCGGACCCGACTCAGGTAATTATGCCACCGGGGATGGGGGGAGGCAACGGGGCAGCGGCGCCGGCAATGGGTGCCGCTGCCCCTTCTCTCCCCCTGGCTGTCGGCGCCACTTCTCTCCCCCTGGCTATCGGCGCCGGCACCGATAGTCAGGGGGACAGAACGGGCAGCGGCGCCGATAACCAGGGGGTGAGAAGGGCCGACAGCAGCGCTCTAGACCCCAGGAAAGGCAGGGGGAGAGAAGCAGGCAGCGACGGCCTCTCTCCCCCTGCCTTTCCTGGGGGTGTATCGGCGTATAACACGCACACAGACTTTAGGCAAAAAATTTAAATACGGTACATTTAAAGAGGTTATCCAACATAAGGTGACTTTACTGCTTACCTGCAAAACAGTGGACATGCTTAGGAAGGACCTGAGTTGTTTCCTGTTGGAGTTTCCTCCCTCCAACGACAGGTCCCGGGATCCCTTGTTTGTAAGGCTACTTTCACACTACCATTTGTGCCCCGTAGGTGACATCCGTTAGGAAGATAGTGGGAGAAAAATGTGTGCATGCGCCGTCTTTTTCTCCCGCTATCTTCAGCCGCAATAACGGGAGTTATAATAGACGTTAGAGGAATCCCATTCAAGCTTCGTTACAATAATGAACATTAAGGGCAGTGAAAGTGGAAAAAAAGCCCTTAACGTCCGTTTGTAACGGGGCCACTTTATAGTGTGAAAGTAGCCTAAGTGTGAGGGCACTTTTCTCCCTCCCACACATCTGTCACCCCACCCATTGCAGCACAGCTGCGTTCCCTTCCGTGCATGCTTTAATTAAAACTACAATTTCCTGCAGCCTTGTGGAGAATAATCTCCCTTCCACCCAGTGGTCACTCCAACTATTGAAGCACTGACATTAAACACCTGAGTGATGTAAGGACTTTGGCCGCACTGCAACCTGGGAAAAGCCAGAGATAAAACTAATTTCATATGCTGCTGAAAATGCACATCGGGGCAAAGATCACATAAGAATTGTGAGACCAACCATCAAACACAGGTACAGGCACTATATTATAAACTACACTAACTTTATAGCCCCCATAGCACAGGTAAAGGGGTACTCTGCCACTGGGGACCCTCGCAATCTTGCATTCGGCACCCACCTCTTTGAGCTGCACGCCGCACTGCCAGCTTACAAACTGTCGGGTGCCGACCATGGGGCCAGAGTATTGTGACGTCACGACTCCGCCCCCGTGTGACATGACACCCTGCCCCCGCTATGTAAGTCTATGGGAGGGGGCATGACGGCCATTTTGCAAAAGCTGGAGGCTTCTTGTTTGGGAAACACTATGCTAAACAGTAGTCAGAGGATCTGAAAATGAGTATAATTGAATCTCACAAAATAGGAGGCAGTTAAAAAGCATAGATAGCAATATTCTTTTGTATGCTTTTTTTTTTTTTTATCAACTGGTGCCAGAAAGTTAGACAGATTTGTAAATTATTTCTATTTAAAAAGCTTATCCCTGCTATATGCTCCAGAGGAAGTTCTTTTTTTTACATTTATTTTCTGTCTGTCCACAGTGCTCTCTGCTGACACCTCTGTCCATGTCAGGAACTGTCCAGAGCAGGAACTATTCCCCATAGCAAACCTCTCCTGCTCTGGACAGTTCCTGTTATGGACAGAGGTGTCAGCAGAGAGCACTGTGGACAGAGAGAAGAATTTTCAAATGAAAATAACTTTTTCTATATTATATAGGAGTTGATAAGTACTGGAAGAATTAAGAATTCGAATAGAAGTAATTTACAAATCTGTTTAATTTTCTGGCACCAGTTCATTTAAAAAAATATATGTTTTCCACCGGAGTTAATCTTTAAAATTAACTCCACATATATGGATCTACAGCAAATTAATATAAATGTTAAAATATTTATTCAAAATGTGTTACTATTTTTGACAAATTATTTGAACCAATTTGTTCTGTTAATGCTAACTCTGTGAACGGAGTGCAGAAATCTCTACTGGAACCATTTATAGGATGGGCAGGTAAAAGGCAAAACCACTATATCATACCACAGGAACTATTATTTGTACAAGTTGTATCTGCATATAGCAAATGGTTACATTCTCATTTATTCATTCATTCACAGTATCAGGTGTTGTATGGTTGCCTTGGCAGCTAGACTGTCTTGTCTGATGCTACATCGCTTAAAAGTTTAGGCAAGAGATGCAGATATTAAATCATCATAAGAGTTCAACTTTAATGCAACAGTCCACAGTGTGTGAAGAAAAGAGGTTGGATATTGCAAGATCCAAAGCAAACTTCAAACTCAACCTTGAATTACTTCAAAAAACTAAAGATTAAGGTTTCGAAATGGCGTTCACAGTCGCCATGCTTCAAAGTCATTGAAAATCTGTGGGTAGATCTTAAAAATTCTACATGTGCAAAATGATGACCAAAGAATATTTCAGAATAAGAAGCATTCTGCAAGTAAGAAAAGGGGAAAAATATTAAATTAAGAATACAAAGAGTGGCTACAAGTATCTTTGGAAAGCTTTGATTTTGTCTAAAGTGGGTGTAAATAAATCCTGACTGACACATGTTAAATTTTAATGTTTCATGTTTTCCATTATGATGAATTCAACATTTAAATGTGCAGAAAATGTAATTTGACAAGGGTGGCCAAGCATTTACATTGGACTCTTATGTGTCACCAGCAATTGTTCTGTTACCAAAGCTACATTTCTGCAAATATAGCACAGCACTATGCTGCATGACACATAAATATGGCTGCATTGGCAGATTTTTTCCTAACACCATGAACGAGCTGAGCGTGACGAACCCGTGGGGCTCAAAACTGAACTGTGGGGTTACAGCGACTCACTTGTCTTTCGAACTTTGCCAAGCTTGGCTAACACATGCCTTGCAACAGTGGTAATAACAGTAGAACGGGGAATGAGGTTGAGGAACTCGTGGTGTTTTGGCGCCTGTATGAAAGGAGCAAATACTTGGAACACTAAGATGACATCAGGGAAGCCCAGAATACCTTGCAGCTATCAGCAAGATCATGTGACCTAAGGTTATCCAATCATTGCTTTGCATTATGTGCCATATAGCTACCAGGCCAATGATAACACAGCATAGGGGTGGGAGAGAGAACTTGAACTACTGATTCCAGAAAGTCTTCCTAGAAATCCTATAGAATTTTAAAGCAAGCTAAACTAAGCATTATTCAGTTGGCTGGCCTCAGACAGTGGCTTCCTGCACCTTCAGTACTGTAGTGTATAGTTGGTGCACTACATATCCCAGCTAGCAGCAAAGTAGAACATAAAAGCAATCACATTAAAAGCAGGGCAAAGCATTGATCAGTGGGTTGCCCTCAGACAGAAACCTCCTGTCACCTGCAGCACTGTGTCCAGTTGGTTCACTACAAATCACAGCCAGCAGTGAAAAAGCTCATAAAAGTTAACACATATAAATACCTAGCAAGCTGAGCAAAGAAGTGGGCTGACCTGTATTTTAACATAAATAATGCATTAAAAGTGTTCTAAATGTGGAATACGCATTTAAGGCCTAGTTTTGTGTATTTTCTGGGTTTAATTAAACACATAGTATTTCTATCTGGGTTTAACATAACTACGCATTTCAAAGCATTGGAAATGAACATGGCATAGCCATCTAAGGACAAGTAATGTGTATTTTTGGACTTAATCTAACATACAGTATTTCTACCTGGGTTTTATATATTAAAAGTGTTGAGATTGAAAATGGCCATCTAAGGACCAGTTACATTTATTTTCTGTTTTTAATTAAGCATAAACGTTTTCTACCTGGTTTTAACATAATTACACATTTAACAGTGTTGAGAGAGAGCCATCTAAGGACAAGTTTCATGTATTTTCGGAGTTTAATAAAACATAAAGTGACGCATTGAGAGCAGCAGGGTAGTGTTACTGTCAGTGAAGAGCACAGCGGAGGTAGGGCCAGAACATCTGTCAAATATTACAGACAAATGCCTGTTTTTCAAGAATCTCACAGCCCGAACTCACCTCCTGAGTCAGTTCATAAATGGGATTTACCCTGAACAGTGTGCACTAGAACTAAAATGTAAAAAAATATTTTTTTTCAAAATTTTCAGGAAACAGTGGCCGAGCATAGCACTAGTGAGACTAGTGGTGGTAGCTGTGGTGGTGGTATTGTAAGGCATCATGGTGGATGTGCTGAAGGGGAGCAAAGAGCCCATGATCAGACATCAAAAGTTCATGCTGAGAGGAGTGGAGGGGACGATGAGAAGGAGTTTGATAATGATGGTGTAGTGTTGGCCAGGACATGGGAACCAGGTGAGAAGAAGGTGGCATGTTCAGAGCAGGAGGGTAGTGTCAGATACTGTCAGCAAATAAGCGACAGTAAGGTACGTCCGGAACTCCTGTTAAACTTACCAGACGTAGTCCTGCTGGTCTGATCAACTCAGAAGCAGGTGACGGCCATGCTGCTGCATCTGTAGGCTCGAGAAAAAACTCTTCCAGAGCAGAGTCACAGTCAGGTGCCCCTGCCTGGTACTCTGCCATGTGGAAATACTTTTCTACCTTACCATATGCAGAAATGTGGCACTGTGTCATATCTGCAAGTATTAAGAAAGACCAGGCCAGGGTAAGAGTATAGGAACTATGTCTCTCTGCAGCACATGTAGCGGAATCACAAGGCCACGTGGGAAAGAGACACCACACAATGTGAAGAAAACCTTGTTCCTGCTGCTGCTAGTCACCATTATTTTGCAAAAAATAAGCTATCCCTGCTTTGCACAAGAGGATAGGACATGCCATGCAGTAGTCAGTGTACAGCCCAGGGCATGCCACAGTAAATATTTGGAGTAGTAGCTACGCCCTGGGCCAAAACATGTCTTTTCTGGCCCACTGGGTCTACATGTTGCAATACGAGGCTCTGCTGCAACAATGACAGGAAATATTAGTGACACCTCCAAAGTTGCAAAGTTAAACTTCTGGCACCTGCTGCCCATTCTAATCAAACTCCTCATCCAGATCTTTGGACATCTAGCAACCCCCCACAGGGAAGATAGCAGCTTACTCTCTTTTTACACTGGCTCTCTGGTCATAATCTGAGATTGGAAAATGTGGTCACCGATAAGGGCACAAGCATTGGGATTTGAACGTCTGGGAAAATCAATGACTTCTTCAATTGCCAGACTCAAAACATTTTGCAACTCCCAAAAAGGAAGAATTTTTTGAATTTTTAATAACTTTTTCTACTTTTCAATGTTTACAAAAGCTATTTCTTTACTGTCTACAGTTTCTTTAATATTTTGAAGCACCATCATCATTGCTCTTGCAACTTCCAAAAAGGGCGAATTTTTTTTCAGCATTTTAATATTTACAAAAGCTATTTCTTCACTATTTTGAGACACTGTAACCAATCCTGTCACTATTTCGAAAGAGGGAGAATTTTTGGAACGCTTGGAAAAAGCCAATGCGTTTCCTGGTGACTCTGTGTGCATTTTAACCCTTGAACGACGAAGGACGTACATTTACGTCCTCCGCTGGCTCCCGCGATATGCCGCAGGGTCATGTGGTGTCCCCGCGTCATATCAGGTCGGTCCCGGCGGCTATCAACGGCCGGGACCTGTGGCTAATACAGGACATCACCAATCGCGGCGATGCCCTGTATTAATCCTTCAGACGCGGAGATCAAAGCTGACCGTCGCGTCTGAAGTGAAAGTGAAAGTAACCCGGCTGCTCAGTCGGGCTGTTCGGGACCGCCACGGTGAAATCACGGCATCCCGAACAGCTTACAGGACACCAGGAGGGCCCTTACCTGCCTCCTTGGTGTCCGATCGACTAATGACTGCTCCGTGCCTGAGATCAAGGCAGGAGTAGTCAAGCGCCGATAACACTAATCACAGGCGTGTTAATACACGCCAGTGATTAGCATGAGAGATCAGTGTGTGCAGTGTTATAGGTCCCTATGGGAGCCATAACACTGCAAAAAAAAAAGTTTAAAAAAAGGGTTAATAAAGGTCATTTAACCCCTTCCCTAATAAAAATTTGAATCACCCCCCTTTTCCCATAAAAAAAAATAAAACAGTGTAAATAAAAATAAAAATAAACATATGTGGTATCGCCACATGCGTAAATCTCCGAACTATAAAAATATATCATTAATTAAACCGCACGGTCAATGGCGTACACGTAAAAAAATTCCAAAGTCCAAAAATTTTTGGTCACTTTTTATACCATTAAAAAATGAATAAAAAGTGATCAAAAAGTCCGATCAAAACAAAAATGGTACCGATAAAAACTTCAGATCACTGCGCAAAATACATTCCTCTACGTGGAAAAATAAAAAAGTTATAGGGGTCAGAAGAGGACATTTTTAAACGTATACATTTTCCTGCATGTAGTTATGATTTTTTCCAGAAGTACGACAAAATCCAACCTATATAAGTAGGGTACCATTTTAACCATATGGACCTACAGAATAATGATAAGGTGTCATTTTTACCGAAATATGCACTGCGTAGAAACGGAAGCCCCCAATATTTACTAAATTTTGTTTTTTTGTCACACAATGATTTTTTTTCCGTTTCGCCGTGAATTTTTGGGTAAAATGACTGTCACTGCAAAGTAGAATTGGTGACGCAAAAAATAAGCCATAATATGGATTTTTCAGTGGAAAATTGAAAGGGTTATGATTTTTAAAGGGTAAGGAGGAAAAAACAAAAGTGCAAAAACTGAAAAACCCTGCATCCTTAAGGGGTTAAAGGGGTATTCCAGGATTTATTTTATTTGTCTATGCTACAGTAGCTGTAAAGTTAGTGTAGCTCACAATATAGTGTCGGTACTTGTGTGTGATGGTGGTCTCGCAATTCTTTTGTGATTTTTGGCGCTATGTTTATTTTTAACAGCATACAAAATGTGCGTCATCTCAGGTTTTCCTAGTTTGAAGTGTGGCCCGAGACATTACATCACTAGTCAGGTGTTCAGAGGGAGCCTGTCTTCGCTTCAATTAGTGGAGCGACCGCTGGGTGGGAGGGAGATCATTCTGCAGTGAGTTGTAGGTTTGCAAAAGCTAGAGGCACCCTGGTCCGAAAACACTGGTCTATTGTATTGAAGGGATCCAAGGTGTGTTTCAATGAGTGGGGTGGCTGATGTCTGGGAGGGAGAAAAATGACCTCACACATACAACCAAGGAATTGTAGTTGTAGTTTGAGGGAGGGAACTCCAACAGGAAATAGCCAATTCTCACAAAAAGATATCCTCAGCATTATGGTTGGGGTCTGTATTAATTTAGGTGGTCTGGTCATTTTAGCTTAGGGCTCTGGGTCTGTATTTTAAGGGGATCAGGTCTTGGGTCTGTATTTGTTAAGGGTGTCTGTATTTTCATTGTTTATGTTTGTTACTTGTGTTTTTAACTAGTAATAAAATGTGCAATATAGATTTGTAAAGTTTTATATGCACCCCGGTGAAGGAGGAGGAGGGAGGCGTGGTTAGGTTTTGGGGACCACAGGCACATTGTTCGCACAGGAGCCCTCTTTAGTCCGAGCCCACTCCTGTTTGACTGTTAAAAAAGTTAACTATTTCAATGCCAATGTGATGCTGTGTTCAGCATGGATAGACACGTCAAAAATTTAAGTGACAACCTCTACGATCTTACAGACTGTAGTATTGAAACAAACAATTTTCACCCGATATTGTAAGAGTTCTTCAGGAAGCTCATATATGCATTAGATTTTGCTAGGACTGAAATCACCTTCTCATGGAAAACGTCTTTCATCAGTGCAAGATTGTTACCTTACATTGCCCATTTAGAAATGATAGGATATATATGTACAGTATCAATAACTATTGCCTGAGAAAAATTCTGAAGCATGCTTGATAAACGTTACAAGGAAGGAGGATTGATACCATTTGCCAGCCCATAAGCCATTGTCTTGGTATAAGTATTATTTCTTAATATCATTGCTATTTAATCTGAAAGCTGAACAGTCCTTACTACATTTGTAGCCAGTATAAGCTTCTGTAAATGTTTTGTTTACACTTGTAAAGTGCAGTATTTATAAACGGACAGTTAATAAAGTAAATACAGTGGTCCTTCAAGTTACGATATTAATTGGTTCCAGGACGACCATTGTATGCTGAAACCATTGTATGTTGAGACCAGAACTCTATGGAAACCTGGCAATTGGTTCTAAAGGCCCCAAAATGTCATCCAAGAATAGGAAAAAGTGAGGAAAATAAGTAGATAACTAATATAGATAAAGCAAATCCTTCCATATAAAAGTAAGAAAGATCTGCTGTAAATCACTGTCTATGTCAGTGTTTCCCAAGCAGGGAGCCTCCAGCTGTTGCAAAACTACAACTCCCAGCCAACGGCTGTCCGGGCATGCTGGGAGTTGTAGTTTTGCAACAGCTGAGGCCACCCTGCTTGGGAAACACTGGTCTATGTAGAGGACAGGAGCTTCTTCAGGGTCCTGTACAGTACACAGTGTCCTAAAAAGTAATGGAGTCGCCCTCACCTGGTGTCCAAAGGAGCAGATAACCCTGGTACAGGTAAAGTGTACAGAACATGTAATACCTCCCTGTACTGTAGGGGGCGCTACCAGACACCAGTCAGTGCATACGCTTCAGTAATACAGGGGTTTTACCAGTGAATGCCCATTCTGATTGGCCGATTCTTCCAGCCATTGACAGGTATCACAGACCTGGACTGTCTGTATATTGTATGTTGAGTCTGGTTTCAACTTACGATGGTCCAGAAAAGACCATTGTATGTTGAAACCATTGTATGCTGAGACCATTGTAAGTTGAGGGATCACTGTAAACTTTAACTTTTCCTACAGTTTTTTCCCCCCAAACTTTCTACTTTTACAAACAAAACAAAATAATAATAATAATAAATCCCTAAAAAATTTAGAAAACATAACAAGTCCCAGTCACAAGATAACAAATACATCAAGTCGGAGTTTGCATTAATCGAAAAGAGAATTATAAAGATGCTTTACTGTACATTACTAATTCCAGTTCTCACCCTAATAAACTTACAAGACACATACAGATTTGACAAAAGGGACAGATTTGTTGCTTCTGCTACGTCATTTCTTCGTCAAGCTTTTAACAAACATGCGCCATGGCCTGGCTCGGTTTCTAATGCAAACATAGTGGTCTCCAAACGGTGGCCCTCCAGATGTTGCAAAACTACAACTCCCAGCATGCCCGGACAGCCAACGGCTGTCCGGGCATGCTGGGAGTTGTAGTTTTGCAACGTCTGGAGGGCCACAGTTTGGAGACCACTGTGCTACAGTGTTCAGGGTACCACACACACCTCAAGTCTGACTCCTTGGAAGTCACACTGAACATTGTGAGGAGCAGTCAGAACTGAATACCTGCACGTTCAAGCAGTTCTGTCTGATAGCACCTATGTGCTGCATTCTACTGGGAAGATTCCTGACATGCATTATAGTTATGTATTTTATGATATTTCATTACAACTCATAAGTACAATAACAGCCAGACAAGAAGTATAGTGTGCTTAATAAAATACAGTTCTAGCTATAGGCCTACTATTGCATTACTTTGGATATTAGATCTGGATATTGGAACATTCAGATACATTTTACCCCCCTGGCATGGACACAGGATAATCTTGGCATTAAAGTTGATCATGAAAAGATTGGTTTTCATTGGATGCTGGGAGAGCACCAACACTACATAGGGTAATAGAAAAGTTAGGCATTAATCATTGTAGGGTTGTAAGCACTGTGCCCATCATCCTACCAGCTGCTCATACAGTGCCCACTGCCCGCAGCATCGTGCAAAGAACAAGCATAGGTAAAGGTAGGTGCACTCACATCCCGGAATCGGTTCCAGTGCCCGGCGTCCTTGTCATACTGGGATATAGTGGTGAGCCATTGTTTATCATCCAGAAAATTGCCTCTGTCTGACCTGCCCGTCGCTGCTGCAGCCGCTGCCAGAGCCCCACTGCAGCCTACTGCTGCATACACACAGAGCACGGCAACCTTCATCATCATCATCATCATCTGCTGGAGGAGACACAAAGGGGAATGATCAGAGCCACGATCCCTCTCACCTTCCCAGCCACTAGAATAGTCTATAATCACCTCGCCGACGCTGCTGCTGCTGCTGCTGGAAATGCAGCTCAACACTGCCAAGTACCAGGAGCTGCTGTGCTTGTCTGTAGCAGAGCCCAATGTGCTCAGTGCGCTGGTGTTCTATGGCTTTCTGCAAGATTGTAGAAAACTGTGAGATCCAGCGTGATTGGCTGAGCGGCAGCACACCTTCTCTCTCCTATTTGCTGTGCCGCGGCCCAGCTGATCTTCCATCTGACAGAAAACATTAGAAGGCACAAAGCTTGGAGGTGCTGGGGAATGTCATCTCAATGAAAAACTTTGGAGCCAGGCAGAAGGAGCACAGACAGAAGGACCCAACAACTTTAGAAGACACAGAGTGGGGAGGAGGAGGGGGATTTCGGTACAGAATAGGGAATGGAAGAGAGGAGGACACTGAGACAGTTTGTAATGTAGCAGAGGCGAGTGCTCTCTACTAAGTTAATGTAGCAGAGGTGAGTGTGCTCTACTAAGTAAATGTAGCAGAGGCGAGTGCTCTCTACTATGTAAATGTAGCAGAGGCGAGTGCTCTCTACTAAGTAAATGTAGCAGAGGCGAGTGCTCTCTACTATGTAAATGTAGCAGAGGTGAATGTGCTCTGATTTGTTAATGTAGCAGAGGCGAGTGCTCTCTACTAAGTAAATGTAGCAGAGGTGAATGTGCTCTGATTTGTTAATGTAGCAGAGGCGAGTGCTCTCTACTAAGTAAATGTAGCAGAGGCAAGTGCTCTCTACTATGTAAATGTAGCAGAGGTGAGTGTGCTCTGATTTGTTAATGTAGCAGAGGCGAGTGCTCTCTACTGAGTAAATGTAGCAGCGTGAGTGTGCTCTGATTTGTTCATGTAGCAGATGCGAGTGCTCTCTACTAAGTAAATGTACCAGAGGAGAGTGTGCTCTGCTTTGTTAATGTAGTAGCGGCGAGTGCTCTCTACTGAATAAATGTAGCAGAGTTGAGTGTGCTCTGCTTTGTTAATATAGCAGAGGTGAGTGTGCTCTACTATGTAAATGTAGCAGAGGTGAGTGTCCTCTACTATGTTAATGTAGAAGAGGTGAGTGTGCTCAACTATGTAAATTTAGCAGAGGTGAGTGCTCTCTACTAAGTAAATGTAGCAAAGGCAAGTGTCCTCTACTATGTTAATGTAGAAGAGGTGAGTGCTCTCTACTATGTAAATTTAGCAGAGGTGAGTGCTCTCTACTAAGTAAATGTAGCAGAGGCAAGTGTCCTCTATTATGTTAATGTAGCAGAGGTGAGTGTGCTCTACTATGTAAATGTAGCAGAGATGAGTGTCCTCTACTATGTAAATGTAGCAGAGGTGAGTGTCCTCTACTATGTAAATGTAGCAGAGGTGAGTGTGCTTTGCTACATTAACTCCTACAGGACGAAAGGTGTACCTGTACGCCCCTCGCCTGGTCCCAGTGTTTAAAACGGGGCCATGCCGTGACCCCGCATCACACCGGGTCGGTCCCATCGGGACCCTGGGCTAATAGCATGCGGCACCGATCATTGTGCCGCGCACTATTATCCCTTTAGATGCGGCGATCAAAGTTGATCGCCGGGTATAAAAATGAAAGTAAAGGCTTCCTGGCAGCTCACTCGGGCTGAGCGGAGACCCCCTTACCTTGCTCCGTCACGTCCGATCGGCGTTTGATTGCTCCAAGCCTGAGCTACAGGCTTGAGCAATGGAGCCCCTATCTCGCTGATCCATGCAAAGCTATGGCTTTGCAGGGATCAGGGTAAAAGATCAGTGTGTGCAGTGTTATAGCCCCCTATGGGAGCTATAACACTGCAAAAAAATGTGAAAAAAAAGTTACTAAAAGTCATTTAACCCCTTCCCTAATAAAAGTTTGAATCACCCCCCTTTTCCCATAAAAAAAACTGTGTAAATAAAAATTAACATATGTGGTATCGCCGCGTGCGGAAATGTCCGAACTATAAAAATATATCGTTAATTAAACCGCAGGGTCAATGGCGTACGCGCCAAAAAAAATTCCAAAGTCCAAAATAGCGTATTCTTGGTCACTTTTTATATCATGAAAAAATGAATAAAATCGATCAAAAAGTCCAATCAATACAAAAGATGGTACCGATAAAAACTTCAGAACACGGCGCAAAAAAAGTACAACAATATCAAATTTTTACCGAAAAATGCACTGTGTAGAAACGGAAGCCCCCAAAAGTTACAAAATAACATTCATTTTTTTCTTCAATTTTGACGCACAATTAATTTTTTTTCCCGTTTCGCCATGGATTTTTGGGCAAATTGACTAATGTCATTACAATGTAGAATTGGTGGCACAAAAAATAAGCCATCATATGGAATTTTATGTGCAAAATTGAAAGCGTTATGATTTTTAGAAGGTGATGAGGAAAAAATGAAAATGCAAAAACGGGAAAACCCTGCGTCCTTAAGGGGTTAATGTAGCAAGACAGGGCTGCTGGCTGTACTCTGGTACATTAATGTTGCAGAGAAACGTTAATGTAGCAGAGGCGATTGAGCTCTCCTAGTTAATGTAGAATGAGCATGCCCTGCTGCCTTAAAGGAGTTATCCAGAAATAGAACAAAAGGGCTAATTTCTTTTAAAACAGCAATACCTCTGTCACCAGATTGTGTTGTCTGTACAATTTTGCTGTATACAAAAAATTTTAGTAAACAATGGTATTGTAAATAATATAAACCTACAATTCAGCTAACAATTGCTACACCCTCTAAATTCACATGAACCACATCTACAAAAGACCGATGCCCAAAAACATTTACAAGCTTTATTAATCTCAATCAAAACATAACAATGCAGAATAGCCCTTCCATTAAAATAAGCCACCCTTAAAAACACCAACCCCAAAGCACCAAGATAGGGAGCACCCACAAAAAAAAACTCCCTCAGCATAGAATCTAACAGACAGGCCTTATGGTAATATCATGCATACATGCCGCTGTGCAAATGTTCACAAAAACCATATTTCACCTGAGTGTTTTTGAAGGGGGCCATATTTCACCTGGCTGAGACATCTTGAAGGGATCTTTGAGTGAACCCCACCACCTTGACATGTGTTTCGACTCTTCATCAGGAGGTGGGGGTGGGTGTCACTCACTGCCTTAAAGGGGTACTCTGCCCCTAGTCATCTTATCCCCTATCCAAGGGATAGGGGGATGTCTGATCGCGGGGGTGCAACGGCGGAGACTCGTGACGTCACGGCCAAACCCCCTCAATGCAAGTCTATGGGAGGGGGTGTGACGGCCGTTACACCCCCTCACATAGACTTTCATTGAGGGGGCATGGCTGTGACAGCACGAACGGGACATGGTCGTGACATCACGAGACTCCGCCCCACATCGCCAGTCGTCCGGCAGGGAGCAAAGTTCATTCATGCACCGGAGGTCTGGGGTGCTGCAGCCAAGATGACGGAGGTCCCCAGTCGCGGGACCCCAGCAATCAGACATCTTATCCCCTGTCCTTTGGATAGGGGATAAGATGTCTGGAGCAGAGTACTCCTTTAAATATGCTTCTCTGTTCTTCTGGGAGGCATCATAGGTATCCCTAAGTCACATCCAGTGACACACTTCCATCCTCTCTGACAGCTGGCCAGAATGTCTGACGGTAACTGGCGCATGCGTACATAAAGGAGCAATAAGACACAGATGAAGAGTCGAAACACGTGTCAAGGGGGTGGTAGGGTGCACTGATAGATCTCTTCAGGATGTCTTAACCAGATGAATATAGAATATATGAAAATATAATAGACAGTGAACTAGGGAGCTCCAACATGGATAATTGTAAGTAAAAAAAAACATTATAGAACATAGGTCAAATAGTGAACACAATTTTCAGTCCGTGTCAAAATTCCGACACGCGGAGAAAATGACCAGATCGTAGTCACTAGCAGACTACGATCGGGTCCACAGCCCCATAATAGTTAATGGGCCCATACATGTCCGTGCACAGATACGATTTCAGCTGATTTAAGCTTCCAAAATTGTATCTGTGCAGCGGACACTCAAATCGTGTTGTGAATGCAGCCTAAGTTTTTTGTTCACTGGAAAATTTGGTTTATTAAGTAATGCTAGCTTGATTTATTGCATTTGCAAGGACTGTGTCTGTCAAGTTTTGTTACGCCATCTTCTATACTTGCAAATATTAAAGGGGTACTCCACCGCCAGACATCTTATCCCCTATCCAAACGATAGGGGATAAGATGCCTGATTGTGGGGGTCCCACCACTGGGGACGCCCTGTGATCTCCCTGCTGCACCCAGCATTCGTTTAGAGCGTAGGGTGCACCACTGGAGGCTTGTGACGTCATGCCCCCTCCCATAGACTTGCATTGAGGTGGCATGGCCGTGATCCATAGACTTGCATTGAGGTGGCATGGCCGTGACACATAGACTTGCATTGAGGTAGCATGGCCGTGACATCATGAGTCTCCGCCCTGCATTGCTGTCATTCGGCATGGAGCGAAGTTCGCTCTGTGCATGGGATGTCTGGGGTGCTGCAGCTGGGATCGCGGGGTCCCCAGCGGCGGGAGCCCAATAATCAGACATCTTATCCCCTATCCTTTGGATAGGGGATACGATGTCTAGGGGCGGAGTACCCTTTTAACCTTTACACCTCCAACTGTCCTCTATTAAACCCTCTTTAACAATTCTCTTACTGTCTCCCCATATCCTTCTAGCTTCTCTTTTTTTTTACTGCCCTATATAGGTTGTCTTGCTGTAAGATTTCTAGCCTTTGTGTCTCTTATATTTGAAATAAAATACATTGCAGTTTGCCGTATAATTCATTGTCTTCCCCTGGATGAAATTCCAGGTCACTGGACAGTGGTAAGTATCATGAGCAAGGCATCCGTAAGATCCAAATTCTGCCAGAGGCTGGAAGACAATCTTTTCTTAATGCTCACATTGAATGATTAACTGGAGCTATAAAACATGCAGTTACTTTTCTGATATCAGTACAAGTAAAACATGAAACGTCTTCATGCATTACTTTATTTCTTATATTTACTGTATTCTGTAAACTAGTCAAATCTCAAGTATGGCTAGCAGAACTAAAGGAGACAAAATAGGTAGGAAATACAGTGCCAACATTCTGTGGATTATCTATTTACTGAGAATATTTTTCTCACATTTTATATATTTGTCATATAAAAAAAATACTGTCTAAAAGAAATACTGGGGTTTATTTACTAACGTGATCCTGACTCTTTTTTGTAAGGTTTTGCGCCCAAATTGTGTTGCACATCCCTTACAACACAATTTGCAACCAAAAAAAACCAAAACCATCCATTTTATAAGAAAAACATGAAAAGGGGGCGTTGCCACGACAGTTTAGAAAAATCCCAACATATTTACTATGGTTTCCACAGAAAATGTGGTGGATTTGAGCTGAGGAAACTGTAGGGAAAAGTGCAAAATGTAGGGAAACCTTAGTAAATACCGTGGGAAAATACCAGTTGGAAATCAAAACCCACAAAGAAAACTACACTCCACTCTTAGTAAATAAACCCCATTGTCTTGAAGAATGTGTGCCAGAATTGAAAAAAACCTGACTAACTCTCTATTTTACTGTGAAAACCTGAAAAAGGGGTGTGTTGTCAGGAAAAGTGGGCATGGGTGCCAAAAAGGGGCGTGTCCCCAACATATTTACAAAAAGCCAACATATTTACTAAGGTTTCCACAGAAAATTTTGTGGATTTGAGCTGAGGAAAACCAGACAGATCAGACAGAGCATGTGTAAATAAAGGAGAATGTAGGGAAAAGTGCAAAATGTAGGGAAACCTTAGTAAATACTGTGGAAAATAAATTGTAGGGAATTAAAACCCACAAAGAAACCTACACAACACTCTTAGTAAATCAGGGCCAATAACTTCACATGAGGGTTCTGGACATACCAGTTTTATCTCTATAATTCCTATATGAGGCTCAGGTGTCATGGGGGTATTCCCCAAAAGGGTAGGACCCAGGATTAACCAGCCCATTTATTGTTAGTCCCCGCCTCCATGTCCTCTTTGTCATGCTGGGGAACACCCCTGGGAACTTGAGCCTCTTTTAAATATTGACAAAAAGGCTTATATTTCAGCACTAAAAAGGAATATAGAGATTAGGGATCTATTCACACATACAGTATCCTGTGCATATTTGATGCACACGATTTGAAGGTGCAGATTTAGTGTGGTAGTTTTCAACTAAACGACTTAACACAGCTTTAAATCCTGCACATAAAATATGTGCAGGATACTGTAAGTGTGAATAGACACTAAGGGTATATTAACACAAATGGTATCCTGCACATCAACTATGAAGCTGCAAATTGGATCATGTGTTCAATTAGTTCACACTGAAATCTGCAGCTTCAAATCCTGCTCACATTTCTCTGATGTCAATGTCATGGCCTTCTGGAGACTGCCACCCCACAGACATCTATCTTATTGGGGGTCCAAGGGTTGTTACTGTTATTAGGAAGCCTTTGACTATCATTGTTATTAGTGGTCTATAGCGGTCAGCTGGGGTCTGTGATTATCATTTTATTTGAGGGCATGAAGTACTTGTTTTTCCAGTATGTCCTATGGGCATCACTTTCATAAAGGTTCTGAAAACTAAGTTTGGATATAGGTTGTGGTCATGTTGCTACCTCTGTGAAAATCACAGGAAAAAACTTGAAATGACCATTATATAACAATAGACCCTAATGGTACTATTAAGCCAGATAGAATTTTCAATGAGAGAATTCTGATGTCATTGTTAATAGTGACATTCTTAAGACATTATTATAGTGCACTTAACCCCTTAAGGACCACAGGTTTTTCCATTTTTGCACTTTAGTTTTTTCCTCCTCACCCTTTCAATTTTGCACCTAAAAATCCATATGATGGCTAATTTTTTTGCCACCAATTCTACTTTGCAGTGACATCAGTGATTTTACCCAAAAATCTACGGAAAAACGGAAAAAAAATCACTGTGTGGCGAAATTGAAGAAAAAGCGCTATTTTGTAATTTTTGAGGGCTTCCGTTTCTACGCAGTACATTTTTTGTTAAAAATGACACCTTATCTTTATTCTGTAGGTCCATACGATTAAAATGATACCCTACTTATATAGGTTTAATTTTGTCGTACTTCTGGAAAAAATCATAACTACATGCAGGAAAGGAAAATGTATACGTTTAAAATTGTCATCTTCTGACCCTTATAACTTTTTTTATTTTACCATGTATGGGGCAGTATAAGGGCTTATTTTTTGCGCCGTGATCTCATGTTTTTAGCGGTACCATTTTTGTATTGATATGACTTTTTGATCGCTTTTTATCAATTTTTTTCATGATATAAAAAGTGACCAAAAATATGTTATTTTTGAATTTTTTTGTGCGTACGCCATTGATCGTGCGGTTTAATTAATGATATATTTTTATAGTTTGGACATTTACGCACGGGGCGATACCACATATGTTTAAATTTATTTTTATTTACATGTTTTTTTTATGGGAAAATGGGGGTGATTTGGACTTTTATTAGGGAAAGGGTTTAATCACATTTATTAGCTTTTTTTTTACACTTTTTTTTGCAGTGTTATAGCTCCCATAGCGGGCTTTAACACTGCACACACTGATCTTTATACACTGATCACTGCAAAGCCATAGCTTTGCATTGATCAGTGTTATCGGTGGTCGCTTGCTCAAGCCTGCATCTCAGGCTTGGAGCAATCAATCGCCGAACGGACGTGCTGGAGGAACGTCAGAGAACCTCCGCTCGCGTCCTAGCTGATCGGGACACCGCATTTCCACTGCGGTGGTCCCGATCAGCCCCACTGAGCAGCCGGGAAGCTTTTACTTTCGTTTTAGATGCAGCGTTGAACTTTGAACACCGCATCTAAAAGGTTAATAGCGAGCGCACCACGATTGCTGCCATGAGCTATTAGCCCAGGGTTCTGGCATGAGTTACATGCCGGGACTGACCCGATATGACACGGGGTCACTGCCTGACCCCGCGTTATATTGCTGGAGCCGGCCAAGGACATAAATACACGTCCTTGGTTGTTAAGGGGTTAAAGGGGTTTCCAGGAATTTTAAAATGTATATATAGCTGGGGATGACCTGTTTGAGTCCCCTGCCGCTGCCACACTAATGCTCACTACTAAAGGGAGAACCCAGCAAAGGAAGTGTCAGCATGGTAGCTGCTGGAGACCAGAATTAAGTATAGGTAATTTTAGCTTGCAGCTTCCACATTCTTGACATCACACCACGCCCTCCATTCATGTCTATGAGAGGGGGTGTGATGGCTAGTATATAGCTGTCATGCCTCCTTCCATAGACGTGAATGGAGGGGGCGTGGTGGCCAACATGAAGTTCGCTCCTTGCACCAAATGACAGGGGTGATGTAGCAGAAATCACGGGGGTCCCCAGTGGCGGGACCTCCGCGATCTAACATCTAATTCCCTTTCCTTTGGATAAGGGATAAGATGTTTACAGCTTAGTACCCCTTTAAACCCTTAAGAACACAGCTGATTTTGGCCTTAATTACACAGCCAGGTTTTATTTTTGCAATGTATTTAGCTTTTCTATTATTGTACTACTTTAAAGAAAAGTCTAACTTTAAAAAAAAAACATCATTATGTCTCAAATTGTCTTTTACTCTCCTATAACTTTTGTTTATTTTTCTCCATATGAGGCTACATGAGGACAAATTTTTTGTGCTGTGACCTGTAGTTTTTATTTGTATCATTTTTTATGGGACTTTTTGTTCACCAGTATCTTGGGTATTTTTTTACATAGTTAACCGAGCAAGATCATAAACATTATTTTTTAATAGTTCAGACAATTACACACGTGGGGATACCAAACATGTTTATTATTTTTATTTATTTGTAAAATTTGAAAATTAGAGTGATTATATATTTTTTTAGAAATATATATATATATTTTTTTTTACACTTTTTAAGTCCTCGTATGGGAATTTTACATGCAATCATTATGTTGCATTCACTGTTCAATGTGTGTCTTGCTACTGATAGTACCCGACACTCACTGCTATTAAGCGAGTGCAGCTCCTGAATTTGCTTCAAAGTCACTTAATGCTGCAGGATGTATATTTATGCCCTGATCCCTTAAAGAGGTACTCCACCCATAGACATCTTATAAGATGTCTGATCGCCGCTGGGGACCCCCGCAACATAGCATGCGGCACCCACCTGTTTTTGGTCTGGAAGTGGTGGAGGGTCTGGGTTCCGATCACCGGAACGGAAGTCCGTGACGTCATGACTCCGCCCCCGTGTGACGTCACACCCCATCCCCTCAATGCAAGTCTATGGGAGGGGGCGTGACGTATTGCGGGGGTCCCCAGCGGCAGGACCCCCGCGATCAGACATCTTATCCCCTATCCTTTGGATAGGGGATAAGATGTCTAGGGGTGGAGTACCCCTTTAAGTCCCAGAAGTCAAGAGTGGAATTTATGCCTTGTGTGCTTAACAAGTTAAGTGGGCTGTTTGGCAGAGCCACTGTACCTGGCTGTACAGAGTGAATGGAGATAGAGCTTTAGTTTTATTCATTGGGTAGTGCCAGTGTAGGTTACTGCCGCTCAGCTCTTATTCCCTTGAGTGGGAGCTGAGCTGTAGTAACCCAGCACGGTCACTATACAATGAACAGAACAAACATTTCAGGTTCTATTCACAATGTACGAACAGGTCAGGGGCTCTGCCGCACATCTGATCCGGGTGGTGTCAACATCCCACTGATCAGATATTGATGGCTTTTCCTGAGGATAGGTTCTCAATATAAAGGTCTTTTTTGTACCTTAGGCACAGTTACTACAGTTTTTTAAGCTGTAACACACTAATAAATTGTTCCATTATTGCTGCAAAATAATATTAATTTATTATCTTTTAAATCATTATTTATTTTCTGACCCAGCCCATTATATCTAGATGTAATACAGCGCTGAGTCCTTTTTCTCTTATGCTATGTACATATGACTGTATTTGTGCCTTAACTTCAAGTTTAATTGTGTCTAAGATATAAAATAAATTCACTATAAATCACCCTCAGTCATAACTTTTCCTTTGAAACTAATGTTCTATTTGGCTAACAACATTTATGAGTGTACTTTGGATTTGGGATAGGGATTGTTCTATTATACTTAATAAAAACTGCAACAGGTATAAATAAATGGAAAAACCATAATTTCCCATGTGATTTCATACTTATAATTATTGTGTCTGATGTGTTCCCAGCCATATTCTTCCACTAAACAAGCCCAGCACAGTCCTCCTTTTTATCCTGTCATTTCTGTTACTAACTGTTTTTGTTGTTGGTCGGCTTGGTTTGCTTGTTATAATCAAAGGTTACCTGTCAACAGTGAATACTGTAGAATGTATTTGTGCTATTTCATATAAAAAATGACATATTAATGGAATACTAAAGGCAAAAGCTTTCTTTATGATTGCGTCAAGGCCTGAGGCAGACGGAGCATAACACAGGGGTTATCTCTCCGGAATTCTCAGAATCATGGTGTCATGCATCACCCCTTGAATTCTGCACTAGGCAGAACACAGTGTAAAAAGTTTTGATCACAGTATTTTGAATAGAAAATATTTACCAGGTAAAAAATAAATCACACAGAAGGATCCACTTATGAGTACTTGGAACAAAGCTCTCCTGAAACCTCAACACCATTGGCACAATTTTTTAATGTTGGATCCATACACAGTGGGCAACTTACTTAAAACTGTTTGCATCAAATGGCGGACATCAGTGATCATTCTGATGTCCTCCACTAACCCAATAGATGCCAAGATCAATACTGATTATGGCATCTAAAGTATAAGGCGGCTTTGTGATACTTATTCGACCACCCACAGCACAATTGCAGTGGTACCATAAGTCAAGATGGGTACTGGAGCTCTACTTACTGACTCTTTGCCACTCCTCCTTGATACATTTGTATGGGCTGCCTTCTGGTACATCCACCATAATTTTTTTTGGTTGCGCCGTACAGAAAATGAAAAGTGTCACTACAAAGTTCAATTGGTTTTGCAAAAGACAAGGCCTCATATGGGTTTGTGGATGGGAAAAAAGGAGTTATGCTTCTTAAAAGGCGAGATGAAAAAAACAAAAATGCAAAAAAGAAAATTTGCTTCAAGGGGTTATCCTATTTTGGCTTCACCTACAGATATGTTACCTCTTCTCACAGTTGTCGATTGTGTCATGGTATATAATGTGAGATGACTAGTGTTGAGCGTGAATATTCGAATATCGAATTTTTATCGCGAATATCGGCACTTTGAGATTTAGAATATAGCAAAATATATTTGTTTTCATGAATATTGTTTTTTTTCTTCACAGTACACATCACAATGATGTGTACTGTGTAAATAAAAATTGATCATCCCTCCCTGCTTCCAGCTTGTGGTCCAAAGAAGGCGAATATGCGAAAGTTGCAAATATCGGCACTTCTAGAGGACACTGATCCCGCCCTTCTTTTAGCTTGTGGGGCAATAAGAAGGATGAAAATACAGTTGTCAGAAGTTAGCAACATCCCTAGCAACAAATAGGAAAGTAGTTAATTGAAAGATGTAATTGCCCATGCGCATTTTGTGCATTTCATTACAAATTTAGCATGGAGAAAAAAGTTAACGAATATGCAAAATACGCAAATATAGAATGAATATTCATCCATATATTCATGAAATATCGCAAATTCGAATATGGCCTATGCCACTCTTCGCTAGAGATGACCTCATTTCAGTAATGTGAAGAATCTATGTACACGCATAGCTTAAATCCTAGGTGAATAAATCTATCTGATTGGCATGATCCCATCATTGAGATCAATCATGGGACATCTATTTAGAACTATTACTTCAGTAAGTGAGATGACAGGCACTTAATTGGGCACTATCACGATGAGCTGTGGCAGGATATGTTCAAATGTCCTGGTTATACTCATACCCCGAGTTTTACCCTGAGATTGAAACAATCAGCAGGAATTCCCATAGACTTGTATGGGGCTTTCAGCATTCTGACACTTGATTGCATCAGTCTCGAGGGAAGTCACAAGCTACAAGATTGCCAGCGACCTTTAAACATATCCTGCCCAACTCATAAAGACATGTACACATTAATAGGGCTTACAGGACTTGATTACCTAGACCATGAATATCGGATCTGAGTAGGGTTCCAACTGTGAGAGCTGGAGCCTCTACATTGCCCAGCAGGCAAAACTCAAAAATGTGCTACAATATCAATGTACTGAGCTTTACCTGGTGTGCAGTGAAAAGGCTTAAGCATTCACATAAATGCAGCGGCCTCTTCAATCAGCCGGCACAGATATTCCTCCAGATACTGATGGATATGCTACCAATAAAAAATTCCATTATTTTTGCCCACCTCTGAGTGCCCACCTCCTTAGACTCCATGAAGTACTGCATCCTCTATTTTGTGTGGGGCACTAAGGAGAACAGTATTACCATGGTGTGCATGCTTGTACTGGCATGGAGTGTAGTACTTGACTTGAACACCATATGGACGCTGTATCGTCATATTATTGGTTAGTGTGTAGGGATTATTTTATTATTGTATGTTACTTTTACTTAGTATTCTGATAGATGTCAGATCACCGGGGTCCCGCTGCTGGGGACCCCGGGGATCGCTGCTGCAGCACCCCGCTATCATTACTGCGCAGAGCGAGATCGCTCTGCACGTAATGACGGGCGATACAGGGGCCGGAGCATCGTTACCTCATGGCTCAGCCCCTCGTGATGTCACGGCCCGCCCAAGTCAATACAAGTCTATGGGAATGGGGCGTGGCAGTCATCACGCCCCCTGCCATAAACTTGCATTAAGGGGACGGGCCGTGATGTCATGAGGGGCGGAGCCATGATGTCACGCTGCTCCGGCCCCTGTATCGCCCGTCATTACGCACAGAGCGAACTCGCTCTGTGCAGTAATGATGGCGGGGTGCCGCAGCGGCGATCCCCGGGGTCCCCAGCAGCAGGACCGCGGCGATCTAACATCTTATGCCAGGAGCGGAGTACCCTTAATGCAAGGGGGTAGAACATATGCCTTTGAACTTAGCTCCTGAGCTTTTAGAGGTGATTGCAAAGAAGAAATAGAATATAAGTGACATTCACCAGGTATTTAATAGTCCAACATATTCTTTATTTAGGAGACCATATACACTGCAGGGTATAGAGGATGCGGGTGACACCTGTTTCGCATCACACTAGCGATTTGACTGGCTTGGCTATTTATTGTTTCTTGGGCTGTAGGCTACTCCATTGCAACCAGCTGATTGTGCCGACTTCTGCATTCCCTTTTCTTCTAGACCTGATCTTTTAGATCCTAGCAATGCTCCCATCTACTCTTGTACAAATAAGATCTATTTTATTTGATGGTTACTGGTTTGCTGGAATTGGTCTGTATATCTTCTGTCTATATTATGTGCAGCTGTTAAGATCTATAATGCCTAAAATTAATCTAAATTCTCCCAAGGAAAAAAAAAAGCTTGTGCAAAAAATAAATAAAGTAAAGTCTGTAGTTTTCTATTCTGGTTTAATTGTATCATTCAGACTCAGTCTGTAGAATATCTCCATAACAAAATGGCAGTTGAGGTTATACTGCAAAGTAATTGAGGCCTGGAGGCATAGCATTGTGTAGTATGCCATTCTGTAGAATAATGGTGCCACAATGTCACATATAATAAAGATGGTAAATTAACTTTGTCAATAAAACAGTGTTGATCATTAAGTTTTCAATGCCACAACTGTTATTTCAGCTACTAAATTCATCTGCTGAATTGTATGTTTATTTTCAATATATGGAGTATATTTCTGAGCACTTTGGCCATTTAACATTATTTCCTTGGCAAGTAGAAGAGGTTTCGTGTTACAGAAGTCTCCAGAAGTAGTCAAAGGGATTGAGAAAGCCTGTAATTTAAACACCACTTTATTAGCCAATAATGTATAGTTTTAAAATAACTTTGGGGCTTTTTGCAAACTGTTAATGCTCCGCTTCCCTAGCAGAAACAAAAGGTTATACAGCAGAGTAGGGTTCCAAATACACGCTCATTCAGCAGGAATGGCTATTGGCGCACAAAGCTGGACCCATGTTTTTCAATCTGCTAGTTAGTAAAACTTTCTTGTAATTTTTATAGCATATTGAATGAAACAAAGGTCATTGTTAGCTGGAATAATTAGGAACAGAAATTACATACATATGGAGTAGACATGTACAAGCCTTGTAATGTCTACCACCCCTTGTATTTCTTAACTTGAGCTGAGGGGGAAGGGGACTTTGCATAGACACGGTTTTAGTAGAGCCACCAAAACTTTGGAATGTCCTGCTAGCAGAGCACTAAATTATTTTATATGGCTAGATTGATCTTATTTTATGACCATTCCCTCTGGTGATAATGACAGGGATTATAGAGTGCTACCAATTATTTCACCTGGTAATTAAAATAACTCAGAACTCACAGCCCTACCTTGCTCCTTGCATGAGAAAGGAGTATAAGCTTGTTCAATGCCACAGTTTAACCTCTTCCCTTCCCTGGGACTTATGGGTTTCACTGACAGGATGCACCTACACGTCCTACATATCTCCTTCTCCCCAGGACGTGACAGAGGAGATTGTTGGCAATATCTGGCTGTCAATCAGAGCTGGGATCCTGCTGCAGTTGGCAATACAATACTGACCACTGCATCTATGAGGTTGGCAAGGGAAGGGGGCTTCCTCTGCCTCCTACCGACAATGCTGCAATGCAACTGTGGGGTCACGATGGCAGCAGGAATCAATGATGGCCTCCTGTCAGCCTAGTATGGAAGCCTGTGAGGTCCAGGCACATATATGATGCTGCAGTTCAGATGTACTGAAACATAGTATAAGGCTATGTTCACACTACGGAATTGTGGAATTCCGATCAAGAATTGCGCTCAGAGATTCTGTCTGGCAGTTGTTTCACAGTATGACCGCACGGACCTGAGCCATCACCATTGACGCAATGCAGTCCGCGCGTAAATTTTCTGAAAGAATGAACAGGTTCATTTTTTTGGTGGATCAATTTCAGTGACGGAATTCTCCACCGCTGACTTTCTGTAGTTTGAATGGCTCTGCAAAAGGCCCATTCACAGGAATGTTAAGGTTCACACAGCAAAATTTCCTACTCAAAAATCCCACAAGGTGAACATCGCAAAAAAAACAAAAAAAAAAAACATAAAAGCCTAAGAACTGCTAATTTTGATCACCTTGACTTCAAAAAGTTGGAATAAAAATGATTAAACGGTAGCATGTATCACACAATTTTTTACCAATAAAAAGTAAAACTCATCCATTAAAACATTAGCCTTTACATATCGAGGACAGACGAAAAATAAAAAAGTTATGGTTGTCTGCACAAGGCAAAATGAAAAAAATATATTTCTTTTTTGTGAAAAGGAAAATAAAAACTTCAAAAATTATATAAATTTGGTATTTTCATAATTGTAACAACCCACATAAGGCTGGGTTCACATGTGTGGCGTCCGGCATAGGTAAACTCATCCTTAGTCTCTACGCAACTGATGCCACAACTGATGACAACTTGTCATCATTTTTATGGCATCTGGCGTCCATTCTTTCTGGGCAACAAACAGGGGAATGCAGAAAGCTGTGTTCCCCTGTCCGGTGCCCTCAGGCATATCCAACCATCTGGCATCAAAAGTGAGACACTGGATGATTGTGAATTGTTACATAGTTAGTACGGTTTAAAAAAGACATACGTCCATCAAGTTCAACCAGGGAATTGAAGGGTAGGGGTGTGGCGCGATATTGGGGAAGGGATGGGATTTTATATTTCTTCATAAGCATTAATGTTATTTTGTTCCAGGAATGTATCTAACTCTATTTTAAAGCTGTTAATTTTTCCTCCTGTGACCAGTTCCTGAGGTAGACTGTTCCATAAGTTCACAGTTCTTATTTTAAAGAAGGCGTGTCGCCCCTTGAGACTAAGCCTTTTCTTCTCCAGACGGAGGGAGTGCCCCCTCGACCTTTGGGGGGGTTTAACCGGGAACAGTTTTTCTCCATATTTTTTGTATGGGCCATTAATATACTTATATACATTTATCATATCCCCCCCTTAAACGTCTCTTCTCAAGACTAAACAATTGTAACTCCTTTAATCGCTCCTCATAACTAAGATGTTCCATTCCCCATATTAGTTTAGTCACGCGTCTCTGCACCCTTTCCAGCTCCACAGTGTCCCTTTTATGGACTGGTGCCCAAAACTGAACAGCATATTCCAGGTGAGGCCGTACCAATGCTTTATAAAGGGGGAGTATTATGTCCATGTCCCTCGAGTCCATGCCTTTTTTTTTTATACATGACAATATCCTGCTGGCCTTGGAAGCAGCAGCCTGACATTGCATGCTATTCTGTAGTCTGTGATCTACAAGTACACCCAGATCCTTCTCTACCAGTGACTCTGCCAGTTTAATCCCCCCTAAGACATACGACGCATGCATGTTATTAGTACCCAGATGCATAATTTTACATTTATTCACATTGAACCTCATTTGCCAAGTGGATGCCCAGACACTTAGTCTATCCAAGTCATCTTGTAACTTATGCACATCCTCTATAGACTGTACTGTGCTACAAAGCTTGGTGTCATCTGCAAAGATAGAAACAAAGCTGTTAATGCCATCCTCTATATCATTGATAAATAAATTAAACAGCAACGGGCCCAGTACTGAACCTTGGGGTACACCACTAATAACCGGGGACCAATCAGAGTACGAATCATTGACCACCACTCTCTGGGTACGATCCATGAGCCAGTGTTCAATCCAGTTACAAACTAAAGTTTCCAAACCCAAAGACCTTAACTTACCTGTCAGACGTCTATGAGGGACAGTATCAAATGCTTTAGCAAAATCCAGAAGCACTATATCCACAGCCATTCCTCTGTCAAGGCTTCTACTCACCTCTTCATAAAAGCAAATTAGATTGGTTTGACAACTTCTATCCTTAGTAAACCCATGCTGGCTATCACTTATAATACAATTATCCCCTATGTATTGCTGTATGTAATCCCTTATAAGTCTTTCAAACAATTTACCCAAATGCACGTTAAACTTACCGGTCTATAGTTTCCTGGGGAAGACCTAGAGCCCTTTTTGAAGATTGACACCACATTCGCCTTGAGCCAGTCCCTTGGCACAATACCAGACACCAATGAATCTCTAAATATCATGAACAGGGGTACAGATATTACTGAACTTAGTTCTCGAAGAACTCTTGGGTGCAATCCATCTGGCCCTGGAGATTTGCTTACATTTATATTACTTAACTTACCTTGTACCATTTCTACATTAAGCCAGTTCAGTACATTACATTATGTGTTACCAGCACTGACCTGTCCAATGTCATCTCCTTCTCCCTCCGTATATACAGAACTAAAGAACCCATTCAGTAGCTCTGCTTTCTCTTTATCGCCCGTGACAACCTCCCCATTATCATTATTAAGGGGTACTACATGCTCTGTCCTTGTTTTTTTTACATTTATATATCTAAAAAAATATTTAGGATTACTTTTGCTTTCTTTGGCGACCTGTCTCTCATTTTGAATTTTTGCTGTTTTTATTACATTTTTACAGATTTTATTAAGCTCCTTGTACTGTTTAAATGTTATAGCTGACCCATCAGATTTGTATTTTTTTAAAGCTATTTTTTTGTTGTTAATTGCTCTTTTAACATCATTTGTCAGCCATGTAGGATTTAGTTTTAATCGTTTATATTTGTTCCCCTTTGGTATATATTTAGATGTATAGTTATTTAGAGTTGATTTAAAGATGTCCCATTTACCTTCTGTATCAGTATTTGAGAACACCTCCCCCCAGTCTATGTCCTGTAGTGCAGCTCTCAGCCCAGGGAAATTTGCCTTTTTAAAGTTATATGTTTTTGCCTTCCCCGTCTGTCTTTGTTTTCTACATTTTAAGTCAAAAATAACTATATTGTGGTCACTATTACCAAGGTTTTCCCGCACAGTTACATTACCAACCAGCTCTGCGTTGTTGGAAATGATCAGATCCAACAAGGCATCACTTCTTGTTGGGTCCTCCACAAACTGGCCCATAAAATTATCCTTCAATAAATTAAGGAATTGTCGCCCCTTTGTAGTTTTAGCGAGCCCCGGACCCCAATCTATATCTGGATAGTTAAAATCTCCCATTATTACCACTGTACCTGCCCGGGCAGCCCTCTCTATTTGTTTATGCCTCCGACCTTCTATCTCTTCAGTGATATTAGGGGGTCTGTAGATTACACCAAGTATTATTTTTTCAGTATTTCCCTCCTTTTGTAATTCTACCCACAATGATTCCACATCCTCAGAATCATCACACACTATGGCATCGTTCACACTGACTTTCATACCACTTCTTACATACAGACAGACTCAACCAACTTTTCTGTTCATTCTATCTTTGCGAAACAATGTAAACCCCTGCAGATTGACAGCCCAGTCATGCGAGGAGTCCAGCCATGTCTCAGTGACCCCAACTATATCAATATGCTCCCCCAGTATCAAGGCCTCAAGCTCCCCAATTTTATTTGCTAGGCTTCTGGCATTTGTGAACATACACTTTACGAATTGTCCCATTCAATTGAATGGAACCAGTTCTAGCATCAGTTTCCCTCTGGTGCACGCCGGAGGGAAATTGTGCCAGATGCCGCACATTTGTGAACCCAGCCTTAAAGAGTCATATGTCAGATTTGTAAAATGGGGCTTTGTCTATAGGGTCAAAACATTTCCCGTCATTAAAGAGTAAAACATTTGTGGCCAAGAAACATGGATTTTAAAGAACGTGTAAGGTTTATTGCAAATAAAAGCAGTAAGATCACGTCTGGATATAATAAGAGACTAAAAGATATTCTACTAATAGGGATTCCACTTTGAATGGAGGGACAGATGAAATTCCAGAATATATTTTCAGTACTCTGTTAGCCAAACTGGATTTCATGAGGGCTCTAAGATGTCTAGGGGTTGTCCGGAGGTCTGGTCTACAGTTGCTCTTGTGCCAAGCGACAGTTTAGCTTCTATAAAGGTTCTTTCCCAAACCTGGCTTAAAGTAGCAGTTAAGGTTAATATATATATATATATGTAATATATATATATATATATATATATATATATATATATATATATATATATACAGGGTGGGCCATTTATATGGATACACCTTAATAAAAGGGGAATGGTTGGTGATATTAACTTCCTGTTTGTAGCACATTAGTATATGTGAGGGGGGAAACTTTTCAAGATAGGTGGTGACCATTGCGGCCATTTTGAAGTTGGCCATTTTGAATACAACTTTTGTTTTTTCAATAGGAAGAGGGTCATGTGATACATCAAACTTATTGGGAATTTCACAAGAAAAACAATGATATGCTTGGTTTTAACATAACTTATTCTTTCATGAGTTATTTACAAGTTTCTGACCACTTATAAAATGTGTTCAATGTGCTGCCCATTGTGTTGGATTGTCAATGCAACCCTCTTCTCCCACTCTTCACACACTGATAGCAACACCGCAGGAGAAATGCTAGCACAGGCTTCCAGTATCCGTAGTTTCAGGTGCTGCAGAATGGGCAAAACAAAAATTGGAACAGGACCCCCAGTTTATGCAGAAGATTTTTTCAGTGATGAGGCAAACTTTTATGTGAATGGTGAAGTTAACAAACAAAACCACTGCTATTGGTCTGACACTAACCCACATTGGATAGATCCCTCCAACACTGTTGGAACACAAAAATTGATGGCATGGTGTGAAATATGGGGTACAAAGGTAGTGGGGCCATTCTTCATCAATGGAAACCTCAAGGCCACTGGATATGCAAAATTGCTACATGATGATGTGTTTCCCTCTTTATGCACTGAAGCTGGCACGTTCCCTGAGTTTTTCCAGCAAGATGGTGCACCACCACACTATGAGTGTCAGGTCCGAGCATTCCTAGATGAACAGTTTCCTGGAAAGTGGATTGGTCATCGTGGGCCCCAAGGTCTCCCGATCTGACCCCCTTAGACTTTTATCTTTGGGGTCATCCGAAGGCAATTGTCTATGTTGTGAAGATACGAGATGTGCAGCACCTGAAACTACGGATACTGGAAGCCTGTGCTTGCATTTCTCCTGCGGTGTTGCTATCAGTGTGTGAAGAGTGGGAGAAGAGGGCTGCATTGACAATCCAACACAATGGGCAGCACATTGAACACATTTTATAAGTGGTCATAAACTTGTAAATAACTCATGAAAGAATAAAGTTACGTTAAAACCAAGCACATCATTGTTTTTCTTGTGATATTCCCAATACGTTTGATGTGTCACATGACCCTCTTCCTATTGAAAAAACTAAAGTGGATTCAAAATGGCCGACTTCAAAATGGCCACCATGGTCACCACCCATCTTGAAAAGTTTCCCCCCTCTCATATACTAATGTGCCACAAACAGGAAGTTAATATCACCATTTTATTAAGGTGTATCCATATAAATGGCCCAACCTGTATATATGTATACAGGGCCATAGTCAGGGGTACAGCCAGTACTACAGTAAGGACCCAGGCCCCCGCTGCACCTCCCTGCAGTCACCGCAGCACAGAAGCAGGGGACTGCTGTTTACACAATGGTCTCCTGCTTCCATGGCCGATCCAGGACGCATTAAGCTATAAGAGCGTCTTACAGACATGCCTGTAGTTCAATGCAGCGCTCGGGCTCAGCTGATTAACAGAGCAAAGAACCATTGCTCCTCGCCCTGTCAATCACTCTGGTGAGCCGCCCACAATATGCAGACGCCGACAAGAGGCCCAGGTATCCCTCCCCTGCGCTCCGGCACATGAATGACTTCATCAGAATACCGTCATCAAGAAGACAGAGGAGAAGACGCCATGGACTGCACGCGAGCTGTATATGGGGGGGGTGCAACTATATACAGGGGGACCTTCCTACAGGGTGCAACCCCGACTTATAGGGGGCTGCTACTGCATACAAGAAGTAACTATCTACAGGGGGCAGCTATCTACACAGGGACCAACCTACAGGTGGTACCTTCCTACTCTGTGCACCTGTGTAATGAGGGAAACTATGTAAAGGAACCTGTCTGTCTCAACTTTCTGGAGCAACCTGACTACCTAATGGATAGGGGACGGACCTACCTACTCTTCCCCAACCCACTTATCTAGCCACTCTATTATTACTGTATGGAGCATTATAGGTGCAGGAAAAGTGCAAAGCCTAAAATGTTTGTCTGGCAGGTTCTGTGAAGACAAGTTGTGAAAGGAAGAAATTGTCATGAGGGTCTGGGCCAGAAGGAGAAGAAAAAAGGAAAGTGAACAACTCCGATCAGAGAAGACGTCACCTGATGTAATTGTATGTAATCACTTATATGGTCTGCAAAGCCTGTGTAGAGCTAATATCTACCACTATTTGGTCACTGTATTGGGGGAATATTTCCTCCTTGTATACTTGTATTATTGGTAATATTAGTCTCAGTATGCTGGTTGGCCAGTAACAGTATGATGGTAATATGTATATTTATAATATTCCTCCTTGTCTACTGGTATTATTGGTAGTATTGGTCTCAGTATACAGGATTTGGTCAGTAACAGTATGATGGCAATATGTATGGTGATAATATTTCCTCCTTCCTTCCCAATGGAACTAAAGGCTTTTGTTTTTCTTGTCCTGTGGTTAAAATTTTTTTTTTATTGATGATTGGTAAGATAGCGGGCAGGCCCTTGGGGGGGTGCATAAGTGGGGAGGGGTCGGGTGGTGGGGGGCTCAGGCCTTGAGCTGAGTAAGGGGCCTCAACATTTCTGATGACAGCCCTGTATATATAGTTTGTAAGGATGAAATAGACATGCGTTCCTTCAGTTCAGCCTATGACCCTATAGTGTTCTGCCTTGTAGCTAAAAAAATAAATAAATAAGAGGAAGCCAATTTTCCTAATTTATAAATCCCTGGATCAATGTACCACCTCCAGAATTTGAAATCAGATTGGTTGGAAGTGATCTGATTGGTTGGTAGGGGCAACTGCACTTTTCTCTACACAGGTTTTCATAAATCTTCCTCTTTGTTTCTTTATATAATGGACAATGTACCTAAGAAACCCATAGTTCTGATCTAATTTCCTTAACCCCTTAAGGACGCAGGGTTTTTCCGTTTTTGCGTTTTCATTTTTCCTCATCACCTTCTAAAAATCATAATGCTTTCAATTTTGCACATAAAATTCCATAGGTTTGATTTTGTATTACTTCTAAAAAAAAATCATAACTACAGTGAGGATCAAAAGTTTGGGCACCCCAGGTAAAAATTTGTATTAATGTGCATAAAGAAGCCAAGGAAAGATGAAAAATCTCCAAAAGGCATCAAATTACAGATTAGACTTTCTTATAATATGTCAACAAAAGTTAGATTTTATTTCCATCATTTACACTTTCAAAATAACAGAAAAACAAAAAAAGTTTGGATAGGGGATAAGATGTCAGATCGCCGCGGTCCCGCTTCTGGGGAGCCCCGGAATCCCCGCTGCGGCACCCCGCTATCATTACAGCACAGAGCGAGTTCGCTCTGTGCGTAATGAAGGGCGATACGGGGGACGGAGCAGCGTGATGTCATGGCTCCGCCCCTCGTGACATCACGGCCCGTCCTCTTAATGCAAGTCAATGGGAGGGGGCGTGACGACCACCACGCCCCCTCCCATAGACTTGTATTGAAAGGGGCAGGCTGTGACGCCACGAGGGGTGGAGCCATAACGTAACGATGCTCCGGCCCCTGTATTGCCTGTCATTACGTGCAGAGCGAACTCGCTCTGTGCTGTAATGATAGCGCGGTGCTGCAGCGGGGATCCCAGGGCTCCCCAGCAGTGGGACCGCGGCGATCTGACATCTTATCCCCTATCCTTTGGATAGGGGATAAGATGTCTAGGGGCGGAGTACCCCTTTAAGCTTTTTCACAGATGGCATCAAGTTAGCATCCAAAATTTGCTGAAATTTTATTGAATCCATTTTTCCTTCTACTCGTGAGATGTTCCCTGTGCCACTGGCTGCAATACAACCCCAAAGCATGATTGATCCACCCCCATGCTTAACAGTTGAACAGAGGTTCTTTTCATTAAATTCTGTTCCCCTTGTTCTCCAAACATACCTTTGCTCATTCCGGCCAAAAAGTTCAATTTTAACCTCATCGGTCCACAGAACTTGTTTCCAAAATGCATCAGGCTTGTCTATATGTTCATTTGCAAAGTTCAAATGCTAATTTTTGTGGTGAGGACATAGAAGAGGTTTTCTTCTGATGACTCTTCCATGAAGACCATATTTGTACAAGTATCTCTTTATATTGGAATAGTGTACCACAACTACAGTGTCTGCCAGATCTTTCTGGAGGGATTGTGCAGTCAAACGTGGGGTTTTAATTGTTTTTCTCACAATCCTGTGAGCTGTTCTGTTTGATATTTTTCTTGGTCTTCCAGATCTTGCTTTAACTTTCACTGTTCCTTATGACTGCCATTTCTTAATTACATTCCGAACAGAGGATATTGACATCTGAAAACATTTTGCTATCTTCTTATAGCCTTCTCCAGCTTTGTGAGCGTCAAATATTTTCAGTTTCAGATTTCTAGACAACTGCTTAGAAGAACCCATGATGGTGATTGATGGGGCAAGGTCAGAGGAGTCTGGGCATTTAAAACCTTTGAGATTGACATCACCTGGTCTTCCCAGATGATGATTGAGAACAATCCATGACACTGGCAGGTCTCAGCTTTGCAAAGGGGGCAGCGCATGTTATAAATTCTGCAGGGTGCCCACACTTTTGGAGGTGTCCATTATTTTTGTTTTCTGTTATTTTGAAAGTGTCAAAGATGGAAATAAAATCTAACTTTTGTTGACATATTATAAGAATGTCTAATATGTAATTTGATGCCTTTTGGAAATGTTTCCTTGGCTTCTTTATGCACATTAATACACATTTTTACCTGAGGTGCCCAAACTTTTGATCCCCACTGTACATGCAGGAAAATTTATACGTTTAAAATTGTCATCTTCTGATCCCTATAACTATAACTAATTTTTCCGCATACGGGCCGGTATGGGGGCTAATTTTTTGCGCCGTGATCTGAAGATTTTATCAATACCATTTTTATAATTTTTTTTAATTCTATAAATAGTGACCAAAAATTGGACTTATTTTTTGCGCATACATGCGGATTAATTAACGATATATTTTTATAGTTCAGACATTTCGGCATGCCACAATACCACATAGGTTTAATTTTATTTACACAGTTTTTTTTTATCGGAAAAGGGGGGTGATTCTTACTTTTATTAGGGAAGGTGTTAAATGATCTTTATTAACTTTTTTTTTTTACACTTTTTTTTGCAGTGTTATGCCCCCCCCCCCCCCCCCCCCCCCTGGTGGCTATTTCACTGCACATACCGATCTCATACACAGATCATTGCCGTGCATTGAAACGGCAAAGATCAGTGTAATCGGTGGTCGATTGCTCCAGCCTGGATTTCAGGCTTGGAGCAATCAATTTTCAATCAGACGCGACGTAGGCAGGTGAGGGGACCTCCGCTTGCGTTCTAGCTGATGAGGATGTCGCGATTTCACCGTGATGGTCCTGATGGCCCGACTGAGGTGCCGGCAAGCATTTACTTTAATTTCAGACGAAGAGATCAACTGTGAATGCGGCGTATAAAGGGTTAATTGCGTGCAGCACAACGATCGGTGCTGCGCACTATTAGCCCAGGGTCCTGGCTGTCATTAGCTGCCGGGACTGACGCCCTGTGTCCTTAAGAGGTTAAAGCACATTTTATAAGCTTTCCAAGTCATAACCTTTTAAGTTCAATTATTTTTCTCCCTGCACTGTGGATGTTTACTAAAGCTCTCAATAAGACTACCACTAGGTACCACTATTTTAATTTTATTCATTCAGTTCGGTTGGATTTGTCTACAATGGGATGATTTTGGGATTTTTTATATACTGAGATATGGAGACATGCTAAAAAGAAGATTTTCATTGAAAATGTAAAAATGTGCAGTTAGGTTGAATTGAGTAAGGCAAGGGTTATAGTGAAATTTTTTGCAGAAGAACATTTTTTTTGTCAGAGGAAGAGTTTAAATAGATTTCCATAGATTTTGTTTTACTATTTTTCTATGGAGAAGAAAGATAATACATTTTAAGGATTTCTATAAGAAACCTCATTAAGGAATGATTTAAAAAAGAAATCCCTGTGCAAATATGGAAAGAGTTTCAAGCAGCGTAGTGTATTACTATGGACTGCGAATTTGGAGACATTTTTTTGTATTCATCAATAAAAAAAAGAGCTTCGTGTTAAAATGAAGCCCTTTTTTTGGGGTAACTATGTTAAATTTACATGCAGGTATTTGGAATGTTTTTTATTCATTTGCAGCAACCATTTTTGCTTAATAGACATATTGGAGTACAGACATATTGGTTGTCCGTTTTTTATTAGCTTTTCAGCAACTGATGGTAAAGCTGTCATTGCTATTGATAGATTATAGTGACAAAATAATTGTTGGTCATCAGGAGGTGATTACAAAAATAACAAACAGCACTTCAAAAGTACTGTGCATGTGTCATAAACCATCTCATAAAAGAGTCCTGTTACTTGATCAGTATAACAAAGGCAAAATTGTGTGCTAGAGCACCAGTTATTGGAGCATTGAGCTCCTGATTACTTTGTATTCTTTAATCTTCAATGAGCGATTGCTTTGTCCTTAAAAAATGGACTTAGAATATTCTAAATTAATAAGCTTACATGAATAAGAGAAGTTATATAAAATTCTGAATGAATGTATGATACACTGATGAATTTAACCTCTTAATTGGGCACTGTCATGAAAAATAATTTTTGATATGTTGTAGTACTCAAGTACTACAACATATCTCTAATATACTTTTATTTAAAAAAATGCTTTTAAAACGTTTTAAAAGCAATTTGAAATTCGGCCACTAGGGGGCGCCCTCCTAGTGGCCGAATGCAGTGCAGAGTGACGTCACAGCAAAATTCCGACTGATTCCGGCAGGGCATCAGTCGAAATTTTGCGCAGGCGCAGTAACAGCCAGGGCTCCGCATCGGCTGACGGCCCTGCTGCAAGGTGCGGGCGGCGCGGGGGGGGGGTTGGCTGCTACAGCAAGGTGCGTGGAGTGCTGCTCTAAGGTACGGGGGGGATGGGGGGCGCTGCTGCAAGGTGCGGGGGGATGGGGGGCGCTGCTGCAAGGTACGAGCGGGATGGGGGGCGCTGCTGCAAGGTACGGGGGAGGATGGGGGGCGCTGCTGCAAGTTACGGGGGGGGGGGGGGGTGTTTGGGTTTACTTACCGAGCGGCAGGAAGAGTCTCTCCCGCATCCGTCCCTCCCGCATCGGCTCCTGGCTCACTCCTTCCCCCATGAAACTCCTGTCCTGGGTGCCTCCAGTTGTTTTACCACTACAACTCCCAGCATGCCCTGACAGCCAATAGATGTCAGGGCATGCTGGGAGTTGTAGTGGTGAAACAGCTGGAGGCACCCTGTTGGGAGAACTAAGGGCGGAAGTCCCCCCCAGCAGGCATCAGTGACGTGGTGCCTGCTGGGGAAGTCTGCCTGGTAGTGAGCACACTACCAGGCAGACTAAATGCCATTTTAAAAATAGTAAAAAAAATTAATAAAGGCAGGGAGGGTGTTAGGGATAGAAGGGCAATAGGCAGGGACAGAAAAAAAAAAATCATGATGGTGGGAGCTACCCTTTAAGGACAGAGCACAGACAATTTCATTTTTGCATTCTCTTTTTTTTTCCTCCTCACCTAAGAGGCATAACCTTTTTTCCATTCACAGACCCATATAAGGGCTTATATTTTGCAAGACCAGTTGTACTTTGTAATAACATTACTTATTTTTCCTTAAAATGTATAGCGCAACACAAAAAAATATTATTGTGTGGGGAAATGAAAAAGAAAACAGCTATTTTTTTTGGGGGGGGGGATGGGGGGATTGTTTTTAGGCAGTGCACTTTAAGATAAAACTGACATGTTCTCTTTATTCTGTCAATACGATTACAATGATTTCCATTTTTATATTTTATATAATTGTACTGCTTATAAAAAATTTAAACTTATTTTGCTTAAAAAAAAGTATGTTTAAAATTGTCATATTCTGACTCAACTTATTTTCAGTATGCAGGGCTGTATGAGGGTTTTTATTTTTTGCACCAGGACCTGTAGTTTTTATTGGTACCACATTTGCTTATATTTGACTTTTTGGTCACTTTTTATGGTGTTTTTTGGGATGAGATGTGACCAAAAGTCACCAATTACGCCGTTTAAATTATATTTATATTATATATTAATTTTATTTTAAAAGTTCGGACATTTCCACATGAGCCAATATCAAATATGTTTATTTATTTTATTGTTTTACAATATTTTATTTTATTAAATGGGAAAAAGAGGATCATATAATTATTTATTGGGTAAGGGGCTAATTGAAATTCATTACAACATATTTCTTTTTAAATATAAGTCCTATAGGGGACTATGTATTGAAATATTTTACTTACTAATAATGGATAGCACTGATCAATGTTATCTGCTATCTTCTTATCTGGTCTGCTAGCAGACCAGGGAAGAAGAGTGCAGCAGCCAGCTGAAGCAGGTGAGAGAGGCTCCGCAATTGCACCATGGGTGGTCTGATGAGTTCCCCTGAGCACCACAGTTACTTCAGATACTGTGATCAGTATTGATCCCGGGATCTGAAGGGTAAATATCAGACATTAGCGTGACCACAGATGTCCGTCATTATCCTTGAGGTTCCTGTTATGAGCAGCTGGCTAGTTTCGATCACCATGTCTCTCCTCTGACATTGGTTGGTCTTGGAAGCAAGGTGGAGTAAACAGAAACATATAAAGTAAAAGAGAAGTTTAGAATTAAAAAGAAGTTAAATAACTGGAAAATCATATGGAAAAAATGGAAAAGCATAAAGAAAGGGAGGGTACATGAGATATGAACAACATATAGGGAGGCAGGGCCCAGGAAATAGGAACAACATTTAGGGAGGCAGGGGCCAGAATATATTGACAAGATAAAATAAAATAAGTTGACAAATAAGAAGACACTGAGGCCCGTCTAAGAGTGCATTCACACCATGATTTGTTAATACGGGGACTGGATCCAGCTGGAGGATGTGAAAACTGTGCCTCTCCTGTACCCCAGCTTGACCCAGCCCGCATCTCGTTCATTTGAATGAGCCGACTGATAGTGACTCCGGTCGGCTCATTCTTGCCCCATATCTAGTTGTGTGACCGGACTGAAACCCATAGTATATCATGGCTAACAAATTGTGGAGTGAATGCACCCTTAGTGAAAAAAAATCCAAGTGTTACTGCATGTGCATCACTGGACACTACAGACTATAGTTGATACTCCCTAAGACCCCAAGAGGGGACCTCAAGACATGAGTGGTAGATTGTCATCGGTGTAAAAGTGACATTTCATGCTGCAGTAGTCTATAATTTGTTCCAGGTCAAAAGTATGGATTGAGACGAGAAGTGTACTCAGAACAGAGCCTTTATAGCTCCCAAATGAGAGAGGGTAAGGAGATGACATGTTAGTGTGAGACGCTAAATGCTCAACTGGTGAGGTATGAGGAGATTCACGAGAGGGCCAGGTTTGTTGTGCAAAAGGATGAGTGATGAGAGAGTTTATAACAAGGTAAGGGATGGTTGACTGTGTGAAAAGCAAAGGGGAGGTCAATAAGGAGGTGCAAAGAATAGTTGTGCAAGGCTTTGATAGTTATTATTTCATTTGTAACTTTTTATTTCATTTGTAACTTGCTAGATGGTCATAAAACATTTGTTGCATAAGAGGAAGAAGGATAGCTTGAGCTCATCATGTTATTTTAGCAAATAGGATGGGTAAAGGGAAGATTTATTAAAGGGGTACTCCCCCCCAATAGACATCTTATACCCTATCTAGATGTCTGATCTCTGCTGTGGCTCTCCAGTCATCCGGTGTACGAAGTGAACTTCGCTCTGTGCCGGATGACTAGTGATGCGGCACCTGAGGCTCGTGACGTCACGGCAACACCCCTTTGTGACTGTTACGCCGAGCGCTCCGGGTCCCCGCTCCTCCCCGGAGCGCTCGCTACACTCTCGCTATTGCAGCGCTCCGGTCAGATCCACTGACCCGGTGCGCTGCGATCCTGCCTCCAGCCGGGATGCGATTCGCGATGCGGGTGGCGCCCGCTCGCGATGCGCACCCCGGCTCCCGTACCTGACTCGCTCTCCGTCGGTCCTGTCCCGGCGCGCGCGACCCCGCTCCCTAGGGCGCGCGCGCGCCGGGTCTCTGCGATTTAAAGGGCCACTGCGCCGCTGATTGGCGCAGTGGTTCTAATTAGTGTGTTCACCTGTGCACTCCCTATGTATACCTCACTTCCCCTGCACTCCCTCGCCGGATCTTGTTGCCATTGTGCCAGTGAAAGCGTTTCCTTGTGTGTTCCTAGCCTGTGTTCCAGACCTCCTGCCGTTGCCCCTGACTACGATCCTTGCTGCCTGCCCCGACCTTCTGCTACGTCCGACCTTGCTTCTGTCTACTCCCTTGTACCGCGCCTATCTTCAGCAGTCAGAGAGGTTGAGCCGTTGCTAGTGGATACGACCTGGTCACTACCGCCGCAGCAAGACCATCCCGCTTTGCGGCGGGCTCTGGTGAACACCAGTAGTGACTTAGAACCGGTCCACTAGCACGGTCCACGCCAATCCCTCTCTGGCACAGAGGATCCACCTCCTGCCAGCCGGCATCGTGACAGTAGATCCGACCATGGATCCCGCTGAAGTTCCTCTGCCAGTTGTCGCCGACCTCACCACGGTGGTCGCCCAGCAGTCACAACAGATAGCGCAACAAGGCCACCAGCTGTCTCAACTGACCGTGATGCTACAGCAGCTACTACCTCAGCTTCAGCAATCATCTCCTCCGCCAGCTCCTGCACCTCCTCCGCAGCGAGTGGCCGCTTCAGGCCTACGACTATCCTTGCCGGATAAATTTGATGGGGACTCTAAATTTTGCCGTGGCTTTCTTTCTCAATGTTCCCTGCACTTGGAGATGATGTCGGACCAGTTTCCTACTGAAAGGTCTAAGGTGGCTTTCGTAGTCAGCCTTCTGTCTGGAAAAGCTCTGTCATGGGCCACACCGCTCTGGGACCGCAATGACCCCGTCACTGCCTCTGTACACTCCTTCTTCTCGGAAATTCGAAGTGTCTTTGAGGAACCTGCCCGAGCCTCTTCTGCTGAGACTGCCCTGTTGAACCTGGTCCAGGGTAATTCTTCCGTTGGCGAGTACGCCGTACAATTCCGTACTCTTGCTTCAGAACTATCCTGGAATAATGAGGCCCTCTGCGCGACCTTTAAAAAAGGCCTATCCAGCAACATTAAAGATGTTCTGGCCGCACGAGAAATCCCTGCTAACCTACATGAACTCATTCATCTAGCCACTCGCATTGACATGCGTTTTTCCGAAAGGCGTCAGGAGCTCCGCCAGGATATGGACTTTGTTCGCACGAGGCGTTTTTTCTCCCCGGCTCCTCTCTCCTCTGGTCCCCTGCAATCCGTTCCTGTGCCTCCCGCCGTGGAGGCTATGCAAGTTGACCGGTCTCGCCTGACACCTCAAGAGAGGACACAACGCCGCATGGAGAATCTCTGCCTGTACTGTGCCGGTACCGAACACTTCCTGAAGGATTGTCCTATCCGTCCTCCCCGCCTGGAAAGACGTACGCTGACTCCGCACAAAGGTGAGACAGTCCTTGATGTCAACTCTGCTTCTCCACGTCTTACTGTGCCTGTGCGGATATCTTCCTCTACCTTCTCCTTCTCTACTATGGCCTTCTTGGATTCCGGATCTGCAGGAAATTTTATCTTGGCCTCTCTCATCAACAGGTTCAACATCCCGGTGACCAGTCTCGCCAGACCCCTCTACATCAATTGTGTTAACAATGAAAGATTGGACTGTACCATACGTTTCCGCACGGAGCCCCTCCTAATGTGCATCGGACCTCATCACGAAAAAATTGAGTTTTTGGTCCTCCCCAATTGCACTTCTGAAATTCTCCTTGGACTACCCTGGCTTCAACACCATTTCCCAACCCTGGATTGGTCCACAGGGGAGATCAAGAGTTGGGGTACCTCTTGTTTCAAGGACTGCCTTAAACCGGTTCCCAGTACTCCCTGCCGTGACCCTGTGGTTCCCCCTGTAACCGGTCTCCCTAAGGCCTATATGGACTTTGCTGATGTATTTTGCAAAAAACAAGCTGAGACTCTACCTCCTCACAGGCCTTATGACTGTCCTATTGACCTCCTCCCGGGCACTACTCCACCCCGGGGCAGAATTTATCCTCTGTCCGCCCCAGAGACTCTTGCTATGTCTGAGTACATCCAGGAAAATTTAAAAAAGGGCTTTATCCGCAAATCCTCCTCTCCTGTCGGAGCTGGATTTTTCTTTGTGTCCAAAAAAGATGGCTCCCTACGTCCTTGCATTGACTACCGCGGGTTTAATAAAATCACGGTAAAGAACCGCTATCCTCTACCTTTATCTCTGAACTCTTTGATCGCCTCCAAGGTGCCCACATCTTTACCAAACTGGACTTAAGAGGTGCTTATAATCTCATCCGCATCAGGGAGGGGGATGAATGGAAAACGGCATTTAACACTAGAGATGGACACTTTGAGTATCTGGTCATGCCCTTTGGCCTGTGCAACACCCCTGCCGTCTTCCAAGACTTTGTTAATTAAATTTTTCGTGATCTCTTATATTCCTGTGTTGTTGTGTATCTGGACGATATTCTGATTTTTTCTGCCAACCTAGAAGAACACCGCCAACATGTCCGCATGGTTCTTCAGAGACTTCGTGACAATCAACTTTATGCCAAAATGGAGAAATGTCTGTTTGAATGTCAATCTCTTCCTTTCCTAGGATACTTGGTCTCTGGCCAGGGACTACAAATGGATCCAGACAAACTCTCTGCCGTCTTAGATTGGCCACGCCCCTCCGGACTCCGTGCTATCCAAAGTTTTTTGGGGTTCGCCAATTATTACAGACAATTTATTCCTCATTTTTCCACCATTGTGGCTCCTATCGTGGCTTTAACCAAAAAGAATGCCAATCCTAAGTCATGGCCTCCTCAAGCGGAAGACGCCTTTAAACGGCTCAAGGCTGCCTTTTCTTCTGCTCCCGTGCTCTCCAGACCTGACCCATCTAAACCCTTCCTATTGGAGGTTGATGCCTCCTCAGTAGGAGCTGGAGCGGTTCTTCTACAAAAAAATTCTTCCGGGCATGCTGTTACTTGTGGTTTTTTTTCTAGGACCTTTTCTCCGGCGGAGAGGAACTACTCCATCGGGGATCGAGAGCTACTGGCCATTAAATTAGCACTTGAGGAATGGAGGCATCTGCTGGAGGGATCAAAATTTCCAGTTATTATTTACACCGATCACAAGAATCTCTCCTATCTCCAGTCTGCCCAACGGCTGAATCCTCGCCAGGCCAGGTGGTCTCTGTTCTTTGCCCGGTTTAATTTTGAAATTCACTTTCGCCCTGCCGATAAGAACATTAGGGCCGATGCTCTCTCTCGTTCCTCGGACGCCTCGGAAGTAGAGCTCTCTCCGCAACACATCATTCCTCCTGACTGCCTGATCTCCACTTCTCCAGCCTCCATCAGGCAAACTCCTCCAGGGAAGACCTTCGTCTCTCCACGCCAACGCCTCGGAATCCTCAAATGGGGTCACTCCTCCCATCTCGCAGGCCATGCGGGCATCAAGAAATCCGTGCAACTCATCTCTCGTTTCTATTGGTGGCCGACTCTGGAGACGGATGTTGTTGATTTTGTGCGGGCCTGCACTGTCTGTGCCCGGGATAAGACTCCTCGCCAGAAGCCCGCTGGTCTTCTTCATCCTCTGCCTGTCCCCGAACAGCCTTGGTCTCTGATTGGTATGGACTTTATTACAGACTTACCCCCATCCCGTGGCAACACTGTTGTTTGGGTGGTCGTTGATCGATTTTCCAAGATGGCACATTTTATTCCTCTTCCTGGTCTTCCTTCAGCGCCTCAGTTGGCAAAACAATTTTTTGTACACATTTTTCGTCTTCACGGGTTGCCCACGCAGATCGTCTCGGATAGAGGCGTCCAATTCGTGTCAAAATTCTGGAGGGCTCTCTGTAAACAACTCAAGATTAAATTAAACTTTTCTTCTGCTTATCATCCTCAGTCCAATGGGCAAGTAGAAAGAGTTAACCAGGTCCTGGGTGATTATTTACAGCATTTTGTTTCCTCCCGCCAGGATGACTGGGCAGATCTTCTACCATGGGCCGAATTCTCGTATAACTTCAGAGTCTCCGAGTCTTCTTCCAAATCCCCATTTTTCGTGGTGTACGGCCGTCACCCTCTTCCCCCCCTCCCTACTCCCTTGCCCTCTGGTTTGCCCGCTGTGGATGAAATAACTCGTGATCTTTCCACCATATGGAAAGAGACCCAAAATTCTCTCTTACAGGCTTCATCACGCATGAAGAAGTTTGCTGATAAGAAAAGAAGAGCTCCCCCCATTTTTTCTCCCGGAGACAAGGTATGGCTCTCCGCTAAATATGTCCGCTTCCGTGTTCCCAGCTACAAATTGGGACCACGCTATCTTGGTCCTTTCAAAATTTTGTGCCAGATTAATCCTGTCTCTTACAAACTTCTTCTTCCTCCTTCTCTTCGTATTCCTAATGCCTTTCACGTTTCTCTTCTTAAACCACTCATCATCAACCGTTTCTCTCCCAAACTTGTTTCTCCCACTCCTGTTTCCAGCTCCTCGGACATCTTCTCCGTAAAGGAGATACTGGCCTCCAAGAAGGTCAGAGGGAAAACCTTTTTTTTGGTCGATTGGGAGGGCTGTGGTCCTGAAGAGAGATCCTGGGAACCTGAGGACAATATCCTAGACAAAAGTCTGGTCCTCAGGTTCTCAGGCTCCAAGAAGAGGAGTAGACCCAAGGGGGGGGGGGGTACTGTTACGCCGAGCGCTCCGGGTCCCCGCTCCTCGCTACACTCTCGCTATTGCAGCGCTCCGGTCAGATCCACTGACCCGGTGCGCTGCGATCCTGCCTCCAGCCGGGATGCGATTCGCGATGCGGGTGGCGCCCGCTCGCGATGCGCACCCCGGCTCCCGTACCTGACTCGCTCTCCGTCGGTCCTGTCCCGGCGCGCGCGGCCCCGCTCCCTAGGGCGCGCGCGCGCCGGGTCTCTGCGATTTAAAGGGCCACTGCGCCGCTGATTGGCGCAGTGGTTCTAATTAGTGTGTTCACCTGTGCACTCCCTATGTATACCTCACTTCCCCTGCACTCCCTCGCCGGATCTTGTTGCCATTGTGCCAGTGAAAGCGTTTCCTTGTGTGTTCCTAGCCTGTGTTCCAGACCTCCTGCCGTTGCCCCTGACTACGATCCTTGCTGCCTGCCCCGACCTTCTGCTACGTCCGACCTTGCTTCTGTCTACTCCCTTGTACCGCGCCTATCTTCAGCAGTCAGAGAGGTTGAGCCGTTGCTAGTGGATACGACCTGGTCACTACCGCCGCAGCAAGACCATCCCGCTTTGCGGCGGGCTCTGGTGAACACCAGTAGTGACTTAGAACGGGTCCACTAGCACGGTCCACGCCAATCCCTCTCTGGCACAGAGGATCCACCTCCTGCCAGCCGGCATCGTGACAGTGACATTACACCCTCCCTCTCAATGCAAGTCCATGGGATGGGCGTGATGACCGCATGATGACTGCGATCAGACATCTATCCTTTAGATACCCCTTTAAGGTTAAGTGTAATGGTAGCATGCTAAAATGATGTATGTGGTTACTAATAAGCTGAAAAGGTAAGATAGAGCTTGCATAATTACAGTGAGGTTCGGTATACTGTGAGATAGGATTGTGTCACGTAAAAAGCTGTTGAGGTGCAACGTGGATGGTAGCTTGAAGAGCTTTTTATCTTTAACTGTTAAGAAACTAATTATGGAGCTAGTGTACTAAGCAATTGTAAAGATGCGTTGTGGGGATTGTAAATCAAGGCTCTTTATGGTTTTATCAATCTTACATTATACAAAAGTAGATCACCTAATAAACACACCAGAGAATGTATAGGATGCAAAATCCCAAATAAGCTTTATTGAAATACATAGATAAAATTTACATTAAAAGGGCAACAACAATCAGACAAATCCTGACCACTGCCGAAAACCCTAGTCTGCTTGCGCAGACGCACAAGAGAAGACCAAGTAGTTATGAAATAAAAATAATTATATATATATATATATATATATATATATATATATATATATACATACTGTATATACTTGAGTATAAGCCGACCCGAATATAAGCCGAGGCCCCCAAAACATGGGAAAACTTTTTGACTCGAGTATAAGCCTAGGATGGGAAATACATCATTCCCCGCTGTCATCATCCAGACCCCCCCCTGTCATCATCACCTCCTGTCATCATTCAGAACCCCCCTGTCATCATCACCTCCTGTCATCATCCAGACCCCCCCTGTCATCATCACCTCCTGTCATCATCCAGAACCCCCTCATCATCCCCCCTGTCATCATCCAGACCCCCATCATCATCTCCTGCCAACCCCCCTGTCATCAGCTAGACCCCGTCATCATCCCCCTTCAGCATCACCCCCTGTCAAACCTCCCTCCCCGTCATCATCCAGACCCCCATCATCATCACCCCCAGTCAATATCCCCCTGTCATCATCCAGACCGCTCCTTCCGTCATCATACAGGCCCCCCTCATTGTCTACTCACCTCCCCAGTTCTCTCGGTCCTGTTGCCTAGTAGCTGCAGGGACTGTCCGCATTCCGGTGGGGAAGGTGAGCCGGTCCGGTTCTCCGCTCCGGGCTGGCCCTGGACTAGTAACTCTGCATTGACGCTGCCGTGCTGGGATGTCCGTGCGCAGGGACGCCCCTGACGTCTCCTGCGCATCAGACGTGACATCAGGGGCGTCCCTGCGCATGGACGCCCCAGCACGGCGGCGTCAATGCAGCATTACTAGTCAGGGGCCGGCCCGAAAAGGAGAAGAGGGCCTCACGGTGAAGATGGACGGCCCGGACCGGCTCACCCTGACCACCGGAATGCGGATGGTCCCTGCAGAGAAGATGGACGGCCCGGCCCACCAAAACCCAACCCCCCCCAACGGTATATTTTTATTTTTTGGTTCACTCGAGTATAAACCGAGGGGGGCATTTTCAGCACTAAAAGTCATGCTGAAAAACTAGGCTTATACTCGAGTATATATGAATAATATAATGTCAGTATGTGATCTGAGTGATAAATACTGATCTAAAATGACATTCTGACCCTATGTTAGACCACTCCCTGAGGTGAAATGGTGAAACAGTGTTGGGGTCTGTCGTGCTGCATGAGTATGTGTGAGGGCTTGTAACTGCTCCAGTGCTATGCTGTGGATATTGCTAATTTGCTGACTCTCGGTGGAATGTTATATGTGCTGCAGGCTCTGCATCCTCCCGTATCCACTTCACATCCAGGCATACCACTGTGACCAAGTGACCCATCACATTTATTCTTATTATATCTTTTATGATCTTGCCATAATCTATTATTAGGATTAATTCCCCGGTATTGAATTGTTCATTTTGCATTTATCTATTATTTGCTACTTGTTTTTATATCCTCTTAAGCACATAGGGCGTACCTGTACGCCCTACGCCCGGTCCCAGTGTTTAAAACGGGGTCACACCGTGGTCACATCGGGCATCTCATCGGGTCGGACCCTGGGCTAACAGCGCACGGCATCAATCGTTGTGCCGCACGCTGTTAACCCTTCAGACACGGCGATCAAAGCTGACCGCCGTGTCTGAAAGTGAAAGTAAACGCCGTGACCCTGTGATGTCCCGATCAGCTAGGACGCAAGCGGAGGTCCCCTTACCTGTCTCCGCAGCGTCCGATCGGGGTTTGATTGCTCCAAGCCTGAGATACAGGCTTGTGCAATCGAGCCCCTATCTCGCTGATACATGCAAAGCTATGGCTTTGCAGGGATCAGCATAAGAGATCAGTGTGTGCAGTGTTATAGGTCCCTATGGGAGCTATAGCACTGCAAAATAAAAGTGATAAAAAAAGTTAAATGTTATTTAACCACTTCCCTAATAAAAGTTTGAATCACCCCCCTTTTCCCATAAAAAAAAAACTGTATAGATAAAAATAAACATATGTGGTATCACCGCGTGCGGAAATGTCCGAACTCTAAAAATATATTGTTAATTAAATTGCACGGTCAATGGCGTACACGCAAACAAATTCCAAAGTCCAAAATAGCATATTTTGGGTCACTTTTTATATCCTGAAAAAATTTATAAAAAGCAATCAAAAAGTCCGATCAATACAAATATGGTACCGATAAAAACTTCAGAACACGGCGCAAAAAATGTTGTCCTCATACCAGCCCGTATGTAGAAAAATAAAAAAGTTATAGGGGTTAGAAGATGAGAATATTTAACATATAAATTTTCCTGCATGTAGTTAGGATTTTTTTCCGAAATACAACAATATCCAACCTATATAAGTAGGGTATCATTTTAACCGTATGGACATACAGAATAAAGATAAGGTGTCATTTTTACCGAAATATGCACTGCGTAGAAACTGAAGCCCCCAAAAGTTACAAAATTACATTTTTTCTTCAGTTTTGTCGCACAATTATTTTGTTTTCCATTTCGACATGGATTTTTGGGTAAAATTACTAATGCCACTGCAAAGTAGAATTGGTGGTGCAAAAAAATAAGCCATTGTATGGAATTTTATGTGCAAAATTGAAAACGTTATGATTTTTAGAATGTGATGAGGAAAAAATTAAAATGCAAAAACGGAAAAACCCTGCGTCCATAAGGGGATATAGAACAGTGGTATAGATTGCACTTGTCACTTTATACGGATCTATGTTCATTTGATAATTTTTCTTTCCCATTACAGTGATTAGGATTTGTCTGATTGTTGTTGCCCTGTTAATGTAAATTTTATCTATGTATTTCAATAAAGCTTATTTGTAATTTTGCATCCTATGCATTCTCTGGTGTGTTTAATAAGTGATCTACTTAATGTATATGACACACTAGATACTAGTATTCTGCCCAAATACATCCCCTTGCCGTTATGGTTTGGATTACATTATATGAAAGTGGTAAAGTCCTCAGCTGAGATGAGAGGCAAGGCACTAAAATTAATACTTGGATTTTGTTACACGTTCCCCTTCCCAACATGCGCAATAACACTTACTCTGGTGATATATCACTTTTTTTCTGTTGGTTTGGTGGGTCAGTGAACCAGTAACAGAATAAAAATAGTTTTGTGGTGATATAAATGAGGCATTATTAAATGTTCTAAAAAATAAATCCATACTCACCATGCAAGAAGAAATACAACAGTTTTGCATACAGTCTCATTCATCTGACATTGAATTTCATTGGAAAGAAATAAACTGTGTGTATATACATATGGAGGGGAATTTATCAAAGCTGGTAAGGGACTTTTTTTTTTGCTTATTTTATGCGCATATATTGTTGCATGTGCGCCAAAGCAACTTTCCGTGCGACTTTTTGAAGGCAGTGGCTTCTAAACAATTTTTTTTTCAAAACCCTAGGTAAGCAAGTTTTCAATATTTCCCTTTGCAGTAGTAGTGAATTTATTATAGCGACATTTGCAAAAAAAAAAAAAATCGCACGGAAGTAAAAAATACCGCAGAGCAAAGCAAATAAAATCCTGTCTTATATACACAATATCAATGGGCCTAGTAAGGTGTGTGAGGTGATTTTCAAAGTTTGACTTTCGTACGCAAAATTTACCAATGCCGTGCGGCATTTTGATAAATTTTGCGCATGAAAGAAAAACCAAAGCAAAAAAGAAACTACTTTCTGAAGTAACCGTTGATAAATTCCCCTCATGTTTTTTTTGCAAAGTATGGGGGAGATTTATAAAAACCTGTGTAGAGTAAGACTGGTGCAGTTGCCAAAGCAACCATATTGCTTCTTGTATTTTCCAGAGGCCTTTGTAAAAACTGCACCACTATTCCTCTAAACAGGTTTTGATAAATCTCCCCCATTATGTGCTATGTAGGGTTCCTTATTGGTTTTAGAATGATAACACAAAATGTACACTAAGATGCCAGATAGTACAGTGGTCCCTCAACGTACGATGGTAATCCGTACAAACGGACCATCGTTTGTTGAAACCATCGCATGTTGAGGGATCCGTGCAATGTAAAGTATAGGACAGTGGTCTACAACCTACGGACCTCCAGATGTTGCAAAACTACAAAACCCAGCATGCCCGGACAGCCGTTGGCTGTCCGGGCATGCTGGGTGTTGTAGTTTTGCAACATCTGGAGGTCCGCAGGTTGAAGACCACTGTTAGAGGAAGTTGTACTCACCTGTCCCCGCCGCGCTGGACCGTCACCGCTCGTCATCGCTGCCCTGGATGTCACTTTCCATCTCTGTCGCCGCGTCCCCAGGGTGTCCCCGATGCTCCGGTAAGGCCTCTGCTTCGCCGGCATCCGCGCGCTCCGTCACCGCCATCACGTCGCTACGCACGCCGCTCCTATTGGATGACGGGACGGCGTGCGCAGCGACGTGATGACGTCGATGGAGAGCGCCCACGATGCAGGGGATACCGAAGAGGACGCACCGGAACCCCGAGGACAGGTAAGAGACATCACCGGAGCTCACGGGGCACCGTAAACGGCTATCCGGTGGCAGCTGAAGCAGTCAGCGCTGCCGGATAGCCGTTTATGCGATGGCCCCGACATACAAAAGCATCGTAATGTGGATGCTGCCTTCAACATGCGATGGCCTCTGAGAGGCCATCGCATGTTGAAATTATCGTATGTCGGGGCCATCGTAGGTTGAGGGGTCACTGTAGTATTTCTATTCTGTGGCCACCTCTATCAGACTGTTGGTGATTCCTGAGAAAAGTGATGTGGTATGGCAGCATTACTTTTGTACACACTTTTTACATGATGTCATTAGGTTAAGGGGGTAAGAATCCCTGACAGTTGCGCTTTAATATCTATCTTAGCTACCTTTGCTTAGCAGTATTTAATAGTAAAGGATTTATATAGAAATATACATTTTAAAAATCATATATGAAAATTTCCCAGTGTTGTAAAAAGTTGCCCATTGTCTGCTGAAAAGCTAATTTAATGAAATGCAAATATGAGATTTATAATGAGTTGCTATTTTAAACACATTGTAATTTTAAGAATTTATCTGTTATGGTAAGTGCACCTTACATAGAACTTACAAAGTTGTTGAATTAAAAGTAAACAAAAGGATGTTGTGTTGCTTTCTAAAATACATTATTTCGTGATTGAATCGTTTCTGTAAGACTTAAATAGTCAGTAACCTTTTAGCAGACTTTTTAGAATAAGCTGTGCATCTGTACATGAGAAGTAGCACTAGTGTTGGTTATTGGGCAAAAAAAAAAAAATTCCTCTATGTTTCTGGGCTCAATGCCCCATAATGACAAAGTGAGAGCAGAATTTGAGAATTTTTGGCAAATTTATTTAAAGGATAAACTAAAATATGACATTAACATAGGTATTTAGACCCTTTGCTATGACACTTTAAATTTAGCTCTGGGGGCCACCCATTTTTTTTTTTTTTTTACACATTAATTGGAGTAAACTAAGTTGATTGAACATGTTTTGGAAATACATATCCCTGTATAAATAAGGGGTCACAGCTGACAGTGCATGTATAAGCAGAAACCAAGCCATTAGGGAGAAAGAACTGCCTGTAGAACTCAGAGACAGGATTGTGGGGAAGCACAGATCTAAATAAGGGTACTTGAAGAGTACCTGTCACTAAATAAACTTTTCTAAACTAACTCAGGATATGTTCTCTAACTACTTCTATTGCTCCTCCCATCTTTAAAAAAAATTCAAAGCTTTAAAAAGCTCTGAATCTTACCTTTCTTCTTGCTCACATAGTGAAATTTCCCAGCAGAAGAAAGTGGGTGTTTCCTAGCAGGCATGACATCACTGAAGCCTCCTGGGGGACTACTTCTGCTCTACATCCTTGCAGCACTGTGATGAATAGAAGACCTCAAGCTCCGTGTAGCAGCTTTCAGTCTGTGCTTCTTTCAATGAGGCTCTTTGCAGCTTTTATTCTGTGAAGCTTTCATTGAGGCTCCGTGCAGCTGTCAATCAAGCTCAGTGCAGAGAAAGACTTCTCGAGTTTGATCCCTTGCCATTACAAGCAGGAGACCAAAATCTGAGATTTTTACCAGACGGAATGTGTTCTGGCCAAGAAGGGAGACCCCTGGTGGCCAGAAGTATACAGAAGAAAAACTAACTAACATAAAGCATTTTTTTTTTATTAATGGAAGCCAAATACAAAACTTATTTATTTGGCATAAGGAATCAAATATAAAAAATTATGTTGAATGACAGTGCCCATTTAAAATTCTCTTGCACTGAAAGTTCCCAAGAGTATGGTGTTCTCCATAATTTAGGAACTGATGCCTTCCCCTCTGTGCCAGTCACTACACTGGTCACCCATTCAGTCCAGAATATAGTACAAAATCCTCACTCTCAGCCACAAATCTCTCCACAGTGCTGCCCCTCCCTACATCTCCTCCCTCATTTCTGTCTACCATCCTACACATGCTCTCTGCTCTGCTATTGATATAAAACTAACATCTCCTATAATCTGAAACTTTCACCCCTGCCTCCAAGACTTTACTCATGTTGAATCGTTTATTTGGAATACAATACCCCAAACCATCAGACTTTTACCCAACATTGACAGTTTTAAACTCTTCTCAGACAGGCGCATAACATTCCCCAACTGGTTTCCCCTACTATCACTATGTCTCTCCCCATTTTTAATCAGCATTGTCCCCAGTGCATCAGAGATTGGATGTTGGCTATATTATCCACCTTTATGGAAACTACCCTTTTTAAAACATGGCTGGACCATTGAATGCACTTTCTGCTTTTGTCTCAACCCGACTCCCCATAGATTGAAAGCTCTTGTGAACAGGGTCCTCACTCCTCTTGTTTGGATAAGTAGTTAGTAATATTGTAATGTCTGATATTTCTTTTTATTCGTACCCTCAGAATTGTAAAATGCTGATAAATATGTTAGCAGTTAAAGTTCTAAAAATGTGACAGTGACCAAGTTTGTCTTCCTTAATGTTTCTGACATATAAGATTGACAGATAAATTACTGACTAAAATGCTTTACGCAGCAATTTGTGAACTTATGCTGTTTTCGTTGAACATTTATGGCCTTCAGGCTGAGAAGCACACATTGTTACTGTTATACTATTAGTGAAGAATGTTTTAGTGGGATGATAAGTGCACATTCTAGACTGTAGGTAGTCAAAAAGACTGATAGAGAGTAAAAAAGTGGGTGTATTGTTCAAGAAGAATGTATGATAATTGAAAAAGCAAATGGCATGGAAGTTTGAGAGGATCGAGGGATATAGTCAGGGTTTTATACATATGGGAGCTATGATAGTATAGTATATTGGGACATTCACTTGCTCTATATGTAATGTGATCTACCTGATTCTCTGCACTCAATGTCGAGTTGGGGGTCCTTATGTTGAAGAAACAGGACAGAGACTAATGGCAAGGATGAGGTCCCATCGCCACACAATAAAAGACAGGAAACACATCTACCAGTGGCCAAACATTTCAATAGCCCTGGACATAATGAAGATCATAAAAATGCTATGGTATTGAAAGGCGACTTCAAATAACATAGTGACAGAAGGGTCTGAGAATACAAATTCATGGTAATATTTAAAAACAGGACTGATCCCTCCCAAGGTTTTATGGCACACTAGAACATATTAAGAATCTGATCGAGAGATAAGATGGCCTCAGGTCTGGGATGTGACATCGATTAAGAGACAATATAACTCTTGCTCTCCTATTTGCTTATCTTTTGACTCAGAAAGGGTATATTTTCCAAACTCGCTGTACGATTTTTTTTGATGTCTGCTCTGATGATGTACACACATATATGTTTCTTCAGATATTTTGTCATACCATGCCAGAAGAAGAACGCTAAGCAGGTTTGAAAGTTTGCCATGTAACATCATTTGATTTATTTTTGTCAGCCATTAAAAGGAATCACAACTGCAAGACAGCAACTTTTTCTCTCGGAAAAAAATAAACAAAATTTGGAATGAAAAACTGCAACAACAAAAAAGTGCAAGAGGTAGAGTGAAAGATTAAAAGGGAATGAGAACAAGGAGGACAGGAATGAAATAAAAATGTGGCTGTGCTCAACAGAAGCAGACTATTCAGTGATGTTGATCCACTTCAAGTTTTGCCTGGCACCCTTTGTGATCCAGTTCTCTTTTTACTTGTTACCCTTATGTCTATATAATTAGGAGTGGTATAACCTCCATCATGCATCATAGCCACTGAAGAAAAACATAGTACTCTTGAAACATGTAAGCAAATGAAGAAAAGGTAGTCCAGCAGTCCCTTTAAAACGTAGATCCTTTATTGAACTTTTTCTTAAAAATGCAGAGCACACACCATACACCTTCACCTAGTCAGCAAACTTCTCCTATGGACGCGTTTCGAACGCATGCGCGTTCTTGATCACCACACCACCTGTGTGCTCTTCACCTCTTAAATACTAAGTTCAAGAGGGAGGAGCACTTGCTTCAAGACTTGTATAAAACACCCTTCGTGCACCTTAAAACTTCTTACAAAAACAGGTTATATTTAAAACTTACTATTGCATCAAAAAATTCTTACTGTCTGTTTCCGCTCAGTTTGTTTGCAATTCTAAACTGTTAGATTACATATATCCTTCACCGACAGCGGAGTCAGCAATAAACGCATAATGTGTACTGGTTCTAACATATCATCACAATTACACTCTTGAAAACTTCCACATTAGATGTTAAGTTGGAAAAAATAATAATATAAACAGTGTTGCAGACATATTAGCTACTGGAACACAATGTGGCAACTTAAAGTATGTCAAACGGAGATTATTCTCAATAATATAACATTAGTTCTTTCCGTATGTTCAAACCGTGTCAGGGTCGCAGATCATGGCTGTTCATATAGCCATTAAAAATGACTATTGTGCACAGTGCTGCACTATAATCAATGTTTATCTAACTTTACAGGTACACTTTAACCTACCATGTTTTATAAGATGATTCCTTCATCAATGCAACATACCCTAATTCAACAAGGATTTGTTCAACCTCCTAAATATTCCGTCTAGAATTTTGCATGAAAATCTAAATATTTAATTTCTAAGATATAAAACTGGACAATTACAATATTTACACAATCAGAATTATGTATTTGAATCAGCTCTTTTCTCCAAAGTATTCCACACTGTCTAACATCTATCTGCTTACAGTACTATACAATGGCTTTTACAATCTTATGCTGAAAAGACCAAGTGAATGTCATCTGTTCCTTAAAATTTATTACAGAGGACTGTAATAAAATTATATATGACAAGTGTAATTGTTCTTTCACATAGTGTCATGATCCGTTCTGTATCTCCAGTGCAGCCTGCTCTATTCAAGCTCAGTGCATCATGCATTGCCTTAGCAACGGTTTTGCATTACACAGAGCTATGCACACTTGAGTGACAGCTCCAGTAGCATAGGGCCACCCAGGTTTTTGGTTTGGTGTGCACTAACCATCCTTTTTGCCTTCTGTTGTTGTACTTCGCTGATATTCCTGGTTTTGACTTTGGCTTGCCTGAACTGCTTATTTGTTTATATATCTTCTGATTGTCCTCCTGGTTTGTATACTCATTAACCCTTATATACTCATTAACCCTTGGTTTGTTGATTAGGATCCTGACATGCTTGACAGTGTTTGATTTTGCTTGTCTAACTATTCGGATGCCCAGCACTTATACAGTACAGGAATTGTCACCTAGTTGGGGTTCCATCATCTAGGGAGGTTTGTCAAGCAGGCAGGGACAGTGGCTGTGGGTAATTTGATGGCTGCACCTTTCCCTGCCCAACAGGACACATATGACAAGTTTCTATTTCTTCCCTCCAGCACTGTGTTACAATATGTTATATGTTACAATATCTACAGATTATATTGTTTAAAATGGAACAATACACAGTATCAGGCCTTTTTAAATGAATGCTTGCATCAGATTGGTTGCTGTAGGCAACTGTTCCAGTGATCTTTTGCAAAACATTTAATAACTCTACCCCCAATATATGTTTATAATCTTGTTCAGTTACAAATTGATGTGCATGCAAATCATGGGCTATGGCATGGGCTCAGGAGTCTGGTCCACCCAATAACCAGCAGATGCCCGCTGCTATCAGCAGCTGACATGTACTGGTAATGACGGATAGAGATGAGCAAATCGAAGCTGATGATCCCGAATTCCTTACGAATTTCATGAAATATTCGATTCCCAATGAATGAGAATATCACCGTCATTCTATTGCGCAAATCGCTTCATTAAACTCCATTTACAGCGTTACAGGCTCCAGGGCATCAAAAATGGCAGCTCCACATGTCAGTACATGGGGCAAGGAACGTTGGAAAGGTGGGAAGGCAAGGCGGGAAGGGAAGTAGGCAGGATGACCCTGAATTACATGCAGGATGCAGCCTATCAGCAGCCAGTCACCCCTGTGATGTCACAGCCTTATATATTCGTCAGCCATTCGTCATATCATTCATTAAACTGCATAGAGATAGGATGGACATCGCTGTGTGTGTGTTACACAGAAACATTCCAGCAGCGTTTCACATCCTAGTCACATCAGCGTTCTGGTGGAAAGAGAGCAGTGTTTTTTTCACTGAAAAGGATTTTTACTGCAGCCATTAACCTTCCAGTTACTTTCTTCAGCATTGTATTACAGAGAGGGACAGATAGCTGTGTGTTGCCTCATACATTTCAACAAGCTGCCTCAACTTCATAAACCTTAGCAGAGGAGGCAGGAAGAATTTTTCAGTGCAATTCTGTGTCTTTGTTCCACAATACTGGCCTACATACTGTGAAAGTCCAGGCAAAAGTAATAACTGGCTGGTGTTTTACTAAAATACGTTTTTTTAAGCGTACTGTAGTGCATTTTTCTGCCCTCATAAGTGCATACCACACACCTACATCTCTAAGTAGTGTAATGTTTTTTACCTGCTAATCTATCGTGTGCCTACATACTGTGAAAGTCAAGACAAAAGTAATCACCGGCTGGGGTTTTACTAAAATATTTTTTTAAAGCGTACTGTACCGCATTTTTCTGCCCTCATTAGTGCATACTTATACTACATACCTACATCTAAGTGGTACCTGTTAATCTGTCAAGGGCCTACATACTGTGGAAGTCCAGGCAAAAGTACGCACTGGCTGGTGTTGTACTCGTGTACCTTTTTAAGTTTACTGTAGCGCATTTTTCTGCCCTCATAATTGCATACCACATACCTACATCTACGTAGTGTACTATTTTGTACCTGATAATCTGTCAAGGGCCTATATACTGTGAAAATCCAGACAAAAGTAATCACCGGCTGATGTTTTACTAAAATATGTTTTTTAAAGCGTACTGTACCGCATTTTTCTGCCCTCATAAGTGCATACCTGATACCACATACCTACATCTAAGTAGTACCTGTTAATTTGTCAATGGACTACATACTGTGATAGTCCAGACAAAAGTACTCACCATCTGATGTTGTACTCAGGTACCTTTCTAAGTGTACTGTAGCACATTTTTCTGTCCTCATAATTGCATACCACATACCTACATCTAAGTAGTGTACTATTTTGTACCTGTTAATCTGTCAAGGGCCTATATACTGTGAAAGGACAGCTAACAGTACACACCTGCTGCTGTTCTAGACAAATACTGTTTTAAGGGAAGTGAAGCGTATGGTACTCCCCTGATATGCAATAAGTATGTCCGGCAGAGTAGTGCCAGGACGCGCACAGTGGAGTGGCAGAGGCCTAAATTAATCAGGCACAGGCAGAGGTCGCAGCAAAGTAGGGGCGTGTGGCAGACGGAGTTGCATCGAAAGGTCTGAGCTCCCGGTGTCAGCTAGCAGTCGTGTTTCGACCAGCAACCCAGCAGCCATGATTGATTGGTTCACTCAGTTATCCACTTCATACCAAGTGACATCCGTCACCCCCAGTCAATAGTTGGTGGGTTCCTCAGACTCAACCCTCACTTGGCATGGCCCTCATGCTAATGCTACCACCTCCAGGCTCTGTCATTGTGCCGCCATATGGTCTCCTCATGCTTATGCTGCCACCTCCAGGCTCTCTCATTGTGCTGCTCTATAGTCTCCTCATGCTAATGTTACCTCCTCCACGCTCTTTCATTGTGCCGCCATATGCCTCTTCATCCTGATGCTACCACCTCCAGGCTCTGTCATTGTGCCGACATATGGTCTCCTCATGCTGATGCTGCCACCTCCAGGCTCTCTCATTGAGCTGCTCTATGGGGTCCTCATGCTGATACTGCCACCTCCAGGCTGTCTCATTCAGTCACTATATGGCATCCTCATGCTTCAGCCACCTCCAGGCTGTGCCATTCAGCCACTATATGTCTCCTCATGCTTCAGCCAACTTCAGGCTATGCCATTCCGCCTTTATATGGTCTCCTCATGCTTCAGCCAACTCCAGGTTGTGCCATTCAGTCACTACATGGTCTCTTCATGATTCAGCCACCTCCTGGCTGTGTCATTCAGCCAATATATGGTTTACTGATGCTGCTGGGCCTGGGCCTAACATTTTTTGTGGTAGCACTAGCTACCATAAATTTTCAATTTAAATTTCAAAATTCATCTTTTAATCTTAGGGATTATGAAGCCCTAGTGTCTACTCATGCTGTTGCCAGCTCCAGGCTGTGTCATTCAGCAACTATATGGTCTCCTCATGCTTCAGCCACATCCAAGCTTTGTCATTCAGCCACTATGTGGTCTTCTCATACTGATGCCACCTCCAGGCCTTGTCATTGTGCCGCTCTGCAGCAATGATTCTAACAGTATTATTTCACTACCCCAGCACACTCCATATGCATGTTAGAACAAAGTAAAGTATTCTACACCCCCTATTGAGGCTCTCTGTAGCACATAAATAGCCATTTTAATATAGATTCGTTGTGAATAAATTTGGATCGAACTTCATTTTTTTTGAAAATCAACCAAATCAATCGACCAAATCAAATTCTTCAAATGTTAGCTCATCTCTAATGACGGACTTTGGAGATTTTTCCGATGTCCCTCATTTCAAGAGCTAAACTCTGTGATCAATAGCGATCACAGCATTTAAGAATTAAATGCTGGTCATCCCTGATGTCTAGTTATTCCATAAGCCCCAGTGCAATGTTATAGCAGGGTGCTAATGGGTTGCTTCGGAAGCGCAGAGATCTTACCTATTCCTCATTGTCTTACATCTATCTGTGATTGTTAAAGCTTTTGTTAGGCAGACATTAGCAATTGAGTGCTGATAACCTAGATCAATGTAAGGCAATAACATTATTAAAGGAGAACTCCAGAATATGTAAATTGTGATCCATACTGCCGGCAGAAAATAAATAAAGATGTACATCCCCCGGGGCCTCCGGTTACCGTCTCCGGTCTCCGCCACGATCCACTTCCTGGTTGCCGGTGGTCAGCGAGTCACACTGCACTCAGCCAATCACCGGCCTCAGCGAAGTCCAGACTTGGCCGGCGATAGGCTGAGCGGCAGTGTGAGAACGCTTCAAGACACACAATTATTCACTACACCGGCACCTGCTGCTGGGGCCGAAAACGTCACACTGCCGAGTGACCCGCCGACAACCAGCAACCAGGAAGAGGACCGTGGCGGAGACTGGAGCACCTGGGGAGCGAAGGAAGGTATGAACATCTTTATTTTTTTCTGCCGGCAGTATGGAGGACAATTTTTATATTCTGGAGTTCTCCTTTAAGCCTATTAAAAATGTTATAAATAGTGATCAAAAAGCCAGAACTACACAAAAGTGGTACCATTAAAAACTAAAGCTCATTGTGCAAAAAATAAAGGTAAAGAAGAAATTGCAAGTGGCACTACTGTTAAGCATATATTAGTACAGCTTCTCTTAAAGGGGTATTCCAGGCCAAAACTTTTTTTTATATATATCAACTGGCTCTGGATTTGTAAATTACTGCTATTAAAAAATCTTAATCCTACCAATAGTTATTAGCTTCTGAAGTTGAGTTGTTATTTTCTGTCTAACTGCTCTCTGATGACTCACGTCCCGGGAGTTGTGCAATTCCTATGGGGATATTCTCCCATCATGCACAGCTCCCGGGACGTGACATCATCATTGAGCAGTTAGACAGAAAACTTCAGAAGCTAATAACTATTGGAAGGATTAAGATTTTTTAATAGGAGTAATTTACAAATCTGTTTAACTTTCCAGAGCCAGTATATATATATATATATATATATATATATATATATATATATATATATATATATATATATATATATAAGGTTTTGCCTGGAATACCCCTTTAACACAACCCAAAAATAGCTTTTTAGGAACTAGAGTGCAGGATAATACATCTAGGGGAGGTGCATAACTACAAGGCTAAACATGCAAATACTAAATAGTCAAAAGAGAAAATAGCTTTGGCCCTCACCCCCTTAGATATAAAACATAACTTTTACTTCATCTTTAAAAACATGTCCAACCGGAGCCAAGAAAACAACAGCCTGTTTTACAGATTCCCCACCTCTTCTGTCTCCCACAAAAAAAAGCCTTAATAAAATATCAGAGTTATTGATCTTAGAAGGTGAGGAGTATGAATGCATAAGCCACAAATCAAAATTTGAGCGGTCGTGCAGTGGTTAACATTTGATAATGAAATTGTTTGAAAGAAGTTACTATAGAAACATTAACCAAAAGTAAGTGTAGCTTGACCCTGCAATGTGTATTCAAACTGTTAAATGTATCTTGATTGTACTGGTTATTATACACTTGAAGCTAGAAAATGGACTGACAAGTCTGAAAGCATGAGGAACCTTTTGCTATGTCCAAAACTAAATAATCCTACGGTACAGTACTTTAAATTGCAAGTTATGTATAAAGGCAGAAAATCACCAGTAAGTTTGTAATGTTGAAGCATTAAAGCAGGTAAAATGGACAAGAGTACAGTGCCTTACATAAACCACAGATTAAAATTTATTTCATTGTGATTTTATGTAATGGACAAAATAAATGGGCAAAATGGACAAATGTAATGAACAAAATAGTGCATCTTTTAGAAATATGAATGAATGAAGACAAAGGAGCTCAACTCACCAAATAGGTCAGGGATAAAGTTGTGGAGTAGTTAGGTTATAAAAAAAAAAGTTATCCCAAGCTTTGAAAATCTCACAGAGCACCATACAACCCATCATCAGAAAATGGAAAGCATATGACACAATGGCAAACCAACCAAGACAAGGGCGTCCACCCAAACTGACAACCCAAGAAAGGAGAATATTAATTAGAACAGCAAGGCCCATGGTTACTCTGGAGAAGCTGAAAAGATCAACAGCTGAGGCAGGTGAACCTGTCTATATGACAACTATTAGTAATGTACTCTATAAATCTGGCCACAAAAAAGTCATGTTTGGAGTTTTCACAAACCATGCGGGAGACAATGCAAACATGGAGAAAAGGGTGCTCTGGTCAGAGGAAATTTTAACTTTTAGGCCTCAGTGAAAACACTATGCTCATCAACAATGCTCATCATCAGGAGCACACCATTTCCGCAGAGAAAGAAGGTGGTGGTGGCATCATGCTGTGGGGATGCCTCCCTTCAAAAGGTTCAGAAAAAATTGTGAGAATTGATAGAAAGATGGATAGAGCCAAATACAGGACAATGCTTGAGTCTGGGACAGAATTCATATTTCAGCAGGACAATAACCCTAAACATACAGTCACTGCCACAATTGAATGGTTTAGATCAAAGCATGATCATGTCCTAAAGGGGCCCAGTCATAGCCCAGACCTAAAGTCAATTAACCCCTTAACGACACAGTACGTATATTTATGTCCTGTGCCGGCTCCCGCGATATGAAGCGGAATCGCGCCGCGATCCCGCATCATATCGCGTCGGTCAACGGCCAGGACCCGCGGCTAATACCACACATCGCCGATCGCGGCGATGTGCGGTATTAACCCTTTAGAAGCGGCGGTCAGCTTTCTAAAGTGAAAGTGAAAGTGACCCGGCTGCTCAGTCGGGCTGTTCGGGACCGCCGCGGTGAAATCGCGGCGTCCCGAACAGCTTGCAGGACACCGGGAGATCCCTTACCTGCCTCCTCGGGGTCCGATCGGCGAATGATTGCTCCGTGCCTGAGATCCAGGCAGGAGCAGTCAAGCGGCGATAACACTGATCACAGGCGTGTTAATACGCACCTGTGATCTGTGTAAAAGATCAGTGTGTGCAGTGTTATAGGTCCCTATGGGACCTATAACACTGCAAAAAAAAGTAAAAAAAAAGTGTTAATAAAGGTCATTTGACCCCTTCCCTAATAAAATTTTGAATCACCCCCCTTTTCCCATAAAAAATTAATAAAAAATTAATAAATAAATAAACATATGTGATATCGCCGCGTGCGTAAATGTCCGAAGTATAAAAATATATCATTAATTAAACCGCACGGTCAATGACGTACGCGCAAAAATATTCCAAAGTCAAAAAAAGCGCATTTTGTCACTTTTTATACCATTACAAAAATGAATAAAAAGTTATCAAAAAGTCCGATCAAAACAAAAATCATATCGATACAAACTTCATACATCTACCTCTTGCATAAAGGTCCTGTGCTTTTCAGCAATAATTTAACACTAACAAGTTGCTACTATATGTTTTGATCATAATGTGCAAGCCCGCTAGCCATGTCACGGCCACCTGTGTGTCGCCGGTACCTAACATCCCTAACATAAAATGGTTTGATGCAGGACGGCAACCACCGATGCCTACAGGAGGAACAGCCCAGTGACAAAGCAGCCCCAATACTGCCTAACCCATATCCTCTAGGCCACCCCACCACATCCCCAGAAGTGTGAACAGGTGGCATTGCTCACTTTGCATGTACTTGTGCAATATTACAGCTTTGTTTATGGTGTCAACTATCTAATATGTATAGAGGCATGATTGCAATGTTTTTGTAGTACTCATTGCAGGTTGCTATCAGATCCACTTACCACAATACAAAACAATAGTTGTTTTTGATTCATTGGGACTTTCATTTTGTGCAAAATTAGGATAGGACTTTGGGGAGTGCCCCTTCATATAATTCATGTGTCACTTGTTCCCCCTCCCCCAAGGATGTAAATAATATTTTAAAAGTCTTGTGTGTTTATGTGTATTTTTTTGGGATCAGTTGGGCTCATTCATTTTTATTTACATGTTTTTAATAATTGATTCAATAAAGAAATATTTTTATGGCACTTAAGTAATGTTTAGTTTTCTGCTTATTTGTGGGGTCTACTAAATAGTTGTGTTCATTCTTGTGGGTAGTTTGCATATATTTAAAAAAATCATTTTTTGGGTCTCTATAAGTGTAGGTTAATAATTCCTTCTAATGTATAGGCCTGGACTGAGTGGGTGGGGCAGAGTGCTTACCAAGTAAAACAAAAAACAAAAAAGGGGGAGGTAGATCTCACAATGAAACATTGATGGAGAAAAACAGACATGGTCGCACATCTACCTCTTGCATAAAGATCCAGTGTACTGTTTCTGTGGGGTGGGGCAGGACACAGCCAAAGACTAGTTTGGGCAGTATTGGGGCTGCTCTGCCAGTGGGCCATTCCGCCGATGGGCACTGGTGTCACAGCCGTTGTCAAAGGAACATCAGTGACCCACATTATGCTTGCACATTATGCTCATAATGGACACTAATTACCTGTTAGTTTAAAATTTTGATGAAACACACAGGATCTTTTGTGCAATAATTGGTCCTAGTACAGAACCCTGAGGTCCCCACTGGTAACAAGACCTTGCTCTGAATATACTTCATTGACTACTACAGACTGTTGTCTGTCACTTGGCCACTACCTATTCCATTCAACAATATAGGAATCAAAGCTTAAAGATTGCAGTTTATTGATAAGTCTTCTATGTGGGGCAGTGTCAAAAGCCTTACTAAAGTTTAGATAAGCAATGTCTACTGCCCCTCCGCCATCTATTGTTTTAGTCACCCAATCAAAAAAATCAATGCGATTAATTTAACATCATCTCCCTGAAGTAAACACATTGTGTTGTTTTTCACCTTTGAATCCATTTGATTTTAGATATTTAACAATCCTATTCTTTAGTATAGTTTTCAATAATTTCCCCCATTGATATCAGACTTACTGATCTTTAGTTCCCTGATTCATCCCTTCTACCTTTTTGTGAATTTACATAACATTTGCTAATCTTCTGGGATGACTTCTGTTACAATAATTGTTTAAATAAATATGTTATTGGTTTTGCTAGTACAGTGTTAAGCTCTGTTAATAGCTTTGGGTGTATTCCATTGAAATTTATTTGTCAAAACAGTGGAGCAGAAAAGCAAACGTGGGTTTATTGGCTTATGTCACATGAACCATTTTCATGTATTTTCCAGAGAGGGATTGAAATGTTGCTGTGACATAAGCAGATAACCCATGTTTGCTTTTTCAAATTTGAAGTGTTGGCATCATGCATAATTGGACTGGCAAAGTAGTGCTGCAATTTTGTGTTGTACATATATACACACACACACACACACACACACACAAACACACACACATTTTATTTATATATATATATATATATATATATATATATATATATATATATATTATTTAGCGTCTATGAATTTTATCAACTATGGCAACTTGATGAATGTAATACATTACATTTGAGTGGCATTCTGTCACTGAATGTTTTATTTCTATTGCGTACTTAACAAACACAAGACAGCCTAAAATTATAGAATGATAAAAGATTCTGATTGCAGTGTAGACCAAGATTACAAAGATGCTTACATGTGGCTGAACCTATATACGGTACAAGAAACTATCAATTAAAATGTCATTCAATAATTTGTCATTCATCATAGAAAATCTACATGTGGGGTACAGCCTGTAACTAGAAGTGAAATACTGAAAGCAAATGAATAGGAGATAAAGTGGTACTCCGGTGGAAAACATTTTTTTTTTTAAATCAACTAGTGGCAGAAAGTTAAACAGATTGGTAAATTACTTCTAAAAATCTAAATCTAAAAATCTTCTACTTCTAAATCTAAAAATCTTAATCCTTCCAGTACTTATTAGCTGCTGTATACTACAGAGGAAGTGGAGTTGTTCTTTTCAGTCTGACCACAGTGCTCTCTGCTGACACCTCTGTCCATGTCAGGAACTGTCCTGAGCAGGAGAGGTTCCCTATGGGGATTTGCTCCTACTCTGGACCTGACACTGACAGACTGGTCATCAGAGAACACTGTGGTCAGACAAAAAAGAAGTATACAACTTCCTCTGTAGTATACAGCAGCTGATAAATACTGGAAGGATTAAGATTTTTCATTTCTCATTATTGTGAATGTACCAATACATACAGGTGTCCTATTAAAATGGTTTAATTTCACTTGGAAAACTGTATTTTAAGTTGTTTCTAATCTTATCAGCCCAGCTGCCTGTGTCAAGGCCAAAACCTTGCTCTTTCTAGGACGGTTCTTACTTTCTCCTCATTGAAGATTAATAGATTAATTTTTTTAACAATGAAAATAAGTAATCACTACTGCCATAAACTAACATATCTTCTCAACTAAAGAACTAATGTGCCATGCTGTTGGTAAGCTTAGTTCACTTACAGCTAAAATACTCCATTCATTTTAACAGAAAGAACAGGATGAGACTTGCAGGTCATATTCCCAAGTTAGTCTCTAATGGAAAATGCTGACATTTTGCAGATGGTATTTCCAGAGCAAGGTACCAGAACTGATTAACAGAAATACACAAATAATAATGAATAAGAAAAAATAAATAGTCACATTTAACACAAGGGTAAAACATAGATTCATTATGCAGTGTATTGTTTTTTAATAGGTTTATTTATTTTTATTTTTTTAAACTTCCCCTATATTATTCTATATATGCTAGATTGCACCTGAAAAGAGTGAAGTAAGCCAGCAAAAATGTGTTAAAGGGGTATTCAAGGCAAAACATTTTCTTTTTAGATCAACTGGCTCCAGAAAGTTAAACAGATTTGTAAATTACTTCTATTAAAAAATCTTAATCCTTCCAGTAGGTATCAGATGCTAAAGTTGAGTTGTTCTTTTCTGTCTGACAACAGTGTTCTCTGCTGACACCTCTGTCTCTGAAACTGTCCAGAGCATAAGAGGTTTGCTATGTACATTTGCTCCCACTCTGGACAGCTTCCGGGACAGGTGTCATCAGAGAGCAGTTAGACAGAAAAGAACAACTGAACTCCAGTAGCTGATAAGTGCTGAAAGAATTAAGATTTTTTAATAGAAACAATTCACAAACCTGTTTAACTTTCTGAAGCCAGTTGATATATAAAGTTTTTTCCTGGAATACCCCTTTAAGTTTGTTTTACTTACCCATTAGTCTGTCTGTTATGTACAGGCTGGAGGTACAGGAGGTTTTGTAAATTGATTGTGGATCCAGCATGTCACCCAGTCAGAGGCTATATGCTCAGCAGAAGTGAGTGGAATAAGTGTTAGGGTCCCATCCAAAATGAGGCCCCATCCGTGTGGTCAATGGGGGATACGTTTTGATCAAAAAGTGGGCTAAGAGCCTCTATTTTTTGACCAAGTGTGCTGCTGCAACCTTCTTCTTTTATGTATACTTAGTATTTGCCACAGCAGTGTGCACCCATGTATTAGGTAGCTATGCTGGCTATGTTCCCTTTTGTTTTTGCTGTGCAATTTAGGGGGAGTGGCCCCCTCTGTAGCCGTGCACCCTTCCCTATTCACAGGAGGTTTTTTAAATTGATAGTGGATCCAGCATGTCACCCAGTCAGAGGATATATGCCAAGCAGAGGTGAGTGGAATAAGTGTTAGGGTCCCATACAAAATGAGGCCACCTGTACGTGGTGGATGGGGGAGGGCACATTTTGATCAAAAAGTGAGCTAAGAACATCCATTTTTTGACCAAGAGTGCTGTTGCAATGTTCTTCTTTATTGTTAACCTTAAAGGGGTACTCCACCCCTAGACATGTTATCCCCTATCCAAAAAATAGGGGATAAAATGTCTGATAACGGGGTGGGGGGGAAGGGGTCTGGCACGGCATTGTTCTGAACACAAAAACTTGGGGCTACCCATTCTATGGGAGGGGGTGTGACGGCTATTACACAGGGGTCACGCCCCCTCCCATAGACATGAACAGAGAGTGTGTGGCGTTACATCATGAACACGGAAGCCCCAAGCCCCAGAATGCTGCAGTGCTGGCCTAGGTCCGGCCGCTGCCCCCCCCCCCTGTGATCAGACATCTTATCCCATATTCTTTGGCTGGGGGATAACATTAAATGCTCCTTGATCACTTTCTAGGCAGCATTAAGGTTCTCCTGTGAGGCCGGCAACACATTAGCCAACTTGGGTAGGGCTTATAGCCTTACTCCCTCCTCCCATTGTATGTGTGCCCAGCCACACTGGAGGTAACTGGGAGCAGTCAGACCTAATGCCGCTGTAATTGCCCACTGACCCCTGGTTTTGCTTATCACGCACAGGTAGGTTAGCGTTAGGTCCCGCGCCACTTGAGAAACCTTGGCATTGGTGTACGGGCTCAGGTATGTCCTTCATATAAGGATATACTGGCTAATGTCTCAATTTTAACATTAGTTCAAGAGTTAGTCATGTTGTGTCATATTTATAGTTCATAAAATCCAAGATCAGGGACTGATAAATTTTATAAAACAGATTCAAGTCAGGAAAGGTAAGAAAGGCAGGGTCATAAAACCATCCTGGTGAAACACAAAATAGCAAAGAAAATTACAAAAAAACTAAATCCAACACACTTTGTTGCTAAAGCAAGGAGTGGCAGTTCTGAACAGGTAGATGTAGTACCTTGCCCCGGGCATAATATAACATTTTTTATCATACTGCAAAATCACTTTAAAGGGGTACTACCGTTTTTAAATCAACTGGTGCCAGAAAGTTAAACAGATTTGTAAATTACTTCTACCAAAAAATCTTAATCCTTCTAGTAATTTTTAGGGGCTGTATACTACTGAAGAAATGCTTTTCTTTTTAGATTTTTCTGATGCCATGACCACAGTGCTCTCTGCTGACATCTGCTGACCATTTTATGAACTGTCCAGAGCAGGAGAAAATCCCCATAGCAAACATATGCTGCTCTGGACAGTTCCTAAAATGGACAGCAGAGGTCAACAGAGAGCACTGTGGTCATGACATCAGAGAAATCCAAAAAGAAAAAACATTTCCTCTGGAAGTATAAAGATTTTTTAATAGAAGTAATTTACAAATCTGTTTATCTTACTGGCACCAGTTGATTAAAAAAAAAAAAAAAGTTTATCACAGGAGTACCCCTTTAACAGCTGCTACAGGGCTCTGGCTCTGCATTGGTTCAGAGCAAAGCACTGGTTGGCTAGAGAGAGGCAGGAGACATTAGATGTAGCTCAGTATGGCTACTATTAAAGTAAATAAACTATACTTACAAAATGCATTTACAGTATATATAAATATTTATATGTAAATAAACTTTGTTTACAAAAGTTTAATTCCTTTTAGACTATAATATTATGGATGAAAATAGAGACAAATTGATTCAGCACAAATTAGATTGATTAAAAACTGAACTTTTTGTGATTAATTTTAGATTTGGCAGTGTGAATGGTGTATAATGTGGTGCTAGAAAAGTCAGAGAACCCTCTGATACTGCTAATTAATGTACTGGAACTCTGATGACCAGAAACAGGTAAAGAGAAGATACTATGTGATATATCAATAGCACAAAGAGGGTACTATAGTAATGTAGTAATAATATAGTAATGATATGCTGTAAAGCAATCTAACAATTGCAACTGAGACACAATTCTAATCAGCAAGTTGCCACAAAACCGGAACTAAACTTGACCTTAACCCCTTAAGGACTCAGCCCATTTTGGCCTTAAGGACAATTTAATTTTTACGTTTTCATTTTTTCCTCCTCGCCTTCTAGAAATCATAACTCTTTTATATTTTCATCCACAGACTAGTATGAGGGCTTGTTTTTTGCGCGACCAGTTGTCCTTTGTAATGACATCACTCATTATATCATAAAATGTATGGCGCAACCAAAAAACACTATTTTTGTGGGGAAATTAAAACGAAAAACGCAATTTTGCTAATTTTGGAAGGTTTTGTTTTCACGCCGTACAATTTATGGTAAAAATGATGTGTGTTCTTTATTCTGAGGGTCAATACGATTAACATGATACCCATTATGACATACTTTTATATTATTGTTGCGCTTAAAAAAAATCACAAACTTTTTAACCAAATTAGTACGTTTATTTTCCCTTTATTTTGATGACCTATAACTTTTTTATTTTTCCGTATAAGCGGCGGTATGGGGGCTCATTTTTTGCGCCATGATCTGTACTTTTTTTGATACCACATTTGCATATAAAAAACTTTTAATACATTTTTTATTATTTTTTTTAAATAAAATGTATTAAAAAAAGTAGGAATTTTGGACTTTTTAAATTTTTTTTCGTTCACGCCGTTAACCGTACGGGATCATTAACATTTTATTTTAATAGTTCGGACATTTACGCACGTGGCGATACCAAATATGTCTATAAAAAAATTTTTTAACGCTTTTTGGGGGTAAAATAGGAAAAAACGGACGTTTTACTTTTTTATTGGGGGAGGGGATTTTTCACTTTTTTTTTACTTTTACATTTTTTAACATTTTTTTTTTACAATTGAATAGTCCCCATAGGGGACTATTCATAGCAATACCATGATTGCTAATACTGATCTGTTCTATGTATAGGACATAGAACAGATCAGTATTATCGGTCATCTCCTGCTCTGGTCTGCTCGATCACAGACCAGAGCAGGAGACGCCGGGAGCCGCACGGAGGAAGGAGAGGGGACCTCCGTGCGGCGTTATGAATGATCGGATCCCTGCAGCAGCGCTGCGGGCGATCCGATCATTCATTCAAATCGCGCACTGCCGCAGATGCCGGGATCTGTATTGATCCCGGCACCTGAGGGATTAATGGCGGACGCCCGCGAGATCGCGGGCGTCGGCCATTGCCGGCGGGTCCCTGGCTGCGCCTTGCCGGCGGGTCCCTGGATCGCTCCAAAGCCCGCGGTTATGCTTAGGACGTAAATGTACGTCCTGGTGCGTTAAGTACCACCGCACCAGGACGTACATTTACGTCCTGCGTCCTTAAGGGGTTAAAGGAGTTGTCTAGGAAAAACCTTTTTTTTTATATATCAACCGGCTCCAGAAAGTTAAACAGATTTGTAAATTACTTCTATTACAAAATCTTAATCCTTTAACCCCTTAAGGACTCAGGGTTTTTCCGTTTTTGCACTTTCGTTTTTTCCTCATAATCATAACCCTTTCAATTTTCCACCTAAAAATCCATATTATGGCTTATTTTTTGCATCATCAATTCTACTTTGCAGTGACATCAGACATTTTACCCAAAAGTTCACGACGAAACGGAAAAAACAATAATTGTGATTCGAAAAATCGAAAAAAAACGCCATTTTGTAACTTTTGGGGGCTTCCGTTTCTACGCAGTGCATATTTCGGTAAAAATGACACCTTATCATTATTCTGTAGGTCCATACGGTTAAAATGATATCCTACTTATAGGTTTGATTTTGTCGCACTTCTGGAAAAAATCATAACTACATGCAGGAAAATGTATACGTTTAAAAATGTCCTCTTCTGACCCCTATAACTTTTTATTTTTCCTTGTACAGGGCGGTATGAGAGCTCATTTTTTGCGCCGTGATCTGAAGTTTTTATCGGTATGATATTTGTTTTGATCTGACTTTTTTATCACTTTTTATTCATTTTTTAATGGTATAAAAAGTGACCAAAATACGCTTTTTGGGACTTTGGAATTTTTTTGCGCGTACGCCATTTACCGTGCGTTTAATTAATGATATATTTTAATATTTTGGACATTTACGCAAGCGGCGATACTACATATGTTTATTTTTATTTTTATTTACACTGTTTTATTTTTTTTTATGGGAAAAGGGGGGTGATTCAAACTTTTATTAGGGAAGGGGTTAAATGACCTTTATTAACACTTTTTTTTACTTTTTTTTTGCAGTGTTATAGGTCCCATAGGGAACTATAACACTGCACACACTGATCTCTCATCCTGACCACAGGCGTGTATTAACACGCCTGTGATCAGTGTTATCGGCGCTTGACTGCTCCTGCCTGGATCTCAGGCACGGAGCAGTCATTCGTCGATCGGACACCGAGGAGGCAGGTAAGGGCCCTCCCGGTGTCCTGTAAGCTGTTCGGGACGCCGCAATTTCACCGCGGCGGTCCCGAACAGCCCGACTGACTAGACGGGATACTTTCACTTTCGCTTTAGAAGCGGCGGTCAGCTTTGACCGGCGCTTCTAAAGGGTTAATACCGCACATCGCCGCGATCGGCGATGTGTGGTATTATCCGCGGGTCCCAGCCTTTGATGAGCGCCGGGATCGGCGATGTGTGGTATTATCCGCGGGTCCCAGCCTTTGATGAGCGCCGGGACCGACACGCTTCATATCGCGGGAGCCGGCGCAGGACGTAAATATACGTCCTGCGTCGTTAAAGGGTTAAGTACTTATGAGCTTCTGAAGATAATGGTTGTTCTTTTCTGTCTAAGTCCTCTCTGATAACATGTGTCTCGGGAACCACCCAGTTTAGAAGCAAATCCCCATAGCAAACCTCTTCTAAACTGGGCGGTTCCCGAGACACGTGTCATCAGAGAGCACTTAGACAGAAAAGAACAACCTTAACTTCAGAAGCTCATAAGTACTGAAAGGATTAAGATTTTTTAATAGAAGCAATTTACAAATCTGTTTAACTTTCTGGAGCCAGTTGATATATAAAAAAAGTTTTTCCTGGATAACCCCTTTAATACCACAACAAAAACATCAAGGGAAATACTTTTGTGGGTACAATGTGTACCAATTCTAATACTATAACACTTCAAGCAATCTCTGTGGTGTCAACACAAGAATGAAACAGTTTAAGCGTAAAGTGGCACAGCTATTTTTCTTGCCTCTGCTGATTTGTGCAATGGTGTGATCTTTCAGGGTGGATTTACTATAGTCTTGCAGTGGCTGGAAAACTAACTGGATGTAGATAAAGAGCATGAGATCACCTTGGCCGATGATATAGAGCTTCTGGGGACTGAATGATGTCACTGCAGTAGTCTGTAAGTGCCAAAAAGCCTCCAACATGTTTTGGAGAATGATGGTTCTCCCTTGTCAGCATAGGCATCCAGGCAAGTCCTGAGCTTTATATGGATCCAGTGAAAGAGATCCTACTGTTGAGCAAAAGTTTGCAATTCTTCTTTCTCCTATAAATAACTTTTTTCCTTTATGCTGCATGTATTGCTTGACTTGATTCTCTATATTAAAATACAAAAAAGAAAGGGATCACCAGTGGAGCACTGAGCAAATACAACAGGGCCACCACAACCACCCAGCAGTGACCAAAATATACCGTGTTTTTCCATTATGAGTTAATAATAGTTTGCCTAAAAAAATAAATTAAAAAAAATAGACAGGCATGCTACAAGGATATATATCTAGCATACTGGAAAGATGCAGAATTATATATCATTTCCATTTTGTATATAGGGCATATCCACCATAGTCAAAGGAAAAGTGTAAATGTTAGTTTTATTTCACAGAAATGCAAAAATGTCTGCATTTACAATACGGGGTGTCCAGGTTAAAGATAATCCTGCCTTCTGCCTTAGATAGCCTTAATTTGTGTTATATACCAAGACTGGTAGGTGACAGTTGGTGACATGAATATGTTGGTTACAGTCAGTTAGGTTATACGTTTTTGCTGATAGTAAATGTAAATATTAAAATCTAGAAAAATTAACTCGAGTTCTGCTAAACACAGTGAATTGCTAAAAAAATATTTTTATTAATGTTATTTAAAAACATTGTCAAACTCAGTTCATCATATTCCCAAATAAAAATATCTATAAAATGATGCCAGAGGACCAGAACCACAAGCAGCTCTCCACTGGGAAGATGGCCGTCCTCTCCTAATGTCTAATGTACAGATTAAAGTAAATACGTGGAAATCTGGTCCCCATGGCAGTACCTCACTGCTGGAGAACTTCCATTGTAATTAAAATAATTGTGTGTTAAAATTAAATTGATACATTCTCATTTTATTGGAGAATGTATCAATTTCATTTTAACACACAATTAATTACAAAGTTTTTATCTGAAGCAGCGGGGTACCACCATGGGGACTAGATTAGACATGGAGCTTTTTGTTTTGCAAATGAATGCATCTACAATATATACAATGCATTACTGTATATATATATATATATATATATATATATATATAATGTTATTTAGGGGAGAAAGAAGGATTACAAACATTTACTCAACAATAGGATCTCTTTTACTGGATCTATATAAAGCTCAGGACCTACCTAGTGACTAATCACTGGTAAAGAAGGAGAACGATCATTCTCCAAAATGTAATGGTAAGTGAGCTATTACACCTTGTTCACACTGGTGTGGTGCTGTGCGGCGTCCGTTGCTGCCGTGGCACCATGTCTGCGGGGAGGTGCGGCCCATAGACTGGTTTGAGTGGCATTGGGGCCACTCTGCCATTGGGTCGTTCCCCCCCTGTGGGCACTGGTGTTGCGGCAGTGGTGATCGCCGCCCAATTCTGCGCCATTTTATGCTAGGGACGTTAGGGACCCACTCTAAATAGGTGGCCTTGACGTGGCGAGTGGGCTTGTACTTTTTGATCAAAAATGTATACTAACAACCTGTTAGTTTTTGATATTATGCTGAGAAGCAATCAGATCATTATACAAGATTGTAGATGTGCACCATGTCTGCTTTCTACCGGAATTCACACTGTTTTCTATCCCCTCCTTTTTTTTGTTTGAACATGTGCTGCACTCTTCCCCACCCCCTCAGCCCAACCCTATATAAGTAGTAGTCAGCTACACATGGGCCATTTCTTTCCTAGCAGCCTCCCAGTCTGACTGGGAGAGCATGGTAAGTGAGCTATTACACCTTGTTCACACTGGTGTGGTGCTGTGCGGCGTCCGTTGCTGCCGTGGCGCCGGGTCTGCAGGGAGGTGCGGCCCATAGACTGGTTTGAGTGGCATTGGGGCCACTCTGCCAGTGGGTCGTTCCCCCCCCCCCCTGTGGGCACTGGTGTCGCGGTGGTGGTGGTCGCCGCCCAGTGCTGCGCCATTTTATGCTAGGGACGTTAGGGACCCACTCTAAATAGGTGGCCTTGACGTGGCGAGTGGGCTTGTACTTTTTGATAAAAAATGTATACTATCAACCTGTTAGTTTTTGATATTATGCTGAGAAGCAATCAGATCATTATACAAGATTGTAGATGTGCACCATGTCTGTTTTCTACCCGAATTCATTCTCCAAAATGTGTTGTAGGTTTTTTGGGGGCATTTACAGACTACTGCAGTAGTACTGTCACTCAGTCCTCACGAGCTCTATATCATCACCTGGGGTTGATGTGGTATTAGGGCTGTTTTGTCCTGGTTTTGTGGCAACTGGCTGCTAGAATTGTTTATTGGTTGAAATGATTTGGTGCCTTTACAATAATTTTTACACAAATGTCTTTACATAAGCTATTTGTAACAAGCTTACCTATAACAGGTGGGGTTGGTATATGCATGCTCACATGAAATGAACTTATGTTTACTTTACATAGGCTTTTTTTTAGCATATCCCTACTACACCACCCTCATTGTTCTTTGCACTATTGATATATCATATAGAAATTTCAGGTTTGATTCATCACTGTTCGTGTGACAAAGCAGCGTATGGTTAAGTAACAATGCTAAATGCATCATAACATTAAATTATTATATTCACTAGGCTGAGAGCTCTACATTCAGTCTATATTCTCAGTGTACTGTAGAGGAGTAGGGGCTCCTGCCTTTGATAGGTGTCTCTACTCCTGGATTTACCTTGGATAGACAATCACAAGGTAATGAGTGCACTTGCAATTCCAAAACAAATCTGAAATGAATATCAGAGTCAAAGAAAGGAAATGCAAGACCTATATGAATGGTATGAATAAAGTTACCCAAATGAGGAATTATAGGGTTATAGAAATGCAAGACAAGTGGCAGGGTGCTTCTATATATGTCACATAATTAATTGATTGATTCATAATTCATTCTTAGAAACAATTAAAATAAGTTGTAGGAGGCATTCAGGAGATGTTGGATATTGTAATTTTGCAACAGCTGGAGATCACTGGTGTAGCTTAAAAGGCATATACAGTTATTTCTAAAAGGAAACCACTTTATGTCAATCACTTACAGAGGTCTTCTCTTATTGTTACAAAAAAGTTCTAAAGTGTCTGTTTAAAGTGTAATATGAAATTCCTAAGTATATCTGACCATACATCCACTAAACTGCTGCAGAACATTTTTGTTTATGTTTTGGTCACTTTTGAATGCTGGCAGTACTTTTACTCTAGTGGTAGCATGAGACGGAGTCTACAACTCACACATGTAGCTCAGGTAGTGCATCTCATCCAGGATGGCACATCAATGAGAGCTGTGGCAAGAAGGTTTGCTGTGTCTGTCAGCGTAGTGTCCAGAGCATGGTGGTGCTACCATGAGACAGGCCAGGATATCAGGAGATTTGGAGGAGGCCGTAGGAGGGCAACAGCCCAGCAGCAGGACTGCTACCTCCACCTTTGTGCAAGGAGGAGCAGGAGGAGCACTGCCAGAGTCCTGCAAAATTACCTCCAGCAGGCCAAAAATGAGCATGTGTCCATTCAAACGGTCAGAAACAGACTCCATGAGGGTGGTATGAGGGCCCGAGGTCCACAGGTGGGGGTTGGGCTTAAAGCCCAACACCGTGCAGGATGTTTGGCATTTGCCAGAGAACACCAAGTTTGGCAAATTCACCACTGGCGCCTTGTGCTCTTCACAGATGAAAGCAGGTTCACACTGAGCACATGTGACAGACATGACAGAGTCTGGAGACGCCGTAGAGAACGTTCTGCTACCTGCAACATCCTCCAGCATGATCGGTTTGGCGGTGGGTCAGTAATGGTATGGGGTGGCATTTCTTTGGGGGGCCACATAGCCCTCCATGTGCTTGTCAGAGACTGCTATTAGGTACCTAGATGAGATCCTCAGACCCCTGGTGAGACCATATGCTGGTGTGGTTGACCCTGGGTTTCTCCTAATGCAAGACAATGCTAGACCTCATGTGGCTGGAGTGTGTCAGGAGTTCCTGCAAGAGGAAGGCATGGATGCTATGGACTGGCCCGCCCATTCCCCAGACCTGAATTTGATTGAGCACATCTGGGACATCATGTCTCGCTCCATCCACCAACGCCACGTTGCACCACAGACTGTCGAGGAGTTTATGGATGCTTTAGTCCAGGTCTGGGAGGACATTCCTCAGGAGACCAATCGCCACCTCATCAGGAGCATGCCCAGGCATTGTAGGGATGTCACACGGACACGTGGAGGCCACTCACACTACTGAGCCTCATTTTGACTTGTTTTAAGAACATTACATCAAAGTTGGATCAGCCAGTAGTGTGGTTTTCCACTTTATTTTGAGTGTGACTCCATATCCAGACCTCCATGGGTTGATAAATTTGATTTCCATTGATAATTTTTGTGTGATTTTGTTGTTGGCCCATTCAACTATGTAAAGACGAAAGTATTTCATACGATTAGTTAATTCATTCAGATCTAGGATGTGTTATCTTAGTGTTCCCTTTATTTTTTTGAGCAGTGTAGTAACATAGTTCATGAGGTTATCTTAGTGTTCCCTTTATTTTTTTGAGCAGTGTAGTAACATAGTTCATGAGGTTATCTTAGTGTTCCCTTTATTTTATTTGAGCAGTGTAGTTTCTCTTTTTTCTAACTTTTCCTGATTATGAACCCTCTGTTATTCTTTATTCGTGGCATTGCCAATTTGCTTCTATTTCTTTCTTGGAAAAAGACCTTACTTACACTGGACATTGTAAAGATATGTACCAGGGCTATAAACACTGACATAATGAACATATCATACATTGAATCCATATGTGTTTTATAAGCTTGCAACATGCAGGGAAACTTGTCCTCATTCTACATTAAACATTCTATCAAAGCACAGATCAGATGCGCATGTACTAAGGAATTAGTTCAAAAACAAATATGAAAGCAACTAGCATATATATATTTAAATGTTTCCTTCCTTTCTTTTTTAAAGGGGTGCTCCCACCCTAGACATCTTATCCCCTATCCAAATACGGTACATTCATGATTTCAATTTATACATTAAAAATGCCACCTTCTTCCACAAGTATCAGATAGGTGTGGATGTGGAATGACGTCACCCTAGTAAAAACTTGACAGTAAAAACTTGTGTATTGTCATTGGGTTGGCCACAGGTCCTCTTTAAGACCAGTCACTGCTGGAGCTTGATGAGTAATCAAGAGGGGGTTGAGTATAGCATCTCCCTTGTCATGGTTCCTGTCACCTACTGTATATGATCTGTTTTGTAGATAGTCATCAGCATCTTGTAAAAACTTGCCTCTTTGGCCTCTTTTTTCTACTGTTCTTGTTGATTCTGGTGAAAGGGTAGAGGATAATTGCTGTTCCATAGCTGAAAGTTTGTTTTAAGATTCAAACATTTTTTTGTTTAAGTGTTTTGAAAGTAGGTAACAAATCAATGGAGCACTCAGTGTTTTTAAATTGTTTGCAGAAATAGACATCTCTGCTGAAAATTGTGGTTTGAAGATGGCTCTGCAGGCCCAGAGGGATCCATTCTACTCTGTTGTATTATGATAGGGTAGTGGCATGTTATTTATAAGCAGTGTGTATTCCCTTTTCCCACTTATAGTCCCTGGAATAGAGTTCTGAAGAAGAAATCTGTAGGTTTTGCCTTCTGTGGTGCTATGGACCTTCCTACACAAAGCATATAAAGCTTATTGTGCTTGATAAAGGCTGTTCGTAGTTCATAACATCATACACTAAAGCTGCTTTTCCTATACCCTGTGTCTAGATGTATACAAGTGATTCTCAACACAATTCAACACAATGGTGTAACTATGTAAAAATTTCACCTTGATTTACAAGCCAGGTTAATATTTGTATTGAGTGTGGATTAAAGAACCTGTCCACTAAATCACCCAGCCTGATGTTAAGTAAATATAGAGCCTTCTACATCTATCTCAAATTCTTACGGTAAGCTTAAATTGCTTTCTTAAACTTTACCATGCTGTGTACTTGGGAGACAAAATGTGGATTCCATCTATACAGAATGGAGACATCTTAATATATCTCTCACAGAGGTTGAGCTATCTTGTAAAGTTATCCCCTATCTACAGGACATGGATTCGACAATCATCCCATATCATCAACCTTCAACTATCTAACCTTCATGTTCTTAACTGGTGTCCCTAAGACCTGGTCCAACTCAAATGACTCCTTCTCTATTAGGTTACATCTTACACGTAAAGAAACTGTTGACACCTGCAAGACCCTTTCCCCACTTTCTCCTACTGCACTTTTTTTTCTTGGACTAACCATGTAAGGTTAATAACTAGTAAGTAAAATATTTAATCGTATCACAAATTAACTTTACTAAAAAAAAAAAAATGTCTGCCTCTCTTTCCTTATTTGCATATAATTTATGTTTTTATGTTTCATGTATTGAAGATAATGTCAGTCCCTTCCTCTTGCAAATCGAGAGTCCCTTGCTGAATTCAATATTGCTGAGATGGCTCTACTTATAAAAAATTTGACAGCTTCTTTCATTGACACAAACTGACAGGAAGTGTTATCTTGTCAAAATAGCTTACATGTTGCTGAAGGAGCAATTACAAAGCAAATGTTCCTTTGTGCTAATAAACAGCATATATTACAAAAGATTTGCCTTTTGTATGTATCAGAGTGAACAATAACATTTTATACAATCACTGACAAGTAGTGGGTTACAACATTTAAATGACTTTTTGGGCCAATTCAGCATACCACTTATGTTTTTACAATGTATAGAAAATTTAAAGCAGCGAGCAGTTTTTTAGCATACATTTCTCTTAGTTTTTATTCTCTGGATGACTCTAGCCATTCAATCTTCTTAATATGATTCCTACATATAGAATTTTTACTCTTCAGTCTTTTAAGTTGAAACAAGTTAAAGGTTTCACCAATGTTTGATAGACTGCATGTAACGAATAGCCATACCTAATTGTAAGGTTTATGATTAAGTTGGAAGCCATGAAACGCATCAAGTTTGTGTTTCCGGTTTAAGACATTTATATCCTGATATTTTAAATTTATTAATAAACACAAAAACAAAAATAAATTCAACTATTAAAATGTTGGACTTCTGTCTCTTTCACTATCCCAAATCTCTAGTTGTTAAACCATGCAAAGAACTGTATTACACCGCCCTATGAGCAAAGCCAGCCCCTGCCCGAAACGTGTCACATCCTGCCATCTACCTGTGATCCGTGTAGCTGTTTGTGAATAAAGGTGATTATTGGATCTGCAATCGAGCCGGAGTTTCCTTGTCTTTCCAGTGTGTCTTCAGGTGCAGTCCGCACCTTCTCTGTACTCGATATCGTGGCATCAGGGTGAGCTGATTCTACATTCTATTGATCATTTATTTTTATAGCACCCTTGGTTCTAGTAATCGAGAAATGTTAAAATTAGATTTGTGCAGCGCTTTAGGATAACTTATATCAACTTCAGGAATGCAGTGCAATACCTTAACGCACTAGGGATCAAGATGATACTGGCTACATCTGTAAAGTCAGAGATATTTGCAACAGTCTTTAACAAAGTTGCATATTCTCTGTTAACAGAATAGTTTCATTTAGAGTAAACATTGTATAGTTAGGTACGGGTGGTCATGAGTGGCTTCGTTTATGTGCAATTATATGCGACTTTTGAAAAGTCACATATGATAAGTCCAGCTTCAGCAGACACACCAGTGAAACATAGTAACATATAGTAACATAGGGGGAGATATATTAAAACCTGTCCAGAGAAAAAGTTGCTGAGTTGCCCATAGCAACCAATCAGCTCGCTTCTTTCATTTTTAACAAAGCCTCTGCAAAATTAAAGAAGAGATCTGATTGGTTGCTATGGGCAATTCAGCAACTTTTCCTCTGGAAAGATTTTAATGAATCTCTCCCATAATGTTGAAAAAAGACCAGAGTCCATCAAGTTTAATATCCCTAATCCCTAACACAGCAGTTAGGCACCAGGAGATGGGTGGAGCAACCTTAAATATATAGTGCCAGACAGCGATTGGTGGGGTAATTTTTAGAAAGCGTGTACTAACCCTTTAACTTACAGTCAGTGCACACAATGAAGCAATGGTAGAAGCAGCAGAGGAGGAATCCGCCAGTGTTACACATAGTCAGTGCAAAGTATGCACATTTGCCAGTCAAATTGACCAATGTTTTCTTGTTTATAAGTGCACATACTTTGATAAATGTCCCCCAATATGCTTTTACTGCTCCATTTATTTTGTGTAATTTTTCGGCTAGCAGAAATATCACATATTATAATGACTTTGTTTAGTACCAATTAATAGGTGTAAACTGTAGAAATAAATTCACACGATCATTTGTGATTTACTAATTTGGATTTACAAGTATTTATTTATGGTGTTTGTTGGTACAGTTAGGGTCTATTATGCAAAAGTCTTTATTAATGTTTATATTCATGCTGTCAGAAATATCAATAAAAACACATCAGACTAAGTGGCACATTTCATAAATAATGCATGTGTAGGATTCAAAATTTGTAAGAGTATTTTATAAAATGCTAAGAAGTAAAATGCATAGTTTTCCAATTTATTGATTAATGTTTACAGTTATAGACAACAACAGACATTCACAGGCATAACTTTAATGTGACCTGCCATCATTATTTTTGCTTTAAATTTTTTTTAAATATTTTTAGTATTATACCAATAGAAAATCCCATTAGGAATCCTGCACAGTAGCAGCCCCAGCATCCATCTGTGCAGAAAAATTTCACACAGCCTAATTAATTTGTTCCATTCATTTACGTTCCAGCCCCATGCACAGCAGGTAACCATGAGCAATACAGTTTAGGGGGAAAAAATGTGTAGTGGCTTCAGTTATATGTTCCCTTCATTCACAGACACTTGATCCTCTACTGTGGATCAGTGATGGTATGTACTAATAATATGCATAATAGTGCATAACCTTACATTTTTCCATATAAAATTTGATATGCCATGTCTGTGCCAAAGCCTCAGGCTTCCCCAGATCCCTCTGTAATATTATGTTATCCTCATCTGTGGTGATCACCTTACCCAGTTTAGTGTTATCAAAAACATTGAAATTTTACTTTGTAGTCCCTCTAAAATGTCATTAATAAATAAATTGAAAAGAAGTGGACCCAGTCCTGTGGTACCCCGCTTGTAACTGTATCCTAACCTTATAAGGGGCCAACATTTTCAGTTTTAATTTTCTAATTATTTATGTGGGTGAAGAATATTTTGGATTCCCTTTACTTTTTACGACAAGTGTTTAATTTTGGCTAATTTTTATTAGTTTCTTACAGGATTTATTATTCTCTTAAAATTTTTTAATGCTTCCATAATACTTTTTTGTTTCATAGTCTGAACACTTTCCTCGAATCCTTTATTGCATCCTTTACTGTTTAGGGTAACCATATTGGTTTTCTCCTATTTCTAACATATTTATTCCCATAGGGTACATGTTGTTCCCAAGCTCTAATCAGGATGTCCTTAAAGATGTCCCATTTACCTTGTGTACCTTTATTACTGAAGACAAAGTCCCAATCAATGTTACTGAGGTCCTCTTTTAGTTTGTCAAAATGGGCCTTCCTGAAGTTTAATATTTTAGAAGCCTTACTAGCACATATAGTTACATAGTTTATCTTCTTATAGGATAAATGAAAACTTATTATGTTGTAATGGTAACTATTACCAAGATTACACCCTACCTCTACTTTGGATATTATGCCTGACCTATTAGTTATGTAAATCGGGGAGACGTGTAAAAACTCACGTTTGGTCACGTTTACCCATATACCACAGGCCACCTAGGATTGCTTTTGTCTCCACCTTCTCTGAATTTTCGGGAAGGCTGTCGAGTGTCTTTCAAAAGAATTGGCACATCTTGCGTGATGGTTTCGAGAGGGTGGACAAATTCAAAAATCCTCCGATGATGGCCTATTGGAGATCAGGTAACCTCAAAGACCATCTAGAAAAACAGATGTATACACCCCTGGCCCTGGCCAAAGCTAAATTACTTCCAGAAACTCTGGAACCTTCCCGTGTAGCTTCTGTGTTAATTGTCCCCTGATGTGCAGGGGCAATACCTTTGTTCATCCGGGGACAGGAGTTCAACACAGGATCAAACATTACCTGACATGCAACTCACCTTATGTGATGTATGTCCTGTGGTGCCCCTGCAAATTAATTTATATAGGGGAGACCACATGGGACTTCAAGACCCGCATTAACCATCACCGCTACACCATAAGAAAGAATAAACAAGATCTCCCTGTGGCTAAACATTTTTGTGAAAAAGATCTCCGTTTCATGTTGATTGACCATGTCCCGTCCCCCCGAAAAAGGGTTGGGACAGGGTGAGTCACTTGAAAAGGAGAGAATTAAACTGGATTTATACCCTCCAGGCTTTAAAACCTGGAGGATTGAATGTGGAGTTGAAGATTAACCATAAGATTTGCCACCAATAGTGTGTCCATGCTGTAAATATCCTAGGATGGTGTTCTCTCCCCCTGGCTTTTAGAGTAGTTGGTTTAATATAATTATTTTTAACCACTTGTTAACTGTCACGCCGAGCGCTCCGGGTCCCGCTGCCTCCCCGGAGCGCTCGCGGCGTGCTTCTGCATGCAGCGCTCCGGTCAGCACCGCTGACCTCGAGCACTGCTCCTTTGTCACCAGAGGGGACGCGATCCCAGGCACAGGACGTGCCCACTCTCGGATCGCGCCCCATGTCACTCATCTGCCCCGTCCTCCTTCTGACCCGTCCCGGCACGCGCGGCCCCACTCTCTAGGGCGCGCGCGCGCCGGCTCTCTGAAATTTAAAGGGCCAGTGCACCACTAATTGGTGCCTGGCCCAATCAGTGCAATCACCTTCCTACACTATATTAACCCACTTCCCCTTCCTGTCCCTGCCGGATCTTGTTGCCTTGTGCCAGTGAAAGCGTTCCCATGTGTCCTTTGCCTGTGTATCCAGACCCTTGCCGTTGCCCTTGACTGCGAACCGTTGCTGCCTGCCCTGACCTTCTGCTACGTCGGACCTTGCCTTTTGCCTAGTCCTTCTGTACCGCGCCTGACTCAGCAGTCAGTGAGGTTGAGTCGCTATTGGGTGGAACGACCTGGGGGTTCCCTTCAGCAAGTCCATCCCGCTTTGCGGGCTCTGGTGAAAACCATTAACCCCTTAGACTCCATTCCCCTGGTACGGCCCACGCAATCCCCTCACTGACGTAGAGGATCCACTACCTGTGTCTATCCTGCATACCACTCTGGATCCTGACATTAATATTATTTTTGATCACTTTTCTCACACCTGGTGTTTTTATGTTCCAGGGGAATGCGGATTAGTGGGGTGCGTGAAGCTGGGTGATACCCCGTGGGAGTGATATCTGCCATCTATTGATGTCCGACACAGATACTATATCTACAAACGATATTTTGAACACATGATTTACGCCTCATTTACTGTTTTTTTTATGCCCGGACGTCACCATGGAGACGAGCGCACTGGGAAGGTGTTCCCCGTCAGGTAAAAGCGGGCAGGGCAACACCATGCCAGGATTCCCGTAAAGCAGGGACAGTAATCTATTTTGCCCCTGCACATTGTGGGAAGGTCCGCTCGATGCCGGTGAGCGTCCTCACTCTCCACGATGCACTGGTATATCCAGTTTGATATTACGGTCCACTCTTTGTGACAAGCTATACCAGCAAAAGTTTGCCATCATGCAAGATGGCGCACAGCCAGTGAATTCCCACAGTGTGCATGCGTCAGCAGACGCCGTGGGTCGCCACAGCAACACAGCAACACACCACGTCACTTCTGGCATTGTTAAGAAACCTGAAAGAATCAGTGACATTACTTTTAGATAGCAAAGGTTTCCATTTTACTTCTTTTAGCCTATATATGTTTATAAAAAATGAATGATTTAGCAAAGCTATTGGCCCTCTAGATTTTCTGTTGAGACGTTTTGCAATGTCCTCAATGTCTGGGATGAGTTGTTGTTGATGGCACTGTACCACTGTGTGAGCATGGAATTCCAGGGAAGAATCATAGCTCTGCACACTTTGTAGATTATGACTTTTTCTTCAGTTTGCAGCCTTAGAAATCACTTTACTGTTTTGTCCAGACTCATATAGTCCATCTGTGTTTCCTTGACTCACTTTCCTACTATAAAATTTCTTATGTACTAACCAACATCTTCCATGTCAGCATCTTTGTTTTAGAGTCATCTTAAAGGATATATGAAAGAGAACAAATATTGAATGTGGAAGGAAAAAAAATCCCATGCTAAAAGACAAAGTCTGACTACCAGCAGATATATTACAAACACTGGCTGAATACTGATTCCTTATGTGGATTGATGTATTTTGTGGCAGAAAAAAATATACCAAATGTAAATTAATAAATATGTTCAAATCTTACTTAGAATAAATGCTATTGTCTCTTTGGATTTGAACTTCATGAAATTATGTATTATTTGTTTGATCAGGAAGGCATAATAAAATATGGTGGCGTGTCAGTTCTAATTGTACTTGTCAAAGAAAATAGACTACAGGATATCTAAATTTGTGTGCAAAAATAATTTTTCCTCTAGATGAAGTAAATCATAGGGGATCTTGTTTTTTTTTTCTTTTGTAGGCAATTTAGTCGAGCACAACTGAAAAATAAGAAGAAAGAAAAATTACACCATTTAGGCAAAGCCGGAGAACAGCATGGAATGACAATTATATGCAAAGCTTTCAGTTCTTAGGATTTCCTGCTGATTGAAAAGTATCTGCCACCTTGCTAGGAAAAACAATGATTTAAAGACTGGTGTTAAAACAATTTGTTAAGAAAATTATGGGAACGTAATAATTATACATCCGGAGAATGGGAAATAAGTTAGAAGTTGTCAAATAGCTATTTAATATACAGAAAAGAAATGTAATGTCTGTAAGAAACTGAGGATTTATAGATGTGCAGGCAAGGATCTTCAAGGCCAGTGATGATAGCTTACATAAACTATTTCATAAAGTGTGCTTTTTTATTAGTGCTATACATTGGATACTAAGCTATATATTGTTATCATTTAAGTATAAATATGACAACTTTTATATTACAACCTGCAATCATACAATTTGTGACCATCATTGACAATATACCCATTTTAATCAAATTCTTAAAAACTTAAAGGGGTATTCCAGTCAAAACCTTTTATTATATATATCAACTGGCTCTGGAAAGTTAAACAGATTTGTAAATTACTTCTATAAAAAAAATCTTAATCCTTCCAATAGTCATTAGCTTTTGAAATTTTCTGTCTAACTGCTCAATGATGATGTCACGTCCCGGGAGCTGTGCATGATGGGAGAATATCCCCATAGGAACTGCACAGCTCCCGTGATGTGAGTCATCAGAGAGCAGTTAGACAGAAAACAACAACTCAACTTCAGAAGCTAATAACTATTGGAAGGATTAAGATTTTTTAATAGAAGTAATTTACAAATCTGTTTAACTTTCTGGAGCCAGTTGATATATAAAAAAAAGTTTTGGCCTGGAATACCCCTTTAAATCTAAAAAATGTGAAAGCGAATCAATATGTTTCTATACTAGAAAGATGCTGTACTATGATATACAGTACATGATGAGATGCTGTTCAAGTAAAATAAAGCCAAATGATTAGATTTTTTAGATTTAAAACTGGTTCCTTTTCTTTTGAGAAACTAAAAGTGAAATATTTTGTAAATGGTGTGTAAAACTGAAAATCAGGTACGGGGGAGGGGGGGGGGGGGGACGGGAGCCATTAGTTAGGGCACAGGGAGATCAAACAAAAGGTACCTTCTTTTTTTGCCTGCAGCTTGTATACTTATATCCAGTCTGTCTTGTCCCAACAGGCGAAAGGGTTGGCTGAGTCACCGAAGCATGCCTCCTTTCTGCCTCCTCCCCGTTATGAGGAGGCGTGACCTTGTGAATGTTCAGCCACAGTATTAGACAGCCTGATCTCCCTATGCCCTAACTAATAATGCCTGCATCGCTGTACCTTGTACTAAGGTGATAGTTTAAAGTGTGCCTCCAGGCAAAAATTTAAAATCATGTAAACTGACCGAAAATGTTAAGAGTCACTTGGAAGAAATACGACAATAAGTTTATTGTTTCAAGCAGGGACACTCTAAGGCCATGGTAACACACAGTTTTTGGTCCTGCCTTTTTGAGGGCAGTACCAAGGCACAGTATGAAATACGGTGCCCGGACACCACAAACCCCCTTACTTAAAACAAGTCGACCCCGACGCCTGTCCCCTAAGGCAGAGGGACTAGGACAAGGACAGAATTATTAAACATTCTATACATCCTGACAAAATTTGAGTAAACATTAGACACCTTTAAATTCTCTAGACATTTTCTTTTTACTCTGACTAGCATTCTGACTAGACATTATGAAGCTTACTAGACATTATGAAGCTCACTAGACATTTATGAAGCTCATTAGACAATTATGAAGCTTACAAGACATTTATGAAGCTTACTAGGCATTATGAATCTATCTAAACATTTCATTTCCAGCTCCTTAGACATTTTTATAGCTCTCTCTATACATTTATGAGACTAACTAGACATTTATGCAGCTTTCTATACATTTCGTTTCAAGCTGACTACATTTTTATACACAGCTCTCTATACATTTAGTTTCAAGCTGTCTAGATACATATATCTCACTAAAACATTTTACTTTTGCCATTTAAGTTTACCTGTTAGTACACAGAAGGTTATATTGGCTTGCCTGAGGCTATCTACCAATACGTTTAGCTACTAGGGTCTATTGGCTACACGCTTCTTATCCCTAGAACACAACAGAATAACCTTACCTAGGTTACCTTTAGAAATACGTATTTAATTTTAGCTCGTAAGAGCACCTACTGGCCAGGTAGAGCATCTCACACACATAATAAAGGAAAGAAAGATCAGTGTACCTAACAGTGGCAGGAATTTAATATTGATAGGCTGCAATTCCTAAAGTGTTTCTTGAGTGTGAGATATGTTTTTTGTTTGGTGTACTGAAAAGACTAAGGTAAGTACATTTAAGTGAGCTATTTAAGGTACTATGTGTGCAAGTACTGCTAAATAGTTAGTCTTGATATTTTGATATTTTCTGAGACAGGTGCTAGCGATTGGCGACTGGAATGCTACTCTCAGAGGGGCTGGGAGAGTCACCTATTTAGCAACTACTAAAACACCTTTTTAGTATTTTTATACATTTGTATGTACATGTATACAAGAATTATTTACGTTTTTTGTTTTTAGCGTACACGTGCATCTAGCGGGCATTTTTCGTGTACAACATATACTATGCTTTTTATGTACACAGACACAAAGCTATTTTTCTGTGTACAAGAATCATATACATTTTTATTATACAAGTTTACACATTTATTAACTCTCCAACGAGGTTCAGGCGCATACACCTGATAAGTGCAATTTTTAGCAAGAAAGTCTCATGAATATAGGGATATATACAAAAAACGGGCGTGTAAGGATCTGCAGTCCACCTACACTAGGAGTCCATTGGTAAACACGGCCTTACCACAATCAGCCGGGCACAAAACTTACGAATCTCCTACTGGCTAGGAGTCTCTTGACCTGATGATCAGGCACAAAGCTTAAAGGTTAAGTTGCTGAACTTGGAACTGGAACAGTCTTAGCATAGTCCTGCTAGGCACAATTTTTTGAACTTGGTTACTGGAAAACAAAAGTGGTTAGCAAAGAAAAGCAACAGTCATTACTTTACAGTCCTTCAAAAGACATTCTTCCGACCTCTTCTTGTTCCTCTTGTAGACTCCCTAGCCCTTCCAACATCAGGGGCTGGCTGGGAGTTAATATAACTCTCCCAAACCACATTGGTGAGAGTAGAATGGGTAACAGTGGGATTCAAAGTGACCAGGGGTTTACTGGTTGGGATCAAGGTTGGTGCAAAAGGTTTTAGCCCCATTTCCATGCCAGGAGTGGGCCAAAGCACTTTCGTTGGTACCCTTGCAGGAGGCAAACTCCCATTGCTCCGAGAGGGCCTTGGTACATATGTTGGTACCTTGGAAACAGACAAACTCTCATTGCTCCAAGAGAGTCTAGGTACAGTCTTTGGTGCCTGCAATTTGGGCCTACTTTCTTGGTCCTGAGCAGGCCTTGGCACTTTGTTGTACGAAGAAGATGACTGTTGTTGGGGAGGCTCTTCCTCCTTGAGTACGGTGGTGGAGGCATTAGGAGCAGACCATTTCGGCCTCAGGTTGAAGGGATCCAATTCCCAATCTGTAGACGGAAAGTATTTGAAGGGAAGCTGTGTTGAGGCTGTTGGTCTTGTGACCGCAGCAGCCCATTCTCCATGCAGGCCCTGAACGGGGGTGTACTCCACTATCTCACCCACCTCCAGAGAGTAGAACTTTTTATGAAGATATGGCCTCTGTACTGCTCGCCGGTCTACGAGGAGGGTTTGCCCTGTTTGGCAATCTAGGAGTGTCCCATAACCTCTGACCTTGTCAAACTTGGCCACAGTTTCTCTTCGTCGTTCTAAAGGCCCCTCCCCTTCTCGGGGATGATCCCACTTGCGGATGAACAGTGCTTCCATTTCTTTAGTATTCTCCTGATAACGAATTCTCTCCTCAGGAGGCAAATGCACATGCTTAGGGGCGTACAGTTCTCTGTGTCGGGCCTTTATTTTGTCCATCAACTCAGCCAGCTCGGCTTCCTGACGGCCCTTTCTCTTTGTGTGGTTGGAACTGGTGGGAGTGGCTTCCCAGGTATAGGTTGTAGAATCGCGTGCATATACTCGATGAGTCCTGGCTTGTCCCCAAAAATCCACTGTGGCAAATCTGGTGAGTGCGGTCGTGCACTCGGCAAGCTGGATAGGGGTATTTCAGGCTCAGGGCTGGAGGAGGAAGAAAAGGCCGCCTCTGGCGGGGTACTCACTGCAGACTCCTCCGATGACATCTCGGCCCACGAGCCCAAAGTCCTATGGTGAGGGGACAATCTCACCGGCGATGCTACTCCAGGTGTCCCAGCGCAGTCTCCTGGAGGTGTTTCCTGCCAGTCATCATCATCGGGCAGTGAGGGAAGATTGCAATGACAACCACAACTTTCCGTTGCTCCTGCGCCATTTTGATGTTCTCACCACGTGGAACGCTGCTCTCCTCCATGTCTGTACTCTCCGGCTCCTTGTGCAGACTGAAGAGGTCGCTGTGCAGGGTGTCCTTTATACTGGGCTTCCCCAAAATGGTGGCATGCAGGAAGGACGTCATCCGTGCATCCCCGACTTCCGGTCCTCCCATAAACAACTCCTCTGTCTCTAAGTTTCCTTTCGGCTGCAATACAGGAACTTGATAGCCACGCCCAGCGGCGGGACGTGGCGCAGCGCGGGACTTATTCGCACGCTTCTCTGGCAGCAGGTTAACTCTTCCTGTGCTGACCGGACCAGAGGATCGTAGCATGTATTCATTTCGCAGTTTACACATTCTTGCTGCGAATAAATCTTTGCCTCCCCCCTTACTTTTCGTGTGGCCCCCTTGTATTGTGCACCACGCGCGCCGCTCTTGTACACAATAATGCCGTTTACAGCACATGAATAAAGTCTGTTATATTGGGGGGAGTACAATTTCCCTAGTGGCAACAGCAGCAGGAACACACCCGAATCCTATTTGTGATGCCAAAAAGGCTTTATGGTGCCTTGGTGGGGGTGTAGGGTAGTTGGGGTGTTGATGTTCTGGATAATGAAGGGCGCTGTTAACCCTTGTCACTCGTGAGGCCAGGGTGGGGGCTAAATACTGTAATGTTGCTAGGGCCTATCGCCACCCTTCCCAAGAGCGATAGGTGAGTGCGAAATAAAGGGATTGTCCACAACCACTGTTTAACGGAAACTTGCAGGAACTTTTACTGAAGATTTTCTGAAGCAGGCAATAGCAATAACAGTCCAGATAACAGAGTCTATTTCTAGTTGATAAGCGATTAACAGTTGGTTGGGATCAGATAAGCTCAATTTAGCTTTCAGAAGATTCCGTAGCATAGATCCGTTGGATTTAGGGGTATATTTAGGTCCAGTGATCTTGCGGAGAGTAGCGGGGATTCGTTGAAGTATAACCGCTTTGGTATAGGCCGAGGCCACAGGGCTTTGGCCTAGTAAACGTACTTGAAAGTTGCGGAGGTCCTACCTCGTTCAGTGACAGCAACCCAAGAGAGCAAATAATGGCCGCAGCTCCCTTATATAGGCAGGGGTTGGCCATTTTGGATTGGTCCATAACAACTGTCACTCACCGTTACACAGCATTGTGGGTGAACATGTGACACAAGGTCCTTCAACATACCATAGAGTTCTGAGCAACGGCTTAACTGGCTGAACTGGCTTAATGTAGAGATGGTACAAGGTAAGTTAAGTGATATAAATGTAAGCAAATCCCCAGGGCCGGATGGACTACACCCAAGAGTTCTTAGAGAGGTAAGTTCAGTCATATCTGTACCCCTGTTCATGATATTTAGAGATTCTCTGGTGTCTGGTATTGTGCCAAGGGACTGGCGCAAGGCGAATGTGGTGCCAATCTTCAAAAAGGGCTCTAGGTCTTCCCCAGGAAACTATAGACCGGTAAGTTTAACGTGCACTGTGGGTAAATTGTTTGAAGGACTTATGAGGGATTACATACAGGAATACATAGGGGATAATTGTATTATAAGTGATAGCCAGCATCGGTTTACTAAGGATAGAAGTTGTCAAACCAATCTAATTTGCTTTTATGAAGAGGTGAGTAGAAGCCTTGACAGAGGAATGGCTGTGGATATAGTGTTTCTGGATTTTGCTAAAGCGTTTGATACTGTCCCTCATAGACGTCTGACAGGTAAGTTAAGGTCTTTGGGTTTGGAAATTTTAGTTTGTAACTGGATTCAACACTGGCTCATGGATCGTACCCAGAGAGTGGTGGTCAATGATTCATACTCTGATTGGTCCCCGGTAATTAGTGGTGTACCCCAAGGTTCAGTACTGGGCCCGCTGTTGTTTAATTTATTTATCAATGATATAGAGGATGGTATTAACAGCTCTGTTTCTATCTTTGCAGATGACACCAAGCTTTGTAGCATGGTACAGTCTATAGAGGATGTGCATAAGTTACAAGATGACTTGGATAGACTAAGTGTCTGGGCATCCACTTGGCAAATGAGGTTCAATGTGAATAAATGTAAAATTATGCATCTGGGTACTAATAACATGCATGCGTTGTATGTCTTAGGGGGGATTAAACTGGCAGAGTCACTGGTAGAGAAGGATCTGGGTGTACTTGTAGATCACAGACTACAGAATAGCATGCAATGTCAGGCTGCTGCTTCCAAAGCCGGCAGGATATTGTCATGTATCAAAAGAGGCATGGACTCAAGGGACAGGGACATAATACTCCCCCTTTATAAAGCATTGGTACGGCCTCACCTGGAATATGCTGTTCAGTTTTGGGCAACTGTCCATAAAAGGGACACTGCGGAGTTGGAAAGGGTGCAGAGACGCGCGACTAAACTAATATGGGGCATGTAACATCTTAGCTATGAGGAGCGATTAAAGGAGTTACAATTGTTTAGTCTTGAGAAGAGACGTTTAAGGGGGGATATGATAAACGTATATAAGTATATAAATGGCACATACAAAAAATATGGAGAAAAACTGTTCCCGGTTAAACCCCCCCAAAGGACGAGGGGGCATTCCCTCCGTGTGGAGAAGAAAAAGTTTAGTCTCAAGGGGCGACACGCCTTCTTTACCGTGAGGACTGTGAATTTATGGAACGGTCTACCTCAGGAACTGGTCACAGCAGGAACAATTAGCAGCTTTAAAACAGGATTAGATACATTCATGGAACAAAATAACATTAATGCTTATGAAGAAATATAAATTATATGGACTTTGTTCGCACGAGGCGGTTTCTCTCCCCGCCTCCTCTCTCCTCTGGTCCTCTGCAATCCGTTCCTGTGCCTCCCGCCGTGGAGGCTATGCAAGTTGACCGGTCTCGCTTGACACCTCAAGAGAGGACACGACGCCGCATGGAGAACCTTTGCCTGTATTGTGCCGGTACCGAACATTTCTTGAAGGATTGTCCTATCCGACCTCCTCGCCAGGAAAGACGCACGCTGACTCCGCACAAAGGTGAGACAGCTCTTGATGTGAACTCTGCTTCTCCACGCCTTACTGTGCCTGTGCGGATGTCTTCTTCTACCTTCTCCTTCTCTGCTATGGCCTTCTTGGATTCCGGATCTGCAGGAAATTTTATTTTGGCCTCTCTCATCAACAGGTTCAACATTCCGGTGACCAGTCTCGCCAGACCCCTCTACATCAACTCTGTTAACAATGAAAGATTGGACTGTACCGTGCGTTACCGCACGGAACCTCTCCTAATGTGCATCGGACCCCATCACGAAAAAATTGAATTTTTGGTCCTCTCTAACTGCACTTCAGAAATTCTTCTTGGATTACCGTGGCTTCAACGCCATTCCCCAACCCTTGATTGGACCACAGGGGAAATCAAGAACTGGGGTACTTCTTGTCACAAGGACTGTCTTAAACCAGCTCCCAGTACTCACAGTCGTGACCCTGTTGTTCCCCCGATATCTGGTCTTCCTAAGGCCTATCTGGACTATGCTGATGTTTTTTGCAAAAAACAAGCAGAGACTTTGCCTCCTCACAGGCCTTATGACTGTCCTATTGACCTCCTCCCGGGTACTACTCCACCCCGGGGCAGAATCTATCCTCTGTCTGCTCCGGAAACCCAAGCCATGTCGGAGTACATCCAGGAGAATTTAAAAAAGGGGTTTATCCGCAAGTCCTCCTCTCGTGCCGGAGCTGGATTTTTTTTTGTCTCCAAAAAAGATGGCTCCCTACGCCCTTGCATTGATTACCACGGACTTAATAAAATCACGGTAAAAAAACGCTACCCCTTACCTCTTATCTCGCAACTCTTTGACCGCCTACGAGGCGTCCACATCTTTACCAAACTGGACTTAAGAGGTGCTTATGATCTCATCCGCATCAGGGAGGGGGATGAATGGAAGACTGCATTTAACACCAGAGATGGACACTTTGAGTATCTGGTCATGCCCTTTGGCCCGTGCAATGCCCCTGCCGTCTTCCAAGACTTTGTTAATGACATTTTTCGTGATCTTCTATATACCTGTGTTGTGGTTTACCTGGACGATATTCTGATTTTTTCTGCCAACTTAGAAGAACACCGCCAGCATGTCCGCATGGTTCTTCAGAGACTTCGGGACAATCAACTTTATGCCAAAATGGAAAAATGTCTCTTTGAAAATCAGTCTCTTCCTTTCCTAGGATACTTAGTCTCTGGCCAGGGACTACAAATGGACCCAGATAAACTATCTGCCGTATTAGATTGGCCACGCCCCTCCGGACTCCGTGCTATCCAACGTTTTTTGGGGTTCGCCAATTATTACAGACAATTTATTCCACACTTTTCCACTATTGTGGCTCCTATCGTGGCTCTAACCAAGAAAAATGCCAATCCTAAGTCCTGGTCTCCTCAGGCGGAAGACGCATTTAAACATCTCAAGTCTGCCTTTTCTTCTGCTCCCGTACTCTCCAGACCTGACCCATCTAAACCCTTCTTATTGGAGGTAGACGCCACCTCAGTGGGAGCTGGAGCAGTTCTTCTACAAAAAAATTCTTCCGGGCATGCTGTTACTTGTGGGTTTTTTTCTAGGACCTTCTCTCCGGCGGAGAAAAACAACTCCATTGGTGATCGAGAACTACTGGCCATAAAATTGGCGCTTGAGGAATGGAGGCACCTGCTGGAGGGATCCAAATATCCAGTTATTATATACACTGATCACAAGAATCTCTCTTATCTCCAGTCTGCCCAACGACTGAACCCTCGCCAGGCTAGGTGGTCGTTGTTCTTTGCCCGTTTTAACTTTGAAATCCATTTTCACCCTGCTGACAAGAACATTAGGGCCGATGCCCTCTCTCGTTCTTCAGATGCCTCTGAAATTGAAGCCTCTCCGCAACACATCATTCCTCCGGACTGTCTGATCTCCACTTCTCCAGCTTCCATCAGACAAACTCCTCCAGGGAAGACCTTCGTTTCTCCATGCCAGCGCCTCGGGATTCTCAAGTAAGGACACTCCTCCCACCTCGCAGGCCATGCGGGCATCAAAAAATCCTTTCAACTCATCTCTCGATTTTATTGGTGGCCTACTCTGGAGACTGATGTTGTTGATTTCGTGCGGGCTTGTACTGTCTGTGCACGGGATAAGACTCCTCGCCAGAAGCCTGCTGGTCTCCTTCATCCTCTGCCTGTTCCTGAACAACCTTGGTCACAGATTGGTATGGATTTTATTACGGACTTGCCCTTATCCCATGGCAACACAGTTGTTTGGGTGGTCGTTGATCGATTTTCCTAGATGGCACATTTTATCCCTCTTCCTGGCCTTCCTTCAGCGCCTCAGTTGGCAAAGCAATTTTTTATACACATTTTTCGCCTTCATGGTTTGCCCACGCATATCGTCTCGGATAGAGGCGTCCAATTTGTGTCTAAATTCTGGAGGGCCCTCTGTAAGCAGCTCAAGATCAAATTAAACTTCTCTTCTTCTTATCATCCCCAATCCAATGGGCAAGTAGAAAGAATTAATCAGGTCCTGGGTGACTATTTACGACATTTTGTTTCCTCCCGCCAGGATGACTGGGCAGATCTTCTACCATGGGCCGAATTCTCATACAACTTCAGAGTTTCCGAATCTTCTGCTAAATCCCCATTTTTCGTGGTGTACGGCCGTCACCCTCTTCCTCCCCTCCCCACTCCCATGCCCTCTGGTTTGCCCGCTGTTGATGAAGTGACTCGAGATCTTTCCACCATATGGAAAGAAACCCAAAATTCTCTTTTACAGGCTTCATTCCGGATAAAAAAATTTGCTGATAAAAAAAGAAGAACTCCCCCCATTTTTGCTCCCGGAGACAAGGTATGGCTCTCCGCTAAGTATGTCCGCTTTCGTGTCCCCAGTTATAAACTGGGACCACGCTATCTTGGTCCTTTCAAAATCTTGTGCCAGATCAACCCTGTCTCTTACAAACTCCTTCTTCCTCCTTCTCTCCGTATTCCCAATGCCTTCCATGTCTCTCTCCTTAAACCACTCATCCTTAACCTCTTCTCTCCCAAAGTTGTTTCTCCCACTCCTGTTTCCGGTTCGTCTGACGTCTTCTCGGTGAAGGAGATTCTAGCATCCAAGACAGTCAGAGGTAAAAGATTCTTCTTGGTTGACTGGGAGAATTGTGGCCCAGAGGAGAGATCTTGGGAACCTGAGGACAACATCCTAGACAAAAGTCTTATTCTCAGGTTCTCAGGCTCCAAGAAGAGGGGGAGACCCAAGGGGAGGGTACTGTTACGCCGAGCGCTCCGGGTCCCCGCTCCTCCCCGGAGCGCTCGCAGCGCCCTCTCATTCGCAGCGCCCCGGTCAGACCTGCTGACCGGGTGCGCTGCGATATTACTCACAGCCGGGATGCGATTCGCGACGCGGGATGCGCCCGCTCGCGATGCGCATCCCGGCTCCCGTACCTGACCCGTTCCCCGTCTGTGTTGTCCCGGCGCGCGCGGCCCCGCTCCTTAGGGCGCGCGCGCGCTGGGTCTCTGCAATTTAAAGGGCCACTGCGCCACTGATTGGTGCAGCAGGCCTAATCAGTGTCATCACCTGTGCACTCCCTAATTATACCTCACTTCCCCTGCACTCCCTCGCCGGATCTTGTTGCCATTGTGCCAGTGAAAGCGTTTCCTTGTGTGTTCCTAGCCTGTGTTCCAGACCTCCTGCCGTTGCCCCTGACTACGATCCTTGCTGCCTGCCCTGACCTTCTGCTACGTCCGACCTTGCTCTTGTCTACTCCCTTGTACCGCGCTTATCTCAGCAGTCAGAGAGGTTGAGCTGTTGCCGGTGGATACGACCTGGTTGCTACCGCCGCTGCAAGACCATCCCGCTTTGCGGCGGGCTCTGGTGAATACCAGTAGCAACTTAGAACCGGTCCACCAACACGGTCCACGCCAATCCCTCTCTGGCACAGAGGATCCACCTCCAGGCAGCCGAATCGTGACACAGACATTAGGCCTACAGTAGGATAGTGAGGTATCCTAATATTTAGTTAAAGCTGGTGTTTTTTTTTGGGGTGTATGAAGAATTGAAAAGGTACTGGGATTCATGCCCCACATGCCAATTAAGTGCCCCCACACCTCTGTAGCCCCTTGGTGCCACTTCCCATCATTGAAATACCCTTTGAGAGAATTTCCATGGATCTGGTTGGGCCCATTGTCAAATCTGCAATGGGATACCAATACATATTGGTTGTATTGGATTATGCCACCCGATAATCGGAGGCGGTGCCCTTAAGAAACATGGCCTCCAAAAGTATCGCTAGGGAAATGTTTTACATGTTCTCTCAGACAGGGATCCCTAAAGAAATCCTTACTGACCAGGGTACGCCCTTTATGTCAAAGGTCACTCACATCTGTACGTCAGTGTACCACCCTCTAACGAACGAGTTAGTAGAGAGGTTTAACAAAACCCTAAAATATGCTAAAAAAGGTAGTAGAAATGGATGGCTGGAACTGGGACTGACTGTTACCCTACCTCGTGTTCCCTATCAGGGAGGTGCCCCAGGCGTCTACAGGATTTTCGCCCTTTGAGTTTGTCTATGGCCGGCATCCAAGGGTTTTTTAGATGTTGCTAAAGAAACCTGGGAGACTGAGGTAACCCCATATAAAAGGTCCCTATGAGATTGTAGAAAAGGTGAGTGAGGTGAACTACAAGTCCATCAAGTAGACAGAAGAAAACCCTTCCAGGTTTACCATGTAAACCTGATCAAGCCATGGAAAGATTGCAAGGCTTTGGTGGCCACCCAGACTGGGGTTCCCCCAGTAACAATAGGTGAGACCCTGTCAGTGCACCAGAAGCAGGAGGTGAGGGAGTTTCTGCAGGAAAACAGATGCAAGTTTTCTGACCTACCGGGCCGTACCCACCTAATAAAACACCATATTAAAACTGAGCCTCACAGTAAAGTAAACCTGAAGCCATAAAGGATACCAGAAACACGTAAGGAGGCAGTATACTCTGAGGTCAAGCGCATGCTGGAATTAGGTGTCATTGAGGAGTCTACTGGTGAATGGTCAAGTCCCATTGTGCAAATCCCAAAGCCCAATGGGATGTGGAGATGCTTTAATGACTTTAGAAAATTAAATGAGGTCCCAAAATTTGATGCATACCCCATGCCCCAGGTAGATAAACTGATTGAGAGGCTTGGGAGGGCAAGGTACATCACAACACTTGACCTTACAAAGGGTTATTGGCAGATACCGTTATCTGAGGATACCGTTATAGCATGATGTGATGCCATTTGGGTTACATGGGGCTCCTGCTACATTTCAGAGGCTCATGGATCTGATCTTGAGACAACATCGTGATTATGCCGCTGCTTATCTTGACGATGTGGTCATTTTTTCATCTGACTGAAAAAGTCACCTCTGTAAGGTACAGGCTGTGTTAGACTCCATCAGTGATGCAGGTTTAACCATAAACCCTGAGCAATGTGCAGTGGGTCTGGAGGAAGCAAAAGACCTGGGTTATATTATTGGTAGAGGGCTGGTTAAACCCCAGATCGATAAAATTGAGGCGATACAGAACTGGCCCAGGCCAATAATGAAGAAACAGATGAAGGCCTTCCTTGGCGCCCTCTAAGATTAAATTAAATAAATGCACAGGTGTAAACTGCTATGGTTGTATTGCATTTATAAACACACAAAAAAAAACACAATCACAATGGGGTACATTTCTTAAAACCTGTCCAGAAAAAAGTCGCCCAGTTTCCCATAGCAACCAATCAGAGCTTTTCTTTCATTTCATCAAGGCCTCTGCAAAATGAAAAAAGCAATATGTCCAACTGGGCAACTTTTCCTCTGCACAGGTTTTGATAAATCTCCAATGTGTACATTGGCTGTGTGGATTATTTTGAATAGTATAACTGCTGTATTTACTATACATGTAGTAATGATAATGTTTAGTGTCAATGACTAGCCTTATCCTACCTACAATTCATTTCTTTTTTGGATGCTTGGACCCAAGATAGGTAAATCTGTTTTGTGTTAGTGTCCCATCTGATGAGATCCCCCTAATGTGAATGGGTATTGTGAGATTTCAATCTGGGGTTAGCTCTGGGATCGTCCTTGACACAGCCATAGAACACGTTTCTACTTCATTCAGCAGGCTAACAACAATTCTTTATGCAAATCTGGCTCCTCACTAGTGTTGAGCATGAATATTCGAAATGCTAATTTTTACCGCGAATATCGGCACTTTGCGTTTTTGCTAATCTTTAAAATATAGTGATATATATTTGTAATGATGAATATTAGTTTTTATTTTTGTGAATATGCAAATGTGTGAATATGCACATATTCGCGAAGGAGAAGAAGAGATAATCTGTAAGCTTCAGCTGTTGTGAATTGTACAATCTGTTTTGTCTATATAAAGGAATCACCTTTCATCTTGCCCATAATAAAAAGGATATGTCTGCTAAAATGTGGTGTTTACAGAATGTAAGTGTGAGCTTATTATTGGGCCTAGTTGCCAAACTGCATGATTTCAGGATTATTTTAAAGGGAACCTGTCAGCTGTATTTGTTGCTAAGAGCTGCTGACACTGTTGGATATCTGTTAAGTTGTGACAGCAAACTGTACCTTTTCTGGAGCTAATATTAGTTTCCAAACTTATAAAATTGCCTTGACAGCTGTATTTCAAGAAGGCGGAACCAAGCTGCCCAGGTGCTAAACAATGGCATTCGTCCTCACTTGCCCTCACCTCCTAGTATGACAGCCATGGCCAATTAGATAGACTAAGGGACGTGTCTCGGAGTGGCTAGATGTATCACTATGTGACCCAAGGACACCGATAACCTACACGGTCCGAGGATCCGACAGCTTCTCCTGGGCCAGGTGCGGGATAATAAATTCACAGATTGGAGTAAAGGAGATGCAGAGTAACCATTGGGAGCCCTGTAGACTTGCTGGGACTTGCAGTGTTTTAAACCCACTTGATTTTACTTGTTGCAGACTTGGGACTTTAGACTTAGTTTTGAGGCCTCCCATGCTGACTAGAGTTCTGATAATGTCCAAACAGAGCTATACTGCCAGGGTATAAACTCACCCATGGTATCTAGCTGCTGGAGGCTTTCTACTGTATCTGTCTCAGACTAGCACTGTGTGGCCGTTGACTCACCGGCTCCTGGGCCCCCAGCTAGGAATTTTCAACTCCTCCTGGGTGGGGAACACATGCAGAATGGCATGGTCTAGCTAGGGGGCCTCCCACTGGGCAATCAGGGTCACATGGGTACTCTGCATCACAACTCCTAACAGATATCCTGAACGTTTATTAACCACTTAAGGACCTAGGGCGTATGTATACGCCTTGACGTCCTGGTACTTAAGGACCCAGGGCGTATCCGGCGCGCGGCAGGGTCCGGGCCGGGGTGACTGCTGATATCAATCAGCAGGCACCCCGCGCAGATGCCCAGGGGGGGGGGGTCATCAGACCCCCCACCCCCCCGTCGGCGATCGGCGTAAATCGCAAGTGAATTCCCACTTGTGATTTGCGCCGATTCTGGGTCATACGGGTCTATGGTGACCCGGTGACCCGGAATATAAGGGGGATCGCGGTTGTCTAAGACACCCACGATCCCCCGGTAGGCATAGGAGTGAGGTGGCAGGGGTGCCACCCCTCCTATCCCTGCTATTGGTCTGCTATTGATCATCAGAGGCGACGACCAATAGCAGTCCGGGGGCGGGAGGGGTTAACTTTTGTTTTAAACTGAAGGGGACTGGGCGCCGACGTCCACTTACCGATCCGGAGGCTGCAGCGACGGTGATCGGCGGGCGGCGTGACGTGCGTCAGAAGAGGATGGCTCCCGGTAAGTTGATCTGGAGGGCTACAGTCTGAGACTGTGGTCTCTAATGCTGGAATATGTTGTTTTGCAACAGCTGGAGGGCTGCAGTTTGAGACCACTATACAGTGGTCTCTAAACTATATCCCTCCAGATCTTGCAAAACTACAACTCCTAGCATTCCCACAAAGTTGTTTGTTGTCTGGGCATGCTGGGAGTTGTAGTTTTGCAACATCTGGAGGTCCACAGTTTGGAGATCACTGTGCACTGGTCTAAAAACTGTAGCTCTCCAGATGTTGCAAAACTGCAAATCCCAGCATGCCCAGAAAGCAAACATCTGTCTCGGCATGCTGGGAGTTGTAGTTGGGTACCTCCAGCTGTTGCATAACTACATCTCCCAGCATGCCCTTCGGTGATTAGTACATGCTGGGAGTTGTAGTTTTGCAACAGCTGGAGGCACACTGGTTGGAAAATACTGAGTTAGGTAACAGAACCTAACTGAAGGTTTTCCAACCAGTGTGCCTCCAGCTGTTGCAAAAGTACAACTCCCAGCATGCACGGTCTGTCAGTACATGCTGGAAGTTGTAGTTTTGAAACAGCTGGAGGTTTGCCCCCCCCATGTGAATGTACAGGGTACATTCACACGGACAGGTTTACAGTAAATTTCCTGCTTCAAGTTTGGGCTGCGGCAATTTTTTTGCCGCAGCGCAAACTCCTAGCGGGAAATTCACCTTAACACGCCAGTGCGAATGTACCCTAAAAACACTACACTAACACATAATGAAGGGTATAACACTACATATACACCCCCTTACACTGTCCCCCCCAATAAAAAAAAGAAAAAACGTCTTGTACGGCATGGTTTCCAAAATGGAGCCTCCAGCTGTTGCAAAACAACAACTCCCAGCATTTCTGGACAGCCACTGACTGTCCAGGCATGCTGGGAGTTTAGCAACAGCTGGAGGCACCCTGTTTGGGAATCACTGGTGTAGAATACCCTTATGTCCACCCCTATGCAATCGCTAATTTAGTCCTCAAATGCGCATGGCGCTCTCTCACTTCGGAGCCCTGTCGTATTTCAAGGAAACAGTTTAGGGCCATATATGGGGTATCGCCGTACTCGGGAGAAATTGCACTACAAATTTTGGGGGTCTTTTCTTCCTTTTACCGCTTGTGAAAAGGAAATGTTGGGGGCTACACCAGCCTGTTAGTGTAAAAAAATAAAAAAATGTACACTAACACGCTGGTGTTGCCCCATACTTTTTATTTCCACAAGCGGTAAAAGGAAAAAAAGACCCCCAAAATTTGTAACGCAATTTCTCCTGAGTATGGAAATACCCCAGATGTGGATGTAAAATGCTGTGCGGACGCACAACAAGGCTCAGGAATGAGAGCGCACCATGTACATTTGAGGCCTAAATTGGTGATTTGCACAGGGGTGGCTGATTTTACAGCGGTTCTGACAAACACAAAAAAAAAATACCCATATGTGACCCCATTTTGGAAACTACACCCCTAACGGAACATGACAAGGGGTATAGTGAGCCTGAACACCCAACAGGTGTTTGACGAATTTTCATTAAAGTTGGATGGGAAAATGAAAAAAATTATATCTTTTCACTAAAATGCTGGTGTTACCCTAAATTTTTCATTTTCACAAGGGAAAATAGGAAAAAAGCCCCCCAAATTTGTAACCCCATCTCTTCTGAGTAAGAACATACCCCATATGTGAATTTAAAGTGCTCTGCAGGTGAAATACAATGCTCAGAAGAGAAGGAGCGCCATTGAGATTTTGTAGAGAAAATTTGTCCGGAATTGAAGGTCACATGTGTTTACAAAGCCCCCATAGTGCCAGAACAATGGACCCCCCGACACATGTGACCCCATTTTGGAAACTACACCCCTTACGTAATGTAATAAGGGGTACATTGAGAATTTATGCCCCACAGGTGTCTGACAGATTTTTGGAACAGTGGTCCGTAAAAATGAAAAATTTAATTTTTCATTTGCACAGCCCACTGTTCCAAAGATCTGTGGGGTGTAAATACTCACTGCACCCCTTATTAAATTCTGTGAGGGGTGTCGTTTCCAAAATGGGGTCACATGTGGGGGGGTCCACTGTTCTGGCACCACGGGGGGCTTTGTAAACGCACATGGCCCCTGACTACCATTCCAAACTAATTCTCTTTCCAAAAGCTCAATGGCGCTCCTCCTCTTCTGAGCATTGTAGTTCGCCAGCAGAGCATTTTCAGTCCTAACATGGGGTATTTCCATACTCAGAAGAAATGGGGTTACAAATTTTGTGGGTCATTTTCTCCTATTACCCCTTGTAAAAATGTAAAATTTAGGGGAAAAACAGCATTTTAGTAAAAAATATTTTTTTTCCATTTACACATCCAACTTTAACGAAAAGTCGTCAAACAGCTGTGGAGTGTTAAGGCTCAGCGGACCCCTTTTTACGTTCCGTGAGGGGTGTAGTTTCCAAAATAGTATGCCATGTGGATAATTTTTGCTGTTCTGGCACCACAGGGGCTTCCTAAATGCAACATGCCCCCAAAAAACCATTTCAGCAAAAGTTGCTTTCAAAAAGACAAATGTAACTCCTTCTCTTCTGAGCATTGTAGTTCGTCCGCAAAGCATTTTACGTCCTAACATGGGGTATATCCATACTCAGAAGAGATGGGGTTACAAATTTGGGGGGGTATTTTCTCCCATTACCCTTTGTAAAAATGGTAAATTTGGGGGGAAAACGGCACTTTAGTGTGAAATTTTTTTTTTCCATTTACACATCCAATTTTAACCAAAAGTTGTCAAACACCTGTGGGGTGTTAAGGCTAACTGGACCCATTGTTACGTGCCTTGAGGGGTGTAGTTTCCAAAATGGTATGCCATGTGGTGTTTTCTGCTGTTCTGGCACCAAAGGGGCTTTCTAAATGTGACATGCCCCCCAAAAACCATTTCAGAAAAATTCACTCTCCAAAATCCCATTGTCGCTCCTTCCCTTCTGTGCCCTCTACTGCGCCCGCCGAACACTTGACATACACACTTACATAGATATATAAGGTATTACCTTACTCGAGATAAATTGGGTAACAAATTTTGGGGTCTTTTTCTCCTATTACCACTTGTAAAAATTCAAAAACTGGGTCTACAAGAACATGCGAGTGTAAAAAATGAAGATTTTGAATTTTCTCCTTCACTTTGCTGTGAAGGGTTTTCACACTTACTGAATGTAATTTTGAATACTTTGAGGGGTGCAGCTTTTATAATGGGGTAATTTGTGGGGTATTTCTAATATGAATGCCCTTCAAATCCACTTCAAAACTGAACTGGTCCCTGAAATATTCAGATTTTGAAAATTTTGTGAAAAATTTGAAAATTTCTGCTGAACTTTGAAGCCCTCTGATGTCTTCCAAAAGAAAAACATGTAAACTTTATGATGCAAACATAAAGTAGGCATACTGTTTATGTGAATCAATGTATAATTTCTTTGGAATATCCATTTTCCTTATAAGCAGAGAGCTTCAAAGTTAAAAAAATTCAACATTTTAAATTTTTTCATCAAATTTTGGAATTTTTCACCAAGAAATTATGCAAGTATCGACAAAATTTTACCACTACCATAAAGTAGAATATGCCATGAAAAAACAATCTCGGAATCAGAATGAAAGGTAAAAGCATCCCAGAGTTATTAATGCTTGAAGTGACAGTAGTCAGATGTTCAAAAAATGGCCGGATCCTTAAGGTATATTTGGGCTGGGTCCTTAAGGGGTTAAAGATACAGTGAAAAACATCACAAATCAACTGGCAAAGACTATAATGAATATTAAGGCATCACCTGAGCAGCAGGGCCCAGCGCAGGCACCTCAAGCAATGTTTACCTGACAAGACCAACTCCGGTACTGGGACACCACACTAATACGGTAGCATGTTTAGGCCATGCATGCTGCTCACAGTAGCACAAGCAACACGTGGCCTGGAATTTTTATGTGAAAAAGGGCTCCTGGGACACCTATTAGAAATGGTCATACCCTTGGTTCCATGACCACACTGAGCTGTTAGTATACCTGAAACAAAGACTAGAATGGTCCAGCTACCATACTTTATGCCACCCCTCACCATAATTGAGTGCCCATGTGCATTCTGCATGTAAGTGCATGTATATCTTTGTGTGGGGCACATATTTAATATTGAATAAATTGAGAAGTTTTGAGTATTTTGTTTAAATATTTTCAACATTTGCATGTCATTAACATGTTTAATGATCCTGTGATTTTAATAAATCTCATTTTTAATCTCGGTGTTGCATTTTTAATGTTGAGGAGTAGATATAATCATTATTCATTATTTATTTGTGTCCCTGAGTCATTAGACGGTATTGCTACTTGTTATTTTTGTTGTTTTTGCAGCCATTTGTCTGACCTACATTTTGTTAATATTGCACACCTAGATCATTGTGTACATCTATGACAGATTTTCACACTTGTGTTGTTAATTAATCTTATTCTGTTTGACATACTTTGTTTGGCGCAGAGACTACTTTGTTCCTTTAGCTTAGCTCACAAAAAAAGGCTATAGAACATAATCATGCTTTGATGTATTTCCAAGTTAATTACACGGACAACATGGCTAGCCGAGTAAACACTGCTTTTCTTTCATCTTGTTCCTGTCAGCTCTCTTATTAAGATTCCTACAACATTTACTAACCCTATTTTCAGTGTATCCATTTAAAAAGATTTAAAACAATACTTGGAAGTAGCAGCCTTACACCATATTACAAGCCAGTCTCTTGTAAAAATGACAGTATTTACAGAAAATTAGACAGCTTTGACTATTGTGATTATGTACTAACTGTGCTGATATAAAACACTGATGTTAGGCATTATAATTAGATGCTTTATGGCTTGTGTCTATGTGCAGTATACACATTTTCAGTGGAATATTTACATTATAGTTTATCCAAAAGTATCACATATTGGTAGGAAATACAGTAGTATATGAAATCATATTACAGCCAAGCTGCTTTTAACCAGAGACCTCTTATGTTATGATAGAAATACATTTTTATTTAACCTATACGTTCTATACTCCTGAAGGGGATAAAACATATCTGTTAAACAAATGTATGCCATAAAACTAAATTTGTTGCCCATTGACTTATATTGTAACAAATGTAAATGGAACATCAAAGGGGTACTCCGGTGGAAAACTTTTATTTTTTTAAATGAACTGGTGCCAGAAAGTTAAACAGATTTGTAAATTACTTCTATAAAAAGAATCTTAATCCTTTCAGTACTTTTTAGCAGCTGTATGTTACAGAGGAAATTCTTTGCTTTTTGAATTTCTTTTTTGTGTTGTCCACAGTGCTCTCTGCTGAAACCTCTGTCTGTATCAGGAACTGTCCAGAGCAGCATAGGTTTGCTATGGGGATTTTCTCCTGCTCTGGACAGTTCCTGATATGGGCATCAGGTGTCAGCAGAGATCACTGTGTACAACACTAATTTTTTTTTTTTAAATTAAGATTTTCCTTTGTAGCAAACGGCTGCTAAAAAGTACTGATTGAAAGTAAGGATTAAGATTTTTTAATAAAAGCAATTTACAAATCTGTTTAACTTTCTGGCACCAGTTCATTTAAAAAAAAAAAAAAGTTTTCCACCGGTGTACCCCTTTAATACATTGCTAAATATAATTTTTTTTTGCTGTATCCAACAGTGAAGCCATCTACACTTTTTTTAAAAAATAAGCAAACTTTTCAAATGTTGGGCTTTGCTGGTTCGCCAAAAAAAGTTCTGGTTTTGAGTGTACAAATTCTGTTCAAACTTGTGCTTCACCAATTGCCCAAAAAATGTGTATAACACTGTCTAAGAGCCCTATAAGAGCCCTATATAACCATGTTAGGTTACCTAAAAGTATAGTATCTATGTTCTTCTGAGCTGTTTTTAAGTCAAAGTTGATTTCAATGTTATGGCAACATGTATAGCTGGGGGTAAATGGATGGTATTTGGTGATACTCCTATTTAATATTAATGTCCAAAAATATGCACACAGAAGTATTGCAAGAAGCAATGGCTTTTTTTCTAAGCGGTCTAGAAATTATCCCTTTTCGGGAGTAGCAACAGGTTTTGTGCCTGGAAAGTGCAGAGGCAATGGCTTTTTACAAGCTGTAAAAAATGATTCGCATTTTAGGGCCTCGCAACAGGATTGGCATCCTAGAATGTGCACAAAAGTGGCACAAACCCCTCTATGCTGCTTTTTCACAATTAATGTAAAAAAAGGTAAAACTTTACTTTTTATTAAAAAATATTTTGCACTGACAGAACAAAAACAGAACGCTCTATGTAGTGCTGATTTAGTACAATTATTATATATGAGTGGTCCTGCCCCTATCTGTGTTGTTCACTGCTCACTGTCCGTCATAGAGATCTTTACCTACCATATGCTATCTCTAAAATGGCTCCTGAAGATATGCTTTTAGAGTGGTTTTAACATCGCCCTTATACTGCCTCCTGATTGGCTGGGAGAGCTGTTTGAAAAGCATTGTGGGATTCCCTAAGATTACATGATCCTTCCTCCTTCTCCTTTCTGTCATGTGACTGATGTTATTTTAGCAAGTTATGCAGAACTACCCTGTCCGAAATTTGAGTTCTAGCTGACCGAACTCAGGTTCTATGAGTTCGGTTTGTCTATCTCTACTTTTGTGCAACTAATTGTACTTTGCAGAAAGGATAGATATAGTGGCACTTACCATTCATTCAATTAAAAGCAGTCCTTTATTTCATAAATCCATATTAAAACAGGTAGATTGGATGTAGACAGAGGCTGGAGCAACATATGTTTCACGCTGACAAGGTGCTTTTTCAAGCTTTTTTTTTTTTTTTTATATGTGTATGCCATTCACCATGCAGGATCATTAACAATATATATTAATAAGGGTTTGAACATTTCGGCATGCAGTTTTGCTAAGTATGCTTTCTTTCAACTGCTATTTCTCTTCAGTGCTATGCAACGGCATAGCATTGATCAGTAATATTGGTGATCTACTTGTACAGCCTACAGAGCAGGTGAGGAGACCTCCACCACCATTTTCACTCATTAGACCCCTGCAATTGCTCCCTATGTCACTACAGTCCTGCAACTGCTTTAGATACCATGGATAATAGTGGACATCAGCGTGAACACGCATGTTCATCATTATTGGTGAGTTCCTGGTGTTACGGAGAAGGATGTGGATCCTCTAACCTGTGTGGCTGATGACATTGTCCGTATCGGGGAGTGGAGTCTAAGGTGCCGCTGGTCTTCACCAGAGCCCGCCGCAAGGCAGGATGGTCTTGCTGCGGCAGGCGACACCCAGGTCGCTACCCCCGACACGGCTCGACTACACAGGTAGCTGGCCAAGGCGAGGTACCAAAGGATGAGGCAGTACCGTAGTGTAACGTAGCAGAAGGTCATGGCAGGCGGCAAAGGTGCAAAGTCAAATAACGTAGCCAGAAGGTCTGGATACACGGGTAAGGCAAACAGGCAATATGGAATGCTTAATCTCAGGCTAGGGGCACTGAAGATCCGGCAGGAAAGTGTGGGAGGTGCAGGGACTTTATATTGTAGTGTCATGTGTAACAACCAATTATGGGCGTACTGGCCCTTTAAATTTCATAGCTCAGACGCACGCGCGCCCTAGGAGGTGGGGACACGTGCACCAGAGCTGAGACACAGAGGAGGAGGTGGCAGCGGAGAATGGTGAGTAACGGGCTGGGATTCGCATGCGGGCGTGTCCTGCGATGCGAATCCCAGCACCGACGGCAGTTGGGGACACAGGGACAATGGGGAAGATTTACCAAAACCTGTCCAGAGGAAAAGTTGCCCAGTTGCCCATAGCAACCAATCAGATTGCCTCTTTCATTTTTAACGAGGCCTCTGCAAAATGAAAGAAGTGATCTGATTGGTTGCTATGGGCAACTGGACAACTTTTCCTCTGGACAGGTTTTGCTAAATCTCCCCCCATGTGCTCACGGCTGGTGCTTGCGGCTAGAGCGCAAAGTGTGACACCTGGCTGGCTCCAGCTACTGTGCTTGCTTCATAGATGCCTCTTAGAAGGTATAGTAAGTGCAATTACAAATGTTTGTAAGTTATTACAAATGTTTCTCACATTCAGATATAGATATAGCCAATGCTATTGTGTTGGCATGGAATCTCAGGAACCACAATGCAACACTAGGTAGATAGGGACGTCCCCAGTAATTAGAAAGGTTACATCCCCCCACCCAAAAAAATAGTAATAATTTAACTCACCTTTCCACCGATGCCTCTTCCTCAAGCGTCACGCAATGAGACCACGTCATTGCTCGTGGCCTACAGTGTAAGCGATACACCACTGTAAAGTACAGGAAAAGGGATCATTGCTGTTCCCTGCTTCTGTACACTACTGTAAGTGACAATGCATTCGTGGGGGGACCTCTCATCCTAATCCCCTGCCAACAGCTGGGGATTCAGATTTTTCTGCCCCTCCATCACCAGTACCCTAAAACAGCTGCCTAAGTTGCCTTATGGTAGCGCCAGCCCTGTTAGTCAGTGATTGACTGAGCAGGCAGTTTCTGCAGAGACAACACAATACAGGATGAATAAAAGGGAAGAGTGGAAGCCATCAGAATGGCAATGGTAGAAGATGGTTGGCTTTTAATGTTTAAGCACCTTAAACAAATTATAACAAAATGTTTGATCACTGGAATAAAGATTAATACCACATGCACAATGGCACACAGAGGTCTATGACATCTATGGGCACCCTATTGAGGCTCTCAATAACACAATTGTTGTATAAAGCCATACTACACCAGTAAGGCAGTGCTTTCTAAACAGCATGTCTCCAGCTGTCTCCATGCTGGGAGTCACAGATTTGCAACAGCTGTAGGCACACTGTTTGGAGAGCAGTAGAATTAGGGCTAATCCTTTTCATAATTAACTCTAATTATATATTGCAAGTAAGTGAACCAAAGCCAGGTTGTACTGCGATAAGCAGTTATAGTATTTGCTCATAAACACAATATCAGTAACTAACATTCTGTGAGTTCTTGTTAAACCTATTGTTTATAATATTTTTAGTAAACCACTTACAGAAGAGCTGAACATGTGCAATTTGCAAAGAACAAACACAAAGGTTAAAATTACTTCTCATTAAAGCAACAATATCCAGACTTACCCCAAGCTGCAATAAGTAAAAGAAAATTTTTACATAAAAAGAATACTTATGTTATGGTTATGTAATGTATTTTTTTTGGAACTAGCCCTGCAAGTAGAACACTAATATAGTAATTTGCAAGATAATTTTGTTCTGTTTACAAAGGCTTAGTTCCATTAAAATGACAAGAAAAAGCAGGAAGTTGGTTGCTTGATCCAGAACAAAGATATATTTTAAGTGCTACAATTTTAAATGTATTTTTTTTTAAGTGGGACTGCTGTTAAAAAAATAGCCAGTTAGAACAATTATGAACTATGCATATATGTACACATGCATTTTTAAAGCTTTGCAAAGTAGTTCTCTCCCACAAGGAAAAAAGCTTGCTTTTTGCTGCCACCTATTGAAGGTAGGACGCTCTTTTCCTTCTGGGAGAGAGCTACTTGGTATCAAATACCCTGGAACCAATGGTGGTATATAAAAAAAAAAATAATAATAATAATAATAATATTGTTTTTACAATTTGAGGTTTAATGGCTATAAGTCTACACATGCCTTTGGTGGTTCTCCTCAACCAGTAAAATGATTCCATCAGCCCCATGGCAAAGGCCTTTCTTCTTATCAAACAGAACCCTGCTCTAGACTCATGTGGGGCAACTGCCTGAAAACAGCTGTCTCCATATAGGTAACTTTTCCTTTGGGAGAGTTTCTGGTATGGCTATTCATAAATCCTTAGTCTTGGTTCAATTCTGTTAAAATAGCCAAACATTGACTTGCAGAGATGTTACCTCAAATAAGTATCATCTGCCTTCTGGGAGAGAAGAAAAAGCTTTTTTCCATTGAACAGTAAATAGCCTAAAAGTTTTTGCATGTCTTTCGGCACTCTCCTCAAGGAGAAACATTTTTTTCTGCTTAAAGCCTCTATGTAGATACCAGTTTAGTGTGCATGTCCGGTAGAATCACAAGAAAATGCCTTGCTATATATACTGAATTCAGACCTAGTCTGATGACAATTTCTTTTTTCCACCTTTTTGATCTCTGCTTAGTAAACAAACATCAGGCTTGGTACACCATCTTATGCAGTGTGCCATTCAAAGTTTTATATATATATATATATATATATATATATATATATATATATATATAAACAATTTTTACAGTTAAAATATAGAGTTTGGGATATACTCGCCATATAAGACTACCCCTATACCGCGATACGGTACCTTACCATTGTTCACCCACACTAGGTTGTCAGCATAGTTCCCCCACACTAGGTAGGCAGCATAGTTTCCCCCACATTAGGTTTGCAGTATTGTTCCCCCCACATTAGGTTGTCAGCATAGTTCTCCCACATAAGGTTGTCAGCATAGTTCTCACACATTAGGTTATCAGCATAGTTCTCACACATTAGGTTGTCAGTATAGTTCCCCCACATTAGGTTGTCAGTATAGTTCTCACACATTAGGTTGTCAGCATAGTTCCCCCCACATTAGGTTGTCAGCATAGTTCCCCCACATTAGGTTGTCAGCGTAGTTCCCCCCACATTAGGTTGTCAGCATAGTCCCCCCACATTAGGTTGTAGTTCCTCCACATTAGGTTGACACTATAGTTCCCCCCACATTAGGCTGGCAGTAGAGTTCCCCCCACATTAGGTTGCAGTTCCCCCACATTAGGTTGTAGTTCCCCCACATTAGCTAGGCAGTATAGTTTCCCCCATATTAGGTTGTAGTTCCCCTACATCAGGTTGGCAGTATAGTTCCCCTACATTAGGTTGGCAGTATAGTTCCCCCACAGTAGGTTGGCAGTAAAGTTTCCCCCACATTAGGTTGCAGTTTCCCCCCACATTAGGTTGGAAGTATAGAGTCCTCCACATTACGTTGGCAGTATAGTTCCCCCATATTAGGCTGTAGTTCCCCCACATTAGGTTGGCAGTATTGTTCCCCCACAGACACACAGCCTTCAGCCATATACAGTGTATGGTTGGAGGCTGTATGTCTGTGTACTGCCCCACTTCAGTGCTCCATCCACGGCTCCTCCGGTCAGGGGTCATGATCTACTGCTATGGCCTATAGGCCATAGCAATAGGTCCCGGGACCGGAGGAGTGGTGGTCGGAGCACCGCAGCTGATATGCAGCTGGTAACTTACCATGCCAGCCAGCACATGTCCTCCTCCTTGATGCTCTGATGCTCTGTTCCTATGGGCGCACTCACGGGACATCAGTGACATCCCTGTGTGCGCTACCTCCCGGCGGCCCCTGTGTTTTTAAAGTTAATGCAGGGCCGCAGAAAGGTAACCGGGACATCCTTGTATCCCGAAAAGGTTTTTCGGGACACAGGGATGTCCCGAATGTGACGGGGGAAGTTAATCTCATTGGGGACGCCCAGGGTATGGAGAATCCATACCCCAAGCGTCCCGGCCGACTGCAGTACCCGGCGTATAAGACGACCCCCGACTTTCGAGAACATTTTACGGGGTTAAAAAGTTGTCTTATATGCTGGAAAACACTCCAAAAATAGGTGGAAAATCAAGTGGATTTATTTAGCCCATGTCAGCAGCAACATTTCAATTCATTAATAGAATCTTTTTCAAGCAGAAAAATACACAGCATTATGGGGCTTTTTATGCCCAGACAAGTGATTACAGCAATCAAAGTGCACATGCGATGAATTAACACCTCAATTATATAAAAAGTACAAAATTATAGTGAAAATTACAAAATGTGTGTATAGTTATATATGCAATACATTAAGTAGAAAAAACAAAAGACAGAGCTTCCCATTGAGTAGTATGTTTGATGTTGCAGGTGTGCAGGGCCAGTGTTAAAAAATTATGCTAATCTTGTAAGGTTTTGTTTGGCATTATTCCAAGCAGCTCGCGCCACTAGCCCGGATAATTTTTTTCTACATCTACCACTTTGGAGTTATATGCAATACATTGTGACAAGTGTAAAAAATTCATACATAATAAAGAATCATAAAACCATCATAAAAATATACTTGAAATCCATCCTTCTATTCCTAATTAATATATCAAACATATCATATGTAGACAATAGATATACAGTGAGGATCAAAAATTTGGGCACCCCAGGTAAAAATTTGTATTAATGTGCATAAAGCAGCCAAGGAAAGATGGAAAAATCTCCAAAAGGCATCAAATTACAGATTAGACATGCGTATAATATGTCAACAAAAGTTAAATTTTATTTCCATCATTTACACTTTCAAAATAGCAGAAAACAAAAAAATTGTCTCTGCAAAAGTTTGGGCACCCTGCAGAGTTAATATTTTGTACTGCCCCCTTTGGCAAGTATAACAGCTTGTATACGCTTTTTGTAGCCAGCCAAGAGTCTTTCAATTCTTGTTTGAGGTTTCTTTGCCCATTCTTCCTTACAAAAGTCTTCCAGTTCTTTGAGATTTCTGGGCTGTCTGTCACACACTGCTCTTTTAAGGTCTATCCATAGATTTTCAATTATGTTGAGGTCAGGAGATTGTGAAGGCCATGGCAAAACCTTCAGTTTATGCCTCTTGATGTAATCCCCTGTGGATTTCGAGGTGTGTTTAGGATCAATATCCATTTGTAGAAGCCATCCTCTCTTTAACTTCAGCTTTTTCACAGATGGCATCAAGTTAGTGTCAGGATCCGGACTAATAGCGGGAAGTGGTACAGGTGGTGGATCCTCTATGCCAGAGAGGGATTGGCGTGGACCGTACCGGAGGATCGGTTCTAAGCAGTTACTGGTTTTCACCAGAGCCCGCCGCAAAGCGGGATGGACTTGCTGCGGCGGTAACTACCAGGTTGTATCCTCCGATAGCGGCTCAACCTCACTGGCAGCTGAGACAGGTGAAGTACAGAAGGGGCAGGCAGAGGCATAGTCAGACGTAGCAAAGGTCAGGACAGGCAGCACGGGTTCTCAGGCGGTAGTCGTTAGCAATTGGATCGGCAACAGGCAAGGATATACACAAAAACGCTTTCTCTAGGACACTGAGGCAACAAAGGTCCGGCAAGGGCAGGAAGGGGCAGGACACCTTTATAGGAGTGACAATGAACCGATTGGGCCAGGCACCAATCAATGGTTCACTGGCCCTTTAAATCTTACACTGCGGGCGCGCGCCGTATAGTGCAGGGACGCGCGCGCCGGGAGTCACGTGAGCGGGGAGCAGAGGAGTGGGCCGGAGCTGGCACGGGTAAGCGGCGCTGGGGTGTGGGACGTGCGCGGGGACATCTCGCAGCGCGTACCGCGTCCCCGACGGGAGCAGAGATGGAGTGTCCCCGGTCAGAGAGTCCGACCGGGGCACCCCGCTGGGACAGACGCTGCGAGCGCTCCGGTCCAGGAACAGGGACCGGAGCCCTCAGCGTTACAGTTAGCATCCAACATTTGCTGAAATTTTATTGAATCTATTTTTCCTTCTACTCGTGAGATGTTCCCTGTGCCACTGGCTGCAATACAACCCCAAAGCATGATTGATCCCCCCCCCCCATGCTTAACAGTTGGACAGAGGTTCTTTTCATTAAATTCTGTTCCCCTTCTTCTCCAAACGTACCTTTGCTCATTCCGGCCAAAAAGTTCAATTTTAACCTCATCGATCCACAGAACTTGTTTCCAAAATGCATCAGGCTTGTCTTTATGTTAATTTGCTAAGTTCAAATGCTGATTTTTGTGGTGAGGACATAGAAGAGGTTTTCTTCTGATGACTCTTCCATGAAGACCATATTTGTACAAGTATCTCTTTATAGTGGAATAGTGTACCACAACTCCAGTGTCTGCCAGATCTTTCTGGAGGGATTGTCCAGTCAAAAGTGGGGTTTGAATTGTTTTTCTTACAATCCTGCGAGCTGTTCTGTCTGATATTTTTCTTGGTCTTCCAGATCTTGCTTGAACTTCCACTGTTCCTGATGACTGCCATTTCTTAATTTCATTCCGAACAGAGGATATTGACATCTGAAAACATTTTGCTTTTTTCTTATAGCCTTCTCCAGCTTTGTGAGCATCAACTATTTTCAGTTTCAGATTTCTAGACAACTGCTTAGAAGAACCCATGGTGCTGATTGTTGGGGCAAGGTCAGATGAGTCTTGGCATTTAAAACTTTTGAGATTGACATCACCTTGTCTTCCCCGATGATGATTGAGAACAATCCATGACACTGGCAGGTCTCAGCTTTGCAAAGGGGGCAGTGCATGCTATAAATTCTGCAGGGTGCCCAAACTTTTGCAGACGCCATTTTTCCGTTTTCTGTTATTTTTAAAAGTGTAAAAGGAAATAAAATCTAACTTTTGTTTACATATTATAAGAATGTCCAATCCGTAATTTGATTCCTTTTGGAGATTTTTCCATCTTTCCTTGGCTTCTTATGCACATTAATACAAATGTTTACCTGGGGTGCCCAAACTTTTGATCCCCACTGTAATAAATGAGAGGGACATGCATTTACTCCGTTCAGTGTAATGGCGCAGCTAGCGTGTGTCTAACTCCATTGCGTATGCAACAGAAGCATTCAGTAAACAATGATCCGTAACCTAGTAACCTAGTAACTAGTGCATAGATACTAGATGCGATCATGTGACGTGTCACATAATACTTATCCTGGCAACAGAGGATGCCTGATGTCTGCACGCTGCGATTCCGCATGAGCTAAGGAATCACCAGCGTGCAGGCTCCCGGTCCACTAGTGATAAGTGCAAAAACAGGAGTGGAAGCAGAACATCCGAAGTGGGCAGCAGAAGCTGCACAGCATCATATGAAAAACACAACCTTCTTTGTAAACAAGGGCAAAAAAACAATTCTATGTTGCATCTTACTAATTCATAAGGTATTAAAGGGGTATTCCAGGCAAAAACTTTTTTTTATAGATCAACTGGCTCCGGAAAGTTAAACAGATTTGTAAATTACTTCTATTAAAAAATCTTAATCCTTCCAATAGTTATTAGCTTCTGAAGTTGAGTTGCTGTTTTCTGTCTAACTGCTTTCTGATGACTCACTTCCCAGGAGCTGTGCAGCTCCTATGGGGATATTTTCCCATCATGCACAGCTCCCGGGACGTGACATCATCATTGAGCAGTTAGACAGAAAACTTCAGAAGCTAATAACTATTGGAAGGATTAAGATTTTTTAATAGACGTAATTTACAAATCTGTTTAACTTTCCGGAGCCAGTTGATATATAAAAAAAAGGTTTTGCCTGGAATACCCCTTTAAACAATATGCTCCAATATGTATACCGGAGAGTAAATAATGAAAAAATAACAAAACAAAAAAGAAAAAGAAAAAAAGTGGATACTAAATTTAAAATTAATACTAATAAAAATTATGAAAAAGAACATTTTTAATAAATGATAAATAAGTAAAATAAAAATAAACAAGTATGATAAAATCTACGACCTCTACTCATCACAGACATGCCACAGATATTCGGGGGATGTCCCTACTTCTTGTCCAGGGGTTGGCATGCATTCTGACACCAGTTTTCTGGATCAGAGTACATACCTATAAGGGCGCAGGAGACTAACACCGACATAGTCAGAGCTGTCTCAAGCATCACCATCCTCTGGTAGCCTATAGAGGATACGTTGACATTGTTGTCCCCCCAATCACTCTTTCATCCGATCATGAGACAAAGGTCAGTTCTTTGATATATTCACAGTGCTATACATGTAAATTATCACCATCTCAATTTAACCAAAAATATATAAAAAGGAAGAAAATCCCTATAGAAACTAAAGACCAGGGTTGCATCGTATGTGCTGAATACGGCACTTTACCCCAACATCAGGTGGAGCCACTTTGACCGCATAGTGCTTAAAAAATCAAAAATAATAATTAAAAAAATATATAAATATATATATATATATATAAAAAAAAAAATATATATATATATATATATATATATATATATATACAATAGCAGTTTTTATTTACTTCAGCAAATACCACAAAACTCAATAAATTATAATACATCAAATTGGCCACTGAACTGGTGTGTTGTCCTCTCTCTCACATATTTGCTTCATTAATTCAATCATTCCAGTACTGTATTTAATAGAATCTATAAAAAGAGAATGTTACAATTAGTATATACAAAGACAAAACAGTCTTGCTATAGCTATGTATCACATCATATCTATGTATCTATGTATCACATCAGGTACTTGCTCCTAAGTGGTCTTGCAGGGGGCAGCTTATCCTTATTCTATATTAAATTCAACATTGAGTCCTTGAGGACGTAATGTCCCCAATTTGTGAATCCATCAAAATCCTTTTTTCCTCTGGAGAGCCAGTCTGTCTCCCCCTCATTTTGGAATTGGCACAAAATCAATGGCCATAAATTTGAGAATCCTTTCCGTGTGGCCTGCTTCGGCGAAATGTTTTGAGACGGGTAGGTCTAGCCTCTTTTTTCTGATTGAATGCCTATGATTATTTATGCAGGTTATTAGTATTAATTTTAAATTTATTATCCCTTTTTTTCTTTTTCTCTTTTTATTATTTACACTCCAGTATACATCACGGAGCATATTGTTCAATACCTGATGAATTAGTAAGATGCAACATAGAACTGTTTTTTTGCCCTTGTTTACACAGAAGGTTGCGTTTTTCATATGATGCTGTGTGGCTTCTGCTGCCTCTGTCGCATGTTCTGCTACCGTCCCTGTATTTGCACTTATCACTTGTGGTCCGGAAGCCTGCGCGCTGTTGATGCCTTAGCTGATGCGAGATCGCAGCGCGCAGACACCAGGCATCCTTTGTTACCGGGATATGTATCATGTGACACGTCACATGATCACATCTAGTGTCTATGCACTAGTTACTAGGTTACGGATCATGTGTTTGAACACATGACCGTTGTTTACTGAATGCTTCCGTCGAATGCGCAGTGGAGTTAAACACAAGCTAGCGGCACCATTAAACTGAACAGAGTAAGTGCATGTCCCTCTCATTTATTAAATCTATTGTCTACATATGATATATTTGATATACTAATTAGGCATAGAAGGATGGATTTCATGTATATTTCTATGATGGTTTTATCATTCTTTATTATGTATGAATTTTTTACACTTGTCAGAATGTATTGCTTATATAACTATACACAATTTTTTTAATTTTCACTATAATTTTGGACTTTTTTTTATAATTGAGGTGTTAATTCTCTCATGTGCACGTTGATTGCTGTAATCACTTGTCTGGGCATAAAAAGCCGTAAAATGCTGTGTATCACTCTGCTTGAAAAAGATCCTATTGATGAATTGAAGGAATATGTAAAGCAGCTCATTACACCACCTTCTGAGGTAGCATGCCCTAAGATGAGCTCTGGTTCCTGTTACAAAATCTCAGAAACTGGTTGGGATTTATGCCATGCCAGAATTCTCCCCAGAAAGGAAGAAGACCCATCTGCAGACAACTGTTTTGGGGTGCTTGCCCCTCATCAGTACAGAGCAGAGTGTTCTGTCTTGGCTGTGGGAAGAGACCTATGACTAACTAAAAGGGGCAAGTGTTCTCCTTAGGGAGGAGCACCGCTTCCAGTGTAGAACGGAGATTCAAATCCCAATCAGTTTCTGAGACTTCGTTACTGGAGCCAGAGCTTATCTTAGGGCATGCTACCTGTGTGATGAGCTGCTTATTCCTTAATCAGAAAGTCTGTGAAGTGCTAATGGCCTTTTTGAATCTTTGTTCTACACCGGAAGCGGTGCTCCTCGCTAAGGAGAATAATTGCCCCTTTTTAGCTAGTCATAGGCCTCTTCCCACAGCCAAGCCAGAACACCCTGCTCTGTACTGACGAGGGGCAAGTATCCTGAAACAGCTGTCTGCAGATGAGACTTTTTCATTTCTGGGAAGAATTCTGGCTTGGCATAAATCCCAATCAGTTTCTGAGACTTCCACAATTTTGAAAAGGTGCCAATTGGTGTGACTTTATGTCCAATTTGCTTTTTTTTCCCTCCCTTTTTTGGTTTAGTTCCAATACACACAAAGGGAATACACATGTGTATTGCAAAACATGTGTTACTGCAATCCTTTTCTGCGAGAAATACTTCATTTTCTTGAAAAATTTCAGGGGTGCCAAAATTTACGGCCATGACTGTATATTAATGGAAACCTATGTGGGGCATATTGTTGCATATATTGGGGGTTTATGCTTGGCACATGCCCTTTGCAAGTATAGTGGCAAATTTGAACACCTAGGCTATGTTAACCCATTAAGGACCAGGCCATTTTACACCGTAGGACCAGAGCGTTTTTTGAACATCTGACCACTGTCACTTTAAACATTAATAACTCTGGAATGCTTTTACCTATCATTCTGATTCCGAGATTGTTTTTTCGTGACATATTCTACTTTATGATATTGGTAAAATTTTGTTGATACTTGCATCGTTTCTTAGTGAAAAATTCCAAAATTTGATGAAAAAATAGAAAATTTTGCATTTTTCTAACTTTGAAGCTCTCTGCTTGTAAGGAAAATGGATATTCCAAATCATTTTTTTTATTCACATATACAATATGTCCACTTTATGTTTGCATCATAAAATTGACATGTTTTTATTTTTGGAAGACACCAGATGGCTTCAAAGTTAAGCATCAATTTTCCAATTTTTCACAAAATTTCCAAAATCACAATTTTTCAGGGACCAGTTCAGGTTTGAAGTGGATTTGAAGGGTCTTCATCTTAGAAATACCCCACAAATGACCCCATTACAAAAACTGCAGCCCACAAAGTATTCAAAATGACATTCAGTAAGCATTTTAACCCTTTAGGTGTTTCACAGGAATAGCAGCAAAGTGAAGGAGAAAATTCACAATCTTTATTTTTTACACTTTTTGAATTTTTACAAGGGGTAAAAGGAGAAAATGTATACTTATATTTGTAGCCCAATGTCTCTCGAGTAAGCACATACCACATGTCTATGTAAATTGTTCAGCGGGCGCAGTAGAGGGCTCAAAAGCGAAGGAGCGACAAGGGGATTTTGGAGAGTACGTTTTTCTGAAATGGTTTTTCGGGGGCATGTTGCATTTAGAAAGCCCCTATGGTGCCAGAACAGGAAAAAAAAACACATGGCATACCATTTTGGAAACTAGACCCCTTGAGGAATGTAACAAGGAATAAAGTGAGCCTTAATACCCCACAGGTGTTTCACGACTTTTGCATATGTAAAAAATTTAAAAAAAAATGTCACTAAAATGTGTGTTTCCGCCCAAATTTCACATTTATGCAAGGGTTAATAGCAGAAAATACCCCCCAAAATTTGTAACCCCATCTCTTCTGAGTATGGAGGTACCCCATAAGCTGACCTGAAGTGCACTACGGGCGAACTACAATGCTCAGAAGAGAGGGAGTCATAGTTGGCTTTTTGAGAGCAAATTTTGCTCGGGGGCATGTCGCATTTAGGAAGCCCCTATGGTGCCAGGACAGCAAAAAATACCCACATGGCATACCATTTTTGAAACTAGACCTCTTGAGGAACGTAACAAGGAATAAAATGAGCCTTAATACCCCACAGGGGTTTCACGACTTTTGCATGCGTAAAAAAAAAAAATCACTAAAATGTGTGTTTCCCCCCCAAATTTCACATTTTTGCAAGGGTTAATAGCAGAAAATACCCCCCAAAATTTGTAACCCCATCTCTTCTGGGTATGGAGGTACCCCATAAGTTGATCTGAAGCGCACTGCGGGCGAACTACAATGCTCAGAAGAGATGGAGTCATATTTGGGGTACAGTGAGCCTTTACCCCCCCCCCTGGTGTCTGTCAGATCTTTGGAACAGTGGGCTGTACAACATTTTTAATTTGCACAGCCCACTGTTCCAAAGATCTGTCAGACACCAGTGGGGTGTAAATTCTCACTGCACCCCTCATTACATTCCGTGAGGGGTGTAGTTTCCGAAATGGGGTCACATGTGGGGTTTTGTTTTTTTTGCGTTTGTCAAAACCGCTGTAACAGTCAGCCACCCCAGTGCAAATCAACTCAAATGTACATGGTGCACTCTCCCTTCTGGGCCTTGTTGTGCGCCCCCGGAGCACTTTGCGCCCACATATGGGGTATCTCCATAGTCGGGAGAAATTGCATTACAAATTTTGGGGGGCTTTTTTCCCTTTTACCTCTTGTCTAAATGAAAAGTATAGGGCAACACCAGCATGTTAGTGTAAAAAATATATTTTTTTAAACTAACATGCTGGTGTAGACCCCAACTTCACCTTTTCATAAGGGGTGAAAGGAGAAAAGCCCCCCAAAATGTGTTAGGCAATTTCTCCCGAGTATGGCGATACCCCATATGTGACCCAGAACTGTTGCCTTGAAATACGACAGGGCTCCGAAGTGAGAGCGCCATGTGCATTAGAGGCCTGAATTAGGGATTTGCATAGGGGTATTCTACGCCAGTGATTCCCAAACAGGGTGCCTCCAGCTGTTGCAAAACTCCCAGCATGCCTGGACAGTCAACGGCTGTCTGGCAATACTGGGAGTTGTTGTTTTGCAACAGCTGGAGGCTCCATTTTGAAAACAGTGGCGTTCCAGACGTTTTTCATTTTTATTGGGGAGGGGAGGGGGGCTGTGTAGGGGTATGTGTATATGTAGTGTTTTTTACTTTTTATTTTATTTTGTGTTAGTGTAGTGGAGTGTAGTGTTTTTAGGGTACAGTCACACGGGCGGGGGATGACAGCGAGTTTCCTGCTGCGAGTTTGAGCTGCTGCGCAAAATTTGCTGCATTGCAAACTTGCAGCCTGTTACTCATTGTAAGCCCCCTGCTCATGTGAATGTACCCAGTGCCCTGACCAGCCATCGTTTCCAACACGTGTTGTAGTAGATGAAGATGTGGAATGATATAATGTATCCCGTAATCCTGGCAACTGACTAATAAGGTGGCTTCCTCAAAGGGCCTGAGCAAACGGCATGTGTCCCGTATGAGCTGCCACTGGTTGACATTGAAATTACACAAGGGAGTCCCCCTATCAGCTTGGATAATCAAGAAATCGGTGATGGCTTTTCTCTATTCGTATAGTCAGTCCAACATATGGAGGGTGGAATTCCAACATGTGGAAATGTCGCAAATCAGACTATGTTGGGGGATACTGTTCTGACGCTACAGCTCAAGGAGGGTGTGCTTTGCGGTGCACGAGTGGCTGAAGTGCATGCAAAGTTTCCTTCCCATTGTTAGGATGTCTTGCGTATGGGGGGAACACTTCAGGAACCACCTGACAACCAGATTGAACACGTGTGCCATGTAGGGTGCACGTCTCAGGCTTTCTTGTCACAGTGCATAGAAAATGTTCTTCCCATTGTCGGTCAACATAGTTCCCATTTCCAGTTTTCGTGGAGTAAGCCATGATTAAATTTCTTGAAAAATTATTTTTAGCAGTTCCTCACCTGTGTGACTCCGTTCGCCAAGGCAAACCATGTGATGGCCGTGCCCTGCAAACATGGTATGCTGGAGGGGCACTGACACTTGTCTGTGCAGAGGAGGTTGAGGACATGGTGGAGGATGAGGAGGCAGAGTCACACACTGTCACAGGACCAACGGCCTGAGAGCGTGCAGGCAGAAGCGGCGTGACTTGTCCAAGTTGCAATGTGGCTGTGCAGGAACCACATTCACCCAGTGGGTCGTAAAGGACATGTATTATCCCTGACCGTAGTTACAGCTCCACACGTCAGTGCTGCTGTGTACTTTATTATACACTGGCAAGCTCAAAGACTGGCCAACCTTCTCTTCCACAAAATTGTGCATGGCTAGTAGTGTTGGGCACGAATATTCGCATTTCAAATTTTTATCACAAATATTGCAAATATATTCGCTATATATTCGAAATTACGAATATTCACTTTTTTCCGCATATTCCCATATGCGCATATTCGCATATGGGAATATTCGCATATGCGCATATTTGCATATGTGAATATTCGCATATTTCTTCTTTTCACTTGTGGGCCAACTAAAATAATGCAAATACACTTGTCAGAGGTTATTAACAACATCCCAAGCAACCAATAGTAAAGTTGCCCACCCTCTCCCTGTTTTCTCCCTCAAATATGCTAATATTCACGAATATAGGGCAAATATTCGTCTATATGTTTGCGAAAAATCGCAAATTCAAATACTGGCTATGCCGCTCATCACTAAAATTGGCTAGTACTGCCTTCTTCACAAAGAAATAACGGTTGTGACTCTTCACCTCAGCTTGGCACAAGCCATCAGTTCTCTGAAAGGTGCAGAGTCCACCTCTTGAAAATGGTGGGACTTCAGCACCAACAACTTAGACAGGAGCACATTCAGCGTCTGCGCCATTGGATGAGTGGGCGCATATTGTTGTCTCTTGGATGGATTGCTGGCGGAATGACTGACTCAAAGTAGGAGGAGCAGGAGCATCTGGAGTGGCAGAAAATGGGTATGACACACAGCTTCCTTCGGCTGAGGTGGTGGAGCCTTGGCTGGCTGAAACAAGGAGCAGCGTGCCACTGGGTGATGCAGCAGGCTGGACCACCAAATTGAAGCCACGGTTCTCCCAGGCCGCATTATGGTGATGCTACATATGTTGACGCAAGGCCGTGGTGCCAACATTGGGACCCTGGCCACGCTTCACCTTCTGCCAACCCATCTTGCATGTGGCAATGTTAACCTCTTCTGGATGCTTTATGAAAAACTGACACACTGCCGAGTATCTGATTTTCCCACCAACAGTCCGCACTGATTGACTCCTAATGCAGCTGACTCCAGGAACCCCTGTTTCACTACCTTCCAGGAAGGTAGGCTTCCACGAAGCAGGGGGTCTACCCCGGGCACATTTGGCTCCAGACTTTCCACTTTTGCCACCATGCTGACTGCCAACTATGCTACCACCTTGCTGGCTCAGCTGCTGCCTCATGTGCAACCTGCAACCCTCTTCTCCTGATGATGATGATGAAGCCCCTTCACACCCGGCTCCCAAGTGCAATCGGCTTCATCATCATTGAGTTGTGTCTGCACATCACTGATGTCTTCCTCAGGTTCCTCAACAGTGTCTGCTTCAGGAGCCTGAATGCTCGCAACACCACCTCCTATGCCACTCTCCTCATCTCCAACTCTTGGCTGGGCGGTAGCTGCTGAAGGTCCTCTATTAGATCGTCTTCATTAAATAGTGGTGCTGAACCCACAGCATAAGATATTTCTGTGGGGGAGTGAACAGCATATAAAAGAGGCAATGGGAGGACAGGGGATGCTCCCAGGCCATGCCAACTGAGGGTTCTGTCTGAGGAACCCACTGACTGTTGACTGGGGTGTCAGATGTCACTTGTGATGAAGTGGATCACCGTGTAAACCAATCGATGACGGCAGATGGGTTGCTAGTCGAGACACGACCGCTAGCTGATACCGGTAGCTCAGGCCTTTAGCTGTGACTCCTGCGGCCACTCGTCCCTAGTCTGCTGCAACCTCTGCCTGATGAATTTAGGCCTCTGCCATTCCTCTGTGCACGTCCTGGCACTTCTCTGCTTGACATACTTAGTGCAGGAGGTGTGTACTTTTGGCTGGCCTTTCACAGTAACTAGGTCCTTGAGACTTTAACAGGAACAAATTGGTACACCACTTTTTTTTTTTTTATCAACTGGCGCCAGAAAGTTAAACAGATTTGTAAATGACTTTTATTAAAAAATCTTTACCCTTTAGCCGCTGTATGCTACATTGGAAAATCTTTTCTTTTTGAATTTCTTTTTTGTCTTGTCCACAGTGCTGTCTGCTGACACCTCTGTCCGTGTCATGAACTGTCCAGAGCAGCATAGGTTTGTAATGGGGATTTTCTCCTGCTCTGGACAGTTCCTGATACGGCCATCAGGTGTCAGCAGATTTAAAAAAAAATTGTTTTTCCACCGGAGTACTCCTTTAATAGAGGACAATATGCTTTTAATTCTCTGTTCACCCTAATTAACTGGCTAGTATTAGCTTTTCAGTTGTTGCACACACCAGTGCGGCAGAACTCAGTACTACTGTGTACTACACCCAAAATTGCAATTTTTTCTCTCTCAATATCACTCCCTTCCCTATCAGTGCTTCAAGGCTGGATTTGGGTTTGAGGTGAATCACTGCTGGAATACACCCAAAATTGCACTTTCTCTCTTAGTCTCTCTCCCTTCCCTATCAGTGCTTCTAGGCTGGATTTGGTCTTGAGGTGAATTGCTGCTGTAAATAAGTTTTTCTGTGCAACACACTGCTCTCTGTCCCTCTCTCTCTTTAATAGAATGCTGATGTGAGTGGCCGCAAGATGGCTGCTTATTATATAGGGCTGTGACATTACAGGGATGGCTGGATGCTGATAAGCTGCATGCTGCATGTGATTCAGGGTCATCCTGCCGACCCTTGTTACCACCTTCCCAGGATTCCTTGCCCCATGTTCTCACACGTGGATCTGCCATTTTAGATGCCCTGGAGCCTGGACCGCACTAAATAGAGTTTAATTAAGCAAATCGAATTTTCCCTGAAATTCGTATGGAATTCGGATTTGTCAGATTCGATTCACTCATCCCTAGTACTAGTATAAAAGCAGTTCTTTATTTCATTATGTTTAAAACAGTAGTTACATCACAGAGAGCCAAGAAGTTTTAATGTGTTTTATGGTTACTCTCCTTAACAGAAACCTGTCTAATAAACTAAACATCTTAAAATATGCTAATACCAGTCACATGAGCACACTTCATACCTGGTGGGTCCCAGCTGCTATCAGCAACAAGGACCTTCAACTAATATCGGACTTCAACAATCAGGCTGATGTCCAGTATGAACCTTTTAGACATCACAATGAAAGTTAATTGTGGCATTTAAAACTGGAGAAAACACATGCCGGATAGTTCAGCGGGCTGTCCAGGACCGCTGCAGTGAAATTGGGGTATTCCAAACAGCTGAAAGGATGGCGGTAAGGCTCTTACCTGCCTCCTTTCCGTCAGATATGTGCCTCGATGCTCCAGACAGACTCTGCAGGCTGGAGCAATCGAACACAGATAACACTGATCAATGCTATGCTTTGGCATAGCATTGTTCAGTGTATGCAATCTAAGGATTACATGTAATAGTCCGCTATGGGAACTAAAAAAAAGGTGTAAATAAAGTTAAAAAAAAATTAATAAAAGAGATTTAACATGTGTGTTACCGTCGCGTGCATAAATGGCCGAACTATAAAATCTAATGTTAATTAAACCATGCAGTCAATGGCGTACATGTAAAAAAAATCCAAAGTACAAAATTGCATATTTTTGGTCACTTTGTATACCCTAAAAAATGTATTAAAATTGATCCAAAATTAACTTAACTAAAATTATCTAAGAACCCTCTCCCCTAATTAAAAAAAAAAGAAAATTACCCTTATTTTCCCCAAAAAATGAATAAATAAAAAATTAACATATCTGTTATCACCGCAAAAGTAATTGTCCAAATCATTAAAATATAATGTTTATGATCCCGCATGGTTAACGGCGTAAACTCTAAAAAAAAAAGTCGAACACTAAAAATATTGATTATTAATCACATCATATATCAGAAAAAAATAAATAAAAAGCAACTAATAAATTCCCATCAAAACATAAATTATACTGATGAAAACTACAAATCACAGCACAAAAAATGAGCCCTCATAGATCCCTGTATACGGAAAAATAAAATAGTTGTAGGAGTCAGAAGATGACAATTTTTACCATACTAATTTTGGTACATGTAGTTATCATTTTTCTAAAGTAGTAAAATAAAATAAAACCAATATAAATTGGATATCCTTGTAACCACATTGACTTACAGAGTAAAGATCTGGTATAGTTTTTACTGAAAAGTGCACTGTGTAGAATTGTAAGCCCCCAAAAGTTACAAAATGGTGTTTTTTTCCCCAATTTTGCCCTACAAATTTTTTTTTTCTGATTCTGCCATAGATTTTGTGGGGAAATGATTAATGTCTTTACAAACAACAATTGGTGGTGCAAAAAACAAGCCCTAATATGGGTCTGTAGGTGCAAAATTGAAAGCATTCTGATATTTGGAAGGTGAGGTGGAAAATGAAAAGTGAAAGTGAAAAAACGAAAAAAAACTGTGGTCCTTAAAGGGTTACTCTGCCCCTAAACACCTTATCCCCTAATCCAAAGCATAGGGGATAAGATGTCTGATCACGGGGGTTCCACTACTGGGGACACCCCGCGAACTTCGTTCCAAACCGGATGACTGGCGATGCTGGGAGGAGTCTCAAAACATCACGGTCATGGCCCGCTCATGACATCATGGTCACGCCCCCTCAATGCAAGTCTATGGGAGGGGGCGTGGCGGCTATCAGGCCCCCTTCCATAGACTTGCATGGCTGTGATATCACGGGCGGGGAATAACCGTGGCATCACAAGCCTTCGAAGCTGCACTCGACGCTCTAAACAAACGCCGGGTACAGCAGGGAGATCGCAGGGTCCTTTGAATAGGGGATAAGATGTCTAAGGGTGGAGTACTCCTTTAAGAGCTTAAAAATACTGACCTGCAATACCGAGATGGTATATATACCATATACAGTGTCCTACGACTAAGGATGTAGTGACCGCCTGAAACACGTTACCTAATTTTTAGCTATCCTGCGAGATCTAAAAATTATCAGTTTCCTTAAGAGAATTCTACATTGCGCTATACATTTTCTTTTATATTGTATATACATACCATAATGGTATTTCAGGTCCATGTTGCTATATTGGAAACATTGGCCCGGATTTACTGTTGTAAACCTGACCAGTTTTGTCGGGTTGTCCGCCAGATTCTGAAGCATTGCACCAGAAATTCTGTATGCGCCAGAATTTGTGCCAGAATTGAAAAAAAACCTGACTAACTCTCTATTTTACTGAGAGAGCCCAGAAAGGGCGTGTGGTCACTGGGAAAAGCGGGTGTGGTCACCAAAAAGGGGCATGTCCCCAACATTTTCAAAAAATCCCAACATATTTACTAAGGCTTTCACAAAAAAATGAAGAACACAGATTTACAAGTTGTGAACATTTTCTGATCAGCTTTTTCTAGGTGAAAATTTCCATCCCTTTATCCACAGGATTTTCTGTGAATTCAATAGTAAATAGGACGGCTTGTGAAACCATGCTCCTTTTTGGGCCAATCACGCCCCCTTTGTGACAGACCATGCCCCTTTTTTGGCTTTTCAATGTTGAGTTTGTCAGATTTTCCTGGCAAACACTGTCGCACACTGGCGCAGACATTTTGCAGATACTCTGCGCCAAAATAACCCAGCAAAAACTGGTCGGTTTCAGCTTAGTAAATGAGGCCCTTTGTGTTCCTTTTGCTTTGTTTATTGGATTGTGTTTGTGTATTACATGCAACATCCTTAATAACATTTTCTTGAACCATAAAATGCATAAAAAATATGAATAAGTATAAAGGAGATGAACTGTTGTAAAAAATGATATTTTGGTATAATTTTTTCTTATGAAATCAAAAAGTGAACATTGGGCGAACAGAGCTATTAGACAACCACAAATCCAAGCCACAGTAGTCAGTCTTGGTAGTATTTAATATGTGATAAGAATGAAGAAAAATTACTACTGCCTATACCTGAACAGAAAATCAATAGCTATATCTGTACTTCTCGGCCCCAATAAGTGGTGCCATTCCAATGTTAGTCTGATTGTGAGATGCAGAAACAGCTCACATTTCTCAGCTTGTCATCCTATTATCTTGCAAAAAAAAAAAATAGCAAAATGAAACATTGAATTGCTTTCATTTTCTTTCCAATTTTTATAGGTAATAATCTTGGGAAGACAGAGTACTGCGGCTACTGCTTATTTTTCTTACATCCCATCTATTCAGTGTAATTTACTAACAGGAAGAAAACAAAACATTTTAACAACAGTTTGAATTAAAAGATGGACATTCATTTCAATTTCAGTAGGTGGGGTTCCTCTCAAGAGCAGATTTTTTTGTATATATATATATATATATATATATATATATATATATATATATATATATATATATACATTATTATAACTATTTTTTCTTAAACAGGTGTTCTACCTGTTGAATTGTATTTGTACCAGGGTGTAATTTAGGAATCTCAAATTGGTTGTAAACAAAGACAGTCATCTAGGAGAAAAATAGCTTGACACTGCGTTCTCTGGCGACACATTAGCTGTGATAGGCATTACTGGCAGGGTGTTAATTACCCCAGTGATGTGATCCATTCTGAGAGCATCAATAATTCACTGGTAGGGGTTGCTTAAAATGTGATGTTTCACAATGGAATGCCAGCAAATCAAAAAATAATCTTGTGTTGACTGGTTGACATTCAGATGCTTTCTATTTATCATAAAAAATAAATATTTTGTTCCTACTCGAGGCAGTTCAAATTATAAAATATGGCAGATGTATAATGTGCCTGGATTTGATTGTAGTACTGAGGCAATGCCCAGCAGAGAGTAGCACAGATGCCGGACTTTTAATGAAAATTAGCTTTACTTGTGTTTCTATTAATGGGGACTCTTGGATATGCTACAACATTCCCTACAGTTAAAATGATAGAATCTTGTCAAATAATGAATTTAGAATACACTGTTTGTTTTCTTAATAGACACTCTGCTGACAGAATCTACTCAATTTTATTTCCTCTGAGACTTTAATTGAATAATACCAAAACTATGGAAAAAATTACTTACATTATTAACCCCTTAACGACAATGGACGTAAATGTACGTCATGGTGACGTGGTACTTAATGCAACATGATGTACATTTACGCGCCAACATGATCACGAGCACCGGAGCTGTGCTCGCATCATGCCCGGCAGGTCCCGGCTGCTATCAGCAGCCAGGGACCCGCCGGTAATGGCGCACATCCGCGATAGCGCGGATGTCCGCCATTAACCCCTCCGATGCCGTGAACAATACTCTTAACGGATGATCGGATCACCCGCGGCGCTGCCGCAGGGATCCGATCTTCCAGTATGGCGTCCAGAGGTCCCCTCACCTTTCTCCGGCCGTCTCCCGGGATCTTCTGCTCTGGTCTGAGATCGAGCAGACCAGAGCAGAAGATCACCGATAATACTGAGCAGTGCAGTGTCCTTTACATAGCACTGCACAGTATTTGTATTAAACTGATTGCAATGAATAGTCCCCTATGGGGACATAAAAAGTGTAAAAAAAAAAAAAAAAGTAAAAAAATGTAAAACAAAAAAGTAAAAAAAATTTGAAAAATCCCCTCCCCCAATAAAAAAGTAAAACGTCCATTTTTCCCATTTTACCCCCAAAAAAGCATAAAAAAATAATTAACACACATATTTGGTATCGCCGCATGCGTAAAAGTCTGAACTATTAAAATATCTTGTTAATCATCCTGTATGGTGAACGGCGTAAACGTAAAAAAATAAAAAAAAAGTCCAAAATCGATGCTTTTTTGTCACATTTTATTCTAAAAAAAATTTTTAAAAAAATTTATAAAAAGTAAAACCTAAGCAAAAATGATACTGATAAAAACTACAGATCATGGCACAAAAATTAGCCCTCATATCACCCCATATACGGAAAAATGAGAAAGTTATAGGTAGTCAAATTAGGGCAATTTCAAACATACTAATTTTGTTAAAATGGTTTGAGATTTTTTTTAAGCGGTACAATTATAGAAAAGAATATAATCATGGGTATCATTTTAATTGTATTGACCCACAGAATAAAGAAAACATGTCATTTTTTACCAGCAAGTGTACAGCGTGAAAACAAAATCTTCCAAAATTTGCTAAATTGCGTTTTTCTTTTCAAGTTTCCCACATAAATAATATTTGTTTGGTTGCGCCATACATTTTATGGTAAAATAAGTGATGTAATTACAAAGTACAATTGGTGACGCAAAAAACAAGCCCTCATATGGGTCTGTGGATGGAAATATAAGAGAGTTATGATTTTTAGAAGGCGAGGAAGAAAAAATAAAATTGGTCTGGTCCTTAAGGCCAAAATGGGCCTGGTCCTTAAGGGGTTAAAGGCAAGGAGAGCTATGTGAATTACTGTATATTAAGAAATGTTACAGTCAGACTCCTTGTGTATGGATAGGGAAATGTTACTTTAGGAAACTTGTTTTGTATCACAGAGATCGTTCATTCGTTTACTGTTATTTTTTGTTGTTGCTATGAAGTCAAGGCGGGCTTATACACCACAATTGTTCAAAACACCAGCAAATGATCAGTAAAAATCGTGGCCGAGGGTCTGATGGTCATAAGTAATAGCAGAAATTCATTCAGTATCATTCTTTTTCTGATTATACTGCAGATAATAATTATTTTTAATTAAAGGGGTATTCCGGTGGAAAATATATATTTTTTAAATCAACTGGTGCCAGAAAGTTAAACAGATTTGTAAATTACTTCTATTAAAAATCTTAATCTTTCCAGTAATTATCAGCTGCTGTATAATACAAAGGAAGTTCTTTTCTTTTTTGATTTATTTTCTGTCTGTCCATAGTGCTCTCTGCTGACACCTCTGTCCATGTCAGGAACTGTCCAGAGCAGAAGAGGTTTGCTATGGGGATTTACTCCTGCTCTGTACAGTTTCTGACATGGACAGAGGTGTCAGCAGAGAGCACCGTGGACAGACTAAAAAGAAATTCAAAAATTAACTTTCTCTGTATTATACAGCAGATTTATGCGTTATTGTTCATCTGCTCCTTTACTCACATTGGTCAATAAATATATTTATATTTCTTATATAAAAAGATAAGCAAATAATACATGGGCCTTAAAACAGTGTTCTGATACATGTTGGTCATTGTAGCAAATTAATGCTTTTAGATTACGCTATTAAACATTCATGTAAGCCACGACATACAGTCACCAATGAGGAAGTGGAGAGAAAGGTTGAGCATATTTGATTCTTAACTGATAACCCTTGTTAGCCAGAGCTATCTCGCTGTGTAACTCCCCATAAAAATGTTTTAAAAAATTACATTCGGATGTGCCAATTGTTCATGTGCTTGGGGAGGTTAAGAAAAATAACAGGTATTGGAAATGTATGGCCACCTTAAGGTGCTTACACATACTTCCAACTTCTTTAACACATGTGATCACAGCCTCTGCTATCAACTAAAATATATATTTTATGCCCACAAAAAAACTTGAAAACAGCTCAAGGAGGCACATATGGCAGAATAAGTTATAACCCAAGTATATAGAATAAAAAGTACTGAAAAAGTCAGTCAAACAACTGCCCCCCCCCCCCGCCTGCTTTGACACATACTTGTCCTGCTGTGTCCATGCATCATCACCTATGGCATGGACACACTTCCTTGATTGACAGCTGTGACCGCAGGGCTCACAGCTGGAGGAAAAATTCTACCCATTGTCAGCTTTTGTCCCACTACTGTCAGCGAGGACAAGCTGGGAATTGTAGTTTTGCTAATGCTAGGATAGATGTAAGCAGATGGCATACTGAGGGAAGGGTCGGAGACCTGCACAGTGAGGCCATGCCCCCTCCGTTTGAGAGGAATTCAGACTAGTGAGCTAAATTAAAAGTGTAATAAAAAAATAAATAAAGGTGTTAGACACTTAAAGGGGTACTCCGGCGCTTAGACATCTTATTTTATATATATATATATATATATATATATATATATATATCACTCAGAACCTAATCCTGACCATGTACATCAAATTTTTAAAGGGGTACTCCGGCGCTTAGAGATCTTATCCTCTATCCAAAGGATAGGGGGTAAGATGCCTGATTGCAGGGGTCCCGCCGCTGGGGACCCCCGTGATCTTGCACGCCGCACCCCGTTAAAATCAGTCCCCAGAGAGTGTTCACTCCGGGTCTGATTACTGTCGATCACGCTCCCCTCAATGCAAGCCTATGGGAGGGGGCATGACAGCGTCACAACGCTCAGGCCCCGTGATCGACAGTAATCAGACCCAGAGCGAACACGCTCCAGGGACTGATTTCAACAGGGTGCGACGTGCAAGATCACGGGGGTCCCCAACAGCAGGACCCCCGCGATCAGGCATCTTATCCCCTATCCTTTGGATATTGGATAAGATGTCTAAGCGCCAGAGTACCCCTTTAAAAATTAGATGTACATGGTCAGGATTAGGTACTGAGTGATCTATAAAAAAAAATAAAAAATTTGGTTGCATCTGACAGGTCCACCTTAAGCACCGGAGTCTCTTTCAACCACAGAAATGTGATCTCTGGCCTGACTGGGTATTCAAGACAACCCGGGTGACAATACTCTCTGGTCACAATGCCTACTAGGTCATCATGGCCTAACAAATCTCTGTTCATTTACATGTACAGACAGTAATACACTGTCCCACATATATATGACAGTACATTTTGATACAATAAATAACTATAAAGGTCCCAAAGAGGACAAAAAAAATCATACAAAAAAAAAAATGGATACAATAAAAATGTGTCAATAAATAGTTACAAAATCATAAATTATTAAAGGGGCACTCCGTTACCACAGTTTTATGGTTATCTAGCGTGCTTGTAGTGAGTTTAGCACTTTTGTAATTCACATGTTATACATCTGTCCACAGCATATATGTTTTTTACTGACCTCTTTTCTGTGAGGAAAGTTCAGGAGTTTTTCTGGTTGCTTTTGACTGTTGTCCACACTCATGGCCATGTTTGTTCACTGTTGTGGACAAGACGTCAGTGCTGCAGGCGTTGCTGTTTTTTTCTCCTGCAATGGTTTAACCCCTTTTCCACACCCCTGTAATGAATATTCATTGAATTATTGTGGGAGGATGGATGTTTCTTGTATCAGCGCTGTGGCAGGAAGCAGAGCAGCGCCTGTGGGTCACATATGATTAGTTCCCAACTGTGGGGACAGCACACTGCGGATGACAATTCATTGGGAGGGGGGGGGGGAGAAGGAGAGCAGCGCCCGCGGGTCCCAAATGATTAGTTCCCTAATGTGGGGACAGCGCTCTGCATATGACAATTTGTTGGGGGGGAGGGGGAGAAGCACAGCAGTGAGGGTGGGATGAGTATACTAATGAGCAGGGCGGGGAAAGGGAGTGCTAAAGGGGAAAGGAAAAAAAGCCATCCACAAACAGGGCTTGGCAGCAGCACAAAATAAGTTGGGCAGGGCACTGTAAGAGGAGACAGGCTACAAGGCATGCCGGGAGCTGTAGCTTCTAAAACAAAGGCAAAACGGAAATAGATACTACACTACAAGGACACAAATAAAGGAAAATAAAGACAAACAAAGAGCAACCACTAATAAACATATTATATGTATATATCTTCACACTTGTCTTGACCCACTAAAAATATACCTTTTAATAATTTCAACAGTGAAAACAATGCCTAAAAAGAAGTCTCATCCTGTAAAATAAGGCTTGAAATATTCATGCAGCAGTAGACAAGGAGGAGCTACAAACTGCAGGATGAGAGCTAAATATGAGCAGATCCCCTGTCGGAGCGGACAACCGAAGATGCACCTTCCATTTTAGAGATGGATATAATTTTTGTCAGAATCATTTATTTTCCAACTAAACTAATTTTACGCACAACTCTCCTCCCTGTTCACATTTTCCATTAGATTTGGGCAGGGCTCAAGTCCTTCAGGAACGCATGAGAATGGAGTTCCTGCACTCTTTCCATAGCAGGAGCACTGTTACCATTAGCAGGAGTCCTGCAGGGCCAGCCCTTGTGTGGAAATCTTAGGTGAGTTCCCACACTTTTTTTTTCAAGTACTTGACCCCTCTATTTGGGAGTTTTTAAAATATTTAATGCACACCTCTAACAATATCAATGGTGTATTATGTAGTACAGGGGTGATAATAAAGTTTGTACTAAAATGAATTAATAAGGGTCAAAGCTGTCGGCTGTGATAACCACAGGAAACTAGTTGGATTCTTATGTATGTTTCTTTTCATAAGGAGCGGATGCAGTTACCTAATGTTTATGTCTAGTGTAAATTATGCATGGATTATCAGAACTATAAGCCAACAGCTATAAAAGGTGAAGGATAGATAAGAAAAAAGAGACCAACCAGTAAGACAGGACACAAGGAATAGATAAATACAAGTAACATCATTGTTGGGGATTATTACTACATTTTAAATGTAAGTTGGGGGATAATATAAGTTAACATATTTATGTAGTTATTAGCAGAGTTGCATGTGGAAGCTAGGAATGCACAGTTAGAAAGATATGTATTTAAATGTATAACTGCAGAGTCAGCTCACCCTTCCATGGTTTGCGTGGAGACACAGGAATGCATCTGTTGGAAGCACGGTTGATTGCTGGGCCGGTTCCCAGTTTTTGAAAAATAAAACTATACAAACTGAACAATTGTTTAAACCTGATTTGCCAACTTTCAGTACCCCTTATAGTATGTAATTCAATAAAATTGGAAATTTTCCTAGTCCTAATGACCAAAAATATGGATTTTATTAACGACAGGAGGCGATCATTATGCATTCACTCTATCTGTTTACTAGATAGCAGCAAACAAATAGTTAATAATAAATTACAGAAAAAATAAACTTGAAATAACGTATGCAAACATGCTATAACTGTAACTGCACCAATCAGAGTATAGCACAGGTTATATAAGGTGTGACACTCCAGTCAACTTCCTCTTTCTTTGATGGTGAGAGGATAAAACAAGAATTATAAGTCCTACGTAAAATCGGTAAACATGAAAGCCAAATGTCTAATGAAACAGGTAACGAAGATGTGAATCAGCTTGTGAAGAAGGATTCTTCTCAAAACTGTATTGCAGAAGTATGTCAATGAGACGATGAAAATGAAGGTCAGCGATGGAATCTCAGTTTGCTAGAAACAAAAATATACAAGTAACATAAGTAAAAGGGAAGGGTCAATGGGAGGGATAATTTTAATCTCCTGTCCTTAATAAAATCCATATTTTCCGTCATTAGGACTAGTAAAATCTCCAATTTTACTACAGGACGGGGACTTCACATTATGCAAGTTTAAAAGCTTGAAGTAAGCATAAACCATACAGATATTATAAAATAGAGAAAAACAAAAGTACTATAAAATAGACATAGATGTTTAAAATAAAAGGTTCTAAAAGTTGATTCAGAAGACCAGTTTGCGGCCTTGAGAATGTCTGAAAGAGAAGCTCCGATCTGGAATAATTTAGTAGACATGGCACCTCGTAGAATGAGAGCTAAAAGATGATATATCAATGTCAGTCATGGATTGTTTGACCCATCGAGCCAGAATGGCAGAAGAAACAGGTAAGTGGGGTTTACAGTAGGAAATAAGAAGTTGGGATGAAGAAAGTCTTCTAAAAGAAAAAGTTCTGGATTCATTGGATCTCAAACAACGTACCACACATAATTTTGACTGGTGAGGAAACGAGGTAACAAAACGGGTAACAAATTGAAGATAAATTAGTTTTAGTACGTCTGCAAGCAGAAAATTGAACTCCTTTAGGGAGATATTGTCTGCAGGAAATATCCAAGGCCTTGACGTTGGAAATTCTCTTAATAGAGATTAAACTTAGAAGAGAAGTCAATTTGAAGGATACATTTTTTTAACCCCTTAAGGACGCAGCCTATTTTCACCTCTAGGACGCAGCCCTTTTTTGCATATCTGACCACTGTCACTTTAAACATTAATAACTCTGGAATGCTTTTACTTATCAATCTGATTCTGAGATTGTTTTTCGTGACATATTCTATTTTAACATAGTGGTAAATTTTTGTGGTAACTCGCATACTTTCTTGGTGAAAAATCCCCAAATTTGATGAAAAAATTGAAAATTTAGCATTTTTCTAACTTTGAAGCTCTCTGCTTGTAAGGAAAAGGGATATTCCAAATAATTTTTTTGGGATTCACATATACAATATGTCTACTTTATGATTGCATCATAAAATTGACGTGTTTTTACTTTTGGAAGACATCAGAGGGCTTCAAAGTTCAGCAGCAATTTTAAAATTTTTGACAAAATTTTCAAACTCGCTATTTTTTCGGGACCAGTTCAGGATTTGAAGGGTCTTCATATTAGAAATACCCCATAAATGACCCCATTATAAAGACTGCACCCCAAAAGTATTCAAAATGACATTCGGTAAGTGTTTTAACCCTTTAGGTGTTTCACAGGAAAAGCAGCAAAGTGAAGGAGAAAATTCAAAATTTTAATTTTTTACACTTGCATGTTCTTGTAGACCCAATTTTTGAATTTTTACAAGGGGTAAAAGGATAAAATGTATACTTGAATTTGAAGCCCAATTTCTCTTGAGTAAGCACATACCTCATATGTCTATGTAAATTGTTCGGCGGGCGCAGTAGAGGGCTCAGAGGCGAAGGAGCGACAAGGGGATTTTGGAGAGTACGTTTTTCTGAAATGGTTTTTGGGGGGCATGTTGCATTTAGGAAGCTCCTATGGTGCCATAACAGCAAAAAAAACACAAAAAAAAAAACACATGGCATACCATTTTGGAAACTAGACCCCTTGAGGAACGTAACAAGGAGTTAAGTGAGCCCTAATACCCCACAGGTGTTTCACGACTTTTGCATATATAAAAAAAAATATATATATTTTTTTAAATAAAATGTGTGTTTCCCCCCAAATTTCACATTTTTGCAAGGGTTAATAGCAGAAAATACCCCCCAAAATTTGTAACTCCATCTCTTCTGAGTATGGAGGTACCCCATAAGTTGACCTGAAGTGCACTACGGGCGAACTACAATGCTAAGAAGAGAAGGAGTCATATTTGGCTTTTTGAGAGCAAATTTTACTCGGGGGGCATGTCGCATTTAGGAAGCCCATATGGTGCCAGGACAGCAAAAAAAAAAACACATGGCATACCATTTTGGAAACTAGACCCCTTGAGGAACGTAACAAGGGATAAAGTGAACCTTAATACCGCACAGGTGTTTCACGACTATTGCATATGTAAAAAAAATGAAATTTTTTGTTACCAAAAATGCTTGGATTAGCAAAAGTTTTACATTTTTAAAAAAAGTTATAGCAGAAAATACCCCCCCATAATTTGAAGTCCAATTTCTCCTGATTCAGAAAACAGCCCATATGGAGATGAAAAGGGCTCTGCTGCATATGGGGACTACAGGTCTCAGAAGAGAAGGAGTCATATTTGGCTTATTGGAAGCAAATTTTGCTCTGGGGGCATGCCGCATTTAGGAAGTCCCTATGGTGCCCGGACAGCAAAAAAAAAAAACGGCATACAATTTTGGAAACTAGACCCCTTGGGGAACGTAACAAGGGGTAAAGTGAACCTTAATACCCCACAGGTGTTTCACGACTTTTGCATATGTAAAAAAGAATTTTTTTTTACACTAAAATGCTTGTTTTCCCCCAAATTTTACTGTTACGCTGAGCGTTCTGGGTCCCTGCTCCTCCCCGGAGTGCTCGCGGCGTCCCTCTCTCTGCAGCGCCCCGGTCAGACCTGCTGACCGAGAGCACTGCACTGACATTGCCGGCGGGGATGCGATTCGCATAGCGGGACGTGCCCGCTCGCGAATCGCATCCCAAGTCACTCACCTGTCCCGGTCCCCGGCTGTCACGTCCTGGCGCGCACGGCTCCGCTCCTTAGGGCGCGCGCGCCAGCTCTCTAAGATTTAAAGGGCCAGTGCACCAATGATTGGTGCCTGGCCCAATCAGCCTAATTAGCTTCCACTTGCTCCCTGTGTATATTACCTCACTTCCCCTGGACTTTCTTGCCGGATCTTGTTGCCTTGTGCCAGTGAAAGCGTTTAGTGTTGTCCAAAGCCTGTGTTCCAGATCTCCTGCTATCCTTATTGACTACGAACCTTGCCGCATTCCCCGACCTTCTGCTACGTCTGACCTTGCCTCTGCCTAGACCTTCTGTCCCACGCCTTCTCAGCAGTCAGCGAGGTTGAGCCGTTGCCGGTGGATACGACCTGGTTGCTACCGCCGCAGCAAGACCATCCCGCTTTGCGGCGGGCTCTGGTGAAAACCAGTAGCAACCCTAGAACCGGTCCACCCACACGGTCCACGCCAATCCCTCGCTGACACAGAGGATCCATATCCAGCCTGCCGAATCGTAACAGTAGATCCGGCCATGGATCCCGCTGAGGTGCCGCTGCCAAGTTTCGCTGACCTACCCACGGTGGTCGCCCAGCAATCGCAGCAAATTGCCCAACAAGGACAGCAGCTGTCGCAGTTGACCGCCACGTTACAGCAACTTCTGCCACTGCTACAGCAGCAACCATCTCCTCCGCCAGGTCCTGCACCTCCTCCGCAGCGAGTGGCCGCTCCTAGCCTCCGCTTGTCCCTGCCGGACAAATTTGATGGGGACTCCCGACTCTGCCGTGGCTTCTTGTCTCAATGTTCCCTGCATATAGAGATGTTGTCGGACCAATTTCCTACAGAACGGTCTAAGGTGGCGTTCGTAGTGACTCTTCTATCTGGAAAGGCTTTGTCTTGGGCCACACTGCTCTGGGACCGCAATGATCCTGCCACAGCCACTGTCCAGTCCTTCTTCGCTGAAGTCCGTAGTGTCTTCGAGGAACCAGCCCGAGCTTCTTCTGCCGAGACTGCCCTGCTGAACCTGGTCCAGGGTAATTCTTCAGTAGGCGAGTACGCCATCCAATTTCGTACTCTCGCTTCCGAATTATCTTGGAATAACGAGGCTCTCTGCGCGACCTTTAACCCCTTCATGACCTAGCCCATTTTCACCTTCAGGACCTGGGCATTTTTTGAAAATCTGACCACTGTCACTTTAAACATTAATAACTCTGGAATGCTTTTACTTATCATTCTGTTTCTGAGATTGTTTTTTCGTGACATATTCTACTTTATGATATTGGTAAAATTTCACTGATATTTGCATCCTTTCTTGGTAAAAAATCTAAAAATTTCATGAAAATTTTGAAAATGTAGCATTTTTCTAACTTTGAAAGTCTCTGCTTGAAAGGAAAATGGATATTCCAAATAAATTACATATTGATTCACATATACAATATGTCTACTTTGTGTTTGCATAAAAAAATTGACAAGCTTTTACTTTTGGAAGACACCAGAGGGCTTCAAAGTTCTGCAGCAATTTTCCAATGTTTCTCAAGATTTTCAAAATCGTAATTTTTCAGGGCCCAGTTCAGGTTGGAAGTGGATTTTAAGGGTCTTCATATTAGAAATACCCCCATAAATGACCCCATTATAAAAACTGCACCCCCCAAAGTATTCAAAATGCCATTCAGTAAGTGTTTTAACCCTTTAGGTGTTTCACAGGAATAGCAGCAAAGTGAAGGAGAAAATTCTAAATCTTCATTTTTTACACTCGCATTTTCTTGTAGACCCAATTTTAGAATTTTTACAAGGGGTAAAAGGAGAGAAATCACCCTAAAATGTGTAACCCAATTTCTCTTGAGTAAGGAAATACCTCATATGCGTATGTAAAGTGTTCGGCGGGCGCAGTAGAGGGCTCAGAAGGGAAGGAGCGACAATGGGATTTTTGCGAGTGAGTTTTTCTGAAAGGGTTTTTGGGGGGCATGTCCCATTTAGGAAGCCCCTATGGTGCCAGAACAGTGGACCCCCCACATGTGACCCCATTTTGGAAACTATACCCCTCATGGAATTTAATAAGGGGTGCAGTGAGCATTTATACCCCACTGGTGTTTGACAGATATTTGAAACAGTGGACTGTGCAAATCAAAAATTTTATTTTTCATTTTCACAGACCACTGTTCCAAAAATCTGTCATACACCAGTGGGGTGTAAATGCTCACTGCACCCCTTATTACATTCCGTGAGGGGTGTAGTTTCCAAAATGGGGTCACATATGGATATTTATTGTTTTGCTTTTGTCAGAACTGCTGTAACAATCAGCCACCCCTGTGCAAATCGCCTCAAATGTACATGGTGCACTCTCCCTTCTGGGCCTTGTTGTGCGCTCCCAGAGCACATTGCGCCCACATATGGGGTATCTCCGTACTCGGGAGAAATTGCATTACAAATTTAGAGGGTCTTTTTTCCCTTTTACCTCTTGTGAAAATGAAAAGTATAGGGCAACACCAGCATGTCAGTGTAAAAAATTAATTTTTTTACACTATCATGCTGGTGTAGACCCCAACTTCACCTTTTCATAAGGGGTTAAAGAAGAAAAAGACCCCCAAAATTTGTAAGGCAATTTCTCCCGAGTACGGCGATACCCCATATGTGTCCCAAAACTGTTGCCCTGAAATACGACAGGGCTCCAAAGTGAGAAAGCACCATGCGCATTTGAGGCCTGAATTAGGGATTTGCATAGGGGTGGACATAGGGGTATTCTATGCCAATGATTCCCAAACAGGGTGCCTCCAGCTGTTGCAAAACTCCCAGCATGCCTGGACAGTCAATGGCTGTCCGGCAATACTGGGAGTTATTATTTTGCAACAGCTGGAGGCTCCGTTTTGGAAACAGTAGCGTACCAGACGTTTTTCATTTTTTTGGGGAGGGGAGGCTGTGTAGGGGTATGTGTATATGTAGTGTTTTTTACTTTTTATTTTAGGTTAGTGTAAGTGTAGTGTAGTGTTTTAAGGGTACAGTCACATGGGCAGAGGTTCACAGCAACTTTGCCGCTGGAAGTTTGAGCAGCAGCGCAAAATTTGCGCCATCTCAAACTTGCAGCACTCACTGTAAACCTCCGCCCATGTAAGTGTACCCTGTACATTCACATTGGGGGGAGGGGGCAAACATCCAGCTGTTGTAAACTTCGAGCATGCCCTTTGGCTGTCCGTGCATGCTGGGAGTTGTAGTTTTGCAACAGCTGGAGGAACACTGGTTTGGAAACACTAAGTTAAGTAATAAACTTTCAAGTGTTTTGCAACCAAACTTAGTGTTTCCAAACCAGTGTGCCTCCAGCTGTTGCAAAACTACAACTCCCAGCATGCATGGTCTGTCAGTGCATGCTGGGAGTTATAGTTTTGCAACAATTGCAACAGCTGGAGGCACTGAGGTAGGAAACGGACAATGTTTCCCAACTAGTGTGCCTCCAGTTGTTGCAAAACTACAACTCCCAGCATGCCCAGACTGCCCAGGCATGCTGGAAGTTGTAGTTCGGCAATATCTGAATGATCAGATGTTGCCGAACTACAACTTCCAGCATGCTTGGGCAGTCTGGGCATGCTGGGAGTTGTAGTTTTGCAACATCTGGAGGTCCACAGTTTGGAGACCACTGTATAATGGTCTCCAATCTGTGCTCTTCCAGATGTTAGAGAACTACAACTCCCAGCATGCCTGGACAGACTGAGCAAGCTGAGATTTGTAGTTTTGCAACATCTGGAAGAGCACAGATTGGAGACCATTATACAGTGGTCTCCAAACTGAGGACCTCCAGATGTTGCAAAACTACAACTCCCAGCATGCCCAGAAAGCCAAAGGCTGTCTGGGCATGCTGGGAGTTGCAGTTTTGAAACTCCCAGAGGCAGCAGTGAGATTGCTTTACGGCGATCTCACTGCTGCCAATGAAGATGCCGCACTGCTGCCGGAAACTCACCTCCGGGACGCAGTGCCGCCGGGACCGCATGGAGGACGTCGCTCGCGCCGGGACCGCTCGGGACACCGCATGGCTGGGTAAGTGACGCCGGGGGACGGGTCAGGGACACTTAGCAGAGCGGTGTGTGGCCCGATCCCCGTGATCGGGACTCACACACCGCGCTGCTAAGTATTTTCATAGCGAAACGCTGCTATCAGCTAGTCAGATTTGACCAGCTGATAGCAGCGATCGCTGGGGGGGGGGGGGGGATGAAACCCCCCGTGGTTGCATGGTAAGATGGCTGGCTATCAGTGATAGCCACCATCTTTCCGGGCGCTGCGGGATGCCGCGAGTAGCGGCAAAAATGTTCATGACGTACCTGTATGTCATGGGTCGGGAACACCTTGCCACCCATGATGTACAGGTATGTCATAGGTCGGGAAGGGGTTAAAAAAGGCCTATCCAGTAACATCAAGGATGTGCTGGCCGCACGAGAGATTCCTGCCAACCTGCAAGAACTTGGCCACCCGCATTGACATGCGTTTTTCTGAGAGGCACCAAAAGCTCCGCCAGGAAAAAGACCTTGATCTCTGGGCACCTCTCTCACAGTATCCTTTGCAATCTACCCCTGTGCCTCCCGCCGAGGAGGCTATGCAAGTGGATCGGTCTCGCCTGACCCATGAGGAGAGGACTCGCCGTAGGGATAACAATTTATGTCTGTACTGCGCTAGTACCGAACACTTCTTGGTGGATTGCCCTATTCGCCCTCCACATTTGGGAAACGCACGCACCCAGCTCACGTGGGTGTGGCGTCTCTTGGTACGAAGTCTGCTTCTCCACGTCTCACTGTGCCCGTGCGGATTTCTCCTTCTGTCAACTCCTCCTTCTCAGCCACGGCCTTCTTGGACTCTGGTTCTTCTGGAAATTTTATTCTGGCCTCTTTGGTGAATAAGTTCTGCATCCCGGTGACCCGTGTCGTCAAGCCGCTCTACATTTCCTCGGTCAATGGAGTTAAATTGGACTGCACCGTGCGTTACCGCACAGAACCCCTGCTCATGAGCATTGGACGGCATCACGAAAAAATTGAACTTTTTGTTTTGCCCAACTGCACCTCTGAAGTCCTCCTTGGTCTGCCATGGCTCCAACACCACTCTCCTACCCTTGATTGGACCACCGGGGAGATCAAGAGCTGGGGGGCTTCTTGCCATGAAAAATGCCTCACGTCTGCTCCTAGTCCCGTCAGTCAAACCTCAGTATCTCCTCCTTTACCAGGTCTTCCCAAGGCCTATCTGGACTTTGCTGTGTCTCCTCCTCATAGCCCCGTCCTGGTAACACTTTGCCCCATGCCCAGCTTCACCCTCTTCCCCCCCTCCCCACTCCCACACCTTCTGGTTTGCCCGCTGTTGATGAGGTTTCCCGGGACTTCTCCACCATCTGGAAAGAGACTCAAAAATCCCTCATACAGGCCTCATCCCGGATGAAGAAACATCCCGACAAAAAGAGGGGGAGACCTAAGGGGGGGGGGGGGGTACTGTTACGCGGAGCGCTCCGGGTCCCTGCTCCTCCCCGGAGCGCTCGCAGCGTCCCTCTCTCTGCAGCGCCCCGGTCAGACCCGCTGACCGGGAGCGCTGCACTGACATTGCTGGCGGGGATGCGATTCGCATAGCGGGACGCACCCGCTCGCAAATCGCATCCCAAGTCACTCACCTGTCCCGGTCCCCGGCTGTCACGTCCTGGCACGCGCGGCTCCGCTCCTTAGGGCGCACGCACGCCAGCTCTCTAAGATTTAAAGGGCCAGTGCACCAATGATTGGTGCCTGGCCCAATCAGCCTAATTAGCTTCCACCTGCTCCCTGTGTATATTACCTCACTTCCCCTGCACTTCCTTGCCGGATCTTGTTGCCTTGTGCCAGTGAAAGCGTTTAGTGTTGTCCAAAGCCTGTGTTCCAGATCTCCTGCTATCCTTATTGACTACCAACCTTGCCGCCTGCCCCGACCTTCTGCTACATCTGACCTTGCCTCTTCCTAGTCCTTCTGTCCCACGCCTTCTCAGCAGTCAGCGAGGTTGAGCCGTTGCCGGTGGATACGACCTGGTTGCTACCGCCGCAGCAAGACCATCCCGCTTTGCGGCGGGCTCTGGAGAAAACCAGTAGCAACCCTAGAACCGGTCCACCGACATGGTCCACGCCAATCCCTCGCTGACACAGAGGATCCACATCCAGCCTGCCGAATCGTAACATTTACATTTTTACAAGGGATAAAAGCAGAAAATACCCCCCAAAATTTTTAACCCCATCTCTTCTGAGTATGGAAATACTCCATAAGTGGACGTGAAGTGCACTGGGGGCGAACTACAATGCTCAGAAGAGAAGGAGCATCGGAGAGAGAATTTGGCCATGTGCATTTACAAAGCCCCCCGTTGTACCAGAACAGTGGACCCCCCCACATGTGATCCCATTTTTAAAACTACACTCCTCACGGAATGTAATAAGGGGTGCAGTGAGAATTTACACCCCACTGGCATTTGACGGATCTTTGGAACTGTGGGCTGTGCAAATTAAAAATTTTATTTTTCATTTTCACAGACCTCTGTTTCAAAGATCTGTCAGACACCTGTGGGGTATAAATGCTCACTATACCCCTTGTTACATTCCGTGAGGGTTGTAGTTTCCAAAATGGGGTCACATGTGGGTATTTATTGTTTTGCGCTTATGTCAGAACAGCTGTAAAATCAGCCACCCCTGTGCAAATCACCAATTTAGACCTCAAATGTACATGGTGCACTCTCCCTTCTGAGCCTTGTTGTGTGTCCGCAAAGCACTTTGCGCCCACATATGGGGTATCTCTGTACTCAGGAGAAATTGCGTTACAAATTTTGGGGGCTTTTTTCTTTTACCGCTTGTGAAATTTAAAAGTATGGGACAACACCAGTATGTTAGTGTACAAAAATGTTTTTTTTTACACTAACATGCTGGTGTAGACCCCAACTTTACCTTTTCACAAGGGGTAAAAGGAGAAAAAGCCCCCAAAATTTGTTAGGCAATTTCTCCCGAGTACGGCGATACTCCATATGTGGCCCTAAACTGTTGCCTTGAAATACGACAGGGCTCCAAAGTGAGAGCGCCATGCGCATTTGAGGCCTAAATTAGGGATTTGCATAGGGGTGGACATAGGGGTATTCTAAGCCAGTGATCCCCAAACAGGGTGCCTCCAGCTGTTGCAAAACTCCCAGCATGCTTGGACAGTCAATGGCTGTCTGGAAATGCTGGGAGTTTTTGTTTTGCAACAGCTGGAGGCTTCATTTTGGAATCACTGCCATAGGATACATTTTTCATTTTTATTGGGGGGGAAGGGGGGTGGACAGTGTATGTGTGTATATGTAGTGTTTTACTCTTTATTTTGTGTTAGTGTAGTGTAGTGCTTTTAGGCTACATTCACACTGACGGCGGATTAAACTCCCGCTAGGAGTTTGAGCTGCGGCGGAAAATTTGCCGCAGCTCAAACTTGAAGCGGGGAACTCACTGTAATCCGCCGCCAGGGTGAATGTAACCTGTACATTCACATGGGAGGGGGGGCAAAACTACAACTCCCAGCATGCACTGACAGAACGTGCATGCTGGGAGTTGTAGTTTTGCACCAGCTGGAGGCACACTGGTTGGAAAATATTGAGTTAGGTAATAGAACCTATTAGCTAACTCGGTATTTCCCAACCAGTGTGCCTCCAGCTGTTGCAGAACTACAACTCTCAGAATGTACGGATTGCCAAAGGGAATGCTGGGAGATGTAGTTATGCAACAGCTGGAGGCACGCAAGTACAACTCCCAGCATGCCGAGACAGCCTTTTGCTGTTCCTGAATGCTGGGAGTTGTAGTTTTGCAAGATTTAGAGGGGTTCAGGCTGGAGATCACTGACAGTGGTCTCTAAACTGTAGCCCTCCAGATGTTGCAAAACTACAAATCTCAGCATGCTAAGACAGCAAACTGCTGTCTGGGCATGCTGGGAGTTGTAGTTTTGTAACATCTGGAGGGCTACAGTTTAGAGACCACTGTCAGTGATCTCTAGCCTGAACCCCATCTTGCAAAACTACAAATCCCAGCATGCCAACACAGAAAACAGCTGTCAAGGCATGGTGGGAGTTGTAGAGGGCCACAGTTTAGAGACCACTCTCCAAACTGGTCGCCCTGCAGATGTTGCAGGGCAACAGACTCCCGGACACGCCGCCGCCATACTCACCTCCACCGCCACCATGATCACAGCCGCAGCCATCATCTGGAGCTCCGCCGCCGGGTAAGTGACCACCGCCGCCGCTACTACACGGTTCCCCCCGCTGTGCCCGGACACCGATGGGTGAGCATAGCGGGGGGAACTGAACTTTAACCCCCCCGCCCCCAGTCTGCTATTGGTCGGTCGCTCCGGCCGATCAATAGCAGGGATAGGAAGGGGTGACACCCCTGCCACCTCACTCCTATCCCTTCAGGGGGATCGAGGGTGTCTTGGACACCCCGATCCCCCTTATTTTATTGCGGCACCACCATTGGTGGAGAGCGTTCCACCTGCAAACACCATTGATGCCGTGATCAGAACTAATCATGGCATCTATGGGGTTAATGCTGCCGGGACCGGCGCGATCGCAGCACTGGCAGCTGCGGTGGGACTCCGGCTGTGATTGACAGCCAAGTCCCACCGGCGATCTCCTGCGCTGCCTGCGGCAGAGCAGGAGATCGTTTGGACGTATGCAGACGTCCATTTGCGCGAACGTGTAGTTCGCTTGGACGTATGCATACGTCCATTTGCGCGAACGTGTAGTTCGCCTGGACGTATGCATACGTCCAATAACGGGTAAGGAGTTAAAGATAAGGAATCATTGTCTTCCCAAGAAGAAAAAAAGATTAAGGAGAAGATTGACATCCCAGGTAGAATGATATTTGGATAAAGTAGGGCATCTAAATTTCATACCTTTTAAAAGTTTGCAGACACATGGATGTTTGCCAACAGGAACAGAATCAATGAGAGAGTGAGAAAAGGAAATAGCGGATCGATATAGATTGATTGTGCGGTATGCTTTTTCTTCATTAAAAGACGAAGACAAGAAGTTTCAAATATGAACTAAAGGTGCATGAATGGGATCCAGATCCCGTTGTGAGCACCAACGAAACCATAATTCCCCGGCTGATCTTTAAGCCTTTTTGGTACCTGGAGCCTAGGCATCAGATAAGATGACTCTAGTTGATTCAGAAAATTCTGTGATATCTCTGGAGATCCCAATATTTTCTAATCTATAAGATTCAATTGGTTGGAAAGAACAAGAGGGTGAGGATTCCCTTAAGGATTCACAAGAAGATGTGGATGAGAAGGAAGAAGTCTCGGAAAATCAGTTAACATCATTAGAATTTGAGGGAACCAAGATTGCATTGGCCACCAATGAGTTATCAGAATTTGGGAAGCCTTGTGGAAGAAGGTTTGAAGAAGAACTCTGGGAGAACGGAGGGAATGCATAAAGAAGTTCTCTGGGTCACGGTTGACGAAAGGCATCCACTCCCGAAGCTTCGAGATCTGGACGCCAACTGAAAAATATTGGGAGTTGTTTGTTCAATCGAGATGCGAACAAGTCCAAATGAAGATGACCCCAGAGGGAATTGATGCATAAAAAAATAGAAGAATTAATTTCCAATGGCTGTAATCGACTAGAAAACGAGAATGTCAATCGGCCACAATTTTTGATAAACCTGGAAGGTATTCTGCTTTTAGGATAATCTTCCTGTCCAGGCAGAAATGCCAAAGATTTTTTGTAATAGTGGTAAGTATTTTCCACTTGGTACCGCCCAATCGATTGACATGTTAGACTGCTGAAATACTGTCCATGCATAGAAGGACGCAACAGTGAGATTGATTTTTCATGAAACTCTTCAAAGCAAAAAATCCTGTGAGGAGTTCTAGGCAGTTAATATAGAGATGAGATTCTGAGGGAGACCATTTTCCTTTTGTAGATTGAAGGTGACAACAGGCCCCCCAACCGGAGAGAGTGGCATCAGACTCCACTATAAAATCCGGATTGGAACTTAAAATAGTTTTCCCGTTCCAATCCTGAATGTGTTGGAGCCACCAAATTAATTCTTCTCTGGCTTCTGGAGAAAGAGGAATTACATCTGAATAAAACTAGGCCTTCTCTTAAGTGTTGGATTTTTATTCTTTGGAGAGCTCTGTAATGTAGGGGTGCGGGAAATATAGCCTGAATGGATGCTGAAAGCAGACCTACTATCCGAGCTATGTTTCGTAGAGAAGTTTTTATTTTTGTTCAGGGTGCATCGAATTTATTTTTTGATAAGTTTAAATTTCTTGGCGGGGAAGACTCAAAAGAGTCGGTTGGGTTTCTATCATGAAACCTAGAAATTCTATATGTTTGGACGGGGATAGAAAGGATTTTTCTTGATTTATAAGAAAACTCAAGTCATGGAGGAGGGATAAAGTCCAATTTGCGTGAAGATGAATTAGAGAATGAGAAGCGGCCATGATAAGGATGTCATCCAGATAAATGATTAGATGAACATGCTGAGAACGAAGGGCTGCAACCACCGCCTTTAATAGTTTGGTGAAGCACCAAGGGGCTGAAGAAAGACCGAATGGGAGGCATGTGAATTGCCAAAGTTGATTTTTCCAGAGGAACTGGAGATAAGGTTGGGAAGAAGGGTGAATTGGAACAGTGAGATAGGCATCTTTGAGGTCTATTTTCACTAACCAATCTCCTTGTAATAGAATATCCCTCAAAAGATGAATGCCCTCCATTTTGAAGTGGCTGTATGTTACAAAATTGTTCAACAGTCTTAAATTTATTACCGGTCTGTGACCGTCATATTTTTTATTTTTTTTGCTAGAAAAATATTGCTTAGAAACTGTTGAGAATGGAGGAGAACCAATATAATTGCATTTTTTGAGATGAGTTCCTCTATTTCCAGATATATCAATTGTTGGTCTGGAAGGGGAAAATGGATAGGATGAGGAAGGTGGTGTTGTGTTGGAGGGTAAATAAAATCTATTTGACACCCTGATTTGGTGTTCAGAACCCAAGAGTCTGATGTCAACATGTTCCAATTTTGGAAAAAAAATTGGATTCTCCCTCCTAATGGAATGAGTGAGGGTATGTGACTTACATGAGGGTCTTGATCTTGAAAACCCGCGTTTTCCTCTGGACCTCCACGGTCTAATCCTATAGGGAAAGAAAGGTGTGAGTTGTGTGGGAGGAATGGGCATGGATAAGCGGTCTGATTGGATGGGGCCTCTTTGGGAAAATGTATTCTGGAAGACATGGCTGGGAAAGCGGCCACGTCCTCTCCCAGCCCTGCCAAAAACCTTAGGGGCAAAAATCTTTGTTAAAGATGCTTGGACTTTATCCAAGCTGGAAAACAGGCCCACAAATTTGGAAAGTTCTTTAATAAAAGATTCTCCAAACAATTATCCCTCAGAAGGATATGTCGATTCTTGAGGGGCTAAGTGAGATAATTGATTGTCAAGTTTCATGAGGATTGTACGGCGCCTTTCTGAACAGAAGGCTGAATTTACGCTGCCGAATAAACATGTGGCCCTATGGGCCCATCATTTCAGGATGTCCACATCTGTGTGAGTACCAGTTGAAGAGGCTATTTCTGCCATATCTAAAATTTTTATCAAGGGACCTAATAAGTTGAGAAATTTGTCTTGGGAGGTTCTAAAGGATTTATCCAATCCTTTTTTGGAATTTTCCCAGACTTTAATAGATATTTAATTAGAATTGGGTCTATATCGGGTGTAGCCACAGCATTTAAAGTAAGGGATGGTCTAGGGCACTCGGCCCTGAGTTTGTTTCTAGCCGCCTTGTCAAGATTCCTCCTGATCCACAAATTAATTGTCATAATTTTCATCAGAAAATTCTTGTTCTGAAATAGCATAGTCAGATGGAATAGTGGAATATTCACTATCTGATTCTAAAAAGGAGTCAGGTTTTTACTCTTTCGGAGGATCTTTTGGCCCGTTATATATTTGCTTCCTCACGGGCGGAGGGTCCATGTTGTGATATTAAAACACCTGCAGATGGCTTCAATTTTTATTGAAGCCATGCACAAGGTCTTGACCTGTTCCTCTTTGCCTTTTGACATATTTAGAGGAAGTAGGGTCGTCATTGTCTAAATGTTTTCTTTTAGTGGCATGCTTGTGACTCTTATTAGATGCAGTAGCATCATCAGTCGACCAAAAATGGTCAGACTGAGGAGATTTTTGAGTATTGGTGTGAGACATGGCATTTCCATTGAATGTGAAATTGACTCTTGTATAGAATGAATTATGAAATATTGTAGGAATGCTAAACTGGAATAAAATATAATGATTATTAAGAAAAAACAACAATAATGGATGGTAAAATAATGGATGGATAAAAAAATGGATGAATGATAATGAATTAAATAAATGAATTAAATAAATAAATAATAAGATATAAATTAATAAAGAGTAGAATAAATAAGTTAATAAAATAGGGGACACCACAATAAGAACTTTGGAGGTGTACTAGTTTGAAGCAGCAAAGAAAGAGGAAGGTAACTGGAGTGTCACACCTTATATAACCTGTGCTATACTCTGATTGGTGCTTGCAGTTATAGCATGTTTGTATACGCTATTTCAAGTTTATTTTTTCTGTAATTTATTATTAACTATTTGTTTGCTGCTATCTAGTAAAAAGAAAGCGTGCATGCATAATGTGAAGTCTCCGTCCTATAATAAAATGAAGGAAATCATATAACATCAATTACCTGTATTACATCACAATGAAAAATTATCAGAAATAATAAAAGAAGGCATCAGAATTGTCCCTTGGAAGGGCAGATCCTTATACATTCAAATATCCCCTAGCAATTTTTCCTCTACAATTAACAATAATAAAAAAATGAAAAATTTACTTGGACAGCAAAATCTACCAACACATCTTATGAGATGAAATCATCATTAACTGACAGACGTCCCATGTTATATACTTTACTGCTATCTGCCGTTCCTGTAATCTCCAATATATAGGATGTACATCCCGTAAACTAAAAACCAGAATTGCAGAACACCTACATATGCCGCAAGATCTGAATAGGATCCATCGCTCCATGTCTGGACTGAAAAAACATTTCATTGAGAAGCATGCAGGGGACTTGTCTAGCCTAGGCATACAGGGCATTGAAAAGGTTAAAGGGGTATTCCGGTGAAAACCTTTTTTTTTTTATAAATCAACTGATGCCAGAAAGTTAAACAGATTTGTAAATTACTTATATTAAACAATCTTAATCCTTCCAGTACTTATTAGGGGCTGTATACTATAGAGGAAATTCCTTTCTTTTTGGATTTCTTTTCTGTCATGACCACAGTGCTCTCTGCTGACACCTCTGTCCATGTCAGGAGCTGTCCAGAGCAGGAGAAAATCCCCATAGCAAACCTATGCTGCTCTAGACAGTTCCTAAAATGGACAGAGGTGTCAGCAGAGAGCACTGTGGTCATGACAGAAAAGAAATTCAAAAAGAAAAGAATTTCCTCTGTAGTATACAGCCGCTAAAAAGTACTGGAGGGATTAAGAATTTTTAATAGAAGTAATTTACATCTCTGTTTAACTTTCTGCCACCAGATGGTACCCCTTTTAAATCTCCTAGCAGAGGTGAAGACTGGGGAAAACTGGTATTCAGACAGGAGGAATTTTGGATCCTCCGTCTGGATACCAGATTGAATTACAAAAATGATTTGACACACACACACACACACACACACACACACACACATACATATATATATATATATATATATATATATATATATATATATATATACATACACTAACGTGTGGATGCTGCCATTATGTTACTTATGTTTCTCTTTTGTTTCCCCATATTTACCTGGTTTGTAATATAAGTGTGAATTTCACACCAGGATAATTAGGGACCTTGTGCCTTTACCCCTTAACTGGGTGGATCCCATATTCTGTTAACCACCTTTTTCACAGGTATATATGGAGAAACATGTTCCCATGTATCTTTATCACTATGATTAAGGTTTATTAATAAACCAAAACGAGTTGGCATTTCATTTGGCTTATATTTGCATTTTTTGCACTTTTTTAATGGACTGAAATTAACAGTTTTTATGGAAGCTGGAAACTTTACCTTTTCTCCCTTGTACAGTTAGAAAGATACAGGAAAGTTAAGCATGACTCAAATAACATCATATGTAATTTTTTATCTGATGTGGGGGTTCAAGGTAAAACCTGCATTATCATAGAATAATACTCATGGGTAAACTGATACACTGCATTATCTCCTTAAAGGGGTACTCCGGTGGAAAACATTTTTTTTTTTTTAATCAACTGGTGCCAGAAAGTTAAATAGATTTGCAAATTACTTCAATTAAAAAATCTTAATCCTTCCAGTACTTATTAGCTGTTGAATACTACAGAGGAAATTCTATTCTTTTTGGAACACAGAGCTCTCTGCTGAATCATGTGCACAGTGCTTTCTGCTGACATCTCTGTCCATTTTCTTACACAAAAAAATGTACAATTTACAATGAAAAAACTGTGAAAAAATACACATGGTCAAAAAGTATTATCACAAAATATAAAATTAAAGGGGTACTCTGGTGGAAAACTTTTTTTTAATTAACTGGTGCCAGAAACTTGAACAGATTTGTAAATTATTTCTATTTGACCCCTTAAGAACTCAGCGTTTTTCAATTTTTTTGCATTTTTATTTTTTCCTCATCACCTTCTAAAAATCATAACGCTTTCAATTTTGCACATAAAATTCCATTTGATGGCTTATTTTTTGCACCACCAATTCTAGTTTGCAGTGACATTAGTCATTTTACCTTTTCCCTGATCCCTGCAATGCCATAGCTTTGCATGGATCAGCGTTATAGGGGGTTGATTGCTCAAGCCTGTAGCTCAGGCTTGGAGCAATCAAACGCCAATTGGATGCGACGGAGCAAGGTAAGGAGACCTCCGCTCATGTCCTAGCTGATTGAGACATCGCAATTTTATCCTGATAATCCCAATCAGCCCGACTGAACTGCCGGGAAGCTTTTAATTTCGTTTTAGACGCGGCGATCAACTTTGATAGCCGCGTCTGAAGGGTTTATAGCACGCGACATAACGATCTGTGCTGCACGCTATAAGCCCAGGGTCCCGGCTATCATAAGCCACCGGGACCAACCCGGTATGACGCGGGGTCACGGCGTGACCCCGTTTTAAATACCGGGACCGGGCGCAGGGCGTACAGGTGTGCCTTACGTCCTTAAGAGGTTAAAAATCTTAATCCTTACAGTACTTATTAGCAGCTGTATGCTGCAGGGGAAATTATTTTCAAATTTATTTTTTGTCTTATCCACAGTGCTCTCTGCGGACACCTGATGCCCATATCAGGAACTGTCCAGAGCAGGAGAAAATCCACCTTAGCAAACCGATAGTAGAGAGCATTGGGGACAAGCCAAAAAGAAATTCAAAAATAAAAAAAATTACTCTATAGCATACAGCAGCTAATAAGTACTGAAAGGATTGAGATTTTTTCAAATAGAAGTAATTTACAAATCTTTTCAAACAGTAACCAACCCCTCAAGACTAATATCAGTTACCTGGTACATAGATGAAAATTAGTGTAAATAATAATAGTAAATAGCTGGATTGTGCTTCAATTATAAGATACAATTTTATTAAAAATATATAAAATATCAATTGTTGCAACTTGACCTCATGGCACAGGGCCCTTGTGCCGAGGAAATGAATAATTGAATATCGGTGATGTAGTCATACACCTAGACCTATATAGGTGTACGACTACATCACCGATATTCAATTATTCACCTATTTTGAAGGATTGATTTCGGGTTAAAGCTGCAGTATCATCCAAATCCAACATCCAGGCAGCATTGCCAAGTGCCTGAGATGTCACACGCCATCAGGATACCACGAGGTCTGCACTCGTTCACCGCTAGATTCCAACTACAGCCGCGAGCGGCTTCCATTCAAACTGGTTTGTTGCAGGCAGACCGCCGCGGTGACGCATGCCAGCTTCTTTTACCACCCGAGACTTGCGGACCTCACTATCTTTCCTCAGGTGAAGATACAGTGGGACTTATATCATTTGTTCAAGCACGTATATCTCTTTTGCTTGGCACAAGGACCCTGTGCTATGAGGTCAAGTTGCAACAATTGATATTTTATATATTTTTAATAAAATTGTATCTTCTAATTGAAGCACGATCAAGCTATTTACTATTATTCTTTACACTAATTTTCATCTATGTATCAGATAACTGATACTAGTCTTGAGGGGTTGGTTACTGTTTGAAAATATTGCTTTAAATTTCTAACACCTGGTGTAGGTGTACAACCTCCTTACCTCGGCTAGTTAATTGTGAGCTGCACAGCCCTTTGTTTTTTTTAATCTAATTTACAAATCTGTTTAACTTTCTGGCACCAGTTCATTTAAAAAAAAAAAAAAAGTTTTCCACCAGAGTACCACTTTAAGGCAAAAAACTGGATAGCACAGTGCCTTTGAAATGTAGATAGTCCATCTGAACGGATAACCGAGGGGCAACAGAGGAGGTAGGAGGAAAAAGGGAAAAAGAGGGGAGATGGAAGTGGGAAGATGGCAGTGAAAATTTGAAATTGGACTATATATATATATATATATATATATATATATATATATATATATATATATATTTTTTTTTTTTTTTAAATATTAGATTTTTTTTACTTATTTTCATTTAAGCAATTTAATAATTTCAAACATTAATATGGTGCCTGTGGACTTTATTAGATGGTCTTTGTTAGAGTATGTGATGGTAATTGCCTCTGTCTTGTCCTTAATCAGATTCCTTCTAACTCTCTTCAGATTAAAATGGAATCACTAGGAAATGGTCCTATAATCAATCCATGATAGGATCTATGTCATCTTTTATAACACTCTTGTCTATGGTTAAGCTTAGACTGGCTTCAATTAGTCCTGTCACACTATTACAGCGTATTTAACATGATGGGATTTAAAGTGATGTGTCACACAAATTACCATCCTCTAGTTTTCTTCTTAGAAGATGTCGAGTTCTACAATTCCTTATCTTTTAAGAAATTCTAATACATGACAAATAAAATAGATTTTTCTGTCACATGTTATGCTTTTATATACAATGCTGTGGAGTTTTAGTTTTACAGTACATTTTGTCATGGTATAACCACAGATTCAAATTCATTTCAGTGTATTTTATTAATGGGCCTACACAAAATATTGTAAAACATTTAAAAACAGATTTGGTGCGACCAATTGCCTTCACAAGTCACATTTTTAAGTCACATAGTTATAAATAGAGTCCACCTGTCTGTAATTTAATCTCAGTACAAATACACAAACAGCGGCAGAAAAAAACTGGAATATCACCAAACATGTCTTGAATAATGTTTTGGAGAAGTACACAGCAGGGTTAGGTTGTAAAAAATAAAAAAAATATCCCAAGCTTTGAACATCTTACGTAGCAACATACAATCCATATTCAATGAATAGAAAGAATATGGCTCAACCACAAACCTACCAAAGACAAGGCCATCTACCAAATTGACAAGCCAGGCACAATTAATCAACCAATGAAGTAACCAAAAGGCTCATGGTAAATATGATGGAGCTGCAAAGATAAACAGCTGAGAGAGAGGAATCTGTCCATAGGACAACTATCAGTTGTGTAATTCACAAAATTGGCCATTTATGCAAGAGTGGTAATAGAAATCGAGCCAGAAGACATCATGTTTAGAGTTTGCCACAAGCCATGTGAAAGACACAACAAACCTGGAAGAAGGTGCTCTGGTCAGATGAGGCCAAAATTGGAAAAAAAAATTTGACAAAACTGGTAGAGACATATCCCGGAAGACTTCCAGCTGCAATTGCAGCAAAAGGTGCTTCTACTAAGTATTGACCAGGGGTATGTGGGTGGGTGTGTGTGTGTGGGTGGGGGGACTTATGCACAAAAGGTATTTAAAGGTATTTTACATGTTGTGATGATCAAATAGTAAAAGTCTATTTAAGTCAATTTGAATTTACTTTGTAACAGTAGAGAAGAAGAACATTTTTTTGTATACAAAATATTTTATTTGTAAAAAACTTGGGTGTGGTTAGCCATATTGGAAAAATGCACATACTTCCTGCATTGTCTCTAAGCACAGTGCAGCAGGGTGTCAGTACTATCAAGACAGATCTATGGCAGTGGCAATAATCTTTCAATAGATTTTTACCATCTCCAGGAAGAGACAAAGTGATATCTCCTTCTCCAGAGACCAGACATGCCAGAAGAAATGCATACAGAGCATAAGTTGTGTGCCCAGTGTATATTGTTACTGACCTATTTTATCTAGAGCTTCAGCAGTACAATAAGGATGTTACCTATCGCTGAATCCCCTCCTGCAATGACCCTTTTCCACTGAACATAAAGCATAATTTAGGAGCAAACATTACATTTGGAGCCACCCTTGCCAAGGAGCCATGAAGGAGGGATCATGGAGGCTAAAAGGGTCTCAACCTTGCATGCCAGTGGTGCACTCACCTCACTTTCTACGTTTGGGCTGACTTGCGACCATAAGTTGCAGAAATTTACACCAGATCTTAGGTGGCTCTTATTTCTGCAAGGGCAGCCATGTTGCCACTGGATTTACTAAGACACATGCTCTTAGTAATTCAAGCCGACCAAAAAAAATGGGCAAAGTTTTACTAGTATGCTGCATACTAAAACTGTGCAGTTAGTAAATCTCCCCCTTTGTAAATTGTATTTCTACTTCTCTTGATGCATTCCCTTTAATCCAAATCATATTATTTATGAAGACCGGAAAAGATCATACTGTAATACTGTCATCTATTATTTTTGCACAAAATTAGGCAATAGGAACCCTAGAAAACATACAGTATATACAATTTTTATATACAGTAATTAAAAAAAAGTTTTTAGATCCTTTTGCTTCTTTTCACATTTTGTTAGGTTGCAGCCTTGTGCTAAAAAAAAACTAAATAAAAAAGTTCTCCGCTCAATTTGCACTCAATATCCTAAAATACCAAAGTGAAAACAGATTTTTTTTTGCAAAATTATTATAAATGAAAAACTCAAATTTAACATAGACCTAAACATTCAGACCCCTTGCTATGAAAGAAATGTATCTCTAGGGGGCTTCCCATTTCTCATCATCTTTGAGATGTTTCTACACTGTTACGCCTAGCGCTCCGGGTCCCCGCTCCTCCCCGGAGCGCTTACGGCGTCTCTCTCTCCGCAGCGCCCCGGTCGGTCCCGCTGACCGGGAGCGCTGCACTGTCATGGCCGTCGGGGATGCGATTCGCACAGCGGGACGCGCCCGCTCGCGAATCGCATCCCAGGTCACTTACCCGTCCCGGTCCCCTGCTGTCATGTGCTGGCGCGCGCGACTCCGCTCTCTAGGGCGCGCGCGCGCCAGCTCCCTGAGTCTTAAAGGGCCAGTGCACCAATGATTGGTGCCTGGCCCAATTAGCTTAATTGGCTTCCACCTGCTCCCAGACTATATCTGATCACTGCCCCTGCACTCCCCTGCCGGATCTTGTTGCCTTAGAGCCTAGTGAAAGCGTTACTGTGTTTGTCCATACTGTGTACTTGACCTCCTGCTATTGCCTTATTGACTACGATTCTTGCTGCCTGCCCCGACCTTCTGCTACGTCCGACCTTGCTTTTGTCTACTCCCTTGTACCGCGCCTATCTTCAGCAGTCTGAGAGGTTGAGCCGTTGCTAGTGGATACGACCTGGTCACTACCGCCGCAGCAAGACCATCCCGCTTTGCGGCGGGCTCTGGTGAACACCAGTAGTGACTTAGAACCGGTCCACTAGCACGGTCCACACCAATCCCTCTCTGGCACAGAGGATCCACCTCCTGCCAGCCGGCATCGTGACAGTAGATCCGGCCATGGATCCCGCTGAAGTTCCTCTGCAAGTTGTCGCCGACCTCACTACACTGGTCGCCCAGCAAGCCCGACAGATCGCCCAACAAGATCACCAGCTGTCGTACTTGACCACCATGACACAGCAACTCCAGTCGCAGCTACAGCAGCTTCAGTCACAGCTACAGCAATTTCAGTCTCAGCTACAGCAGCAACAACCATCTCCTCCGCCAGCTCCTGCACCTCTTCCGCAGCGAGTGGCCACTCCTAGCCTCCGCTTGTCCCTGCCGGACAAATTTGATGGGGACTCTAAGTTTTGCCGTGGCTTTCTTTCACAATGTTCCCTGCACTTGGAGATGATGTCGGACCAGTTTCCTACTGAAAGGTCTAAGGTGGCTTTCGTAGTCAGCCTTCTGTCTGGGAAAGCTCTGTCTTGGGCCACACCGCTCTGGGACCGCAATGACCCCGTCACTGCCTCTGTACACTCCTTCTTCTCGGAAATTCGAGGTGTCTTTGAGGAACCTGCCCGAGCCTCTTCTGCTGAGACTGCCCTGCTGAACCTGGTCCAGGGTAATTCTTCCGTTGGCGAGTACGCCATACAATTCCGTACTCTTGCTTCTGAACTATCCTGGAATAATGAGGCCCTCTGCGCGACCTTTAAAAAAGGCCTATCCAGCAACATTAAAGATGTTCTGGCCGCACGAGAAATTCCTGCTAACCTGCATGAACTCATTCATCTAGCCACTCGCATTGACATGCGTTTTTCTGAGAGACATCAAGAGCTCCGCCAGGAAAAAGACTTAGATCTCTGGGCACCTCTCCCACAGTCTCCGTTGCAATCTACGCCTAGGCCTCCCGCCGAGGAGGCCATGCAAGTGGATCGGTCTCGCCTGACCCAGGAAGAGAGGAATCGCCGTAGGGAAGAAAATCTTTGTCTGTACTGTGCCAGTACCGAACATTTCTTGGTGGATTGCCCTATCCGTCCTCCACGTCTGGGAAACGCACGCTCGCACCCAGCTCTCGTGGGTGTGGCGTCTCTTGATGCTAAGTCGGCTTCTCCACGTCTCACGGTGCCCGTACGGATTTCTCCTTCAGCCAACTCCTCCCTCTCAGCCGTGGCCTGCTTGGACTCCGGTGCCTCTGGGAATTTTATTCTGGATTCCTTGGTGAATAAATTCCGCATCCCGGTGACCCGTCTCGTCAAGCCACTCTACATTTCCGCGGTCAACGGAGTCAGGTTGGATTGCACCGTGCGTTACCGCACGGAGCCCCTCCTAATGTGCATCGGACCTCATCACGAAAAAATTGAGTTTTTGGTCCTCTCCAATTGCACTTCCGAAATTCTCCTTGGACTACCCTGGCTTCAACACCATTCCCCAACCCTGGATTGGTCCACAGGGGAGATCAAGAGCTGGGGTACCTCTTGTTTCAAGGACTGCCTTAAACCGGTTCCCAGTACTCCCTGCCGTGACCCTGTGGTTCCCCCTGTAACCGGTCTCCCTAAGGTCTTTAGGGACTCTGCCTGCCATAAGAAGTGCCTTTCCCCCCCTCCCAGTCCAGTCAGGCAAGCCTCGGTGCCTCCTCATGGCCCCCGTCCTGGTGTCACACTGCCCCGTGTCAGGCCTCGCCCTCTGCCCTCCCTCCCCATTCCCACTCCTGCTGTACTGCCTTCCGTTGAGGAAACCCTCCATTCTTTCCCGGTGTCCTCATCCCAGGGGAGGCAGTTACCGGACAAAGAGAAGGGGAGACCTAAGGGGGGGGGGGGTACTGTTACGCCTAGCGCTCCGGGTCCCCGCTCCTCCCCGGAGCGCTTACGGCGTCTCTCTCTCCGCAGCGCCCCGGTCGGTCCCGCTGCACTGTCATGGCCGTCGGGGATGCGATTCGCACAGCGGGACGCGCCCGCTCGCGAATCGCATCCCAGGTCACTTACCCGTCCCGGTCCCCTGCTGTCATGTGCTGGCGCGCGCGGCTCCGCTCTCTAGGGCGCGCGCGCGCCAGCTCCCTGAGACTTAAAGGGCCAGTGCACCAATGATTGGTGCCTGGCCCAATTAGCTTAATTGGCTTCCACCTGCTCCCAGACTATATCTGATCACTGCCCCTGCACTCCCCTGCCGGATCTTGTTGCCTTAGAGCCTAGTGAAAGCGTTACTGTGTTTGTCCATACTGTGTACTTGACCTCCTGCTATTGCCTTATTGACTACGATTCTTGCTGCCTGCCCCGACCTTCTGCTACGTCCGACCTTGCTTTTGTCTACTCCCTTGTACCGCGCCTATCTTCAGCAGTCTGAGAGGTTGAGCCGTTGCTAGTGGATACGACCTGGTCACTACCGCCGCAGCAAGACCATCCCGCTTTGCGGCGGGCTCTGGTGAACACCAGTAGTGACTTAGAACCGGTCCACTAGCACGGTCCACGCCAATCCCTCTCTGGCACAGAGGATCCACCTCCTGCCAGCCGGCATCGTGACATACACCTTGAGGCACCTGTGGTAAATTTAGCTTATTGGACATGATTTGAAAAGACACAGCCCTGTTTGTATAAGGTCTCACAGCTGACAATGCATATTAGGGTAAAAATCAAGCCATGAGGCAGAAAGAACTCCCTGTAAAGCTCAGAGACAGCATTTTGTGAAGTCACAGATCTAGAGATGGGGACAAAAAAAGTCTGCTGCATTGAAAGTTCCCAAATCTGCTGTTCCACCAAACTAGGCAATCAGTGGAGAAGAGACTTGGTAAGAGAGAATACCAAGAACCAAATGGTCACTCTGACTAAACTCCAAAGATCCTGTGTGCAGATGAGAGAAACTTCCAGAAGGTCAACCTTCACTGCAGCCTCCACCAATCTGCACTTCATGACAGAAATAAGCTTCTCCTCAGTAAAGGACACATGAAAGCCACCTGGAATTTGCAAAAACAAAAGCACCTAAGTGTCCTGTTCGGAAGAAACCAGGTACTGCTCATCTGCCCATTACTATCCTTACAGTGAAGCAAGGTGGAGGCAGCATCATGCTGTGTTGGTGTTTTTCAGTTGCTGGGATAGGGTGACTGGTCAGGGTTGAGATAAAGCTGAATGAAGCAAAGTACAGAGATGTTCTTCATGAAAACTCAATCCACAGTACTCTGGACTTTAGACTGGGTTTAAGGTTCACCTTCTGACAAGACAATGAGGGAAATTTATTAAAACCTGTGCAGAGAAAAAGTTGATCAGTTGCTCATTGCAACCAATCACATCACTTCTTTATTTTTTCAGAGGCCTTTTCAAAAATGAAAGAAGCAAGCTGATTGGTTGTTATTGGCAACTTGTCAACTTTTCCCCTGCACTCGTTTTGATAAATCTCCCCCATGACCCTAAGAATACAGCCAAAACAACACAGGTTTGGCTTAGGGATAACTCTATAAATATGCTTGAGTGGTCCAGCCAGAGCCTTGACCTAATAGGAACAACCTGAAAATGACTGTCTATCGACTGTCCCCTTCCAACCTGGCAGAACTTGAGATGATCTGTAGAGAAGAATAGCAGAATATCCCCAAATCCAAGTGTGAAAACCTTGGGGGTATTACATCTGGAGGCTATATTCCCTGCCAAATGTGCTTTAACCCCTTAAGGACGCAGGACGTAAATGTACGTCCTGGTGAGGTGGTACTTAACACACCAGGACGTACATTTACGTCCTGTGCATAACCGCGGGCATCGGAGCGATGCCCGTGTCATGCGCGGCTGATCCCAGCTGCTGATCGCAGCCAGGGACCCGCTGGCAATGGCCGACGCCCGCGATCTCGCGGGCGTCCGCCATTAACCCCTCAGGTGCCGGGATCAATACAGATCCCGGCATCTGCGGCAGTTCGCGATTTAAATGAACGATCGGATCGCCCGCAGCGCTGCTGCGGGGATCCGATCATTCAGAACGCCGGTCGGAGGTCCCCTCTCCTTCCTCCGTGCGGCTCCCGGCGTCTCCTGCTCTGGTCTGTGATCGAGCAGACCAGAGCAGGAGATGACCGATAATACTGATCTGTTCTATGTCCTATACATAGAACAGATCAGTATTAGCAATCATGGTATTGCTATGAATAGTCCCCTATGGGGACTATTCAAGTGTAAAAAAAAATGTAAATAAATGTAAAAGTAACAGTAAAAAAAAAGTGAAAAATCCCCTCCCCCAATAAAAAAGTAAAATGTCCGTTTTTTCCTATTTTACCCCCAAAAAGCATAAAAAACATTTTTATAGACATATTTGGTATTGTCGCGTGCGTAAATGTCCGAAATATTAAAATAAAATGTTAATGATCCCGTACGGTGAACGGCGTGAACGAAAAAAAAAAGTCCAAAATTCCTACTTTTTTAATACATTTTATTTAAAAAAAATATATAAAAAATGTATTAAAAGTTTTTTATATGCAAATGTGGTATCAAAAAAAAGGACAGATCATGGCGCAAAAAATGAGCCCCCATACCGCCACTTATACGGAAAAATAAAAAAGTTATAGGTCATCAAAATAAAGGGATTATAAACGTACTAATTTGGTTAAAAAGTTTGTGATTTTTTTTTAAGCGCAACAATAATATAAAAGTATATCATAATTGGTATCATTTTAATCGTATTGACCCTCAGAATAAAAAACACACATCATTTTTACCATAAATTGTACGGCGTGAAAACAAAACCTTCCAAAATTAGCAAAATTGCGTTTTTCGTTTTAATTTCCCCACAAAAATAGTGTTTTTTGGTTGCGCCACACATTTTATGATATAATGAGTGATGTCATTACAAAGGACAACTGGTTGCGCAAAAAACAAGCCCTCATACTAGTCTGTGGATGAAAATATAAAAGAGTTATGATTTTTAGAAGGCGAGGAGGAAAAAATGAAAACGTAAAAATTAAATTGTCTGAGTCCTTAAGGCCAAAATGGGCTGAGTCCTTAAGGGGTTAAAGGGGTACTCGGGTGAAAAACTTTTTTTTAAATGAACTGATGATAGAAAGTTAAGCAGATTTGTAAATTACTTCTATTAAGAAAATCTTTACCCTTCCAATACTTTTTAGCCGCTGTATGCTACAGAGGAAATTATTTTATTTTTTAATTTCTTCTTTGTCTTTTGACAGTGCTCTCTGCTGACACCTCTGTCCATGTCAGGAACTGTCCTGAGCGGGATAGGTTGGGATTTTCTCCTGCTCTGGACAGTTCCTGATACGGGCATCAGGTGTCAGCAGAGAGCACTGTGGAAAAGACAAAAAAGAAATTCAAAAAGAAAATAATTTCCTCTGTAGCATACAGCTGCTAAAAAGTACTGGAAGGGTAAAGTTTTTTTAATAGAAGTAATTTACAAATCTGTTTAACTTTCTGGCCCACCGGAGTACCCCTTTAAGTACTGAGTAAAGGGTTGGAATGTATCTTATGTACATATAAAATATTTTTATCTTTTAATACATTTACAAAAGCTTCACAAATTCTGTTTTCACATTCTCATTATGGGTTATTAAGTGCAGACTGATTGGGAGAAAACTTGAATTTTATTGATTTTAGCACAAGTCAGCAACATAACAAAAATGTGAAAAAAATTAAAGGGTCTGAAGACTTTCCAAATTCACTGTATACAATGAATACAGCTATCAAACACCCATATCAGCTGGGTGATAAATGAAACCTTAACCCCTAGATGACACATGATGTAACTGCACACCCTGGCTGCCTCGTACTTAGCAAACCAAGATGTACATCCTGAAAGTCATCTGGACTATGAAGCAAGCACAGGAACTAAGCTTGTTTCATGGATCGCGGGTCCCGGCTGCTATTAGAATCCAGGGACCCGCCCCTAATACCAGACATCAGCACCCGGATGTCTACCATTATTGCTTTAAAAACTGTGATAAGTACTGATAATGGCATCTGAAGTATTACCAGGGCTTATGACACTCATTGGACCAAAGATAAGTCTTACCTCCTCCGTGCCACTCTTTCAAGGATCCATTTGCATAGTCTGGCAGGCTATACATGTGGACTGCAATATTACTGACCAGTGCTTTGTCAATATGGGGTTGTCCCATTAAGAATATTAATTATAGCAAAATGTAGTTCCAAATGGTGCGTATTAGAAAAATGCTTATATTATAACATTAGTATGTAACATAATAGTATTAGCATAGTGCCAGCTGCTGCTTCTTTTCTTTAGCTTTACTGTTTCCACTTCAGGAAATGTGACTAGGTGGACATTCATGCTTATTTTTACTAAGGAGTTTTCTACAACAAGTACATGTAAGCAGAGGACTCTCTGCTGAGTTGAACCAGCTGACTCGGAAACTTCTGCTTCTCAGAAGTGATGCTAAGAAAGAACAATTGCAGTTTCCTCCTCTGTCAAGCAGAGAATGTGCTGCCACCTTACCACTGCAAAGCAAGACCAAGTAGGTTTGTCTACCTTGTAACAACAGTAAAGCTGTAGAAAAACAGTAGGTGGCACTGTATTAGCATTATTTCTGGAAGTGATGTGAGCCTTTTTTAATGTATAAATCCAAAAAATGTTCTTAATATGGAGTTGGTATTAATCATTAAACATATTTTATGTGTGAATATTTGCACAACTTAAAAATGTTTTAAAAATGTTTTTTTTAAAACAAAGTATCATTTGTAGAATATAAAAATACTAAAACATCCAAAAATAAATACATCTAAGGCACTACGCTTAATGTCCAACATTGGTGGTCTTCCCTTCTTGAGTTTTGGCATTTTAGCCCCACCTCTTGAAAATGGTATAAAAAATGGAGCACACATTTATGCAGTTGCCATGGATAACGATTGATAGTAGTATTGTTAATATAATAAACAAAATAATTAAAGAAGTTTCAGGAAGGTATAGGGGGCACAATCTAAAGCAATCTTGTGGCAAGACCCAGTGTCTAAACAGATTGCTCCTGTCATTTACATATCTGATGAGTTCTGCAGCAATCTGACATCTCTATCTAGGTGCATTTTTTTCTTGTCAATAGATGTATATTGTAGGTTTTAGCCTGATGAGGTCAACTTACAATTGTGTGATGATACGCAATGCTTAGAACCTTAATTTAATCTGTATAGTAAATATAGCAGTAATGCAATATAAAATCATTCATATTATACATATATCTTGTGTGTACACATTGCAGCCATGGCAGTGTGTACTTGTGCATTTTTGTTTGTTGTTTTGTATGTGCTGACTGCTCTATAAGACTATATTAGGTCTACATTAGGTCTATTGAATTTAATGGATTGACATGAATATGCCGTGGTATACATCAGCATAACATAGACTACTTTTCAGACGTGAATTGCCATGTGATGCAGTCTGCACAATCCTGCCATTGCCTGCGTGATTTGCAGCATGGATACCGCAGTGTGAATTTAGCCTAATACAGGCTAAGGATTTTTTTTCTAAACAAACATAGCACTTTTATGGCACAACCTATAACATAGACCCTGTATTTTATTGTAATAGTTTTTGCTCACATTTTTTATTTAGTGTCTTTTTTCAATTAGAATTTCATAATTTTTATTACTGTTTGTTACACATTTTGTTTATAAACCAGCTTTTGATTCAGGAAACCATATAGTTGAAAAGATTTGTTTTTAATGAAACAGGGGAAATAATATTAGCAATAATGTTTCCTTTAGGGAGTCTTTCTTATTTAGTTGCCATCATTAAAAACTGAAAGCATTGAATTGACAAGAGAAGCTTAAATAATGTTAAATACTTTTATGCCCCTGGCACCAAAATACTTATTATTCCTATTGAAACAAAATATGACTCCCCCCCCCCACCCCCTAAACAGTAGTCAGTTTAAAATATGTAACAATTCAGAATTTAATAACAATGTACAATTATTTTGTGACTTTGTAGAGTATCCCAACAGTATAAATATCAGATTTAAGGAGCGCTGGAATAGTGTGAGGAATTTCATAATATTCTGTTTATTTCTTCAGTGAATAAAAAGATCACTACACAAATTCTTAAACGTGTCAAAACCAAGCAAACATTTACAGTCTAGTAAATCATATGAGAGTTTTTCGCCTCAAGAGACAATGTAGTGATGTGTAAAGAATCATTCACCTTCTATGTTATACAAGTGTCACATTCCCACAAATTGTAAGCAGACCTGTCAGCAGGATAGGCAATTAAATAGGCACAATGCTAGATAGGGTCACTCATCAGCAGGGCCGGACTGGCCATTGGGCACACAGGGCATTTGCCCGGTGGGTCGGACTGTCTTCCTGCCCTGTACAGTAACATGGGCCTGACTAGCCTATTGGGCAACTAGGATATATCCTGGTTCAGCAGCTCGCCCTGTCGGCCAGTGGGCTGGCAGAACGAGGGCCTGACGCCGGAGCGGGAGGCAGAGAGTAAAAACGCTCGGCCTCCGGCTCCCATTTTTTTGCCTAGCATTTGCTCTCCGGGTCACCTGTAATTGCTCTGCCCCAAATAAGAGCCAGCACAGCTATGCGCGTCAGCCGGCCGCTGTGTAGTGAAACTCGCTCACGCCACGCTCACAGAATTCAAGGGTCACTGTGCTGGCTCTTATCTGGGGGAAAGTGCTGCCCTGAATCCCTGGCAACTACAAAAGTACCAGCCAGGGGTGGGGCATTGTCTAGTCTGGGGGTACTACCTATCTTCTATGGGGGGAGTCTAATCTGGGGGTACTAGATGCCTATTGGGGGGGTTAATCTGGGGTTACTACCTGCCTACTGGGGGAGGAGTTAATCTGGGGGTACTAACTGCCTACTGGGAGTGGTTTAATCTGGGGGTACTACCTGCCTACTGGGGGGATAGCTCTGGGGGTCCTACCTGTCTACTGGGGGGAAGGGGGTTAATCTGGGGGTACTACCTTCCTAGTGTAGGGTGTCTAATATGGGGGTGCTACCTTCCTGCTGGGGGGGTGTCTAATCTGGGGGTACTATCTGCCTACTAAGGGGGCTGATCTGGGGGACTACCTGCCTACAGGGGAGGGGGGTTTAATCTGAGGGGACTACCTGCCTACACACCTTCCAACCTAACTACCGGGAAATGAGACATGGGGGGAGGAGAATGTGACATGACATTGGGGGAGAATGTGGCATGAAATGGACTTATGACATAGGGGGAGAATGTGACATGGGGGGGAGAATGTGTCTAGGAGGGATAGAAATGAAATGGGGGAGATGTGAAATGGGCTGTGGACATGAAACTACCTACATCAGTGTTTCCCAACCAGGGTGCAAAACTAAGGCTCCACAACCAGAGGCCGTCTGGGCATGCTGGGAGCTGTAGTTTCACAACAGCTAGAGGCACCATGGTTGGAGAAATGGTGACCTACCTACATACTTGACTACCTGCCCTTTTACTGAGCGGGACACCAAGGGGGCATTATTACAGGCCTATAGATGGGGAGATTGTGTAGCGTTAAGGAGAGCACTGGAAAAATGCAGAGTCTAAGATGTTTGTTCTGCAGATGAAGAGAGATCAAGTTTTGTCTGGAAGAAGACATCATGGCAGTCTGAGTCAGACGGGGAAGAAAAGGAAATAGGACAACGCTGATCAGAAAAGACGTGACCTGTGTGTTCCTTCATGTAGCTGTAATCATTTGAATGGTATATATCCTGTGTACAGCTGGTATGTACCTCAATATGGTCCTTTATATAATCACTTTTATGGTATATATCCTGTGTACAGCTGGTACATACCTCTATATGGTCCTGTATATAATCACTTATATGGCATATATGCTGTGTACAGCTGTAATGCATCTCAATATAGTCCTGCATATATTTACTTCTATGGTGTATATCCTGTGTACAGCTGGTATATACCTCTATATAATACTGTATATAATCACTGAATATAGTATACAAATCCAGTGCATAGGTGGCATCTACCTCTATATGGTGAATGTATGGGGGGATATTGGTCTTTTGTATAGTCTATTTTATTCAGTAACCATATAGCGGTATTAGTCAGTGGTAATGGTAGTGGTGGTCATGGTGTGGGGGTATTATTTGTCCCTTACTGGTAACACAAAACTAGCACTGTGCACTCATTTCATTTTGTTTGGAGATGCTCACCATTTTTGTTTTATTTTGTACTGGTAAGATTAGTACGTATTATTGGTCTCAGATTTGTACAGTAACAGTATGATGGTAATATGTTTGGTGGTAATATTCCTCTTTTTACAGTGGTATTATTGGTAATATTGGTCTCAGTAACAGTATGATGGGGATATGTACGATGATAATATTCCTCTTTGTATACTGGTAATATTGGTCTCAGTATACAGGATTTGCTCAGTAACAGTATGTTGGTAATATGTATGGTGATAATACGTCTGCTTGTATACTGGTATTATTGGTAATATTGTTCCCAGTATACAGGATTTGCTCAGTAACAGTATGATGGTAATATGTATGGTGATAATATTTCCTCCTTACATGCCGGTGTTATTTGGTAACTGCCAAATTTTATAATATGTATGTATGTGTGTGTCTGGCCCTGCTCATCAGAATTTGGGGTATATCTTCTTATATCCAGAGCCATTTCCAGTTTTGTGATATAAGCCTTTTTGTTATTGTGCAAAAAAAGCTTAGAAGCCCAAGGGGTGTTCCCCAGCACTACAAGAGCCCGGCTAAGTCCAGCCCAAGTCCTCTTTTTACCTCTGTGCATCCCATTTGACTGAATGCATCTAAATAAAGAGGACATAGGATGGATTCACCTTAGCTCTTGTGGTTCTGGGGAATGCCCCATGGGATTTTAACCCCTTGAGAACTGGGCAATTTTTCATTTTTGCTATTTAGTTTTTTCCTCCTCCCATTCTAAAAGTCATAACGCTTTCAATTCTCCACCTACAGACCCATATGAGGGCTTGTTTTTTGCACCAGCAAATTTACTTTAGAATGAAATCAATCATTTTACCGTAAAATCTATGGCGAAACCAAAAAAAAAAAAAAAATATATATATATATATATATATATATATATATATTTGTGGGGCAAAATAATAAAAAAAAACACAATTTTGCAACTTTTGGGGCTTACAATTCTACGCAGTGCACTTTTCAGTAAAACTGAAATCTTATATTTATTCTGTAGGTCAATACGATTAAAATGATATCCAACTTATATAGGTTTGATTTTGTTTTAGTTCTGTAAAAAAAATGTGCATGTTTAAAAATGTCCACTTCCGACCCCATAATTTTTCTATTTTTCCGATAATGGGGATGTGTGATAGCTAATTTTTTGCACCGTGATCTGTAGTTTTTATCAGTACCATTTTTGTTTTAATGGGACTTTTTGATCTCTTTTTATCATTTTCTTTAGGGTATACAAAGTATTTTGGTATTTTGTTTACGCATACGCCATTGACCATGCAGTTAAAGTAACATTACATTTTATAGTTTGGACATTTATGCACGCGGTGATATCACATATGTTTATTTTTATTTTTGTTTACATTTAAAAAATAATAATTTTTTATGGGAAAAGGGGGTGATTCAAACTTTTATTAGTGAAGGGGTTAAATCACCATTATTAACTTTTTTTTTTACACAATTTTATAGTCCCCATAGGGGACTATAACATGTAATCTCCAGGTTGCATACACTGTTGAATGGTATGCCATAGCATAGCATTGATAAGTGTTATCAGTGCTCCATTGCTCCAGCCTGCCATGGCTGACCAGAGCTTTCGATTACCGATCAGATTGCTTAGAGAGAGGTAAGGGATCTCCTGCTGTCCTCTCACCGGATTCAGAGTGATGGTCCAGATCCGCACAGCTGAAAAGGCCATGAAGAGGTTTTTAAAAAAAAAAACATATTAGATGCCATCATTAACTTTGATGACAGTGTCTAAGGGGTTAATGGCAGGCATCACCGTGATTGGCGATGTCCGGCATTAGCCACAGGTCCCGGCAGCAGATAGCCACTGGGACCACCCCACAATGACCCGTGCTCTGCTCCTAAAGGCGCGTCATAGAAAGGGAGCAGGACAAGGGCGTACATGTAAGCCCTTCATCCTCAAGAGGTTAAATGTTATTTTCAAAATAACTGGAATAAGCTGGAAAGTACTATGAAGATAGAAAAAAGTTATGCCAACAATACTGAGATGCCATGTCTAGCCATGTGTTCATTTCCACCCCTGTTTTCCTGCTGACAGGTCTACTTTAATTATTATTATTATTATTATGAATCTTACCAATTCCAAGCAGTCATTCCAGTAGCAATCCAGCAGTTAAAAAAAAAAAGGGCCATTCAAGATTTATTTTCCATCCTCGTACAGTCTTACCCTCAGATGTACCTGCCCCTATGCAGCCTGAATTTACTATGATGCCTTTGGCTTTTCAGATGGAGGGGATGGAGTTTCTTCAAATGTAATTTGCTTTGCGTGATATTTATCCTCTTAAGGACTCAGGGCGTACCTGTACGACCTGAGCCCGGTCCCAGTGTTTAAAACGGGGTCACATTGTGACCCCGCATCACATCGGGTTGGTCCCGGCTGCTTTTCATAGCCAGGACGCTGGGCTAACAGTGTGCGGCACCGATCATTGTTGACTGCCTCATCTGAAAGTGAAAGTAAACGCTTCCCGGCAGCTCAGTCGGGCTGATCAGGACATCAGACATAAAATTGCAATGTCCTGATCAGCTAGGATGTGAGCGGAGACCCACTTACCTTGCTCTGTCGCGTCCGATCTGGGTTTGATTGCTCCAAGCCTGAGCTACAGGCTTGAGCAATCGAGCCCCTATCTCGCTGATCCATGCAAAGCTATGGCTTTGCAGGGATCAGCATAAGAGATCAGTGTGTGCAGTGCTATAGGTCCCTATGGGAGCTATAGCACTGCAAAAAAAAAAAGTGAAAAAAAAAGAAACAAAGGTCATTTAACCCTTTCCCTAATTAAACTTTGAAGCACCCCCTTTTCCCATTGCTGCATGTGGAAATGTCCAAACTATAAAAATATATTGCTAATTAAATTGCACGGTCAATGGCGTACGCGCAAAAAAATTCCAAAGTCCAAAATAGCGTATTTTTGGTCACTATTTATATCATGAAAAAATTAATAAAAAGTGATCAAAAAGTGATCATGGTACTGATAAAAAAAACTTCAGAACACGGCGCAAAAAAATATTTCCTTATACCAGCCCATACGCAGAAAAATAAAAAAGTTATAGGGGTTAGAAGATGAGAATTTTAAACATATACATTTTCCTGCATGTAGTTATGATTTTTTCCCGAAGTATGAAAATATCCCACCTATATAAGTAGGGTATCATTTTAACCATATGGACATACAGAATTTTTACCGAAAAATGCACTGCGTAGAAACGGAAGCCCCCAAAAATTACAAAATGAATTTTTTTCTTAAATTTTGTCGCACAATGAATTTTTTCTCCATTTCACCGTGGATTTTTGGGTAAAATGACTAATGTCACTGCAAAGTTGAATTGGTGGCGCAAAAAATAAGCTATCATATGGAACTTTATGTGCAAAATTGAAAGCGTTATGATTTTTAGAAGGTGAAAAGACCCATAACCCTGCAGAGTCCTAGTGTGTTCCTATTGTATGCTGCTTCAGGCTTCTCCTCTGCTTTTAACTTCTGACTGTTTGAATCCAATAGTCAGAACTTGCTGAAGTTAATCTGATCCGTCATGGTGCAATTAGGGTGTACGGAGCAGGATAAGGGCTCAAGCCCCCAGCCAATTTCAGTAGCCAGGGGCTACCGCTCATAGCTTACATGCAGCAATTGGGGTTAGTAACTCTTTAGATGCCACTGTCAAAGTTCATGGCATCTAAATGACCATTAGAACTAACATTGATGGTGCAGTTGTTCAGGTAAGCCCACTGTGACACAATTGCGCAGAGCCAGATTAATGAGACTGGTGGTGGCAGGCGTGGGGGGGGGGGGGGGATTGTAAGGGGCCAAGGTGGATATGCTGAGAGGCAACAAGGAGCCTATGATCAGACATCAGAGGTTTATGCTGAGAGGAGTGGTGGGGACGAGGGGGAGGCATTTGATGATGATGATGTCAGCAAGACTGTTGGTCTGATCAACTCAGGGACAGGTGATGGTGACACTGCTGCATCAGCAGGCTTCATAAGAAGAAAGCTTTCCAGAGAAGAGCACAGTCGGGTGATGATGTACCTATCACTTTATGGTATTTTGAGTAAAAATATTTTCTATATGATAGATGCAGAAAACCAGGTGCAATTGCTTCTTTGCAAAAAGAAAGTGATGCATGGCCAGGGGCCGCATTTAGGTATTATGGCTGTACGTAAGTACATAGAGTGACATCACAAGGCCTGGCTAGAAGTATTACTAGTCCACCAATGCCTGCTGTCTGCTGGCTACTATAAGTACTAGTACAGCACTGCCTGTTTTCTTCTGGCTTCTACAACTTCCTCCAGTCCACCACTGCCTGCCTGCTGTCTGCTGGCTAGAACTACCAGTCCACCCTCACCCTTGCTGCAGCTACTAAGAGCTAAGCCTACACATACACAACCAATGATCCCCAAAAAAGGATAATTGTTTTCTGCTTTTCATGCAAAAGCTATTTCTTATTCATTATTTTTGTCATAACTTGGGGAACATCACAGCAAAAAATTGAATATAAAGCACCAAGAAAAGCAATGCGTTAATAAAGGCTCAAGAGAGATATATAACTACTATTTATTCTGATCCCTTAGAAATAGCAGATTTGGAAGGAGTGGGATGGGTCTGGGAGCTAATAGGTTGGATCTGGTAGGTGATGATTTCATCCTGTAGTTCACAGGAAATTAGTTTCGTACCTCCTGTTGGAACCATTAGATACTAAAAGATTTGGAGAGTCAGGAATGTGATCACATATGGATGCAGGTGCGCTAGAAAAGAAGCAAACAACACTTTAGGACTTGTGATGGTGAGTGTGCATGCTATAGACAAGATTGCTGTTTTTAAACTCCTGTCCATATGCCCTAACAAAGTAAAGGAAAATCATAAGAGGGGCATCCTAACGTAAGACCCCTTTTTAAGAGCCAGAGAAAATATTTACTTGTAGCTACTCTCCAAAATATTTTTCAAGACATCGGTAGTTTATTGCAGAAAACAGAAAACTTGTTTTGGGCCAAATTGGTCCCTTCATCAGATGATCTACCCGTATGCAGACAGACTCAAGTCTTTGTTATGCTTCCAGCATACCAGGTCATATATTGATCAAACATTCCTGGTCAGACAACCCATTTAACAATTCTTCCCCAGCAATGGGCTAGAAACTTGCCTGTTGTAGGGTAAACCATATGATAGACTTTGTATCTTTTTTATTCACATCCATATACAAAACAGGGTAGTTCTGCTTATGGGATTTTATTAGGGAGCAATTTAATACTTAAACAGAGGTTCACTAAACAATATATCCATTTATCTATTTGAAAGCAATGTAAAGTACATATATCCTGTAGATTTCCCCCCTCAAGATAGTTCATGAAAGCATAACATAGCTATATATTAACATGTCTTTTCTCAGTGCATTATGTATCTTTGCATAGTGAGAAGCAACGTGATGTACAAGAAAATTACTACTTCTACCAGCATTCAAGCTTTGCAATTCAATTTGAATTGTAATAGCATATCTTTAGACTGCTACATTACAATATTCTTTATGCTTCCAGCAATCGCTCTAAATATATTTTCATAAGGCTTCTATTTATAGCATACAATTGCATTCTCAATTGTTCTTTGCAGGATTGTGTTTTACTTCTGTACTCTATCATAACATTTTATTTGTTCTTTCAATTACAAATGTTAATATCAAGCACAGTAATTGCAATTGTTTACAAATATATGAATGTGTTGTACATACAAATCCTAATAATACAAAGATGTTAGAACACAGCCAATCCCGTGCATATATCTCATAGGAATGACATACAGTGAAACCTCTAATAAAAAAAACTGATGTTGTGTGAACAATTTTCATTCCAACATTCATTTTGCATAAGACTGGCCCCATAGAAGACCAATTTTGCATGTAATTTTGGGTGCTCTCCTCAAAAAGGTTTACTACTGTGATAACGTGAAAGGCATTGTGGGGGATGGGCGATATGTGTCACCAAGGCTCCTGGCTTTGGTGAAGTAAGAGTCAATATTATTCAGTGTCTGTGCTGCAATGCAGTCTGACACTGTGGCTGTAGTATGGCTGGAAGGCCAATCCAGGACTGCTCTTACTGGGAATGACGAAGTGCAGGGTGGGGGTCATTCCCCCCAATCCAGGCCGCCTTTTGTTGGCTTTAAAGGCAACCTGTTTCACCAGCTGAGGAGGATTTTCTAGTTGCAGCTCACACTGATAGAGAGTACTGAAAGTGGAGTTCTTCCCTGCATTTGCTTTAAGGTTGGAAGCTGGTGAACAGCCTGACTGGAGGCCTGGAAAAGACTTGTTTGGTGCCACACAGCACAAACTCAGATGTGAAGAAACACCTAAGGAATACAGGTGGACTTTTGTTACGTTTTCGTTTGTTCTGCGTTTAAAGACTGTTTGCTGTGTGCCAAGTGTGATTAAAACACTGAACTTTGATTTGAAAAGTACTGTTTCTTTGCCTCTAAACTGCAACCGCACCTGTCTGCAAGAATGAGTCATCACATTTGGTGGAGGATGCAGGCATCGCAGTGAGGTCAGCAATTGTGTTGCAGCACGCTGTTGCTAGGTACAACGATCCTGTTGACAAGTGTTCCAGTGACTGGAGTGTTGCCTAAATGGAGGATGTTATAAAAGGACTCATGGAGGGCAACAAGCACCAGCAGGAAACACACCAGCTGTTACTGCAGCATGCAATGGCGCTACAAGCGGCAGTGACGACCCAGAACGCCCCTGACACCCGGAAAGCTGTACGTTGATGATCCCCAAGATGACCCCTTTGGATGACGTCGAGACCTACCTGGTGGTCTTCAAAAAAGTGGCCATGAGGGAGAGGTTAACCTGGGCGAAGGAAGCCAGAGCAAGTGCACCATGTAAACTTCTTGAAACCTTGGAAAGACAGGGAAACTAGTGTGGATGACAGCCCCTGTTAGGGGTGGAGTTTCCCGTCCCTCAGTCTGGTGCAAGAGAAGAAGTTGCCACAGTGAAAATTGCTTACTTCCTTTCCTCTGCACGGACTCAGAAGGCCAGAGAGTTCATCAGAAGGAACATCCAGTGTTCTCAGACCTTCCTGGATATACTTCTGTCATCCTCCATGACATGTCACTGAACCCCAGGTAAAAATATGGTTGAAACCATACCGGGTACCTGAGTTGCGGCGACAAGCCATCTCGGAAGAAGTACAGCAGATGTTAAAACTGGATGTCATTGAGGAATCAAAGAGTGAGTGGGCCAGTACGATAGTCTTAATACCCAAGCCATGGTATGTTGCAGTTCTGTAACAATTTCCGCAAACTTAATGAGGTATCCAAGTTTGATGCATATCCCATGCCCCGAGTTGACGAGCTTATTGAAAGGCTAGGACAGGCTCGGTATTTTGCTGTTTTGGACCTCTCCAAAGGGTACTGGCAGGTGCCCTTGATGGAGGCTGCCAAAGAGAAAACAGCCTTTTCACACCAGAAGGTTTGTTTCAGCACAAGGTGTTACTCTATGGTTTACATGGCGCTCCCGCTATATTTCCAAGGCTAATGGATATTGTACTGCGGCCACATCGTCGGTATGCCTCAGCTTATCTCGAAGATATCATCATCCACAGTACAGACTAGAAAAGTCACCTTCCTAAAGTACAGGCAGTGGTAGAATCCCTTAGGAACGATGGAGTAGGCACTCGTATAATATATGTGGTGCTCGAAGACAAATAGGTAAATCCAAGGCAATGGAAATAAGGTCTCGGCACTCTTACATCTCTTTATCGATTATACCTTGTACCAGTGACTCCTTCACAAAATCCACAATTTTCCTCTTTATTGTTGGTTATTCGCTAACCTAGTATACGTGACTTTATCTGCAAGTTGACGTCTAATCTCTGTAATGTAAGCCACAGTGTCCATAACTACTAGTGAGCCCCTTTGTCTGCCGGCTTGATTGTAATTTTAATATTGTAGTGCTTTATTTTCACTTGTAGTCATTATATGTACCCTTCGTGATATCCTTTCTTAGCAATCTTACATAATTTTTAACCATTTGCACAAAGGTTTCTACTGCATGTTCAGAGCGCTGCGGATTAAATTTACTTCTAACATATAATCCAAGCGATGCTAGATCAAGTGATATATCATTCTCACATCGTGAGTCTATTTCAGGTACCCGGATATCCTCTTTAGTAGAAAAGTAAGTTTTAAATCTGATATTACGGAACAAACATTCCAAGTCCATGTCCATCTCAAATTACTTAAATTTGTTCACAGGACTTAACGTCAAACCCTTTTGCAAGAGGTTGAGTTCAGATGATGACAAGCATTTAGACGAAATATTAATCACAAGTGAAGTGTCCGTACCTGTGAACGAGTAGTCACTCTCCCGTCCGGGTCTCCTATTCGGCATCCTGCCCTCCTCCTCTTCCTCGGCGTCCACATCTTTGCTGGGGAAAAGGGGGACGTTGATCCCGTTGTATCTCCGAACGGTCGCTGCCCGAGCTTGAAGGAGAGAAGGCCCTTCCGGTATGATGTCCAAATCCGCGTCGCTGTGAGAATGATGTATCCCGCCATCGATAAACTTTATTGTTCAGATAATCCTCCGTGTCTCTGAGAAACTTCCTTCTCTTTCGAGCTTCTATGTCTTCACGGTAAGTTTTCAACTGGTCATCCAAAGATGTCTTCAATGTTGCAAAACCTTCTTGCATGCAGTCTCAAAGTTGCGTTTCGATACTTGCAATCTCAGGTTTAAGATTATCAATCGCCTTCTGTAGTCGCTCGACTGTCAGTAAGATAATGTCTTTAGAGCATTTATTAATGATTCTTTCAAAATCTTTACAATATGCTTCATCCTCCGCAAATAATGTCGGACGTAAGTGGACCCTCAGGCCCCTTGGTATTTTATCTGTGTGATGATACTCAGCCAATGTTTTCACATGTAGTTTATATGAGATTAATCTCCTTGACTCACGTTCCAAGGTGCGTCTTTTAAGTTCATCTCCAGGTATTCGCAGAAACGATGCAGTTGAGGTAGCTTGAGAAATGATCCTCGAGGCCTCCTCATCACTATATAATATTTTAGTCGACATATAGCATATACGGTGCCAGCACTCTTGTTAAACACAAAGTTACTGGAATCGATGGAGTCGGCACTCGTATAATATATGTGGTGCTCGCAGACAAATAGGTAAATCCAAGGCTATGGAAATAAAGTCTCGGCACTCACAATTCTCTTGCTAATTCTTATCGGTGTTTATTCACATATGCGGTAACATATAGAACGCGTTTCGGCCACAAGCCGTTGTCAACCATAAAGCTTTCACATGAACAAGCAACTTAATATAGAGAGTGGGTCTCCCCCCATCCGGTGGGCTGGTCTCAAAATCCTAATTCTATACAGATGTTACCTAGTGCTAACCTGGTTTGTTTTGATTTCCAGGTTAGCACTAGGTAACACCTGTATAGAATTAGGATTTTCCGACATTATTTGCGGAGGACAAAGCATATTGTAAAGATTTTGAAAGAATCATTAATAAATGCTCTAAAGACATTATCTTACTTACAGTCGAGCGACTACAGATGGCGATTGATAATCTTAAACCTGAGATTGCAAGTATCGAAACGCAACTTCGAGACTGCATGCAAGAAGGTTTTGTAACATTGAAGACATCTTTGGATGACCAGTTGAAAACTTACCATGAAGACATAGAAGCTCGGAAGAGAAGAAAGTTTCTCAGAGACACGGAGGATTATCTGAACAATAAAGTTTATTGATGGTGGAATACGTCATTCTTACAGCGACGCAGATTTGGACATCATACCGGAAGGGCCTTCTCTCCTTCAAGCTCGGTCAGGACCGTTTGGAGATACAACCGGATCGATGTCCCCCTTTTCCCCAGCAAAGACATGGACGCAGAGGAAGAGGAGGAGGGCAGGAAGCCATTATAGGAGACCCGGACTTGACAGTGACTACTCGTTCACAGGTACGGACACTTCACTTGTGATTAATATTTAGTATAAATGCTTGTCATCGTCTGAACTCAACCTCTTGCAAAAGGGTTTGACGTTCAGTCCTGTGAACGAATTTAAGTCATTTGAGATGGACATGGACTTGGAACGTTTGCTCCATAAAGTCAGATTAAAAACTTACTTCTCTACTAAAGAGGATATCCGGGTACCTGAAATAGACTCACGATGTGAGAATGATATATCACTTAATCTAGCATTGCTTGGATTATATGTTAGATGTAAATTTAATCCTCCGCGCTCTGAACATGCAGTAGAAACCTTCGTGCAAATGGTTAAAAATGATGTAAGATGGTTAAGAAAGGATATCACGAAGGGTATATATAATGTTTTCCACAACATGACTACAAGTGAAAATAAAGCACTATGTGACTTATCAAATGATAAGGATATTACAATCAAGCCCGCGGACAAAGGGGCTCACTAGTAGTTATGGACACTGTGGCTTACATTAAAGAGATTAGATGTCAACTTGCAGACAAAGTCACGTATACTAGGTTAGCGAATAACCCCTTACCAACAATAAAGAGGAAAATTTTGGATTTTGTGAAGGAGTCACTGGTACAAGGTACAATCGATAAAAAGATGTATGAGTTTTTGATTAATGAACACCCTATAACACCGGTGTTCTATATTCTCCCCAAAATCCACAAGGATCTCCTTAATCCCCCGGGGAGACTTATTGTAGCCTCAGTGGATTCCATCTATTCCCCCTTATCAATCGTACTAGAGAAAGCATTAACCCCTCTTATTAAAAATACTAGAGCCTTCCTATTGGATACCTCTGATTTTTTGAGAGTATTGGAAGGGGTTAATGATGTCAATGATCAAACTTTCTATCGATGTAGTCAGCTTGTATACATCAATAGAACACACAAAAGGTACGGATTCCACTAAATGGGTCTTAGACTCTAGTTCTTATATTGAGACACAAAAAAAATTTTTTCTTGGTTTATTACACCTGATACTGTATGAGAATTATTTTCTCTTTGAAGATGAATATTTTTACAGCGGCAAGGATCGGCGATGGGGGCGAATGTAGCCCCCCCATATGCAAATGGATATATGTCATACTTTGAAGAACATCACATTTTCCAACATGATCTGTTTATCAGACATATAAAAACCTGGAAGAGGTTTATCGATTACATATTTTGCATATGGGAGGGGCCACTGAGTGCTCTAGAAATGTTCCTGGAGCATTTGAATTCAGTTGGACCGGAATTAAAATTTACGATGATCTATGATCAACAGCAAGTTAGTTTTTTGGACATAAGAGTACTGAAAAACCAAAAAAGTGGTCTAACTACTGACTTATATAGAAAAAGCACGGACCGAAATAGCCTGTTGCATTTCACTAGTTCCCACCCACGGCCGGTTAAAATGTCTATCCCTCGAGCCCAGAGACAGAGGATAGAAAGTATTGTCTCCGATCCTCAGGTTAGGGAAATGAGATTGAGGAAACTGGATGGTAAGTTCCACGAGCGAGGTTACCCCAAATCTGTTTTGGAGGTAGCGAAAATACCAAAGATAAGACGTAATGAGGAACATGGTCCTCGTATTCCGTTCGTGAGGAATTACCATCCATTATCTTACAAAATAGACAACATTATTAGGAGACATTGGTACCTCCTCAATAAAAACTATCCCACTATTCCCGAATTTAAAACGGCTCCATTAATTTGTAATAAGCGGGCACCCAATCTGCGGGACAAGCTTGTCCATGCAGATATGGGTTCCACAAGAAAAGTATCACGTCAACTAACACTGAAAAGTAAAAAGAATGGAACCTTTCCGTGTTTGCATTGCGCACAAATTAGCAATGTAACACGAGGGGATATAATCCTACACCCACAAACAGAGAAAGAAATAAAGATCGGACATTTTGCCACCTGCGATTCCAGGAACGTGATATATGCGATTAAGTGTCCGCATGGTCTCCTATACGTTGGGGAAACTACCCAGCGTGTAGGGGACCGCATAAATCAACACAAATCGAGTATCCGTTGTAAAAATCTATTATATCCGATCCCCCATCACTTTGAAAAAGCCGGACATAATATTGCTCAACTTAAATTTCAAGTTATTGATATAGTTCAATTACCAAGAAGAGGTGGAAACTTGAAGACACTGCTTCTGAAAAAGGACCTGAAATTACAGGTGCACACGTTCCTTATTATAACATCTTATGTTTATGTACATAGGGACAGATATTGTCCTTTGCTTTTTGTTTTGATTTCCAGGTTAGCACTAGGTAACACCTGTAAAGAATTAGGATTTTGAGACCAGCCCACCGGATGGGGGAGGCCCACTCTCTATATTAAGTTGCTTGTTCATGTAAAAGCTTTATGGTTGACAACGGCTTGTGGCTGAAACGCGTTCTATATGTTACCGCATATGTGAATGAACACCGATAAGAATTTGCAAGAGAATTGTGAGTGCCGAGACCTTATTTCCATTGCCTTGGACTCCCTTAGGAAGGCTGGGTTAACTGCTAACCCCAAAAATGTGCCATAGGATTGGAAGAGACCAAATATCTGTGGTACGTCATTGGGCGTGGAGTTGTCAAACCCCAGGTAAACAAAATAGAGGCCTACCGAAATTGGCCCTGACCTGTCACTACACGAAAGGAAGTCGTTCCTAGAAATGGTGGGTTACTATATGAGATTCATCCCCCATTTTGCTACGGTGGCTATGCCCTTAACAGACCTCCTGAAGGGACGCAAGTCCGTCATGATCCATTGGAATGAACGGGCAGAGCGGGCATTTTCCGCTTTGAAGTTGGCCCTATGTGGGTCTCCGGTGTTGGTGACACCCGACTTCAAAAGGGAATTTGTGGTACAGACCGATGCCTCTGAGGTAGGTCTCGGGCTGTACTCTCCCAGGAAGTCAATGGGGAACAGCATTCCGTTGTCTTTCTTAGCCGCAAACTGACCCCGGCAGAGACCAGGTATATAGTATAGTGGAGAGAGATTGCCTGGCCATTAAGTGGGCACTCGAGTCTCTCCGCTATTATCTGTTGGGAAGGATGTTTCATGTCGTGACGGATCATTCCCCCCTTAAGTGGATGTGCCAGGCCAAGGGTCACCAGGTGGTTTCTGTCACTACAAAATTTCAAGTTCAAGGTCGAACACAGAGTGGGTCTGTTATGGATCACGGCAGGTCGTGGATCCTCTGGGCCTGTGTGGATGGAGACTTGAGCCCTGCCAGGGAGTGGAGTCTAAGGTGCCACTGGTTTTCACCAGAGCCCGCCGAAAAACAGGATGGTCTTGCTGCGGCAGGTGGCACCCAGGTCACTACCCTTGGCACAATTCGTCCACACAGGTAGCTGGGGGGTGACGTGGCACAGAAGGTGACTGGCAGGACATGGCATGATGGCAGAAGGTAAGGCAGGAGACACTGGGATAGGGAAGGTAGGGTAGCTAGGAACGGATGCACAGTAACAGGAGCACAGGAACACAGGACTTCACAATGGAATAGACTACCAAAATCCGGCAGGAAAAGCAGGGAGGAGCAGAGATTTATGGAGCAGGGGAAAGGTGCAAGCACTTTAATTCATTGATTACTGGCCCTTTAGGAGTCAGAGCTAAGGCGCGCGTGCCACAAGAGGTGGAGGCACACACATAGGGGCTACAGGGAAGGAAGGACGCTGACGATGGTGAGTGACGGACAGACATTCGCATGCGGGCACGTCCCGCGATGCGAATTTCAGCCCCGCTGACAGTGTGAACAGAGAGCGCTCACGGCCGGTGAATCCAGCCGGAGCGCAGGCCTAACAGTACCCTCCTTTTGTCTTCCCCTCTTCTTTGGAACTCAAAGAGTTCCCCCACTACATGAGACCAGGGGGTTTCAGGAATGGGAAAAGGCTGCAAGGAAGTTGCAGGCTTCTGTCGAGGAGTCTTCCGTCTTTTAAGTTGACCAACAGGCGAGCAAGAATGTCCCAAATTCAAGACTTTACATTTGACAGAAGACAACACCGGAGGAACAAGACTGTGATCTTGGCAATAATTTCCCCAACAAGTGATTTCTCCGGTCTTCCAGTCGAGATATGGAGAAGGGCGTTGAAACCAAGGAAGACCAAGAAGAAGTTCTGAAGTACATTGTAAAAGTACATAGAATACCATTTTTTCCTTATGCACATTTCCTACATGCATGTCGAGGGGTTCCGTGCGAAATTGCACCATTCAGTTCAGATTTTGTCCATCTACAGAAGAGATGTGGAAGGGCTTGGTGAGAAGAGACATTGGAAGATGGTATTTATGGATCAGGGAGGCACCAATGAAGTTACCAGCAGAACCGGAGTCCAAGAGAGCAGAAGCAATGAAAGAAGTCCTTGCAGAGGTGAACACTTGAACCTGGGTGGTCAAGCGAGGAGAGGAAGTATGCACACCAAGGGATGCCACTCCAACTTCAATAAGATGAGAACATTCTCCCGGAAGCGAAGGACGTACAGAACAGTCTTTGAGAAAGTGCTCCGGACTGGCACAATATAAGCACAAATTTTTATTGCGCCGATGGGTTATTTCCAGTGGCGTTAAACAAAAGCGGTCCACGTCCATAGCCTCTTCGGCAGGAGGCAAAGTAGATAGTAGCAGAGTAGATAGTAGCAGTAGATGTTGGAACACGGGTGTCAGTCGGGGTAATTGCCATGTTCAGGCAGGTTCTCCTTCCAAGACAAGTTCTTCCTGCCTCTTGGCAAAACGCACATCAATACAGGTGGCCAAATGGATAAGTTCTCTCAGGTTATTCGGAGAATCTCATGCTGCGAGAGCATCCTTGATACGAGGGGAAAGTCCTTTTTTAAAGGTGGCACACAAGGCTTTATCGTTACAGGAAAGTTCTGAGGCAAGAGTGCAGAACTGAACCGCGTAGTCACCAACGGGGAGTTTCCTTGGCAAAGGTTCAGTAGAGCTGTCTCGGCAGAGGAGGCTTGCGCGGGTTCTTCAAAAGCTTTGCGAAATTCAGTAAGGAATGCTGACAGGTTCAAGGAGACCGAATCTCTATGATCCCAGAGAAGAGTAGCCCAGGCCAGGGCTTTTCCAGACAGTAAACTGAAGACAAACGCCACTTTAGCACGCTCCGTTGGGAACAGATCCGCCATGAGTTCAAGATGGACTGAACACTGTGTCACAAAGCCTCTACACAGCTTGGGGTCTCCGTCATACTTAGAAGGCAAGGACAAAGGAAGCTTGGTCCCAGGAGAAGCTGCAGGCACAGGAGGAGGCCCAGGAACAGGTGGCTGCTGCTGTTGTTGCTGCTGTGCAGAAAGGAGCTGTTGCACCATGGCTGAGAGTTGATTCAGCTGTTGCATTTGACGAGCTAACTGCTGCGACTAATGAGCCACGACGGTAGTAAGATCCGAGACATCTGGCAAAGGCACCCCCATCGGGATCCATGGCGGATCTTACTGTTAGGAATCATGGCAGGTGGTGGATCCTCTGGGCCTGTGTGGATGGAGACTTGAGCCGTGCCAGGGAGCGTACCAGGGAGTCTAAGGTGCCACTGGTTTAAACCAGAGCCCACCGCAAAGATGGTCTTGCTGTGGCAGGTGGCACCCAGATTGCTACCCCTGGCACAACTCGTCCTCACAGGTAGTTGGGGGTGGCGTGGCACAGAAGGTGACTGGCAGGACGTGGCAAGATGACAGAAGGTAAGGCAGGAAACACTGGGATAGGGAAGGTAGGGTAGCTAGGAATGGATACACAGTAACAGGAGCACAGGAACACAGGACTTCACAAGGGAATAGACTACCAAAGTTCTTGCAGGGAAAGCAGGGAGGAGCAGAGATTTATGGAGCAGGGGACAGATGCAAGCACTTTAATTGATTGGTTACTAGCCCTTGAAGAGTAAGGGCTCCGGTCGTGCGCCCACCCAAGGAGGCGGAGGCATGTGCGCTGGGGCTACAGGGAAGGGAGGACGCTGACACTGAGGACGGTGAGTGACGGGCCAAGATTCGCATGCAGGCGCGTCCCGAGATGCGAATCTCAGCCCCGCCAAGAGCAGGGACAGAGAGCGCTCACAGCCGGCAAATCCGGCCGGAGCGCTGGCGTAACAGGGTCATTTGCTAGGCAACGCCGAACAGGTGTTCACCCCCCTCGGGCTTGAACAAAGGGGAGTGTTATGTGAAAAGGTGAAAGGCATCGTGGTGGATGGGTGATATGTGTCACCAAGGCTCCTGGCTTTGGTGAAGTAAGAGCCGGTATTATTCCGTGTCCGTGCTGCGATGCAGTCTGACACTGTTGCCATAGTATGGCTGGAAGGCCAATCTGGGATGGCTCTTACTGGGAATGACCAAGTGCAGGGTGGGTGTCAATCCCCACAATCCAGGCAGCCTTTTGTTGGTCTTAAAGGCAACCTGTTTCACCAGCTGGTTGCTAGTGGCAGCTCACACTGCCAGAGAGAGCTGAAAGTAAAGTTCTTCCCTACATTTGCTCTAAGGTTGGAAGCTGGTGAACAGCCTGCCTGGAGGTCTGGAAAAGACTTGCTTGGTGCCACACAGCACAAACTCAGGTGTGAGTGTGCCAAGTGGGAATAAAACACTGAATATGATTTGAAAAGCACTGTTTCCTTGCCTCTATACAGCAACTGCACCTATCTGCAAGAGCGAGTCATCACACTATATGTATGTGAAAAGATATCAGTCCACTTTCTTATCTATGATTACAGCCTACAGCTATGTTCACCTGAATGTCTGCCCAGAAAACATTCTGCAAATAGTATGTCCTGCCTGCACTAGGACCACTCAGGAATGCGCTGTCTCCTTAAACAGCATTGCATTTCCGAGCGGATTACAACTGAAAAAAATTAACATACATATTTTTAAGGGGGCACTGGAAATTCCGCCATGTGCACGATGCAGTAGAATGCCATCAAAAACAATAGGATTCTGCTGCAATGGAATTTCCAAGTTACATTTTTCCACCAGATTCTGCTCGGAAATTCGATTGTGTGAACAAGGCCTACTAGTGTAATAATGGCATGACCCAGGGTGTTAAAAACTGTTTTTAAATTGTAAGGCTACGTGTACACACAATGGCTCTCATTTACTAAGCTAAAACCAACTCGTTTTTGTCAGGTTATACCAAATTATTTTGGTGCATAGTGGCTCTGATTAACCCCTTCAGGACCATGGGTTTTTCAGTTTTTGAACTTTTGTTTTTTCCTCCTCACCTTTTAAAAATCGTATCCCTTTCAATTTTGCACCTAAAAATCCATATCCTGGCTTATTTTTGTGCCACCAATTCTAATTTGCAGTTACATCAGTCATTTTACCCAAAAATCTAAGGCGAAACAGAAAAAAAAATCATTGTGCGACAAAATTGAAAAAAAAAAAACGTCATTTTGTAAATTTTGGGGGCTTCCGTTTCTACGCAGTAAATTTTTCTGTAAAAATGGCACCTTTTCATTATTCTGTAGGTCCATGCAATTAAAATGATACCCTACTTATATAGGTTTGATTTTGTCGTACTTCTGGAAAAAATCATAACATTTAACAATTAACATTTAAAATGGTCATCTTCTGACCCCTATAACTTTTTATTTTACCGCGTATGGGGCAATATGAGGGTTCATTTTTTGCGCCGTGATCTGAAGTTTTTAGCAGTACCCGTTTTGTATTGATCGGACTTTTTATCGCTTTTTATTCATTTTTTCATGAAATAAAAAGTGACCAAAAATACGTTATTTTGGACTTTGGAATTTATTTTCGCATATGCCATTGACCGTGCAGTTTAATTAATGATATATTTTTATAGTCCAGAAATTTACCCACGCGGCGATACCACATATGTTTATTTTTATTTACATGTTTTTTTTTATGGGAAAAGGGGGGTGATTTTCACTTTTATTAGGGAAAGGGTTAAATCACATTTATTAACTTTTTTACACTTTTTTTTTGCAGTGTTATAGCTCCCATGGGGATCTATAACACTGCACACACTGATCTTATACACTGTTCACTGCAAACCCATAGCTTTGCATTGATCATTGTTATCGGCAGTCGATTGCTCAAGCCTGCCTCTCAAGCTTGGAGCAATCAATCACCGAACGGACACACCGGTGGAAGGTAAGAGGTCCTCCGCTCGTGTCCTAGCTGATCGGGACACCGCATTTTCACTGCGGTGGTCCCGATCAGCCCTACTGAGCAGCCGGGAAGCTTTTACTTTCGTTTTAGATGCGGCGTTCAACTTTGAATGCCATGTCTAAAGGGTTAATAGCACGCAGAACCGTGATCATTGCCGTGCGCTATTAGCCCCGGGTCCCGGCTTCAGGTACACCGCGTGACCCCGCGTTATATCGCGGGAGCCGGACAAGGATGTAAATATACGTCCTTGGTCGTTGAGGGGTTAACTAAGTGTGTTGTGTAGTTTTCTTTGTAGGTCTTTATTCCCTACAATTTTTTTCCATGGTATTTACTAAGGTTTCCCTATGTTTTGCACTTTTTCCTACATTTTGCTTTTTTTTTTACAACTGCTCTGAGCTGTGGGGTTTTCCAGAGCTCAAATCCACTACATTTTCTGTGGAAACCTTAGTAATATGCTGGAATTTTTTTAAATGTTGGGGACACGCCCCCTTTTCTTCTTCTTTCTTTTGCAGCCACACCCCCTTTTCCTGGCGGCCATACTTCTTTTTCTGTTTTCTGAGCAAAATGGGAAGTTGTAACAACAAAAACAACAAATACGTGGCCTCAAATGGCAGGAGGTGCTCAATCCCTAATGCAGTTGTGCATATATATTGGGGGAGCAGATCCCACAGTTGTATTCTGTTGCTAAGGGCAATCCCCAGCATGAAATGCATACAATGGAGGATTCCTGCAGCAGACCACAAGTACTACAATGGCATCCTACACTAGATGAAAAGGTGTGGATGTATAACACTTACAATAATACAAAACAGGAATTTAGGTGCACTACTTTGGTAGATGTAAACAATGACATTGGCTAACCCTCAAAACTGATGTTAAAATTGAGACATTCGCCAGTATATCCTTATATGAAGGACATACCTGAGCCCGCACACCAATGCCAAGGTTTCTCAAGTGGCGCAGGACCTAACACTAAACCTACCTGTGCATGATAAGCAAAGCCAGGGGCCAGAGAGCATTAAGTCCGGCTCACAGACTGCCCCCTTGTTACCTCCAGTGTGGCTAGGCACACATACAATGGGAGGTGGGAGAAAGGTTATAAGCCCCACCCAAGTTGGCTGATATGTTGCCGGCCTCACAGATGCAAATTAATGATACTTATAGTGATGATACAGGCGCATTAGTATAGATTTTTACAACAAAAAATGGGAAGTTGGTCAGGTTTTTACATTTTCTGGCGCAGACACAATTTGTGGCGCAATGTTCCAAACATATGGCACACAATCCAACAAAACAGGTCGGGTTTACAATAGTAAATCAAAGCCAGTGTCTGCGACAGTGTGCGGCAGGAAAATCTGATAAACCTTACATTGCAATGGGAAAAGCCAAGTAGGGGCATGGTCTGTCGCAAAGGGGGCATGGATGGCCTGCAATGGGTGTGGTTTTACAACCCAATCTATTTACTGAATTCACAGAAAATCCTTTGAATAAATGGCTGTAAATTTCCACCCAGAAATAGCTGGTCAGAAATTTTTCCAACTAAATCTGTGAATAAAATGGAATTCTGCAAGTCTGAAACAACATTTCCCAGTGTAAATCTGACACTCTTAGTAAATGAGGGCCAAAATGTCCAAATTGTCCACCATTGAAGTGTCCTAAATTGAATAGGAAAACATATCTTAGTTCACATCCAAATCATTTTACATATATAAAGTAAAGTGTCAGGGACTTATTTTGGGCTGATTATGTCTTAAAAAAAAAGTTATTTCTGATGTTGTTGCACAACAGCTGGTTTGCAAACTGCATAATAACATTATCTGTAGCAAAATAAAATAAAAAATTGATTCACAGGCAAGGTCAATGGATGACTCCAGGGGTACTCAACTTCTTGGGAAAATAACATTAGAGAAATATCTAATATGTATGAAGAAATCAGATGGAGCACTCACCATATTTATCCAACCTTCTTTAATTTCATTCATAGTTCCAAAATAAAGATACAGTGGGAAGAAGTATCAGAGGCATGGGGATCATGGTAAGGCAACCATTTTGCATCAGTAGGTGCTTCATCTGGCCTTGAGTAGGTGTTTAGTCCGGTTGGAAAAATGAGGGGCTTATTCATATTTATAGGTAAAAAGGGTTAAACCCCTGATTGTGCAGTGTATGTCCTGATCAGCCCTCCTAATTGGTGATCAAGGTGAGCCCTGGCTGTTGATAGGAGACGTTACTCACCGGGTATAAAGCATGCTCAGCTCAAGAGTTCAGGGCGTACATGTATTGGGTCTGTCACACTATATGGGGGAGGAATGTCTTCGGGGAGGTCAGCATGGGATTGGAAAGGTAAGTTTTTGCTGGTTTATTATTTTAAAGCATTCGGGGCTCTATTAAGAAAAATAATAATAATAAAAAATAATAATTATAAAATAATAATTATAAAATATGGATAACCCCCTTTAAATATGACAAGACTTTGTCAAAAAAGTTTGACAATGTCTTTAGATTTTATTGTACTATTAAAGTTTTCAATCTATATAATTCTAACTTATTTTCAAATGTTATTTGCTGATACAGTTATTAAATGTCTGGTTGCAGTATGAAATGAACAAGAAATCAATTCCTAGGTATACCTCTGAGAAAGGAAATATTTAGCTGATGTCATCTCCCAGCAGGATATTTGCTGCACTGCTTGGGTTGTGTAAGATAAAAAGTATTAACCTCTGAACTACTTGGTTTTGTACAGAACAAATGAACACATTTTCTATTTTGTTTAAAATGTTCTATTCCTCTTTTAACTTGTTATACTGAATTTTAGAACATGATAGCTCACTGAGTTAAGGGGCTTTGTGTGAATACAAATTGATAGCCTTTCCCTAGGATAGGCCATCAAATTAGATAAGCAGTATTCCAGCCCCGAGACCCTTGTCAATCAGCAGAACAGAGGGGCTGCTTAAACCTTCATGGGCTAACTTAAAGACCTGTCAGCTCTGTATTATGCCCAGAGCTGTAGACACGGGCAGATAGGAGATATAACAAAATATACCTGTACATTAGCTGATGGCTGTTTGCAAAGTTCTAAAATGATGTTTTAGAACTTTGAGTCGTGGTGGTGCTGAGTAGAGATGGGCGAATCGAAGCTGACAAAATAAAATGAATTTTGAATTTCATGAACATTTTTAATGTGAACAAATCCGAATTTTCTCGCGCTTTGTGGTAATGAATTGCTTCATTCACTACATTTTGTGTGGGCCAGAGAATAAATGACAGCTACAGGTGGGAGGACATGTGGCAAGAAAATCTGGGAAGGTGGGTAGGCGGGATCACCCTGAATCGCATGGCGGCATGCAGCCTATCAGCAGCCAGCACTGTGATGTCACAGCCCTATATATTCGGCAGCCATTGCCAAAGACAGGCATTTCCCGGACGTTTTGCTGTGAGAGCAGAGACTGTGTGTGCACTAATCACCGTTACTGACAATGCAGATCTTTACAGTGGCAAATCCATTCACCTCAGGCCTGCATTCGTTCTGGCTAGAGAGAGAGCAGACACTGTGTGGTTACTAATCACTGACAGTTACTGACAATACAGATCAGCACAGGGGAAATCCATTGACCTCAAGCCTGTATCACTGCAAGCAGGCAGGGAAAGTTTAGGAGTTGTTTCATAGTCTGCCAATTGAGATCATCACAGGAAGTACTCCCCATTCAAAGACTGCAAGCAACCATAGTGTAGGCAGGGACAGTTCAGAGAAAGAGAGTACTACTTTTTCTGGTGCAGCCATACTGGAGTGTATTACTAAAAATATAAGCACTCCGCAGTTCTACATTTTTTTCTGTTTAAAGCTAATAGGGGGTAGTAAGTGTAAAAACACTAAAAGACTTTGTGTTTTTACACTTACCCCTCCCCAGTACAGGTCACCTGTCTAACCCAGGAAGAAGTACAGTACCGCCTACAAAAAATCAAAATAGACAAATTTCCAGGTCCAGATGGCATTCACCCCCGTGTTCTAAAGGAATTAAGCAATGTAATAGACAGACCCCTATTTTTTATATTCAGGGACTCTATAGTAACAGGGACTGTTCCCCAGTACTGGTGCATGGCAAATGTGGTACCAATATTTAAAAAGGCATCAAAAAGGGACCCCGGGAACTATAGACCTGTTAGTTTAACCTCCATTGTATGTGAATTGTTTGAGGGTTTTCTAAGGGAGGAAATTCTGGAGTATCTTAATAAAAATAAATGTATGACCCCCATATCAGCATGGCTTTATGATGGATCGGTCCTGTCAAACTAACCTGATCAGCTTTTATGAAGAGGTGGACCGACAGGACCAGGGGCAATCGCTGGATGTCTTATATCTGGATTTTTCCAAAGCATTTGATACAGTGCCACATAAAAATTTGGTGCATAAAATGAGAAGGATGGGGCTGGGGGAGAATGTGTGAAAGTGGGTAAGTAACTGGCTCAATAATAGGAAACAGAGGGTGGTTATTAAAGGTACTTATTCTGATTGGGTGAATGTTACTAGTGGGGTACCACAGGGGTCCGTCTTGGGTCCTGTTCTATTTAATATATTTATTAATGACCTTGTAGAGGGGTTGAATAGTAAAGTAGCAATCTTCACAGATGATACTAAACTCTGTAAAGCAGTAAACACAATAGAGGACAGTGCACTGTTACAAATGGATCTGTATAGGTAGGTGGTTTGGGCTGGGAAATGGCAGATGAGATTCAACACTGATAAATGTAAGGTAATGGACATGGGGAAGAAAAATCTGGGCTGGGATTATGTATTAAATGGGAGAACACTTGGGACAACTGACATGGAAAAGGATTTAGGAGTCTTAGTCAATAGTAAATTTAGCTATAGTGACCAGTGTCAGGCAGCTGCTGCCAAGGCAAATAAAATCATGGGGTGCATCAATAGGGGCATAGATGCCCACGACAAGGAAATAATTCTACCACTGTACAAATCACTAGTCAGACCACACATAGAATACTGTGTACAGTACTGGACACCAGTGTACAAGAAAGATATAGTGGAGCTGGGGCGGATTGAAAGACGGGCAAGCAGAGTAATACTGGGAATGGGAGGACTACAGTACCCAGAAAGATTAGCAGAATTGGGGTTATTTAATTTAGAAACAAGAAGACTTAGGGGAGACCTAATAACTATGTATAAATATATCATGGGGCAGTACAGAGATCTCTCCCATGATCTATTTATACCCAGGACTGTATCTATAACAAGGGGGCATCCTCTACGTTTAGAGGAAATAAAGTTTCTACACCAGCACAGACGGGGGTTCTTTACTGTAAGAGACTGTGGAATTCTCTACCTGAGGAGGTGGTCATAGTGAACTCTGTAAAAGAGTTCAAAATGGGTCTGGATGCATTTTTGGAGAATAATAACATCGCTGGATATGGATACTAGATTTAAAGGGACAAAACGTTGATCCAGGGATTTATTCTGACTGCCATATTTGGAGTCGGGAAGGAATTTTTACCTCTAGTATGAGGGTTTTTTGCCTTCCTCTGGATCAACTCAGTAGGGACTCATTATGGTTATAGGTTGAACTTGATGGAATCTGGTCTTTTTTCAACCTTATGAACTATGTTGCTAAAAGACTTATGAACTATATTGTTCCGCTTATTTCTGGTGCAACTGTACTTGGGCGTATTACTCTAATAAAAAGTGAAATATATATGCACTCCGCTGTTGTACGTGTTTTCTGTTTCAAGCGTATAGTGGCCTGTTAGTATACAAGCAGGTATATATATATACACACACAGAGTGTTCCGCAAGATTCAGTTGCAGCCATATAGGGGTGTATTTCTCTATAAAAAGTAAAATATATACACACTCCACTGTTCTACAAGTTTGTCAGGCAGAGAAGGGCAAAGCCGTGCACAGAGGAGTGGCAGAGGCCTAAATTCATCAGGCGCAGGCAGAGGTCACAGCAGAGTAGGGGCGTGTGGCAGGACGCACAGCGAGAGGTCTGAGCTCCCGGTGTCAGCAACAGGCAGCAGTGGGAAGTCTGGAGCCAAACCTGCCACCTCTCCTCATGCTGCTGTCACCTCCAGGCTCTGTCATTGTGCCGCCCTATGGTCTCGTCATGCTGCTGCCACCTCCAGGCTCTGTCATTGTGCCACTCTTGTGCCTGCATAGGCTCCCTGGTACACCGCAAAGCATACCCTCCTTAAGCTGCTCGTCATCATATATTAGCTCTGGAATTACCACAAGAATCCAAGGAAACAGGTTGGAGCGATAAAAATACATAACTGATTAAATGACACAGTTTCATACGCAGTTTCACAGTACCAGCTGTGTTTACTTACACGTGCAAGGCTTAATATTTTAGACAATCATATGATACTGGCAAGATCTACCCAGTAGCCATCCTGGGTCAGGCCTACACCACTGAGAGAGAGGACAAACTGACACACTACTCTTTCATTGTGCCGCTCTGCAGCCAACATAGGCTGCCGCCACCTCCAGACTGTGTCATTGTGCCGCCATATGATCTCATGCTGCTGGTGGCACATTAAACTCCTTAATCTCTTTAAACTCTTCAATTGACATCTCAAAAATCTCTTTCATCTCTTCAATTGATGCCATATGGTCTCCCGATCCTGCTGACACATCCAGACTGTCACTGTGCCGCTCTGTGGCAGTGATTCTAATAACGACGCCTGTAATCTGCATGTCATACTGAATAACATTATTATTTCACAACCCCAGCACACTCCCTATAAGTGTTACGGCAAGGCAAAGTGTTCAACACCCCTATTGAGGCTCTCTGTATCCCAGAAATAGCCGTTTTTTAACCCCATAAGGACCTAGGGCGTATGGATACGCCCCAGCTTTCTGGTACTTAAGGACCCAGGACGTATCCATATTCCCGTGGGAATTTCTGTCCCCGCTGCATGCCGGGCGGGGACCGGACCGGGGTGCCTGCTGATATCGATCAGCAGGCACCCCGCACAAATGCCCAGGGGGGTCATCAGACCCGCCCCCCCCCCCCCATGTCAGCGATCGGCGCAAATCGCAAGTGAATTCACACTTGCGATTTGTGCCGATTCGGGTCAATGGTGACCCGATGACCCGGAATAGAAGGGGGATCGCGGGTGACCAAGACACCCACGATCCCCCTGAAGCGATAGGGGTGAGGTGGCAGAGGTGCCACCCCTCCTACCCACGCTATTGGTCATCAAAACGCGATAGCCAATAGCAGATCGGGGGCGGGGGGCTTTACTTTCGGTTTCCCCGCCCTGCCCACCCACAATAAGCGGGGCAGAACGGGGAAACGACAAAGAACCGGCGGCGAAGTCCACTCACCCATCGGCGACGGCAGCGGGCAACGACCGGCGGCGGCAGCGGGCGACGATCGACGGAAGAAGAGGACGGCGACACAGCTCCGTGGATCCTACGGAAGTCGGTGAGTTTCTTAGCAACATCTGAAAGGCTACAGTCTGAGACCACTATAGAGTGGTCTCTAAACTGTAACCCTCCAGATGTTGAAAAACTACAACTCCCAGCATGCCCAGAGAGCTGTTTAGGCATTCTGGGATTTGTAGTTGTGCAACAGCTGGAGAGCTACAGTTTGAGACCACTGCACAATGATCTCTATACTGTCGCTCTCCAGATCTTGCAAAACTACAACTCCCAGCATGCCCACATAGCAGTTTGCTGTCCGAGCATGTTGGGATTTGTAGTTTTGCAACATCTGGAGGTCCACAGTTTGGAGATCACTGTGCAGTGGTCTCTAAACTATAGCTCTCCAGATGTTGCAAAACTGCAAATCCCAGCATGCTCAGACAGCAAACTGCTATGTGGGCATGCTGGGAGTTGTAGTTGTGTACCTCCAGCTATTGCATAACTACATCTCCCAGCATGCCCTTCGGCTATCAGGACATGCTGGGAGTTGTAGTTTTGCAAAAGCTGGAGGCATACTGGTTGGAAAATACTGAGTTAGGTAACTGAAGGTTTTCCAACCAGTGTGCCTCCAGCTGTTGCAAAAGTACAACTCCCAGCATGCACGGTCTGTCAGTACATGTTGGGAGTCGTAGTTTTGAAACAGCTGGAGGTTTGTCCCCCCATGTGAATGTACAGGGTACATTCACACAGGCAGGTGTACAGTTAGTTTTCTGCTTCAAGTTTGGGCTGCGGCAAATTTTTCGCCGCAACACAAACTCTTAGCGGTAAACTCACTGTAAACGCCCGCCAGTGTGAATGTACCCTAAAAACACTACACTACACCACACTAACACAAAATAAAGGTTAAAACACTACATATACACCCCCTTACACTGTCCCCCCCCCTCCCTCAGGGCTCTGAAGTGAGAGAGCGCCATGCACATTTGAGGACTAAATTAGGGATTACATAGGGGTGGACATAGGGGTATTCTACGCCAGTGATTCCCAAACAGGGTGCCTCCAGCTGTTGCTAAATTCCCAGCATGCCTCGACAGTCAGTGGCTGTCCGGAAATGCTGGGAGTTGTTGATTTACAACAGCTGGAGGCTACGTTTTGGAAACACTGCCGTAGAATACCCCTATGTCCACCCCTATGCAATCCCTAATTTAGTCCTCAAATGCGCATGGCGCTCTCTCACTTCAGAGCCCTGTCGTATTTCAAGGAAACAGTTTAGGGTCACATATGGGGTATTTCCATACTCGGGAGAAATTGCACTACAAATTTGGGGGGCTTTTTTTCCTTTTACCCCTTATGAAAAGGAAAAGTTGGGGTCTACACCAGCCTGTTAGTGTAAAAATTTTTTTTTATTTTTTAAACAAACATGCTGGTGTTGCCCCATACTTTTTATTTTCACAAGCTGAAAAAGCAAAAAAAGACCCCCAAAATTTGTAATGCAATTTCTCCTGAGTACGGAAATACCCCAGATGTGGGTGTAAAATGTTCTGCGGACGCACAACAAGGCTCAGGAGTCAGAGCGCACTGTGTACATTTGAGGCCTAAATTGGAGATTTGCACAGGGGTGGCTGATTTTACAGCGGTTCTGACATAAACACAAAAAAATAAATACCCACATGTGACCCCATTTTGGAAACTACACCCCTCACGGAACGTAACAAGGGGTATAGTGACCGCCTTAACACCCCACAGGTGTTTGACAAAATAGTTGGATGGGAAAATGAGAAAAAAAAATTTTTTCGCTAAAATACTGGTGTTACCCTAAATTTTTCATTTTCACAAGGGAAAATAGGAAAAAAGCCCCTCAAAATTTGTAACCCAATTTCTTCTGAGTAAGAACATACCCCATATGTGCATGTAAAGTGCTCTACGGGCGAACTACAATGCTCAGAAGAGAGGGAGCGCCATTGGGATTTTGAAGAGAAAATGTGTCCGGAATTGAAGGCCACGTGTGTTTACAAAGCCCCCATAGTGCCAAAACAATGGACCCCCCCCACATGTGACACCATTTTGGAAACTACATCCCTCACGTAATGTAATAAGGGGTACAGTGATCATTTATGCCCCACAGGGCATTTACATTGTTCATTTGCACAGCCCACTGTTCCGAAGATCTGTCAAACGCCAGTGGGGTGTAAATACTCACTGCACCACTTATTCAATTCTGTGAGGGGTGTAGTTTCCAAAATGGGGTCACATGTGCAGGGGTCGACTGTTCTGGCACCACGGGGGGCTTTGTAAACACACATGCCCCCCGACTTCCATTCCAAACAAATTCTCTTTCAAAAAGCTCAATGGCGCTCCTCCTCTTCTGAGCATTGTATTGTGCCAGCAGAGCACTTGACGTCCAAACATGGGGTATTTCCATACTCAGAAGAAACGGGGTTACAAATTTTGGTGGTCATTTTCTCCTATTACCCCTTGTAAAAATGTATAATTTGGGGAAAACACAGCATTTTAGTGAAAAAATTAGATTTTTTCATTTACACATCCAACTTTCACAAAAAATCGTGAAATACCTGTGAGGTGTTAAGGCTCACTGTACCCCTTGTTACGTTCCTTGAGGGGTGTAGTTTCCAAAATGGTATGCCATGTGTTTTTTTGCTGTTCTGGCACCCTAGGTGCTTCCTAAATGTGACATGCCCCCCAAACACCATTTCAGCAAAATTTGCTTTCCAAAAGCTAAATGTGACTCCTTCTCTTCTGAGCATTGTAGTTCGCTCGCAGAACATTTTACGTCCTAACATGGAGTATTTATATACTCAGAAGAGATAGGGTTACAAATGTTGGGGGATATTTCCTCTCATTACTCTTTGTAAAAATGATAAATTTGGGGAAAAAACTGCACTTTAGTGAAAATTTTTTTTTTCATTTACACATCCGACTTTAAAGAAAAGTCGTCAAACACCTGTGGGGTGTTAAGGCTCACTGGACCCCTTGTTACGTGCCTTGAGGGGTGTAGTTTCTAAAAAAAACTTTCTGAATGTCATTTTGAATGCTTTGATGGGTGCAGTTTTTTTAATGGGGTCGTTTATGGGGTATTTTTTAATAAGAAAGCCCTTGAAATCAACTTAAAATCTTAAGTGGTCCCTGAAAAATTCTGATTTTGAAAATTTTGTGAAAAATTGGAAAATTGCTGCTATATTTTGAAGCCCTCTGGTGTCTTCCAAAAGAAAAAACATGTCAACTTTATGATGCAAACATAAAGTAGACATATTGTATATGTGAATCAATATATAATTTATTTGGAATATCCATTTTCCTTATAAGCAGAGAGCTTCAAAGTTAAAAAAAAAAAATGCAAAATTTTTTCCATAAAATTGTGGAATTTTTCACCAAGAAATGATACAAGTATTGACAAAATTTTACCACTAACTAGAATATGTCACGAAAAAAAAAAAAAAACTCGGAATCAGAATGAAAGGTAAAAGCATCCCAGAGTTATTAATGCTTAAAGTGACAGTGGTCAGATGTTCAAAAAATGGCCGGGTCCTTAAGGTATATTTGGACTGGGTCCTTAAGGGGTTAATAGGGATTCGCTGCAAATATATTCGGATCAAACCAAATTTTTTTCAGAAAATTCGGCAAATCTGCCGAATGAATTTCTGAAAAATTTGCCCATCTCTAGTGCTGAGATCCTTTCTACCTCCTGAGCATGCTTTGGTGTTGGAAGACAAACCCTCTACATCCATCATTCATAGCAGGGAATATTAGGGGAGGCGGTATGCATGTTGTAGCTCAGGCCAGCGGAGTCTAAGAAACCCTTTAGTTCTTTACTTAAAGGAATGGCTTAACTAGTCAGATCTCTAGGTCATGGTCCTCAGAGCAGTTACTGATTTGCAGTAAGGAGAGTCAGTGCTGAAGGAACAGGCATGCAGACAGACAGCAGCCATGTGTCAGCACCAGGTGGTCAGTGAGAGATGAAAAAGGTGAAGTGGAGTGAGGGTCAGAAATCATAGCCAGAGGTTAAACAAAAAAATCCAAACAGAAAGCAGCAAATTCAAAGGGCGAGGCAAGCATCAAAAAACAATAACAGTACCCCTCCTTTTTAGTGCCCCTTAATAAATCTTTTGTGTTTCATGTAGTAGTTCTTAATAAAACAATGTAGTATCCACTGAAAACTTTCCAATTAAGTATTATAGTCATCAACAAACATAAGGTCAGGAATTGGATTAATCACAAACTCAGGAGAACAGTGTTCAGTGGTCTAGAAGTCTTAAAAGATCTGGAAAACTTGTTATCAATGAAAGGTAAAAGTAAAGAAAATGAAGCTGTTCATAAGGAGACGTGGCTAAGATGCTCAAGTGCCACAGTCTGGCACATCTCCTTGCTCACCCATACCTCTCAGGTCCTACTTGACTGATGTATTGGACTCTGTATGTCAATCAAGGTAGGGTTGGAAGGTGAGGGCAAGTGAGAAAGTATGTCAGCCAGTGCCACTTGAGCAGCTCAGCTCTGGCCTCTTTGACACTTGACTGAGAAATAAAAAGGCGATTTCATATGTTTGGCAGCCACTATCAGCTCCAGGAATAGTACAGTTAACTTTTACACCCTAACAGCTTTCCAACAGTGTCTGCCACTCATAGCAGCAAATATAGCTGAAAGATCCCCCTTTTGGCTTTCATGTAAATCATGTTAAAGATCTGGGCAGTCCTGAGAAAAAAAAAGTATTTCCCTTGTATAAAGCCATCCTGTTTATGTATCAAGTTCATACCATGCAGATGGTTTCATTTTGGAAAAATTAAGTGGCAAAGTGCATTAGTGAGTATATTGTAATACCTCACCATTCCCTTTTCATGTACACACATTGGCCCTCATTTACTATTGCAAACCCGACATGTTTTGTTGGGTTGTGCACCAGATTCTGTCGCATTGCGCCAGAAATTCAGTCTGCGCCAGAATTTGCGCCAGAATTGGAAAAACCTCAACTAACTCTACATTTTGCTAAGAAAACCCTGAAAAAGCAGCGTGGCCACCAGGAAAATTATTAATTTGACGTGGTCGTCGGGGAAAGGGGGGTGGCTGCCGAAAAGGGGCATGTCCCCAACATTTTCACAAAAACCCAACATATTTACAAAGGTTTCCACATTAAATGTGGTGGATTTGAGCTGAGGAAAACCAGACAGATCAGAGCATGTGTAAAAAAGATAAGTGTAGGGAAAGTGCAAAATGTAGGGAAACAGTAAATACTGTGGAAAATAAAATGTAGGGAGTAAAAACCCACAAAGAAACCTACACTCCACTCTTAGTAAATAAGGGCCATTGGCCCTGATTTACTAAGAATGGAGTGTAGGTTTCTTTGTGGGTTTTAATTTCCTACAATTTATTTTCCATGGTATTTACTAAGGTTTCCCTACATTTTGCACTTTTCCCTCCATTTTGCTCTTTTTTACACAAGTTCTGATCTGAAGGGTTTTCCTCTCCTCAAATCCACCACATTTTCTGTGGAAACCTTAGTAAATATGTTGGGTTTTTGGGAAAATGTCAGGGACATGCCCCTTTTTGGCCACCACTCCCCTTTCCCCGACTACCACGCCCATTGTTCGGGTTTACTGAGTAAAATGGAGAGTATGTCGAGTTTGTCGGAGAATCTGGCGCACAACCCTACAAAACATGTCGGGTTTACAATACAAAATCAGGGCCATTGCCTGACAATTATGGGTGTATTTTTCAAGAGCTTGAGTGCTCTTTAAAGCTCTTGAAATATTATATCAGTCCAATTTTGATAATTTTGTACAAGTACAGAAAGAGACACAGTCGCCACTGCTATTCTACCCAGAGGAAACTCCTTTGCATGGAAACCAGCTTGCAAGTAAATGAATACCAAGATAGCAAAAGCATCAACTAGTCCGGTGCTCAGTGATATAACAAGATGCAAAGTATAAGTATCAGAAAGACACTCATGGCACTCGTTCAGGATGCAGTTTAAAAGTATTTGATAATTTTGTGGTGCTTAAGACCTTAGTTGGTTCATTGTCTTTTACATAACACAAAACCTAAAATAAGCACTGTCAAATGAATAATACATGGAGTCATTGCTAAGGAAACTCTGTGCCTCCAAACTCATCACTGAATAAGGTGAGGTAGTAGCTATTGACACAACAATACCATGAACTCCATTTACTCCAAATACATTGAATGTACTTGATCTCTTTTTAAATTAGTGCTTTTTTTATATATTGGTAACTTTTTGCAATGATAACATTTTTTACAGTGACATACATTACATTAAATAGACATGTATTTTTATCACACAAAATAAACATGTGTCCATCAATAAATAATATGTATATATGTGTGCCATTAATATGGCTTAGGGTATGTTCACACTACAGATTCTCTTTGGAAAATTCCACCAATTGATACCCCAAAATAATGAATATGTTAATTCTTTTGGGGGAATTTGCAAGCAAAGACCCTTTGTTTAATGGGACACAATATATGCTGCCCTGCCACTGCTAAAATATTTAGTAATATAGTCATTGTTATTCTGTATGCTTACAGAATGTTGGTACATTGGGGACAGTCGCTTGAACCACTGCCGTCTTCTGTAGCCCTGCCTGACCACTGAGCCCAGGCCACCTCCCTACAGTGACATGAAGTCAAGGCCAATGCCAGTTATTGCGTATGGGCTGTGCCTCAGTGTGACTGTCACATGGCTTCATGACACTCATGCACAAAATATCCCCTCCATACACAAAAAGTAGGGGTATTCTCATCTGAGACATTTCTGGCATACCCACAGAAGTTACACATTTTACCTTAAATAGCTAGTTTGGCTACTTTTGGCTTCCAGGCCACCTTCAGCAAACGCAGGCATGCCTGAGATGGCCAGGAAGCCCTTGATTCTCAAGATAGATTCAATGCGTAAATGTCCAATCCCGTACGGTGAACGGCGTAAATGTAAAAAATATAAAAAAGTTCAAAAATGCTGCTTTTGTGTCACATTTTATTCCCCCCCCCAAAAAAAAATCATAAAAAATTATCTAAAAGTTTTATATATGCAAATGTGGTATCAATAAAAAGTAAAGATGACGGCGCAAACAATGAGCCCTCAAACCGCACTATATACGGAAAAATGAAAAAGTTATAGGTGGTCAGAATGTGGCAATTTTAGATTACTGATTTTGTACAAAAAGTTTTAGATTTTTTTTAAGCGGTACAGAAATATAAAAGTATCTAGCCATGGGTATAATTTTAATCGTATCGACCCACAAAATAAAGAACACATGTCATTTTTACCATAAATTGTACAGTGTGAAAAAGAAACCCTCCAAAATGTGCACAATTGTGGTTTTCATTTAAATTTCCTAAATTTTTTAGCCGTACATTTTATGGTAAAATGAGAGCTTTCATTACAAAGTACAATTAGTCATGCAAAAAAGAAGCCCTTATATGGGTTTGTAGATGGAAATATAAAAGAGTTATGGATTTTAGAAGGCGAGGAGGAAAAAACGAAAATGCAAAAATAAAATTGGCCTGGTCCTTAAAGGGGTACTCGCCAGGGTCCCGCTGCTGGGGACCCCCAGGATCTCAGCTGCGGCACCCCGCTATCATTACTGCACAGAGCACACTTGCTCTGTGCTTAATGACCAGCGATACAGGGGCCGATACAGGGGCCCCTCGTGACATCACGGCCCGTCCCCTTAATGCAAGTCTATGGGATAGGGCGTGGCTGCCACGCCCACTCCCATATACTTTTATTGAGGGGCGGTCACGAGGGGGCAGAGCCGTGACACAACGATGCTCCTGCCCCTGTAATGCCCGTCATTGCGGACGGAGCAAGTCTGCTCTGTGCAGAAATGATAGCGAAGTGCCGCAGCCGAGATCCCGGAGGTCCCCAGCAGCGGTACCCCTGCGATCTGACATCTTATCCCCTATCCTTTGGATAGGGGATAAGATTTATAGGGGCGGAGTACCCCATTAAGGTGAAAATGGGCTTAGTCCTTAAGGGATTAACAGAATTAGTCAAACCCAACCTAAACTGAGAATCAAAGCTGAGTCATCTCACTTGGAAGCTAAGCAACATTATGTGGATGTATGGTTATGTTCTCTATTTTTGTTGTACATTTGTAGTCTCTCCCCTCTTTCATGGCCAGCACTCCACTCCACCCACCCATTTGGCCCAGGCATTTTTAATTAGCAGGAGACTGCATATGGGTCTACCCCAAGCATTCTCCCAGTCCTCTGGCAGGGAGCATATGGTAGGTCTTCCCACTGGTGTGGTGCTCTGTGGCGGTCATTGTTGCTGTGATATTTTGTCTGTGGACTGGTGTGGCCTGGAGCCGGGGGCTTGGTCAGGCAGCAGTGGGGCTGCCAGGCCACTTAGTCATTCCCCCTGTGGGATTGGTGTCGCGGAGGCAGTGGTCGCTGCCCGGCGCTACGCCAGTGTTAGGTTAGGGACCCACTCTAACTAGGTGGCCTTGAGGTGGCGAGTGGGCATGTATTTTTGATCAAAATGTATCCTAACAACCTGTTAGTTTTAGAAATTATGCTGAGAAGCAAGTAGACCAAATACAAATGGTGGATGTGTGGCTATGTTTCTCTATTTTTGTTGTACATTTGCAGAAAATAGATTGATCACTAAAGATAGTTAAAGCGCATCAGAGTCGAGAACCCAGTCTTGAGGAACCCCTTGCATAAAGGACATAATAATTACAACTTTTTAGGTCTCAGTACTCAAAGAGTAGGGTCTTAAAAATACAGATGGCAACTCTCCAGTCCCCAGAAAAATGATCAGGGGCAGATGGCATTTGGGCATGGGATGACTCTAGCATTCAATCCACTATGGCAGACAGGGGATCCATAGTGACACAAGTGGCACTGGGGCAAGTATGTCAAGCCTGTGTTTATGTCACTCTGGACATAGATATTTACAACCACAGCCAATTTCCCTGCCTACTTGAGTATCTGCTTTTAATAAGGAATCCTCAACTGGACAGCGGTCCCTGTACAGAGTAAAAGCAAGGACGTAGATAAATCCAATACAATAAAAAACACTATATACATATTAGGAAAGCAGGTCAGGGGCTAACAAACATAGACGATAATACAAAACACAGGGGATAAACAGACAAATAGTGCGTAATCAGAAAAATCAGACAGGAAGAATCCAAACCAAGAGAGCTTGCAGTGCACATAAGGAAGACAGAAGGTAAGTTAGCTAAAGGTGAAAATACACAGAAAAGATCAAGCAAGAAGCAATATAGAAGCTAGTGCAGAAATTGCTTAAATACAGGCAAGGATTGAACAGACTAGCTGAGTATTTATAGTATATTCACCTGAGAAGGGTGTGAACTCTGAGGCCAGATGTTGTCCAAGTCCTCTGATTGACTAACCCCTGTGTCGCATCTTTTTCCCATAATGTAATGCGTTTTGTGTAGGTTCTGCTTCATCAGGCATGCCTGATGAAGCTGGAACCCAGTGACATGCTGTACAGTGTAGGAAATAAAAAGCTTACCCTAAGACTCTCAGCGTCTGATTTATCCAGTCCCCACCTGGAGGAAAGTTTGGAGTAAGATAATCTTTAGAGAAGCAGTCATGCCCACTATTCCTCCTTCTTATCTTTTCTTACTACCTGGGTAAACCCTCAGAAGGAGCTTTACATCAATCCATCCATGATATTAAAACCAGTGACTTGCCTAACATTCACTTCAATGCCACCAAAACAGCTCTAACCTGTCAAGGTATGGACTGTGCTTTCAAGCACCAAGAGCTCAGCAGCAGTAATACGGAGCATCGTTCTGCTTAAATCAGTCACTGCCATAACTGAATATTGTTGCCATTAAGGGGTGCACTTGCTCTGCAACCTTTTAGGTAGTAGAAGTCAAAGTAACATCCATGTGACTGAATGAATTTCATAGTAGCAAAGCAAATCAACAAACTGCCCAAACCAACTTTCCTTCCCATAGTGAATCCTGCATTATCTCTTCCAGGGGTCATGTCCTGGGAAAAAAAAGTGTGGGAACTCACCCAAGATTTCCACTCAAGGGATGGCCCTGCAAGTCTCCTGTAATGGGAATGGTGTTCCTGCTGTGAAAAAGGGCAGGAACTCAGTTCCCACGAGTTCCTGCAGAACTTGAACCCTGATCTCTTCCCCTGGCTAGCCATGCACTTATTGCAAAACAAAGTGAGTCTTACACTAACAGGCATAGCTAAACAGACTATGCCTCAGGCCCCCGGTTTCTATGGCCGCAATGAGTACCCCCCCCCCCCTCTCACTTTCTGGGGCACTGATGGAGAACAGAGGGAGCTCCCTCTGTCAAGCTGTTTAATGCCATGGTCGACACTGAGCACAGAATCTCAAAGGTTAACCGCCAGGGTTGAAGAGCAGCTCCTCCCGTGGCAGTTGTCCGGCAATGTTTGGCAGCCAGCTCCTGCTGCTCATGACACCGGCACGGATGCTGGGCCAGTATTATCAATGGACTTTTGCAGGAACATTCCACAAAAATGGACAGACAATTAGGGCCATTTGTGGGAACAGGTTAATGATTTGGTGATTTTATGTTAATAATGATGAGCCTGTTGATGCACTTCCTGAGAATTGAATGACCTTCTGCAATTTACCTGACATGTCTATTTTTATTTTTTTATATATAATAATTGGCTTTGAAAATGTTGCTTGCGTAAAACATCATTATTTGGTTACTTCTACTGATTGAAAAGCTTTATATGTCATGCTCTATTTAGTCATAATAAAATATATTAGAATACCATTTTGTACTGTGTCCTACAAGAATATCTGTTAGCTTTTGTTACAGTAAATTCGATCTCCTGGAGCTTTTACTTCTTCCTGGAGTCCTGTCTCAATCAGCAGAAAATTCACGAAGGAGGGTCATTCTGAATTCCTGCTCGGCCCAGTCATACTCCACCGAGTATGGAATTCTCTGATCACTGAAGACCATTGATTCTTTTGACGTGTTTATGGAAGAACTCCAGGATTACTCTCTGCGTACATTTCATGTTTTCTTTATAAGTAATGCCCTTATTATTTTCGCAGTATAACAATGATTCATATTTCATTCTTTAGTCAGGCGAAATAAGTTATTTGAAAATTATTTTTTGTCCATGCCTCCCCAGGAGTACATGCTGCAAAAAAGGCTTTTTATCAATTTTTTTCATACATAGGTATATATGAACAAAACCCATGAAGTGACTTGTTCAATTGTAAAAATGAAAGAAACTTTTGCAGGAACAGATTTTTTGCAATTGTTATAGATACCTATTGTGAAGTTGCTGAATTTATTTTAATGCAAAAAATAAAAATACCACAACCTGAAATAATTTGATGTTCAGGGTTTGGTGCAGTACTTGGTTTGTGTAATGAAACTTTTTATTGGATATAGATGTGGTAGCAGAACAACTTTAATAAATGTGAGACAACGTTTTTCAAGGGGTGTATCCATTTTCCATCAAGTCGCATGCAAAGTGATGAAGAGGGGATATACTCCTCAAAACACGCTTTTTATCATTGTATAAATAATGCCACTTATGATTTTCATCTGCTTGTGAATGGGCCAACATTTAATGTACTGCCCTCTGATGCCTGGAGAGTATCCAATCTTTCACCAGTTGTTCTGCTCCCTCGGCTAAGGATCATCTGATTGCCTCTCCATTTCTCCTGAAGAACTATGGTTGAATACTGGCTGAGACTGTAAACATTGTGTCGGACTTTGGACAAAAATCTGATGTAACACTGCAAGGTGAGTGCATCTATTACCCTTCGCTACACTTGACACCTTTTGTCTGGTGATGACACATAGATTATCTTTTTATTTAAAACTTTTTTTTTTAAATAACTGCCAACTGGAAAGGTTAATTCTAAACCTTAAAATTAGGCATGACCGAATCGAATCTGATGAATCCGAATTCGTTACGAATTTCAGGAAAAATTCGATGTGCAACGAATGTGAATATCGCCGTGATTCGATCGCGCAAATTCACTTTATTAAACTCCATTTAGTGCAGTCCAGGCTCCAGGGCTTCTAAAATGGTGTATCCACATATGAGGACATGGGGCAAGGAATCCTGGGAAGGCGGGAACAAGAGTCGGCAGGATGGCTCTGAATCACATGCAGAATGCAGCCTATCAGCAGCCAGCCACCCCTGTGATGTCACAACCCTATATAATCTGCAGCCATTTTGCGACCAGTCACATCAGCGTTCTGTTACAGAGAGAAAGAGGGACAGACAGCAGTGTGTGTTGCACAGAAAAGCCTTTTTACAGCAGCGATTCACCTCCCAGTCACATCAGCGTTCTACTGCAGAGAGGGACAGAAAGCAGTGTGTTGCACAGAATAGCTTATTTACAGCAGCGATTCACCTTAAAGGAGAACTCCAGAACATAAAAAATGTCCCCCATACCACCGACAGTAAAAAAAGAAAGATGTACATACCTTCCTCTGCTCCCCCGGGGCCTCCGGTAACCGTCTCCCGTCTCCGCCGCGATCCTCTTCCTGGTTGCTGGTGGTCGGCAGTGTGACGTTTTCGGCCCCGGCAGGAGGTGCTGGTGTAGTGAAGAATTTTGTGTTTTGAAGCGTTCTCACATTGCCGCTCCGCCTATTGCCGGCTGAGTCGGGACTTCACTGCGGCCAGTGATTGGATGAGCGCAGTATGACTCGCCGACCATTAGCAACCAGGAAGAGGATTGCGGCGGAGACCGGAGACGGTTACCGGAGGCCCCGGGGGAGCGGAGGAAGGTATGTACATCTTTATTTTTTTTACTGCCGGCAGTATCGGGGACAATTTTTATATTCTGGAGTTCTCCTTTAAGCCCAAATTTAGCCTAGAAGCACTGATAGGAAAGGTGAGATTGAGAGAGAAAGTGCAATTTTGGGTGTAGTACGCAGCTACTGTGTGCTGCAGCACTGGTGTGACCAACACGTGAAAAGCTAATAGTAGCCAGCCAGTTATGGTGAGCAGAGCACTAAAAGTATATTGTCCTCTATTAAGTGTAACCTGTGCGTACATCTAAGTGGTTTACCATTTTGTTCCTGTTAAATTCTTAAGGGCCTAGATACTGTTAAAAGACAGGCAAAAGTACACACCTGCTGGTGTTGTAGACAAATACTGTTTTTAGCGTACTGGAGCGCATTGTCCTTCCCTCATAAGTGCATACCACAAACGTACATCTAAGTGGTGTACCATTTGGACCGTACCAGGGAGGGGAGTCTAAGGTGCCGATGGTTTTTACCAGAGCCCGCCGCAAAGCGAGAAGGACTTTCTGCGGCAGGTGGCACCAAGGTCGCTACCCCACGCATGGCTTGATCACACAAGCGGCTGAGGAGATGCAAGGCATAGGAGGGATAAGGCAGCTTGTAGTCAGGATAGCAGAAGGTCAGGGCAGGCGGCAAATTAGCGTAGTCAGGAACATAGCAAATGGTCAGTAGGCAGGAGCAAGGTCAGGTCACAGAGCAAAGGATCAGATACACAGCAAGGCAAAAACACGCGACGCGCGCCGGAGCAGAGAGGCAGAGGTGGGGACAGGAGAAACGCCCGGTGAGTGACAGACTGGGGCTCGCATGCGGGCGCGTCCCACGATGCAAGTCCCAGCCCTGTCAGCAGCAGTTAATGGGACCATGCACTCACGGCCAGCATGTGCGGCCGGAGCGCATAACGTAACAGTGTTCCTGCACAGCAACAACAGCAACTTGGACAGGTCACCCCGCTTCTGCCTCCACGCACTCAGGCTATTGGTCCTATGACAATGTGCGACTCTGCCTCCTCATCCTCCACCATGTCCTCAGCCTCCACTGCACGGATAAGTCTCAGTGCCCCTCCAGCATACCATGTGTGCAGGGCACGGCAATGTCACACTGTTCTTCACATGGTTTGCCTTGGCAAACGGAGTCACACAGAGGAGGAACTGCTAAAAGTCATTAATCATGTAATCGAATCATGGCTTACTCCACAAAAACTGGAAATGGGAACCATGGTGAACGACAGCGGGAAAAATATCTTGTCTGCATTGCGACAAGGAAGCCTGAGCCATGGGCCCTGCATGGCACACGTGTTCAATCTGGTTGTCAAGCGGGTTCCAGAAGTGTTCCCCCCTATCTGCAAGACATCCTAACTATGGGAAGGAAACTTTGCATGCACTTCAGCCACTCATACACCGCAAAGCACACCCTCCTTGAGCTGCAGCGTCAGAACAGTATCCCCAACATAGTCTGGAATTCCACCCTCCATATGTGGGACAGACTATACAAAAAAAGAAAAGCCATCACCCATTTCCTGATGATCCAAGCAGATAGGGGTCTCCCCTGTGTAACTTCAATGTCACCCAGTGGCAGCTCATACGTGACACCTGCCATTTGCCCATGCCCTTTGAAGAAGCCATTATTAGTCAGTCACCAGGATTACGGGATGAACAATGTAATTCCAGTGCTTCATCTCCTACAACATGTGTTGGAAATAAAGGCTGGTCGGGGCACTGGAGACGTGGCGCCTGCATCTCACAGCCGCATGAGCCCTGTGGGGGCTGAACTGGAGGAGGAGGAGGGGGAGGTGCACAGTGGAGCACAGTTTAGGTTTCACGAGATGGGCAGTTTTTCTAGTCATCTGACTGGAGAAAAGGAGCAGGAGCAGCCAGTGGAGCTGGAGGGTTATGAGGAAGGCGATACAGAGGACATAGACACACCGTGGCAGTAGGCAGAGGAGATGGAGGCAGGGAGTCCCTCTGAGTCACTTGCACAAATGGCATAATACATGCTCACTTGGTTGCGTAGTGGCAGCCGAATTGTTACCATTCGGCAGCAGGATGACTTTGGCTCTCCAACTTATTCGACCATCGCTACTGGCACAAAATGAGGGCCTTTGTTACACCCACTGAGAGGGAGGACAAACTGACCTACTACAAAGACATCCTACGTAGTCAGTTGGCCGATGCCTATCTGCGCCATCATCCATCCTCTTGCAGGTCTGACTTGGGGGGGCCCTTTGCGCTCTCCTTCCACTGCCATGGCTGCTGGGAGGGATGGGATGGCGGGAGACATACCAGCTCCAGCAGCAGCAGCCTGAGTCTATAGTCGCTGATGAGTAGCTTTATTCACCCGCATAGTGAAGCAACTCATCAGCAGCAGGTAGACCTGGAGCAGGACATGAACCAGCAGGTGATGGCATACCTTCACATGACCATTCCAACACACCTTGAAGATCCGCTGGACTTCTGAGCAGCCAAACTTGATTTGTGGCTGCAACTAGCAGAGTTTTCCCTGGAAAAGCCATACTGCCCGGCCAGTAGTGTGCCATCAGAATGGGTTTTTAGTGTGGCGGGGGCCATAGTAACCCCAAGGAGAACTTGTCTGTCCACGAAAAATGTGGAGATGAATCAGGCATGGCTCCGTCAGGATTTCCTCCCACCAATGCCTGATGCATCAGAATAAATTGACAATGGTGCCAAACCAACACTTCATCAAGATGGATAGTGCAAAACATATTTAAGGCGCTGCTCCCCAGTTACAGACATTCCTCGGAATCAGACCACAAGTAAGTATTGAGGATATGCATTAGCAAAAACTTAACTTTTCTTAGGATAAAATATATTCACCCACATTTTTGGAAATCAAACAAAAGGAAAGGTGTACAAAAAACACCATGTGCCACCTACACCACCAGCTCATGCTGATGCCAGCTCCAGGCTGTCTCGTTCTGCCACCATATGTTCTCCTCATGCTGACGTTAATTCCAGGCTGTATCATTAAGCCACTATATAGTGTCCTCATGCTGCCGCCAACTCCAGGCTGTGCCATTCCGCCACTATATGGTCTTCTCATGCTTCCGCCACCTCCAGGCTGTGTCACTCAGCCACTATGTGTTCTCCTTATGCTGCCGCCAACTCTAGGCTGTGTCATTCAGCCATTATATGCTGCCACCACCTCCACGCTGTGTCATTCAGGCACTATATGGTCTCCTCACGCTGCCGGCAGCTCCACGCTGTGTCATTCAGGCACTATATGGTCTCCTCATGCTGCTGCCACCTCCACACTGTGTCATTCAGGCACTATATAGTCTCCTCATGCTGCTGCCACCTCCATGTTGTGTTATTCAGCCACTATATGTCTCCTCATGCTGCCGCCACCTCCACGCTGTGTCATTCAGGCACTATATGGTCTCCTCATGCTGCTGCCACTTCCATGCCGTGTCAGTCAGCTACTATATGGTCACCTCATTCTGCTGCCAACTCCATGCTGTGTCATTCAGCCACTATATGTTCTCCTCATGCTGCTGCAAACTCCAGGCTGTGTCATTCAGCCACTATATTCTGCCCCCAACTCCAGGCTGTGTCATTCAGCCACTGTGTGGTCTCCTCATGCTGTTGCCAACTGCAGGCTGTGTCATTCAGCCACTATATGTTCTCCTCATACTGCCGCCACCTCCACGCTGTGTCATTCAGCCACTATATGGTCTCCTTCTACTGCCACCACCTCCACGCTGTGTCATTCAGCCACTATATGGTCTCCTCATGCTGCCACCAACTCCAGGCTGTGTCATTCAGCCACTATATGTTCTCCTCATGCTGCCACCACCTCCAAGCTGGGTCATTCAGCCACTTTATGGTCTCCTCATGCTGCTGCCAACTCCAGGCTGTGTCATTCAGCTACTATATGTCCTCTTCATGATGCTGCCACCTCCATGCTGTGTCATTCAGCCACTATATCGTCTCCTCATGCTGCCGTCAACTCCAGGCTGTGTCATTCAGCCACCATATGGCCTCCTTATGCTGCCGCCACCTCCACACTGAGTCATTCAGCCACTGTATGGTTTCCTCATGCCGTCGCCACCTTCACACTGTTGTCATTCAATCACTGTTTGGTCTCCTCATGCTGCCGCCACCTCCAAGCTGGGTCATTCAGCCACTATATTATCTCCTCATGATGCCACCACCACCTCCACGCTGAGTCATTCAGCCACTATATGGTCTCCTCATGCTGCCGCCACCTCTATGCTGTGTCATTCAGCCACCTCCAGGCTCTGTCATTGTGCCGCTCTGCGACAGTGATTCTCATAGCGACGCATCTGATCTGCATGTCATACCAAATAAAAGTATTATTTCACTAACCCTATGCGTGTTACAGCAAGGCAAAGTGTTCTAGAACCCTATTAAGGCTCTCTGTAGGCCAGAATTTGCAGTTTTTAATAGTTATTCACCACAAATAAATACGGACCGAAACAAATATTTTTGGAAAATTCAGCAAATCGGCCGAATCAATTTTTTTAAAAATGTGCTCATCTCTACTTAATATGTTACTTTTCTAACATATACAGTATGTAATGTTACTTTTGTATCAGATGAAAGAGAAAACAGTCGGCAACTCACCACATCTTCAGGTATCTTCTTTTATTAATGCATACTCACATAAAGAGGCAATATTTGTTAGGGAGGGAGGCAATGGGGGGGCGGGGTACAGTGAGGCGACAGCAGCCGTTGTTTCGCACTGGCTTAGTGCTTCCTCTGGCCTCAAAATTCCTGGACCTGGATTATATATAGGTGTAATGATCAGGTAACCCTTCACCATTGGACAGGGACACCACGTGATTAAAAACGTAACAGGTAGGAGGATTGGGTTTGGTCAATATGTATCCAACTTAGACACATTACAATATTTTACATCATTAAAGGGTTAGAAACACACTGACATATCGATCCTGTCATTTAGTCCTGTTGCTTGAGTCTCGATAATCCAGTGTGTCTCTCTTTGTAGTAAGTATTTATCTGCCTCCATGCCTGGTCTGGCAGTCACTCTTTCAATCCCTGCAAATCTAAGTATTTCTTGATTGCCTCCATGCATTTCTCTTACATGTGAAATACGATGGGGAGCCCCTTTTCAGAAAGAATGAATAGAAATCCTCCCTAATGTGGGTGCATAATTGTCTTATTGTTTTTTCCTATGTAGAAAAATGCGCAGGGGCAATATATTACATACACCAAATTTTTTGTCTTGCATGTGATTAAGTCCTGAACTACATGGTTGATATGTCCAATTCTCAATGTTTTTGCGCAAAGATTAAATTTACAAAAATGTCAATTCCTACATGAATAATTACCTAATGGGGTATCTATACTATACCTGCAAGCTATACCTAATATACCCTCCGGTGAAGTGAGAGCACTTAATAGCCTCAAACACCAGGAGGATATTTTGGTGACAAGAGCTGACAAAGGAGGTAGTGTAGTAGTCATGTACAAAGAGATGTATGAAGAAGAAGCCGCAAGGCAACTATCGGACAAGACTACTTACACCCCCCTATTAAGTGATCCAACTGGTAATATCCTAAGTAATCTGAAATCATTGCTACACAAATATGTGTCTAGAGGTATACTGTCAAGAAAAAATGCTGAAAAATTGATACCTGAGTGTCCCAAGCCACCCAGGTGGTATATTTGCCGAAAGTGCACAAGTCACTGAGCCAACCTCCCGGCCACCCTATCGTGGCGGGAATCGGCTCAGTGACCGAACACTTGTCACACTACTTGGACTGGCTTCTGCGTCCTTTACTGCCAGCCATCCCAGCATATATAAAGTACACAAGCCATCTTTTGCAGATTTTGGATAATGTAAACTGGCAGGAAGGGTGGAGTTTGTGCTCAATAGATGTGGTCAGCATGTACACCTGCATCCCTCAGGATGCAGGCTGTAAGAGAAATATTGGGGAGGACTGATAGCTCTGAACCATACATTGATTTTGTTAGTGACACTTTGAAGTTCATTTTGTCCAACAGTACATTTAAGTTTAAGGAACGATGGGAACCCCGGTGTCCTGTATGTATGCAAATCTTTTACTTGCAGCGTTTGAGGACAAATACATCTATACTATGCATAATCCATACCTCAGGCACATCAAGACCTATATTCATTTCATGGATGATATAATGTTAGTATGGTCAGGGTCCCATAGTCAGTTTGTAGATTTTGTGGGATACTTGAACAATGAGAATACAGAGAATATGCTGTTAACGCAACAGTATGGAGGAGAGGAGCTTGAGTTTTTGGATGTGCGGGTAAAATTGGAAGATCAACACTTAATCAGGGAAGGGTATCGAAAGGAGGTTGCTAAGAACACTTTATTACATTTTAATAGCTCTGGCCGTGAAAAAAGTGATATCGTACGGACAGTTTGTCCGTTTAAATAGAAACAACACTAAAGAAAAATAATTCCATGCTAAAGCAGATGAGCTGGAAATAAGACTAAAAGAAAGAGGCTACCCAGAAGCATTAATTAAAATAGGAAGAGAAAGAGCAGACAAAAGAGATAGAAAAACTTTGTTAACCCCAAAAGATAAAAATAAAGAGTATAATTCCCATACCACAGCCCGCACACCATGGCCAAGGTTTCTCAAGTGGTGCGGGACCTAACGCTAACCTACCTGTGCGTGATAAGCAAAAACCAGGGGCCAGTTGTCCACTGGCCCCGGAATTTTGCTTATCACGCACAGGTAGGTAAGCATTAGGTCGTGCGCCACTTGAGAAACCTTGGCGTTGGTGTGCGGGCTCTGGTATGTCCTTCATCTAAGGATATACTGGCGAATGTCTCAATTTTAACATCAGTGTTGAGGGATAGCCAATGTCATTGTATACATCTACCACAGTAGTGCACCTACATTTCTGTATTGTATTCTAATTGTTACACATCCACACCATTTATCTGGTGGAGGATGCCATTGTGGCACTTGTAGTCTGTTGTAGGCATCCTCCATTGTATGCATTTTATGCTGGGGATTGCCCTTAGCAACGGACTACAAGGGCAGGATCTGCTCCCACAGTATATATGCACAACTACATTTGGGGTTGAGCACCTCCTGCCATTTGAGACCATGTCTTTGTTGTAGTATGATACCCATAGAAGATTTGCCTTTACATTTAATAATTCTCCTGTAAATAAAATAATTGAACAAGCAATCAGACGCAACTGGTATATTATTGAGGAAGATGAAGATGAAAAAAAGATAGCTGAAAATAAACCCCTCGTAGCATTTAGAAAAAATCGCACCATAGGTGATGAACTAAAAACCAACAGCACAAAAAAGAGTAAAAAGCAGAATTCTACATGGCTAAACGATATAACCCCATTAGGTAATTATTTATGTAGGAATTGTAATTTTTGTAAATTTAATCTTTGCGCAAAAACATTGAGAATGGGACATATCAACCATGTAGATTAGGACTTAATCACATGCAAGACGAAAAATGTGGTGTATGTAATATATTGCCCCTGTGCATTTTTCGACATAGGAAAAACAATAAGACAATTATGCACCCACATTAGGGTGCACCCACATTCATTCCGTTCTGGAAAAGGGGCTCCCTGTCTTATTTCACATGTAAGAGAAATGCACGGAGGCAATCCAGAAGTACTTAGATTCGCAGGGATAGAAAGAGTGACCGCCAGACCAGGCATGGAGGCAGATAAATACTTACTACAAAGAGAGACACACTGGATTATCGAGACTCAAGCAACAGGTCCACATGGACTAAATTACAGGATCAAAATGTCACTGTGTTTCTAACCCTTTAATGATGTAAAATATTGTAATGTGTCCAAGTTGGATACATATTGACCAAACTCAATCCTCCTACCTGTTAAGTTTTTAATCACGTAGTGTCCCCGTCCAATGGTGAAGGGTTACCTGATCGTTACACCTGTATATAATCCAGGTCTTACTCCATGAATTTTGAGGCCAGAGGAAGCACTAAGCCAGTGCGAAACAGCGGCTGCTGTCGCCTTATTGTACTCCCCCCCCCCATCGTGTCCCTCCCTAACAAATACTGTCTGTTTATGTGAGTATGCATTAATAAAAGAAGATACCTGAAGATGTTGTGAGTTGCCGACTGTTTTCTCTTTCCTCTGATGCAAAAGTAACATTTCATACTGTATATGTTAGAAAAATAAAATTTTAAGTAGAGATGAGCGAATAAAAAAAAAAATTATTAACCCCTTCCCGACCTATGACATACCTGTACGTCATGGGTGGCAAGGTGTTCCCGACCCACGACATACAGGTACATCATGAACATTACTGCCGCTACTCGCGGCATCCCGCAGCGCCCGGAAAGATGGTGGCTATCACTGAAAGTCAGCCATCTTACCGTGCGACCACGGGGGGTTTCATCCCCCACCCCCCCCAGCGATCGCTGCTATCAGCTGGTCAAATCTGACTAGCTGATAGCAGTGTTTCGCTATGAAAATACTTAGCAGCGCGGTGTGTGAGTTCCGATCACGGGGATCGGGACACACACGGCTCTGCTAAGTGTCCCTGACCCGTCCCCCGGCGTCACTTACCCGTCCGAGCGGTGTCCCGAGCGGTCCCGGCGGTCCCGGCGTCCTCCATGCGGTCCCGGCTGCGCTGCATCCCGGAGGTGAGTTTGCAGCAGCAGTGCGGCATCTTCATTGGCAGCAGTGAGATCGCCGTAAAGCGATCTCACTGTTGCCTCTGAGAGTTTCAAAACTGCAACTCCCAGCATGCCCAGACAGCCTTTGGCTTTCTGGGCATGCTGGGAGTTGTAGTTTTGCAACATCTGGAGGCCCACAGTTTGGAGACCACTGTATAATGGTCTCCAATTTGTGCTCTTCCAGATGTTGCAAAACTACAAATCTCAGCATGCTCAGTCTGTCCAGGCATGCTGGGAGTTGTAGTTCTCTAACATCTGGAAGAGCACAGATTGGAGACCATTATACAGTGGTCTCCAAACTGTGGACCTCCAGATGTTGCAAAACTACAACTCCCAGCATGCCCAGACTGCTCAAGCATGCTGGAAGTTGTAGTTCGGCAACATCTGATCCTTCAGATATTGCCGAACTACAACTTCTGGTACGTCTGGTACGCTACTGTTTCCAAAACGGAGCCTCCAGCTGTTGCAAAATAATAACTCCCAGTATTGCCGGACAGCCATTGACTGTCCAGGCATGCTGGGAGTTTTGCAACAGCTGGAGGCACCCTATTTGGGAATCACTGGCATAGAATACCCCTATGTCCACCCCTATGCAAATCCCTAATTCAGGCCTCAAATGCGCATGGCGCTCTCACTTTGAAGCCCTGTCGTATTTCAGGGCAACAGTTTTGGGACATATATGGGGTATCGCCGTACTCGGGAGAAATTACCTTACAAATTTTGGGGGGCTTTTTCTTCTTTAACCCCTTATGAAAAGGTGAAGTTGGGGTCTACACCAGCATGTTAGTGTAAAAAAATAAATTTTTTACACTGACATGCTGGTGTTGCCCTATACTTTTCATTTTCACAAGAGGTAAAAGGGAAAAAAGACCCCCAAAATTTGTAATGCAATTTCTCCCGACTACGGAGATACCCCATATGTGGGCGCAAAAGTGCTCTGGGGGCGCACAACAAGGCCCAGAAGGGAGAGTGCGCCATGTACATTTGAGGCGATTTGCACAGGGGTGGCTGATTGTTACAGCAGTTCTGACAAACGCAAAACAATAAATATCCATATGTGACCCCATTTTGGAAACTACACCCCTCACGGAATTTAATAAGGGGTGCAGTGAGCATTTACACCCCACTGGTGTATGACAGATTTTTGGAACAGTGGTCTGTGAAAATGAAAAATAAAATTTTTGATTTGCACAGTCCACTGTTTCAAATATCTGTCAAACGCCAGTGGGGTGTAAATGCTCACTGCACCCCTTATTAAATTCCATGAAGGGTATAGTTTCCAAAATGGGGTCACATGTGGGGGGGGGTCCACTGTTCTGGCACCATAGGGGCTTCCTAAATGGGACATGCCCCCCAAAAACCCTTTCAGAAAAACTCACTCTCCAAAATCCCATTGTCGCTCCTTCCCTTCTGAGCCCTCTACTGCGCCCGCCGAACACTTTACATACGCATATGAGGTATTTCCTTACTCGAGAGAAATTGGGTTACAAATTTTAGGGTGATTTCTCTCCTTTTACCCCTTGTAAAAATTCAAAAATTGAGTCTACAAGAAAATGCGAGTGTAAAAAATGAAGATTTAGAATTTTCTCCTTCACTTTGCTGCTATTCCTGTGAAACACCTAAAGGGTTAAAACACTTACTGAATGTCATTTTGATTACTTTGGGGGATGCAGTTTTTATAATGGGGTCATTTATGGGATATTTCTAATATGAAGACCCTTAAAATCCACTTCCAACCTGAACTGGGCCCTGAAAAATTACGATTTTGAAAATCTTGAGAAAAATTGGAAAATTGCTGCGGAACTTTGAAGCCCTCTGATGTCTTCCAAAAGTAAAAACTTGCCAATTTTTTTATGCAAACACAAAGTAGACATATTGTATATGTGAATCAATATGTAATTTATTTGGAATATCCATTTTCCTTTCAAGCAGAGACTTTCAAAGTTAGAAAAATGCAAAATTTTCTAAATTTTCATGAAATTTTTAGATTTTTTACCAAGAAAGGATACAAATATGAGTGAAATTTTACCAATAACATAAAGTAGAATATGTCACGAAAAAACAATCTCGGAATCAGAATGATAAGTAAAAGAATTCCAGAGTTATTAATGTTTAAAGTGACAGTGGTCAGATTTTCAAAAAATGCCCAGGTCATCAAGGTGAAAATGGGCTGGGTCATGAAGGGGTTAAGCTGATTTGCCGAATTTTCCAAAAATATTTGTTTGGTCTGAATTTATTTGCGGTGAATCACTATTAAAAACTATAAATTCTGGCCTGCAGAGAGCCTCAATAGGGTTCTAGAACACTTTGCCTTGCTGTAACACGCATAAGGTGTGTGCTGGGTGAGTGAAATAATACTTCTATTAAGAATGACATGCAGATCCGACGCGTCACTATGAGAATCACTGTTGCAGAGCGGCACAATGAGAGAGCCTGGAGGTGGCTGAATGACACAGCATGGAGGTCACGGCAGCATGAGGAGGCCATATAGTGGCTGAATGACAGCATTTGCGTATTTATTTGTCAGAGCACCACTCACTCTTGATACCAGTGCTTCCGACTATCTTTGCTTCTTATCTTTACTTTCGTATCATATAAGAGCTGCTAGAAAGCAAGAAACCATCTTTAACATGTTACAAATTACACACAGTTTACAACTGCCCTAGATGAATAAGATTATATTAAATCCCATTAATAAAATGTAACAACTGGCTGCTTTCATAATTCACTATTGTAAAAGAAGCGTGGTAAACCTGCTGTGAATCGATGCAAGGTCTGATACTGCTCTTTATGGTGGCAAAGATGGTGTGTTGCAGTGCTAGTGTTGGGGTGCAGAGAACAGATACACAATCATATGTGACACCAGGGTAATGGTAACAACCACGCTTCAAGAGGAAGCAGTTCTCCTGGGCCAGGCGTTGGGCAATAAAGACACCAGATGCAAGGTTGTGGAAAACCACTGGAGTTTACTGGAGAAAGTTTCAGGCAGATGTTATAACCATAGCAACAGCATACAGTCTTTCCACAGCCGTGTAGGAGAGTTGCAGAGGTAGTCTGGAGGCACGCTGGGACTTGTAGTTTTCTCCCCTTTTATGTAACAACTTGACTGGAGACTTTAGATGTTAGACTTTTGACTTGAAACAACTGACACTGACGTGAGACTCACTACTGTGCATCCAAGGAATTAGCTGACCGCCAGGCTTGGACTTTAAACTTTTTGGACCAGAACTGCCTGATGCTTTCTACTCTGATCCCTGACCTGTGCTATCTGACCTCTTGTCAGCATATTTGCTTCTTCTCCCCGCAAGTTAGGACTTAAACTTATTCTAGACTGTGGAATGCCTGTAGGTAGAGTTGTTGCTCACTTGCAGAACTTTGACTTAGACTCAAGGGAGAAGATTTATCAAAACCTTTCCAGAGGAAGAGTGGTGCAGTTGCCCATAGCAATCAATCAGGTTGCTTCTTTTATTTTTAAAGAGGCCTGTGAAAGATTTAAGAAGCTATCTGATTGGTTGCTATGGGCAACTGGTCAAGTTTTTCTCTGCACAAGTTTTGATAAATCTCCCCCCATGACTCCTCTCCTCACTCTATACAACACTCCACTAACTGACTTCTCTCCACACTACTCTCTCCTCTACACACACTCAACTACACTTAACACTGACTTCTCCCTGCCTAGACAGGGCACTAAATCCAGGGCAGGAGATCCCTATTGGCCACAGCTATTTACAAGACTCCTCTGCAGGTCTTTTTAAAGGTACAGCAGTCCTAATAGCAAGACATTATAGGTACAATGGCATTATGCACCTAAATTAATTATACAAAGGCATATATGACATGAATCAAACCAGAATCAATACAAATTTACAAAGCATTCCCCACCCCGGGAGATGTGGGCCGCAGCAGACAAATGCAGCAACATTTGTCAGACAGGACGGGCAATGTAATGTGTTTCATACCAGGACACCACATCAACGCCGGCAATACATACAGAAATCTTCCATAAATTAGTTATTAGCATGGATGTTCATCCCTTGTTTGTTCTAACAGGGAATTTCAGTTGGAAGTAGAAAGTGAATGCCCAGCTTAAAGAGAAGCTATGTCCCAAACTAAAGTTCCCTTGTGTCTTATATTAGAAAATTTTACATGTCAGTCTCTAACCTATTATTTTTCTTGTGACCACTATATAACATCAGTGTGAATCAGATTTTGGTGACATGACTAGCTGCCGCAAAAATTGTACCAATGAAAACAACACCTCATCCCACAAAAAAAAAAGCACTTATAATTACATAGTACAGTTGAAAAAAGACATATGTCCATCAAGTTCAACCAAGGAGGTGAAGGGAAAGGGTATGGGGGAATGAAGGGGGAAGGGATTCCATATTTCTGAGTAAGTATGTCTTTTTGTTCTAGAAATGTATCTTAGGCCCCTTTCACACAGACGGTATGCCCCGTCAAATACGGCCGTCAAATTCACTTTTTTTTTTTTTTTTTGCAGTTTGATGGCCATAATTTGGACGGGTCATAACAGCCAATAACGGGTCCTGATGGACCTCATTAACAACTTAGGGACCCAGAGCATATAGGTATGCCCCGATGCCCTGGTACTTAAGGAATTTCGGTCTCCACCGTGCGGCAGGTGGGGACCGGACCGTGATGACTGCTGATATCTATCAGCAGGCATCCCGTGCAAACCCCTGGGGGGTCCTGAGACACTCCCCCATTTCGGCAATCACCGCAAATCGACGGTCAATTTAGACTGGCGATTTGCAGCGATTCCCGGTCAATCGGGTCTTTGGTGACCCGGTGACCCGGAAAAAAGGGTGATGTCCGAGACAGCCCCATTCACCCATACCCAGCAGGAGTGAGGTGGCATGGGAGCCACCGCACGATCACGCAATTGATCGGTCGGAATGATCGACCAATCACTGCCCTGCTGGGCACTGATCGGGGCGGCAATCGGGGCCGACAGGGGTCTCCTACCTCTCCCTGGTCCGGTGGGGGTCCCCTCAGAAGCGGCGGCCACGGCGGCAGGAGCGGTGAAAGCAGCGGCGGCGGTCCAGGCGGCAGGATACAGCCGGAGGGTAGGCCTGTTCCCCTCCTGCTGTTGCTTAGCAACAACTCTCAGCATGCACAGCCAAAGGGCATGCTGGTAGCTGTAGTTTTGCAACACAACTACAACTCCCAGCATGCCCTTTGGTAGTCTGTGCATGCTGGGGGTTATAGTTATACAACAGCTGGAGGCCCATTTTTTCTATGAAAAATATGTGCATCCAGCTGTTGCATAACTACAACTCCCAGCATGCAATGACTACCAAAGGGCATACTGGGAGTTGTAGCAGTGTGCCTCCAGCTGTTGCAAAACTACAACTCCCAGCATGAACTGAGAGACTGTACATACTGGGAGTTCTAGCTTTGCAACAGCTGGAGGCACACTGGTTGCGAAACACTGAGTTAAGTAACAAACTCTGTGTTGCTCAACCAATGTGCCTCCAGCTGTTGCATAACTACGACTCGCAGCATGCATGGTCTGTCAGTGCATGCTGGGAGTTGTAGTTTTGTAACAGCTGGAGGATTGTCCCCCCCATGTGAATGTACAAGGTACATTAACCCGGAAGGGGGTTTACAGCGAGTTTTCTGTGGCAAGTTTGACAACAACTCCCAGTATTGCCAGACTGCCACTGACTGTCAAGATATGCTGGGAGTTTTGTAAAAGCTGGAGCCACCCTGTTTGGGTATTTTGGTGGCAGATGCAAATACTAAAAATATGCCTCAAATATGCTTTTATGTATTTCAAGGCAACAGTTTAGTGCCACATATGGGGTATTTCCGTACTCTGGAGAAATTGTGTTACAAATTATGGGGGGCTTTTTCTCTTTTTACCCCTTATGAAAAGGTAAAGTTGGGGTCTATACAGCATGTTAGTGTAAAAAAAAAATTTTTGCACTAACATGCTGATGTTGCCCCATACTTTTAATTTTCACAAGCTGTAAAAGGAAAAAAAAGACCCCCAAAATTTGTAATGCAATTTCTCCTGATTATGAAAATACCCCATATGTGGGCGTAAAATGATCTTCGGGTGCACAACATGGCTCAGAAGTGAGAGCACACCATGTACATTTGAGGTCTAAATTCGTGATTTGCACAGGGGTGGCTGATTTTACAGCGGTTCTGACATAAACGCAAAACAATAAATACCCACATGTGATCCCATTTTGGAAACTACACCCCTCAAGGAATGTAACAAGGGGTATAGTGAGCCTTAACACCCACAGGTGTTACAAGTGGTAATAGGAGAAAAACACTTTACATACTGTACACATATGAGGTATTTCCTTACTGAAGAGAAATTGGGTTAAAAATTTTGGGGGGCTTTTTCTCCTTTTACCCCTTGTAAAATTTCAAAACACCTATAGGGTTAACACACTTTCGGAATGTCATTTTGAATACATTGATGCGTGCAGTTTTTATAATGGGGTAATTTATGGGGTATTTATAATATGAAGACCCCTCAAATCCACTTCAACACTGAACTGGTCCCTGAAAATTTTCGATTTTGAAAGTTTTGTGAAAAATTGTAAAATTGCTGCTATACATTGAAGCTCTCTGGTGTCTTCCAAAAGTAAAAACATGTCAACTTTTTGGTGCCAACATAAAGTAGACATATTGTATATGTGAATCAATATATAATTTATTTGTTATGTCCTTATAAACAGAGAGTTTCAAAGTAAAAAAAATGCAAAATTTTCAAATGCAAGTATCGACAAAAATTTACCACTGACATAAAGTAAAATATGTCACGAAAAAACACTCTTGGAATCAGAATGAAAAGTAAAAGCATCCCAGAGTTATTAATGCTTAACCCATTAAGGACGGACCCATTTTTTACCTTAATGACCAGGCTATTTTTTTTTTTTTACATGTGTCCCTTTAACCTCTTAAGGACCAAGGGCGTACAGGTACGCCTTTGCTCCCTGGTACTTAAGGACCAAGGGCGTACCTGTACCGGGCCGGGGTGACTGCTGATATCTATCAGCAGGCACCCCGCGCAAATGCCCAGGGGGGTTATCAGATCGCCGCAAATCGCAAGTGAATTCACACTTGCGATTTGCGGCTATTCCGGGTCATACGGGTCTATAGTGACCCGGTGACCCGGAAAATAAAGGGGATCGCGGATGTCCTAGACACCCACAATCCCCCTCTAGCGATAGGAGTGAGGTGGCAGAGGTGTCACCCCTCCTATCTCTGCTATTGGTGGTCTAGACGCGACCACCAATAGCAGATCGGGGGCGGAGGGGTTTACTTTCGGTTTCCCCGTTCTGCCCACCCACAATAGGCGGGGCAGGACGGGGAAACCGACAGGGACCGACGCCGAAGATTCACTTACCCATCAGCGACGGCAGTGGGCGACGTTCAGCGGTGGCAGCAGGCGACGATCGGCGGAAGAAGAGGACCGCGACGCAGCTCCCTGGATCTGACGGAAGCCGGTGAGTTACTTAGCAACATCTGGAGGGCTACAGTCTGAGACCACTATAGTGGTCGCTAAACTGTAGCCCTCCAGATCTTGCAAAACTACAACTCCCAGCATGCCCAGAGAGCTGTTTAGACATGCTGGGAGTTGCAGTTTTGCAACAGCTGGAGGTCTACAGTTTGAGACCACTGCACAGTGATTTCTATACTGTGCACCTCCAGATCTTGCAAAACTACAACTCCCAGCATGCCCACACAGCAGTTTTCTGTCTGGGCATGCTGGGAGTTGTAGTTTTGCACCATCTGGAGGTCCACAGTTTGGAGACCACTGTGCAGTGGTCTCTAAACTATTGCTCTCCAGATGTTGCAAAACTGCAACTCCCAGCATGCCTAAACAGCAAACAGCTGTCTCTGCATGCTGGGAGTTGTAGTTGTGTACCTCCAGCTGTTGCATAACTACATTTCCCAGCATGCCTTTCGGCGATCAGTACATGCCGGGAGTTGAAGTTTTGCAACAGCTGGAGGCACACTGGTTTGAAAATACTGAGTTAGGTAACAGAACCTAACTGAAGGTTATCCAACCAGTGTGCCTCCAGCTGTTGCAAAAGTACAACTCCCAGCATGCACGGTCTGTCAGTACATGCTGGGAGTTGTAGTTTTGAAACAGCTGGAGGTTTGCCCCCCCCCCCATGTGAACGTACAGGGTACATTCACACTGGCGGGTTTACAGTAAGTTTTCTGCTTCAAGTATGAGCTGCGGCAAATTTTTCGCCGCAGCGCAAACTCCTAGCGGTAAATTCACTGTAAACCTCCGCCAGTGTGAACGTACCCTAAAAACACTACACTACACTACATTAACACATAATAAAGGGTAAAACACTACATATACACCCCTATACACTGTCCCCCCAATAAAAATAAAAAACGTATCGTACGGCAGTGTTTCCAAAACAGAGCTTCCAGCTGTTGCAAAACAACAACTCACAGCATTTCCGGACAGCCACTGACTGTCCAGGCATGCTGGGAGTTTAGCACCCTGTTTGGGAATCACTGGCATAGAATACCCCTATGTCCACCCCTGTGCAATCCCTAAATTAGTTCTCAAATGCGCATGGCGCTCTCTCACTTCAGAGCCCTGTGGTATTTCAAGGAAACAGTTTAGGGCCACATATGGGGTATCTCCGTACTCGGGAGAAATTACACTACTAATTTTGGGGGCTTTTTTTCCTTTTACCCCTTATGAAAAAGAAAAGTTGGGGTCTACACCAGCCTGTTAGTGTAAAAAAAAATAAAAAATTTTACACTAACATGCTGGTGTTGTCCTTTACTTTTTATTTTCACGGGAGGTAAAAGGAACAAAAGACCCCCAAAATTTGTAACGCAATTTCTCCTGAGTACGGAAATACCCCATATGTGGGCGTAAAATGCTCTGCGGACGCACAACAAGGCTCAGGAGTGAGAGCGCACCATGTACATTTGAGGCCTAAATTGGTGATTTGCACAGGGGTGGCTGATTTTACAACGGTTCTGACATAAACCCCAAAAAGTAAATACCCACATGTGACCCCATTTTGGAAACAACACCCCTCACGGAACGTAACAAGTGGTATAGTGAGCCTGAAAACCCCACAAATTTTCATTAAAGTTGGATAGGAAAATGAAAAGAAAAAATTTTTTTCACTAAAATGCTGGTGTCACGCAAAATTTTTCATTTTCACAATGGAAAATAAAAAAAAGCCCCCCAAAATTTGTAACCCCATTTCTTCTGAGTAAGAACATACCCCATATGTGGATGTAAAGTGCTCTATGGGTGCACTACAATGCTCAGAAGAGAAGGAGCGCCATTGGGATTTTGAAGAGAAAATTTGTCCGGAATTGAAGGCCACTTGTGTTTACAAAGCCCCCATGGTACCAGAACAATGGACTCCCCAATATGTGACCCCATTTTGGAAACTACACCCCTCATGTAATGTAATAAGGGGTACAGTGAGCATTTACGCCCCACAGGTGTCTGACAGATTTTTGGAACAGTGATCCGTGAAAATGAAAAATTTAATTTTCCATTTGCACAGCCCACTGTTCCAAAGATCTGTCAAACGCCAGTGGGGTGTAAATGCTTACTGCACCACTTATTAAATTCTGTGAGGGGTGTAGTTTCCAAAATAGGGTCACATGTGGGGGGGTCCACTGTTCTGGCACCATGGGGGGCTTTGTAAATGCACATGGCCCCTGACTATCATTCCAAACGAATTCTCTTTTCAAAAGCTCAATGGTGCTCCTCCTTCTGACATTGTAGTTCACCCGTAGTGCACTTCAGGTCAACTTATGGGGTACCTCCATACTGAGAAGAGATGGGGTTACAAATTTTGGGGGGTATTTTCTGCTATTAACCCTTGCAAAAATTTGAAATTTGGGGGGAAACACACATTTTAGTGCTTTTTTTTTTTTTTACATATGCAAAAGTTGTGAAACCCCTGTGGGGTATTAAGGATCACTTTATTCCTTGTTACGTTCCCCAAGGGGTCTAGTTTCCAAAATGGTATGCCATGTGTTTTTTTTTTGCTGTTCTGGCACCATAGGGGCTTCCTAAATGCGACATGCCCCCCGAGCAAAATTTGCTCTCAAAAAGCCAAATATCACTCCTTCTCTTCTTAGCATTGTAGTTCGCCCGTAGTGCACTTCAGGCCAACTTATGGGGTACCTTCATACTCAGAAGAGATGGGGTTACAAATTTTGGGGGGTATTTTCTGCTATTAACCCTTGCAAAAATGTGAAATTTGGGGGGAAACACACATTTAAGTGAAAAAAAAATTTTTTTTTTACATATGCAAAAGTCGTGAAACACCTGTGAGGTATTAAGGCTCACTTTATTCCTTGTTACGTTCCCCAAGGGGTCTAGTTTCCAAAATGGTATGCCATGGTTTTTTTTAATGCTGTTCTGGCACCATAGGGGCTTCCTAAATGCAACATGCCCCCCAAAAACCATTTCTGAAAAACGTACTCTCCAAAATCCCCTTGTCGCTCCTTCGCTTCTGAGCCCTCTACTGCGCCCTCTGAACAACTTACATAGACATAAGAGGTATGTCCTTACTCGAGAGAAATTGGGCTACAAAAATAAGTATACATTTTCTCCTTTAACCCCTTGTAAAAATTCAAAAATTGGGTTTACAAGAGCATGCGAGTGTAAAAAATGAAGATTGTGAATTTTCTCCTTCACTTTGCTGCTATTTCTGTGAAACACCTAAAGGGTTAAAACACTTATTGATTGTCATTTTGAATACTTTGAGGGGTGTCGTTTTTATAATGGGGTCATTTGTGGGGTATTTCTAATATGAAGACACTTCAAATCCACTTCAAACCTGAACTGGTCCCTGAAAAAAAGCGAGTTTCAAAATTTTGTGAAAAATTGGAAAATTGCTGCTGAACTTTGAAGCCCTCTGGTGTCTTCCAAAAGTAAAAACTCGTCAATTTTATGATGCAAACATAAAGTAGACATATTGGAAATGTGAATAAAAAAATATTTGGAATATCTATTTTCCTTACAAGCAGAATGCTTCAAAGTTAGAAAAATGCTAAATTTTCAAATTTTTCATCAAATTTCACAAAATGTTACCACTATGTTAAAATAGAATATGTCACGAAAAAACAATCTCGGAATCAGAATGATAACTAAAAGCATTCCAGAGTTATTAATGTTTAAAGTGACAGTGGTCAGATGTGCAAAAAACGCTCTGGTCCTAAGGTGTAAAATGGCCTGGTCCTTAAGGGGTTAAATGGTAATAACTTTAGAATGCTTTTTCTGATTGGAGCAATTCTGATATCCTTTTTTCGTGGCATATTGTACTTTATATAAGTGGTGCATTTTTATAGATTATGGTGATACCCATTTTATATAGCTTTCTATGCTCTTTTTCCTTTTCTGAGCAAAATTATTTTTCTGCCATTCATTTTCAAACAGCCGTAACTTTTTATTTTTCGTCCGACGCCATTGAGTAAGGGCTTATTTTTTTCGGGATGAGCTGTACTTTTCATTGATATAATTTTTGTGATACGTGCTACCTTTTGATCTTTTTTATTCTACAATTTGTACTAAAATTGGCGTATTTTTTTTTACAGGGTTAAGCGTACGGGATCATTTACATTATAGTTTTATAGTACAAGTTATTACGGACATGGCAATACCTATTATGTGTATGATTTGTGTTTTTGATCTTTTTTTGGTGATAATACAGGAACTTTTTATTTATAATACAGGAACTTTTTATTGTATTTTTTACACTTTTTACTACTATGCTGCAATACATTTGTACTGCAGCACAGTATGACCCGATCACCTGCACACTGTACAGCCTGTGCGATCCAGCCTGTGGCTGGATCTCACAGGCTTCCGTAGCAGGCAGACAGGAGGTCATGATCTGACCTCCTGTGTCCATAGCAACCCACGGCGACCCGCAATCTTATCGTGGCGCTGCCGCTGGTGAACAGGGGGAGAGCGCTCCCCTGTCAATACCATAGATGCCGGGATCAGGATTTATTACGGCATCTATGGGGCTCAGGCTGCCGGGATCGGCGCGATCACGGCTCCGGCAGCTAAAGCGGGACTCCAGCTGTGATTGACAGCCGGGTCCCGCTGCCAATCTCCTGCGCTGCCCGTGCCAGTGGAGGAGATCGCTAGGACGTATTCATACATCCCATTGCGTGAACGTTTCAGATGCTGGGACATATGCACACATCTCATAGCAGGAAGGGGTTAAAGTGACAGTGGTCAGATGTGCAAAAAATGCCCGGGTCCTTAAGGGGAAAATGGTCTGTGTCCTTCAGGGGTTATAGTCAATGGGATCTGTCGGGCGCTATTATTGTCAGAGATAATTGCCAGAGAAAAAGACGGTGCAAGCACTATTTTTTCTCCGGCTGCTCTCGATCCTAAAATAACAGGCTTCACACTGCCGTAGACAACTGGCAGTGTGAATGTAGCCTAACCCTGTTTTAAAGCTTTCAACTGTTTCTGCTGTTACCAGTTCTTGAGGTAGATTGTTTCATAAATTCAAAGTTCTAATGGTAAAGACTGAGACTAAACCTTTTTTCTCCACTCAACAGTTGGTCAATGGAAATATTACAATAAAAAGTTATGGCTCTCATAATATGGTGACACAGAAACAAATAATGTCTCATAGACTTTTTATAAATCCATACACTGCATGTTTGGCTCTATAAGTATATCTGAGGGAAGCTGATCTGAATTGAAGGGCACAGAGCTCAGCTGAGGGCTTTTGCTCCTTTGTTTTAGCAATTGTGGGTGTCTCAGCACCTGGTCCCCTATTGATCAGAACTTATGACATATCTCAATCACTCTCCTGTTGCATTTATGCTTGCCATAAAGGGGTATATGGATGAGAAACGTGTAATATGCCTATAACATGTATATGAACAAACTATAAAATCTATGCAAGCATATTCTTTCACTAGTCGATTTGTGTACAGACTGAAGATCAATCCTGCATGTGGATGCCTATTCAATTTAAATTGTATTTGTTCTCTGATATGACACATACTGATACAGATACACCTACTGTACATAAACTGTAATAAGCAATATGCATATCCAAAACAGGGTCTTTGTTAGTTGAAGTCATACTAGTATCTTTGGGATTCTCAAATAGAATTATGGTTACCTCTATAGGTAAATAAAAATTAAAGGTCCTGTATTTGGCTGTAATTATACAACCACAATGATTTTATGGCTCCCTAAGGCTCCCAGTTGTCTAGAGCCTTAGCCATAGACTCCTGTAGTTCCTTACTGTACCTCCATATGGCTCTGATCTTATACAGAAGCATACAGCATTTTTTAGATTATGTAAAATGCATTAGATGCTGTTTTATGGACCCATTCTCTCATGAAACCCATATGGTGGTTAATGAAGTGTCTATGGTTCGGTGGTATGAAGCCATAGGGACTCTTCATTATATATGGCTATTGAATGTTTTTTTTTTTTCTTTGCAGTTGCAACAATGCTGCAGTACCATAGACAGCCCTCAACAATCTCTGCAGAGAGCCTGTGTAGAATAGTCCATATAATTACATTATCTGGGTAGTTGTGGAGTTTGTGCGAAAGTCTCAGGTTAATCCCAATTGCCTGAAGTGAATCCTGATTTAAAATGTTGTTATACAATGGTCTCAGTGTGATAAATCTGGATTATGTTTTTTATTCCGAAATTAAGCCCTGAATTGGTCCTCTATCTGCATTCTTTCCCTTGTCTGTTTTTTTTCTCTTTTTCCTATTGGCTGGAATGTAGTCATGTAATTTCCTCTTTCTGTGGATTCCTGTGGTACACACTATCCTCTCCTAGCCAAACACTATGAGCTACAAGCCCAGTGAAGATGGGAACAATGTACAGTTTTCTGCAGCTTCTGCATGTGTATTCTATATGCTGGCATGTCCCTTTGATGTTCTGTATGCTGATTGTCAAGGAGAAGGACCAGCAGGAGCTACTACAGACTACCTGGTCACTTCTCCTATGGGACTGAATGTGGTAAGATCAGGCAGACTGTAAACAAAACAGACAGACAATTTCAAAAAGCATTTTTCAAGTGGAGTTTTTGCTGCCTCCACAGACATTCACAAGATGCTGCCTGAGGCAAGATTCTCAACTTGCCTCCTGCAGGTGTGCCCTGATTATATAAAGGAAATATTTAACATTGCTCTTTCTTCAGAAAATGTTCCTTTATTGAAGACCAGAATCCTACATACATATAGCAGAGCTCAGACTGTATGTATGCTATAGCAGGACTGAGTTTGTTATTTGGATCTTTCCATTATATCACAGTCACCCACATTTATTATTGATATTTTTGCACCAATGGAATTAGAGGGCTATTTGGCAAGAATAGTGCCTTATCTATTAAGCCTTACATCTGCACGATGATTTGCACAACTTGGATTAATGAATTAGCAATACATTTAAAGCTTAATTGTGCCAGCATGTCTTTCCTGATTTTTTGTAATAGCAACATATATGTCACAATTTTTTTAGCAATTTTAGTGGTACATGTGACTTTGTAATCTGAAGCAGGCATAAACTATATATTTATTTAGAGCCATTTTGATATTTAAAAATGTATTATCATACAAAAGTGTTTTTATGGTATATTGACTACTGTGCTCATTGTTAAAATATGAACAAGCTAAAGCCTCTATGAGATACTCGGAAAGTTGCGTCTTGGAGCATGAGGTCAAGGTTTCCACATGAAACTACAACTGTTCAACCAAAAATAAACAGAAGTACCACAAAAGTAATGCATATATGTGTCTATTCATAATCAGTTAAAATTTGAATATGTATAAAAGTATTAATACAGTTATAGACTTGTAGTGAAGGAACGTATACTATGATCTGCATAATACAATTAAACTATAAGAAAGAAGTTCATCCAGCACTTGAGGTATGCAGATAAAATCAGGTCTTGCTTTATTCGAATATTCGGACAGAAGTCACAAACAGAGAAAATGTCTGACGCGCTTTGCACCTAAGTGCTTAAACTACGATTAATCACTAAGTGCGAAACGCGTCAGACATTTTCTCTGTTTGTGACTTCTGTCCAAATATTCTAATAAAGCAAGACCTGATTTTATCTGCATACCTAGAGTGCTGGACAAACTTCTTTCTTCTGGTTTGCACATTAAGCCGAGGGCAGGATCGGCGCATCCCTGCACAGGTGATGCAGGGAATTGCAGCGTTGGAGAGCAGCTCATATGCTTGTACTAACAATTAAACTATGTATACATATATTAGATTTTAACTCCAGTATTACATGGTCAACTGTCCTAGCACAGAAAAGTTAAAGTTAAACCCAAGAGAGTGAGGGCAAAAACTTGAGACAAAGATGAGAGCAGTTGTACATAGTAGCTGTGTAGGATGGTGTAAGCTAACACTAGGACCAGTTATATCTGAACTACTGGAAGGAGTGCACAATAAAGCTACAGAACAGTCATGCAAGAGGTGTAGGGCTTGTGATTCTGAGAGATACTGATATTGTACGGGAGCCACTGGTTTCAATTTGTGGGCTATGTACACACACTCACACACTTGTACACACAATGGCCGGCATTTATCATTGTTGGTGTAGGTGAAGCATTTTTCTACACCTTTTTTTGTGTGCTGGTAATGTGTAGGGACACCAAATGTATTAAATGGTCACGGTCACATTGCATTTGATAAATGTTGTGCAGGTCACATTTTCTGACATTTTACTCTTCACATACACCAAAAAACTAAGCTAAGTCTGGGCTGGTGTAGTTTTAGAGACTTTTTAGTGGCTTTGCGCATTTTCACAAAAAGGCGCAGTTCACAAAACCCTTCCGTATCATGTGTATTGCCAAAATCAATGGATTGCAACTCAAAATCAGCAGAAATGTGTAAACCAAAAGGTGCAAAAAAGGAGCAAAGAAACCCTGCTTGTGCCTTTTTTGCGCCTTTTCTAGACACAAAAAAAAAAAAACTGTCTAAAGACAATGATAAATGTTTGCCATTGTATCTTGCATTTCTTACATGGGCTTACTGCTTGGAGGAGTTAGGGAAATGAAACCCCTGTTATTAGATGAGTAGGTCAGTATATGTGGGAATGATTCTGGAGAACCAGTTGAACCAGTTAAAACTTAACCCTAGACCACAGTCAACAGTGTGCCCACCTCCTGAAAACAGCTAAACAGTATGTGGTACCAAGTGATCAGAGTGACCAAAATTGTGCTGGGAAAATGACCTTATATATGGACTTGGACACAAAATGCATTGCAGTGTGTTGGTCAGGGACTGTAGTGGTTTTAAAAATGTTTTGTGGCTTACACATTTGTACACAAGCAGTTGAGAGGGGTCAAGAGGTAATTCCTGTAAAAAGGTACCAGCCTTGTGGTAGCAAGAAGCTGAGGATGTACTAGGCGACCATAGACAACTGGTTGGTACAACCTGTAATTACCACAGAGCACATATATTACCCTGGAGATTGGCATTAACACTGTTTGATTAGGAAAAAGTTGTTAGTCCTCTTGAACAAAATTTTACATCACTACTAGTGATGCAGCTCTGATCTTTGGTAAGAAATCAAAAGTTGTTGTAAGCAATGTTCAAGAAGAGTAATTACTATACTTTAAGGGAGTTTTCCAATGAAATACTATTGATGGCCTATGCACAGAATAGGCCATCAATAGTACATTGTCAGAATGCCAACTGGCACCCGAGCTGATGATCGGCACCCATACTACACAGAGAAGAGGACCTGAAGCAGTTGGTTCTGTACTCCATATGGTGGCCATGTTACTGCAGCCTTAGCTTCTATTGAAGTGAATAAGATCTGAGGCTGCAGTAACGCAGTATGGTAACCAAACAGAGTATGAAGCCAATAACTTCTGGCGATATTATTTGTGTAGTGCAGGTGCTGAATAGCTGATCGGTGGGGGTTCCGGGTGTCAGCACTATGCTGATCAGCTTTTGATGGGCTATCCTGTGAATAGGCTTTCAGTAGTATTTTTCTGGAAAACCCCTTTTAAAGAGAACCTGTCAGGTCCTTGGGGGCGATATCTGAGGCCTGAGGACCTGCAGGTCAGGAGAACAGCAATTCCACAGAGAGCTAAAAAAGTAAATAATTAACGTCAGCCATGACTATTTTTCAGTCATAGGAAGAGGGATATGGTGACTTTCAGTCACACTTACTACACTCACTTTTGTTAGTCAGGTTTTTCAATCAAGCTGGGTTGGGGCTGTCTCTACTTCTATTTCTCTGTATGAAATAGTTTTTGTTAAAATTCATTGGGGTGCCACCCTATTACAATTTTCCATATCTAGGTCAGGAAAGTGCTGTCTCCAGTTGTAAGCCAAATGATTTTAATACTTCACATTCTTTGTAAAAAGCATGTGACGTGCACAGTCTCAGTCTATACAGTGGCACACTGTTTGTAAGAGTATTTTAATGCAATGGAGCATACTATGACTTTTCTTTCTTATGGAATGGAATATATGGAACCCAAACTGATGCCCCTTGATCCCTGATTTAATGACAGCCCTGGTAGCACAGATGTGTACATAAGGCTTTACATTGGAAGTAAATACAGATTGATCTTTCTAGGAATATGTTGACCCCCACATCATTTTCTGTTTTATACTGGCATAGTCATGCCGTACCGATGTTTATAACCTGTACAGCTGTTCAACTATTACATTCAAAATCTGTGCCCCTCATTTGTCATTCTATGACTTCAAAATTCATCCAATATTCTCTGTTATTGCTGCAATGATTTTCAATTTAAACTTAGCAAGGAAATTTAAATTTACAACTTTGATATTTGGAGCTGAATTACAGGCTATTGTGTAAGAAAAAAGGATTAGGTCAAGAGTTTACATACTTGACATTAATCAAATTGCTTTGTACCGTAGAGTTATTGCAATTAGATTTTTCCATTTTCAAGTGGAAGATTTGAAGAAAATAAAATCCTTTACAGTTTTTAGAACTTATTAAAATTAGTAATGAAGTTTACCTCTAGTTATATTAAAATTTGAAGTAATCAGCAAGATGTTGGTTTCTTACCTTCTTGAAAGAACGTCATCAGTGTTCTGTTTCTCTTGTATGAGCGCTGTTCTTCCACATTTCTTACTTTTCTCTTTGAAGCTCACTGCTACCACTAAGGGTCTGAGGTCGGACGTGCTTTTAGGTGGAGCAAGCAAAGACACCTAGAAGATTTATTCAATGCAAGCTGCTTATTTGATTCTACAGTATTTCACTGTCTTCAAATCTCTTCTGAGGTTGGAGGTCTCAACACCAGACAAACTTCCCCAGGACCAGTGGTCACAGAGACAAGCTTCATTGACTGGTCGACCACTTAACCTTCAAAGACTTCTGTAGGGAATATGAGTGACTCTCCATTCCCCACAGCGAATCCCCTTGTTGTGTGCTCTCTGACCCCCTCTTGGTTGTCTATTGCTACTTTTTTACAGAATTCTGGTCCCCTCCAAGCAGGTAAACCTGTGCATAATGGACACATACAGTATTCACTTATAATCACAGGCAGCAAAGGTTGTACAGTAACACAGTTCTGATAGGTTAGAAGTTCACACTCCCAGACAGATGCCTTCTTATGAGATACCCAAACACTACACATAAACTCTTAAAGCAACACATTTCCTCTTTGCATGTCTGACTTTTGCTGCACACTTTAACCCTGCAGCTCAGCTTTTTTGCGCTGAACACCTTTCGCAGTAAGAGGGATACTTTTACTCTTTGTGAGGTAGACAGTCTACAAGCATTGGGAAGACAGGCTACTCTTCAGTCAGAAAACAGGAGTGGCATACTACTCCACTGTAGTCCACTATTTAACCAGGATATATTTTTGGTAGAATATTCTTCCTGCATTACTCCTACAGTAATTCAGGCTTTCCTTTCTTCTAAATTGATGATAACTCCCATATACATCATGGCCCTACAAATAATCATATCCTACCTCTGTCAAGGTAGTTGGGATGCTTCATCTAAGGGGAAAAGAGACTTCTACCTGTGTGTGCCTTACAATCTTAAGAAATCCTAACAATTCAGAAGTGAATAACGCATAATACATAAGGCCATATACTAGGTAACTGTACTCAACTGCAGCCCTTTTAACCTGAATCAAAATCACGTACCAGCATATAAAGATCTAAACACTTAGGGGGCATTTATCACCCCTGCCTCTGGGGGGCAGTCACCCTGCACCAAATTTATTACAAGTTACGCCTGTTAGCAGGTTTAAATTGCTGTGGATATCTACATTAGCTCACAGAAAAAGCACTCAGCCTTGTGCTTCCCCCAGCTTCTTCTAGAGATCAGGGGTGATCTGAACACTCAGAACCTATTGATCAAAAGTTTGACACGTCTCTGCAACTCGTTAAAGGGGTACTCCGCCCCTAGACATCTTATCCCCTATCCAAAGGATAGGGGATAAGATGTCAGATCGCCGGAGTTCCGCTGCTGGGGACCCCTGGGATCCCCGCTGCGGCACCCCGCTCTCATTACAGCACAGAGCGAGTTCGCTCTGCACGTAATGACGGGCAGTACAGGGCCCGGAGCGTCGTTACGTCACAGCTCCGTCCCTCGTGACGTCATGGTCCACCCCTTTCAATACAAGTCTATGGGAGGGGGCATGGCGGTCGTCACGCCCCCTCCCATAGACTTGCATTAAGGGGACGGGCCGTGATGTCACGAGGGGCGGAGCCATGACGTCACGCTGCTCCGTCCCCCGTATCGCCCGTCAATACGCACAGAGCGAACTCGCTCTGTGCTGTAATGAGAGTGGGGTGCCGCAGTGGGGATCCCAGGGCTCCCCAGCAGCGGGACCCCGGCGATCTGACATCTTATCCCCTATCCTTTGGATAGGGGATAAGATGTCTAGGGGCGGAGTACCCCTTTAAAGCATTTCTTTCTAATGACAGGGACACTTTAATAGCACATAGGGAGCAATTTATTATTCTCTGTGCCAGTGAATAATTGCAAAATTGTGCAAAATGTGCCCCGCAGTGGTGATATCCCGGCTCTCTTTACTTGAATCTATCTTCATGGAACTGTTTTATCTGTACAGCTAGCTGTGTTACTTGTTTGTACAGATTTTTACTATATGCACATAGCACTTTCTACTTGGCTACTGTTTGGCCTGCATGGGCTGGGGGATATGTGTATCTGACGTACCCCTATAGCAATTTTTCCTTTCTGCTATCTCTCTTCATGTGCATTTTTTTTCTAGCTGCTATGTTATGACCCAATATTCTATATACTATTGTTACTCCAATTAAGTGCAGATCCCTTCTTTTCTTGATGCCAGTATTCCTCCTTGTGTGCATGTTTTAACCGTATGGAATTTTTTATACGTTTAAATAAAGATTAATATCATCTACTAAACCTATTTTGTAAGGTTTTTCTCTCTTTTCTGGTCTTATACTTAGGGAGTTCAATCACTATAATTTGCCAATTACTGCTGCACTTACATGTGTAGCACTTTGCTTAGTCGTACCGTCATTTTAGACTTGCTTTTTTACTAAAAATATAGTAGAGCTAAATTGACCCTAACCTACCCCCTTATGCAGGGGTTGGAATTTTTGTCTGAAGTCCCATGCAACTGGGACTTCCAGTTCATCTCCAGAACATGTTACGCTTAGGCTGCATATGAGGTCTGAATATGATGTTGGGATATGGAAATGAGATATGAGGGCTGGATATGAGAACACAATATATGAAAAAGGGATATGAGATCAAGATATGAGGTTGAGCTATAAGGATGGGGTATAAGGATGGGATTTTAGGACAGGATATAAAGACAAGATATGAGATTGGGATATGAGGTTGGAATATGAAGTTGGCATATTAGAATGGGATATACCAATGGGATATAAGGACAGGATTAGGTAGGAAGAGCAGGCAACACTGAATAATCTGCTAGTCAGTTTATAAATGTCTGAGACAAAAACTATCTGTTTTTCCCATCTTTTATTGCTAAAAAGTATAATAAAGTGATTTACTAATATATTGTTATTAGTCATACTGCATGGATCTTCCATTATCAACTGAACTGGCTAGGAGCTGTGACATCTCATGACAGGTGGTGACAGCAGTCTGCCTCCTCCTGTCTGCTTAGGGAGAGACCAGTAATGTAAAGAAGGGGGGGGCTTGTATTACTGCTTGTTAGATTTTAAGACTGCAGGAGGCCTTAAACTACTATGAGAAAGACTTCCTTCTGCCTTAAAATCAAATGAGCAGTGCTATGAGCTCCTCTTTTACACTAATTGAGACATGGCTCTAAGTGTGATGTGACTAATATTTTTGTTAGTCATCTCATAGAATAATATTGCTGTGTTTTATCTATGCTATACATAAGTTGTTAACTGCTATAAATCATCATTTAAGGGCAACTTTCATGACTATGCCCATTGTAAATTGCAAGGATAAATCTGTTATTTTTTAAAGAATTTGCAATACAGATGACAATTTAAATGTCTTCTGTGCTAAGAAGCATTCACATGTCTATCCACCAATTGTTTTGTCCTCTTTCTCTATGCAAAAAAGCAGTGACTCCTTGCAGCCCATTACTAGCATTTATCTGAATACAGTTACTGTGGTTGGTAGCAGGGCAAGAGCTTTTATCATGCTTTGTTGAGTTGAATTAGATGGATTGAGTCATTATACATTGAGAGCGAGCTGCAGCAACTAAACTGAAATGTCACAAAATGAGCGAATAACTTATGCTACAACCAATAGAAAATACATTAATTATTAATGAGATTACAATGTAATGAATAGGAATAAAATCATGCTTTTTTATACTTGATATATATAGTCAGTGCCATCAATATATGCATATATTGTGTGCTATGTGGCTTCTTCTTTCTTTCATAGCAGACTTTTTACCAGGTATATGCACATTGATTTTGTGTAGTAGTCACCTACATATTGTGGTTTTAACCCTATTATTGATGGTATTATTATTATTCTCAGGCACCGCTTTTACTATGTCTATACTGAAACAAATATTTAATAGACCATTGTGTGTGGAATTCAACCAAGCCACAATTCTGCTAACACTTTCTCAGTATGCAATTAATTCTTGTTTTAACTAGGGTCCCAATGTGCATATTCATAACATAGCTCTAAATCATATAAAGTAATATTGGGAAATGTGATAGCAAAAGCCACTTGAATTGTTAAGTGGGATAATAAATCATTTTCTATATTAATCTATCCCTCTGAGTATTCCCCATGTCAATATCCCATGTACTATAACTCTGATGTTTCTCGGGCCATAAACTGTAACAGTAATAGCTATTAAGTCACATATACTACAGTATTATTTAATGCCGGTTTAATATGATCTAAAGTATAACATTTTGATAATATGAAATTTGATAAAAACAAATATCAATCTTATATAAAAAAGCCAATGCCAATAAATCTATAAAAGCTAAAGCAATGAGAGAGAATACTGAAACAAGTGATAGGCTCAAGGCTAAGGAACCAGTACTGGAAAAGATATCTTACATTGCCCTTTTATTTATCCATTCATCATCCATGGTCATAGTGCATAATGTTTGTCACTTATGATAAATTAACATTAACCATCCCTATAAAAAGAAGGCAAAATGCTGTCTCAGCAGAATTCTAAATTATACGCAGTTAAATTTCTGACAAGTAGTTGTGGTTCTTCCTAGGTTAAGTCAATATCATTTTTGAGTTGTCTTAACAATACAAGAAATTTCCTATAACGGAAATTTAAAGTACATGGTTAAAAATTATTTATCCTTCTGATTTTAAGAATAGGGCATTTGCAGGATAATTATCTCTACATCTATATCTATCACGGTACCCTCAGAACCCTTCTCACAATTCTGCCAAAATTTGATAGAAACAATATATTTTAATACTAGCAGAGTACCTGGCATTTCCTGGTTTTCTTACCTAAAGGGCTGAAAATAAAGGGTGCATGGATCTAGGTAAGGACGTGGCTTTCGGGAGGGGCATTGCTTGCAAGCTAGACTGACACACTTACCAGGAGATGCAGAGCGGAGCTTGTAGAGTAAAGTAATGGAAGCCCTATAGACTTGTATGGGACTTTAGACAAAAACCCTGACCCTTGCAAACAGGGATAGGTTACAGATAATTTGACAATCTTATATATTTAGTTGTCATATAAGTAGAATTTGTACCAACTTTTCTAGAAATATTTCTAGCAATTTGGAAACGATGCTTGAACATGCACGCATATATATGTTAAGTTTTATTAATATATACCGTAGATCGTAAAGAAAGCATAGGAGCAGCTGCATGTACAACACTACATTTCATCTCAAGGCCAATATACAGCTGAGAACATTTGAAGGGAGGCTTAGCATACTGCTCTTCTGCCACCTTATTTTGACCAGAACCAAACTGGTTCTCAAAGATTACCGTTGGAATATAGCATTACTGGCTGTTTTATAGAAAATGGCGTAATGCATGGTTCCAAAAAATTTCCAAAATTTACCTGGGCTCCTTGTGTCCCAATTCATTGATGATGTTAAACCTGTAGCAAAACATGTTGGAGAATGCTAGCCATATTTTTGCAATGTTTTTATATATGTAAATTAGGCAATGATAAGGGGGTAATAGATGTGCACAGTCCAAAAAAGGGCCTTCTAGTGGGGAAGGGCAGGACAAAAAAATTTACCCAGATGCTCACTTCCAGTACTGTGCTAGCACCACATCAGACTGCCCAGTGAAAATGCTCTACTGATGTCACTGTACAAAGAAGCTGCAGTCAATCACTGGCCTCAGTAGCCATGTGCACTTCTTCTTACCCATGACTGCTGAGGCCAGTGATTTACTGTAACGGCCATGCACAATGTACAGTGATGTCACTGGAGCATTTCTGCATCTCTAAGTCACTTCCAGATGTCTTGTCCATCCCTGTTAATGGATCATTTTCTTAAAGAACCATTAAACCTTTTTAAAAGCATGACAGTATTTTTCTCATGCACACATTTAGTTCAACAATGCAGTAGAGCATTCTGCTGACTTCTTAATCCACATTTGCTGTTTACCAAGTCACCACTTGAATTGTATTTATCAATAAAACATATGTTTTATATAACATTTTTTTTTAGAGAAGGGTTATATAAAACATTTCTAAATATGTTTTATAAATTTGTAAATACAATTCCAGGCTTTTATGCCCTTAAACCATGTGCGTCATATCACTGAAAATAAATAATTCTTATATATGTTACTTGCAAGGTCATGCAGATTCTTTACATGGCTTTTATGTGTCTAGCTTCTGCATTTGGCTCTCAAATTCTCATGTTCTGCTGTTCACTCATTCTCATATATAAACAGGCCCCAAGCCAGCCCTCATTTACCATGCATTCACTTCCTCCCTATGTAGTGCTGGGTCTCTTCATCCAATCACAACAGGCTGCTCCAAAAACAACTCTGGACTTTGGTATTTTCTTACATTTACGCCATTTACTACAGCTATCACACCCCCTCCCATAGGCTTGCATTGAGGGGCGGAGCATGATGTCACACGGGGCTGGAGGCGTGACGTCACACGCCGCAGGCCCTGTGGTCGCCGGTAATCAGACCCAGAGCGAACATGCTCCGGGGACTAATTAGAAACGGGGTGCCGCGTCCAAGATCACGGGGGTCCCCAGCGGTGGGACTCCCGCGATCAGGCATCTTATCCCCTATCCTTTGGATAGAGGATAATATCCGTATAAAAGATTCATTACAATTTAATAACAGAATATTTACATAGTAGTAGACAACAATTAGGAGTGGCCCACAACATATAAGGATTGGGGATGGGGTAACATAGAAGTGTCAGAATAGAGAACGATAAAATGTTGACTGTGAGTCCCTTCACATGGGTGTCCGGCATCCATCTTGATAAAACATCCTCTATCACTTATTGGTCATTATGACATTAGGGTCCAACTGAAGGTCTGTTTGGTCACGGATGTTTCAGATGCGCTGAGCACATCCTATGGCATTTTTCTAATATCTTATACTATACCTACAATTTGGAGGTGTGATTAGCATTGTCCTAATCAATAGGTGCCTATATGACATCAGGTGCCTCTGTGATATCTAACTAAGTACAAGAATTGGGGATTTTTATCCCAGTGTGCATCTTCAGCGATAAACTCTGTGATTTCTACATGTAGATGTGAATCACCAATTATATCTATGTTTTGGACCCTTGTGTTCCTACATATCTGACCTTGACAGTTCATCACTGACAACTGTGACAACATTTCATCGTTCTCTATTCTGACACTTCTATGTTGACTCTAACTAACATACACTAATCAAACTGTGGGACGGACACTACTCTTTATCTTTTGTCTATTTCATTGCATTGTTAAGGCCCATTTTTTGTTCTTTGTTTATTTTTGTATGTCTTAATGTGTACTTACCCATTGTACTCTACACTCTTCTCTGCCCCAATGAACCCTAAAACACCAGTGGGGTGAAACTCGTTGGAAAGGAGCAAGAGCAGTTATTGTACATTGGTCTCCACAAGTAAATCATAGGTGGTTTCCAGGCTAGCTAGTGTTAGGTTATTCACCTGTTACCCCATCCCCCATCCTTATATCTTGTGGGCCACTCCTAATTGTTGTCCACTACTATGTAAATATTCTGTTATTAAATTGTAATTAATCTTTTATACGGATATTAGTAAAAGTTATATTTTATTACATTTATCGGTTTCTGTGTGGATGAATCCTTGAATTAATACCAATAATATCTCTATCACAGTCTCACTGGAAGATTACTTTGGTTGGTATATTTGATTACACATCTCCTAGGGCTTATATATTCTTGGTCACATTGTGGGAGTGACGTATAATTTTCCTTTTTTGATAAAATGCTCGCCTCTTACAGCAAGCTGGAGCAGGATGTATACGTATGTCCTGCATCCTTAAGAGGGACATCTAAAACAAAGTATATAATAATGTTCAACAATCAGGACCTTACTAGATTTCATTATTATGTCTCTCTGTTGCTGTATCATGCTACTTAAATGTGGTAAGTGTTTTTTTCATTGGCAATTGTAATCATATTTTGCATCATGTTGCACAGTAGGACTCTCCTATTTAGTCTTAGATACTTGAGTTACAGACATGTAGAAATGCATATAATTCCGGATATCAACAGATAGGTAAATGTAAGAAAAAGTTCATCACCTTTACAATTGTACAATGAAAATTAATAGTCTTGTTTCTCTGATACTTTCATATTCTCAATGCATATATTTTGAATTACTTGTAGCTTATTTAAAAATCTGGTTTGGAGCCAAGGTAATAGAAATTTCGAGATGGGAACAAATCCAAATACTGTACAGGTTATGGATATAACATGACTCCAGAGTGAAAATGTAACTGAGGTTTAAAAGACCAGATATTATCATTGTAGAAACCTTGCATTTCTTTTGCATTATTCAAGTAACATAAGGTCTTATCAGCTGCCCCTTACTCATGCATGTAGAATGTATTGCTGTGACTTTAATAACACAGATCATTTGAAATAGTTTTCATTCTGCTGGGATGTTAAATATCATTTGTGACAAAATTAACAAATATTATCTCCTAGATATGCATTCTGTATCCTAATAGGAACCAATACTGAGAGCTCCAAACCACTCAAGATGCATGATTAATTTTTTTTATATTCATACATTAAATTTCAATTGCTTTATTTTCATAAAGGGTTTGGTGAAACTAGTTATACTCAGTACAATAACAATTGTTTTGCTGTAATTAATGACTTATACCTGTTTGGGTTTTCATTCCTGTTTAGTCTCTGGTTTTCTGGTATTCTGGTTTTGGCTCTTGACTGTATGTGTGTTTATATATTTCATCATTTTGCACCTCGGCAGTGGCCATATGTTAAGATTTCGGCTACTTTCTACAATATTTGTTGATTCTTGCCTCACTGGTCCATTGACTTGTCATTCTGTCCTGCCATCTTGCAAAGAAGGGTACAAGAATGCAGTAAAACATGGCAGATTTCTAAAGAAAAAAAAACTCCTGCATCTGCAAGAGGAACATGACTTAGAGGTAAAAATGACTACAAAAATTAAGCCAAGGCTGCACTTTGACTTTTTGTCAATAGAGAAATATTTACCGAAATAATTTTACTTTAAAAATGTTGGCCTCCAGTAGGCCCCAACTGAGACCTGTGGTTGATATAACAACTAAACAAAGTGAGTATTGCTGTATTATGGTGTTCATGAAGAGGGTGAATTGAGTAGCTTAGGTGAGCTTGGAGAAGTAATCCCTATTGTAAAGGTGTGGCCAAGGTAGCATTGTGGCTGGCTAATCCTGTATGTACCACTGTGGACCCAGGCAACTTTAATGAATAGAGGTTTGCACAATAGTAGTAAGAACTTGATCCCAGGTAAACTTTGCTGAGGTGTCTGGGGATGTATTCTTGATGGTGTGTGCAAAAGGCTCAGTTCACTTACTCATAAGTAATAAAAAAATAAAATAAAAAAAAGTTTACTGAAGATCCACTGTACACAATCACACAACTCATATACTCCTTACAGCACAGAGATTCTTACTAACGGTTGTGGGTATTACAATTCCCTATTGCAGGGTAAAAGACAAAGGAGATTGTGACATGTAAGCCAAGCAACACTGACTCAGGCTGGAAATTCCGCAAAGAAGGCAGTTTGTGTAGAAGAGTTTTTGCACAGCTTTCCCTCTTCTGGATAGACTGTTCTCCCTCTCGGAGTAGGAACAGGAATGTAGGAATGGAAGCCCTTTCAGTGAGGACTAAGAATAACCTCCTAAAATGCCACAGAGGTTAGACTTTAACAACTTGAAACTAGAGAGAAAGTATTAATCATTGCACATCCAAGTACCTCACTGTCTGCAGATATAGTAGTGTAACAGGCAATATAGCAGATTATAGAGCAGGGGTTTCAAACTGGTGGCCCTCCTAATATTGCCATTGGCTGTCTGGGCATGCTGGGAGTTGAAGTTTTGGAACACCAATTTGAGACACGTGTTATGGAGGTTAAACTCACACCCAAAGATTGAGTTCTTTGGAGAGACTGCATAATTGATCAACTACAGCAGCTGTTAAATGTTATAGTATGATTTCACTATTAAACCAGAAGACAAGTATGAAAAATATCTGAGGAGCAAAATCAAATGTTCTTATTGTCATTAAATTAAAGTGTTTTTTTTTCATGATGAGTTAAATGGGCACTGTCATTAAAAAATTTTTTGCTATTGCACTCCTTATGGTAAATAAAAAAATCTTTCTAATGTACTTTGTTTAAAAAAAAATGAAGTTTTCTTTGTTTTATTTGTGTTCAAAAAAGCTGCAACTATGTGTCTCCCTACTTGTCCAGAGCACATTTCCCCCCATCTATTGCACAGACATTGGACTCCTGCTGGTCTGGCAGAAGTCCAAAATCAGGAAATACAGTCTGGAGTGCTGAGGGGGGTGTGCAGCCTTAGCCAATCATAGCTCATCTTACACTGAACTGCTCTAGGCTGTGTGTAGCAAAGTGAGGGATGAAGTTCTCCCCTCTAAGGCTTCAGATGATGTCACACCTGCTGGGGAATGCCCATTCCCAGTCTGTGAATCTGACTGAGACTGAGCAGAAAATACAGAGAAATATCAAGGTAGAAAACTAAAAAAAAATTATAAAAAATTAAAGGCAGGGGGTGGTTTATTATGATAGGGGCAGTGAACTGGGAAAATTATAAAATTTAACAAGATCATGTCAGGTAATCTTTAAGCTATGATACAACAATGTCCTTGAGTGGCCTAGTTAAGATCCAACCTTAACATCAACTTAAAATATTTGTGGCTATTCCCCAATGTAAAGCCAATAAAGTTAAAAATTAAGAGAAAAAACTAGTGAAAGACAATGCTCATATATGTGATGCTATAGGTGTCTCTACTGAATAGTTAGATTACGAATGGGATTTATAGATCCAACTGTTTGTTTAAAAATGGTAAAGACTGTAGATCACTTTGTAGAAATTTGCTTTCATTCTGGCATAAAAGATTCTTAATTTCCATTGATCAATGTCAATAAGTGACTAATGAAATCTTTTGTGATTCAGTGATGGTATACGAGAGAACCAGAAACAGTCAAAGGAGATAAGAGGACATATATAAGCAATGTATTGATTCGCCAAAGCCTAATATCTTGTGTAGCTATCCCGGTCCTTTTATGGATTATGTTTCTGTTCTGCATCTTGATCACTTGGTAAGCCAATAACAGTGCATGAACCATAGAGATTACTCATGCTACTATGGTGACTTAGAGGATCAACATGGTTTGCCAACATGGAACAAGGTAGGGTATCAATTCAAAGGGCATAGAAATGGGGTAGATATGTCCAAAGCAAAGCTCCCACCTCCACTCACTGAAACACCTAAACCCGGAACCCAAAGTAATACAGGAACAAGAAAGCAAGGTCCAGGTCCTAGGTGCAGTAAAAAGGAGGAAACTTTATTATTTCATCCCATGAACGATAGACCCATCATTTGTGTATTGTTCATGGGATGATATAATAACGTTTTCTCGTTTTTACTGCACCTTTCAGGTGGACCTTCCTTTATTGTTCCTGCATGTTAATACCCAGCCGCATAAATGGGGTTAATTTCCTTCTTTGCTAGATGGACCACATGTTTATGTTATTGTAAGGAAATAGGCTATGGGCACCTCTGGGTTAATTTTTTTTTCTGTTCATTTGCTCCCTAAATGTAAAAAGAGAGAATCATTGTTTTATTAAAAATTCTCTACCAAATTCTTTACCATTTGGAGATAACACAAATCCTGCTGCTTCCTATGTAGATCAGAACCATTCAATGTCCCAATAATTTGTGCAACAAATCTATGTGTGAATTCACACTTATAAATAGCAGCAAGGGAGATGGAGGAGGAGATGCACACAGGTTGTACTGTAGGTAGAGAAGAGAGCACCCACACAACTGTCTGCAGGGGGAGAGAATGAATCACACAGGCTGTGTATCTGTGTAAAGAGTCAGGAGGTCAAGCATGGCTGACTCAACAGGGAAAGGGGGAAATGACCCTCTGACTCAATGTCTGTGTCACCACAGAAGAAAGGAATTTTCTCAGAGACAGATGTGCTAATACATGAGCACTAGTAAAGACTGCAGTATTCTGTACACAGAACAAGTCTTTGGGGAGATATAAAAAATTAAACAAGGAGCAAGGGGTCTGGAAATCAATGAAGGAATAAAGTTCCAGCTGGAAACTTAGTACAACTTTTTAAACTCAAGGCAACAACTAATGTAAAATGAATTCTTTCATGTCAATAAGTGTCCATAGACTTTAAAGTGCATATGTCACCTACGTAGGAGGCACAGAGATGCATACCTCATCAGTTAGGAGGTAAAAAAGATGGTACCTAAGTTAAGTGTGGCTGGGGAGGAGTTTTTCTGCTGCAACTTGGTTGGCCTTTCTGACTGTTTGGCTGGATTAAAACATGAGGAAAATATGAGTTTACAAACTGCGGCCACACTGAACAAAGGCGTCACCTTTCTTATCCCCGTAAGCCCTAACTGCTGTTGTGACTTACCCCCTATGTTCTAATTCATATCAAGGTGACTGGGGCACCTTAACCCCACTCCAAACAACAAACAGCATTTTATGGCACAGTGGCCATAGTATTGTACTTTGGTTTAAATCCAAGCAAGGGCAACATCTGAAAAGGTTTGTATGTCTGTGTATCCCAACCAAGGTGCCTCCAGCTGTTGCAAAACTATAACCAGCATGCCTGGATGGCCAATGGCGGTTGGGGCATGCTGGGGTTTGCTGAAAATTAATGCATTTGCACTGTGGTTGGAAAACAGTATTGTATGTTCTCCTGGTATTTGTGTGGATTTCCTCCAGGGACTTCAGTTTTTTTTCCCACACTTCAAACCATACATGTACACCAATGCAAATATCAAAATATGTCAGTGCTATATATATATATATATATATATATATATATATATATATATATCACTGCTGCAGAGCGGCACAATGACAGAGCATGGAGGTGGCATCAGTATGAGGAGACCATATAGTGGCTGAATGACACAGCATGGAGGTGTTGGCAGCATATGGAGACCATATAGTTGCTGAGTGACACAGCTTGGAGGTGTTGGCAGCATGAGGAGACTAAATAGTCGCTGAATGACACAGCTTGGATGAGGCTGAAGCATGAGGAGACATATAGTGGCTGAATGACAAAGCGTGGAGGTGTTGGCAGCATGAGGAGACCATATAGTGGATGAATGACACAGCTTGGATGTGGCTGAAACATGAGGAGACCATATAGTAGCTGAATTACACAGCATGGAGGTGTTGGCAGCATGAGGAGACCATACAGTTGCTGAATGACACATCCTGGAGCTGGCAGCAGCATGAGTAAACACTAGGGCTTCACAATCCCTAAGATTAAAAGATGAATTTTGAAATTTAAATTGAGGATTTATGGTAGCTAGTGCTACCATAAAAATATTTACGCCCGGGCCCAGCAGCATCAGTAAACCATATATTGGCTGAATGACACAGCCTGGAGGTGGCTGAATCATGAGGAGACACTATAGTAGCTGAATGGCACAGCACACAGGTGGCTGAAGCATGAGGAGACTATATAGTGAGGTGGCATCAGTATGAGGAGACCATATAGTGGCTGAATCACTGCCTGGAATTTGTGGCAGCATGGAGAGACCATATGTTGGCTGAATTGCACAGACTGGAGTTGGCTGAAGCATGAGGAGACCATATAGTGCCTGAATGGCACAGCCTAGAGTTTGCTGAAGCGTGAGGAGACCATATAGTGTCTGAATGGCACAGCCTGAAGGTTGCTGAAGCATGAGGAGACCAAATAGTGGCTTAATGGCACAGCTTGGAGTTTTTTGCAGCATAAGGAGAACATATAGAGGCTGAATGGCCCATCCTGGAGTTGTTTAAAGCATCTATAGACCATATAGTGGCTGAATGGCACAGCCTGGAGGTGGTTTGAGCTGCAACTGGTTCACATTGAAGTTACACAGGGGAGTACCCCTATCCGCATGGATCATCAAGAAATCAATGATGCCTTTTCTCTGTTCATACAGTCGGTCCAACATATGGAGAGTGGAATTCCAACATGTGGCAATGTCACAAATCAGACTATTTTGGGGGATACCGTTCTAACGCTGCAGCTCAAGGAGGGTGTGCTTTGCGGTGTACGAGTGGCTGAAATGCATGCAAAGTTTCCTTCCCATTGTTAGGATGTCTTGCAAAGGGGGAGACACTTCAGGAACTGCTTCACAACCAGATTGAACACGTGTGCCATGCAGGGTGCATGGCTCAGCCTTCCCGTTGTCAGTCACCATGGTTCCAATTTCCGGTTTTTGAGGAGTAAGCCATGCTCCAATTTCTTTACGAATGACTTTTAGCATTTAACCCCTGTGTGACTCAGTTCGCCGAGGCAAACCATGTGAAGAACAGCGTGACACCGCCGTGCCCTGCACACATGGCATGCAGAAGGGGCACTGGGCAGTGGAGGCTTAAGACATGGTGGAGGATGAGGAAGCGGAGTCGCACACTGTCACAGGACCAATGTCTGAGAGCGTGGAGGAGGAAGCAGTGTGACTAGTCCAAGTTGGTGTTGTGGCTGTGCAGGAACCACATTCACCCAGTGAGCTGTAAAGGACATGTATTGTCCCTCACCATAGTTACAGCTCCAGACGTCGGCACTGCCGTGCACTTTGGTACTCACCGACAGGCTCAAGGACTGGCCCACCTTCTCTTCCACAAAATTTTGCTGGGCTGGTACTGCCTTCTTCACAAAGAAAGGATGGCTTGGCACTCTTCACCTCGGCTCGGCACAAGCAATCAGTTCTCTGAAAGGTGCAGAGTCCACCACTTGAAAAGGGAGGGACTGCAGCACCAGCAACTTGGACAGGAGCACATTCAGCTTCTGAGCTATTGGATGAGTGGGCGCATACTGTTGTCTCTTGGACATGGCTTCGCCGATGGATTGCTTGTGAAATGGCTGACTAAAAGTAGGAGGAGCATCTGGAGCAACAGAAGGAGGGTATGACACAGCTCCCTTCGGCTGACGTGGTGGAGCCTTGGCTGGCTTAAAGAGGGAGCAGCTTGCCACTGGTGTATGCAGCAGGCTGGACCACTACATCGGAGCCACGTTTCTCCCAGGCCACTTTATGGTGGAGAAGCATATGTTGACGCAGGGCCGTGATGCCAACATTGGGACCCTATCCACGCTTCACCTTCTGCCGATATATCTTGCATGTGGCTATGTGAACATCCTCCAGATGCTTCATGAAAAACTGCCACACCGCCGAGTAGCTGATTTTCCCACCAACAGTCCGCACTAATTGACTGCTACTGCCGCCAACTCCAGGAACCCCTGTTCCACTACCTCCTGGGAAGGTAAGCTGTCGCAAAGCAGGTGGTCTCCTCCGGTCACGTTTGGCCCCAGAATTTCTACTTCTGCCATGATGCTGACTGTCAACCATGCTACCACCTTGCTGGCTCAGGTGCTGTCTCATGGGCAACCTGCAACTCTCTTCTCCTGATGATGATGAAGCCCCTTCTGCACCCGGCTCCCAATTGCGATCGGCTTCATCATCATCAACAAGTGTCTGCATGTCACTGATGTCCTCCTCAGGTTCCTCAACAATGTGTGCTTCAGGACCCTGAACCCTGGCAACACCGCCTCCCACCTCACTCTCCTCCTCACTACTTGCCCGCCTAGCAGGGGAAGAGGCAGATGTCTCCTCCACTTCTTGGCTGGGCAGTAGCGGCTGACTGTCCTCTCTTAGATCGTCCTCACTGAATAGTGGAGCTGAACCCATAGCATAAGATACTTCTTTAGGGGACAGAACAGCATAGGACAGATGCAATGGGAGGAGAGGGACTGCTCCTGGGCCATGCTAACTGAGGGTTGTGTCTGAGGAACCCACCGACTGTTGACTGGGGATATCAGATGTCACTGATGAAGTGAATGACTGTGTTAACCAATTGATGACGGCAGATGGGTTGCTGGTCGAGACACGACCGCTAACTGATACCGGGAGCTCAGGCCTCTTGTGCGACTCCTGCTGCCACTCGCCCCTAGTCTGCTGTGACCTCTGCCTGATGAATTTAGGCCTCTGCCACTCCTCTGTGCACTTCCTGGCACTTCTCTGCCTGACATACTTAGTGCGTATATAAAGTGGGTACAATATATTTCACTACGCTTAAATCAGTATTTGTCTAGAACAGCAGCAGGTGTGTACTTTTGACTGTCCTTTCACAGTATCTAGGCCCTTAACCGATTAACAGGTAAACAACAGTACACTACTTAGATGCACATATGTGGTATGCACTTATGAGGGCAGAAAAATGCGCTACAGTACACTTAAAAATGTATCTGAGTACAACACCAGCAGGTGAGTACAAAATAGTACACTACTTAGATGTAGGTATGTGGTATGCACTTATGAGGGCAGAAAAATGTGCTACAGTACGCGTAATAAATGTATTGGAGTAAAACACCAGCCGGTGATTACTTTTGGCTGTCCTTTCACAGAATGTAGGCCCTTGACAGATTACCAGGTACAAAATAGTACACTACTTAGATGTAGGTATGTAGAGGGCAGAAAAATGTGCTGCAGTGCGCTTAAAAAAATTTATTTTTGCACAATACCAGCAGTACACAACAGTGCCGCAGCACACAGTCGCTGTGTACTAAACACAAAATTGCACTCTTTCACAGACTCTTAGGAATGGACTGCTGGGTATGTATAATACCGTCTAAAGACTAGTATAACCAGCAGACTATTTATTGTGGAACACACAGGGCAGAAAAATGCGCTACAGTACGATTAAAAGAAACGTATTGGAGTAAAATACCAGCCGGTGATTACTTTTAGCTGTTCTTTCACAGTATGTAGGCCCTTGACAGAACACCATATTTTTCGCCATATAAGACGCACTTTTTCTCCCCCAAAACTGGGGAGAAGGTTGGTGCGTCTTATAAGGCGAATACACACCTATCGCGGCGGTCCCTGCGGCCATCTACGGCCGGGACCCGCGACTAATACAGGACATCACCGATCGCGGTGATGCCTTGTATTACCCCTTCAGATGCGGCGATCAAAGCTGACCGCCGCTTCTGAAGCGAAAATAACCCTAACCCGGCTGTTCAGTCGGGCTGTTCGGGACCGCTGCGGTGAAATCATGGCGTCCCCAACAGCTTACAGGATACCGGGAGTTCTCCTTCGTCGCCATCACGTCATCGCGCACGATGTCCCGTCATCCAATAGGAGCGGCGTGCGTAGCGGCGTAGTGACGTCATGGCGGCGATGGAGAGGGAGGATACCCGGCAGCAAAGACGTTCCGGAGCGACGGGACACTCCGGGGACGCGGCGACAGCGATGGAGGGCGAAATCCAGGGCAGCAGTGACGAGCGGTGAGGGGTCCGGAGCAGCGGGGACATGTGAGTACTACCTCCTATACCAGTGGTCTTCAACCTGCGGACCTCCAGATGTCGAAAAACTAAAACTCCCAGCATGCCCGGACAGCCAATGGCTGTCCGGGCATGCTGGGAGTTGTAGTTTTGCAACATCTTAAGGTCCGCAGGTTGAAGATCACTGTCCTATACTTTACATTTTATTTGCTTCAGAATCTTTATTTTCTAGATTTTTATCCTATAAAATTAGGTGCATCTTATATGCCGGAGTGTCTTATATGACGAAAAATACGGTAACAGGTACAAAATAGTACACCACTTAGATGTAGGTATGTGGTATGGACTTATGAGGGCAAAAAAATGCGGTACAGTACGCTTAAAAAAATGTATTGGGAGAACCAAACGCACCCTAAAGACCAGAATCGCAGAGCATATGTACAATATTAAAAAAAGCAACGACAAACACCCCTTATCAGTGCATTTTCATACACACCATAACTCGGATACATCAGGCCTTACCTTTGCAGCCATTCAAATGGTTAAAAAGAATTGGAGAGGTGGCAACTATATCCTACAGATGTCCAGGACAGAGGCAAGGAAAAGTTATGAATTTGGGAGCCTTGAACCTAGAGGCCTAAATGCAGACCTGGAATTATTTGTTTTCCTATGAAAATTTATGTAGTTTTTATAGTTTTTTACATAGGTTTTTACATTTTTTACATTCTGAACCAAACTGTTTCAGTCTTATTTTAAGCATTGTATCCATATTTTATAGCTGAAAACTTATCTACACACATTTTTAAATACAAATACATCAAAATCATTCTCTTATCCAATTTTAGTTGCATCATTAAAACCCTCATTTGCCTCCTCTAAATGTCCGTTTGCATTTTGATACAATGTGATTTCACCTACACACTACCCCTATACATTAATCAGGCTTTAGCCTAACCCATAGACATAATTTACATATCATTTTATTAAGTTTCTTTTATTTTTTATTTTTTTCTCATTTTAACAATACTATGTCCTTGTCACGATGCCGGCTGGCAGGAGGTGGATCCTCTGTGCCAGAGAGGGATTGGCGTGGACCGTGCTAGTGGACCGGTTCTAAGTCACTACTGGTATTCACCAGAGCCCGCCGCAAAGCGGGATGGTCTTGCTGCGGCGGTAGTGACCAGGTCGTATCCACTAGCAACGGCTCAACCTCTCTGACTGCTGAAGATAGGCGCGGTACAAGGGAGTAGACAGAAGCAAGGTCGGACGTAGCAGAAGGTCGGGGCAGGCAGCAAGGATCGTAGTCAGGGGCAACGGCAGGAGGTCTGGAACACAGGCTAGGAACACACAAGGGAACGCTTTCACTGGCACAATGGCAACAAGATCCGGCGAGGGAGTGCAGGGGAAGTGAGGTATACATAGGGAGTGCACAGGTGAACACACTGATTAGAACCACTGCGCCAATCAGCGGCGCAGTGGCCCTTTAAATCGTAGAGACCCGGCGCGCGCGCCCTAGGGAGCGGGGCCGCGCGCGCCGGGACAGGACCGACGGAGAGCGAGTCAGGTACGGGAGCCGGGGTGCGCATCGCGAGCGGGCGCCACCCGCATCGCGAATCGCATCCCGGCTGGAGGCGGTATTGCAGCGCACCCGGTCAGTGGATCTGACCGGGGCGCTGCGGGAGCGAGAGTGTAGCGAGCGCTCCGGGGAGGAGCGGGGACCCGGAGCGCTCGGCGTAACAGTACCCCCCTCCTTGGGTCTCCCCCTCTTCTTGGAGCCTGAGAACCTGAGGACCAGATTTTTATCTAGGATATTGTCCTCAGGTTCCCAGGATCTCTCTTCAGGACCACAGCCCTCCCAGTCAACCAAAAAGAAGGTTTTTCCTCTGACCTTTTTGGAGGCCAGTATCTCCTTTACAGGAAAGATGTCTGAAGAACCGGAGACAGGAGTGGGAGAGATAAGTTTAGGAGAGAAACGGTTGATGATGAGTGGTTTAAGAAGAGAAACGTGAAAGGCATTAGGAATACGAAGAGAAGGAGGGAGAAGAAGTTTATAAGAGACAGGATTAATCTGGCACAAAATTTTGAAAGGACCAAGATAGCGTGGTCCCAATTTGTAGCTGGGAACACGGAAGCGGACATATTTAGCGGAGAGCCATACCTTGTCTCCGGGAGAAAAAATGGGGGGAGCTCTTCTTTTCTTATCAGCAAACTTCTTCATGCGTGATGAAGCCTGTAAGAGAGAATTTTGGGTCTCTTTCCATATGGTGGAAAGATCACGAGTTATTTCATCCACAGCGGGTAAACCAGAGGGCAAGGGAGTAGGGAGGGGGGGAAGAGGGTGACGGCCGTACACCACGAAAAATGGGGATTTGGAAGAAGATTCAGAAACTCTGAAGTTATACGAGAATTCGGCCCATGGTAGAAGATCTGCCCAGTCATCCTGGCGGGAGGAAACAAAATGCCGTAAATAATCACCCAGGACCTGGTTAATTCTTTCTACTTGCCCATTGGATTGAGGATGATAAGCAGAAGAAAAGTTTAATTTAATCTTGAGTTGTTTACAGAGAGCCCTCCAGAATTTAGACACGAATTGGACGCCTCTATCCGAGACGATCTGCGTGGGCAACCCGTGAAGACGAAAAATGTGTACAAAAAATTGTTTTGCCAACTGAGGCGCAGAAGGAAGACCAGGAAGAGGGATGAAATGTGCCATCTTGGAGAATCGATCAACGACCACCCAAACAACAGTGTTGCCACGGGATGAGGGTAAGTCTGTAATAAAGTCCATACCAATCAGAGACCAAGGCTGTTCGGGAACAGGCAGAGGATGAAGAAGACCAGCGGGCTTCTGGCGAGGAGTCTTATCCCGGGCACAGACAGTGCAGGCTCGCACAAAATCCACAACATCCGTCTCCAGAGTCGGCCACCAATAGAAACGAGAGATGAGTTGCACGGATTTCTTGATGCCCGCATGACCTGCGAGATGGGAGGAGTGACCCCATTTGAGGATTCCGAGGCGTTGGCGTGGAGAGACGAAGGTCTTCCCTGGAGGAGTTTGCCTGATGGAGGCTGGAGAAGTGGAGATCAGGCAGTCAGGAGGAATGATGTGTTGCGGAGAGAGCTCTACTTCCGAGGCATCCGAGGAACGAGAGAGAGCATCGGCCCTAATGTTCTTATCGGCAGGCCGAAAGTGAATTTCAAAATTAAATCGGGCAAAGAACAGAGACCACCTGGCCTGGCGAGGATTCAGCCGTTGGGCAGACTGGAGATAGGAGAGGTTCTTGTGATCGGTGTAAATAATAACTGGAAATCTTGATCCCTCCAGCAGATGCCTCCATTCCTCAAGTGCTAATTTAATGGCTAGTAGCTCTCGATCCCCGATGGAGTAGTTCCTCTCCGCCGGAGAGAAGGTCCTAGAAAAAAAACCACAAGTAACAGCATGCCCGGAAGAATTTTTTTGTAGAAGGACCGCTCCAGCTCCTACTGAGGAGGCATCAACCTCCAATAGGAAGGGTTTAGATGGGTCAGGTCTGGAGAGCACGGGAGCTGAAGAAAAGGCAGACTTGAGCTGTTTAAAGGCGTCTTCCGCTTGAGGAGGCCATGACTTAGGATTGGCATTCTTTTTGGTTAAAGCCACGATAGGAGCCACAATGGTGGAAAAATGTGGAATAAATTGTCTGTAATAATTGGCGAACCCCAAAAAACGTTGGATAGCACGGAGTCCGGAGGGGCGTGGCCAATCTAAGACGGCAGAGAGTTTGTCTGGATCCATTTGTAGTCCCTGGCCAGAGACCAAGTATCCTAGGAAAGGAAGAGATTGACATTCAAACAGACATTTCTCCATTTTGGCATAAAGTTGATTGTCACGAAGTCTCTGAAGAACCATGCGGACATGCTGGCGGTGTTCTTCTAGGTTGGCAGAAAAAATCAGGATATCGTCCAGATACACAACAACACAGGAATATAAGAGATCACGAAAAATTTCATTAACAAAGTCTTGGAAGACGGCAGGGGCGTTGCACAGGCCAAAGGGCATGACCAGATACTCAAAGTGTCCATCTCTAGTGTTAAATGCCGTTTTCCATTCATCCCCTTCTCTGATGCGGATGAGATTATAAGCACCTCTTAAGTCCAGTTTGGTAAAGATGTGGGCACCTTGGAGGCGATCAAAGAGTTCAGAGATGAGAGGTAGAGGGTAGCGGTTCTTTACCGTGATTTTATTAAGACCGCGGTAGTCAATGCAAGGACGTAGGGAGCCATCTTTTTTGGACACAAAGAAAAATCCGGCTCCGGCAGGAGAGGAGGATTTGCGGATAAAGCCCTTTTTTAAATTTTCCTGGATGTACTCAGACATAGCAAGAGTCTCTGGGGCAGAGAGAGGATAAATTCTGCCCCGGGGTGGAGTAGTGCCCGGGAGGAGGTCAATAGGACAGTCATAAGGCCTGTGAGGAGGTAGAGTCTCAGCTTGTTTTTTGCAAAAAACATCCGCAAAGTCCATATAGGCCTTAGGGAGACCGGTTACAGGGGGAACCACAGGGTCACGGCAAGGAGTACTGGTAACCGGTTTAAGGCAGTCCTTGAAACAAGAGGGACCCCAACTCTTGATCTCCCCTGTGGACCAATCCAGGGTTGGGGAATGGTGTTGAAGCCAGGGTAGTCCAAGGAGAATTTCGGAAGTGCAATTGGAGAGGACCAAAAACTCAATTTTTTCGTGGTGAGGTCCGATGCACATTAGGAGGGGTTCCGTGCGGTAACGCACGGCACAGTCCAATCTTTCATTGTTAACGCAATTGATGTAGAGAGGTCTGGCGAGACTGGTCACTGGGATGTTGAACCTGTTGATGAGAGAGGCCAAAATAAAGTTTCCTGCAGATCCGGAGTCCAAGAAGGCCTTAGTGGAGAAGGAGAAGGTAGAGGCAGATATCCGCACAGGCACAGTAAGACGTGGAGAAGCAGAGTTGACATCAAGGACTGTTTCACCTTTGTGCGGAGTCAGCGTACGTCTTTCCAGGCGGGAAGGACGGATAGGACAATCCTTCAGGAAGTGTTCGGTACCGGCACAGTACAGGCAGAGATTCTCCATGCGGCGTCGTGTCCTCTCTTGAGGTGTCAGGCGAGACCGGTCAACTTGCATAGCCTCCACGGCGGGAGGCACAGGAACGGATTGCAGAGGACCAGAGGAGAGAGGAGCCGGGGAGAAAAAACGCCTCGTGCGAACAAAGTCCATATCCTGGCGGAGCTCCTGACGCCTTTCGGAAAAACGCATGTCAATGCGAGTGGCTAGATGAATGAGTTCATGTAGGTTAGCAGGAATTTCTCGTGCGGCCAGAACATCTTTAATGTTGCTGGATAGGCCTTTTTTAAAGGTCGCGCAGAGGGCCTCATTATTCCAGGAAAGTTCTGAAGCAAGAGTACGGAATTGCACGGCGTACTCGCCAACGGAAGAATTACCCTGGACCAGGTTCAGCAGGGCAGTCTCAGCAGAAGAGGCTCGGGCAGGTTCCTCAAAGACACTTCGAATTTCCGAGAAGAAGGAGTGTACAGAGGCAGTGACGGGGTCATTGCGGTCCCAGAGCGGTGTGGCCCATGACAGAGCTTTTACAGACAGAAGGCTGACTACGAAAGCCACCTTAGACCTTTCAGTAGGAAACTGGTCCGACATCATCTCCAAGTGCAGGGAACATTGTGAAAGAAAGCCACGGCAAAACTTAGAGTCCCCATCAAATTTATCCGGCAAGGATAGTCGTAGGCCTGAGGCGGCCACTCGCTGCGGAGGAGGTGCAGGAGCTGGCGGAGGAGATGATTGCTGAAGCTGTGGTAGTAGCTGCTGTAGCATCACGGTCAGTTGAGACAGCTGGTGGCCTTGTTGCGCTATCTGTTGTGACTGCTGGGCGACCACCGTGGTGAGGTCGGCGACAACTGGCAGAGGAACTTCAGCGGGATCCATGGCCGGATCTACTGTCACGATGCCGGCTGGCAGGAGGTGGATCCTCTGTGCCGGAGAGGGATTGGCGTGGACCGTGCTAGTGGACCGGTTCTAAGTCACTACTGGTATTCACCAGAGCCCGCCGCAAAGCGGGATGGTCTTGCTGCGGCGGTAGTGACCAGGTCGTATCCACTAGCAACGGCTCAACCTCTCTGACTGCTGAAGATAGGCGCGGTACAAGGGAGTAGACAGAAGCAAGGTCGGACGTAGCAGAAGGTCGGGGCAGGCAGCAAGGATCGTAGTCAGGGGCAACGGCAGGAGGTCTGGAACACAGGCTAGGAACACACAAGGGAACGCTTTCACTGGCACAATGGCAACAAGATCCGGCGAGGGAGTGCAGGGGAAGTGAGGTATACATAGGGAGTGCACAGGTGAACACACTGATTAGAACCACTGCGCCAATCAGCGGCGCAGTGACCCTTTAAATCGCAGAGACCCGGCGCGCGCGCGCCCTAGGGAGCGGGGCCGCGCGCGCCGGGACAGGACCGACGGAGAGCGAGTCAGGTACGGGAGCCGGGGTGCGCATCGCGAGCGGGCGCCACCCGCATCGCGAATCGCATCCCGGCTGGAGGCGGTATCGCAGCGCACCCGGTCAGTGGATCTGACCGGGGCGCTGCGGGAGCGAGAGTGTAGCGAGCGCTCCGGGGAGGAGCGGAGACCCGGAGCGCTCGGCGTAACAGTCCTTTATAATGGACAATAATAGAAACACTGTAAATTTGTGCTCCAATTAGCCAAAATACAACATTCTAAAAAATTACTGTGCTAAAATTACATCACTAAACCTTCTACATATTCCATCGTCCACATTAGGTCAGGAAAGAAGCATATGCCATATTTTACGCAGCCCAATTGCATATATCTTATGCAATTTCATGAATTTTGTGCTTATTCAGACATAACATACATACCCTTTATCTATACCAGCTTGCCCATACTGTCTCTATTTTCTCCATCTATCTTTATCTGCCTTTTCTTTTCTTTTTTTACCCCTAATTTTTCCTTTCTGTCTCATTTTCCCTTTTTCCCTTGGTGTCTAACAAGCATGTTAGCCTTAATTAGCCTATCCACCTCCCAGTAAAATCCAAAACCGGAGTTTGTAACTTACCTGCATGACTTGCCAAAAACTGGCTATATAAGACTGCTATTTTCAACCACGAGCATTCAGTCTTTTCCTTCTCACCATTGAAAAAGGGGACAAGGCTGCCCGAAACGAGTCTGGTCCAAGACTGCACGCATTCACAAAGATTGGGACCAATTACTACAGATATTGACAAGTATCTCAACCTTAAACTGGCAAACCCAGTAAGAAGCTTCAAACACAGGACCTTTATCTCCCTCTCACACCTTTCCCCGTGCCATCGGGGTAGAGAGGGAGAATCCCTGAGGACCTCTTACGCTGCCATATACTGGATTTACATCACCAACCCGGCACCAACAGACCTGGTAAGAGGCACATAGTGCCGGACTTCCTATTCTCCCTTACAATTTGTCCCCATGCCGTCGGGTTAAAGCGAGTGCCGGGCTGCGCATCCGACCAGTCTTGCGCAGATAAGCATTCAGTGGGCTCCCATTCAGGAGTCTCCAGCGCAGCCGAGCGCAGCCACAAAATATCCAGCAGCCCCATGCTGGATTTAATCTATTAGCACTGCTTGCACCAAGTAACTGTTTTACGAACTGTGACTTATATCACCCATGCGATAAGTCACCAGTATAAATTGAACTATCGCATCGTGCTTATTATAGCGCAGTTTACATATGTCCCCACTATTTCATTAATTTTATCTTGTGCAACTACGGATACTGTATCTTGTGTAACTACAGATACTGAAAGCCTGTGCTAGCATTTCTCCTGCGGTGTTGCTACCAGTGTGTAAAGAGTGGGAGAAGAGGGCTGCATTGACAATCCAACACAATGGGCAGCACATTGAACACATTTTATAAGTGGTCAGAAACTTGTAAATAACTCATGAAAGAATAAAGTTACGTTAAAACCAAGCACATCATTGTTTTTCTTGTGAAATTCCCAATAAGTTTGATGTGTCACATGACCCTCTTCCTATTGAAAAAACAAAAGTTCGATTCAAAATGGCCGACTTCAAAATGGCCGCCATGGTCACCACCCATGTTCAAAAGTTTCCCCCTTCACATATACTAATGTGCCACAAACAGGAAGTTAATATCACCAAGCATTCCCATTTTATTAAGGTGTATCCATATAAATGGCCCACCCTGTATATAATTACTATTTATAAATTACTTGTATTGTGAGGTGTCCTAAGCAAGGGCCCTTCTTGGATCTCACTTTTATACCATTTAATATTCACAATAAATGTAATTTTATTAGACACAATCCTGATTTCCCTTTCTTCCTTTTCTAATTATAACTGTCCCAATTTTGCTCCTTTTTTTCCCCACCTATAGCCTAGTAGGACTGTTTCATTTATATTTTATGGAGTAAAACACCAGCCAGTGATTTCTTTTGGCTATCCTTTCACAGAAAGTGGGCCCTTGACAGATTAACAGGTAGAAAATAGTACACCACTTAGATGTAGGTATGTGGTATGCACTTATGAGGGCAGAAAAATGTTCTACAGTACACTTAAAAAAAAACTATTGGAGTAAAACACCAGCAGGTGATTACTTTTGGCTGTCCTTTCACAGTATGTAGGCCCTTGACAGATTAAGAGGTAGAAAAAAGTATACCACTTAGATTTAGGTATGTTGTATGCACTCATGAGGCCAGAAAAATGCGCTACTGTACTCTTCAAAAGTTATTTGAGTAAAACACCAGCCGGTGATGACTTTTGGCTGTCCTTCACAGTATGTAGGCCCTTGACAGATTAAAAGGTACAAAATAGTGCACCACTTAGATGTAGGTATGTGGTATGCACTTATGAGGGCAGAAAAATTTGCTACAGTACGCTTAAAAAACATATTTTTGCACAACACCAGCAGTACACAACAGTACTGCAGCACACAGTCGCTGTGTACTAAACACAAATTTGCACTCTTTCACAGAATATTAACAATGGACCATCTACAGACTAGTATAACCAGCAGACCATTTGTGGTGGAACACACAGGGCAGAAAAATGTGCTACAGTACGCTTAAAAAAACATATTGGAGTAAAATACCAGCCAGTGATTACTTTTGGTTATCCTTTCACAGTATGTAGGCCCTTGACAGATTAACAGGTACAAAAAAGTACACCACTTAGATGTAGGTATGTAGTATGACTTATGACGGCAGAAAAATGCGCTACTATACGCTTCAAAAATTATCTGAGTAAAACACCAGCCGATGATTACTTTTGGGTGTATAAAGAAGCCAAGGAAAGATGGAAAAATCTCCGAAAGACATTCTTATAATATGTCAACAAAAGTTAGATTTGATTTCCATCATTTACCCTTTCAAAATAATAGAAAACAAAAAAATGGCATCTGCAAGAGTTTGGGCACCCTGCAGAGTTAATATCTTGTACTGCCCCCTTTGGCAAGTATCACAGCTTTTAAACGCTTTTTGTAGCCAGCCAAGATTCTTTAAATTCTTGTTTGAGGTATCTTTGCCCATTCTTCCTTACAAAAGTCTTCCAGTTCTTTGAGATTTCTGGGGTGTCTGTCACGCACTGCTCTTTTAAGGTCTATACATAGATTTTCAATTATCTTGAGGTCAGGAGATTGTGAAGGCCATGGCAAAACCTTCAGTTTACGCCTCTTCATGTAATCCCCCGTGGATTTTGAGGTGTGTTTAGAAACATTATCCATTTGCAGAAGCCATCCTCTCTTTAACTTCAGCTTTTTCACAGATGTCATCAAGTTAGCATCCATATTTTGCTGAAATTGTATTGAATCAATTTTTCCTTCTACTCGTGAGATGTTCCCTGTGCCACTGGCTGCAATACAACCCCAAAGCATGATTGATCCACCCCCATGCTTAACAGTTGGAGAGAGGTTCTTTTCATTAAATTCTGTTCCTCTTCTTCTCCAAACGTACCTTTGCTCATTCCGGCCAAAAAGTTCAATTTTAACCTCATTGGTCCACAGAACTTGTTTCCAAAATGCATCAGGCTTGTCTATATGTTCATTTGCAAAGTTCAAACGCTGATTTATGTGGTAAGGACGTAGAAGAGGTTTTCTTCTGATGACTCTTCCATGAAGACCATATTTGTACAAGTATCTCTTTATAGTGGAATAGTGTACCACAACTCCAGTGTCTGCCAGATCTTTCTGGAGGGATTGTGCAGTCAAACATGGGTTTTGAATTGTTTTTCTCACAAGCTGTTCTGTCTGATATTTTTCTTGGTCTTCCAGATCTTGCTTTAACTTTCACTGTTCCTAATGACTGCCATTTCTTAATTACATTACAAATAGAGGATATTGACATCTGAAAACATTTTGCTATCTTCTTATAGCCTTCTCCAGCCTTGTGAGCGTCAACTATTTTCAGTTTCAGATTTCTAGGCAACTGCTTAGAAGAACCCATGGTGCTGATTGTTGGGGCAAGGTCAAATGAGTCTGGGCATTTAAAACCTTTGAGATTGACATCACCTGGTCTTCCCAGATGATGATTGAGAACAATCCATGACACTGGCAGGTCTCAGGTTTGCAAAGGGGGCAGTGCATGCTATTAATTCTGCATGATGCCCAAACTTTTGCAGACACCATTTTTTTTGTTTTCTGTTATTTTGAAAGTGTAAATGATGGAAATAAAATCCAACTTTTGTTGACATATTATAAGAATGTCTAATCTGTAATTTGATGCCTTTTGGAGATTTTTCCATCTTTCCTTGGCTTCTTTATGCACATTAATACAACTTTTTACCCTGGGTGCCAAAACTTTTGATCCCCACTGTAGGCCCTTGACAGATTAACAGGTACAAAATAGAACACCATTTAGATGTAGGTATGTGGTATGCACTTATGAGAGCAGAAAAATATGATAGAGTACACTTATGAGAGCATAAAAAAATAATAGAGTACACTTTAAAAATTATCTGAGTAAAAACATCAGCCGGTGAGTACTTTCGACTGGACATTCACAGTATCTAGGCTCTTGACAGATTAACAGGTACAAAATAGTACACCACTTATATGTAGGTATGTGGTATGCACTTATGAGGGCAGAAAAATGCGCTACAGTACGCTTAAAAAATGTATTGGAGTAAAACACCAGCCGGTGATTACTTTTAGCTGTCCTTTCACAGTATGTAGGCCCTTGACAGATTAATAGGCACAAAATAGTACACCACTTAGATTCAGGTATGTGGTATGCACTTATTAGTGCAAAAAAATGCACTACAGTACTCTTAAAAATAACGTATTGGAGTAAAACACCAGCCGGTGATTACTTTTGGCTGTCCTCTCACAGTATGTAGGCTCCTGACAGATTAACAGGTACAAAATAGTACACCACTTAGATGTAGTTACGTCGTATGCACTTGTGAGGGAAGAAAAATGCGCTACTGTACGCTTCAAAAACTTATTGAGTAAAACACCAGCCGGAGATTACTTTTGGCTGTCCTTTCACAGTATGTAGGCCCTTGACAGATTAATAAGTACAAAAAAGTACATCACTTAGATTTAGGTATGTGGTATGCACTTATGAGGGCAGAAAAATGCGCTACTGTACGCTTCAAAAGTTCTTTGAGTAAAACACCAGCCAGTGATTACTTTTGGCTGTCCTTCACAGTATGTAGGCCCTTGACAGATTAACAGGTAAAAAAAATAGTACACCACTTAGATGTAGGTATGTGGTATGCACTTATGAGGCCAGAAAAATGCGCTACTGTACGCTTAAAAACATATTTTTGCACAACACCAGCAGTACGCAACAATGGTGCAGAACACAGTCGCTGTGTACTAAACACAAATTTGCACTCTTTCACAGACTATTAACAATAGACCATCTATAGACTAGTTTAACAAGCAGAACATTTGTGGTGGAACACACACAGGGCAGAAAAATGCTCTACAGTATGCTTAAAAAAACATATTGGAGTAAAACACCAGCCAGTGATTAGTTTTGGCTATCCTTTCACAGTATGTAGGCCCTTGACTGATTAACAGGTACAAAAAAGTACAGCACTTAGATTTAGGTATATGGTATGCACTTATGAGGGCAGAAAAAAGTGATACAGTACACTTTAAAAATTATCTGAGTAAAAACACCATTCGGTGAGTACTTTTGACTGGACATTCACAGTATCTAGGCCCTTGACAGATTAACAGGTACAAAATAGTACCCTACTTAGATGTACGTAGATACACGCTACAGTACGCTAAAAAAAAAATGTGCCCACAACACCAGCAGTACACAACAATACTGGAGCACACAGTCACTGTGTACTAAACCAAAAATTGCAAAAAGTCTCACTCTCAAATACTATTAGGGATGGACTACAGACTAGTATAACCAGCAGACCAGTTGTTGTGGAACAAAGACACAGATTTGCCCCCCAAAAATTATTTCTCCCTCCTGTGAAAACGTTTCTGCAGCTGAGGCAACATACAGCTCTCTGCCCCTCTCTGTAATACAATGCTGTTCACAGTGACTGAGGGGTTAATCTCTGCAGTAAGAATACATTTCTGTGCAAAAATGCTGCAAAAAATGGAAGGCTGAGGTGACTAAGAGGTGAAACACTGCTGCAACAAGCTTTTCTGTGTAACAAACACACAGCGATGTCCATCCTATCTCTCTGCAGTGTAATGAATTAACCCCTTAAGGACCGGGGTTTTTTAAGTTTTTGCATTTTCGTTTTTTGCTCCTTGCCTTTAATCATAACTCTTTCAATTTTGCACCTAAAAATCCATATGATTGCTTATTTTTTGCACCACCAATTCTACTTTGTAATGACGTCAGTCATTTTGCCCAAAAATCTACAGTGAAACGGAAAAAAAAATCATTGTGCGACAAAATTGAAAAAAAAACGCAGTTTTGTAAATTTGGGGGGCTTCCGTTTCTACATAGTACATTTTTCAGTAAAAATGACACCTTATCTTTATTCTGTAGGTCCATACAATTAAAATGATACCCTATTTATATAGGTTTGATTTTGTCGTACTTCTGGAAAAAATCATAACTACATGCAGGAAAATTAATACGTTTAAAATTGTCATCTTCTGACCCTTATAACTTTTTTATTTCTCCGTGTATGGGGCGGTATGAGGGCTCATTTTTTGATCTGGAGTTTTTAACGGTACCATTTTTGCATTCATAGGACTTATTGATCGCTTTTTATTCATTTTTGAATGATATAAAAAGTGACCAAAAATGCACTATTTTGGACTTTGGAATTTTTTTGCGTGTACGCCATTGACCGAGCGGTTTAATTAACAATATATTTTTATAATTCGGACATTTCCGTACGCGGGGATACCATATATGTTTATTTTTATTTTTATTTACACAGTTTTTTTTTTATGGGAAAAGGGGGGTGATTCAAACTTTTAATAGGGGAGGGGTTAAATGATATTCATTCACTTTATTTCCCCACTTTTTTTTTGCAGTGTTATAGCTCCCATAGGGACCTATAACACTGCACACACTGATCTTTATCAATGATCACTGGTTTCTCATAGGAAACCAGTGATCGATGATTCTGCTGCTTGACTGCTCATGCCTGGATCTCAGGCACTGAGCAGTCATTTGGCGATCGGACAGCGAGGAGGCAGGTAGGGGCCCTCCCGCTGTCCTGTAAGCTGTTCGACATGCCGCGATTTCGCTGCGGCTATCCCGAACAGCCCACTGAGTTAACCGGCAGCTTTTACTTTCGCTTTTAGCCGCGCAGCTCAGCTCTGATCGTGCGGCTAAAGGGTTAATAGCGCGCGGCGCCGTAATCGGCGCTGCGCGTTATTAGCAGCGGGTCCCGGCTTCACTATGACGCCGGGCCCGCCGTGATATGATGCGGGGTTACCGTGTAACCCCGCGTTATATCACGGGAGCAGGACCAAGGACGTACCGGTACGTCCTTGGTCCTTAAGGAGTTAAATGATGAGCTGCAAAATGGCTGCCGAATAAATAGGGCTGTGACATCACAGGGGTGACTGGCTGCTGATAGGCTGCATCCTGCATGTGATTCAGGGTAATACCGTCTACTTCCCTTCTCGACTTCCCTTCTCACCTTTCCAGCGTTCCTTGCCCCATGTACTGACATAGGGATCTGCCATTTTAGATGCCCTGGAGCCTGGACTGCAGTAAATGGAGTTTAATGAAGCGATTTGCGCAATATAATTTTTCATGAGATTCGTAACAAATTCGGGTTCGTTGGCTTCAATTTGCTCATCTCTAATTAATATTATTACTAGCATGGTTATTATTGTTATTATTAATCTTAATAATAATGAGCAGGGCTAAGAGACAAACTTGTACCAAATGTTATATATTTACATAGAAAGGAAATGTTTTGCACGTATGCCTGGTAGTAATGGTGTCTCTTTTATCTTTTTATGTTAGACATAAGCTTTTTGTATGCATATTCCCCTTTAAAGTAAAAAAGTGCTTTTTTAAATCCATTTTTACTGATATTCTCCTCCTGTGAGAATTATACTTGTACTAGTTCAGTTGCTGTTTACAATTCATTCAGCCGCATTATTGATATCATATTATTAAGGCATTTTTATAGGTGCACATTTCCCTGCAAGATATATTTTTATAATTTCCCTAAAAATGAATGTGGCAAACCCATTTGCTCACCATAAATAACATTTGGCTAACTGATCTTAATATACAAAATTAATTAAAAACATTATTTTATACCAGTCAGTTTTATTCTATTGCACAGATTGGTGAACAAAAGTTTCATCTCATTTAAATTAGTTTGTTATCAATTATTCATGATACAATATTTTGTTATATTTTTTTGATTTGCAGACGGAGATTCTGGTTCATCCCCAGAGAGAAAGTTATTTACAGTCAGAAAATATTAGTTTTATCTGTTATAAAATGTATACTTTAACGCTATGGAATGAAAAAAAGTCTTTGCAGTGGGATAAATCTTCTATGTTCTCATAACTATCTTATAGCACTGAAGATGATATTGTCTCTATTTTATAATAATGGCTCAGACAGGATATGGTTGATGCTATTACAATTTGGGTTTATTCTTAAGAGAAAAAAACTGTCATAACTGTAGATTTCTAGTATAAATTATTGAGTTCTCTTATTAGAACATGTTCTTAAATAGCCATTCACTCAGAAGGGAGACTTCTATGTTTAACGGAACGTGTAATGAAGAAGTATTGAAAAAAATGTTTTCCTTAGTGTAAGCTTCCTAGAAAAAAATACATCTGAAATGTGCACAAATTAGCCCAATTTTATAGCTTCATTTTTAAAATGGTGTTAAGCAAAGCTGTGTTCATGAAAAACCCTAGATAACAACAGCACTTCTTTTCTAGGGTTCCTGTAATATCTCTATATTAAAGTAATAAAGCATAGTGTGCAGCAAAGCAATTCTATTGTATGTTGTGTACTGGAAAGAAAAAAAAACACACGGCCCTTGTTCACACATGTTAGGGAACACTTGCGTTCACTAACAACTGGTGTTGGATGCCCTCGGGTGATAGAACACATGCGGTTAATTCATAATAATAATAATAATGTCCAAGAATTGAAATTCTTAGGTCTGGCCGTGAATAAACCCCTTCATAGGGGAGGTGACAGACAAAAAATATCTGCAAAAAGAAACCAAATTGATTTTAAAAACGGAAGCATTAGGACCGCTTGGTCTGAACGAGAGGAAAGACCTTAGCGTTTTTCCTCCTGATGTCTAGGAAAAAATTAAACAGATAAAATAGTGAAGCTAGCAATATCATGAATATAACGAATTGAATCGTCTTCCACTATTCTAAGCAACTGTTATTTGTGCCATAATAATATCCTCACTACTATGTTATAGTTTTTAATTGTATGTATTCACAAAGGATTGAATTGTACCTGTGTGTATTTAAGGGTGGGGTTTAGCACGGAAGTCTATGGTCTTGAGAAAGCGCTGTGTTAGCGAGAAATGGCCCGTTGGCTATACCTGTGTACCACATCACTACAATAAAGATTATGAACTGCAACATCGTGAGTGCCATCAACTTCTTTTGATATTGGTTTGGAATCTTATCGATACGATTGAGCACCACAGAGCAGGAATATCGCTGGGCTGGAGTTACACGCTGAGAGAGGTCATTACTGCCATATAAGTGCAGAGCAGTGCCGACTGCTTGCTTGTCTTTATACTGTGCAATTATGTTGTGTACTGGAAAGAGAAAAAAATACACACAAAAATAACAAGGAAAAAAAAAAAAACAGGTCCAAAGACAAAAGTTTATATATGTATATATATATATATATATATATATATATATATATATATATATATAATTTTTTTTTTTAAATAAACTATTCTATGTATATTGACGTAGCATGGTTCTGTTTGTTAATGTACTTTACAGCATATACCATGGTTATATCATATGCTAGTAAAGTGAGGGGGGCGTTACGTCGGGCAGGGAATAATGCAGACCCAAGCTCACCCACAGTCACTTTCCCTGCCTATACGACCATTCACCCTAACCGATAGGTTGAACTGGATGATAGGACGTAACAAAGTCAAATAATAAACACTGTGCAGAAGTCAGGTAGCAGATCAGGACACAATGGGTTAAACAGATACAGACCAGGGAGTGATCACAAAGCACAGGGAATGAACAAACAGACAGATAAAGTGAAGTCAGAGAGGCCAGTGTCAGAACCAGAATAGCATCAAGGCACAATATCAGAACCAGCAAACAGAATTAGGACAGGCAAGGCTCAAACCAGGAGTACAGAATCGGCAGACAAATGAATGGTCAGATAATAGGCAATCACTGCAATAGCCACAATCATAAGTAAAGCCTGGAGGCTATGCATGGACTATACCTACTGTAGTGTCCCAACGGGTGTGTACTTGTTGTGCAACTTACAGATTTGGCTTTTGGCTAAACTTGGGAGTGGAGTCTACTTACATGGTTTTCACCCTTTATCCCATTCCAGTATGCGGAAGCTGGACTTCATCAGCAGGGGAGACACAAGGTTGCTGCCACATAAGGAGTCCAGGTTAAGTGACAGATGGCCAGGTTGGCCAGAATGCCTCGGTAACAAGCCATGGATACAGGTAGAAGGGCCAAGCTCACACTATTGATTGTATTAGCGCAGCAAACAGATGAAGCAGAGTGGACTGGTGTATATCTGAGCTGGAGCTGTTAGAAGAGCAGAGCTTAAGAGCTTAAGGTGCAGCCAGGTGGAGTAGGCTTGACCAACAGACAGGGGTGTGGACTTGAGTCCAGGTCTTACACAGGGTAATAAAGCTGGTAGAAGGGATAAGACAGAAGCAAGGTCAGGATATCAGCCTGAGGTCAGGAACATGGATTATCAGGACAGGATAAAGACACCTTCACTATGCAGAAACTACACTATTGCTCAGGCACCACAGGAAGGGAGAAATGCTCTCATATAGGTGGTGACTGGCAAAGATTGGAGGAGGAAAGGATTCAGCAATGCTCAGCAATGCACATCCTTAAAGTAAAAGCCTGTGGATGCATGCAGCCCTTATGAGTTGTATCAGAAACTGTCACTGCCTACAACAGTACAGAGGAGGAAGTCCAGAGTCTGCAGCGAGGAGGGAGAACCAAGCATGCAACCTTAACGGGGTAAGCAGTGGGACACACAGGATAGTTAATAAGTATCTGATCGGTGGGTGTCCTTTGTCCCTCCATATGAATGGGGTGGCAGTCCTGTGAATAGGTGATAAGTCTTAACCCAAGGGTAACTTTTGAAGGGTATAAGAAGTCATTTTTTTTTAAATACATCCCTTCTTTATGAGTTAATTTTATCTTTATTCGGTCATAACTATGCAGTTCATGTAGTGATGGGTAGGACTAGGACCCTCGATACCAATGACAATCTGGCTATTTCCCAAAACAACATCATTGCCAAATACTAGCTAGAGGCACTACACCAGATGTTATAACCCTGCAACTACATAGCAGTTTAAACTTTTAGCAAAATATAGTAAATTCTTATTTTTCAATGCAAATGAATCCATGAAATTGTACAACTCAATTTCTAGTAATATGGCAAAAGATTAAATAACTGCAGAAACCAAGGAATACTATAAATGATGTCTTTCTATTTCATTTTTGTTTGATAAACTACAAGAAGTGAATTGCATCTAGCCTGGAGCTAGTTCTTCTTTCACTGTCTGGTCTGTTATTTTTACACTGTTTGTTAAATTAATAGTAATAAAATCAGCTTTCTGTGCCAAATGATGTTGTTTTTTTATGTCATTAAACTGCATTTGTTTGCAAATAATTCCAGCTTGCAATATAGTACAGTAATTTTACAAATTGTGATAAATCTTCAGGACAATTTAATAGTGTTCTGAATAGCAGTATGTTGTTCCTACATCAATGCTAACGGTTATGTCAAATTAAAGTTTAATGATCCTTTGTAATTAAAGTTTTAAGCAAAAAATAAAAAAACATAATTTCATGTCGGAAAGCTTAAAAACCTGAAAGTTAACAGTGCTAGTTTTTCTTAAAAGATCTTCAGCACTTAGTTTTGACTTGGTATAGTGTATTAGGTCTACCTATAATACACAGTTTGCTAGTTTTCCATTAACAGTTGCGCAAAACTGAGAATTACCCAATTTCCCATAAAGTGTTCCACCATTCCATTTTAAGGTCCACATTTCTGTGACAGTTATTTCCATTATATATCTGCATGAGGGAGTTTAGGTTTAATGACCTGATAAAATATATAATTGTGTCTGCTGTTAGTATTGATATCACTTGGAGCTGTATCAATCTTGATGCATTGAATTACCCCTAGCACCAGCTGCAGTTTGCTACTATGTCAATACAAGCAAGTGAAGCAATTGAGTGGTGGATCCCCCCCCCCCCTCCCAACACTCATCATTGTAGCACCATGACCTACCTCTATGCAACTGCATTAAAACTATACAAATATCACTAGACCTGAAGCATGGACATCAGCTGTGGTTGCATAACTTGTTCCAAGATGGACTTATTCTCTCAAACATGAAATATGTTTTAGACCCTACAGCTGAAATCTACATCAGGCACCATGTTGACACTTGATGAGGGTTCTAGCTATAGGAACAGAAATGTGTGGCAACTGTAAGAGAATAATGTCCATTGGGAACAAGTTCTCTATTACATCAGAATGCTGGTTGTTACTAAGTAACATGCATACTGTAGCGCCCATACTACCAGACACGAAACACAGCTTTTTTACAGGCTGGAGAACTAATGAAATTCACCCACATACATCCTCACTAAAGGGGTTTGTATACAGCCTAGGTGGGTAAAGCAGCAGTGAGTTACCATGATATATAATGACCGATGCTTACTGTAAAGATGGGCCTAACTGTAGGACAATTCAAAAAGGTCAGTGGCTTTCTCATCAATCCACCACTATGTGTACATACTGCCAGTTGTACACATTGGCTTGCATTGTTTTAAACAGGTGCATTAGGTAGGAGATCATTCTCCACATGGCTGTAGGCAATTGTAGTTTCATGAACAACACACAGAGCTCAGCTGTACGTAAAAGGTTGTGGTGACTGATATGTGGGAGGGAGATAAGGGACCTCAAACATGGAATCCTGGGACTTGTAGTTGGAGGGAGGGAACTGCATCAGGAAAAAGCCATGTTACAAAAGAATACCGCAGTGCTATGGTGAACTCACAACATAGCCATTTAGCCCAAGACAAGCACAGATCCTTCCAAAGCATGTCCATTACTGTACGGAAAGTTAGTACTAAAGTCACTTTATGGTGGATAACCCCTTTAACCCCTTAAGGACCAAGGACATACCTGTATGTCCTTGGTCCTGCTCCCGTGATATAACGCGGGGTTACACGGTAACCCCGCATCATATCACGGCGGGCCTGGCGTCATAGCGAAGCCAGGACCCGCCGCTAATAGCGCGCAGCGCCGATCGTGGCGCCGCACGCTATTAATCCTTTAGCCGCGCGCTCAGAGCTGAGCCACGCGGCTAAAAGCGAAAGTGAAACCATGCCGGTTAACTCAGTGGGCTGTTCGGGATAGCCGCGGTGAAATTGTGGCATCCTGAACAGCTTACAGGACAGCGGGAGGGCCCCTACCTGCCTCCTCGCTGTCTGATCGCCGAATGACTGCTCAGTGCCTGAGATCCAGGCATGAGCAGTCATGCGGCAGAATCATCGATCACTGGTTTCCTATGAGAAACCAGTGATCAATGATAAAGATCAGTGTGTGCAGTGTTATAGGTCCCTATGGGAGCTATAACACTGCAAAAAAAAGTGAAAAAAAAAAGTGAATGAATATCATTTAACCCCTCCCCTATTAAAAGTTTGAATCACCCCCCTTTTCTCATAAAAAAAAACACAGTGTAAATAAAAATAAAAATAAACATATGTGGTATCACCGCATGTGGAAATGTCCGAATTATAAAAATATATCATTAATTAAACCTCTCGGTCAATGGCGTGCGCGCAAAAAAATTCCAAAGTCCAAAATAGTGCATTATTGGTCACTTTTTATATCATTTAAAAACGAATAAAAAGCTATCAATAAGTCCTATCAATGCAAAAATGGTACCGTTGAAAACTTCAGATCACGGTGCAAAAAAAATTAGCCCTCAAACCGCTCCATACACGGAAAAATAAAAAAGTTATAGGGGTCAGAAGATGACAATTTTAAACGTATTAATTTTTCTGCATGTAGTTATGATTTTTTCCAGAAGTCCGACAAAGTCAAACCTATATAAGTAGGGTATCATTTTAATTGTATGGACCTACTGAATGAAGATAAGGTGTCATTTTTACCGAAAAATGTACTACGTACAAACGGAAGCCCCCAAAAGTTACAAAACGGCGTTTTTTTTTTCAATTTTGTCGCACAATGATTTTTTTCCGTTTCACCGTAGAATTTTGGGCAAAATGACTGACGTCATTACAAAGTAGAATTGGTGGCACAAAAAATAAGCAATCATATGGATTTTTAGGTGCAAAATTGAAAGAGTTATGATTTTTTAAAGGCAAGGAGCAAAAAACGAAAATGCAAAAACGGAAAACCCCCTGGTCCTTAAGGGGTTAAAGAACCCACATAAAATTGTGTATTGTTTGTTGTAAAGCCAACAGTATAAAATACATGGAGCTTTTTCCTTATGTACTAGAGCAGTTTTTCTCAACTAGTAGGCCAGTGTTGAATGGGTAACCAATCCCATGCCCCCATGCACTTTCATTATTGCTGCCCATCCTGCTATTATGTGACAACACACCAGAGCTGGCAGGAGAAAGCAGAGTAGATTGAGAAGTGGAAACTGGCTCAGCATCCTTATTGGTTCATAATAAATGGACTGTGGGGAGACTGTTATAAGTTTTGATAAAATGTTTATAATATTTGGATAAGGGTACAATAATCGAAATAACAATAAAAAAAATGTTATGACCTTTTTAAGTAACATTGAGGCCATCTGGATTAGGATGAGGGAGAGGTGTTGTGGGGTTTTGGGGGGTCGGGGGAAGGATTTGGGAGGAGAGGATTCTTTTCAATGTAATCTTTTTGGTAATCTTTTTTTTGTTTACCTGCGATTAAAGAATTCATTTTTATGCATTTTATTTTTTGGGAAAAGGGAAGGAATGTGGAATTTTTAGATAACTATGTATTAGGAACAATAGTTTTTGTATTTTATTGATGTGATGTCAAATGAGTTAATATGGCAAAAAAGAATATACTAAAAAAAAAAGAAAAGAAAAAAAAAGACAATTCTCTGATGTTTCATCTGTCACTGCTGTGAGAACAATCTGTAAGTGATGTACAATAAAGTGTGTTGAGGGTGCTGTACTAGAGTCTGCCATAGAAGTACAAAAGGTACTGAATATTCTCCATTGAACATTTGCCAGTCCCAGTTTCAAAACAGCTGGACATTTTTCTTTCTTATTCAGGGCATGTAGTTGCGACACTGTGGGAGAACACATTTATAACATATACAAATCCAAGATAGACTTGCTCTCTCGTGGTAGACTTGTTTTGATTTCTATGGCTAAGTGCCATCAAGATGGTATTTTCTTCCTAAATCTGAGCACGGCCTTGTAATAGCTGTACAGTACCCTTAGAGTTAATTTCTTCTCCTACACTTTGTGCACATAATTTGATAAAAGATCCTTGATCCCACAGATGAGGGTTTGTACAGGAGTTTTAATCACATTCTTTTTTTTTTTTTACCATGCTGTTAACTGACAATTTAACAGTACACCGAGACCTTAGTTTGTATAGAATGAACCCAGAACACTAGAAATACTCATATTAAATCAATTTATGAAAGTTATGCACCAAAGGCCAATGAACAGGTCAGTGCGACAATGCAGAATAACATTTGATGTTTGTTATTCAAAATCTACTAGAAATCTTCTCTGTTTATTATTTTTAAAAAGTACTTCTTTGCAGTCCATCCATCCAAAATAGTAAACATGTAAAGTAGAGATATAAGAAAAAAGCAGGAAATAGTCTTTATTAACAGACTATATTAACATACCGGAGAGAAACAAACATTGCTGCAGTCCAAAGCCCTTTCTAATGTACAGTACATTACAAGTAAATATACCCTAAATATACCCTAGAGAAATGATATCTGAACGCAATACTTACCAGCCCTCACCCTCATAAATAGGCATGGGAGGGGCTGTTGTTCAGTACTTTTTCTTTACATACAGTAGCATTGTGTCTCATCTGCATTCTGCTGAGAATTAGTTTTTAGCCTTGTATCATTACGTATGGCCCCTTTTCTGTGGTTTTACTGTACATTGATATTGGCAGAGCTGAATCATTACATAAGGAGAAGGAATTGAGGAAAGGCTTCTACCTATATGCTCTCAGTCTGTTGTCTGAGACCATATGGAAAAGGTATCCTTTCAAAGGATTTGTGTGGTGGTTGTTGATGCTGCAGTTTAGCTTGTTGCTGTTCTTGGGAGGCTATGGTGCTTACCCTGCCAGCAAAGATGCCATTGGGTTGGTGGGTCGCTTCACCTTTAGGCACCATGTTGTGGCAGCAGCAGTCATTATGCAGTGTTGCACATAATAGTGTAGGAATGCATAAGGGTATTCCCATGTCAAGATAGGAAACAGGGCAGTCCTGTAGGAATACATGGGAACTGAGTTTCTGCACTTTTTCCACAGCATAAACTCAGTTCCCATTGGCAGGAGTTCTGCAGGACCAGCCTTTGAGTGGAAATCTTGGGTGAGTTCCTACACTTTTTTTTGCCAGGACTTGACCCCTGATATAGGGGACAGGAAGCTGAATGCTAGGTGCTGGATAATCGCTTGACCCTCATCAATCCTGAGAAGAGGAAATCATTTTTTGTAGTGTGGTGCAAATGTTGCACGGCACTATAGCGAATGAATGAAGCGCTGGTAGCACATGTGAATACCATTCACACCATACTTAAAGGGGTACTCCGGTGGAAAAAATGTTTTTTAAATCTACTTGTGACAGGAAGTTAAACAGATTTGCAAATTAATTCTATTTAAAAATCTTAATCCTTCCAGTACTTATCAGCTACTGTATAATACAGAGGAAGTTCATTTCTTTTTTAATTTATTTTCAGTTTGTCCATGGTGCTAAAAAAAAAAAGAAAAGAACTTCTGTATTATACAGCAACTGATAAGTACTGGAAGGATTAAGATTTTTCAATAGAAGTAATTTACAAATCTGTTTAACTTTCTGGCACCAGTTGATTAGTACCCCTTTTACCCCTTTTTTTAAAAAAATCAACTGGTGCCAGACAGTTAAACAGATTTTTAAATTACTTCTATTAAAAAAATATTTACTCTTCCAGTACATATTAGCAGTTGTATGCTACAGAGAAAATTATTTTCTTTTTTAATTTCTTTTTTGTCTTGTCCACTGTGCTCTCTGTGGACACCTGATGTCCGTATCAGGAACTTTCCAGAGCAGGAGAAAATCCCAAAAGCAAACCTATGCTGCTCTGGAAAGTTCCTGACACAGACAGAGGTGTCAGCAGAGAACACCGTGGACAAGACAAAAAAGAAAAAAAAAATAGAATTTCCATTTATAATAAGTTCATTTAAAAATATTTTTTTCCACTGGAGTACCCCTTTAAGGACCCAGTCCATTTTCACTTTAAGGACCAGTGCATTTTTTTGCACATCTGACCACTGTCAATTAAAGCATTAATAACTCTGGGATGCTTTAACTTTTCATTCTGATTACGAGAGTGTTTTTTCATGACATATTCTACTTTATGTAGTGGTAAATTTCGTCAATACTTGCATCATTTCTTGGTGAAAAATTAAAAAAAATTATGAAAAATTTGAAAATTTTGCATTTTTTTTTACTCTCTGCTTATAAGGAAAATGCACATCCCTAATAATGTATATATTGATTCATATATACAATATGTCTACTTTATGCTGGCATCATAAAGTTGACATGGTTTTTACTTTTGGAAAACATCAGAGGGCTTCAAAGTTCAGCAGCATTTTTCCAATTTTTCACAAAATTTTCAAAATTGGAATTTTTCAGGGACCAGTTCAGTTTTGAAGTGGATTTGAAGGGCCTTCATATTAGAAATACCCCATAAATGACCCCATTATAAGAACTTCACACCTTAAAGTAATCAAAATGACATTCAGAAAGTGTGTTAAGCCTTTAGGTGTTTCACTTTTTAAATTTTTTTACACTTGTATGTTCTTGTAGACCCAGTTTTTGAATTTTTACAAGGGGTAAAAGGAGAAAAATCACCCTAAAATTTGTAACCCAATTTCTCTTGAGTAAGGATATACCTAATATGTGGATGTTAAATGCTCTGTGGATGCACTAGAGGGCTCAGAAGGGAAAGAGCGACAATGGGATTTTGGAGAGTGAGTTTTTCGGAAATGGTTTTTGAGGGCATGTCACATTTAGGAAGCCCCTATGGTGCCAGAACAGCAGAAAAAAAAAATAAAAAAAAATAAAAACACACGGCATACTATTTTGAAAACTACACCCCTCTAAGAATGTAACAAGGGGTACAGTGAGCCTCAACACCCCACAGGTTTTTGACGACTTTTCGTTAAATTTGGATCTGTAAATGGATCTTTTTTCGCTAAAATGCTTTTTCCCCCCAAAATTTTACATTTATACAATGAGTAATCCCATCTTTTATGAGTATGGAAATACCCCATGTATGGACGTCGAGTGTACTGCAGGCGCACTACAATGCTCAGAAGAGAAGGAGTCACATTTGGCTTTTGGAAAGCAAATTTTGCTGAAATGATTTTTGGGGGGCATGTCACATTTAGGAAGCCCCTATGGTGCCAGAACCGCAAAAAAAACACACGGCATACTATTTTGGAAATTACACCCCTCAAGGAACGTAACAAGGGGTACAGTGAGCCTTAAAACCCCACAGGTGTTTGATAAATGTTCATTAAAGTGGGATGTGAGAAGGAAAAATTTGTTTTTTTACACTAAAATGCTGGGGTTACCCCAAATTTTTAATTTTCACATGTGGTAATAGGAGACATTTGTAAATACATAATACGTAAACTGCTCTGAGGGTGCACACCAGATCTCAGAGTGCCATTCAGCTTTTGGAGAATTTTTTCAGGGGCCTTGAACATTTACAGAGCTACCATGGTGCAAGAACAGTGGGACCCCCCTCAAGTGCCATCATTTAGGAAACTTCCCCCCTCAGGGAACGTAACAAGGGGTACATTGAGTATTTACACCTCACAGATGTATGGGCCGTAAAATGACAAAAATCACAAAAATGCCTGTGTTATCCCAAATTTTTCATTTGCACAAAGGGAAATAGGAGAAAATGCCCCTCAAATTTTGTAACCCCATTGTTTCTGAGTATGGAAATACCCCATATGTGGACTTAACATGCTGTGGGGGTGCACTACAGGGCTCAAGAGTCATAGAGCTATGTTCTCATTTGAGGCCTATGGCATATCAGTAGCTGACAGTTACATACATTCAGCTGAAAATAAAAGAAAGGAACACCCACATGTGACCCCATTCCACACAGTACACCTCCTGGGGAAGGTGTATAGGGGGGAACTGTGTGTGGCCGTCCCTAACCTGTTGCCTCAAATGTGCACCCCACTCAGGTGGAGGCTCTCTCTGCACATTTGAGGCAACATAAAAAAGACCCCGATGCTAGTGACTCAGTGACCCATGACCCATTTTTTGGAAAAAAAATGTCCCAGAGGTCTTATCAGCTTTTTTTTTTTTTTTTAAATAAAAGATTTTTTGGGGCAATTTAGTGGTTTATGGAGTTCAAATTTGGAGTGCACTCTCAACTTGGTACGTTGGGGTCAAATTATAGGAAATTTAAATAAATAGGGAAAATGCAGTACTCCATGGAAGTGTGATACACCCTGAAGCAATTTTTGATGCAGAGGCCCAGATGATCGGGGCAAGTGTTGCATTGAGTGGTGGTGTCCTTCCGTATCCCCCTCTTGTGACACACTCTGCATTTTTTCTGGGATTGTCCCTTTTTTCCAGTGTGGGGTACCTCACCTGGAAAGTGTTGGCCTGGGACGATCCTGGCACCTATAACTCGGCCTGCTCTTTCCCGGTCACCAAAGAGCAGGGCCCTTAGAACTGAAGGAATGTCCCTGTGTTGCCAGCGTGTTACAAAAGAGTTGTACATGGCAACCTGTACCAAGTAGACCGCAACTTTTTTGTACCATGCCCGCGTTTTCTGCATGGCCATGTATGGCTTGAGGACTTTATCAGTGAGATCAACTCTCCCATATACTGATTGTAGTCCAGAACACACTCAGGCTTGAGGACCGTTGTTGTGGTACCTCGCACAGGGACAGGTGAGCTGCCGTTACCATGAATTGTGGTCAGCATAAGGACATCCCTCTTATCCTTATACCTGACCAGCAACAGGTTTTCATGGGTAAGAGCACAGGACTCACCCATGGGCATAGGTGTAGGGTGAAAATTTAGAGGGAGGTCTCTCTGGTTCTTCCGCATGGTCCCACAAGAGGACGTGGATCTGGTGGCAAGGGATGTGAACAGAGGGATGCTGTATAAAAGTTGTCCATGTAAACATGGTATCCCTTATCCAGCAATGGGTGCACAAGGTCCCAAACGTGTTTCCCGCTAAGACCCAGAGTGGGGGAACATGCTTGGGGTTCCTCTTATACTCTAAACTTGCAAGTGTACCCGGAGGTAATCTCACAAAGTTTGTAGAGTTTCACGCCATACCGTGCCCGCTTCGAGGGAATATACTGGCGGAATAGATTCTCTTTACTCTTGCATTCATTGGTGTCCCAGCGGGTATGGAGACCCCCTAGTGGCCAGGTTTTAAGCCACAATTTCTATAAAAATTAAAGGGGTACTCCGGTGAAAACCTTTTTTCTTTTAAATCAACTGGTGGCAGAAAGTTAAACATATTTATAAATTACTTCTATTAAAAAATCTTAATCATTCCTGTACTTATGAGCTGCTGAATACTACAGAGGAAATTATTTTCTTTTTGGACTTTATTTATTGTTGTCCTTAGTGAGATTTGAACCCAAGTCCCCAGCACTGCAAGGCAGCAGTGCTAACCACTGAGCCACCATGCTGCCCTTAGCATACATCTGCTATGCATGGTTGCTAAAACGGACAGAGATGTCAGCAGAGAGCACTGTGCTCGTGATGTCATCAGTGTTCCAAAAAGAAAGGAATTTCCTCTGTAGCATTCACCAGCTAATAAATACTGGAAGGATTAAGATTTTTTAATAGAATTAATTTACAAATATGAGGAAGAAATATGTGCAACTCACAATTATATCACCAGCCGAGGACAAATGGGTAATGCACCTATACCTATGGTGCCAATAATAAATATTAGAAAAAGAGACAAAAATACCCAGACCTCAAGGAAGGTAAACCATATGAATAAATTGAAGGAAACAAGGATCGTGCTTCAATTATAATAGGATATACAGATTTTATTAAAAATTGATGTAAAATATAAAATATTCCACCTCACAAGGGGCCCCTTGTGAGAGGAGTAGACAATGACCAAAAATAGACTATCACTGGTAACTAATTAATATCACAGAATGCACTATTAAACTGGAACAGTTATAGACAAATTGCACTGAAATAGTGAAGGCAAAATATGCTGATATGGACTGAAAGAGTTAAAGACCCTTGAATTGCCGGAAAGTCTCTTGGAAAACAGTCCTTTTCACTGGAGAGATGATAATGTAATATTGTAACAAGTTCCTCTTAATGGATGGCAATAAAACAAGGTTTGGTGTGTTAAACTGAGGAAGTATTAAAGTTCACAGTTGCTAGTTTCACTGTATCACTGTGTTAGGACAGATAACAGGCAGCTTGGTGGTACATTACCGGTCCTGAAAGCGGACGACTCCTGTGAGGCTGGATGGATCTAGCACTTGGATGTTCACCGCAGGTGGGCTACCTCCGAGTCCAGGCGCTGGCAAGCGTCAGGGATGGACACTTTCAGAGGTGGCACTCGCTGGTGGAAAAGTCCTGCCGTGGAGACCAGGTCTGCAGCAGGCCGGTAGTAGATGCCTCTGCCTCGTGAGGGTGGCGTGTGATGTCAGTGCCAGCACCTGCAGGATGTGCTTTGATTCCACAGCTCGCTGAGGATCCACTCAAAACTAGATGTAAATTATGGACCGGAGTGGCAAGATCAACAGGGTCGTCTCCGGACCGGGCCAGCAAGGCCACAGAGGTATGTCCAGATAAAATTTAAGTACCAAGTACAGTCAGTGATAGTCCGCAATAGTGGGCCCCTTGTGAGGTGGAATATTTTATATCAATTTTTAATAAAATCTGTATTTCCTATTATAATTGAAGCATGATCCTTGTTTCCTTCAATTGATTCACATAGTTTACCTTCCTTGAGGTCTGGGTTTTTTTTTGTCTCTTTTTCTAATAATTTACAAATATGTTTAACTTTCTGCCACCAGTTGATTTAAAAGAAAAAAAGGTTTTCACCGGAATACCCCTTTAAATACACTTTTCTTCTGAAGTATATTGAATGAATTAATGTTTTGCCAGGATGTACAACATATAAAAAGTTTTTGTATCTTACAGTGCCCATTTAAGGTTTAAAGTTATTGCTTTCGAGACAGATGAGGACCCTGAAGAGGAAACTGATGGGATTTCTTCCCTAATTTTCCCTTCAAATGCTTAATATATAGAGGAGGGATGTACAGTATGCCCACGTGGGTGGCAGAGTTGAATGAATCCAGATCAGCTCTGCCAGTGGCTGATGACACCATGAGGTACTGTGTTTACTTATACTGTGATATGAGTGTCTGAAAATGGCAGAAAAGTGCAAACTGTAAAACTTGGCATGTATGTCTAATATATGTCTTATATTGCAACACTTATTTGGCCGGCCTATCACTAAAGCTATTGCCAGTCAAGCATTTATGGAAACCCAGCTTAGGCAACCTACAAGGATCTTCAGACCCAGCTGCTACATCTGTGGGTAATTGTGCCACCAAGCAGTGCTTCTAGCATTTGTCTTGATGCACAGGAAGCACCCATTCAGCCAATCACCAGTCAAGACATGTCACCTCCACAGCTAAAGATTGGATGTTTTAAAGAACGGAGGAGGAGCTGCTTAGCAGAGATCAGGCACTGTTAAGACAGATGTATTAGAGGATTGGGGAGGCAAGAGTAACTATTCTCCTTTTTATGCCAGCCAGAGCCCATGGACAAGATTCTGGTAATTAAGGAGTTTATGCTATTAAGGTCTTTAATTAAGGTCTTTGTGGCCAAAAACAATTCAGTTATGATTTTTTCCTAAATGAGACAACATAAAATGGATCAAAATTATTCCCACAAAGTTGACTCTAAAACAAGCAAACTATGTAGTCCTAAATGCTTTCTAGATTATTTCTCCCAAATCTTACAGTTTAATCTCAGCTTTGTAAATGAATTCTAGAACAAATGCCAAGCATTCGCCGGTTATCTATTCATCTATTATGTGATCCATGGGGATTTTTTTGTTTTTGTCATTAAGTATATTATAAACACTTTTAATACTTTTACTGGCTGTAGCTCCAGGAAATGTTTTCTTTCTGCTGTTGCGATGGCTATTTGTTTGATGAGAAATATAAAGATGCTACAATGCAGCTACTTATAATGGATGAAAAGAGAAGTTTCTCGCTGAGTTTACAATAACAGCATCATTTAGAACGTGGCACAGAATTCTGGTGTCTGGGAAATCAAGAACTATTTCAATAATGTCCTCTTTAGCTTGTGTGTAGCAGCCTTTTATGAATATATTGGTATGAGTGCTCACTTTATGATTCACACATTTCTATCTACGTTATTCATTTAACAATTATAAAACATGTCCGAATTATTATAGGAGACAATGATACACAATATTGCCATCAGTCCAATACAATCAGAGTAAGTGCAAAATGATTTACATGATTACTAATCGAACAATATAATCAAGGAATACTAACATTAAATTATCATTGCTGTCAATTAGAAAGAATAGCAGTGCTGCATGCATTGCTTACTCATAGAACACATAGATGCGGTATGTAAATATGGTTCCACAAACAACAGGAACTGCAACATTGCCCTGGGAAGATGTAGACATCAGCCATATCCAAGAACATTGCCTTTACAGGTATATGGATAGTAGATAGTGAGATGGCACTGCTCGATCCTGCAATGCAATGGTTACCAGGTGTGGAGTTAAATTAGCTGTTTGAACAGTCCTCTTATCCAGGGGCGTACCTAGAGCATTTGACACCCGGGGCGGACCCTTTGTTTGGCACCCCCCCCCCCCATACACACGCACCCCCCCTTAATTACACCCCCTCCCTCCCCTCCCCCCAGGGGCGGACTGACAACACTCGGGGCCCCCGGACCAAAAAAAAGGCAAGGGCCCCTGCTAGGCTCTGCAACTCATCAATATTCTGCCACGCTCCTATTCCACCCAAATCCCACACACAATAAATTTAAATTTATATACCGTATTTATCGGCGTATAACACACACTGGCGTATAACACGCACCCCCATTTTAACAGGGAAAATTACGTTAAAAAAAATTAAATGTAAAATAAATGACTTGGACTAAATGCCCCATCATCCCCCCAACTTCGTTTTCTTCTGCACATTTTGGTCCTGTCCCCTCCAGTGGCACATCATTCATTCCCTTTTATCAGTCCCTGTGCCACATTTAACCCCTCTCATCACCACCCCCCATGTCTCATCATCCCCCCATGTCTCATCATTTCCCCCTGTCATAGAACACCACTAGCCATACAGACATTAAGCATTTAGTAAACCATGTAGAGCAATGGAAAAGAGAAAATAAGGGGAGCACTCATGAAAACCCGGTCTCAGTTGCGGTGCAAAGTGTTCTTCATTCAGGTGCTGATAAAACCAAGCTGGACGCCAGGGACGCCGGTGTTACAGGTTTAAGCATTTAGTGCCTCCCCCACCATCATTTCCCCCTGTCTCATCATGTCCCCCATCATGTCCCCCTCATCATCCCCCCACCCTGCCTCATCATCCCCCACCCTGTCTCATCATGTCCCCCATCATTCCCCCCTCATCATCCCCCCACCCTGTCTCATCGTCCCCCACCCTGTCTCATCATGTCCCTCATCATTCCCTCCTCATCATCCCCCCACCCTGTCTCATCATGTCCCTCATCATTCCCTCCTCATCATCCCCCCCACTCTGTCTCATCATGTCCCCCATCATTCCCCCCTCATCATCCCCCCACTCTGTCTCATCATGTCCCTCATCATTCCCCCCTCATCATCCCCCCCTCATCATTTCCCCCTGTCTCATCCCCCCATCATTCCCCCCTCATCATTTCCCCGTCTCATCATCCCCCCATCATCCCCCCCATCATTTCCCCGTCTCATCATCCCCCCATCATGTTCCTCCTATGGCATCCAGTGGTCTTCAACCTGCGGACCTCCAGATGTGGCAAAACTACAACTCCCAGCATGCCCGGACAGCCAACTGCTGTCCGGGCATGCTGGGAGTTGTAGTTTTGCAACATCTGGAGGTATGCAGGTTGACGACCACTCTTCCCCTTTCCTTACTTGTCTGCGCTTCGGCTGTCTTGCGGGCTGCGGGGTCAGTGAAGCAGATGAGTTACGTCCTCTCCCGGCTTCTCTGTGCGGTATCAGGGATGTCACTTTTCGTCGGAGACTACAGGAAATGAAAAGTGACGTCAGTGATGCCGCACAGAGAAGCCAGCAGAGGACGTAACTCATCTGCTTCACTGACCCCGCAAGACCCTCCGCCTGACCTGACCTGCCAAAGCGCAGCCAGGTAAGGAAAATAAACAAAACTATAAAAAGCAGGAAAAGGGGGAATGATGAGGGAGGGGGGAGGTTCTCCCGCACTATACACAGGCACTGGTGGATAGTACGGGAGACGCTGATTAAAAGGTAGCGCAGATCCGGACAAGGGAGGGCTCATTTTAATCAGCGTCTCTCGCACTATCCACCACACCAGTACCTGTGGATAGTGCGGGAGAAAACAAGTGACAGAGCGGGGAGGAGACGCCACTGGTTACTGATTTAAAGTGGCCGCGGCCGTGCTGTTAATACTTAACAAGCAGACGCTGCTGCGGCCGCTTTAAATCAGTGACCAGAAAACTTATCAGCGTATAACACGCAGGCAGACTTTTTGCCTTAAATGTAAGTTTTAAAAGTGCGTGTTATATGCCGATAAATACGGTATGTAAGAAACACTTTAAAGTAGGTGAATTTCAATGACCAATAATACTGGTATACAAGGAGTAAATATATACCACCACACAATAACTGAATAATACCGCCATACTGTACTGAATAAAACCACTATAGACAGACCAGTATACTATAAAGAATCTGTATACAATATAAGTGATTATATACAGGACCATATGGCGGTAGATATCAGCTATACACAGGATGTGTATACCATATAAGTGATTACAGTTACATTTTGGGACTCACAATTACGTAATATCTGATCAGCGGCGTCCTCTTTCCTTTTCTTCTCCATCCAGATAAGACCGCCATGTGGATCTCTTAATATCTGGAGGAAAAACATGTCAAACTCTTCATTTTTTTGTGCCCTCCCCTCTTATACACAATCTGCCCATCTATAGGTCCACAAACTGTAATAATGCCCTTGGTGTCCTGCACAGTAAAAGGGCAGGTAGGTAGGTAGCCAGGTAACCCCCTCTTTCTCATAGGTATATGCAGAGTTACACCCCCCCTCTTTCACATAGGTATATGCAGAGTTACACCCCCCTCTCTTTCCCATAGGTATATGCAGAGCTACGCTACACCCCCCCTCTTTCCCATAGGTATATGCAGAGCTACACTCCCCTCTTTCCCATAGGTATATTCAGAGCTACACCCCCCTCTTCCCCATAGGTATATGCAGAGCTACACCCCCCACCTCTTCCCCATAGGTATATGCAGAGCTACACCCCCCCTTCCCCATAGGTATATAAAGAGCACCCCCCTCTCCCTCCCTTTCCCATAGGTATATAAAGAGCACCCCCCTCTCCCTCCCTTTCCCATAGGTATATGCAGAGCACCCCCCCTCTCCCTCCTTTTCCCATAGGTATATACAGAGCACCCCCACTCTCCCTCCCTTTCCCATAGGTATATACAGAGCACCCCCTCTCCCTCCCTTTCCCATAGGTATATACAGAGCACCCACCCTCTCCCTCCCTTTCCCATTGGTATATACAGAGCACCCCCCTCTCCCTCCCTTTCCCATTGGTATATACAGAGCACCCCCCTCTCCCTCCCTTTCCCATAGGTATATACAGAGCACCCCACTCTCCCATAGGTATATACAGCGCACCCCCTCTCCCTCCCTTTCCCATAGGTATATACAGAGCACCCCTCTCTCCCTCCCTTCCCCATAGGTATATACAGAGCACCCCCTTCCCCGTAGGTATATACAAAGCACCCCCCACTCCCTCCCTTCCCCATAGGTATATGCAGAGCATCCCCCCCCCCTTTCCCATAGGTATATACAGAGCACCCCACCCTTCCCCATAGGTATATACAGAGCACCCCCCACTCCCTCCCTTCCCCATAGGTTTATGCAGAGCATCCCCCCACTTTCCCATAGGTGTATACAGAGCACCCCCCCTTCCCCATAGGTATATACAGAGCACCCCCCCCCCTTCCCTAGGCAGGGTTAAAAAAATAAATAAAAAGGATGCTCACCTGATGTCCCACGCAGCGATCTCCTCAGCAGCAGGGCCCGCATCTTCTCCCCTTGCACAGTACAGGCACTGATGAGTGACGTCACCGGCGCCTGTACTGCGTACTGCGTGGGGGCGGAGGTCACGTCTCCTCTGTGTGAGCTTCAGATGCGGCTCACACAGAGGGGACGCCTTCTCCTGAATGTGCGTGTATCGCTCATAGAGGAGAATGTAGTGCTGTTTGCTGGGGATCTGGGACGAGTGTCCCAGATCCTCAGTAGTTGCGGCGGCGGGTCAGTCCGCCCCTGGCACCCCCCTTGAGAGTGGCACCCGGGGCGGGCCGCCCCCCCCCCCCTCCCTTGGTACGCCACTGCTCTTATCCAATATTGAGTGGATGGAGATGCTAGGATATAATATGTAACTTGGAATCAATGTACAATGTAGCAAGAAATGAAAGAAATATATCCGCACTCACCGCGGGAATCTCCACTCGATGCTGCTCAAACCAGGAACGGCCGGGAACTTAGGCTGCAGAACTGTGTGGCGCTCCGAGGCAAACAACCGGTGTTTTCGCGCAAGCTAGCACTTCATCCAGCCTTGAGGCTGGATGAATCGCTAGCTTCCGTGAAAACACAGGTTGTTTGCCACTAAGCGCAACACAGTTTTGCAGCCTAAGTCCCCAGCTGTTCCCGGTTTGAGGAGCATTGAGTTGAGATCCCTGCGGTGAGTGCGGATATATTTCTTTCATTTCTTGCTACCTTTACAGGTATGTTTGTCTATCTCCGACAATGCAGAGTAATTCCAAGTATATACATGTAAGTTAGGATATTACTTCTACATCTATAAGTTAGCAAATGATATTATGCCACCACTTGTGTTTGCACGAAAATGAATCTTAGACTCTATTAAAAATGTTGCTGTATGTACGGCATGAAAGAATATGATATGCAGTCCCTGTTTTGAACAATTCTATGAATGTTATTGGAGAACAGAGAGTTCCCCTATACAAAGATAACTTTGCACATTGCTGACCTAAACAACTCTTATAGAGCAGTATTAATTATTGATGCAGCTAGTGATCGATAAGTTCAATAACCTAAGCACATGAAGTATTACAGGCATTCCATGTGCGATGGTCTGATAATTCCAGACTTGCGTTGGAATCAATGGGTTTAAGTTAGGTTAGTGCAGTTCTTTATAAAATGTAGGAATTGTTAGGGAGTCGTTGTGACATTCTCTTGACTATAGTTTTGTTTAAAAAGGTGCTCTGGTGGAAAACTTTTTTTTTTTATCAACTGGTGCCAGAAAGTTAAACAGATTTGTAAATTACTTCTATTAAAAAATCTTAATCCTTCCAGTCCTTATTAGCGGCTGTATACTACAGAGGAAATTCTTTACCTTTTGGATTTATTTTCTGTCTGACCACAGTGCTCTCTGCTGACACCTCTGTCCATGTCAGAAACTGTCCAGAGCAGAAGAAAATCCCCATAGTAAACATATGCTGCTCTGGAGAGTTTCTAACATGGACAGAGGTGTCAGAAGAGAGCACTGTGATCAGACTGAAAAGAAATCCAAAAAGAAAATAATTTCCACTGTAGAATACAGAAGCTGATAAGTACTTGAAGAACTAAAGTTTTTTAATAGAAGTAATTTACAAATCGGTTTAACTTTCTGTCACCAGTTGATTTAAAAAAAAAAAAAAAAATTCCACCGGAGTACCCCTTTAAGCTATACACAGTACAAAGTAGTGTCTATATGAAGTTGCTTAAGAAGTTATTCCATAGGTGATTGGTGACATAAATGGAGTTCACCCACAATACATCTTGTGCTTATACACCTTGTTGGTGATGGATTGCTGGTCAGGAATTTTACAATCCAAAGAGAAGAATGAACAAGGCTGCACTCACCGCTGAACAACCATCATCTCTTTATTCCAACAAGCTAGATCTTTTCTGCAGGGATACAAGCAGGCACATTCCCTGAAATATGAGCTAGCTGCACTCTAGGAGCCAAGAGGAAGCACAGCTAGCTCTTATTCGAGTTGTAACGAACCGGTCAGGTGACAGGTGGTGGATCCACTGGACCAGAGAGGCGATGACGTGGGCCGTACCAGGGGAACGGAGTCTAAGGGGCTACTGGTCTTCACCAGGGCCCGCCGCAAAGCGGGATGGTCTTGCTGCGGCAGGTAACCCCCAGGTCGTTCCACCAGGAAGCGACTCAACCCCTCTGGTTACTGAGATAGACGCGGTACAGAAGGAGCAGGCAGAAGCGTAGTCGGACATAGCAAAGGTCAGGGCAGGCGGTGCAGGTTCACAGGCGGTTGTCAACAGGTCAGGGCAGGCAGCAAGGGTTCACAAAGCGGTTGTCACGGGCAACAGGTCAGCAACGGGCAAGGGCAAACACAGGAACAATAGGAACACTTTCACTAGGCACAAGGCACTAAACATCCGGCGAGGGCAGGAAGGGGCTGGTGACATTTATTGAAACAGTGAGGGCCAGACACCAATCAATGGCCCTTTAAATTTCACAAAGCTGGCACGCGCGCGCGTGCTAAGGAGCAGGGCCGCACGCGCCAAGAGACAGAGGCAGCGCACAAGGACGGGGCCACGGGTAAGGAGACACAGGATGCAGCATGTGTGCGGGGACCGGCCGCCACGCTAACCGCATCCCCGACGGAGGAGACCCTGCGCTCCCGGTCAGCGTGTCTGACTGGGACACACAGGGACACCGCAGACTGGGGCAGGGACAGTGAGCACTCCGGTCCAGAGGAGGGGACCGGGGCGCTCACTGTTACACCAGTGAACATATTGCTTGTATCCCTGAAGGATCCGATGCAGGATGTACCTTGTCGGAAAAAAAAGTGATGTTGTACAGAGGTGAGTGCAGCCTTGTTCTTTCTTCTTTTTGGCTTGTATTGTGGATGTTGATGCCTTTGGGGGCTTTGTACCACCTACCATATACCCAAATAAAAAGAAGTATTGGTACACTTTGTCAACAAAAGGAAAAAAGGGGGAAAAGAGAAATGCTGGGAGGAAAGAAAAAGGGGAATATAGAACATGATAAGTGTGTTAAAGTGTACCCCAGTTATTATATTTGGGGAAACCTGCAAGTGTATGTACTTACATGGCATCATAAATGCAACAAAAGCAGGTAACTTAATGAGAACATTTTACAGTATGCAGTTTATCATGTTTTTGGTTTGCTGATGGGTTGCTATGTTAGCCAGGACCTAACAAAGGGCCCAGGTAGTAGAGTCTACTGGCCCATGCCTAAGGCAGGGCTTCATAGGCTGCCAGTAAAACATTGAAAGGAGTGTATTACTGAAGTGATCATAGGTTCACATGGTCAAGTTATAAGAGAATCCATAACAAAAAATCAAGGCTGTTGTTTGGATTTCTGCTGCTGTTGTTCCATGGATGACAAGAGGATGAGCTCCATTGTAGAAAGTATGAGTATACAACACCAATACAAGCCAGGAAAATTAAGATGTGCAGTGGATGTTTGCCTTCCTTTGCACGCACGTGAAGGTAGATATGTTTGGAAAATGAGGGGGTCCTATTACAGACACCAAATATAAGTCAGAGAAAAATTCAGAGCCAAAAGAGTCAAATGCCAGAGACAAACTTAGAGCCAAGAGAGTAAAATGTCAAAGCAAAGTTCAGAAGCCAGGGTAGCATCAGTGACTAGAGATGTCGCGAATTGTTCGTCAGCGAACAGTTCCCGGCGAATTTAGTATGTTCGCGTTCGCATCGCCGGACGAACATATGTGAAGTTCGATTTGCCCCTATACTTTAACATTGCGGTAAACTTTGACCCTGTGAGTCAGAGTCAGCAGACACATTACAGCCAATCAGCAGCAGTCCCTCCCTCCAGACCCTCCTACCTCTTGCACGGATGCCATTTTACCCTCATTCGGCATGCTGCAGGCTTAGGAAGTGGAGGGTCAGAGAAGCTGCTCCTGCTGTATAGGGAAAGCGATAGCTAGGTTGCTGCTAGGTGGTGTATTCAGGGTCCAGTTTACTCCTAAAGCACTAGTGTAACATCTGCTTTAAGGATAGCACACAAAAAAGCCCTTTTTAGGGCTCAAATATCAGTCCGTGTGTCTTGCAACAGCTGGAGGCACCCTTGTTGGGAGGGAACCGCTGGTTAAAAGGGGTACTCCAGTATAAAACTTAAGGTCCTTCAAGCAATTAACTACTACAGTATTCAAAGGGCTGAAAGATATCAGTCCGTGTGTTTTGCAACAGCTGGAGTCACCATGGTTGGGGACCACTGCTTAAAAGGGGAACTCCGCTGGCAAGCTTTTTTTCTTTAAAGCAACTAACTACTACAGTATTCAAAGGGCTGAAATATATCAGTCCGTGTGTTTTGCAACAGCTGGAGGCACCCTGGTTGGGGACCACTGCTTAAAAGGGGAACTCCGCTGGCAAGCTTTTTTGCTCATTGTCACACTAGTGCAAATCATATTTGGTGTGACAGTTCTGCAAATTAAAAAAATTTGCACAACTGTCACAAATTTTCCAGCCAGGTGTACATGCCTAATTTTTCTGGCCTCTGCTGCTGCACTTGTTATGGTGCTGCAATTTTTCTGGCCGCTGCTACAGCTGCGGCTGCGACAATACCAAATTTTTCAGGCATGTGTACATGCCTAATTTTTCTGGTACTCTCTGCTGACATCTCTGTCATTTTAGCAACCGTGGATATTAGATGTATGCTAAGGGTAGCATGATGGCTCAGAGGTTAGCACTGCTGCCTTGCAGTGCTGGGGCCTTGGGTTCTAATCCCACTATGTGCTGCCTCAAGGTGGGCTCTAATTATGTGCTGCCTAATATGGGGGAATCTTATGTGCTGCCTAAGGGGGGATCTATCTATGTGATGCCTAAAAGGGGGGCTCTATGTGCTGCTCAAAGGGGGATTAAGCATGTTATTCCAAACAATTTAGGAATGTTAGGTGATTTTTGCCCTTTATGGATTAAAACCAGACTCTGCATCAACTATGTAATTTTCCATGGGAGTTTTGCCATGGATCCCACTCCGGCACGCCACAGTCCAGGTGTTAGTCCCCTTGAAACAACTTTTAAATCACTATTGTGGCCAGAAAGAGTCCCTGTGGGTTTTAAAATTTGCCTACCCATTGAAGTCAATGGCGGTTCGAGCGGTATGCAAACTTTTGCGGAAGTTCGCATTCGCGGTTCGCAAACCGAAAATTTTATGTTCGCGACATCACTATCAGTGACAAAGTGAGATACCAGAGGAGAGTCAGAAGCCAAGTCAGGGGTCATGTAGTCAGGAGGAAATGTCTGTACCGGAGATAAATGGGTAACCAGTTAGTCAGGCAAAGGGTCAGCACATGAAGGAGAGGAACAAAATAATACCTAAGCTGGTAAGGCACAAACAATTCCAGCAGCAGGAATCTAGGGTCAGCAGATGCTTGTCTAAATCTAGTGTGCCTCAGGTAACGTGGCACCCTAGCGCCAAATGTGATAGGACTGGTATCCCAGCAACCTGATAAGCTAACTTGCCCCCCTGTTGGCAAGGCTTGCAGCAATAGATACCAAGAAATACTGTTGATACCCCAGAAGCCAGTGAGCCAAGATTTCCTCTGGAGCATGGCCAGGTAAGTATTTTACAGTAATCTTGGAGAATATACTTTATTTTTAATACATTTATATTTTAGATTCACTTAATTTCGCATGTTATTTTTCTTTACATTTTAATGGAATAAGCAATCTTACATATCCATTCTTAAAATACCTCAAAGAGGTATTTCATCGTGGAAAGTGATGGTGTATTCCTATGATATTTTAGTACTTTCTGATCAGCAAGGGGGTCTGATGGCCAGGAATCCCAGGGATCCTGAGAATTACTGTTCACCAAGTCTTCAACTAAAAGCCATGTTTTCTTACTTTAGGAAAAATGCTAAAAATGCAGTGTACAAAGCAATTCTGTTTTGCATACCATATTTTGTGCCAAAATGTCAGTTTTGTTTTGTGTAGATGGCACCATAAAATTAAAGGGGTACTCTGGTGGAAGACTTTTTTTTTTTTTTCAATTAACTGGTGCCAGAAAGTCAAACAGATTGGTAAATTACTCATATTTAAAAATCTTAATCCGTCCAGTTCCTGACATGGACAGAGGTGTCAGCAGAGAGCACTGTGGTCAGACAGAAATTCAAAAAGAAAAGAACTTCCTTTGGAGCATACAGCAGCTAAGAACTGGAAGGATTAACATTTTTTAATAGAAGTCATTTACGAATCTGTTTAACTTTCTGGCACCAGTTGATTTAAAAAAAATATGTGTTTTCCACCGGAGTTCCCCTTTAACAATAAAGCTGTAGGGTGGACCTCTAGACTTACCCCCCTTCCCTTTAGTGCACTAGGGACCTCGGTCTGATAGTGTACAGCTATAGTGGTGTACTATCTTATACAAGACAAAGTAAAATGAAAATATATACAGAATTCATAGGATACAAAATAGCATAACAGTTTGTTGTTTACCTTCTTTAAATTAAAAAAAAGCAAGCCGATGGTTTTCTGTGACATTAAAAGGTCGCTAGACTAAACTATTGTGAAATGTCAATACGCTATTGCAGATACACTATATCAACGGGCTATAAACTGTTTAAAATTAGCCCAAGTCCTTGCTCGATTTTCTTTAAATATTTGCAAGAGCCTTGTGAACTCGGGGTTTATTGTAAACACTTTTACACAGAGATTTCGATCAGAGCTACACTTCATTCTGCGAATCAGTAACGTACAGTACCCCAGAGGAGAAGTTTGTTTTGAAAGAAAAGAATTCTTCTATTACAAGGATCATTAAGCAACATGCTTAGTTCAGTTTGTGCTCTAAATACAGACATTATAGTTGGTGCTGCTCCACTACCTTACAAAATAACTTTATATTGCTTTCTGCTTTACTACCATTTCTGCTCTATAATCCTCTTGGATTTAACACTTTTACTACCAGGAAGACTGAACCATGTTTCTAAATGTGTTTAGCTTGGCAACCATCCTATTTCCTCGAAATGATTGTGTATGAATGCAGCCATTATTGCATAATAAAAAAAAAGGGGGGGGGGGGAACTTCAATATACTTCTGTTGTACTCGCTGCCCTATTAAGCGGAGGATGCTGAGTAGGCTAAAAAGTGCATGAAATATAGTTATGTTTTACTATAGTTAAATATAAATATTTTATTGTTGTTTTTATGTTCTTGTCCAATACTTTCATTTTAATCTAGCAATAGAAATGAATGGTGGCACTAACCAAATCTTCATATTATTTTCTTTTTTTAGCAATACTCACAGATCTTTAGGGAGAAGACATACTGGGGGCATACAGCAAGGAGGCTACAGCAGCCATTTCACACTGGCTAGTGCTTCATCGGGCTTCTCAGAGGCCCGATGAAGCACTAGCCAGTGTGAAACGGCTGCTTTAGCCTCCTTGCTGTTTCTCTCAGAGGCCTGATGAAGCACTAGCCAGTGTGAAACGACAGCTGTAGCCTACTTGCTGTTTCTCTTAGAGGTCCGATGAAGCACTAGACAGTGTGAAATGGCTTCTGTAGCCTCCTTGCTGTTTCTCTTAGAGGCCCGATGAAACACTAGCCAGTATGAAATGGCTGCTGTAGCCTCCTTGCTGTTTCTCTCAGAGGCCTCATGGAGCACTAGCTAGTGTGAAGCAGCTGCTGTAGCCTCCTTGCTGTTTCTCTCAGAGGCCCGATGAAGCACTAGCCAGTGTGAAACGGCTGCTGTAGCCACCTTGCGGTATACCCCATGTATGTCTCCTCCCTGAAGATCTGTGAGTATTACTCAATAAAGAAGATAATATGAAGATTTGGTGAGTGGCGCCATTCCTTTTTATTATTTGACTGTTATGCTATACTTTTAGGCAAGAGCACCTCCCTATATCTCATCTAACAGAGCAACATTTAGCATACCATTTACTTTATAACTGGAATTGGTGGTGCGGATCTGCCGGATACATAGCTTGTACTACTTTAATTTTACATTGCTGTATGATACAAAGAAAATCAGTTCATTTTATACTATTGTATAACTACTGACGTTTGGGTCGAAAATAAAGGCATTTTTCCCAGGTGTACCTATTGTTCACCTTTATTCCTTAAAGGGGTTGTCCAGGCATTATTGATAATTTAATATGTATACTTACCCGCACACCCAATGCTGCTTGTTTCCCAGCCACCCCTGACATGCTGTGCAAGAATGAAATGACAGTCCACAGTCACTCACCAAATATACTATTCTGTTACAGTGATAGGAATGCAGAGGCCCATGGGATTGTGGTGGCTGTGGGAAGCATAGGGGGTGGTTGTGCTGGGTGTAGTAGTTACTGATCGTCTGTTAATCCTACAATTTTTTTTTGTCAGTGAAGGTGTTTCTGCACACTTAGTATAGGAATGAGACTTATGGCAGGATTCTACGAAGCGGCTTGTAAATTGTGTATATTAACACAATGCTCATTAATATGGATATAAAAGTGTTATTGCATATATATATATATATATATATATATATATATATATAGGATATGTGTGTGTATATGATTGCAATATAGCCACGAATAGACAGATCCTCAATGCACACTTGGATCCTAGCAGCTTCATTAGGGGGCACAGTTAATTAAAAACATGGGTATATATAGTATCATAGAGTAATTACACACCTGTATAGCATAGCCTCAGTGATGAGTCTATGCCAGAAATACACATGATACATGGTTTGCATAATAAGGGTTGTGATAGATATAACATTAATATTATTATGTGCAATACCTATGATACTTATGCACCCATTGCTATATATAATTCTTTATTTACCCTGTAAAATCTAGTTTCTTGGTATTAGGGAATGTACCTACGCATTAGGGATGCACATTCTTTACCTTGTGGTTGTCTCCTTTGTTTTAGTTGATGAAATATATTGTGTTGTTATACTTTATTTATGAAATGTAATAAAATATTTATATTTTGGAGAACTCTTTTTCTTTTCTTTTTGTGGACTCCCTATTGTAAGTGCATGTGACTGATTATCACAATACTCCTTAAGGAATAATATGTTTTCTCTTAGCAGTATATCCATAGCCACCTAAGTCCCATTATTTAGCTACAGCTGAGTGTTCCTCTTTTGATATCTGTTGCCGATGATGTAAATCTGCTCATTGACCTCTCTGGCTACTTTCTTTATGCATTCACTATATTCCTTGACCCAGTGACTTAAATATTTTATGTGTCATAAGGAGAGCTTGCCATGAATATGGAAACCAAGGAGGCAATGAAGATGGCCTGAGAAGATTTACACAGTGCTCAGCAGGAAGAACAGAAGGAATGACCAATATTAAAAAACATTGGGCAACAGCAGATTTATAAAGATGATGGCAGATTTTCTGTTATAGCTTCTATGTAAAGCTAAATTGTCGGCCTGCCTCAAAATGATATGGCAATAAGGAGTATATTTTGTTCAGACAGCCATGGAGAAGAACCAAGGGATTTACAAGTTAAACTTCATATGCCCTTCCTTCTTTATTATTAATTGACAAAAAAAGTGAAGAAGTTATAAAAACAACAAACGATAATAACCAGCCACATGCGCTTACAGTATAGAAAACTATCATCTATTGTAAGAAAGAGACAGGAATAGTGGTCAAAGATCATTATATTTCACAAAGATTCATCCATTCAGGAAGTGCACAGCACATCTAAAGAAAGCTGGATGAAATATGGAAAATGCAGATTAACTGACTATACTTAGCAAAACAAAGTTAGTACTGTTTATGGGCTTGAATTTTATGGAATGACAGGCAGGTTGGTAGAGGGGCCTGCAGTTACCTTCCTGGCCAGTCCAGGTTTTTTTTTCAGCCTCAGTCAGCTCACGTGCTGGAGGCCAGCCCATTAGTGGAATAACTTAGGTGTGAATAGTGTGTAAGGAAGTGGCTCCCAGTATGAGAGGACTCAGGTGGTGCTTAGCCTGTGGGGGCCAGGAGGGGATGCAAGCCTGAGTTAGACACGTGTGATATTGAGAACTAGGCTCAGAGACAGACAGCTAATGCTCTTAATTTATGAAGCAGGCTTGGTCAGTATAAAATTGAAAATAAACTGTGTTGGAGTGAGATCTATATCAACCATTTTGAATCGAAGATGGCGATCCCTAAAAGCAAGTGACCCTGAGATGCAAAAAGGCCTAAAGGGCCCACACAAACCGCTACTCGCAATCCCACCCTAAAATATAACTTTTATAGTTGTGTCTTAAAAGTGTATACTATAAAGTGTGAAGTGTATATACATGTGAGACAAAATTTTAAACCAATATAAAAGTATAAGCATGTGAGACAAAATATTAAATGTTTCTGTTACGCTGTGCGCTCCGGGTCCCTGGTCCTCCCCGGAGCGCTCGCGGTGTTCGGCTCTGCTGACCAGTAGCGCTGCACTAGTGTCACCAGTGGGGATGCGATCCGTGTAGCAGGACGCGCCCGCGCGCGGGTCGGATCCCAATCTCCTCACCTGCCCCGTCCTCTGGCTGTTCAGTCCCGGCGCGCGCGGCCCCGCTCTCTAGGGCGCGCGCGCGCCGGCTCTCTGGGATTTAAAGGGCCAGTGCACCATTGATTTGTGCCTGGCCCAATCAGTACCTGCACCTGTGCCTTGTGTATATAAACCCACTTCCCCTTCCTGTCCTTGCCGGATCTTGTTGCCTTGTGCCCTGTGAAAGCATTTAGTGTGTTCCCAAGCCTGTGTACCCAGACCTTCTGCTGTTGCTCCCTGCCCTGACCTTCTGCTACGTCCGACCTTGCTCTTGCCTCGTCCCTGTGTACCGCGCCTGTCTCAGCTGTTATCTGGGGTTGAGTCGATATCGGGTGGAACGACCTGGGGGTTACCTGCCGCTGCAAGTCCATCCCGCTTTGCGGCGGGCTCTGGTGAAAACCAGTAACCCCTTAGATTCCGTTCCCCTGGTACGGCCCCCACCATCACCCCACTGACACAGAGGAATCCACAACCAGTGTCCTCGCTGCATACCAGTCCGGATCCTGACAGTTTCCCCCATAAAGGGGGAAGGGTACATTTGGAATGATACACCGTACTTTGTAAACATTTAAAACCATTTAAAATGTTGGATTCTTAATTTTTTTTTATATATAACGCATGGTGGGGGAGAGTGGGCATATGAACCGGGTTTTATGTAGAGGTTACAGCAACCAAGTCTATGAGCTGTTAATGTGGAAGGTCATTGATATGTGTAAAAAACAGCTATTCTAACTGTGGATAGTGTTCCCAGATGGAGGAAAAGGTACTGCTACCTATTTTAACAACAAAAATGTGGCCTCAAATGGCAGGAGGTTCTCAATCCCTGATGCAGTTGTGCATATATATTGTGGGAGCAGATCCTACACTTGCGGTCCTTGCTAAGGGCGATCCCCAGTATAAAATGCATACAATGGAGGATTCCTGCAGCAGACCACAAGTAACACATTGGCATCCTACACCAGATAAAAAGGTGTTGATGTATAACACTTACAATAATACAAAACAGGAATTTAGATGCACTACTGGGGTAGATGTAAACAATGACATTGGCTAACCCTCAAAACTGATGTTAAAATTGAGACATTAGTCAGTATATCCTTAGATGAAGGACATACCTGAGCCTGCACACTAACACCAAGGTTTCTCAAGTGGCGCAGGACCTAACACTAAACCTACCTGTGCCATATGGGCAATACCAGGGGCCAGTGGGCAATTACGGCAGCATTAAGTCCGGCTCACAGACTGCTCCCGGGTTACCTCCAGTGTGGCTAGGCACACATACAATGGGAGGTGGGAGAAAGGCTATAAGCTCCACCCAAGTTGGCTGATATGTTGCTGGCCTCACAGGTGCAAATTAATGCTACCTATAGTGATGATACAGACGCATTAGTATAAATTTTAACAACAAAAACAACAAAGACGTGGCCTCAAATGGCAGGAGGTGCTCAACCCACAGATCTGCTCCCCCAAAATATATGCACAACTGCATTAGGGGTTAAGCACCTCCTGCCATTTGAGGTCACGTCTTTGTTGTTTTTGTTGTTAAAATTTATACTAATGCGCCTGTATCATCACTATAGGTAGCATTAATTTGCACCTGTGAGGCCGGCAACATATCAGCCAACTTGGGTGGGGCTTGTAGCCTTTCTCCCACCTCCCATTGTATGTGTGCCTAGCCACACTGGAGGTAACCCGGGAGCAGTCTGTGAGCCGGACTTAATGCTGCCTTAATTGCCCACTTGCACCTGGTATTGCCCATATAGCACAGGTAGGTTTAGTGTTAGGTCCCGCGCCACTTGAGAAACCTTGGTGTTGGTGTGTGGGCTTAGGTATGTCCTTCAGCTAAGGATATACTGGCTAATGTCTCAATATTAACATCAGTTTTGAGGGTTAGCCAATGTCAATGTTTACATTTACCACAGTAGTGCACCTAAATTCCTGTTTTGTAACCTGCTACCTATGTGTCATCAGATCAAGAAATGGGATCCAACATTGGTAAAGCTGTTCTAAGGTATTGAAAGAGCTTTATTCATCATTCAGTCATCATTACAAGTCATACAATAAATTACAATCACACAAAACATTACAGTATAATATGCAGAACAGGTTCCCTAAGCTATACACCGTACCACATGCTACACCAACACTCTGCTCCATCACTCCATATCGAAGAAACAAAGTCGAAAAACAACAACACATTACAATCTGTGATCGGGGAGGGGCATATCCCATTAGGGGTAGGGGGAGGGCGGATCACAGGGTCAAATTACTGGGCAAACATATGGGGAGGTAGGGTAGGCAGAGGGGCATTAATCCTCTTCTTCATCAACATCCAGACATTCCAAGATGTAATAGTCTCTAGCCTGCGGTAGTCCTGAAAGGGCATGTCCTCCCTGTTGTAGATGAGGCAGTTCCTGGCCAGCCATTTAGCGTCCTTAAAACAGTTACAGCTGTTATAATTTTTTTAGAGCCAAGGAACAAAGTGAAAGAAAAAGTGCAAACGTGTTACACTAAAAAAAAAAACATGCACAAAGGATGGGGTCTATCGCAAGTCCTTTTCCGACAGGAGAGAGGCCCCCCAACAAACGTAACCCTTCACCTCTGGACCAAAGGGTACCTACGAGGTTCCAGGTTCGATGTTGCTTTTTGGTGCTCCTCCCTAAGGAGAATACTTACCCTATATATATGTATATATATATATATATATATATATAGAGAGAGAGAGAGAGAGAGAGAGAGAGAGAGAGAGAGAGCTGGGGCAGTTATAAACTGGTTAACAGTTCAATTTTTCTGAAGTAACTGCTATACGTATTTTGTATTTAGTTGTTAGCTTGCCGTTTCATCCCCATAGTTTATCCCTGGTTTAAAAAGAAAATGCAATTATTAATCTCAATGTGAAACTGAGCCTGAAACATTATTATCTACTATCACAATTGAAGAAATGATAATCTGATCACCCAACTATGTCTTGTAGAGGTAAATTTAGATTTTGGTTGCCCTGATCATGTGGTTTATTTTAAGATGCTATTTGCTTTCTAGATGAGCATTTTACAGCTTATGTAATGGCAGGTCTGCAGTTAATGTGTCCCCTACAGGCAGACTTTTTTTTATATAAATTAGAAAGAAATTCAATTAGTGAACTCCAGATAACTTATTACACCAGAATACAAATGGATAGTTAAGTGTTCTGAGCCTTAAAGATGCATCTTTGCAGATCTGAGTTAGGTCTTAAAGTAAGCATAAATATGTTAAGTAAGGAAACAGAGAACATATTTAAAAAGCTCCACTAGCTGAAGAAGGTTACTGTACTATGAAGCCAGCCTTCTGGTCACCAACACCAGAAGGTCTTGGTGAAAGTGTTTTCATCCAACTATTAAAATGGACAATGTCGCCATTAGAAATTGCTGGTCCTGTTTATTCCTACTTAAGGGGGTGCTCTGATGGAAAATAATTTATTTTAAGACTGTTAAGACTGTCCAGACTAAGAGCAAATCCCCATAGCAAACCTATCCTGCTCATGACAGTTCCTGACATGGACAGAGGTGTCAGCAGAGAGCACTGTGGTCAGACAGAAAAAGAAACTCAAAAAGGAAAGAACTTCCTCTGCAGTATACAGCAGATGATAAGTACTGGAAGGATTATGATTTTTAAATAGAAGTAATTTACAAATCTGTGAAAGAAAATAAACATTTTCAAATTAACTGGTACCAGAAAGTTATACCGATTTATAAATTACATCTATATTAAAAATGTTAAGCCTTCCAGTACCGTATGCTCCAGAGGAAGTTGTGTAGTTCTTTCCAGTCTGACCACCTCGCTGTCTGTTGACACCTCTGTCCATGTCAGGAACTGTCCAGAGCAGAAGCAAGTTACCATAGCAAATCTATCCTGCTCTGGACAGATCCTGACATGGACAGAGATTGCAGCAGAGAGAACTGTGGTTAGACTGAAAAGAACTACACAACTTCCTCTGTGGTATACAGCAGCTGATAAGTACTGGAAGGAAGCAATTAACAAATCTGTTTAACTTTCTGGCACTAGTTGATTTAAAAACCCCTTTAAGCAGCTACCAGATACCCCTAACACTGTTTTCATGCAGGAATGCAACTTATCTGATCTGTGTTAAACCAAACAATACGCGTACGTTGACAATTTCCCTGTAGCATTCATATATGGGCTTACTTGTGAGATTTTGGCAAAATCTATGAATCCCAACTATTGCATATTATTGTGCACATTTTTGAAAGCTCGGATGCAAAATATAGTTTATCAAAGTGCACACAATGGGACCACTGAATATATTTTGCTTCAGTGACTTTAACCACTTAAGGACCAAGGGCGTACAGGTGCGCCCTAAAGTCCTGGTACTTAAGGACCAAGGGTGTACCTGTACGCACATAGGAATTCCGGTCCCCCCACTCACTGGACCTGGATGTCTGCGTAGATCATTCAGCAGGCACCCTGTGCAAACCCCTGGTGTCAATCGGGTCTCCAGTGACCTGGAAAAAAAGGGTGACACCCGCAATTACGTGTTTGTTAGGTGACACCCGCACCACCTCTCTCCTGCTGGGTAAGGGTGAATGGGGCTGTCATTCACCCTTACCCAGCAGGAGAGAGGTGATGCGGGTGTCACCTAACAAACACGTAATTGATCGGTCGGACCGACAGACCAATCACTAACCTGCTGCGTGGTTATCAGGGTGTCCATCGGGGCGGTGATCGGGGCTGGCGAGGGTCTCCTACCTTTGCCTGGCCTGGCGGGGGTCCCCTCAGGAGCAACGGCGGTGGACAGGAACAGCAGGAGCGGTGGCATTAGCTGTGGCAGCAGCGGCAGTGGCCCTGGGGATGCAGGTGGTAGGATACAGCAGGAGGTGAGGCCTGTTCACCTCCTGCGGTTGCTTAGCAACAACTCTCAGCATGCACAGCTAAAGGCCATGCTGGGAGTTGTAGTTTTGCAACAGCTGGAATTCCAACTACAACTCCCAGCATGTCCTTTGGTAGTCTTTGCATGCTGGGGGTTGTAGTCATGCAACAGCTGGAGGCGCACAACATGGCTCAGAAGTGAGAGCGCACCATGTACATTTGAGGCATAAATTGGTGATTTGCACAGGGGTGGCTGAGTTTACAGTGGTTCTGACATAAACACAAAACAATAAATAGCCACATGTGACCCCATTTTGGAGCCTTAACACCCCACAGGTGTTTGACTAATGTTCATTAAAGTTGGATGGAAAACATTTTTTTTTTCATTAAAATGCTGGTGATACCCTACATTTTTCAAATTCACAAGGGAAAATAGGTAAAAAGCCCCCAAAATGTGTAGCCCCATTTCTTCTGAGTATGAAAATACCCCATTTGTGGATTTAAAGTGCTCTGTGGGCGAACTACAATGCTCAGTAGAGAAGGAGCATGGGGCTCCTGGAGAGAGAATGTGTCCAAAATGGAAGGCCATGTGTGTTCACAAAGCCCCCATGGTGCCAGAACAGTTGTTGTCCCCCCCACGTGTGACCCCATTTGGGAAACTACACCGCTCATGGATCTGTCAAACGCCAGTGGGGTGTAAATGCTCACTGCACCCCTTATTAAATTCTGTGAGGGGTGTAGTTAGCAAAATCGGGTCACATGTGAAGAGGGTCCACTGTTCTGGCACCACGGGGGCTTTGTAAACGCACATGGACCCCGACTTCTATTCCAACCAAATTCTCTCTCCAAAAGCTCAATTGCACTCCTTCTCTTTTGAGCATTGTAGTGCGCCTGCACAGCACTTTACATCCACATATGGGGTATTTCCATGCTCAGAAGAAGAGATGGGGTTACAAATTTTGGGGGGCATTTTCTCCTATTACCTCTTGTAAAAATGGTAAATTTGGGAAAAATACAGCATTTTAGTGAAATTTATTTATTTATTTACACATCCGAATTTAACGTCAAGCACCTGTGGGGAACATGAGAGTGTAAAAAAATTAAGATTTTGAATTTTCTTCTTCACTTTGCTGCTATTCCTGTGAAACACCTAAAGGCTTAAAACACTTTCTGAATGTCATTTTGAATACTTTGAGGGGTGCAGTTTTTATAATGGGGTCATTTATGGGGTATTTCTAATACGAAGGCCCTTCAAATCCACTTCAAAACTGAACTGGTCCCTGAAAAATTCCAATTTATAAAATTTTGTGAAAAATTGGAAAATTGCTGCTGAACTTTGAAGCCCTCTGATGTCTTCCAAAAGTAAAAACATGTCAACTTTATGATGGAAACATAAAGTAGACATATTGTATATGTGAATCAATATATATATAATTCATTTGCAATGTCCATTTCCCTTATAAGCAGAGTTAACAAAAATGCTACATTTTTAAATTTTTCATCAAATTTTGGAATTTTTCACCAAGAAATTATGCAAGTATCGACAAAAATTTACCACTGACATAAAGTAGAATATGTCACGAAAAAACTTTCTCGGAATCAGAATGGAAAGTAGTACCATTTCAGAGTTATTAATGCTTAAAGTGACAGTGGTCAGATTTGCAAAAAATGCTGTGGTCCTTAAGGTGAAAAAGGGTTTGGTCCTTAAGGGGTTAAGTACAATTTATTTTGTTGAATTTCAATTTTTGAGGCATAAAGGTCTTTTAATACTAATATCAGGTAAGTTATAAATGCAAAAGGTTAAAGACTAAATTATTCACTCAAGTATAACTGAGGTGAGTGAAAGTGTTTCTGAGAATCATATGTCAATAGCTAAAGTTTGCAATTGAAAAATTCACTTACAAATTCACCTATTTTCCTGAAGTTTTTTGTAAATTTGACACACAAAGTGGACTGTATTAAGGATTATCAAGTGGATTTCTGACATGGATTTTGAAGTAGATCTTTAAAACATATCCCTTCCAGGTTTTAAAACCCCACATGGTGAAAAAAACTTTACTTCACCTATCTTCTCCACATGTCTTTCCCTGCCATCCATGATCAGGAGCAGATTATTTTGTCCAGTGTAACAAATTTTAAAATCTAAGAAAAACAGTTACTCCCAATAGCAGGGGACCTCCACAATTCCAGAAGAGAGAAAGATTGAAGTTCGAAGACCCCAACATGAGCCTCCTTCTTAAAATGTGTAGGCTAAAAAAATACAATTGTAAATATATAGTGATGAATGTCAGCGCCTTCGGTAGTACTTGGAACTCCTGAGTACTACTAAAATTTCATTTTGGGCATTGAGTACTTCAAGACAGGAAACTTCTGGCCCCACTTTTGCAAACTATGCATCCAGTCTCTTTCATAATTGTATTGAATAATGGTTTTATTTTCTGATGCATACTGTGAATCTTCAGTGCCAGGCTGACCTAGTGAGTAAGGGCCTTTTTACATGGCCTGACACTGCCCTGATAATGAGCAGAGCCTTTCAGAGCCTTTACAAGGCTCAAAGATTTGCCTAATAATCGGCCCATGTGAAAGGCCTTAAAGGGGTACTCGGTGGCAAACATTTTTTTTTAAATCAACTGGTGCCAGAAAGTTAAAAAGATTTGTAAATTACTTCTATTAAAAAATCTTCACTCTTCCAGTAATTTTTAGCAGCTGTATGCTACAGAGGAAATTATTTTCTTTTTGATTTTCTTTTTTGTCCGCTGTGCTCTCTGCTAACACCTGATGCTCATATTAGAAACTGTCCAGAGCAGGAAGAAAATCTCCATTGTAAACCTATGCTGCTCTGGACAGTTCCTGACACGGAAAGAGGTGTCAGCAGAGAGCACTGTAGACAAGACAAAAAAAGAAATTCAAAAAGAAAAGAATTTCCTCTGTAGCATACAGCTGCTAAAAAGTACTGGAAGGGTAAATATTTTTTAATAGAAGTAATTTACAAATCTGTTTAACTTTCTGGCACCACTTGATTTAAAAAAAGATTTCTCCACTGGAGTACCCCTTTAGGGAGAAGGTCTTCACTAGTGTACTGCTGTTTGATGAGGGCACTATTCATGCATTACAGCTGCCTGTCTTCTTTATAAGTGTGGGACTAGGAAAGCCTGAAATAGAAACAACTTATACAATGCAACTGTGGTATATTAGTAAGTCATACTTTCATACACAACTTCACTGGTCAAACGGTGTGTGTATATGTATTGTGGCAGTGTGGCAAGGAAAGGGTGAGTGGTCCTAAGTGTGGATGAGACACACAGCAAGAGTTTGCAAACGCTGTGTGTGAACAGTGAGTAGAAGGTTGCAAGAGTCATAGGTTTAACTGGCTGGGAAAAGCCCACCAGTTGGTAGTCAGGGCATGCTGGATTGTTTAGTTAGTGAATAGATTGTCTTTGTTTATTCCTGTCTTATGTTTTTATTCATCCTGCAACCTGTCTAATAAAACTGGCGAGGGGCCGGACTTGCATAAAGTACTGTTGTTTGCCTGCTGATTGACGTGTCCTGTGGCATTGTCAAGGACGATCGCAGAACTATCCCCAGGGAGAAATCCTTACAATATATATATATATATATATATATATATATATATATATATATATATGATTTTCCTTTTGGGGTATTGCAGATAAGTTATATTCAAATATTATTAAAAGATTAACATAGTTTTTTTTTGCAATGGAAATTTATCAGCAAAGTATTGTAGACATCTGCTACAACGTGTATAAAAAAATACCATAGTCTTGTCACAGCTGTCATGTATTTACTATTAGCGCCCCACGCGCCCCACATCAGCCTTGTCCCGGGTTCTCTGTGCGGTATCACGGATGTCACTTTTCGGCGGCGACTACAGGAAATGAAGTGATGCCGCACAGAGAAGCCGGCAGAGGACGTAACTCATCTGCTTCACTGACCCCGCAAGACCCTCCGTCTGACCTGACCTGCCGAAGCGCAGACAGGTAAGGAAAATAAACAAAACTATAAAAAGCTGGGAAAGGGGGAATAATGGGGGGGGGGAGGGAAAATGAAAAGTAAAACTCACTTGTCTCCCGCACGATCCACAGGTACTGGTGGATTGTGCGGGAGACACTGATTAAAAGGTAACACAGATCCGGGCAAGGTAGGGCTCATTTCAATCAGCGTCTCCCGCACTATCCAACACACCAGGACCTGTGGATAGTGCAGGAGAAAACAAGTGACAGAGCGGGGAGGAGACGCCGCTGGTCACTGATTTAAAGTGGCCGCGGCCGTGCTGTTAATACTTAACAAGCAGACGCTGCTGGGGCCACTTTAAATCAGTTACCAGAAGACTTATTCGCGTATAACACGCAGGCAGACCTTTTGCCTTAAATTTTTAAAGTGCGTGTTATACGCCAATAAATACGATATATAGGGATTTATCTAGAAAAGCACTTTATGTGCCGGTCTAAATGAATCCCCTGCAAGCACACAGGCTTACTGGATTTATGTGGAGGCGCATGTCTGGCAGATGTTTCAACTGCAGCATACCCTGCAATGAATGTATATACACTGCTCAAAAAAAATAAAGGGAACTAAGATATCACATCCTAGATCTGAATGAATGAACTAATCGTATGAAATACTTTCGTCTTTACATAGTTGAATGTGCTGACAACAAAATCGCACAAAAATTATCAATGGAAATCAAATTTATCAACCCATGGAGATCTGGATATGGAGTCACACTCAAAATCTAAATGGAAAACCACACTACAGGCTGATCCAACTTTGATGTGATGTCCTTAAAACAAGTAAAAATGAGGCTCAGTAGTGTGTGTGGCCTCCATGTGCCCGTATGACCTCCCTACAACGCCTGGGCATCCTCCAACTACTGGAGAGTCTGTGGTGGTGCAACGTGGCGTTGGTGGATGGAGTGAGACATGATGTCCCAGATGCTCTCAATTGGATTCAGGTCTGGGGAACGGGTGGGCCAGTCGATAGCATCAATGCCTTCCTTTTGCTGGAACTGCTGACACACTCCAGCCACATGAGGTCTAGCATTGCCTTGCATTAGGAGGAACCCAGGGCCAACCGCACCAGCATATGCTCTCACAAGGGGTCTAGGGATCTCATCTCGGTACCTAATGGCAGTCAGGCTACCTCTGGCAAGCACATGGAGGGTTGTGCGGCCCCCCCAAAGAAATGCCACCCCACACCATTACTGACCCACCACCAAACCAGTCATGCTGGAGGATGTTGCAGGCAGAAGAACTTTCTCCATGGGGTCTCAAGACTCTGTCAAATCTGTCACAAGTGCTCAGTGTGAACCTGCTTTCATCTGTGAAGAGCACAGGGCGCCAGTGGCGAGTTTGCCAATCCTGGTGTTCTCTGGCAAATGCCATCCTGCACTGTGTTGGGCTGTAAGCACAACCCCCACCTGTGGACGTCAGGCCCTCATACGACCCTCATGGAGTCTTTTTCTGACCGTTTGAGTGGATACATGCACATTTGTGGCCTGCTGGAGGTCATTTTGTAGGGCTCCGTCACAGAAGTGTGATTGACTTAGCGTTACATTGTTTTGTTTAAGTGTTCCCTTTATCCTTAATTTTTTGAGCAGCGTATATATATATATATATATATAAATATATATACACACACACGTATCTGTCATTTTACTCCTAATATAGCTGACAATTCAAACAGAAGGCCACCCATTTTTCTCAAAAATGTATTGGATTATTTAAAAAACCTATGAAAACAAGCTGAGTCCAATTTCAATCTTTTATATTTACCTGTCAATATTTGCCTAAAACACACCTTTGGAGCGAATTTTACTTTCTACTGGTATTTAGTTAAATAAAATATGTAATAATTCATAGAAGCATTGTTCACAGTCAATTCTGTTACAAAACCCACAGGCTTTTAGCCCCGCTATGGATTATGAGTGAATTTTAGGGCTTGTCCACGCTATGGATATTCATCCAGTAGACATGCATTCCTGGCTGAATTCCTCCCAAAAGATGAACAGATTCTTTGAGAAGACCTACTTTCCACTGGTGGAATTTTGTCATGGCAATTTTGAAGTCGGAACAGAGCAGCAGAATCCTTAAAGGGGCACTCTGCCCCAGACATCTTATCCCCTATCTAAACGATCTCAGTGATGTCACACCCTGCCCCCTTAAGACAAGTCCATGGGAGGGGGAGTAACGATTGCAATGCCCCTTCCCATAGACTTGTATTGAGTGGGCGGGACGTGATGTCACAGGGGGTGGAGCCGTGACATCACAATGCTCCGTCACCTGTAGTGCCCTGTCATCAAGCACAGAGCCAGTGTGCTATGTAGTGATGATGGCAGGGTGACAATCAGACATCTTACCCCCTATCCTTTAGAGAAGGGATAAGATGTCTGGTGTAGAGTACCCCTTTAATAAAACAATGGGACTCTGCTAGCAGAATGTCCACAATGTAGCAAGCCCTTAGAGTCAATTCAGATATTCCACATAGAATCCAAAAGAATCAGTAGCACATCTTTGTTTTTGTATAAAATGCACATGGATTTGATGTTACTCATTTTGACACAGAATCTGCACTGAAATCCTTGCCAAACAGGGTTAAATCAGGCATGAACTCTGTGCTACTACTAGCAAATACAATATGTACCTATTCTTTAACATTACACTTGAAAAAACGATCCTATTTTGACTTTTTGACAGGTTCTGCTGGCTAGCTATATGGGCATGGAGCTCATGGACAACCAGCATTGATGCTGTTTTTGACTTTTTCAGTCCTGAGCTTAGGTGCCTGAAAATGTGTGTCCTAAAATACTCTCTAGCTTAATTTTCTTTGCTTCATTTACATCTCATTTTACTGTCTGAGTGTTTCAGTCTCTCTAACCTGTTTCTACTTTCCTCAATTGCCAAGGAAATTGCACTGTATCTGCTTATTAATATCTCAAAGCAAAACAGAGAAAAAGGGAAACTGATTATATTACCACATTAAACTGTGAAAAGTATAAACCTTTCTTTTACCTTTCCAAGTCTGTGCCTTTAGTTTCAGATTTGACATTTTATTATTCTTTATATTTTACAGTTAATCCCTTGTTTATTCAGCATCCACCTGGGCAATATCTGCAAGATTCAAAGAAATGTAACTGTCTGCTTTAGCTTCTGCAATCTCTATCTGACATAAAAGTAATAAATAAGTACAGATCCTAGATCATGCCCAAGGCAAGTACAAAAAGTGGACCCAAAAACTATGTAGAGGAAGAGTGGTGCAGTTGCCCTTCACAACCAGTTAGATTGCTTCTTAAATTTTTAAAGAGGCCTCTGAAAAATGAAAGAAGCAATCTGATTGGACAATTGCACCACTCTTCCTCTACACAAGTTTTGATAAATCTCCCCTATATCTTTAACCCCTTATACACAGAATATACTTTTCGATGCATTGTTTTTTCTGGCTCATCAGATTGTAAATTTCTTAATTTTTAACCCCTTAAAGGGGTTCTCCGGTGCTTAAACATCTTATCCCCTATCCAAAGGATTGGGGATTAGATGCCTGATCGCGGGAGTCCCACCGCTGGGGACCCCCGGGATCATGCACGTGGCACCCCCTTTGTAATCAGTGCCCGGAGCGTGTTCACTCCGGGACTGATTACCGGCGACCGCAGGGCCGGCGGCGTGTGACGTCACGCCTCCGCCCCTGTGTGACGTCACGCTCCGCCCCTCAATGCAATCCGACGGGAGGGGGCGTGATATCTATCATGCCCCCTCCCGTCGGCTTGCATTGAGGGGCGGAGCGTGACATCACACGGGGGCGGAGGCGTGACGTCACACGCCGCCCGCCCTGCGGCCGACCATAATCAGACCCGGAGCGAACACGCTCCGGGCACTGATTATAAAGGGGGTGCCGTGTGCATGATCCCGGGGGTCCCCAGCTGTGGGACTCCCGCGATCAGGCATCTTATCCCCTATCCTTTGGATAGGGGATAAGATGTTTAAGCACCGGAGTACCCCTTTAAGGATGCAGCTATTGCCTTTGTGTTTTTTTTTTATCTTAACTCCCCTCCTCTTAGGAGTTATATATCTTTTATTTTGCCCTTGACTAAGAAGTATGGAGACTTGTTTTTCTGTAGAACTAATTTTACTTTCTACTGTTCATTTTATTCTGAAATATTTTGTAAATAAAAAAACTTAAACTTTTTCTGGCAGCGAAAAGGGAGACTTGCCCAATTTATAAAGTTCTTTATCTCTTACTACTTAAAATGTTGTGAAAGACTTGCAACTTTTTCCATCTATAGAGGGCATATTTGTTGTGGTGACTAGAGATGAGCGGATTTTTGAAAAATTTGATTGTGGCTGACTGACACAGCCGGGAGTTGGCGGCAGCATGAGGAAACCATATAATGCCTTAATGACATAGCGTGGAGGTGGAGGAAGCAGGAGGAGACCATATAGTGGCTGAATAACTAAGCCTGGAGTTGGTGACAGGATGAGGAGACCACATAGTGGCTGAATGACACAGCCTGGAGTTGGAGGAAGCATATAGTGGCTGAATGACACAGTGACACAGCCTGGGGGTGGGGTGGCAGCAGCATGAGGAGAACATATGGTGGCAGTAAGAGACAGCTTGGAGCTGGCATCAGCATGAGGAGAACATATGGTGGCTGTATGAGACAGCTTGGAGTTGGCATCAGCATGAGGAGAACATATGAGACAGCCTGGAGGTGGCAGCAGCAGCATCAGGAGTCCTGAAAGTGACCCGGTGACAGAGTGATACGGTGGGTGGCAAAACCAGTACCCGGTGACGAAGGTGGGTGAAAAAAGGAGAACTTGGCATCAGATGCGTGGCATCAGGCGGGTAGCAAGATCAGAATAGTAGCTGAGGCAAGTAGGCAGAAGAAAACAGTCTCTTTTATAAAGTCTTAGTGTTCACAAGTAAGTATTGAGGATATGCATTACATAAAACTTAACTTTTAATAATTTGCATAGGATAAAATATATGATTTATAATTTTTTAAATCAAAAAAGGAAAGGTGTGCAAAAAACACTATATGCCTCCTACACAACCAAGTATTGATGTGATGCAAAGACCTCTAAAAGGTGGAAGGGAACAACGTATGGTCCATTGTAACCGGTGGGGGTAAACACTTCCCCAGTAGGCATTATTAATTTCCTTCTTGGCAAGTGTTACTCGCCCTAAAAAGGGTGGCCCCACCCAGGAACCTCTCCCTATTTCCACCTACAAACAATGCCATTTCCCAGGGTTTTTAGGTGGAAATAGGAATTGCTTCCTGTGTGGGGCTGACTTTTTTTTAGATGAGTGACACTATCCTTGAAAAAGTGGAAGGGAATAATGTATTATTCATTGTAGTAGGTGGGGGTAAAAACTTCCCCTGTAAGGCCCTACTCTCACCCTATTAATTCCCTTGTTGGCAAGTGTTACTCACCCAAAAAGGGCAGCCCCACACAGGAATCTCATTCTATTTCCACCTTACAACCCTGGGAAATGTCAGTGTTTTTAGGGGGAAATAGTAAGAGGTTCCTGTGTGGGGCAGCTCATTTTAGGGCGAGTAACACTTGCCAAGAAGGGAATTAATAATGCGAGAGTGGGGCCTTACATGGGAAGTTTTTACCCCTTCCGGTTACAATGGACCATACGATGTTCCCTTCCACCTTTTAGAGGTCTTTGCATCACATCAACTCTTGGTGGTGTAGGTGGCACATGGTGTTTTTTGCACACCTTTCCTTTTCTTAGATATAAAAAAAATGTAGGTACATATATTTTTACGTTAAGTTTTACGTAAAGCATATCCTCAATACATACTTGTGGTCTGATGCGGAGGAATGCCTGTAACTGGGGAGCAGCACCTTAAATATGTTTAGCACTATCCATATTGGTGAAGTGTTGGTGTGGTACCATGGCCCATCTACTCTGATGCATCAGGCATTGGTGGGTGGAAATCCTTGCTGATTCATGCCTGATTCATTTTCACAAAGGTCAGTGTCTCCACATTTTTAGTGGACAGACGAGTTCTCATTGGGGTTACTATGGCCCCCGCCGCACTAAACACCCGCTCTGATGGCACACTACTGGCCGGGCAGGACAGCTTTTTCAGGGCAAACTCTGCTAGTTGCGGCCAGAAATAAAGTTTGGCTGCCTAGAAGTCCAGCGTATCTACAAGGTGTGTTGGTATGGTTATGTCAAGGTATTATGCCACCACCTGCTGATTCATGTCCTGCTCCAGGTCTACCTGCTGCTAATGAGTTACTTCCCTATGCGGGTGAAGAAAGCTACTCATCAGCGACTGTAGACTCAGGCTGCTGCTGATGGAGCTGGTACTGCTCCTGCCATCCCACCCCTCCCCAGCAGCCATGGCAGTGGAAGGTAACCGCAGATAGCCATCGGCCAACTGACTACGTAGGATGCCTCTGTAGCAGGTCAGTTTGTCCTCCCTCTCAGTGGGTGTAAAAATGGCCCCATTTTGTGCCGGTAGCGAGAGTCCAATAAGGTGGATAGCCAGAAGTCATCCCGCTGTTGAATGGTGACAATTCGGTGGTCACTACACAAGCAAGTGAGCATGCATTGTGCCATTTGTGCAAGTGACTCGGAGGGACTCCCTGCCTCCATCTCCACTGCATACTGCCACGGTGTGTCTGGGTCCTCTGTCTCGCCTTTCTCATAACCCTCTAGCTGCTCCTCCTCTCCTGTCAGATGCCTAGAAAAACCGCCCATCTCGCAAAACCTAAACTGTGCTCCACGGTGCCCCTCTCCCACCTCCTCCAGTTCAGCCCCCACAGGGCTTATGTGGCCATGAGATGTAGGCGCCAGGTCTCCAGTGCCCTGACCTGCCATTGTTTCCAATGTTGTAGTAGATGAAGCAGTAGATGAAGCTGTGGACTGATGTTGTTCATCCCATAATCCTAGCGACTGACTAATAATGTGGCTTCCTCAAAGAGCCTGAGCAAACGGCAGGTGTCACGTATAAGCTGCCACTGGCAACGTCGCAAGTCAGACTATATTGGGGGAAACCATTCTGCCGCTATAGCTAAAGGAGGTTGCGGTGTACGCGTGGCTGAAGTACATGCAAAGTTTCCTTCCCATTGTTAGGATGTCTTGCAGATGGGGGGAACACTTCAGGAACAACTTGACAACCAGATTGAACATGTGTGCCTTGCAGGGAGCATGCCTCAGGCTTTTTTGTCGCAGTGCAAACAAGATGTTCTTCCCGTTGTCCGTCACCATGGTTCCTATTTTCAGTTTTAGTGAAGTAAGCCCTGATTCAATTTCTTGATGAATGACTTTAACCGTTCTTCCCCTGTGTGATTCCGTTCGCCAAGGCAAACCATGTGAAGAACAGCGTGACACCCCCGTGCCCTGCACACCTGGTTTGCAGGAGGGGCACTGAGACTTTTCCATGCAGTGGAGGCTGAGGACACGGTGGAGGATGAGCAGGCGGAGTGGCACACTGTTACTGGACCAATGGCCTGAGAGCATGGAGGCTGAAGCAGCGTGACCTGTACAAGTTTCTGTTGTGGCTGTGTAGGAACCACATTCACCCAGTGGGCCTTAAAGGACAAGTATAGTTCCTGACCGTATTTACAGCTCCACATGTTGGAGCTGCCCTGCCCTGCACTGACAGGCTCAAGGACTGGCCCACCTTTTGTTCCACAAAATTGTGCAAGGCTGGTACTGCCTCCTTCAGAAAGAAATTATGGCTTGGGACTCTCCACCTCAGCTCGGCACAAGCCATCAGTTCTCTGAAAGGTGCAGAGTCCACCACTTGAAAAGGGAGGGACTGCAGCACCAGCAAATTGGACAGGAGCACATTCAGCTTCTGCTCTGTGCCTGAGATCCTGGCAGGAGCAGTCAAGCGTCAAAAACACTGATCAATGCTATGCTACGGCATAGCATTGAACAGTATGAGAGATCAATGTAATGCATGTTATAGTCCCCTATGAGGGTTATAACATTGCAAAAAAATTGTAATTAAAGATCATTTAACCCCTCCCCTAATAAAAGTTTGAATCACCCTAATTTTCCCATAAAAAAAAAAAAGTGTAAATAAAAATAAAAATAAACATATGTGGTATCAGCGCATATGTAAATTTCCAAACTATAAAAATATGTAGTTAATTAAACAGCACGGTCAGTGGCGTATGGGCAAAAAAATTCCAAAGTCCAAAATAGCGTATTTTTGGTCACTTTTTATATCATGAAAAAATGAATAGAAAGCGATCAAAAAGTCACAAAAATGGTACCACTAAAAACTTCAGATCACGGTGCAAAAAATGAGCCCTCATACCGCCCCTTACATGGAAAAATATAAACGTTATAGGGGTCAGAAGATGACAATTTTAAACATATTAATTTTCCTGCATGCAGTTATGATTTTTTCCATAAGTAAGACAAAATCAAACCTATATAAATAGGGTATCATTTTAATTGTATGGACCTACAGAATAAAGATAAGGTATAATTTTTACCGAAAAATATTCTGCGTAGAAACGGAAGCCCCCAACATTTACAAAATGGAGTTTTTTCTTCAATTTTATTGCACAATGATTTGTTTTTGTTTTTTGTTTCCCAGTAGATTTTTGGGTAAAATGACTGATTTCATTACAAAGTAGAATTGGTGGTGCCAAAAATGAGCCATCATATGAATTTTTAAGTGCAAAATGGAAAGGGTTATGATTTTTAAAAGATAAGGAGGAAAAAATGAAAGTGAAAAAATGGAAAAACGCTCGGTCCTTAAAGGGGTACTCCCCCCTTGACATCTCATCCCCTGTCCAAAGGATAGGGGATAAGATGTCTGATGGCAGGGGTCCCACCGCTGTGGACCCCCGGGTTCTTGGCTGCAGAACTACGCTGTCATTACTGCACAGTGCAAACTTGCTCTGTGTGCAATGATGGGCAATACAGGGGCCGGAGCATCGTGACGTCAAGACTTGAACATTAACAAAATAGTACCCCACTTAGATGTACATTTGTGGTATGCACTTATGAGGGGAGGACAATGCACTCCATTACGCTTACAACAGTATTTGTCTACAACCTCAGCAGGTGTGTACATTTGGATGGCCTTTCACAGTATCTAGGCCGTTAAGATTTTAACAGGAACAATCTCTCTCTCAATCTCTCTCAAGCTTGAGGTGAATCGCTGCTGTAAAAAAGCTTTTCTGTACAACACAGTGCTCTCTGTCCCTCTTTGCAGTAGAATGCTGATGTGACTGGGAGTTAAATCGCTGCTGTAAAAATGCTTTTCTGTGCAACACACACTGCTCTCTGTCCCTCTCTCTCTGCAACAGAATGCTGATGTGACTGGGAGGTGAATTGCTGCTGTAAAAATGCTTTTCTGTGCAACACACACTGCTCTCTGTCCCTTTCTCTCTCTCTCTCTCTCTGCAATAAAAGGCTGAAGTGACTGGCCGACGATTATATAGGGCTGTGACATCACAGGGGTGGCTGGCTGCTGATAGGTTGCATGTGATTAAGGGTAATCCCACCTACCCTTGTTCCCGCCTTCCCAGGAGTCCTTGCCCCATGTCCTCACATGTGGTCCACACTAAGTGGAGTCTAATGGAGCAATTTGCGCGATCGAGTCGCGGCGATATTCACATTCCTTGCAAATCAAATTTTTCCTGAAATTCTTAACAAATTTGGATTTGTCAGATTCGATTCACTCATCCCTAGTGGTGATCTATAGTTTGGTACCATTTTGGAGAAGATTGGTCCTTTGGATTCATTTTCATTTAATGTTTTCTGGAAAGTAAGGTGACTACAAATTTGAAATTCTGGTATTTAGTATTTTTTTCTTGGTCGATGCCATTTACAGGGAATGAGAAAGACGATTATTTTAATAGTTTGTGTATTTCAACACCTGGCAATGCTAATTATAAATACTTTTTTGTTTAGATTTATAATATAAGATTTTTTTAATGTTTACATTTTCATTTTAGTCCTCCTAAAGCTACGACATCAGACTCACCTGATCACTGATAACAGTATAAGAAGTACACTCACTGGCTACATAAAATAATGCACCCCAATAGAAATGTCAGAATAATACAAAATGTGGCATGAATTTATTGCAGAAATAAACAAGACTACAGGTATATTCTGATGCCATAAAAGGGTATACAAATACTCCACTCCTGCTCTACAAAAAAAGCTTTTAGAGGCTACTGTTGGGTTGGTGGAAGATCATTGACTGTTAGACATGTCTCTACAGATTTTGAGAAGGGGTGCATAAAATAAAAGCAGGATGGTAATTTCGGCAAATTTCTCTCCATATCCCATTCTATCTAAGCTGTTAGAAGATGTTGGGTGGAAGTAGTAGTTACGTGAGCTCATGCATACAGGGCAATAAGGCTCCAGACAGCCAAGAAAGAGCACCAGTAGAGAGGATTGTTTGATCCACTGATCATTTGGCTGAGCAGCTCCCACAGTTTTCTTGTTCATCATTCAGAAACACATGGCTTTGTTACACACCTTTTTCTATGCCTGGACCATTTCAAGGCACTTAGCAAAAGGAAATTTGTGTCATGGCGCCCATCATGTGTCCTGCCATTGACAGCCTCCCACTGTCATCTTTGTTTGCAGTGGTGTCATGGACTAAATACCTGGACTACTACAGAATGGAACCATATCTTCTTATGAGAAATCGGTTATAGAGGCCTCATATTAAGTGTTTCGATCTTGCCCTTGCTGTGGAGCAACAGGCTGTCTTAACTGATGATGTGGTGATCTGGGGAATCATTGCTACCCATAGGTGGGATAAAAAGGCCACTAAGGGGGATATTTGTCAAAACCTGTGCAGAGGAAAACTTGCCCAGTTGCTCATAGCAACCATTTAGATTGCTTCTTTAATTTTTTTCACAGGCCTTCTTAAAAATGAAAGAAGCAAGCTGATTGGTTTTCCTCTGCACAGGTTTTGATAAATCTTCCCCTGGGAGCTTAGCCATGGCCACATGTGCTGCCTTCCCAGGCAGGGATTTAAATAGCCATTTTCAGCAGTATAATGCTCACTCACACATAGCAATGGTTTACTAGAAGGGTCATCAGATTTATAGTCAATCAAGCATATATGGGACCAGCTTGGATGCCACTTTCAGCAGTCTAAAAGTGTGTAGCACCTACAGGCCCAACTGTAATATCTGTGAATAAATATGCAGAGCCTGTATGTCTCCATGCCCAACCTTATCTCATCTTTTATCCAGGCCTGAGGTGATTCAACTGAGTAGCAGAACCTCCTTTCATCTGCACCGTTTTCCCCAATAAGTGTATTCTTTGGCTCTAATATTGTAATAACTTACTTATTTAATCCTTAAATTTACAAACAGGCCCTCATAAAGCTAAAACCGACTAGTTTTTGTTGGATTATTGCAAGTTATTTTGTCGCAGTGTCTGCGACATGTCTGCACTAGTCTGCGCCAGTGTGCGCCAGGAAAATCCGACAAACCCAATATTGTATTGTGAAAAGCCGAAAAAGGGCGTGGTCTGTTGCAAGGGGGATGTGGTTGGTCCAAAAAGGGGTGTGGTTTTACAACCTGACCTATTTACTAAATCCTGTTAATGAATGGCTGAAAATTTCCCCCCTGAAATAGCTGGTCAGAAAATGTGCCCAATTTGTTAATTTGTAAATCCCCATAGTAAATATAGTGGAATCCTGCAAGTCGGAAATAACACTAGTAAAATCCCAACACTCTTAGTAAATGAGGGCCACAGTTTCAATCAATTCCAACAACTCCTTCTTGGTGCATAATTTTTTTTCTCAATGAGTGTATTATTTAAAACTTCTACTTTTACAGTGCCTCTGACATATTTCACTACTAACACAGCATCCTCAGAGGATTGCAGGGTAGTGGCTGTGCTGCAGCCATCTTATTCAACAGAATGCTCAATAAGGTACAGAACAAACTTTTTCAAAAATCTGTTGTATATTAGCTATTTACTGCAGATGAGCGAACTTTGGGAAAGTATTTGGTTTGCAGCAGGATCGAGGTTGGTAAATAAAATATTTTTTATAAAAAACTGAAGATTTTTTTGTGTGGAATGAAAGACATGTATACCATATGTTGATGCCAACTATCTATTGAATTGAGTAGTTGGCATTTGTTTTTCTGATCACATAAATCATTTGTTAAGCAGCAGCCCATAGCCTAAGAACATGAAAAGTCGATGAACAAAGAAGCTATACTTTTAAAGCAGGTGCCTATGCTCAGGATTCTGACATATTTTGTATCTTCAGAAGAATTTTTTCCTTTATTCTTATTATGTTTCATTTAATTCCCCAAAGTCAAATCAAAGAAAGCATTTGTTGTCTGCCACAGGTTGCCTGGAGTTGACATTGGTGCCATTACTAATGGCTTCAAGGCTGACTTCTTACATACTGAGAAATAGTGATGGAATTCATTACTATATTTTCAAATGCTCTGTGGTTTGCCTTGATCTACAGTAAACTAGGAGCCATGGTAATAATAGTCAGTTTTATGATTCAGAGGGACAAATCAAAAAATATTAAACAATCGGAAAATTATCTGTGGAACAAATTTTTTCCAAAATCTTGATAAGAAAAAGGAATAAATTATATACAGCATTTCAAAATCAGATTATATTATTTCACAAAATATGCTACAGGGCAAATATCACGAAAGCTGAGCTCAGGTTTGTTCCCGAATCAATGTCCTCTTTGTGCTGAAGTTTGAAAGCTGATATGAGGCTTTTATTTAAGAAAAAGCCATAGCCTTTCAGCAAAATATATATTCCAGATGGTCTCTGCGTGCCAGATAGTTTGTTGCAAACTCACACAGTATAATGTTCATTAGGAGCTAACTATTATGGCATGGCCATATGAATAGTCTAAAATAATGGACGGTTTGCATTTGATTATATCCCAGACCAGAGGTTCTTGATACTTTTATTAGACATATGATTGGATTGTCTGAAATCTTTAACCATTTATTTACTGTTTATTATATAGCAAACATGTATTTAAAGAGGTCGTATGAGATTAAATAACCACAGCTGCTTCTTTCCAGAAAATGCACCACTCCTGCCTATGGGCTGTGCTTGTAATGCCACTTAGCTACAATAAGTTGAATGAGCAAAGCTGAAATACCATATCGAGCTCATGGCCAACAATTATGCTGTTTCTGGAGGAAAGCAGTTGCATCTTTTTAATCTCATACAACTCATTTTATTGTTATGTACGGTTACAAAACTTATGTATGCACCTTGATTTTCAGTCTGGTAATAACCAGTTCTATGTACCTGCATGTGATATAAAGGTCTAAGCTCTGGGGTACACTGAGCAACGAAAGGACATCATTGCACTCCTCATTGAGAGAGAGAACACACAAAACTCATAGTCTCATGCTAAAGGACATGACTCGTAATGTGCAGTCATTTTATAACTTGTCCACTGACATATCATGCTGTTTTGTATAATATGACAGAATCCAGAAGAAAACTCTTGGTGGTTCATCATGAGCACAGGTAAAACTATATTTTTCTCTCTTTTACACTGAAATAAAAAAGACATTAAAAGGGCATTACAGTGGTCCCTAAACATACGATGGTAATCTGTTCCAAATTGACCATCATTTGTTGAAACCATCGAATGTTGAGGGACCCGTGCAATGTAAAGTATAGGACAGTGGTCTACAACCTGCAGACCTCCAGATGTTGCAAAACAGCCAATGGCTGTCCTGGCATGCTGGGAGTTGTAGTTTTGCAACATCTGGAGGTCCGCAGGTTGAAGACCACTGGTATAGAAAGTTGTACTCACCTGTCCCCGCCGCTATGGACCGTCACCGCTCGTCACTGCTGCCCTGGATGTCGTCCTCCATCTCTGTCGCCGCATCCCCGGGTGTCCCCGACGCTCCGGCAAGGCCTCTGCTTCCCCGGCACCCTCGCTCTCCGTCGCCGCTCTCTGTCGCCGCCATCACGTCGCTACGCACGCCGCTCCTATTGGATGATGGGACGGCGTGCGCAGCTACGTGATGACGACGATGGAGAGTGCCGACCATGCAGGGGATCCCAAAGAGGACACGCCGGAGCCCCGAGGACAGGTAAGTGATCGTCAGCGGACCACACGGGGCACCGAAAACGGCTATCCGGTGGCAGCTGAAGCAGTCTGCACTGCTGGATAGCCCTTTATGGGATGGCCCCGACATACAAAAGCAAAGTATGTTGATGCTGCCTTCAACATGCGATGGCCTCTGAGAGGCCATCGTATGTTGAAATGATGGTATGTCGGGGCCATCGTACGTCGAGGGGTCACTGTATTTACAATGACATTCTTTAAACAAAAAAAGACTTGAAATGATCAGTTTTAAAGTTGTGAACATCAGACCATACACTTTAGAAATGGTGTGAAAAATGATAACAGAGAGATTTTCATCTTTTACTCTATTCCTTAAGTGTACGATATCTAGTCTGATGTTCACCATTTCAAAACTGGTCATTTCAAGTATTTTTTTTTTTAAGGGGTCACGCCCCCTCCCGTAGGCTTGCATTGAGGGGCGGAGCGTGACATCACATGGGGGCGGAGGCGTGACGTCACATGCCGCCCGCCCTGCAGTCGACCGTAATCAGACCCGGAGCGAACACGCTCCGGGGACTGATTACAAACGGAGTGCCGCGTGAATGATCACTGGGGTCCCCAGCGGCGGGACTCCCGCGATCAGGCATCTTATCCCCTATCCTTTGGATAGGGGATAAGATGTGTAAGCACCGGAGTATCCCTTTAAAGAATGTCATTGTAGATAATGGCTTTTCAAAGTGTTTTTATTTCAGTTTAAGGGTACGCTCACAAGTTAATGGGTAGCAAAATCAGCTGCTCAAAATATGCAGCAAAAATATGCAGCAGTTCCTGTATGTGTGAATGTACCCTAAGGGTGTATTCACACGTAGAGTATCCTGCTCATATTTGATGTGCAGGATTTGAAGTTGCAGATTTTGTGGGGCTTATGTAAACTACTTGGCTGAACACAGCTTCAAATCTGCAGCTTCAAATCCTGTGCATGTGAATAGACCATTAAAAAATATATAATTTTTCCTGAGATCATGGTGGGACAGGACCAGAATCAAATGATTCCTCCTAAAAGTCCCCTAAGGGGACTAAAAGAGTAAAAAAAAGTTTTAAAAAAGTTTTAAAACACACACATTAGCCCCTTCCTTAAATCACCCCCCCCCCCTTTTCCCAAATTCCATGTAAAAAATATATCAATATAAAAAAATAAACATTTGTGGTATCGCTGCATATGTAAATGTCCAAACTATAAAAATATATAAGTAATTAAACCGGACGGTCAATGGCGTACGCACAAAAAAATTCCAAAGTCCAAAATAGTGTATTTTTGGTCACTCTTTATACCATAAAAAAATTCATAAAATGCGATCAAAAAGTCTTACCAAAACAAAAATGGTACCGATAAAAAATATGAGCCCTCTAACCGCAATTAATGGGGGAATTCATTTTCCTGCATGTAGTTAGGATTTTTTCCAGAAGTACGACAAAATCAAACCTATATAAGTAGGGTATCATTTTAATCGTATGGACCTACAGAATAAAGATAAAATGTCATTTTTACCAAAAAAAATTACTAGGTAGAAACGGAAGCCCCCAAAATTTACAAAATGGCAAGTTTTCTTCAATTTTGTCGTACAATGATTTGTTTTCCGTTGCGCCGAAGATTTTTTGGGTAAAATGACTGATGTTATTACAAAGTAGAATTGGTGGTGCAAAAAACTAAGCCATCATATGGATTTTTTGGTGCAAAATTTAAAGGGTTATGATTTTTAAAAGGTAAGGAGGAAAAAACGAAAGTGCAAAAACAGAAAAACGCTTGGTCCTTAAGGGTTAAAGAGTACCTGTCACCAAATAAAAATTTTAATATAGTGTTCCTTCTATAATTAACAGACGCTTTCCCATTCACTGGCACGTTTAAAATTATTAACATAAATATGTTTAAAAAGTGATATACAAAACAGCCACTAGGTGGCTCTGTTCAGTTCCCTGCCACAATTAATAAAGTGAGTTTCGGTCTCCTCCCGGCCTGGCAGAGGTTCGAACTCAGGAAGTGTTTCTCTGCACAGAGCTTGATTGTCAGCTGCACAGAAAGTGAAAGCTCCATAGATTCTCACAGAAAGCCACACAGACTGACAGCTGCAGGAGAGCCTCACTGAAATCTGCACAGACTGAAACATGCACAGAGCTTGAGGTCTTCTATTCAACACAGTACTGCAACGATGTGAGGGCAGAAGCTGTCCCCCAGCAGACTTTAGTGATGTCTTGCCTGCTGGGAAACGCTCACCTTCTCCTGCTGGGAAATTGCACTATGTGAGCAAGAAGAAAGATATGATGCACAGCTTTTTAAAGTTCTGAAATGTTAAGGGCAGGAGGGGTGTTGGGAGTAGTTAGGAAACATAGCCTGAGGTAGTTGAGAAAAGTTTATTTGGTGACAGGTACTTTTTAACAGCATTCATACACTCATACCTAGTGTTCATGCATTTTATTTCTCTAAAGCCCCGCAAAACATTTTTAATAGTTGGACCTGTCACTAAGTCATGCTGTTCACAGTTAGAGCAAAATGATCTTGGTATAAGGTTTCCTGTAATGTAGGGGTGAATGTCATAAATAATGATGACGACACCATTGAGGTCTCAAAAGGGACAACCAGTTCGGCTGCACTTCCTGTTTTCTGAACTTCTGACTTACTAATATAGGATTTGTTTTAACATTTGAGTGAGAACCCCTTTAAGAAAGTTGGCTTAAAAGTTGAATGGTAAAATTTGTTGATGTGTTAAATGGTCACTGTTGTTTTAAACAACTTCCCACTATTTGAAAGCCTATGTGATTCCTACAAAAATTATTACAATTATTCTCCCCCTTGGATTTTTCTACATTTTGTCATGTAATGGTCCAACACAAAATTGTTCAGCAATAAAAAGGAGGGGGGGGGGGTTAAAATATCTGGGTTTCTAAATTATTTACAAAGAAAAATCTGAAAAGTTTTGAGTGCATATGTATTCACCCCTTTACTGTGAAACCCCTAAGGTAAAATAAATAAGATTTGTAATTTACTCCATGTAAAAAAAAAAAAAGTATTTTTATGTCACTTTCACAGCCTTATAAATCTGGCCACTAGAGGTCTCCCTTCTGGTCCATACTGCATTCCGTCTGCTCAAAAGCACAGACTTTGGTCTCCTGGTGGAGCGACAGTGCACATTTAACATCCCACAGAGCCCCATAAAATCCATCATTTGAATATGGAAACCATAAACCTACCAAAGACAAGGCCATCAACCCAAATTGAGAACCCAAGAAAGGAGAAAATTCATCAGAGAAGCAACCAGGAGGCCCATGGTAACTCTGGAGGAGCTGCAAAGATCAACAGCTGAGGCGTGAGAATCTGTCCACAGGACAACTATTAGTCATGTACTCAATGAATCAGGCCCTCATGGACAATAGGCAAGAAGAAAGCCATTGTTGAAAATGATCCACAAGAAATCCAGTTTGAAGTTTGCCACAAGCAATGGGGAGATGCAGCAAACATATAGAAAAAGGTGTTCTTGTTAGATGGGGAAAAAAAATTGCAAAACGCTATGTGTGGCAGAAAACCAACACAGTTCATCACCCTGAGCACACCACCCCCACAGAGAAACATAGTGATGGCAGTATCATGCTGTGTGAATACTTCTCTTTAGCAGGTACAGAGAAACTGGTCAGAGATAATGGAACTATGAATGCAGCTAAATACAGGGCAATCCTTGAAAGCCTAGTGCAGTCTTCAAAAGACTGGAACGGAGGTTAATATTTTAACAAGACACTGGGGTCACGCCCCCTCCCGTAGACTGCATAGATAATCCAGGAAAAAAGAATTTCAGCAGCACACCCGTTAATTCATGTGTAAATAGTGGGATTTTATTGACCCATATCAGATGCAATGTTTTGACGGCATCACGCCGTCTTTTTCAAGCATGATGCTTGAAAAAGATGGCGTGATGCCGTTGAAACGTTGCATCTGATATGGGTCAATAAAATCCCACTATTTACACATGAATTAACGGGTGTGCTGCTGAAATTCTTTTTTCCTGGATTATCTATGCAGTCTGCGATTGGGACTGCAACTATTTGCCTGCACCCCAGGACTTTCTAACCATTGCGCATATATATATATATATATATATATATATATATATATATATATATATATGACATATTTTTTTTACCAATTTTTTCCCCTAAATCTACTAACCTATTTTTTGTGAGGACTAGAGGACTTCTTTGGATTCGGTGGACTGCATCATTTTATATTGTATGGTTATATATTAATAAAATGGTCAATGAGGGCTTGTGGGGGAGTGGTTTTTGGAAGAAAAGTTTTTAAAACGTGTTTTTTATTTTTATTTATTATTTTTACGTAGTCGATTACAGCTAGTGCTAATCCCCAATTATTAACCTGGTACCCACCCCACAGGGGTGCCGGGAAGAGCCAGTAACAGGCTGGCGTAATTTAGGCTGCGGAGGGCCAGTAACAATGGTACTTGCCCGCTTTGCTAACTTTTTCTTTGCATAAATAATTAAATATTTAAAAGAAAATGTGTGTGGTTCCTCCATGTTTATTCTCTGCCAGATATTTTGTTTATTAATAGTAAACAAAAAATATGCAGGTCATCGATGTAGCCCACCGAATCTGAAGTAGTCCACAGGATACACAGATCTGAAATGAGGAGAAAAAATATCACAATAAATTGTTTAGTACATTTATGGTGCTCTCTCCTGGGGAGAGGACATGCCGGGAGTTGCAGTTGCAACAGCTTGGTGGTAGATACAGACATTTTTGTAAGCCTGGTCTGACCTGGCTTTGACTTTTGACTTTTTGAAGGGGGTTTGGGACTTTTTTTTTGCTTGTGTGCGACATTCGCACTTCATAAATTCCCGACCACTGCAAACCTGAAAGTTGCTTAGGTAGGGCTACTTGCAACTTTATGCACACCCATAAAAGTCGCACAAAAATTTGCTTAGGCGCACGCACAAGTTTTGTACGCAAAAAAAAGAGCTCTAAATCCATTGACAAATTTCCCCCAATGACCCTAAACATACAGCCAGAGCAACAATGGGATGGTTTAGATCAAAGCCCAGACCGGAATTCTATTTAGAAGCTATTCTGTTCACAGTCAGTCTCCATCCAATATTACTGAGATGTAGCTTTTTTGCCAAAAAGAATGGACAAACATTTTCATCAGTGGATTTGAAAAGCTGGTGAAGACAAAATCCAAAAGATTTGTAGCTGCAATTGCAGTGATAGGTGGTTCTACCAAGAATTGACTAATTCATCCAGCAATGGTCAACATTTTTTGTTCTCATTTTTACTCTTGTAAAAATAAAAGGTATTTTGCACTTTCAAACTACTATGCATGTTGTGTTGATCAAATGGTAAGTCTATTTCAGTCTATTTTAATTCCAGTTTGTAACAGTAACAAAATGAGAAAAAATGTCCAAGAGGGTGAATACTACTGCAAGGTACTCTATCAAGACAGAACACAGGAAATGGGGCAGGGCTTAGCATGTACTATGTCCAGGAAAGAGACAAATAAGGCCTGGGCTGTTTACCAGAGACAGTCTGCCTGTTGAAGGTGATACACACTGTCCCTGAAAGGTAAATCAAGGCATCCCTCTCATCATCCACAACCTATAAACCCCCAATCTCCTTCCTATTAGCTTCTTAGCAGTAGGAGCAACAGTTTCTCCAGCAGTCAATAACCCTCTCTCCCCTGCTCCCTCTACATGCCATCAATAGCAGTGAATTGATTCCCCCAAGACAGTGCCAATCTGCTATGTTCAGTGTATCTTCACCAACAATGCATAGCAAAGAGAAGGGGAGGGGACCATGGACCATGTAGGGGCTTATTAACAGGAGTGGGAACGCTAAAATCACTTCATCACCACTCTGAAGGGTTAATCTAACAAAACCATGCAGGTTTTTTTTTTCTTTCGAAACAATAGGGCTTTAAGGGAGTTATAAAAACCTGTCTAGAGGAAAAGTTGCTGAGTTGCCCATAGCAACCAATCAGATCACTTCTTTCATTTTTTTTAGAGGCATTTTCAAATATGAAAGAAGCAATCTGGTCAGAAGCAACTGACCAATAGCAGATCCTGTGGTGGGGGTTTAAAGTTTAGTTCACCCACTCTGCCCAACCACGGTAGTCTGGGCAGAGCATGGGAACTGTGCTGGGAGTGGCGGTGGAGGTCCCTTACCCAGAGCGGGCAGTGATCGGCGGCGGGCAATCCTCCTCTGCGAGCAGCGGGTGCGGCGATCCTGCAACTAATGCGGTGAGTTGCTGCCCAGCAACATTTGGAGAGCCACAGTTTGGAGACCACTATGCAGTGCTCTCTAAACTGTAGCCCTCCAGATGTTGCAAAAATACAAATCCTAGCATGCCCAGACAGCAAACTGCTGTGTGGGCATGCTGGGATTTGTAGTTTTGCAAGACTTGGAGGGCCACAGTTTGAATATCACTGTGCAGGGGTCTCAAAACTGTGGCCCTCTTGATCTTGCAAAACTACAACTCTCAGCATGCCCACACAGCAGTTTGCTGTCTGGGCATGCTGGGGTTTGTATTTTTGCAACATCTAGAAGGCCACAGTTTGGAGATCACTGTGCAGTGGTCTCAAAACCGTGGTCCTCCAAATCTTGCATAACTACAACTCCGAGCACAAACAGCAAATGGTTGTTACAGCATGCTGGGAGCTGTAGTTGCGTCCCACCAGCTGTTGCAAAACTACAACTCCCAGCATGCACGGTCGGTCAATACATGCTGGGAGTTATAGTTTTGCAACAGCTGGAGGTATGTCACCCCCCCCCCCCCCCCATTTGAATGCACAGGGTACATTCACACGGGCAGGTTTACAACAAGTATCCTGCTTCAAGTTTGAGCTGCGGCAAATTTTCCACCGCAGCTCAAACTCCTAACGGCAAATTTACTGTAAACCCCCACCAGTGTGAATGTACCCTAAAAAAACTACACTACACTACATTAGCATAAAATAAAGGGTATAACACTACATATATACATACCCCTACACTGCCCCCCCCCCCCCCAATAAAACATGAAAAACGTCTTGTATGGCACTGTTTCCAAAACGGAGCTTCCAGCTGTTTCAAAACAACAACTACCAGCATTGCCAGACAGCCACTGACTGTCCAGGCATGCTGGAAGTTTAGCAACAGCTGGAGGTGCCCTGTTTGGGAATCACTGGCGTAGAATATTTTTTGTAGTGGAGGCAATTGTAACACTTGCATCTGAGTCCACCCCTATGCAAATCCCTAATTAAGGCCTCAAATGCGCATAGTGCTCTCTCACTTCAGAGCCCTGTCGCATTTCAAGGAAACAGTTTAGGGCCACTTATGGGGTATTTCTGTACTCAGGAGCAATTGCATTACAAATGTTGAGGGGCTTTTTCTCCTTTTACCCCTTATGAAAAAGAAAAGTTGGGATCTACACAAGCCTTTTAGTGTAAAAAAAAAAAAAAATTTACACTAACTTGCTGGTGTTGCCCGTTACTTTTTATTTTCACAAGAGGTATGGAAATACCCCATATGTGGATGTGAAATGCTCTGCGGGGGCATAACAGGGCTCAGTAGTGAGAGAGCACTATGTACATTTGAGGCCTAAATTGGTGATTTGCACGGGGTGGCTGATTTTACAGCGGTTCTGACATAAATGCAAAGAAATAAATACCCACATATGACCCTGATTTTGGAAACTACACCCCTCACGGGTATAATGAGCCTTAAAGGGGTACTCCGGTGAAAACCTTTTTTCTTTTAAATCAACTGGTGCCAGAAAGTTAAACAGATTTGTAAATTACTTCTATTAAAAAATCTTAATTCTTCCTTTACTTATTAGCTGCTGAATACTACAGAGGAAATTCTTTTCTTTTTGGAATTCTCTCTGATGACATCACGAGCACAGTGCTCTTTGCTAATGTCATTATAATAATAATAACTCTTTATTTATTGTTATCCTTAGTGGGATTTGACCCCAAGGCCACAGCACTGCAAAGCAGCAGTGCTAACCACTAAGCCACCATGCTGCCCTTAGCATTGATCTGCTATGCACGGTTGCTAAAATGGACAGAGATGTCAGCAGAGAGCACTGTGCTCGTGATGTCATCAGTGTTCCAAAAAGAAAGGAATTTCCTCTGTAGCATTCAGCAGCTAATAAGTACTGGAAGGATTAAGATTTTTTAGTAGAAGTAGTTTACAAATATGTTTAACTTTCTGGCACCAGTTGATTTAAAAGAAAAAAGGTTTTCACCGGAGTACCCCTTTAACCCCTTAAGGACTCAGGGTTTTTCCGTTTTTGCACTTTCGTTTTTTCCTCCTTACCTTTTAAAAATCATAACCCTTTCAATTTTCCACCTAAAAATCCATATTATGGCTTATTTTTTACGTCACCAATTCTACTTTGCAGTGAAATTTGTCATTTTACCCAAAAATGCACGGCGAAACAGAAAAAAAAAAATCATTGTGCGACAAAATCGGAAAAAAAATGCCATTTTGTAACTTTCGGGGGCTTCCGTTTCTACGCAGTGCATATTTCGGAAAAAATTACACCTTATCATTATTCTGTAGGTCCATACGGTTAAAATGATACCCTACTTATATAGGTTTGATTTTGTCGCACTTCTGGAAAAAATCATAACTACATGCAGGAAAATTTATACGTTTTTAAAATGTCATATTCTGACCCCTATAACTTTTTTATTTTTCCACGTACGGGGCGGTATGAGGGCTCATTTTTTGCGCCGTGATCTGAAGTTTTTATTGGTATGATTTTTGATTTGATCGGACTTTTTAATCACTTTTTATTCATTTTTTAATGGTATAAAAAGTGACCAAAATACGCTTTTTTGGACTTTGGAATTTTTTTGCACGTACGCCATTGACCGTACGGCTTAATTAATGATATATTTTTATAGTTCGGATATTTACACACGCGGCGATACCACAAATGTTTATTTATTTATTTTTTTACACTGTTTTATTTTTTTTATGGGAAAAGGGGGGTGATTCAAACTTTTATTAGGGAAGGGGTTAAATGACCTTTATTAACACTTTAAAAAAAAAAAAATTTTGCAGTGTTATAGGTCCCATAGGGACCTATAACACTGCACACACTGATCTCCTATGCTGATCCCTGGCATGTATTAACACGCCTGTGATCAGCATTATCGGCGCTTGACTGCTCCTGCCTGGATCTCAGGCACGGAGCAGTTATTCGTCGATCGGACACCGAGGAGGCAGGTAAGGGCCCTCCCAGTGTCCGATCAGCTGTTCGGGATGCCGCGATTTCACCGCGGCGGTCCTGAACAGCCCGACTGAGCAGCCGGGATACTTTCAGTTTCACTTTAGAAGCGGCGGTCAGCTTTGACCTCGATCGGCGATGTGTGGTATTAGCCGCGGGTCCCGGCAGTTGATGAGCGCCGGGACCGAAGCGATATGATGCAGGATCGCGGCGCGATCCAGCTTCATATCGCGGGAGCCGGCGCAGGACGTAAATATACGTCCTGCGTTGTTAAGGGGTTAATCACCCCACAGGTGTTTGATACATTTTTGTTAAAGTTGGATGTGAAAATAAAAAAATATTCACAAGGGAAAACAGGAAAGACAAAAAACAAAGTTTGTAACCTATGGGGAATACTAGAATGCTCAGAAGAGAAGAAGCTCCATTGGGCTTTTGGAAAGAGAATTTGTCCAGAATTGAAGGCCATGTGTATTTACAAAGCACCCATGGTGCCAGAACAGTGGACCCCCCCTCCCCCCACACACACACACGTGACCCCATTTTAGAAACTACACCCCTCACGGAATGCAATAAGGGGTGCAGTGAACATTTATACCACACAGGTGTCTGACAGATTTTTGGAACAGTGGTCTGTAAAAATGAAAAATAAATGTATTTGCACAGCCCACTGTTCTAAAGGTCTGTCAAACGCCAGTGGGGTGTAAATGCTCACTGCACCCCTTATTAAATTCTGTGAGGGGTGTAGATTCCAAAATGGGGTCACATGTGGGGGAGTTCACTCTCTGGCACCAAGGGGGGGCTTTGTAAACGCACATGGTGCCCGACTTCCATTCCAAACAAATTCTCTCTCCAAAAACTCAATGGCGCCCCTTCTCTTCTGAGCATTGCAGAGCACCAGCAGAGCACTTGACATCCACACATGGGGTATTTCCATACTCAGAAGAAATGGTGTTAAAATTTTGGGAGGCTTTTTCTCCTATTTGGGGTAATACCAGGATCTTAGGAAAAAAAATCTAATTTTTAATTTTCACGTCCAACTTTAGCAAAAATTCTTCAAACATCTGTGGGGTTTTAAGGTTCACTGTACCCCTTGTTACGGTCTTTGAGGGGTGTAGTTTCCTAAATAGTGTGCCTTGTGTTTTTTTTGTTGTTGTTTTTTTTACAGTTCTGGCACCATGGGAGTTTCCTAAATGCAACATGCCCCCCCAAAAATCATTTCAGCAAATTTTGCTCTCCAAAAGCCCATTGTCGCTCCTTCCCTTCTGAGCCCTGTAGTGGACCCACAGAGCACTTTACATCCACATATGAGGTATTTCCTTATTCAAGAGAAAAGGGGATAAACATTTTAGGGAACATTTTCTCCTATTACCCCTTGAGAAAATGAAAAATTTGGGGGTAACACCAGCATTTTAGTGAAAAAAAAAATATTTTGTTTTATTTCTACATCAAATTCATCCAACACATGTGGGGTGCAAAGGCTTACTGTACCCCTTGTTATGTTCCTTGAGGGGTGTAGTTTCCCAAATAGTTGCTATGTGGAGGGGGGAGTTGCTGTTCTGGCACCAGGGGGCTTCCTAAATGCGACATGCCCCCCAAAACCATTTCAGCAAAATTCGCTCTCCAAAATCCCATTGTTGCTCCTTCTCTTTTGAGCCATGTAGTGCGCTTGCAGGGCACTGTACATCCACATGAGGTATTTCCTTACTCAAGAGAAATTAGGCTACACATTTTGGTGTCTTTTTCTCCTTTTACCCCTTGTAAAAATGAAAAAAAAAATGTGTCTACAAGAACATATTAGTCTTTATTGTACACAAACCACAAAGTTAGAAAGTAAATGATTTAAAATAGGAGGACATTGACACAGATAGGCGGCAAATCTGGGACATATATGTGTAAGAGCATATATAGCAGTTCAGTAAGGTGCTGGCACAGGGGAAGATGGTATTTATAGCTGCTGAAGTAAATGAACTACTGCTAGCTCAGGTCTAACAGTAAGACATAGAGCTGAATCAAAATGCAAGTGCAATGTATAGATAAATATGAGGTAGAAATTCACAGCAGTAAACAGTCAGACTGATAAGTACGTACCACAATGCAAGATAGCTACTACAAATCCCAGGATGCCGCCACCCCTACACGTGTTTCGGTCTGCTGATCTTCGTCCGGGGGTGATGGCATCCAAATAGTTGTGGGTTTATATGTACCTGTAGGACCAATCACAATCAGATCTGTGTAATTGCTGTGGAGCATCTCACCTGGCTTGCATGGTGGCATGTGCCCTCTGTGCTCTTTCCGGCACTCAGACCGCGGCATAGCATCTCATGTGACCACCATGTGATCAAATTACGTAACAGAAACACATAGAGACGTGGCGCTGCGCGTACAAGCACACAGAGAGCAAGGGACATGTGCACAGCGAACAGTGGGAATGCGCCTGCAGTCAATTTGGACAGTGACATCTGGTGGACACAGAGCAAATAGCAGGCATAATCAATAAATAGGCAAATGCATATATGTACACATATGTACACAGCATATTTTACCCAGCATCTAGGGGTGAATGAAATAAATAAATAAATTCTGTTCAATGGTGATGCTAGAAATACGTATAATGTAAAGTTCATTAGAGGGTAATTAAATAAATAAAAATAAATACATTCTTTTTTTGTGTCCACCAGATGTCACTGTCCAAATTAAATGCAGGCGCATCCCTGCTACTGATTTTAAATTTTCTCCTACATTTTGCTGCTATTCCTGTGAAACGCCTAAAGGGTCAAAAAACTTTTTGAATGTCATTTTGAATACTTTGAGGGGTGCAGTTTTCATAATGGGGTCAATTATGGGGTATTTCTAACATAAAGAACCTCAAATTCACTTCAAAACTAAATTTGTCCCTGAAAAATTCTGATTTAGAAATTTTCGTGAAACATTTTAAAATTTCTCCTAAACTTTGAAGCCCTCTAAAGTCTTCAAAAAGTAAAAACATGTCAACTTTATGATGCAAACATAAAGTAGACATATTGTATTTGTTAATCAAAATATACTTTATATGACATGTTATTTTCCTAACAAGCTGAGAGTTTTAAAGTTAGAAAAATTCAAAATCTTTACATTTTTCATGAAATTTGGGAATTTTCACCAAGAAGTGATGCAAGTATCAATGAAAATTTACCACTAACATGAAGTAGAATATGTCATGAAAAAACAATCTTGGAATAAAATTCATGCTCTGAACAAAGGAGTGGCTGTGTAAGGTCCTGGAGTGGCCTAGCCAGTCTCCAGATCTCATCCCCATAGAAAACCTTTGGAGGGAGTTGAAAGTCTGTGTTGCCCAGCGACAGCCCCAAAATATCACTGCTCTACAGGAGATCTGCATGGAGGAATGGGCCAAAACACCAGCAACAGTGTGTGTGAAAACCTTGTGAAGACTTACAGAAAACATTTGAGCTCTGTCATTGCCAACAAAGGGTATATAAAAAAGTATTGAGATGAACTTTTGTTATTGACCAAATACTTATTTTCCACCATAATTTGCAAATAAATTATTTAAAAATCAATGTGATTTTATGGATTTTTTTTTTCATTCTGTCTCTCATAGGTGAGGTATACCTATGATGAAAATGACAGGCCTCTCTCATCTTTTTAAGTGGGAGAACAATTGGTGGCTGACTAAACACTTTTTTTTTGCCCCACTGTAACAATAGATAGGTCTTATAGTAAACTTTAACAGTGATGTGAATTAAACCCATTCCTATGGGGGTGCTCTGACAGCTTTCATTTTCTCAAGTATGACCATACTCCTTTCAAAAGACATCATTATGAAAAGCTTTCAGATGTAAAATTGTGCCTGAAGTGTTTTAAGAGAGCATTTGTTTTCACTATTAATCCCGCACATGCATATCTTTTATTTCCAATATAGCACAGTAAAGAATTTAAAATAGAGAGAATACAGTTACACTGAAATGCATAACCAATTGACGCTGATTCTCCAAGAGCAGATTGAAAGTACAGACTGTCAAAATATATGCTGAGATTCTTTTTTTTGCAGCAAATAAATCTTGAGAGCAGCAGAGTTTAACTTATTCCTTGATAATGGATTTGTTGTATTAGTCACACTACATAATTTCCTTACACTTCTTTATGTACAGCACTGAAGATATTCTCATTCATGCTCAAATGAAATGCAATCGTTTAAAAAATATTCTCAATTTATTCCTATCACAAGGTTGAATGTAATTAAAAAGGAAGCATAACCCAACAGCTAAGTAGAAGAATTCAAGGAGCTCTAATTTTATACATACACAGCAACCTGTTTTAACTTCTTTTTATGTAGAAACTTTCTAAGCTTCCAAATAAACACAATTATGTGTTTAACCCCTAACAGACGCAGGGCGTACAGGCTTGCTCTTGCGTCCTGGTAGTTAAGGAGGCAGGGCGTACCTGTATGCCCATTATCGGGGTTTATAGCGTTCTCAGGAGCGGAGAATGCTTTAAACCCTGTGGGTCCCAAGTGCTATCAGCAGCCAGGACCCAGGGTTAATGTAGGGCACTGCTGATCCGGCTGATGCCCGGAATTAACCCTTTATATGCCGCAATAAAAGTTGATTGTGCTGTCTAAAACAAAACTAAAAGAAGAGCTGACCGGGGACATCGCAGTAAAACCGCGCTGTCCCGATCAGCTGAGAGGATGGCGGGAGGGCCCTTACCTTCCTCCTCGCTGTATGATCGATGAGCTGCTGCTCCAGGAAGCTTCAGCAGGCAGGATCAGCAGAGCATTGATAGTATTGATCAATGCCGTGCTATGGCATAGCATTGAACAGTATGTGCAAAAGTTTGAATGGTAGTATTGATCAATGCTGTGCTATGGCATAGCATTGAACAGTATATGCAAAAGTTTGAATGGTATAGCCACCAATGGAAAAAAAAAAAAAAAAAAAAAAAAAAAATATATATATATATATATATATATATATATATAGTGTTAAAAAAAGTTAATAAAAGAGAATTAACCCCTTCCTAATAAAAGTTTGAACCCTTCCCCCCTTTTCCCATTTTTAAAATAAAATAATGTAATATAAAAATAAAAATAATCATGTGGTACCGAGTGCATAAATGTCCAAACTATTATAATATAAGGGTAGCTAAACTGCATGGTTGATGGCGTACACGTAAAAAAGTACCAAGGTCCAAAATTGTGCATTTTTGGTCACTTCATGTTCCATAAAAAATTTATGAAAAGCTATCAAAAAGCTCAATCTAAACAAAAAATGGTACCGATAAAAACTACAGACCACATCACAAAAAATTAGTCCTCATATAGCCCTGTATGCAGAAAAATAAAAGCATTTTAGGGATCAGAAGATGAAAATTTGAAACATACAAATTTTGGTGCTTGTAGTTATAATTTTTTTTTAAGTAGTAAAATAAAATGAAACCTACAGAAATAGGGTATTCTTGGAACTGTATGGACCTACAGAATAAATATAAGGTGTCATTTTTACCAAAACGTTCACTGCATATAAATGGAAGCCTCTAAAAGTTACAAAATGGCGGGAGGTTTCTTATTTCACCCCACAAATAAGTAAATTTTTTTTTTGTTTCGCCACAGACTGTGCTATAAGATAAGTGATGTCATTGTAGGTGCAAAATTTAAACCGTTATGATTTTTAGAAGAGGAGAGGGAAAAAACGAAAATACAAAAACGAAAATTTGCGGGGTCCTTAACCCATTGGGGACGGAGGGTTTTTCCGTTTTTGCACTTTCATTTTTTTCCTCCTTACCGTTAAAAAAATCATAACCCTTTCAATTTTGCACCTAAAATCTATATGAGGCCTTAATTTTTCTACCACCAATTCTACTTTGTAATGACATCAGTCATTTTACCCAAAAATCTACGGTGAAACAAAAAACAAAATCATTGTGTCACAAAATTTAAGGAAAAACGCAATTTTGTCACTTATGGGGGTTCTGTTTCTACGCAGTACATTTTTCGGTAAAAATGACACCTTCTCTTTATTCTGTAGATTCATTCAATTAAAATTATATCCTACTTATATAGGTTTGATTTTGTCGTACTTCTGGAAAAAAATCATAACTACATGCAGGAAAATGTATACGTTTAAAATTGTCATCTTCTGACCTTTATAACTTTTTTATATTTTGGCGTACGGTGCGGTATGGGGCTCATTTTTTGCGCCGTGATCTGAAGTTTTTAGCAGTACCATTTTTGTATTGATCTGACTTTTTGATCGCTTTTTATTAATTTATGATATAAAAAGTGACCAAAAATACGCTATTTTGGACTCTGGAATTTTTTTGCGCATATGTGCAGTTTAATTAACAATATATTATTATAATTGGGACATTTCCGCACGCAGCAATATAACATATGTTTTTTTTTTATTTACACATTTTTTTTTATGGGAAAAGGGGGATGATTCAAACTTTTATTAAGGAAGGGGTTAATTGATCTTTATTGATCTTAATTTTTTTCACTTTTTTTTTGCAGTGTTATAGCTCCCATAGGGGGCTATAACACTGCAACACTGATTTTTTACATTGATCAATGGTTTCTCATAGGAAACCATTGATCAATTATTCCGCCGCTTGACTGCTCATGCCTGGATCTCATGCGGCGATCCCAAACAGCCCCTGAGCTAACCAGCATTCGTTTACTTTCACTTTAGATGCAGCGTTCAACTTTGAATGCCGCCTCTAAAGGGGTAATAGCGCGCGGCGTGGCCCCGTGTTATAGAAAGGCAGTGGGCTAAGGGCGTACAGGTACACCCTCCATCCCCAACAGGTTAAGGCCAAAATGGGCTGAGTCCTTAAGGGGTTAAATATAGTGTTAAAATACTTCAACACATTGGGGGGGGGGGGGGATTTATCAAAATCTGTCCAGAGGAAAAGTTGCTGTGTTGCCCATAACAACCAATCAGATTGCTTCTTTCATTTTTGAAAAGGCCTCTGAAAAATTTAATAAGCAATCTGATTGGTTGCTATGGGCAATTCAGTAACTTTTCCCTGGACGGGTTTTGAAAGATCTCCCCATTGTGGCTTAAGCCTGATGCCTTAAAGCAGCACTACATGACCCAGATAGTCTCTATGTAGCACTGTAGTGACATTATGTATAAGGCTGGAAAAAACATATCTCTATCTAGACAAGCCTATTATCCTGCAATTTGATCAAGAAGGCAAACAAAATTTAATTAAAAACAAATGAGATAGAGGTAAATTTGTTCTCATCTTCAGTCTTTAAAATTTCTTCCCAACTCTTTCAATCAGCATTATCCAGTATCTAGTGACTATAACCTGATGTGTCCCATTCTGAGGAAGGATATAAAAAAAAGTGAAATCCAGAATTAAAATATATTTAAAGGGGTACTCACTCCTAGACATCTTATCCCCTATCCACAGTCACTGACACCCTCCATTATCTTCTGCCCGGCACCCTAATAATCTGCATGCATGGAGTGATCTCTGCTCCATGTCGGATTACTGGAGACCACAGCCTGAAGCTGCGGCCGACAGGCTCCCTCCACATGTCTCTTTGGGAGATCTGGAGATATATGAACTCTGTACCTCCATCTCTCCCATAGACATGAATGGAGCGGGTGCAACGACCACAGCTGCTCCGAAACCTAGCACAGCCGGCGTTGTGAACATAAATGTTCAAAAAGCTGGGATGGCAGGCTGGAAATCGCAGGAAACCCAGTGGTCGAGGCCCTTCAATCAGACTTCTTATCTCCTATCCTTTAGATAGGGGATAAGATGTCTAGGAACGCAGTACCCTTTTAAAAATACAAATGTTATTCTCATTAACCTATAATATACAGTTTGTAATTTATGTTAATGTCTCTTGTGACAGAGATTGTGCATACTGTTGGCTAAATGATATCAATCTGCACCTAAATATACCTAGCACAATTTATTCCTTTAATAGTGTGATGGAGTAAAGATAATACAAACATTTTTTGTCACATTTTTCTACATATTACTTAATCTTTAAATAAAATATGCTTTATATCAAATATACCATAACAACATTGGGTTTGAATTAAGCTGCTTCTAGTATAAGTTGGGTCCTCATATTGGAATCTGCACTGCAGATGCAGCATGTGAGTTATAGCCTTTAATGTATCTTATTAGTTGCAATGACAGATTTCAATGAGTATTTGAAAGTATAAAATATGTTTAGAATTACTGTTGCTAAGGCAACAATCTGATACCTGATAACAGAAGTAGTGGGAGCACATGGCAGTGCTCAAGGGCTAGTTATTGCGGGGCACTCTCAGGTCTATTTACTACAAGTATTTTAAAATATGTTAAGAAGCAATTAAATATAATGACACTCGATTAGCTGCATATATCACTGAAGAAATGTATGGGATTAAATGGATTGAACAATAGACAACATAAACTATAAAACTAAAGTGAGCATGTATACAGCTGTTATTGTCCCTATGAGACAAATTTACAGTCATTCTTACTGGTACTTTGCATAAGTATAGGCTACAGAAAAAGTTGGATCAATGTGATGAATTCCCATGTAACAATTCATGTACAAGAGCCACAATGCAGCACACCAACAGTGTGGCGCATATCTTCATATGTCTTTAATCGCATGCAGAAGTGTGCTCTATAAGATTATACATTGCAAAGGTATTGTTCCTGTAAGTGACTGCCCTGGTACTATAGATACAGGTCTTCTATATGGTCTTCTAAATAACATACCCCTTTTTCTTACACAGCAGTTACAGTTATTGCACCAATGTTCTATATACACAAGGATGCTTATTGTATGTATATAATGCATTCTGAATTACTCTTTAAGGTATTAATGCATTGCTTTATATATGAAGACTGGCATACAGTGGAGCAAAAAAGTACTTAGTCAGCCTCCAATTGTGCAAGTTCTCCCACTTGAGACATGAGAGAGGCCTGTAATTTTCATAATTTCATCTAGGCCACTCCAGGACCTTGAAATGCATCTTATGAAGCCACTCCTTCATTGCCCCGGCGGTGTGTTTGGGATCATTGTCATGCTGAAAGACCCAACCACGTTTCATCTTCAATGCCCTTGCTGATGGAAGAAGGTTTTCACTAAAAATCTCAGGATACATGGCCCCGTTCATTCTTTCCTTTACACGGATAAGTCGTCCGGGTCCCTTGGCAGAAAAACATCCCCAAAGCATGATGTTTCCACCCCCATGCTTTATAGTAGGCATGGTGTTAGTTGGATGCAACTCAGCATTCTTTCTCCTCCAAACACAGGGAGTTGAGTTTTTACCAAAAAGTTCTACTTTGGTTTCATCTGACTATATGACATTCTCCCAATACTCTTCTGGATCATCCACATGCTCTCTAGCAAACTTCAGAGGGGCCTTGACATGTACTGGCTTAAGTAGGGGGACACTTCTGAAACTGCATGATTTGAGTCCCTGGCGGCGTAGTGTGTTACTGATGGTAGCCTTTGTTACTTTGGTCCCAGCTCTCTGCAGGTCATTCACTAGGTCCCCCCATGTGGTTCTGGGATTTTGACACCACGGGGAGAGATCTTGCGTGGAGCCCCAGATTGAGGGAGATTACCAATCGTCTTGTATGTCTTCCATTTTCTAATAATTGCTCCCACAGTTGATTTCTTCACACCAAGCTGTGTGCCTATTGCAGATTAAGTCTTCCCAGCCTGGTGCAAGTCTACAATTTTGTTTCTTTGGTCTTAACCATAGGGGAGTTTGGAGTGTTACTATTTGAGGTTGTGGACAGGTGCCTTTTATACTGATAACAAGTTCAAACAGGTGCCATTAATTCAGGTAACGAGAGGAGGACAAAGGAGACTCTTAAAGAAGAAGTTACAGGTCTGTGAGAGCCAGAAATCTTGCTTGTTTGTAGGTGACCAAATATTATTTTCCACCATAATTTGCAAATGCTTTAAAAATCAGACAATGTGATTTTATGGATTTTTTTTTCTCATTATGTCTTTCATAGTTGAGGTATACCTATGATGAAAATTACAGGCCTCTCTCATTTTTTTAAGTGGGAGAACTTGCACAATTGGTGACTGACTAAATACTTTTTTGCTCCACTGTATCGCAGAAGTCAATTTCTCTATGAGTACATTATATCTAAACCAGCAAAGCTCTTTATTGTAATATTCAGTGCCACTGCTTTATATTAAGCACTTCACCCCTTAAGGACCACGGGTTTTTCCGTTTTTGCACTTTTGTTTTTCCTCCGCACCTTTTTTAAATGAACTGGTGCCAGAAAGTTAAACAGATTTGTAAATTACTTCTATAAAAAAAATCCTAATCCTTCCGGTACTTTATAGGGGCGGTATCCGAAAGAGAAACCCAAAAAAGAAATGCATTTCCTCTGATCTCATGACCACAGTGCTCTCTGCTGACCTCTGCTGTCCATATTAGGAACTGTCCAGACCAGGAGAAAATCCCCATAGCAAACATATGCTGCTCTGGACATTTCCTAAAATGGACAGCAGAGGTCAGCAGAGAGCACTATGGTCATGACATCAGAGGAAATGCATTTCTTTTTTGGATTTCTCTTTAATATACAGCCCCTAAAAAGTACTGGAAGGATTAAGAATTTTTTATAGAAGTGATTTACAAATCTGTTTAACTTTCTGGCACCAGTTGATTTAAAAAAAAAAAAAAAAAAGTTTTCCACGGGAGTACCCCTTTAAGGGCCTAGATACTGTGAAAGGCCAGGAAAAAGTACACACCGGCTGGTGTTGTACACAAATACTGTTTTAAGAATACTGGAGCACATTGTCCTCCCCACATAAGTGCATACCACATACGTACATCTAAGTGGTGTATCATTTTGTTCCTGTTAAAGTCTTAAGGACCTAGATACTGTGAAAGGCCAGCCAAAAGTACACACCTGCTGGTGTTGTACACAAATACTGTGTTAAGCATACTGGAGCGCATTGTCCTCCCCTCATAAGTGCATACCACATATGTACATCTAAGTGATGCACTATTTTAGTCCTGTAAAAGTCTTAAGGGCCTAGATACTGTGAAAGTCCATGCAAAAGTACACACAGGCTGGTGTTGTACACAAATACTGTTTTAAGCGTAGTGGAGCGTATTGTACACCCCTCATATATGCACTAAGTATGTCAGGCAGAAAAGTGCCAGGACATGCACAGAGGAGTAGCAGAGGCCTAAATTCATCAGGCAGAGGTCGCAGCAGACTAGGGGCGAGTTGCAGCAGGAGTCGCAGCGACAGGCCTGAGCTCCCGGTATCAACTAGCGGTTGTGCCTCGACCAGCAACCCATCTGCCATCATCGATTGGTTAACACGGTCATCCACTCGTCACAAGTAACATCTGACATCCCCAGCTCCACTATTTAGTGAGGACGATCTAGAGGACGCTCAGCAGCTACTGCCCAGCCTAGAAGTGGAGGAGACATCCGCCGCTTCCTCCACTAGGCGGGCAAGTAGTGATGAGGAGAGTGGCGTGGGAGGTGGTATTGCCAACATTCAGGCTCCTGAAGCAGACACTGTTGAGGAACCTGAGGAGGACATCAGTGATGCGCAGACACAACTCAATGATGATGAAGCCGATCGCACTTGGGAGCCAGGTGCAGAAGGGGCTTCATCATCATCATCAGGAAAAGAGGGTTGCAGGTTTCCGGTGAGGCAGCAGCTGAGCCTAACATGCCTGGGGTAGACCACCTGCTTCTCTGCAGCCTACTTTCCCGGAAGGTAGTGAAACAGGGGTTCCTGGAGTCGGCGGCAGTAGCAGTCAATCAGTGCGGACTGTTGGTGGGAAAATCAGCTACTCGGTGGTGTGGCAGTTTTTCATCAAGCATCCGGAGGAGGTTAACATGGCCCCATGCCAGATGTGTCGGGAGAAGGTGAAGCGTGGCCAGGGTCCCAATGTTGGCACCATGGCCCTGTGTCAACATATGCAGCGGCCCCATAAAGTGGCCTGGGAGAACCGTGGCTCTGATGTGGTGGTCCAGCCTGCTGTCTCAACCAGTGGCACGCCGCTCCCTGTTTCAGCCAGCGAAGGCTCCACCACCTCAGCCGAAGGGAGCTGTGTGTCATACCAATCTTCTGTGACTCCAGATGCTCCTGCTCCTCCTACTTCGAATCAGTCATTCCGCAAGCAATCCATCAGTGAAGCCATGTCCAAAAGACAACAGTATGCCCCCACTCCAACCAACCAATCCAACTGCGCAGAAGCTAAATGTGCTCCTGTCCAAGTTGCTTGTGCTGCAGTCCCTCCCTTTTCAAGTGATGCACTCTGCACCTTTCAGAGAACTGATGGCTTGTGCCGAGCCGAGGTGGAGAGTCCCAAGCCGTCATTTCTTTGCAAAGAAGGCAATACAAGCCCTGTACAACTTTGTGGAACATAAGGTGGGCCAGTCCTTGAGCCTTCGGTGTGTACCAAAGTGCACGGCAGCGCCGACGTGTGGAGCTGTAACTATGGTCAGGGACAATACATGTGCTTTACAGCCCACTAGGTGAATGTGGTTCCTGCACAGCCCCAACAGCAACTTGGACAGGTCGCGCCGCTTCCACCTCCACGCTCTCAGGCAGTTGGTCCTGTGACAGTGTGTGACTCCACCTCCTCATACTTCACTGTACGGACAAGTCTCAGTGCCCCTCCAATATACCATGTGTGCAGGGCACTGAGGTGTCACGCTGTTCTTCACATGGTTTGCCTTGGTGAACGGAGTCACACAGGGGAGGAACTGCTAAAAGTCATTCATGAAGAAATCGAATCATGGCTTACTCCACCAAAACTGGAAATAGGAACCATGGTGACCGACAATGGGAAGAACATCTTGTCTTCGCTGCTACAAGGAGACCTGAGACATGCACCCTGTGTAACTTCAATGTGAACCAGTGGCAGCTCATACGTGACACCTGCCATTTGCTCAGGCCCTTTGAGGAAGCCACATTATCGCCAGGATTACGGGATGAACAATGTCATTCCTCTGCTTCATCCACTACAACACGTGGTGGAAACAATGGCTGGTCAGGGCACTGGAGACATGGCACCTACATCTCACAGCCACATGAACCCTGTGGGGGCTGAACAGGAGGAGGAAGGGCACAGTGGAGCACAGTTTAGATTTCACGAGATGGGCGGTTTTTCTAGACATTTGACAGGAGAGGAGGAGCTGGAGCATCTACAGGAGCTATAGGGTTATGAGAAAGGCGAGACAGAAGACCCAGACACACCGTGGTAGTATGCAGTGGAGATGGAGGCAGGGAGTCCCTTTTCAAGTGATGCACTCTGCACCTTTCAGAGAACTGATGGCTTGTGCCGAGCCGAGGTGGAGAGTCCCAAGCCGTCATTTCTTTGCAAAGAAGGCAGTACAAGCCCTGTACAACTTTGTGGAACAGAAGGTGGGCCAGTCCTTGAGCCTTCGGTGTGTACCAAAGTGCACGGCAACGCCGACGTGTGGAGCTGTAACTATGGTCAGGGACAATACATGTCCTTTACAGCCCACTAGGTGAATGTGGTTCCTGCACAGCCACAACAGCAACTTGAACAGGTCACGCCGCTTCCGCCTCCACGCTCTCAGGCAGTTGGTCCTGTGACAGTGTGTGACTCCGCCTCCTCATACTCCACTGTATGGACAAGTCTCAGTGCCCCTCCAATATACCATGTGTGCAGGGCACTGAGGTGTCACGCTGTTCTTCACATGGTTTGCCTTGGCGAACGGAGTCACACAGGGGAGGAACTGCTAAAAGTCATTCATGAAGAAATCAAATCATGGCTTACTCCACCAAAACTGGAAATAGGAACCATGGTGACCGACAACGGGAAGAACATCTTGTCTTCGCTGCTACAAGGAGACTTGAGACATGCGCCCTGTGTAACTTCAATGTGAACCAGTGGCAGCTCATACGTGACACCTGCCATTTGCTCAGGCCCTTTGAGGAAGCCACATTATCGCTAGTGTTGCTCGCGAATATTCGCAATTCGAATATTATTCGCGAATATCGCATATTCGCAAATTCGCGAATTTCGCGAATATAGCGCTATATATTCGTAATTACGAATATTTTTTTTTTTTTTTTTCTTCACAGTACACATCACAGTGATCACCCCTCTCTGCTTCCAGCTTGTGTGGTGTAAAGAAGGCTGTAATACTACTGTGTGAGACTGGCGTGCGAAAATTCGCATATGCGAAAATTAGCATATGCTAATTTTCGCATATGCGAATTTCCACATATGATAATTTTCGCATGCGCGTATTTTCGCATACGCGAAAATAAAACGAAAATATAACGAATATGCGAATATTCGCGAATATATGACGAATATTCGTCCATATATTCGCGAATATTCGCGAATTCGAATATGGCCTATGCCGCTCAACACTAATTATCGCCAGGATTATGGGATGAACAACGTCATTCCTCTGCTTCATCCACTACAACACGTGGTGGAAACAATGGCTGGTCAGGGCACTGGAGACATGGCACCTACATCTCACAGCCACATGAACCCTGTGGGGGCTGAACAGGAGGAGGAGGAGGAAGGGCACAGTGGAGCACAGTTTAGATTTCGCGAGATGTGCAGTTTTTCTAGACATTTGACAGGAGAGGAGGAGCGGGAACATCTACAGGAGCTAGAGGGTTATGAGAAAGGCGAGACAGAAGACCCAGACACACCGTGTTAGTATGCAGTGGAGATGGAGGCAGGGAGTCCCTCCGAGTCACTGGCACAAATGGCACGATGCATGCTCACTTGCTTGCGTAGTGACTGCCAAATTGTCACCATTCGGCAGCAGGATGACTTCTGGCTTTCCACCTTATTGGACCCTCGCTACTGGCACAAAATGGGGGCCTTTTTACACCCTCTGAGAGGGAGGACAAACTGATCTACTACCGAGACATCCTACGAAGTCGGATGGCCAATGCCTATCTGCGCCATCATCCATCCTCTCGCAGGTCAGACTCGGGGGGCCTTTTGAGTTCACCTTCCACTGCCATGGCTGCTGGGAGGGGTGGGGTGGCAGGAGCAGTACCAGCTCCATCAGCAGCAGCCTGAGTCTACAGTTGCTGATGAGTAGCTTTCTTCACCCGCATAGTGAAGCAACTCATCAGCAGCAGGTATACATGGAGCAGGACCTGAACCAGCAGGTGGTGGCATACCTGGACATGCCCAGCCAAACTTGATTTGTTGCTGCAACTAGGAGAGTTTGCCCTGGAAAAGCTGTCCTGCCCAGCCAGTAGTGTGCCATCAGAGCGGTTGTTTAGTGTGGTGGGGGCCATAGTAACCCCAAGGAGAACTCGTCTGGCCACGAAAAATTTGGAGAGACTGACTATTGTTAAGATGCCAGGATTTCCACTCACCAATGCCTGATGCATCAGAGTAGATTGACCATGGTGCCACACCAACACTTCACAAATATGGATAGTGCTAAACATATTTAACCCCTTAAGGACTCAGCCCATTTTGGCCTTAAGGACTCAGACAATTAAATTTTTACGTTTTCATTTTTTCCTCCTCGCCTTCTAAAAATCATAACTCTTTTATATTTTCATCCACGGACTAGTATGAGGGCTTGTTTTTTGCGCGACCAGTTGTCCTTTGTAATGACATCACTCATTATATCATAAAATGTATGGCGCAACCAAAAAACACTATTTTTGTGGGGAAATTAAAACGAAAAACGCAATTTTGCTAATTTTGGAAGGTTTTGTTTTCACGCCGTACAATTTCTGGTAAAAATGACATGTGTTCTTTATTCTGAGGGTCAATACGATTAAAATGATACCCATTATTATATACTTTTATATTATTGTTGCGCTTAAAAAAAATCACAAACTTTTTAACCAAATTAGTACGTTTATAATCCCTTTATTTTGATGACCTATAACTTTTTTATTTTTCCGTATAAGCGGCGGGATGGGGGCTCATTTTTTGCGCCATGATCTGTACTTTTTTTTGATACCACATTTGTATATAAAAAACTTTTAATACATTTTTTATAATTTTTTTTTTAATAAAATGTATTAAAAAAGTAGGAATTTTGGACTTTTTAAATTTTTTTTCGTTCACGCCGTTCACTGTACGGGATCATTAACATTTTATTTTAATAGTTCGGACATTTACGCATGCGGCGATACCAAATATGTCTATAAAAAATGTTTTTTACGCTTTTTGGGGGTAAAATAGGAAAAAACGGACGTTTTACTTTTTTATTGGGGGAGGGGATTTTTCACTTTTTTTTTACTTTTACTTTTACATTTTTTTACATTTTTTTTTACAATTGAATAGTCCCCATAGGGGACTATTCATAGCAATACCATGATTGCTAATACTGATCTGTTCTATGTATAGGACATAGAACAGATCAGTATTATCGGTCATCTCCTGCTCTGGTCTGCTCGATCACAGACCAGAGCAGGAGACGCCGGGAGCCGCACGGAGGAAGGTGAGGGGATCTCCGTGCGGTGTTATGAATGATCGGATCCCCGCAGCAGCGCTGCGGGCGATCCGATCGTTCATTTTAATCGCGAACTGCCGCAGATGCCGGGATCTGTATTGATCCCGGCACCTGAGGGGTTAATGGCGGACGCCCGCGAGATCGCGGGCGTCGGCCATTGCCGGCGGGTCCCTGGCTGCGATCAGCAGCCAGGATCAGCCGCGCATGACACGGGCATCGCTCCGATGCCCGCGGTTATGCTTAGGACGTAAATGTACGTCCTGGTGCGTTAAGTACCACCTCACCAGGACGTACATTTACGTCCTGCGTCCTTAAGGGGTTAAGGCGCTGCTCCCCAGTTACAGACATACCTCCGCATCAGACCACAAGTAAGTATTGAGCATATGCATTACGTAAAACTTAACTTTTAATAATATTCTTAGGATAAAATATATGTACCTAAAAGTTTTTTTTAAAATCAAACAAAAGGAAAGGTGTGCAAAAAACACCATGTGCCACCTACACCACCAATTATTGATGTAATGCAAAGACTTCTAAAAGGTGGAGAGGAACAATGTATGGTCCATTGTAACTGGTGGGGGTAAAAACTTCCCCTGTAAGGCCCTACTCATTATCCCTTCTAAGCAAGTGTTACTCACCCTAAAAAGAGCGGCCCCACACAGGAACCTCTCCCTCTATCTCCCCACAAACACTGCCAGTTCCCATGGTTTTTAGGTGGAAATAGAGAGTTTCCTGTATGGGGAACGCCCTTTTTAGGGTGAGTAACAATTGCCAATAAGGGAATTAATAGGTCGAGAGTAGGGCCTTACAGGGGAAGTTTTTACCCCCACCTGCTACAATGGACAATACATTATTCCCTTCTACCTTTTCGAGGAAAGTGTTACTTGTCTTAAAAAGGGCAGTCCCACACAGGAGCCAATCCCTATTTCCACCTAAAAACCCTGGGAAATGGCAGTGTTTGTAGGTGGAAATAGAGAGAAGTTTTCCCTTGCCAAGAAGGGAATTAATAATGCAAGAGTAGGGCCTTACAGGGGAAGTTTTTACCCCCACTGGTTACAATGGACCATACTTTGTTCCCCTGCACATTTTAGAGGTCTTTGCATCACATCAATACTTGGTGGTGTAGATGGCACATTGTGTTTTTTGCACAGCTTTCCTTCTGTTTGATAAAAACATTTTTTTGTCCATATAGTTTATCCTAAGCATATTATTTAAATTTAACCCCTTAAGAACACAGGGCGTACCTGTACGCCCTGAGTCCGCTCCCTTTCTATAACAGGGTGAAATTGCGCCATCCCGAACAGCTGTAGGACACAAGGGTCTACTTACCTGCCTGTCCGATCGCTGAATGACTGCTCAGTCCCTGAGATCCAGTCACGAGCAGTCAAGCGGCAGAATTATCAATCAATGGTTTCCTATAAGAAACCGTTGATCAATGTAAAAGATCAGTGTCTGCAGTGTTATAGCCCCCTATGGGGGCTATAACATTGCAAAATAAAAAGTGGGGAAAAAAAAGTTAATAAAGATCATTTAACCCCTTCCCTAATAAAAGTTAGAATCACCCCTCTTTTCCCTTTAAAAAAAACAAAAAACTGCGTAAGTAAAAATAAAAGTAAACATGTGTGGTATTGCCGCTTGCGGAAATGTCCGAATTATAAAAATATATAGTTAATTAAACTGCACGGTTAATGGCGTACGTGCAAAAAAAAAACAAAGTCCAAAATAGCATATTTTTGGTCACTTTTTGTATCATGAAAAAATGAATAAAAACCGATCAAGAGGTCTGATCAATACAAAAATGGTACTCCTATGAACTTCAGATCACGGTGCAAAAATGTTTTGTTTAGTCATAGATTTTTGGGTAAAATTACTGATGTCATTACAAAGTAGAATAGGTTGCGCAAAAAATAAGCCATCATATGGATTTTTAGGTGCAAAATTGAAAGAGTTATGATTTTTTAAAGGTAAGGAAGAAAAAATGAAGTGCAAAAAACGGAAAACCCCCTGGTCCTTAAGGGGTTAAGATTTACATAATGCATATCCTCAATACTTACTTGTGCACACTAACACTTTTACATAAGAGACCGTTTTCTTCTGCCTACCTGCCTCAGCTACTATTCTGATCCTGCCACCTGTCTGATGCCACACATCTGATGCCAAGTACACCTTCGTCACCGTGTACTGGTATTGCCACCCACCGCACTACTCTGTCACCAGGTCAGTTTCAGGACTCCTGATGCTGCTGTTGCCACCTCCATGCTGTCTCATTCTGCCATCATATATTCTCCTCATGCTGATGCCAGCTCAAAGCTGTCTCATTCTGCTACCATATTTTCTCTTTATGCTTATGCCAGGTCCAATCTGTCTCATACTGCCACCATATGTTCTCCTCATGCTGCTGCCACCTCCACGCTGTGTCATTGAGCCACTATATGGTCTCCTCATGCTTTCACCTCCTCCAGGCTGTGTTATACAGCCACTATATGGTCTCCTAATGCTGCCGCTAACTCTAGGCTGTGTCATTTAGCCACTATATGTTCTCCTCACGCTGCTGCCACATTTACGCTGTGTCATTCAGCCACTATATGATCTCCTCATGCTGGTGCCACCTCCACACTGTGTGACTTAGCCACTATATGGTCTCCTCATGCTTCCGCCACCTCCAGGCTGTCATTCAGCCACTATATGGTCTCCTCATGCTGCCGCCACCTCCACGCTGTGTCATTCATCCGCTATATGGTCACCTCATAATGATGCCACCTCCAGGCTCTGTCATTGTGCTGCTCTGCAACAGTGATTCTAATAGCATCGCCTCTGATCTGCATGTCATACTGAATAACAGTATTATTTCACTGCGTGTTACTGCGTGTTACAGCAAGGCAAAGTGTTCTACACCCCTATTGATGCTCTCTGTAGGCCAGAAGTAGCCATTTTTAATAGCGATTCGCCGCAAATAAATTCTGACCAAAACAAAATTTGGGGGGGGGGGGGGGGGGGGAACTCTGCAAATTGGCCAAATCAAATTTTTCAAAAATTCGCTCATCTCTATTACTATACTTTGAAGCCCTCACATGTCAACTTTATGATGCCAACATATAGTAGACATATTCTATATGGGAATCAATATGTAATTTATTTGGAATGTCCATTTTCCTTACAAGCAGAGAGTTTCAAAGTTAGAAAAATGCTATATTTTCAAAATTTTCATGAAATTTTGGGATCTTTCACCAAGAAAGGATGCAAGTAACGACGAAAATTTACCACTATGTTAAAGTGGAATATGTCACGAACAAACAATCTCGGAATCAGAATGAAAAGTTAAAGCATCCCAGAGTTATTAATGCTTAAAGTGACAGTGGTCAGATTTAGAGAAAAATGCTGAGTCCTTAAGGTGAAAATGGGCTGAGTCCTTAAGGGGTTAAAGAAATCCCAGCATGTAACAGAATGCACTACAATGAAAAGGAAAATCAATACATTAAAAAAGAAGATTTGTAAAACAAAACTAAATTCCATAAAAGATTTCCTTTATACTGTAAAAACACATTCATTTATTGGTAATTGGCCAACACTTTGCATTATACAATTGAATGAAAACCTTTCGGTAGTGTTCTCGAAGCTCTTTTTCCGTTTTGCTAATTTAATAAGTAAATTGTTACTGTTCGCCGCATACAAGCAGAAATCAATACACCTTCTTTGGGCAATTTTGTCTGTAAAAACTTAAAAAGTAAATCAATAATGAATATTTAATTAACTTATCCTTACTTCATCTCCTTTCTCTTGCAGTAAGCTATTAGTGAAGCTTAAGTATGTAATGGCGTTTTAATATTCCTCTAATGTGCACTCCTCTTAGTGAACTACTGTTTGCATTTCCTGCTGGCGCACGCTGCTAGCAGCTTGGCTAGGGTAGCATTTGATATACATACATTATTCACTTTAGATTTTAGTAGACATACTGTACGCTTCTCAAATTGGGGATAATCATGTAAAATAGAAATGAACAGTTACATAGAACTTTTATGCGTTGTCAATAAGGTTTCACAGTACTTAATGAAAGGCAATGGCTTTTAATTAAATGTACTATGTAAAAAGATTGCCTTAAGGCCCCACACACCTTTGTAATTCCCTGATATAAACCCCTTAATTATTATCTTAGCTATCTTAGGAATAGAAAATAAATATACGTACTGATTTTCTGAGGCATAACACCACATACATTTACTAAATACCCATCTAGTTAGATGCCTTAGGCACTCCCCCTGCTGTCTCTGTTAACAATTCTACAGGTCTCCTTTTGGGTGCTGAGGCCCAATATGTCAATCACTGGCTGCAGTGGTGTCCTCCTCCGGAAATGTTTGGCTGAGCAGCAAGTGAGATATTCGACCAAGCCCCAGTCTCAGTCATGTTCCTCTTCCTGGTGCTGGGGCCCAATATATCACATTGCTACTCAGCCAAACACTGGCGAGAGGTAAGACACCACTGCAGAGGTTCCTTATGGGGATTTGTTCATGCTCAAACAGACAGGTGACTGCAGAGAACACTGTGTCTGACTGGAAAGACTACATGACTTCCTCCAGGCCATACAGAAGCTGACAAGAACTAAAAGGCTTCAATATTTTCAGACAGAAGTAATTTGCAAATCTGTATAACTTTTTTGGCACTCCTTTAGGGGCGTTTATGCAGCATATTTCACACTGCGCAAATTCTGCCTCATATGCTCCTATGAGCAGACACACAGGGCTACTCACGGCAGGATGTCCACTATTGGGAAGATTATCAACTGTCTTGAATGTTTTTCACTGGTGAAGAATCTTTCTCACTGTACTGAAGTATGATAAACTTAAAACTGTTTGGAAATGGCCTTATAACCCTTCCTGTAATGGGCAGAAAGTATTGCTTCTTCAAGATTACTGCTGATGTCTTTTTCCATTGGTGTTGGTCCTTTTTTCATCAATATGTTAACTCCCTCCTGAGTGCTCTAGACCAACAAACTGTCTTAACATTTTTTAGCAGGAATACAGATATGGGAGGTGGGAATCCTTTACCTTCCAGTGAAGATCCGACTTCGGCACTGTAACGCTACACCAGCGTGATGACACAGGAGTCAGGTGTAGAATAGTAGCACTTTTTATTAATACTCATAAAAAGTAACATACAGGGTTGGACTATGCGTTTGGAGGGGCTCCCTCCTTCCTCAGGTCCAGGTTGAACCCCCACACCAGCAACCAGGGATCTGCCCAAAACGATTATCAGTGGTGTGCCTGTAAATTAGCGCAACCTGCAAAGGTGAGTAGGTCCTTTACTTCTATTTTCTACTCCCTGCAAATTCCACTGATAACCGGCACTATAAAGTTCCATGTTTATCTTGTTTTTTCTCCTATATCTCCTATTAACGTTTTTTAGTCTATGTTCACAGATGCATATTTTGCTGCTTATTTTGTTGCATATTTTCTGCAGCTGACTTGAATAGGCAGCAAAATCCACTGAAAATCTGCAAAAACACACAGTAAAATATGCATGTGTGAACGTTCCTTTATAGAGGTGGTCAGATTTGCTGTTAATTAAAGGGGTACTCCAGGATTATTTTTTATTTTACTATGCTACAAGGGCAATAACATTTGTGTAGTTCAAAATATAGTGTCTGTACCTGTTTGATGGTGGTCTTGCAATTCTTATTGTGATTTTTGCCCCAATGTTTATTTTTAACAGCATACAAAATTAGCGTTGTTTCAAGTTTTCCAAGTTGCAGTGTGGCCTGAGACATTACATTACTAGTCAGGTGTTCAGAGGGAGCCTGTCTGTGCTTTAATCCTTCCAATACTTATCAGCTGCTGTATGCTCCACAGGAAGTTCTGTCTGACCACAGTGCTCTCTGCTGACACCTTTATCTGTCTCCGAAACTGTCAAGAGCAGAAACGAATCCCCATAGCAAACCTATACTGCTCTTGACAGTTCCTGAGACAGACAGAGGTGTCAGCAGATAGCACTGTGGTCAGATAGAAAATAAATTTAAAAAGAAAATAACTTTCTGTGGAGCATACAGCAGCAGATAAGTACTGGAAGGGTTAAGATTTTTAAATAGAAGTAATTTACAAATCTATTTAACTTTCTGGCACCAGTTAATTTAACCCCTTCGGGACCATTTTCACTTCAAGTACTGAGCCCAATTCTGACCACTGTCACTTTATGCATTAATAGCTTTGGGATGCTATTACCTTTTATTCTGATTCCAATATGGTGACATATTCTACTTAAACATAGTGGTAAATATTCATAATCTTTTCTTGGTGAAAAATCCTATAATTTCATAAAAATGTTGAATATTTAGCATTTTTCTAATGGACATACCAAATAAATTATATATTTATTCACAGATACAATATGTCTACTTTATGTTGGCATCATAAAGTTGACATGTTTTAAATTTTTGTAGACATTAGAGGGCTTCAAAATATAATAGCAATTTAAAAAATTTTCAGGAAAAATTCAAAATCTGTGAGAAATACCCCATAAATGACTCATTGTAGAAACTGCACCCCTCAAAGTGTTCAAAATGACATTTAACCCCTTAAGGACCAAGGACGTACCGGTACGTCATTGGTCCTTCTCTTCTGATATAACGCGGGGTTACACAGTAACCCCGCGTCATATCATGGCGGGCCCGGCGTCATTGTGAAGCCGGGACCCGCCTCTAATAGCGCGCAGCGCCGATCGCGGCGCCGCGCGCTATTAACCCTTTAGCCGCGCGCTCAAAGCTGAGCCGCGCGGCTAAAAGTGAAAGTGAAAGTTCCCGGCTAGCTCAGTCGGGCTGTTCGGGATAGCCGCGGCTAATCGCGGCATCCCGAACAGCTGACAGGACAGCGGGAGGGCCCCTTCCTGCCTCCTCGCTGTCCGATCGCCGAATGACTGCTCAGTGCCTGAGATCCAGGCATGAGCAGTCATGCGGCAGAATCGTTGATCACTGGTTTCTTATGAGAAACCAGTGATCAACATAGAAGATCAGTGTGTGCAGTGTTATAGGTCCCTATGGGACCTATAACACTGCAAAAAAAAAGTGAAAAAAAAAAGTGAATAAAGATCATTTAACTCCTCCCCTATTAAAAGTTTGAATCACCCCCCTTTTCCAATAAAAAAAAAAACACAGTGTAAATAAAAATAAAAATAAACATATGTGGTATCACCGCGTGCGGAAATGTCCGAATTATAAAAATATATAATTAATTAAACCGCTCGGTCAATGGCGTGCGCGCAAAAAAATTCCAAAGTCCAAAATAGTGCATTTTTGGTCACTTTTTATATCATTTAAAAATGAATAAAAAGTGATCAATAAGTCCTATCAATGCAAAAATGGTACCGTTAAAAACTTCAGATCACGGCGCAAAAAATGAGCCCTCATACCGCCCCATACACGGAAAAATAAAAAAGTTATAGGGGTCAGAAGATGACAATTTTAAACGTATTAATTTTCCTGCATGTAGTTATGATTTTTTCCAAAAGTCCGACAAAATCAAACCTACATAAGTAGGGTATCATTTTAATCGCATGGACCTACAGAATACATATCAGGTGTCATTTTTACCGAAAAATGTACTACGTAGAAACGGAAGCCCCCAAAAGTTACAAAACAGCGTTTTTTTTTCAATTTTGTCGCACAATGATTTTTTTTCCCGCTTCACCATAGATTTTTGGGCAAAATGACTGACGTCATTACAAAGTAGAATTGGTGGCGCAAAAAATAAGCCATCATATGGATTTTTAGGTGTAAATTTGAAAGAGTTATGATTTTTTAAAGGCAAGGAGCAAAAAACGAAAATGCAAAAACGGAAAAACCTCCGGTCCTTAAGGGGTTAAAAAGTTTTTTTCTTTAGGTGTTTTAGGTGTTTCACATGAACAAAAGCAAAGTGGATGAGAAAAATCCAAATTTTTTTACACTGACATATTCATGTAGCCTCATTTTTTTTTTCATTTTTACAAGGGGTATAAGGAGAAAAAGCCCCCCAAAACTTGTAACCCAATTTCTCTCGAGTATGAAAATACCTCAAATGTTGACGTAAATTGCTCTGCGGGCTTGCAACATGGCTCCAGAGGGAAAGAGCAACTATGGGATTTTGGAGGGCGAATTTTGCTGTCATAGTTTTTGGGGGGCATGTTGCATTTAGGAAGTCCCAGAACAGCAAACACACCTCAAAATGGCACACTATTTGTGAAATGTCAACCCTCAAGGAACATAACAAGGGGTATAGTGAGCCTAAACACCTCACAGGTGTTTGACCGGTTTGCGTTGAAGTTGGATGTGAAAATGAAAAATGTGATTTATAACACAAAAATGATTGTTTCATTTTTTCATTTTTTCATTTTCACATGGGGTAATAGGAGAAAATGGACCCCAAAATTTTAATCCCAATTTCTCCAGAGTATGAAAATACCTCATATGTGGACGTAAAGTGCTCTGCTGGTGCACAACAGGTCTCAGAACAGAAGAAGCGCCATTGGGCTCTTGGAGAGAGAATTAAGCTGAAATGGTTTTGGAGGGTCGCATTTAGGAAGCCTCCTTGGTTCCAGAACAGCAAAAAAGAAACATGGCACACTATTTGGGAAACAACACCCCTCAAGGAATGTAAAAGAGTGTATAGTGAGCTTTAACACTCTACAGGTGATTGACAAACTTTTTTTTAAGTGGGACTTGAAAAATGCTTGTGTTACCCCAAATTTTTCATTTTCACAAGGGGTAATATGAGAAAAAGTCCCCCAAATTTGTAACCCCATTTCTCTTGAGTAAGGAAATACCTCATATGTGGATGTAAAGTGCTCTGTGGGTGCACTACAGGGCTCAAAAGGGAAGGAACGACATTGGGCTTGTGGGGATCGAATTTTGCCGAAATGGTTTTTGGGGAATGTCGAATTTAGGAAGCCCCAGTGGTGCCAGAACAGCAAGAAAACAAACCCACATGGCACACTATTTGGGAAACTAAACCCCTCAAGGAACATAATAAGGGGTATAGTGAGCCTTAACACCCTAGAGGTGATTGACACATTTTTGCTAAAGTTGGACATAAAAATGAAAAATTAGATTTTTTCTCTCTAAAATGCTGGTATTACCCCAAATTTTTTATGTTCACAAGGGGTAATAGGAGAAAAAGCCCCACAAAATTTGTAACACCATTTCTTCTGAGTAAGTGTTACAAATGTGGATGTAAAGTGCTCTGCTGGCGCACTACAGGGCTCAGAAGAGAAGGAGCGCCATTGGGCATGTGAAGAGAGAATTTGGTTGGAATAGAAGTTGGAGACCATGTGAGTTCACAATGCCCCATGCTGCCAGAACAGTGGACCTCCCCACAGCCAAATTTCTCTGCAAAAGCCCAATGGCGTTTCTTCTCTTCTAAGCATTGTAGTTCGCCCGCAGAGCACTTAACATCCTCATATGAGGTATTTCCTTACTCATAAGAAATGGTGTTAAACATTTTGGGGGGCTTTTTCTCCTATTACCCCTTGTGAAAATGAAAAATTTGGAGTAACACCAGCATTTTAGTGAAAAAAATAAAATGTTTCATATTCACATCCAACTTTAATGAAAATTTGGCAAACACCTGTGGGGTGTTAAGGCTCACTATACCCCTTGTTACATTCCGTGATGGGTGTAGTTTCCAAAATGGGGTCACATATGTATTTTTTTTTTTTTTTTTGCTTTTATGTCAGAACCGCAAATCACCAATTTTGGCCTCAAATCTACATGGAGCGCTTTCACTCCTGAGCCCTGTTGTGCGCCCACAGAGCACTTTACATCAAAATATGGGGTTTTTCTGTACTCAGGAGAAATTGTGTTACAAATTTTGGGGGTCTTTTTTTCCTTTTACTGCTTGTAAAAATTAAAAGTATGGGGCAACACCAGCAAGTATGTGTAAAAAATTTCATTTTAGAACCCAACTTTACCTTTTCATAAGGTGTAAAAGGAGAAAAAGACCCCCAAAATTGTAACACAATTTCTCCTGAGTACGGGAATAACCCATATGTGGCCCTAAACTGTTGCCTTGAAATATGACAGGGCTCCAAAGTGAGAGAACGCGATGCACATTTTAGACCTAAATTAGGGATTTGCATAGGCATGGACCCGGATGCAAAAATGTGTCAAGGTAATAACTCTATATGTAGTGTTTTACTTTTTATTTTGTGTTGAGTAGTGTAGTGTTTTTAGGGTACATTCACACGGTCCAGTTTACAGTGAGTTTCCCGCTGGGAGTTTGAGCTGTGGCGGAAAATTTGCTGCATCTCAAACTTGCAGCGGTAAACTCACTATAAACTCGCCCGTGTGAATATACATTGTAGTTGTATTTTTTCAACAGCAGGAGGCACACTGGTTGCAAAACACTGAGTTAAAGGGTGCCTCTCATCAAATAAACTTTTGATATATTTTAGATTAATGAATGTTGAATAACTTTCCAATAGCATGTTAATGAAAAATATGCTTCTTTCTATTATATTTTTCCCGATCAGTCCTGGCAGCAAGCATTTCTGACTCATGCTGGAGTCCTAAACATCAAGAGCTGCCAGCCTGCTTTGTTCACAGCCAAACAGGCTGTGAACAAAGCAGGCTGGCAGCTCTGAGTGTTCTCCTTTGTGAACAAAGCAGACTGGCAGCTCGTAGTGTTTAGGACTCCAGCATGAGTCTGCAATGCTTGCTGCCAGGAATGGTAAGGAGACCCCTAGTGGTCATTTCTTCAAAGTGGAAAATTAAATAGAAAGAAGCATATTTTTTAATAACATGCAATTGTGAAGTTATTCTGCATACATTAATCTATAATATATCAAAAGTTTTTTTGATGAGAGGTACCCTTTAAGTAACAAACTCTCAGTGTTTCACAAACAGTATGCCGTCAGCTGTTGCGAAACTACATCTCCCAGCATGCATTGACAGCCAAAGGGCATGCTGGGAGTTGTAGTTATGCAACAGCTGGAAGCACCGTACAACAACTTCCAGCATGCCCTTTAGCTGTCCGTGCATGCTGGGAGTTGTAGCTATGCAACAGCTGGAGGCACATATATTCATAGAAAAAATGTGCCTCCAATTGCTACAACCCTCAGCATGCACAGACTACCAAAGGGCATGCTGGGAGTTGTAGTTGTGCCTCCAGCTGTTGCATAACTACAATTCCCAGCATGCCCTTTGGCTGTGCATACAGGGAGTTGTTGTTAAGCAACAGCAGGAGGAAAACAGGCTTCACCTCCTGCTATATCCTGCCACCCTCACTACTGCTGCTCCTGCTGCCGCTCCTGCCGCTCCAGTCCTCCGCCGCCACTCCTGAGAGGACCCCCGATGACCTCCGAACATAGAAGGGACCTCTGCCTGCCCTGATCACCGCCCAGCAGAGTAGTACCTGTACACCCTGCGTCCCCAAGAGGTAAAAAAAATTTTTTCACTGGAGTACTCCTTTAACCTAATTTAAAGACATTCTAAGGGTGAGATGTTATTTGTATGAATCAGAAACGTAAATATAATTCAAATAGGATGTACTTTCTTTCCCTCATGGCTTCCTGTTTTAGTTGCTTTTCATACATGAGCTACTAGACTGCTTCTTCCCCTTTGACATGGTACACAATACAGTCTAATGTGTAAAGTGTTGTTTCAGGCCAGGCATACAAAAGACAGATCACACTGATCTGATGAAGGGGGAGACTCCCCCGAAATGCGTAATCCTTCTGTCTTATTGTTGTATATGCACTTTTTAATAAACTGTCCAGTGTTTTGTACTACCTACATCTGTGGAAACAGTTTTTTACCATCACTATTGGAACCAGCAGCACCATCAAAGGGTTATTTTGCTACTCCACTTTAGGCATACAAAAGAACACCTACATTATTCTTCAATAATAGCCTATACTACAATTTATAGGTAAAGAATATAAATTGCTGGCATGATTCCAAATAGCAATAATCACAATTCACACAGTTATTATTAAGATCCTATATTTCTTTTTATGTATGACTTTATTGGAGTTTTCCATTAGCACAATATCACTAGAATATGTCATAACTCCATGAACAGTAGTGGTCAGATGGCGTTGATATCAATCATTTATAGTCCAATGTTCATGTTCTATTAGTATTTGGAGGGAAGGATGGAGGGTGCATGGAATGCATGCATGCATAAACAGATAAGAGCATACATGAATGTAGGTCAGTTTCTTAAGTATCATAATGATATTTAGTCATGTTAAAATTTCCATCTGTTCCTATATTTGCGATGCAAATTCCTCTGCCCTAGTTATACCTTGTAAAGATGCATGTATGTGCAGTATGCTGCCAACTAGATTATGTCATAAACTGAATTTTACACTGTGTGCTAAGTAGTTGTTTTACTAAAAGATTTGTAAAATATTTTTTCAGTGTTGCCAAGTATAAGGTTTACTTTTGTATGTACATGTGTTATTCACCAATAAATCTAAACTTGGCATTCATCAATCCATTCAATTAACATTTCGGGAAGGCCAGAGTTCAGTAAATTCAGTTACGGTCTTTCAGATACAGAAAGCGTCACTACTCGCAATTGTATCAGCTTCAGACCTGTGGGGCCTGGGGGTAACATAGCAGAGTGTCGCAGTGTACTCAAACCATTCTCCCGATCCCACTGGTGCTCAATTCCTAAGGACCAACAGTTTAACAGAGCTGTGAAACAAAATAGACAGATTGAAACATAGCAATTTATTTTAATTGAATCGTTGCAGACCTCTTACAAGAGTGGGACACCAGACTCGCAGAGACAGATTTGATTGACAGCCGTTTTGCGCCAATATTGGCGCAAAACGGCTGTCAACCAAATCTGTCTCTGTGAGTCTGGTGTCCCATGCTTGTAAGATGTCTGCACCGATTCAATAAAAAGATGTTGCCATTGACTTGTCTTCTAACAGTGAGTGCCTTCTTTCTATCTTCTTTCATAGTTCAGTTAATTCACTTTGCATACTAGCAGGGCCTGCCCTTATCCAGAGAGTTACAACTCCATATGTTTTTATGGAAGCAACCCAGATTGTTTTCCATGGTAAGTGTATTATTTACAGAGACAGACCGCCACAACAGGTCAACGCAAAATGCTTTCATGCGCTGTCATTTTTTTTTAATATTCTCTGCGATGCTTAGGAAATTCCAGCAAATTCTATCATGTTGAGAATTACTCCAACTGCTTCACCTCAGGGTCACCTGGATTCCACTCTGGACTCATTCTTTATTTGTGTTGAAAAGGTAAGTTCTCTGTTCAGTGATTCTAACGTGGGCATGTATTAACCTTCTGACCGTAGAAGCTTTATGGATTGATAATGATATGCTATAGGACTTAACCTACTACAAGCGGATACTCGCCCATACATTTACTGTGAATATGGAATAAAATAAAAGGTAACCTTACTTATTTCTAAGAGGAAGATACAGGAGCTGTGACAAAGTATGACAGCCTGAAAACCATCATTATATACTGTAAAAATGTACAACAAGGTTATACTTTGTGTAGCTTTAAGTGAATATTCAAATATCAGAACCATGAACATTTTAGATCCAAGTTCTCTGCTGATTAGAGTTTCACACTACTTAGACAATAGATGTATTCAATATCTCAATAAAATTAATAATCTCAATAAAATTATATGTACATTTTAGCTTTTTACTGCGAAATGGTACCACGAAAGGGGTTGTCCAGGGATATAACATCTTATTACTCACTTCTTTATGGGCACCTTTACTTCCATTGTTGGTGAAAACATGGTCCTAACAATAACTCTGTATAAATATATCATTGACAATACACAGATCTCTTCCATGATCTATTTATAACCAGGACTATAAGGCATCCTCTACAGTTTCTACACCTGCACAATTGGGGGTCTTTACTGTAAGAGCAGTGAGACTATGGAACTCTCTGCCAGAGGGGGTGGCCATGGTGAACTCATTAAAAGAGTCCAAAAGGGGCCTGGATGCACTTCTGCAGAGTTATAATATCACAGATTATAGTAACCAGATTCTGGAAAAGGATTGTTGATCCAGGGATTTATTCTGATTGTCAGATTTGGAGCAAGGAAGGACTTTTTCTCCCTAAAATGAGAAATGGCTCCTACCTTATGGTTTTTTGTATTTGTTTTGTTTTTTGCCTTCACCTGGATCAATGCTGTAGGGTAATAGGCTGAACTGAATAGGGATATGTATTTTTTCCAGTCTTCCAAACTATGCCACTATGTTACATACTTCTTTCCTCCCTTGTGAAGGGGGTTGATTGTGTCCCTGTGCATACTTTCTAAGTTGCAGCTGCAGCATGTTGGTGAAACCAAGTCTGCTTCATGTGGGTGCAACTACACCTGCATGCGGTGGCCAATGGCTGCACATGGTTGCCAGGATTACCGGCAAAATTGTGTGGCCATTGGTGTTGTGTTATCCAGGGCTATAACATTTTGCTATTACATTTTATTACCATTAACATCCCCCAGACTAACAGGGAATTTTTGACTCATTATAAAAATCCTATAACTGCGTAATAACCTGTGATGGAGGTGATGAAGTGTACTTAATCCAATGAGTATACCAGGAAGGAGTTTAACTGATGTTGTATCTCAAGCCGCAACTGCCTCTAGATTATATCACTTGCCCTCTAGTAAGTAAATATTTCAATGAAGGGGCATCCACCACACTTATCTTTTCTATTCAGAAGTCTGCTTTATATTGATAAGGCCCAACAGGCTGTATAAGGTCATATATAATGCACAGGTCATGTATAAGACAGCAGCCATTAAAAATTGTAGAAATAGTCCTTTTACCACTTCAGGACTGATCACACATGTTGTAAATGTGGTAGAGGGTGTGATGCAGGGCAGATTGAATTACCCTAGGGGCAGATGGCATTAACCCCTTGTATTTGTTACGCTAGGGCTTGGTTTATCCTCAATACCACCCGAAGATATACCGATGGATCCTGGGCTAGGTACGAGGGCAATAATGACTCCGACACCAAGTTACGGACAACAGAAGCTTTACTGAGTGACAGATGGAACAGTCTATACAGTGTAGCCAGGCCCACAGAGGTGACCAGTGACTTCAGAGACCTTAAGGGCTTGCTGGGACTTGCAGTGGTTTTGGACAATTTAGTGCAAATTTTGGTGGTTTCTGTTTCTACGCAGTAAATTTGACACATTCTCTTTATTCTTTAGGTCCATACGATTAAAATAATACCCTACTTTTATAGGTTTGATTTTGTCGTACTTCTGAAAAAAATCATAACTACATGCAGGAAAATGTTTACGTTTAAAATTGTCATCTTCTGACCCCTATAACTTTTTTATTTTTCCGCATATGGGGAAGTTTGAGGGCTCATTTTGTATTTTTGTATTGATTGGACTTGTTGATTGCTTTTTATTCATTTTTCATTATATAAAAAGTGACAAAAAATACACTATTTTGGACTTTGGATTTTTTTTGCGTGTACGCCATTGACTGTGCGGTTTAATTAACAATATATTTTTATAATTCGGACATTTCCGCACGCGGCAATACTACATATGTTTATTTTTATTTTCATTTAAACAGTTTATTTTTTTAAATGGGAAACTTTTATTAGGGAAGGGGTTAAATGATCTTTATTCACTTTTTTTTCCACTTTTTTTTTTTGCAGTGTTATAGCTCCCATAGGGACCTATAACACTGCACACACTGATCTTTTACATTGATCACTGGTTTCTCATAGGAAACCAGTGATCAATGATTCTGCCACTTGACTGCTCATGCCTGGATCTCAGGTACTGAGCAGTCTTTCGGCGATCGGACACAAGGAGGCAAGGTAGGAGACCCTCCTCGTGTCCCAGAGCTGTTCGGGATGCCGTGATTTCGCTGCAGACATCCCGAACAGCCCCCTTAGCTAACTGGCAGTGATTTACTTTCACTTTAGACTAAAGGGTTAATAGTGCGCGGCCCTGCGATCATTGCCGTGAGCTATTAGCCACGGGTCCCAGCCGTTGTTAGAAGCCAGGCCCGACCCGCCATGATGCGGGGCCATGTTGTGGCCCCGCGTTATAGAAAAGGAAAGGACTCAGGACGTACCGGTACATCCTTGGTCCATAAGAGGTTAAGTTTCCTGGACACTGATACCTCCTGGGTAACAATCACATGACAACTGATGATCACATGTTAACCTTTCTAAAAGATACAACATTCTTAGATATACATAGCAAAGGGGATAACATACAATGACAGTAGAACAGATGCAGGGGGGGCCCAGGGGACACTGCAGGGAGGCTGCCTGACAGGGCAGCAAGGGTATGGAGTAACAACTCCCATACTGGGCCACCACATAACTATTAGATTTAATAAAAATATGGTAAATATTAAAATTTTTGTTATAAAACAATGCTGTATTAGAAACCTTGGAACTCCAATAGTGGCTTCTAATATTCTACAATAACTTTTCAGGAGTACCTGTCATGATCTTGATACATTTTTTAATCCTCCCAGTTCAATCCCCCATCATGATATTCCACCCCTTGCCTTTATTTTTATTAGGTTTTAGTTTTCTACCTTGACATTGTTCTGTATATTCTGCTCAGTCTCAGTCAGCTTCATAGGCTAGAATTGGTTGTTTCCACAGCAGACATGACTTGCTGGAAGCTGTGGTTTTGCAACAGATGGGGGGGGGGGGGGGGGGCATACTGGTTCAGAAATCCTGCTCTACAGTCTAGCTCAGCTAAAAATGGAGCTCTATACACTGTGCTGAGCTGATGTCCCACCTGCATTTCCTGACTTTTGTCTTTGCCAGGCTGCTGCAGGAGACAATCTGCAACCGGGGCTAGAGGGAGAATCCCTGGGGGCCATACTTTTAGGGGTTAATTTAATACATAAAGCTAATCTTTAACATATTAAATATCATTGATGGTAACAGGTACCATTGAAGATTTTTGAGTAGTTAAAGGGGTACTCCGGCACTAAGACATCTTATCCCCTATCCAAAGGATAGGGGATAAGATGTCTGATCACGGGGGTCCCGCAATCTCTCATGCACGCCCCCTCCTATAGGCTTGCATTGAGGGGGCGGGGTGTGACATCACAAGGGGGTGGAGTCATTATGTCACGATATTCCGGCCCCGTGGTCTGGAGGCTTCAGACACAGAGCCTCCGGGGCTGCGTGCAGCTGAGACAGGTGGATGCTGCATGAGTGATTGCGGGTGTCCCCAGCAGCGGGACCCACGCGATCAGACATCTTATCCCCTATCCTTTGGATAGGGGATATAATGTCTTAGGGCTGGAGTACCCCTTTAATAAATGTCCATATTCTGTTTGTTTTTGGGGATTACATTAATATATATTATGAGGTGTCCCAAGACTCTCATTTAGCAAGCTGTTGCTGAAAATAATAAAAGTGCAAATATAAAAATATACATATACAAGTATAAACTAATAACAAAACAAAAAAACATAAAATACTATTTACAAAAAAGTGTTAAAAAAAATTGAAATGAATGTTACATTACTGCCTGAAATAAATGAGCGGTCTACTAATGGTTAAGCTGATTAGTGAAGAACATGGTTGAATAAATGCTTTTTCTCCTCTCAAAGTTTTAGAGAACAATAAACATAGCCGCTGCTTCTGGTGTCTGCAAGGTGACTTTAGCAAACATATTGTATTTCTTTTTTCCCCATTCAGAACAAGGAGATAAGATCAAGGTGCTTGTATTTCAATGGTTTGATCCTTCAGTCTCATGTTTATTATTTGCACTTTTACATTATTTGGAACTGTGGTGAATAGGAAACCAGGATTACTTTCTTCTCAAAGTCCTAACCAGAAATGCTTCTACACAAAAAAATGATCAATATTTTTCAACTATATAGATTTCTTTTTCAGTTCTATTATCATCAAGCAGATCTGTTGCCTGAATATGTTGCCCTATTTTAAGGCCAAATATTATGGAGACAAAAATATTGTACCATTTGACTAACATGGGTCAATATGTATGAAAATACTCTATTCATGATGGAAGTGCTATTCCCTAGGCGAGGCCTGTTCTGAGTAGAACCCGTCCTGTGAAACCTCTGTATGGTTCTGCCCACTGTTCTGCAGCTCAGTTTCAGGTTCTTGGCAATCTTCTTATAGCCTAGGCCAGAGGAACAATTCCTTTTTTTCAGATCCTCAGAGAGTTCTTTGCCATGAGGGGCCATGTTGAACTTCCGGTGACAAGTATTAGAAAGTGTGGGAGCAATAACACCGAATTTGAGACACCTGCTCGCTATTCACATTAGAGATCTTGTAACCAGGGTCGCCATCAGGGGGGTACAGCCAGTACCCCAGTAAGGGGCCCAATCTCTCAAGTGTGTCCGGCCCCGCTGCACCCCCCCTGCAGTGGCTGGAGAACAGGAGTCCCCACACACATCAGCCACTATTGTCACGATTCGGCTTCCAGGTAGTGGATCCTCTGTGTCAGCGAGGGATTGGCGTGGACCGTGCTAGTGGACCGGTTCTAAGAGGCTACTGGTGTTCACCAGAGCCCGCCGCAAAGCGGGATGGTCTTGCTGCGGCAGTAGCAACCAGGTCGTATCCACTAGCAACGGCTCAACCTCGCTGACTGCTGAGAAGGCGTGGGACAGAAGGACTAGGCAGAGGCAAGGTCAGACGTAGCAGAAGGTCGGGGCAGGCGGCAAGGTTCGTAGTCAAGATGGATAGCAGAAGTTCAGGTAACACAGGCTTTGGACACACTAAACGCTTTCACTGGCACAAGGCAACAAGATCCGGCAAGGGAGTGCAGGGGCAGTGAGCAGATATAGTCTGGGAGCAGGTGGAAGCCAATTAAGCAAATTGGGCCAGGCACCAATCATTGGTGCACTGGCCCTTTAAGTCTCAGAGAGCTGGCGCGCGCGCGCCCTAGAGAGCGGAGCCGCGCGCGCCAGCACATGACAGCAGGGGACCGGGACGGGTAAGTGACCTGGGATGCGATTCGCGAGCGGGCGCGTCCCGCTGTGCGAATCGCATCCCCGACGGCCATGACAGTGCAGCGCTTCCGGTCAGCGGGACTGACCGGGGCGCTGCGGGGAGAGAGACGCCGTGAGCGCTCCGGGGAGGAGCGGGGACCCGGAGCGCTAGGCGTAACAGTACCCCCCCCCCTTAGGTCTCCCCTTTTCTTTGTCCGGTAACTGCCTCCCCTGGGATGAGGACACCGGGAAAGAATGGAGGGTTTCCTCAACGGCAGGCAGTACAGCAGGAGTGGGAATGGGGAGGGAGGGCAGAGGGCGAAGCCTGGCACGGGGCAGTGTGACACCAGGACGGGGGCCATGAGGAGGCACTGAGGCTTGCCAGACGGGACTGGGAGGGGGGGAGAGGCACTTCCTATGGCAGGCAGAGTCCCAGTTCTTGATCTCCCCGGTGGTCCAATCAAGGGTGGGAGAATGAAGCCGGAGCCATGGCAGACCGAGGAGGACCTCAGAGGTACAGTTGGGAAGGACGAATAACTCAATCCTTTCGTGGTGGGGTCCAATACACATCAGGAGGGGTTCTGTGCGGTAACGCACGGTGCAATCCAATCTGACTCCGTTGACCGCGGAAATGTAGAGCGGCTTGACGAGACGGGTCACCGGGATGCAGAATTTATTCACAAACGACTCCAAAATAAAATTCCCAGAGGCACCAGAGTCCAAGCAGGCCACGGCTGAGAGGGAGGAGTTGGCTGAAGGAGAAATCCGCACGGGCACCGTGAGACGTGGAGAAGCAGACTTAGAACCAAGAGACGCCACACCCACGTGAGCTGGGTGCGTGCGTGCGTTTCCCAGACGTGGAGGACGCATAGGGCAATCCACCAAGAAATGCTCGGTACTGGCACAGTACAGACAGAGATTTTCTTCCCTACGGCGATTCCTCTCTTCCAGGGTCAGGCGAGACCGATCCACTTGCATGGCCTCCTCGGCGGGAGGCCCAGGCGTAGACTGCAAAGGATGCTGTGGGAGAGGTGCCCAGAGATCTAAGTCTTTTTCCTGGCGTAGCTCCTGATGTCTCTCAGAAAAACGCATGTCAATGCGGGTGGCCAAATGGATAAGTTCTTGCAGGTTGGCAGGAATCTCTCGTGCGGCCAGCACATCCTTGATGCGACTGGATAGGCCTTTTTTAAAGGTCGCGCAGAGAGCCTCATTATTCCATGATAATTCAGAAGCAAGAGTACGAAATTGGATGGCGTACTCGCCCACTGAAGAATTACCCTGGACCAGGTTCAGCAGGGCAGTCTCGGCAGAAGAAGTTCGGGCTGGTTCCTCGAAGACACTCCGGACTTCAGCGAAGAAGGACTGGACTGTGGCTGTGGCAGGATCATTGCGGTCCCAGAGCGGTGTGGCCCAAGACAAGGCCTTTCCTGAAAGAAGGCTCACTACGAACGCCACCTTAGACCGTTCTGTAGGAAACAAGTCTGACAACATCTCCATATGCAGGGAACACTGAGACAAAAATCCACGGCAGAGTCTGGAGTCCCCATCAAATTTGTCCGGCAGGGACAAGCGGAGGCTAGGAGCGGCCACTCGCTGCGGAGGAGGTGCAGGAGCTGGCGGAGGAGATGGTTGCTGCTGTAGCAGAGGCAGAAGTTGCTGTAACGTGGCGGTCAACTGCGACAGCTGCTGTCCTTGTTGGGCAATTTGCTGCGATTGCTGAGCGACCACCGTGGTAAGGTCAGCGAGACTTGGCAGCGGCACCTCAGCGGGATCCATGGCCGGATCTACTGTCACGATTCGGCTTCCAGGTAGTGGATCCTCTGTGTCAGCGAGGGATTGGCGTGGACCGTGCTAGTGGACCGGTTCTAAAAGGCTACTGGTGTTCACCAGAGCCCGCCGCAAAGCGGGATGGTCTTGCTGCGGCAGTAGCAACCAGGTTGTATCCACTAGCAACGGCTCAACCTCGCTGACTGCTGAGAAGGCGTGGGACAGAAGGACTAGGCAGAGGCAAGGTCAGACGTAGCAGAAGGTCTGGGCAGGCGGCAAGGTTCGTAGTCAAGATGGATAGCAGAAGTTCAGGTAACACAGGCTTTGGACACACTAAACGCTTTCACTGGCACAAGGCAACAAGATCCGGCAAGGGAGTGCAGGGGCAGTGAGCAGATATAGTCTGGGAGCAGGTGGAAGCCAATTAAGCAAATTGGGCCAGGCACCAATCATTGGTGCACTGGCCCTTTAAGTCTCAGAGAGCTGGCGCGCGCGCGCCCTAGAGAGCGGAGCCGCGCGCGCCAGCACATGACAGCAGGGGACCGGGACGGGTAAGTGACCTGGGATGCGATTCGCGAGCGGGCGCGTCCCGCTGTGCGAATCGCATCCCCGACGGCCATGACAGTGCAGCGCTTCCGGTCAGCGGGACTGACCGGGGCGCTGCGGGGAGAGAGACGCCGTGAGCGCTCCGGGGAGGAGCGGGGACCCGGAGCGCTAGGCGTAACAACTATGTTGGCCTGTCAGAACTCAGGACCTGCGCACCACAGCTACAGCTGCACACACAGGCCCAGAGACTGACAGGCTGACACAGTGGCCTCACGTTCGGAGGCTACAGAGTCTGTACTACATACTGTATGGTCAGGACGCTCACTGCTGCCTCTACTGTCTGCCTTCTCCTCAATGGTTCTGGCTCCCCCTGCTGACAGCACACAGAAACAGAAGCTGCTCAGGGGAAGATCTGCTAAACTGGATGAGAGGAGAACCTTATCATATTACTATGCAAGAGAGTACTGCTATGTGTGAGTGGGGGGCTGAATACGGGGGCCTCTTATGTGGAAAGAAGATGGGCAGGGGGCTGAGAGTCCTGCTATATGTGAGGGGGGACTGGATAGGGGGGCCTCTTATGTGGAGAGAATGGGGGCAGGGGGTCTGAGAGTCCTGCTATGTGTGAGGGGGGACTGGATAGGGGGCCTCTTATGTGGAGAAAAGGGGTACAGGGGGGCTGAGAGTCCTGCTTTGTGTGAGGGGGGACTGGATAGGGGGGCTCTTATGTGGAGAGAAGGGGGCAGAGGGGCTGAGAGCCCTGCTATGTGTGAGGGGGAGCTGGATAGGGGGGCCTCTTATATGGAGAGAAGGGGGGCAGAGGGGCTGAGAGTCCTGCTATATGTGAGGGGGACTGGATAGGGGGGCCTCTTATGTGGAGAGAAGGGCCCCCTTTGGGGCTGAGAGTCCTGCTGTGTGTGAGGGGGGACTGGATAGGGGGCCTCTTATTTGGAGAGAAGGGGGACAGGGGGGCTGAGAGTCCTGCTATGTGTGAGGGGGGGACTGGATAGGGGGCTACAGAGTCTGTACTACATACTGTATAAACAGGATGCTCACTGCTGCCTCTACTGTCTGCCTTCTCCTCAATGGTTCTGGCTCCCTCTGCTGACAGCACACAGAAACAGAAGCTGCTAAGGGGAAGATCTGCTAAACTGGGTGAGAGGAGAACCTGATCATATTACTATGCGAGAGAGTACTGCTATGTGTGAGTGGGGGGCTGGATAGGGGGGCCTCTTATGTGGAAAGAAGGGTGGCCGGGGGGTTGAGAGTCCTTCTATGTGTGAGGGGGGACTAGATAAGGGGCCCTCTTATGTGGAGAGAAGGGGGACAGGAGGGCTGAGAGTCCTGCTATGTGTGAGGGGAGACTGGATAGGGGGCCCTCTTATGTGGAGAGAAGGGGGAAAGGAGGGCTGAGAGTCCTGCTATATGTGAGGGGGACTGGATGGGGGGGCTCTTATGTGGAGAGAAAGGGGCAGGGGGGCTGAGAGTCCTGCTATGTGTGTGGGGGGGACTGGATAGGGGTCCTCTTATGTGGAGAGAAGGGGGGCAGGGGGGCTGAGAGTCCTGCTATGTGTGAGGGGGGACTGGATAGGGGGGCCTCCTATATGGAGAGAAGGGGGACAGGGGGGCTGAGAGTCCTGCTATATGTGAGGGGGGACTGGATAGGGGGGCTTCTTATGTGGAGAGAAGGGGGCAGGGGGGCTGAGAGTCCTGCTATGTATGGGGGGGACTGGATAGGGGGGCCTCTTATGTGGAAGGTAGGGGGTGCTGGAAGTCCTACTATGTGTGTGTGTGTGTGGGGGGGGGGGGGGGGGCTGGAGAAGGGAGACCTGCTGTTACTACTGTGTGTGGGAGGGAGGCACTTTGTTTCTCTTTTACTTTTTTGCAATTCAAGTCGTTTATTGTCTTTTAATTAAGTATGTTTGAATAAATTTACTTACAGTTAAAGGGAACCTGTAGTCAGTTTTAGGCTGCCAAAACCACCGGCAATATAAAACAGGCATTGCGATTGCGGGACAATATGAATTACACTCAGGTCACCCTGGTGTTTCAGAGTAATCATAATTTATAAATGCTGCTGCTACCTGGGAAACTATCCCTTGGGATGGGTCTCAGGACTAGTTACCCAGGTCCATGGGCAAAATATAACTGGGAAAATAGTGAAAAAACATGTTTAAACAACCACCTCTCAAAAACTGAAACATTTGTTTAGAAAAAAAAATTATTTTTATCCTGCCTCCTAGATTCAAAACAAATTTGTTAAAGGAGTGCTCTGCTACGTTACTCCTTATCCCCTATCCACAGGATAGGGGATAAGTGTCTGATCCCGAGGGGATCCTGCACAGTACCCTGGCTCCTTTTGCATATGAAGTGGGGTTATCTACAGCGCTCATGTATCTCTGGTTCTTCAATAGAGATGGATGCGCTAGGAGAGCGCCATGCAGGAAATCATGAGGGGTTTATGTGGTCGGACCCCTTGCGATCAGAAACGAGCTATCCTGTGTTTAGGGGACAAGAAGTAAAGTAGCAAAGTACCCCTTTAAGCTCTGTAGTATACAGGATTAGGTCAGTAACAGTATGATGGTAATATGTATGGTGATATTTCCTCTTTCCTTCCTTACTCATTGAACTCACGGGCTCTTGTTTTTCTTGTCCTGTGTTTAAAACATTTTTTTCATAGATGATGGGGAAGATAGCAGGCATGCCCAGGGGACGGCCACGAGGGGTTGGAAGGTTGGGGGCCCAGGCCTTGAGCTGTAAGGGGCGCCAGAATGTCTGATGGCAGCCCTGCTTGTAACACTAACAACTCACATGATTTTGGGGAGGGAAAATGGCTGATTGGGCCCAATTTGGACATTTCCACTTAGGGGTGTACTCACTTTTGTTACCATGGTTTAGACATTAATGACTGTGAGTTATTATTCTGAGGGGAGACAACATTAAACACTGTTATACAGGCTGTTCACTCATTACTTTACATTGTAGCACAGTGTAATTTCTTCAGTGTTGTCACATGAAAAATAATTTATTTACAGAAAAATAATTTATTTACAGAAATGGGAGGGGTGTAGTCACGTATGTGAGATACTGTATATAGATATAGTTTATTATTTTCATGCATGCAAATTATTTGTAAGGTCAACCCCTTTAACTAATTTTAATTGGTTGACTCCTCAATATTAAAATGGCTTCTTAGTGGTAGGGGGGATTTACTAAAACTCGAGTTTCACTTGTCAGTCTTAAGTAAAATTCAGTTAATGTTAGATTAGCCAGATTTTTAAAAAAAAGTGCATGCCTCTTGATAAATAGTCCCTTTTGTGGCTACCCCATGCACCTTGAATGAAATCTACACCAGCTAGGAACTAACATAAATGTAAAACTTATGCTCAACAAAACTCCACCCACTTTATGTTAAGCGCCCCCCCCCAATTGACAAACACAGCAAAATGTTAACAAAATGTAAAATTTTTGCACCACAAAAGGGTTTACCCAATAATTTTAAAAGTTTTTTAACATCAGAAAACTGGCATTCATTGCTCATAAATCCCCCCCCCCCCCACTGTTTAATTGCTCTATTATTACCGTTAAACTCCTTAGGACAAAGCCCCTTTTGGCGTTATTGACCGAGGCCCATTCTGTGAGTCTGGCCTGTCTCACTTTCAGTATAAATAGCTTTGGGATGCTTTAACTTATCTTGATGAATCTGAGATACAATGGGAGAGATTTATCAAAACCTGTGCAGAGGAAAAGTTGATAATTTGCCCATAGCAACCAATCAGATTGCTTCAAAGGCCCTTTTCAAAAATGAAAGCAGCTAGCTGATTAGTTGCCATGGGCAACTGGACAATTTTTTCTCTGCACAGGTTTTCATAAATCTCCCCCAATATGTCTACTTCATGCTGGCATAATTTGTTGATGCCCCCATGTTTTGATGCCCTGAACATGCTTTTACTCTTTTAAGAAGTTCATAATGGCATTCAGAAAGTTTAACCCTTGTTTTTTTTACAGAAATAACTGCATAGTGGAGGAGAAAAATCTAAATCTCCATTTCTGTAATACAGCAGCTATTAACACATAAATGCAACTCAATAGTTATTGCCTTAATATTGTTTTTTTTTTTTTTAGAAATATTCCACATATGGCCCCTGTGCTCTACCATAAAATCAACCATGGGCATGGAGGAGCATCTAGTGGATTTTGAAGTCTCCTTTTGATTTGATTAGGAAACTACACACACCCCTTGAGAAAGGAAACAAGAATTGCAGAGAGCATTTAGGCAACACAGGTGATTTTTGGAAGAGTGGGATGTCAAGAAAATGTTTGCATAGCACCAAATTGTTAATTTTAACAAGAGGTAAAAGGAGAAAAAGACCCCCAAAATGTGTAACACAATTTCTCAAGTACAGAAATACCCTATATTTGGACATAAAGTGTTGTGGGAGCAGGGCTCAGAAGGGAAGGAGCACAAATGGGCTGGAAAGTGGATATGGTTGGAATGAATATTGTGCCACAACAGTGGAAATCCGCCACAGGTCAACCCTTTTTAAAAACTTGAGGAATGTATTAAGGGTATAATGAGCATTTAGACCCCACAAGTGATTTCAAGATTGTTGGAACACTGGGCTTTAACCCTTTAGGGACTCCTTAGGGAAAGTCTATTTTCACCTTAAATGGGCACTGTCATGAAAACAAAAAATGTATATGTTGTAGTACTTAAGTACTACAACATATCTCTAATATAGTTTAATTTAAAAAAAGTGATTTTAAAACAGTTTAAAATCACTTTTAAATTCGGCCACTAGGGGTCGCCCTCCTAGTGGCCGAATGCATTCAGCAGTGACGTCACTAATGAATTCCGACTTGTTGAAGCCAGGCAACAAGTCATAATTCATTCACTGCTGTGCTCGCTCCCGCCTGTCAATCAGACAGGCGGGAGCGAGCGCTTTGAAGGAAGAGGACGCGCAGGCTTGGGGACAAGGTAAAGTATTATGTTCACTGTATTATGTATACATGTATTATGTATATGTTCAAGTATTATGTATACTGTTCACCTATACAGTATGCCTCCAGTTTCCCCACTACAACTCCCAGCATGACCTGGGAGTTGTAGTGAGTAAACAGATGGAGGGACACTGAATAGGTGAACTGAGGGGGAGTGGGTTGAGCGGAGCGACGGGGCCGGGGGGGTTGTGGGCTGCGCGGCAGGGAGGGGGTACTCTGGGTGAACTAAGGGGGAGGGGGAGTGAGTTGAGCGGTGTGACAGGGCCGGGGGGGGGGGTTGCGGGCTGCGCGGCGGGGAGCGGTATGTGCTCCGGTGTTCACCTATACAGGGTGCCTCCAGTTGTTTCCCCACTACAACTCCCAGCATGCCCTGACAGCCAATAGATGTCAGGGCAAGGTGGGAGTTGCAGTGGGGAAACAGCTGGAGGCACCCTGTATAGGTGAACTACGGGCGGAAGTTTCAGCCCCAGCAGGCATCAGTGATGTGGTGCCTGCTGGGGAAGTCTGCCTGGTAGTGAGCACACTACCAGGCAGACAAAAAAGCATTTTTAATATGTAAAAAAAACAATTAAAGGCAGGGAGGGGGTTAGGGATAGATGGGTAATAGGCAGGGACAGAAAAAAAAGTGATGGTGGGAGCTACCCTTTAAGGAGTCCAAAAATTTTAATTTTTGCACTTTCGTTTTTTTCCTCCTCTACTTCTAAAAACATTACACGTTCAATTTTGCACCATCAGACCCACACATGGGGTCACATGTAGGTGTTTATGTCAGAACCGCTGTAAAATCAGCCACCCTTGTGCAAATCACCAATTTAGGCCTCAAATGTACATAGTGCACTCTCACTCCCATGCCTTGTTGTGTGTCCGCAGAGCATTTTACGTCTACATATGGGGTATTTCCCCCAAAATTTGAAGTGCAATTTCTCCCGAGTATGGAAATACCCCCTATGTGGCCCTAAACTGTTTCCTTGAAATATGACAGGGCTCCGAAGTGAGAGAGCGCCATGCGCATTTGAGAACTAAATTAAGGATTGCATAGGACATAGTGGTATTCTACACCAGTGATTCCCAAACAGGGTGCCTCCAGCTGTTGCTAAACTCCCAGCATGCCTGGACAGTCAGTGGCTGTCCGGAAATGCTGGGAGTTGTTGTTTTGCAACAGCTGGAGGCTCAGTTTTGGAAACACTGCCGTACCATACGTTTTCATTTTTATTTTGGGGGACAGTGTGAGGGGGTGTATGTATGTAGCGTTTTACCCTTTATTATGTGTTAGTGTAGTGTAGTGTTTTTAGGGTACATTCACACTGGCGGGGGTTGCGGTGAGTTTCCCGCTAGGAGTTTGCGCTGTGGCGAAAAATTAGCTGCAGCTCAAACTTGAAGCAGGAATCTCACTGTAAACCCGCCCATGTGAATGTACCCTGTACATTCACATGGGGGGGGGGGCGTGGCAAACCTCCAGCTGTTTCAAAACTAGAACTCCCAGCATATACTGACAGAGCGTGCATGCTGGGAGTTGTAGTTTAGCAACAGCTGGAGGCACACTGGTTGGAAAACCTTCAGTTAGGTTCTGTTATCTAACTCAGTATTTTCCAACCAGTTTGCCTCCAGCTGTTGCAAAACAACAACTCCAAGCATGTACTGATCGCCGAAGGGCATGCTTAGAGATGTAGTTATGCAACAGCTGGAGGTACGCAACTACAACTCCCAGCATGCTGAGACAGCTGTTTGGGCTTGCTGGAATTTGCAGTTTTGCAACATGTGGAGGGCTACAGCTTAGAGACCACTGCACAGTGATCTCCAAACTGTAGCCCTCCATCTGTTGCAAAACTGCCAATCCCAGCATGCCCAAACAGCAAACAGCTGTCTGGGCATGCTGGGAGTTGTCATTTTGCAACATCTGGAGGGCTACAGTTTACAGACCACTGTATAGTGGTCTCCAAACTGTAGCCCTCCAGATATTGCTAGGCAACTCACCGGCTTCCATAGGATCTAGGATCCAGTCCTCTGCCGCCGCTGATCACTGCCCACTGCCGTCGCCGTTCGCCGCCTGCTGCCGCAGATGGATAAGTGGGCCTTCGGTGCCGGTCCCCGTTGGTTCCCTCATTCTGCCCGGACAACAGTGGGTGGGCAGAGCGGGGGAACCGAACATTACCCCCCCCCCCCCCCGCCCCCGATCTGCTATTGGTCTGCTATTGCTTCTGAACGACCAATAACAGGGATCCCTTCAGGGGGATTGTGGGTGTCTTGGACAACCCCAATCCCCCTTATTTTCTGGGTCACTGGGTCATTGGAGATCCGTGAATTCACCAGCGATTTGCGGCAATCGCCATCATGGGGAGGGTCTCAGGACCCCCTGGGCATTTGCATGGGGTGCATGATAGATATCAGCAGTCACCTCGGTCTGGTCCCCGCCTGGCGCGCAGCGGGGACCCAAATTCCCATGGGCATCAGCCTGATCGGTGGTTCCCAGCATTAGCCGTGGGTGCTGGCTGCCCGTAGCAGCCTATGGGACCCATGGGGTTTAACCCATTCTCTGCTTGTGAGAATGGTTTAAACCCCGTTAGTGGGACTCAGGACATACAGGTACGCCCTGAATACTTAACTGGTTAAATATAACAAAAAATATTTTTTACACTAACATACTGCTCCGGCTCTGTGACTGTGCGCTGCGATGCGCAATGACGAGTGACGTCACCAAACGCAACGTCACCGTAAGTGCGCACAGTGACAGCGCCGGAGCAAGAAGCGCGGGCCACGGGAACAGGTAATTATAACACCGGGGATGGGGGAGGCGATGGAACAGCTAAGATGTTTGTTGAGGATTGTGTATAGAAGTGAAGTGGGGACCAGATACAGCTGTATGTCTGCTCCCCACTTCACTTCTATACACATATGCCTCTGAAGCGCTATGATTGACAAGCGGAGCATTAGCAGAGCATCGTGCAGCGGCTTCCCGGAGAGATGCTCTGCTAATAAAATGCTTGTCCTTGATAGCGCTTGAGGCATATGTATATAGATGCGCCGGGGGCATATGTTTGCGCTGTGCGGGGGGCATATATACTGTATATACATGCGCTGCTGGGGGCATATGTTTGCGCTGTGCGGGGGGCATATATATATATATATATATATATATATACATGCACTGCTGGGATCATATGTTTGCGCTGTGCGGTGGGCAAAGATATATATATATATATATATATATATATATATATATATATATATCTCTTAACATAAAAAACTACTTTGTACAAACGTGAACATATTTTTTACAACAGCTTGCAGCTGTTGGGGAAAAGAAAGGACAAAACCCGAGTAATGTGGTCGGAAAAATTGGTAAATCTGTGTGAAAGTAAGGTTTTGGTCGGGAAACGCCCCTTTTTCGGCTTTTCAGCAAGCCGAGTCGGGTGGTTTTGGAATTAGTGTCGCAACATGGCGCACATTGTCTGCGCCATGGTGCAGACAATGTGTGACAACATAAACCCGACAAATGCTGTTGGTTTGGTGATAGTAAATGAGGGCCATTGAGTTTTCTATACCTTATTTTCCGGCGTATAAGATGACTTTTTAACCCCGTAAAATGTTCTCAAAAGTCGATGGTCCTTTTATACGATGGGTGTCGTCTTATATGCCGGGTGCTGCAGTCGTCCAGGATTATCCATACCCGAGCATCCCGGACGAGAATAACTTCCCCCGTCACATTCGGGACATCCCTGTGTCCGGAAAGATCTTTTCGGGACACGAGGATGTCCCGGTTACTTTTCTGCATCCCCGCGTTAACTTTAAAAATGCAGGGGCCGCCGGGAGGTAGACGACACTGACGTCCCGTGCGTGCGCCCATAGCAACAGCAGAGCGGAGGAGCGAGGATGCGTGGGCATGGTAAGTTACCAGCACGTCATCTTCTGTGCAATGACCACCGCTCCTCTGGTCCTGGGACCTACTGCCATAGCAGTAGATCATGACCCCCGGATCGGAGGACAGAGCACTGAAGTGGGGCAGTACACAGACATACAGCCTCCAGCCATACACTGTATATGGCTTAAGGCTGCATGTCTGTGGGGTCCACTGCCAACCTAATGTGGGGGAACTAGAACCTAATGTGGGGGAAACTATACTGCCTACCTAATATGGGGGAACTACAACCTAATGTGGGGGAACTATACTGCCAACCTTATGTTGGGGAACTATACTGCCAACCTAATGTGGGGGAACTATACTGACAACCTAATGTGGGGGAACTATGCTGACAACCTAGTGTTGGGGGAACTATGCTGCCTACCTAGTGTGGTGGGAACTATGCTGACAATCTAGTGTGGGGGAACAATGGAAAGGTACCATATTGGGGTAGAGGTGTAGTCTTAAACGTGAGTATATCCCAAACTCTATATTTTAACTGTAAAAGTTGGGGATCGCCTTATACGCCAGAAAATATGGTATATAGATTATGATCTAGGTCAGGCATAGGCAACCTTTGGCACTGCAGATGTTTTGGACTTCATCTCCCATGATGCTTTAGCAGTCTTTTAGCTGTAAGAGCATCATGAGAGATGTAGTCAAAAACATCTTTAGTGGCGAAGGTTGCCTATGCCTTATCTAGGTGGTCACTTAGAATGGTTTTCCAACCAACTTAAAGTGGTTCCCAGAAATGCTGAGAACTTGTCTGTTTTGTCTTCACTCTAAGGTCTAACTAATCACAAATAATTTCAATTAGGTTTAGGTTGAGTAATTGAAAAAGGACATATAATCTGACACAGCACTCCTTCAGTCTCCTTCTTTGTCAAATAGCCCATATTATCTGGGGTCATTGCCCTATTGCACAAAAAATAATGATCCTGCTAAGCACAAATCAAATGGAATGGTGCATTGCTATAAAATGCAGTAGTAGCCATGATGGTGCCTTTGTCACCAGCAAAGAACCATCACACCTTCATCTCTCATGCTTCACAGTGGGAAATGTAGTAACCCTCCTCTCACCTTTCCTGCGTCTCACAAAAACATGTTAGCTGGAACTAAAAATCGCAGATTTGATTTATTAGACCTAAGTACAAATTTCCACTGGTTTACTGTCCATCTCTTGTGTTTCTTGACCTAAGCATTTCTAATCTTCTTGTTCCTCAGTAGTGGCTCCTTTGCAGCAATTCGTCCATAAGGCCTGATCCTTGCACTCTCCTCTCAACAGTTGGTTTTGACAAGTGTTTGCTCTCTGTGAAGCATTTCTGAGGACTCTAATGTAAGGTTTATTTTCAGTTGCTGAGTCTGGTAATAAACTTCTGCAGGTTAGGTAACTCTTGTTCTTTCTTTCCTGGGCCAGTCCTCATAAGCACCAGTTTCATCATTGCATTTAATGGTTTTCATGACTGCACTTGCGGAGACCTAGATTGACTGATCTTCATTTCTTAAAGCAATGATTAGAGATGAGCAAATCAAAGTTGACCAACCCGAATTCGTTACGAATTTCATGAAAAATTTGATTCGCAACGAATGCGAATATCGCCGCGATTCGATCGCACGTATCGCTTCATTAAACTCCATTTTACAGTGTTCCAGGCTATTGGAGACCTAAGATGGCGGATCCATATGTGTGTACATGGGGCAGGGGATTATGGGAGGGCGGGAAACAGCGGCGGGAATGAAGGTAGGCGGGCTGACCCTGAATCACATGTGAGATGCAGCCTATCAGTGTTCACTGACCCCTGTGATGTCACAGCCCCTATATAATCGGCGGCCATCTTGCCTCTCTTCATTTCATCTATGCACTCAGATAGAGAGGACGGGACTGAGTGTGTGTGAATAGCTCATACCACAGCGTTACACTGCAACTGTTAGTCACATCAGCATTAGGGAAAGACAAGAGTGCAGAGTGCTTTGCTGTTACACTGAGAAGGATCATTGATAGCTAAACCTCCTATTCACGTTATTGAGCATTGCAGCAGAGAGGGGCAGATAGCTGTCAGCTGCCTCATACAGATCTCCAAGCTGCCTGAACTTTCTGAAGCATCTTATCTCCTCATTTTTCAGCCCAATTGAGTTTTTTTTTTTTGCTCCACAAATCTTCTGCTGTTCAGAATTGTGTGACAGAGTGCAATTTAGGGTTTAATCCCTGGATTTTTTTTTTTTTGTTGTGCTGCACTGTTGGGTCCTGCTGCTGTTCAGAAATACGTGATTGTTCAGTGGACTGTAGTGCATTTGTACCATTTAGTACCTGTTAAGCTGTCAAGGTGCTCCATTCCGTCAAAGTCCAAACAATAGCATTCACCGGCTTGTGTTTTACAAAAATGCAGAGTTTTTATTGCGTATAGTTAATCATATTACTGCTCTCATCAGTGCATGCCGCATATGTTAATCCAAGTATTGTACCATTTAGTACCTGTTAAGCTGTCAAGGTGCTCCATACCGTCAAAGTCCAAACAATAGCATTCACCGGCTTGTGTTTTACAAAAATGCAGAGTTTTTATTGCGTATAGTTAATCATATTACTGCTCTCATCAGTGCATGCCGCATATGTTAATCCAAGTATTGTACCATTTAGTACCTGTTAAGCTGTCAAGGTGCTCCATACCGTCAAAGTCCAAACAATAGTATTCACAGGCTGGTGTTTTACAAAAATACAGAATTTTTTCTGAGTATAGTTAGGCATATTACTGCCCTCATCAGTGCATACTGCATACGTACATCCAAGTATTGTACCATTTAGTACCTGTTAATCTGTCAAGGTGCTCCAAACCGTCAAAGTGCAAACAATAGTATTCACCGGCTGGTGTTCTACAAAAATACAGAGATTTTTCTGCGTATAGTTACACATATTACTGCCCTCATTAGTGCATACCGCATACGTACATCCTAGTATTGTACCATTTAGTACCTGTTAAGCTGTCAAGGTGCTCCATACCATCAAAGTCCAAACAATGTAGAAAAAAGAAAAATCCCCAAGCGCTCAGAGAAGTGTCAGAACTAACATGCACAGTGTCATATAGATGATGACTTACTCCACAGTGGGGGGAAATGTTGGTTTATAACATATCCCCCCTCCTCGTAGGCATATCACACGGGATCAGGATCCAGGCAATCGTAGGCATCTACCCATGTGGCTAACCGGTTCCAGACCAAAGAGAGATGACCAATGGACCCACTTAGTAAAATCTTGTCATAATTTATTGTGTACATGCGACGAGTTTCTGAGGTATTATTAGCTTATGCCCAATGAGTGGCAGAGGCCTAAATACTTCAGGCAGAGTTGGCAGCAGACTTGGGGCGACTGGCAGCAGGAGTCGCAGCGAGAGGCCTGAGCTCCCGTTATCAGCCAGCGGTCGTGTCTCCACCAGCAACCCAACTGCCGTCGTCGATTGGTTAACAATCTCATCCACATCTTCACAAGTGACATCTGAAACCCCCAGTCAACAGTCGGTGGGTTCCTCAGACACAACCCTCAGTTGGCATGGCCTGGGAGCAGTTCCTGTCCTCCCATTGCCTTTTTCCTATGCTGTACCCTGCCCTAAAGAAGTATCTTATGCTGTGGGTTCAGCTCAACTATTTACTGAGGACGATCTAATAGAGGACAGTCAGCAGCTACTGGACAGCCAAGAAGGGGAGGAGACATGTGCCGCTTGCTCCGCTAGGTGGCCAAGTAGTGATGCGGAGAGTGACGTGGGAGGCGGTGGTTCAAGTGTTTAGGGTCCTGAAGCAGACACTGTTGGGGAACCTGAGGAGGACATCAGTGACGTGCACACACCTGTTGATGAGGATGAAGCCGATAGCAATTGGGAGCCGGGTGCAGAAGGGGCTTCATCATCATCAGGAGAAGAGAGTTGCAGGTTGCCCTTGAGGCAGCAAGGCGGTAGCACAGTTGGCAGTCAGCGTGGTGGCAGTAGTGGAAATTCAGCCAAACGTGCCCGGCGTAGGCCACCTGCTTCGCAGCAGCCTAGCTTTCCGGGAGGTAGTGGAACAGGAGTTCCTGGAGACGGCGCCAGTAGCAGTCAATTAGTGCAGACTGTGGGTGGGAAAATCAGCTACTCGGCGGTGTGGAAGTTTTTCATAAGGCCTCCGGAGGAGGTTCACGTAGCCACATGCAAGATCTGTCGGCAGAAGGTGAAGCGTGGCCAGGGTCCCAATGTCGGCACCATGGCCCTGCGTCAACACATGCTTCGCCACCATAAAGAGGCCTGGGAGAACCGTGGCTCCGATGTAGTGGTCCATCCTGCTGCATCACCCAGTGGCCCTCCGCTCCCTCCTTCATCCAGCCAAGGCTCCACCACCTCAGCTGAAGGGAGCTGTGTGTCAAACCCTCCTTCCGTCGCTCCTGCATCTCCCTGCTTCTTTTAGTCAGCCATTCCGCCAACAATCCATCGGCGAAGCCATGTCCAAGAGACAACAGTATGCGCCCACTCATCCAACGGCGCAGAAGTTGAATGTGCTCCTGTCCAAGGTGCTGGTTTTGCAGTCCCTCCCTTTTCAAGTGGTGGACTCTGCACCTTTCAGAGAATTGATGGCTTGTGCCGAGCCAAGGTGGAGAGTCCCAAGCCGTCATTTCTTTGCGAAGAAGGCAGTACCAGCCCTGCATAAGTTTGTACAAGAGAAGGTGTGCCAGTCCTTGAGCCTGTCGGTGTGTTTAAAAGTGCATGGCAGCGCCGACGTGTGGAGCTGTAACTACGGGCAGAGACAATACTTGTCTTTCACGGCCCACTGAGTAAATGTGGTTCCTGCACAGCCACAACAGCAACTTGGACAGGTCACACCGCTTCCTCCTCCACACTCTCGCTCCCAGGCAGTTGGTCCTGTTGCAGTGTGCGATGCCGCCTCCTTATCCTCCACCGTGTCCTCGGCCTCCACTGCGCGACCAAATCTCGGTGGCCCTTCATCGCACCACGTGTGTAGGGCACGACGGTGTCAAGCTGTTCTTCACATGGTTTACCTTGGCGAACGGAGTCACACAGGGGAGGAACTGCTAAAGTTAATTTGTAAAGAAATCCGAGTATGGCTTACTCCACGAAATCTGGAAATGGGAACCATGGTGACCGACAACGGGAAGAACATTGTGTCCGCGCTGCGACAAGGAAGTGTGAAACATGCGCCCTGCATGGCACACGTGTTGAATCTGGTTGTCAAGCACTTCCTCAAGTCTTTACCCCATTTGCAAAACATCCTGAAAATGGCAAGAAAACTGTGCATGCACTTCAGCCACTCATACACCGCCAAGCACACCTTCCTTGAGCTGCAGCGTCAGAACGGTATCCCACAACATAGTCTTATTTGCGACGTTGCCACACGTTGGAATTCCACCCTCCATATGTTGGACAGACTATACAAACAAAGAAAAGCCATCACCAATTTCTTGATGATCCAAGCAGATAGGAGTACTCCCCTGTGTAACTTCAATGTGAACCAGTGGCAGCTCATACGTGACACCTGCTGTTTGCTGAGGCCCTTTGAGGAAGCCACATTATTTGTGAGTCGCCTGGATTACGCCATGAACGACGTAATTCCACTCCTACATTTCCTACAACAAATGATTGAAACCATGGTTGGTCACGGCGATGGAGACGTTGCGCCTACATCTCAAGGCTACATGAGCCCTGTGGGGGCTGAACTGGAGGAGGAGGATGATGAGGGGCAGAGCGGATTACAGTTTAGGTTGGATGAGATGGCTGGTGTTTCTAGTCATCGGACAATAGAGAGGAGGAGCAGGAGCAGCCAGAGGAGCTGGAGGGTTATGAGGAAGGTGAGACAGAGGACAGAGACACACCGTTGCAGTATGCAGTGGAGATGGAGGCAGGTAGTCCCTCCGAGTCACTGGCGCAAATGCCACGATGCATGCTCAGTTGCTTGCGTAGTGACCCCCGAATTGTCAAAATTCGTCAGCGCGATGACTTCTGGATCTCCACCTTATTAGACCCTCGCTACCGTCCCAAAATGGGGGCCTTTTTCACACCCACTGAGAGGGAGGACAAACTTACCTACTACAGAGAGATTCTACGTAGTCAGTTGGCTGATGCCTATCGGCCACATGGTCCATCCACTCACAGGTCTGACTCGGGGGGCCCTCTGCGGTCACCTTCCACTGCCATGGCTGCTGGGGAGGGGTGGCAGGAGCAGTATCGGCTCAATCAGCAGCAGCCTGAGTCTACAGTCGCTGATGAGTAGCTTTCTTCACCCACATAGTGAAGCAACTCATCAGCAGCAGGTAGACATGGAGCAGGACCTGAATCAGCAGGTGGTGGCATAGCTTGACATGGCCATGCCAACAATCATTGAAGATCCGCTTGACTTCTGGGCAGCCAAACTTGATTTATGGCCGCAACTAGCAGAGTTTTCCCTGGAAAAGCTGTCCTGCCCGGCCAGTAGGGTGCCATCAGAGCTGGTGTTTAGTGCGGCCGGGGCCATAGTCACCCTAAGGCGAACTCATCTGTCCACTAAAAATGTGGAGAGACTGACGTTTGTGAAGATGAATCAGGGATGAATCAGCCAGGATTTTCAGCCACCAATGCCAGATGCCTCAGAGTAGATTGACCATGCTGCTACACCAACATTTCCCAATTATGGTCGGTTATGAAACCCTCTTGGGTTAGCAATTAGGGTTATGAAACCCTCTTTGGTACTGCGATTGCCTGCTCCTGGCTCATCCTGTGTCTTTCAGGAACAACTTGCCTCACTGGCCTTTGGCCTTAAATTTTTGGATGTTTAGCAGTAGCTAAATATATGCTCAATGCAAATGTCAACATTGATCTTTAAAAGTAAGGGGTTATGAAACCCTATTGGGTACTGCGAATGCCTGTTCCTGACTCATTCCGTGTCTTTCAGGAACTACTTGCCTCCCTGATGCCTCAGGCCTTGGGCCTTCAATTTTTGGATGTTTAGCATTAGCTAAATACATGCTTAATGCAAATGTCAACATTGATCTTTAAATGTAAGGTGTTATGAAACCCTCTTGGGTACTGCAAATGCCTGCTCCTGACTCATTCTGTGTCTTTCAGGAACTACTTGCCTCCCTGATGCCTCAGGCCTTGGGCCTTCATTTTTTGGATGTTTAGCAGTAGCTAAATACATGCTTAATGGAAATTTCCACATTGATCTTTAAATGTAAGGAGGGGTTGGTTATGAAACCCTCTTGGGTACTGCGAATGACTGCTCCTGACTCATTTTGTGTCTTTCAGGAACTACTTGCCTCCCTGATGCCTCATGCCTTGGGCCTTCAATTTTTGGATGTTTAGCAGTAGCTAAATACAGGCTTAATGCAAATTTCAGCATTGATCTTTAAATGTAAGGGGTTATGAAACCCTCTTGGGTACTGCGAATGACTGCTCCTGACTCATTATGTGTCTTTCAGGAAATAATTGCCTCACTGATGCCTCAGGCCTTGGGCCTTCAATTTTTGAAAGTTTGGCAGTAGCTAATACATAGTGCAGCTCAAGACATCTGAGAGCATAACACACCTGTTATTGCTCGATCTCGCGATTGATCGTGCAATGTAAGGGGTTATTAAAGCCTCTTGGGTACTGCTGATGACTACTCCTGACTGCTCCTGTGTCTTTCAGGAACTACTTGACTTCATGATGCTTCTGGGCTTGGGCCTTTAATTTTAGGATTTTTGAAATACATACATACATGCTTAATTTAAATTTCAACATTTATGGTGCAATGTATGGGGTTATTAAACACTCTTGGGTAGTGTTTTTTTTTTTAAATTTTCTGATAATTAGTAATAAACTTGAATTTTCCACAATAATAACCATTATACCATTGAACGCTTGTTGCGTGTGATTTTTTAAGTAACATTTTCAAAATAAATATGCAGAGGGATTAGCTCTGCTTCTTTATTTCATAAAAAAATTATTTTATAGAAGAATGTCTTTTGGTGGTCCACCGTCCTGCATTGTAGAGTCATCTGGACTCTTGGATATGCGCTTGTTCTTAAAGGTACAAAAACCAAAAATGGCCGATCAGGGCTATGGAGACGTTGCGCCTACATCTTACGGGCACATGAGCCCTGTGGGTGCTTGTGAGATTAGGTCCTTTGTACCCACACGGCGGGGTCCGGGACACAAATTTTGATTTAAATTTCAAAAAAAAAAATCACACATTTCAATGGTCTCCTCATGCTGCAGCCAACTCCAGGCTAGCGTCATTCTGGTAATATATAGAGAGCACTCGCTGTCCTAAATTTTCGTTAAAATTTTTCGTCAAAAATGTTTGTCTTTTTTATTTGGGATTGTGAATTTATAAAATTGTGGTGTTTTTTTGGGGGGAATGTGAAGCCCTGGTGTGTACTCATGCATCAGCAAACTCCAGGCTGTGTCATTCAGGCAATATTTGGTTTACTGATGCTGCTGTGGGGCCTGGGTCTGGGAATTTCAAATTTTCTCATAGGTAGCATCCGCTATCCAAAAGTCTTATTCATAAATTTCTACAATTGTTGTGTTTTTTGGGGGGGATTGTGAAGCCCTGGTGTGTACTCATGCATCAGCCAACTCGAGGCTGTGTCATTCAGGCAATATATAGGTAGCACCCGCTGTCCTAAATATTCTTAATTTATTATTTTTTTTAAATGGTTGCTTTTTCTTTGGGATTCTGAAGCCCTGGTGTGTACTCAATGCTGCTTCCTGCTACACTCTGTCAGCCCGTTGGTCCTGTGACAGTGTGCTACTCCGCCTTCACATCCTCCACTGTGTCTTAAGCCTTCACTGCCCGGACAAGTCTCAGTGGCCCTTCAGCATGCCATGTGTGCAGGTCACGGCGGTGTCACACTGTTCTTCACATGGATTGCCTTGGCGATAAGTATTGGAAACAATGGCCGGTCAGGGCAATGGAGACGTTGCTCCTAAATCTCACGGCCACATGAGCCCTGTGGGGGCTTGTTGGATTTGGTCCTTCGTACCCACACGCTGGGGTCCGGGACAATCAAAGGTTTTTTTAAATTTAAAATCAAAAAATGATGGTGCTGCTGGGCCTGGGTCTGGGAATTTCAAATTTTCTCATGGGTAGCACCCGCTATCCAAAATCTTTTTAAAACATTTCTAAAATTGTGTTGTTCTGTGGAGGGGATTGTGAAGCTCTGCTGTGTACTCGTGCATCAGCCAACTCCAGGCTGTATCATTCAGGCAATATATGGGTTACTGATGTCGCTGTGGGGCCTGGATCTGGGAATTTCAAATTTTCTCATAGGTAGCACCCGCTATCCAAAATCTTTTAAAAAAATTTGTAAAATTGTTGTGTTTTTTGGGGGGGATTGTGAAGCCCTGGTGTGTACTCGTGCATCAGCCAACTCCAGGCTGTGTCATTCAGGCAATATATGGTTTACTGATGCTGCTATGGGGCCTGGGTCTGGGAATTTCAAATTTTCTCATAAGTAGCACCCACTATCCAAAATCTTCGGTTTAAATTTCTTAATTCATCTTTTAATCTTAAAGATTGTGAAGGCCTAGTGCCTATTCATGCTGCTGGCAACTCCGGGCTGTGCCATTCCTCTACTATATAGTGTCCTCATGCTGCCAACACCTCCACGCTGTGCCATTCAGCCACTATATGGTCTCCTCATGCTGCCAACACCTCCACGCTGTGTCATTCAGCCACTATATGGTGTCCTCATGCTTCAGCCTCATCCAAGCTGTGTCATTCAGCCACTATATGGTGTCCTCATGCTGCCAACACCTCCCCGCTGTCATTCAGTCACTATATGGTCTCCTGACACTGATACCACCACCAGGCTCTGTCATTGTGCTGCTGTGCGGCAGTGATTCTAAAAGCGATGCTGGTAATCTGCATGTTATTCTGAATAACAGTATTATTTCACTAACCCAGCACACTCCATATGCGTTTTAGAACACAGCAAAGTGTTCTATACCCCTATAGAGGCTGTATGTAGGCTAGAAATAGCCTTTTTTTAAATAGATTCGCCACAAAAAAATTTGGATCGAAACAAACTTTTTCAGAAAATTCGGTGAATCGGCCGAATCAAATTTTTGAAAAGTTCGCTCAGCTCTAGTAATGATGGACTGTCATTCCTCTTTAGTTAGTTAAGCTGTTTTACATTAATAGGCATGAGAAAAGGTCGAAGCATTGTATAAAACTGTGTACCAAACCAACCTGCACAGTACAAGCGGTTTCAAAGATGCTATGAAGGTACAGAAAAGAAAGGGGTTATCCAGGAACAGAAAAACAGAGCTACTTTCTTTAAAAAAAAAAAAAAACGCTCCCAGTCTGTCTCCAGGTTAGGTGTGGTCCTGCAGCTCAGTTCTATTGAAGTGAATGCGCAAATTTGTAAAACCTCACCCAACCTGGACACAGAGGTGGAACTGCTTTTACAAGAAATTTGCTGTGTTTTTCTATTCTGGGATAATCCCTTGAACTATTGGCAAGGCAAAATTTTTTGTTAAAAACCATTACAGATTGCTTCTTTGTTAGGATAAGAGAATATTAAAAGTTTTTAAAGCAGCCTTACAAACAATAGCTCTCTACTTAATTCCATGTATAGTCATAGATTGTTTTTCAATATAAATCTACAGTGTAGAAAAGAAAAAAACAATAAAAAAAATGTAAAATTAAACACTGTGTCCAGACTTTTGACTGATACTGTATATGAACATTTGATTGGTTACATAGTTAGTACGGTCGAAAAAAGACATATGTCCATCAAGTTCAACCAGGGAATTAAGGGGTAGGGGTGTGGCGCGATATTGGGGAAGGGATGGGATTTTATATTTCTTCATAAGCATTAATGTTATTTTGTTCCATGAATGTATCTAATCCTGTTTTAAAGCTGTTAATTGTTCCTGCTGTGACCAGTTCCTGAGGTAGACCGTTCCATAAATTCACAGTCCTCACGGTAAAGAAGGCGTGTCGCCCCTTGAGACTAAACTTTTTCTTCTCCAGACGGAGGGAGTGCCCCCTCGTCCTTTGGGGGGGTTTAACCTGGAACAGTTTTTCTCCATATTTTTTGTATGGGCCATTAATATACTTATATACGTTTATCATATCCCCCCTTAAACGTCTCTTCTCAAGACTAAACAATTGTAACTCCTTTAATCGCTCCTCATAGCTAAGATGTTCCATGCCCCATATTAGTTTAGTCGCGCGTCTCTGCACCCTTTCCAACTCCGCAGTGTCCCTTTTATGGACAGGTGACCAAAACTGAACAGCATATTCCAGGTGAGGCCGTACCAATGCTTTATAAAGGGGGAGTATTATGTCCCTGTCCCTTGAGTCCATGCCTCTTTTGATACATGACAATATCCTGCCGGCTTTGGAAGCAGCAGCCTGACATTGCATGCTATTCTGTAGTCTGTGATCTACAAGTACACCCAGATCCTTCTCTACCAGTGACTCTGCCAGTTTAATCCCCCCTAAGACATACGATGCATGCAGGTTATTAGTACCCAGATGCATAACTTTACATTTATCCACATTGAACCTCATTTGCCAAGTGGATGCCCAGACACTTAGTCTATCCAAGTCATCTTGTAACTTATGCACATCCTCTATAGACTGTACCGTGCTACAAAGCTTGGTGTCATCTGCAAAGATAGAAACAGAGCTGTTAATACCATCCTCTATAGCATTGATAAATAAATTAAACAACAGCGGGCCCAGTACTGAACCTTGGGGTACACCACTAATAACCGGGGACCAATCAGAGTACGAATCATTGACCACCACTCTCTGGGTACGATCCATGAGCCAGTGTTCAATCCAGTTACAAACTAAAATTTCCAAACCCAAAGACCTTAACTTACCTGTCAGACGTCTATGAGGGACAGTATCAAACGCTTTAGCAAAATCCAGAAACACTATATCCACAGCCATTCCTCTGTCAAGGCTTCTACTCACCTCTTCATAAAAGCAAATTAGATTGGTTTGACAACTTCTATCCTTAGTAAACCCATGCTGGCTATCACTTATAATACAATTATCCCCTATGTATTCCTGTATGTAATCCCTTATAAGTCCTTCAAACAATTTACCCACAATGCACGTTAAACTTACCGGTCTATAGTTTCCTGGGGAAGACCTAGAGCCCTTTTTGAAGATTGGCACCACATTCGCCTTGCGCCAGTCCCTTGGCACAATACCAGACACAAGAGAATCTCTAAATATCATGAACAGGGGTACAGATATTACTGAACTTACCTCTCTAAGAACTCTTGGGTGTAGTCCATCCGGTCCTGGGGATTTGCTTACATTTATATCACTTAACTTACCTTGTACCATCTCTACATTAAGCCAGTTCAGTACATTACATGATATCTTACCAGCACTGACCTGGCCAATGTCAGCTCCTTCTTCCATAGTGTATACAGAACTAAAGAACCCATTCAGTAGCTCCGCTTTCTCTTGATCGCCTGTGACAACCTCCCCATTATCATTATTAAGGGGTCCTACATGCTCTGTCCTTGGTTTTTTTGCATTTATATATCTAAAAAAATATTTAGGATTAGTTTTGCTTTCTTTGGCCACCTGTCTCTCGTTTTGAATTTTTGCTGTTTTTATTACATTTTTACAGATTTTATTAAGCTCTTTGTACTGTTTAAATGTTATAGTTGACCCATCAGATTTGTATTTTTTGAAGGCTATTTTTTTGTTGTTTATTGCTCTTTTAACATCATTTGTCAGCCATGTAGGATTTAGTTTTAATCGTTTATATTTGTTCCCCTTTGGTATATATTTAGCTGTATAGTTATTTAGAGTTGATTTAAAGATGTCCCATTTACCTTCTGTATCAGTATTTGACAACACCTCCCCCCAGTCTATGTCCTGTAGTGCAGCTCTCAGCCCAGGGAAATTTGCCTTTTTAAAGTTATATGTTTTTGCCTTCCCCGCCTGTCTTTGTTTTCTACATTTTAAGTCAAAAGTAACTATATTGTGGTCGCTATTACCAAGGTTTTCCCGCACAATTACATTACCAACCAGCTCTGCATTGTTGTAAATTATCAGATCCAACAAGGCATCACTTCTTGTTGGGTCCTCCACAAACTGGCCCATAAAATTATCCTGCAATAAATTTAGGAATTGTCGCCCCTTTGTAGTTTTAGCCAACCCCGGACCCCAATCTACATCTGGATAGTTAAAATCTCCCATTATTACCACTGTACCTGCCCGGGCGGCCCTCTCTATTTGTTTATGAAGCCAAACTTCTATCTCTTCAGTGATATTAGGGGGTCTGTAGATTACCCCAAATATAATTTTTTCAGTATTTCCCTCCTTTTGTAATTCTACCCACAGTGATTCCACCTCCTCAAAATCATCACACACTATGGCATCGTTCACACTGACTTTCATACCACTTCTTACATACAGACAGACTCCACCACCTTTTCTGTTCATTCTATCCTTGCGAAACAATGTAAACCCCTGCAGATTGACAGCCCAGTCATGCGATGAGTCCAGCCATGTCTCAGTGACCCCAACTATATCAATATGTTCCTCCAGTATCAAGGCCTCAAGCTCGCCCATTTTATTTGCTAGGCTTCTGGCATTTGTGAACATACACTTTACATTTCCATCCTTTATGTTATTGGGGTTAATGGGATTAAAGGGTGTAAGTTTTATTTTCCTATGAAGCCTATTCCTATTAACTATTCTAACCCCTCCCTCCTCTCCACCCCCAGGTACATTTATAATTCCCACCTCTCTATCTACACTATCTTCCCCCTCTTTGCTGTAGGTTCCCTCCCCCCAAGTCCCTAGTTTAAACACTCCTCCACCCTTCTAGCCATCTTCTCCCCAAGCAAAGCTGCACCCTCCCCATTGAGGTGCAGCCCGTCCCTACGGTAGAGCCGGTAACCGACAGCGAAGTCAGCCCAGTTCTCCATGAACCCAAACCCTTCCTTCCTACACCAGCTTCTGAGCCACTTGTTTACCTCCCTGATCTCCCGCTGCCTCTCTGGTGTGGCTCGTGGTACTGGTAGTATTTCAGAAAATACTACCTTGGAGGTCCTGGTTATGTATATGACACAAGAATATTTGATATGTTGACAGATTCTTATGCATTTTATTTTCATTCTGGTTTTATACTTTTTTGGTATTCAGAAGTCAGTGCAGTTAGCCCCAATTTCCCATAGAGGTGTCCTACAGAGATTCACACAGTTGCAGTGGGTTCTTTATATTGAAAAGTTGCATTACATCCTAGAAAGATAAATAAGTTCATAAAAGACACAGGTGCATTAAGCTTTCATTTACTTGTCTATTTGACCCTGTAAAAATCAAAACAAAATCATTGTAGCCAAGTTTGCCTCACAGCAAAAAACACAAGCAAAAAACAACTATTTCCTGACCCCACAGTAGAATAATTCCCTGAATGAATTAAATTTCATTCTTAGCCCTTAATTGTGACTATCCTGTGCTGGCTTGCCCCATAGAGTGCTAAAATGTAAAAAGTATTTTTATATCCTTATGCATATATACATACATACTGCCAAGTAATATGCATGTGCTTTAATTGGGATGGCGGCATTGGGTATGATTGTCTTATTGGCGGGGATAACTGGGACACGTACTGAATGCTAGAACAGGGTTTCCATGTCCCCCATTATGGGCCAGGTGAAAATAGCCAAGTATGGCAGTGCGCAAGTCCAACACCAAACCAATGAAAATGGGGACATGGAACTCCTGTTCTCTTGATTAATTGTCTCAATGGTGGGACCCTTACCAATTAGATGCTTATCCTCTATGTTGTAAATAAAGGATGGGTGTCTTTTGTGGGAAATTCCCTTGAAGGTTCTATATTACAAACTATAGGTGTTCATTGTGCCACTAGTTGGTACCTCAATGTGTTTAATGTTTCAAGGACTGAATACCTTTGTAAGACAACATGTACTGAAACATGCCACAACTTTTTTTCATGGACTTTCTTGGTGTGCCACCATACTATGGAGTATGGGGAATCTGTAGATTTCCACAGATTATACATCCACTCAACCCCTGTCAGATATAAAAAGCATTTGAAAAGTCTTCTGTGTTAGCCTGGGGAGTAGGGTATGGGGAGTGCAGCTGTGCGGTGATTAAAGGGTGCTTGTTAACCCTTGCTATTCGTGACGCCAGGGTGAGGGGTCCGCAGTAATGCTTGTCCTACCTCCACCCTTCCCAAGAGTGATAGGGAGGTAGATAATAATGGAATGTCCACAACCGGAGAGTTTTCTGAAACTGTTGTAACTTTTACTGAAGACTTTATGCAAGCTTCATAACCGGAACAGTTGCTATACATGCAAGCTTTCTTTGGAGATTGACAAAGGTTGGGACTTTAGCAGTTTAGAGTCTTTAGGGTAATATGCGCTGTTCCACTGGATTTAGGGGATTAGTTGCGGTCCAGAAGTCACGCTAGCTTTAGCGGGGGAAGTTTAGAACTCACGGTTTTAGTTCAACTGAGGCCGGTAAGTTTTAAGGCCTAGCGTGTCTTTGCAAGTTGCACAGATCTGTCCTGCTAGTCTGGCATCCACGAGAGCAGAAACCCAAGAGAGCGATAATTGGCTACAGCTCCCTTATATGGGCAGGGGCTGGACTAGTGCTAATTGGTCCATACTTGTGTCAATCACCATTACAAAGGATTGTGGGTAACACGTGACCCAAGAACCTCCAAAGGTCCTCCAACATAGCATAGAGGATATTAACATGGTCACATGACCGAAGGTCCTGCGACGCTAAACAATGTAAGTACTATACATTATATTAAATATACATTATTATCAAATATATACAGGTATTAACATTAGAGAATTAGAGTAAGGGAGAGGCGACTAGGGGCTGTCCCACCTGAGGGATCCTACCTGAGCGTAGTTACTCTGACTTTGGGGACCTCTACACTAGGTACGGTATACAATACGGTACTGGGACACCACACTTCAGTCCCTTTATTTTTTTTCCATTTTGTTATGTTGCTGCGTTCTGCTAAAATAAACGAGTAATTCAAGTTTCCCCTCCATCATTCTGAACTTAATACCCCATAATGACAAAGTAAAACTGATTGTTAGAAATCTTTGCTAATTTAAATGGGTACATCGGTGGAAATTTTTATTATTATTTTTTTAAATCAGCTGGTGCCAGAAAGTTATACAGATTTCTAAATTACTTCTATTTAAAAATCATAATCCTTCTAGTACTTATCAGCTGCTATATGCTTCACATGAAGTTCATTTCTTTTTGAATTTCCTTTCTGTCTGACCACAGTGCTCTCTGCTGACGCTAGAGATGAGCGAATTTACAGTAAATTCGATTCGTCACGAACTTCTCGGCTCGGCAGTTGATGACTTTTCCTGCATAAATTAGTTCAGCTTTCAGGTGCTCCCGTGGGCTGGAAAAGGAGGATACAGTCTTAGGAGACTCTTTCCTAGGAATGTATCCACCTTTTCCAGCCCACCGGAGCACCTGAAGGCTGAACTAATTTACGCAGGAAAAGTCATCAACTGCCGAGAAGTTCGTGACGAATCGAATTTACTGTAAGTTCGCTCATCTCTAGCTGACACCTCTGTCCATTTTAGGAACTGTCCAGAGCAGGATAGGTTTGCTATGGGGATTTGCTCCTACTCTGGACAGGACCTAAAATTGACAGAGATGTAAGCAGAGAGCACTGTGGTGAGACAGAAAGAAAATTCAAAAAGAATGGAACTTCATGTGAAGCATATAGCAGCTAATACGTACTTGAAGGATTAAGATTTTTAAATAGAAGTCATTTACAAATCTGTATAACTTTGTGGCACCAGTTGATTTAAAAAAATAAAAATAAAAATTTCCACCGGTGTACCCCTTTAAATTAGCAAATATTTCTAACAATCAGCTTTACTTTGTCATTATGGGGTATTAAGTTCAGAATGATGGAGGGGAATCTTGAATTACTCATTTATTTTAACAGAACGCAAAGAAACTCAAAAAGAAAAGAATTTCCTGTGGAGCATACAGCAGCTGATAAGTACTGGAAGGGTTGAAATTTTTCAATAGAAGTAATTTACAAATCTTTTACTTTCTGGCACCAGTTAATAAAAAAAAAAAAAAAAGTTTTCCAGTTAATGAGAAGAAAAACTAAAATATTTCCTTGCCATAGGTATTTAGACCCTATACTCAGTACTTGGAGAAATAAAGTACATATCTATTTTAATGCTGCTCAACACTTTAAAAAGATTAATAATATTTGTATTATTACATCTAAATGTAACCACGTAACACTCACTAAATACAAGTTTTTAATTATTATATAAATAAATAAAAAAATGACATTCAATTAATAAAAGCAAATGGAAAATGATTTAACACTAATTGGAGTCCCCCGCACTGAGACTAAAAAGGACCACATGCATAGAATACTCACAATGATCTGAACTAACATTGTCTAATAAAGCTTTTTGCAGTGAAGGGTTATGATACAAGTTCATGAGAACAGCAAGAGTTTACATCTTGTGGTCTTTGACTAGATTCTAAGTGACATACCTCCATATTAAGTGTGTATCAAGCTTAATGATGGTGTACATCATTTGTATTAGGATTTACTGTACTAGGGATGGAGAAACATGGCAAACAATGATATTAATTATATATTCTTGCACCCCACTGATCCTTAATGAAATATTGCATGAGCAGTTACTGGGATTGGCATATATATAAAGAGATCAAAAGCATTGTAGATAATGCCCCAATGTTGTTAGAACAGTTTTTAGAAGTTTTTTTATTTTATTTTTTTAAATCATTTCCAGCTTAGAAATATTTATCACTGTAGAATATTCAGAATGTTGAATACATGATCAATTAGAAGAAAAGTTTGTAGCAGAGAACATAAAAAAACAAGCACAGACTATTAGTTATTGTATGAAATTTACAAATTGTATACAAATAAACAAATCCAGCTTTAAAATACTGCTGACAGTTCCTTGTAGCAGATTGACTTTCCATTAGGTGTGGACATTTTCTGCAGCAAATGCACTGTAAAATCTATGGATTTTGGTGTGGATTTGTATGACTTGATGCAGCGGATTTTTTTGTGGATTACTTTAAAGGGTTAGGGAGGGGCTTACTTTAAAATACGCAACTGCAGATTTTGTTCTGGGTCTTCTAATAATTTGCAGTAACACATGTTTTGTTGAATTTTGAGAAAAACAGATATGTATTCAAAAGGAATATAAAAGAAGGACTTAAAGGGTAACTCTGGTGGAAATTATAATATATATATTTTTATTTCAAATCAACTGGTTTTAGAACGTTAAACAGATTTGTAATTTACTTCTCTTTAAAAATCTTATCAGCTGTACTTATCAGCTGCTGTATGTTCCACAGGAAGTTGAGTTGTTCTTTTCAGTCCAACCACAACGCTCTCTGGTGACACCTCTATCCATGTCAGGAACTGTCCAGAGTAGGAGCAAATCCCCATAGAAAACCTATCCTCCTTTGGACAGTTTCTGACATGGACAGAGGTGTCAACTTCCTGTGGAGCATACAGCAGCTGATAAGTACTGGAAGGATTTCGATTGTTTTAAATTGAAGTAAATAAAAAAATCTGGAAACAAAGATACAAAAAAATTGGAAGCGCTCACCTTCTCTGTGCACATGCAATCAGTCCTCCTTCACTGCCTCCAAAATGGAAAAATTCAAGTGCAGTCACAGCACCGGTAAAATATCCATTTACTAGAAATCCATAAAAAATTCAGGAGATACAAAAAAAGGTGCAACCAGCATGTTAGAGGTTGAAACCTCCCCCTCTAGAGGGGGAGGTTTCGACCTCTAACATGCTGGTTGCACCTTTTTTGTATCTCCTGAATTTTTTATGGATTTCTAATAAATGGATATTTTACCGGTGCTGTGACTACACTTGAATTTTTCTAAATTAAAAATGTGTTTTATTTTCTGGCACCAGTTGATAAGAATTTTTTATTTTTTCACACTGACATTCCCCTTTAAACTCGCGCTGTGCATAGATGTAATTTGTAGAGTAAGCTACTTCAGGTTTTCCGTGTACAATTAAGTGCGGAAAATCCAAATTGAACTCTCTCAGTGACCAATCTATCAACCTATCATATGTGTCTTATTATGTCTCAGACAGATCGCAACCAATCACAGCTCAGTTTTCGTTTCTTAAAATGAGCTATGATTGGTTGCTAGTTGTCTGAGACAAAAATCATTCACATTTTTGTCTTAGACAGATTAATAAATATGGGCCATGCTCTTCATATTCTATTGGAATTTACTTGGTTGAGATCACCTCCACAACAGTCACAGTTCCAGCTACTTCTATAAGAGTTTTAGGAATCAAGTAACTTCTAATGGAATTAGAATGGGCAGAATTTTCACAAGGGAAATTCCACAATCAGATTTGTTGCAAACCTGCAGAAGTCAATGGGTAGAAACATAATGGCCCTCATTTACTATTCTAAACCCGACTTCTTTTGTCTGGTTTTTTATTGGCGCATCTTTGTCTGCGACATGTCGCAGACATCGTGCGCCAGTCTGCGACACCATGCAACATTTGTTCCCGACAGACCCGATGTGGATTCTCCCAAACCCAAAAAAGGGGCGTAACCCGACATTTCTGAGCTTTCCCACGTATTTATAAAGGTTTCCAACCCGAATTTGTTAAATTGTTGTGGATTTTTTCCCGACAACTCAGAGAAATTGGAAACCAAAACCAACGAAACCCACGTGCGACAAACAGGATGCAACATAATAATAAATACCAGGGGAAAAAAGCAGTTGGGTAAGAAAGCAAGATAGACTTACAACCCGATTTTCTAAGTAAATGAGGGCCATTCTGTTTGTAAATTACTTACGTGTGAATGTACCTTTACAGACATTTTATGGCTTGAACAATGGCCTACTTTACTGTGTGTGCACATGGCCTTACAACCATTTTCTTAGGTATATTTTCCACTGTTCCTCTGGCCCTAGGTTTTCTAGTTTTGTATTTTACCACCTTATTCGCTAAAGTGAGCTTTATTCGTCTATTACGGTTGTTGTTTGAGGGAAGCCCATGCCTTCCCTTTAAATTGGACATACCCTCTGAAATGGAAATGTTAGTGCTATATAAAGTATACTATGATTTATAATTGTTGGCTAACACACTTTCTGTTGTAAAATAAGACATTGATCCTGTCAGCTTTTATATGTAGAAAATCTAAAACAGAGAAAACAGGAGCTCCTTTCTGGTTTGGATATTCGAGGCGTACAGTATTGTAAACATTTCAGCCGTTCTTATGAGTCATATCCTCTGACGGCTGGCAGCTTGTCATTGCCAGCTGAACCCCTAGAATTATAAATCACAATACGAGCAATCACTTACTAATGCATTTATGGTCATGGGAGATATTCAGTCCTGTAGTAGGGCTATTCATTTCTTCTGAATGACATTCCAAATTTAAATCAGTTTATTTTCCAGCAACCTAAATAGTTTTCCTGTTTCACTTTAAACAAAATAGGTGAAAGCCTTAAGTTAATTTTCTTCATTTTAATAAGCAAGAATAATAAGCATTTAAGCCTGACAGAATAATAAACAGCTTCAGGGAGCTCGGCTAGAAGAGCAATCAGTTTTACTTATTCTCAAGTCTGTGATTTTTAAAAGGTCAGGTCTCAATTGTTCTTTTTTTTGTGCAGCTGTTTCCCTTAAAGGGGTACTCCACTGAAACACATTTTTTATTTTTTTATTTTTAAATGAACTGGTGCCAGAAAATTAAACAGATATGTAAATTACTTCTATTAAAAAATCTTAACCCTTCCAGTAGTTATCAGCTGCTGTTATGCTCCACAGGAAGTTCTTTTCTTTTTTTAAATTTCTTTTCTGTCTGACCACAGTGCTCTCTGCTAACACCTCTGTCCATGTCAGGAACTGTCCAGAGCAGGAGAGGTTTGCAATAGGGATTTGCTCCTACTCTGGACAGTTCCTAAAATGGACAGAGGTGTCAGCAGAGAGCAGAATCTACAAAATATATTTCTTAGCTGCACAACCGCCTCCCTTAGTTTTTACATCTTAGTGATCATTGTGCATATGAAGTTGACACTATATGAAGTTCAGTTCTTTAATTCTAATTGAATTATTTTTTTTACCTCCTTTACAAATGTACTTCTATACAGTACATTACAGATGTGACTTTGAAAAGCACTAAAACTTCTGTTAAAGGACATCTTAGTTTTATAAGACTCTATATAGTTTAGTTATAATAGCTGGATAAACAGTCATCTCTAAGTATAGAGTAGCAATGTGATATGTTAAAGGGGTACTACACTGGAAAACTTAGAAGAAGAAAAAAACTGGTGCCAGAAAGTTAAACAGATTTGTACATTACTTTTATTAAAAAATCTTAATCCTTCCAGTACTTATCAGCTGCTGTTATGATCCACAGGAAGTTATTTTCTTTTTTCATTTCCACCCCTGCCTGACCACAGTGTTCTCTGCTGACACGTCTGTCCATTTTAGAAAGTGTCCAGAGCAGGAGAAAATTCCCATAGAAAACCTCTCCTGCTCTGGACAGTTCCTGACATGGACAGAGGTGTTAGCAGAGAGCACTGTGGTCAGACAGAAAGGAAATTCAAAAAGAAAAAAAACTTCCTGTGGAGCATAACAGCAGCTGATAATTATTGGAAGGATTAAGATTTTTTTAATAGAAGTAATTTACAAATCTGTTTAACTTTCTGGCACCAGTTTTTTTTTGTTGTTGTTTTTTTTAGTTTTCCAGTGTAGTACCACTTTAACATATCACATTGCTACTCTATATTTAGAGATGACTGTTTATCCAGCTATTATAACTAAACTATAAAGTGCTATAAAACTAAGATGTCCTTTAACAGAAGTTTTAGTGCTTTTCAAAGCCACATCTGTAATGTATAGAAGTACATTTGTAAAGGAGGTAAAAAAAAAAATTCAATTACAATAAAAGAACTAAACTTGTCAGTGTTAACTTCATATGCACAATGATCACTAAGATGTAAAAACTGAGGGAGGCGGCTGTGAAGCTAAGAAATATATTTTGTAGATTCTTCTTCCAGAAATCATACGATGGACTGAACATGGAATATTGTGTACAGTTTTGGGTACCTAGATCTAAGAAATGCATAGCTGAACTGGAGAAAATTCTGAAGAAAAAAAAATAGCAAATGAAATATGGTGTTCAGCCAAAGTTGTCAGTAATCTCAAAAAGGGGTTGGGCCAACACACGGATAGGTGGGGTTTCAGTGGTCCCAGGACTGGGCTAAGATGACTGAGGAATCTTACCCGTAAATAGATAGAATGGTGACATGTAGTACTTACAAGCAGAGAGCTGAAGTAGCCTCTTTACATTCCATTTTGCAAAAAGTGACACTGCCCAGTCACTGTAGATATTTACAATACAAGTACTATTTCATTTATATAGTGCCAACTTATTCCGCAGTGTTGTACAGTGTTGTGGCATCACAATGGTGCCTGTCCCAAAAAGGCTCAAAATGTAAACTCCAGATTGGCCTATTGCTATGTTTTGAAGTAATAAAACCCACACAAACTGTCATGATTCGGCTGGCTGGAGGTGGATCCTCTGTGCCAGAGAGGGATTGGCGTGGACCGTGTTGGTGGACCGGTTCTAAGTTGCTACTGGTATTCACCAGAGCCCGCCGCAAAGCGGGATGGTCTTGCAGCGGCGGTAGCAACCAGGTCGTATCCACCAGCAACGGCTCAACCTCTCTGACTGCTGAAGACAAGCGCGGTACAAGGGAGTAGACAAGAGCAAGGTCGGACGTAGCAGAAGGTCAGGGCAGGCAGCAAGGATCGTAGTAAGGGGCAACGGCAGGAGGTCTGGAACACAGGCTAGGAACACACAAGGGAACGCTTTCACTGGCACAATGGCAACAAGATCCGGCGAGGGAGTGCAGGGGAAGTGAGGTATAAGTAGGGAGTGCACAGGTGAACATACTGATTAAGCCTGCTGCGCCAATCAGTGGCGCAGTGGCCCTTTAAATTGCAGAGACCCGGCGCGCGCGCGCCCTAAGGAGCGGGGCCGCACGCGCCGGGACAAGACAGACGGAGAACGGGTCAGGTACGGGAGCCGGGATGCGCATCGCGAGCGGGCGCCTCCCGCATCGCGAATCGCAGCCCGGCTGGGAGTGATATTGCAGCGCACCCGGTCGGCAGGTCTGACCGGGGCGCTGCGAATGAGAGGATGCTGCGAGCGCTCCGGGGAGGTGCGGGGACCCGCAGCGCTCGGCGTAACACAAACACTGTGAGCACAATGATTTTCAGCCTTTTGGTTAAGATCAAGTATAGTATCTGTATTTATCAGTAGTCTACCTTTGCCACTGATGGGGATTGAACTGCATGAAATGGGGTAGATGTACCAGGGTGTTCAGGGGCTGGGTATACCCAGTTCAATGGCTGCCCCGATGAGACCTGCACTCTCTGGGTCTGGCTTTGGGGTCGGGATTGGGAAGCAGTGACCCCAGAGGTGCCTACACTCACTGAGAAATTGAAACTCACTGAGTTCTTGCACCAGGCACCAACCTCTACACCTTTTGGCACTTCACCTCTTGATTCCCGGCCTTCTGGCTAGGATCAGAGAAATTTTGATGGATCCGGCTGTATGTCCAGGCAGTAGATCTGCACTCATGCAATAATTAAAAATTATTATTTTTTTGTTCCACTTGCCATGTTTGTGTTCTGTGTGTCCACAGGATTGTCAGGGTGCGGTAGCCCTTCTGGGTCTGCCTCCTAGGGGTCTAGACGTTATGCGTGTGGCCACCAGGTTCCTCACCATGCAAAAACCCCGGTACTCCTGCACAGATAGGGTACTGGCCGTTTAATGTTTCTGTGGGCAGAAACTTTGGCTAATGCCTAGGTTGTTGCCTGGAGCACTTGGTCCCTTAGTATCTTCAGCAAAAAGGGACATTAAACCTGGAACCTCGCAGGTGCCTTTTGGCCCAGAGAGAAAGAGTAAGGCTTTTTGGGAGGCCTCTCTTCTTTCGGAGAAGGCCTGGCGATAGACCGCATCCTTTGTAAACTTTTTTTAGAGTAACACGTTTGCACTTTTTCTTGCACTTGATAGAGAGCATGTTTCACGGTTCTTAAAGAAAAGCAAACACTGGGAGGACTTACTAACTCTTTGCAGATGTCCTTGGTGAGAATTTTAAATGTATGATGTTTTTTAGTGCCTGCTGTGCCCTTAACTGCATTGCAAGAGTTAACTGTTTTCTACTGTAAGAGCTGGTGAGTTACCACATGTCTCCCTGCAGCCAATTAGGGGAAGTCAGTCTTGTCTTCACCCTAGTGAAATTGCTCTAGTTAGTCTGGATTTTGCACATGGTCAGGACACACCTGCAGTCTGCAGTTAACCACACCTTTAGTGAGGAGCTGTTCTCCTGTCTCTTGCCATCATACCTCCAATGAGATTTGGCCCCATGCAACACCATCTAGTTCTGGACTTAGCTAAAGTTCTTACTGGTGAAACCAAAACCCGAGTTTAGGGACAAGTGCAAGTCTGTTAGACTTGGGGCAAGGTATCGGCAATCCTCAGGGGCGTATCTATCCCTGTGACGGACAAACGTCTGCGACCCCTCTGCCCTCATGTAACATCTTAGCTACACTCAAGGAAACGTAGGTGAGGGAAAGGTACCGATTAGGTTTCCACACACTGTCCCCATGAAGATCTCGGGGGTAAGCACAATTACAGGAACACCATCAGAGAAGTACTCAATAGCCCAATACGTTCAGAATAAGTAAATTTTGTACCAAGTTGTACCAGAGTCCAAGTAACTCGAGTTACTACAAGTCCCATAATCTCTACCAGGCTGTGATTGTGACTGCTCACTAAGTTCACCAACAATTGTGTGATCTAACTACTGCAACTTTGTATTTTTCAACTGAACTGTCACCTGTATACTTTGGATCTACAATTTATTCAGTAAAGTTTAAAAGTGCTTACCCAAAATCTGTGCTTTTGAGGATTCTTTTCCAGGGCTTGAATACCGATGACCCTTTTTATTTGGAGTGGTGATAAGTGAAATCAACGGCAGGACTACAGCCACCAACATCCCCACCTATACACATTTATACCACACTCCTGACAACCAGCCAACATAATATATCAATCTATATATATAAAACTCAACGTGTGTGTGTGTGTGTGTGTGTGTGTGTATGTATGTATGTATGTGTTTATGTTCCAGCATCACGTCCAAACGGCTAAAGATATTAACATGAAACTTGGCACACATGTTACTTATATGTCAACAACAAACATAGGATAGGTGTTTTAACCCTTACTCACCCTCATTTGCCAGGGTCAGGGTTTATGTTTAAAGTCCCATACAAGTCAATGGGAAATATATGTTGCTGCATAACTTCCGCTGGAGATATTTCGATAATACTTGGTCACATGTTACTTATATGTCCACTTAAAATATAGGATAGTTAATTTAACCCTTAACTACCCCAATTTTGAGGGTCAGGGTTTTTGTTTAAAGTCCCATGCAAATCAATGGGAAATGTATGTTCCCACATAACTTCCGTACGGGTGGAGATATTTCAATAACTGGTACACATATTACGGGTTGGGATAGGAGGTCGACATAGGAGGTCGGGATAGGAGGTCGGGATAGGAGGACGGGATAGGAGGATGGGATAGGAGGACACGATAGGAGGACGCGATAGGAGGACGCGATAGGAGGACCGGGATAGGAGGACCGGGATAGGAGGTCAGGATAGGAGGTCGAGATAGGAGGACGCGATAGGAGGATGGGATAGGAGGACTGGATAGGAGGTCGGGATAGGAGGTCGAGATAGGGGGTCGGGATAGGAGGTCGGGATATGAGGACGTGATAGGAGGTCGTGATAGGAGGACGGGATAGGAGGACAGGATAGGAGGTCGGGATAGGAGGACAGGATAGGAGAACGGAATAGGAGGACTGGATAGGAGGATGGGATAGGAGGTCGGGATAGGAGGACGGCATAGGAGGTCAAGATAGGAGGACTGGATAGGAGGTCAAGATATGAGGATGGGATATTAGGTCGTGATAGGAGGACAGGATAGGAGGTCGTGATAGGAGAACGGGATAGGAGGTCGTGATAGGAGGACGGGATAGGAGGATGGGATAGGAGGAAAGGATAGGAGGTCGGGATAGGAGGATGAGATAGGAGGACTGGATAGATGGAATGGATAGAAGGACGGGATAGGAGGACGGAAAAAGAGGACAGGAAAGGAGGACGGGAAAGGAGGTTGAGATATGAGGACGGGAAAGGAAGACAGGAAAGGAGGACGGGAAAGGAGGACGGGAAAGGAGGACGGGAAAGGAGGACGGGATAGGAGGATGGGATAGATGGACGGGATAGGAGGACGGGATAGGAGAACGGGAAATGAGGACGGGATAGGAGGACGGGAAAGGAGGACAGAAAAGGAGGTCGAGATAGGAGGACGGGAAAGGAGGACAGGGTAGGAGGACGGGATAGGAAGACAGGAAAGGAGGACGGGAAAGGAGGACGGGAAAGGAGGACGGGAAAGGAGGACGGGATAGGAGAATGGGATAGATGGACGGGATAGGAGGACGGGATAGGAGGACGGGAAATGAGGACGGGAAATGAGGACGGGATAGGAGGACGGGAAAGGAGGACAGAAAAGGAGGTCGAGATAGGAGGACGGGAAAGGAGGACAGGGTAGGAGGACGGGATAGGAGGACGTGATAGGAGGAAAGGATAGGAGGACCGGGATAGGAGGATTGGGATAGGAGGTCAGGATAGGAGGTCGAGATAGGAGGACGCGATAGGAGGACGGGATAGGAGGACTGGATAGGAGGTCGGGATAGGAGGTCGAGATAGGGGGTCAGGATAGGAGGTCGGGATATGAGGACGTGATAGGAGGTCGTGATAGGAGGACGGGATAGGAGGACAGGATAGGAGGTCGGGATAGGAGGACAGGATAGGAGAACGGAATAGGGGGACTGGATAGGAGGATGGGATAGGAGGTCGGGATAGGAGGACGGCATAGGAGGTCAAGATAGGAGGACTGGATAGGAGGTCGAGATATGAGGATGGGATATTAGGTCGTGATAGGAGGACAGGATAGGAGGTCGTGATAGGAGAACGGGATAGGAGGTCGTGATAGGAGGACGGGATAGGAGGATGGGATAGGAGGACAGGATAGGAGGTCGGGATAGGAGGATGAGATAGGAGGACTGGATAGATGGAATGGATAGGAGGACGGGATAGGAGGACGGAAAAAGAGGACAGGAAAGGAGGACGGGAAAGGAGGTTGAGATATGAGGACGGGAAAGGAAGACAGGAAAGGAGGACGGGAAAGGAGGATGGAAAAGGAGGACGGGAAAGGAGGACGGGATAGGAGGATGGATAGATGGACGGGATAGGAGGACGGGATAGGAGGACGGGAAATGAGGACGGGATAGGAGGACGGGAAAGGAGGACAGAAAAGGAGGTCGAGATAGGAGGACGGGAAAGGAGGACAGGGTAGGAGGACGGGATAGGAAGACAGGAAAGGAGGACGGGAAAGGAGGACGGGAAAGGAGGACGGGAAAGGAGGACGGGATAGGAGGATGGGATAGATGGACGGGATAGGAGGACGGGAAATGAGGACGGGATAGGAGGACGGGAAAGGAGGACAGAAAAGGAGGTCGAGATAGGAGGACGGGAAAGGAGGACAGGGTAGGAGGACGGGATAGGAGGACGTGATAGGAGGACGGCATAGGAGGTCAAGATAAAAGGAGTGGATAGGAGGTCGAGATATGAGGATGGGATATTAGGTCGTGATAGGAGGACAGGATAGGAGGTCGTGATAGGAGAACGGGATAGGAGGTCGTGATAGGAGGACGGGATAGGAGGATGGGATAGGAGGACAGGATAGGAGGTCGGGATAGGAGGATGAGATAGGAGGACTGGATAGATGGAATGGATAGGAGGACGGGATAGGAGGACGGAAAAAGAGGACAGGAAAGGAGGACGGGAAAGGAGGTTGAGATATGAGGACGGGAAAGGAAGACAGGAAAGGAGGACGGGAAAGGAGGACGGGAAAGGAGGACGGGAAAGGAGGACGGGAAAGGAGGACAGGATAGGAAGATGGGATAGATGGACGGGATAGGAGGACGGGATAGGAGGACGGGAAATGAGGACGAGATAGGAGGATGGGAAAGGAGGACAGAAAAGGAGGTCGAGATAGGAGGACGGGAAAGAAGGACAGGGTAGGAGGACGGGATAGGAAGACAGGAAAGGAGGACGGGAAAGGAGGACGGCAAAGGAGGACGGGAAAGGAGGACGGGATAGGAGGATGGGATAGATGGACGGGATAGGAGGACGGGATAGGAGGACGGGAAATGAGGACGGGATAGGAGGTCGAGATAGGAGGACAGAAAAGGAGGTCGAGATAGGAGGACGGGAAAGGAGGACAGGGTAGGAGGACGAGATAGGAGGACGTGATAGAAGGACGGGATAGGAGGACCGGGATAGGAGGACCGGGATAGGAGGTCAGGATAGGAGGTCGAGATAGGAGGACGCGATAGGAGGACGGGATAGGAGGACTGGATAGGAGGTCGGGATAGGAGGTCGAGATAGGGGGTCGGGATAGGAGGTCGGGATATGAGGACGTGATAGGAGGTCGTGATAGGAGGACGGGATAGGAGGACAGGATAGGAGGTCGGGATAGGAGGACAGGATAGGAGAACGGAATAGGAGGACTGGATAGGAGGATGGGATAGGAGGTCGGGATAGGAGGACGGCATAGGAGGTCAAGATAGGAGGACTGGATAGGAGGTCGAGATATGAGGATGGGATATTAGGTCGTGATAGGAGGACAGGATAGGAGGTCGTGATAGGAGAACAGGATAGGAGGTCGTGATAGGAGGACGGGATAGGAGGATGGGATAGGAGGACAGGATAGGAGGTCGGGATAGGAGGATGAGATAGGAGGACTGGATAGATGGAATGGATAGGAGGACGGGATAGGAGGACGGAAAAAGAGGACAGGAAAGGAGGACGGGAAAGGAGGTTGAGATATGAGGACGGGAAAGGAAGACAGGAAAGGAGGACGGGAAAGGAGGACGGGAAAGGAGGACGGGAAAGGAGGACGGGATAGGAGGATGGGATAGGAGGATGGGATAGATGGACGGGATAGGAGGACGGGAAATGAGGACGGGAAATGAGGACGGGATAGGAGGACGGGAAAGGAGGACAGAAAAGGAGGTCGAGATAGGAGGACGGGAAAGGAGGACAGGGTAGGAGGACGGGATAGGAAGACAGGAAAGGAGGACGGGAAAGGAGGACAGGAAAGGAGGACGGGAAAGGAGGACGGGAAAGGAGGATGGGATAGATGGACGGGATAGGAGAACGGGATAGGAGGACGGGAAATGAGGACGGGATAGGAGGACGGGAAAGGAGGACAGAAAAGGAGGTCGAGATAGGAGGACGGGAAAGGAGGACAGGGTAGGAGGATGGGATAGGAGGACGTGATAGGAGGACGGGATAGGAGGACGGGATAGGAGGATGGGATAGGAGGTCGGGATAGGTCAGGATAGGAGGTCGGGATATTATGACGGGATAGGAGGTCGGGATATGACAACAATATATGAGGATGGGATATGAAGTCAAAAGCTTCCTCCTTTGTTTATTTTCCTCCCCAACAAGGATTAGGAAGGAAAAACCGGGCAACGCCGGGTACTCAGCTAGTCATTCTATATAACACATTGCTCTAGACTACATAACTTTCTAGGCAGTATAAACCAAGAAGTGAAATTATTTGTAGTCACAGGGATCCCAGCTCTTCAGAGAACTAAAGTCAAATCAAGGATACACATATTAGCAACGTATTATATTCATATGACATTGAATTTGACAGTCTGAAACAATGTGAATTGTACGAGAAAGACATATTTGTGGAGCAAGCTATGTGTGTACAAAATGCTGGCTTCATTTTTAATTTAAGGAAAATAAATACAAAATATGAATTCAGGTAGAAGAAAGACATGGTCGCACATCTACAATCTTGTATAATGATCTAATTGCTTCTCAGCATAATTTCAAAAACTAACAGGTTGTTAGTATACGTTTTGATCAAAAAGTACAAAGCCGACTCGCCACGTCAAGGCCACCTATTTAGAGTGTGTCCCTAACGTCCCTAGCATAAAATGGTGTAGCACTGTGCGGCGACCACCACCGCCGCGACACCAGTGCCCACAGGGGGAACGACCCACTGGCAGAGGGGCCCCAATTCCACTCAAACCAGTCTATGGGTCGCACCTCCCCACAGACACGGCGCCACGGCAGGAACAGACGCCGCACACCACCGCACCAGTGTGAACAGGGTGCTACAGCTCACTTACCATGCTCTCCCAGTCAGACTGGGAGGCTGCTAGGAAAGAAATGGCCCATGTGTAGCTAACTACTACTTATATAGGGTTGGGCTGAGGGGGTGGGGAAGAGTGCAGACACATGTTCAAAAAAAAAAGAGGGGATAGAAAACACAATGTGAATTCAGGTAGAAGAAAGACATGGTCGCACATCTACAATCTTGTATAATGATCTAATTGCTTCTCAGCATAATTTCAAAAACTAACAGGTTGTTAGTATACGTTTTGATCAAAAAGTACAAAGCCCACTCGCCATGTCAAGGCCACCTATTTAGAGTGGGTCCCTAATGTCCCTAGCATAAAATGGTGTAGCACTGGGCGGCGACCACCACCACCGCGACACCAGTACCCACAGGGGGAACGACCCACTGGCAGAGCGGCTCCAATGCTACTCAAACCAGCCTATGGGTCGCACCTCCCCACAGACACGGCGCCACGGCAGCAACAGACTCCGCTCACCACCACACCAGTGTGAACAGGGTGCTACAGCTCACTTACCATGCTCTCCCAGTCAGACTGGGAGGCTGCTAGGAAAGAAATGGCCCATGTGTAGCTAACTACTACTTATATAGGGTTGGGTTGAGGGGGTGGGGAAGAGTGCAGACACATGTTTAAACAAAAAAAAGAGGGGATAGAAAACACAATGTGAATTCAGGTAGAAGAAAGACATGGTCGCACATCTACAATCTTGTATAATGATCTAATTGCTTCTCAGCATAATTTCAAAAACTAACAGGTTGTTAGTATACGTTTTGATCAAAAAGTACAAAGCCCACTCGCCATGTCAAGGCCACCTATTTAGAGTGGGTCCCTAATGTCCCTAGCATAAAATGGTGTAGCACTGGGCGGCGACCACCACCACCGCGACACCAGTACCCACAGGGGGAACGACCCACTGGCAGAGCGGCTCCAATGCTACTCAAACCAGCCTATGGGTTGCACCTCCCCACAGACACGGCGCCACGGCAGCAACAGACTCCGCTCACCACCACACCAGTGTGAACAGGGTGCTACAGCTCACTTACCATGCTCTCCCAGTCAGACTGGGAGGCTGCTAGGAAAGAAATGGCCCATGTGTAGCTAACTACTACTTATATAGGGTTGGGTTGAGGGGTGGGGAAGAGTGCAGACACATGTTTAAACAAAAAAAAGAGGGGATAGAAAACACAATGTGAATTCAGGTAGAAGAAAGACATGGTCGCACATCTACAATCTTGTATAATGATCTAATTGCTTCTCAGCATAATTTCAAAAACTAACAGGTTGTTAGTATACGTTTTGATCAAAAAGTAAATACAAAATAGGACATTAAACATTAATACTAGGTAATAGTACTGTCCAGGCTTTAATTGTGATATCTAAATGTGTGATTCATTAGGTTATAAAAAAGGGTTAAATTAGTCATAGATAAATTACTCCAAATGTGAATCCTTGTGTTCAGTGATTCGAGACGTAAGATTCAGTGTACTGTAAGAAGTTATCACCATGAGTAGGGATGAGCGAATCGAATCTGACGAATCAAAATTCGTTACAATTTTCAGGAAAAATTAGATTTGCAACAAATGCGAATATCGCCCGCAATTCGATCGCGCGAATCGCTTCATTAAACTCCATTTAGGGCGGTCCAGGCTCCAGAATGGTGGATCCACATGTGAGGACACGGGGCAAGGAATCCTGGGAAGGCGGGAACAAGGGTAGGCGGGATTACCCTGAATCACATGCAGCATGCAGCAGCAGCCAGTCACCCATGTGATGTCACAGCCCTATATAATCTACAGCCATATTGTGGACAGTCACTTCAGCCTTTCATTGCAGAGAGATAGATAGGGACAGACAGCGCTGTGTGTTGACCAGAAAAGCATTTTTCCAGCAGCGATTCACCTACTAGTCCAGTCAGTGTTCTGTTCCACAGAGAGAGGGAAAGAGGGCAGTGTGTTTTGCACAGAAAAGCATTCTTACAGCAGAGATTCACCTCCCAGTCACTACAGCGTTCTATTACAGCGAGGGACAGAGAGCAGTGTGTTGCACAGTGTGTTGCACAGAACAGCAGCGATTCAGCTCAAGCCCAAATCCTGCCTAGAAGCACTGATAGGGGTGGACACACATACTTTATTAAGCGTACTGGAGCGCATACAACATATGTACATCTAAGTGGTGTACTGTTTTGTTCCTGTTAAAGTCTTGAGGGCCTAGATACTGTGAAAGGCCAGGCAAAAGTACACACCAGCTCGTATTGTACACAAATACTTTTTTAAGCGTACTGGAGTGCTTTTTCCTCCCTTCATAAGTGTGGTTGCTAAGGGAGATTCCACTCCCAAGTCCATACTCCGATCAAGGTCCCGCAAGTGACGCGGGAAAAATCGTAACAACAACCGCAAAGTAAGTTTCTCTGATGCAGAAACAACACAGGACGCTTCCTCGTCCAATGAGAGCATAGCTTCAATCCAAGATACACCTGCTCAACGTGATCCTGAGCTGCCGGGGTTTCTACGGCGTGGCGCCACAGGAGGAGAGCGGGACGGAAACATAGGAGACAAAGGACATGCTCTGCGTCCCTGAGTCTCGAACAAGTGAGTGACTCTGTCATTAATTTGACCCCCTTCATTCTGTCTGACCCTGAAATTACAGCTTTAAGCCGAGGACTAAATTTTGTACCTTCATGTGACTTTGACCTTTTCTCTACTATATTAGATGTCAATAGGTGGGCGAGGAAACACTTACACTCAAGAGACAATTCAGTTTGATGGAGCCCCCTGATTCTCAGAATGTAGTTATGCCCCATAGTCCATCTGGGAATATTACCCCTGCAATAAATATGTCTAATGGTGTATGTACGGATTTTGCAGATGAAATGAATGTTATAAACCTAAATGCATTATATACTGATTCTGTACCTTTTTGATATAAGGGCCGTCCTTTTCGCTCCGCCAATCCTGATTTCTACCCGGTGGCCTTATGGCCCCCTGCATTGGATAGATTTCAGGGAGTTGGTTGAGAGGGATTTGGTGGAGTTAAACAGAAAAACAAAAAACATAATTTAAGCATAATAACATGAGCAGAGATGAGCTAGAAGGGATACAAGAATTGCAATCTAATAAAAATTTGATTGTTCGCAATTCTGATAAAGGGGGCACTATCGTTGTTATGTATTTGGACCTCTATGAGCATCTTAATATGTACATGTTGGAGGATCCGAATACATACAGAATTATATCAAATGATCCCACGAAAATCTACCAAGATAGACTGAATTGCCTTCTAGAACATGGATTAGAGCTAGGGGTAATTGATCAGAAAATGAAGGATTTTCTTTATGTTCAGAGCCCTGTCCCCCCAGTCTTCCACTCTCTCCCCAAGGTCCACAAAGGGGTTTTTCCACCTCCCCTTCACCCAATTGTGGCAGGTATAGGATCCTTGGGAGAGAGACTGGGAGACTGGGCTATTCATGGGCCACTTGTGATGTGACAGCGCTGCGGGCCCTGTCCAGGCATATGGATGCATACAGCAACTACTCCCCTGATCTGAAGGAGTACATTTTGGAAGCCACACAGTTTTTGTTGGAAACATTTTTTTTTATGTTTAATGGCATGTATTTCTTTCAGATCAGGGGAGCATCCATGCGTGCTAAATACTCGCCCTCATTCGCGAACATTTTTATGTCGCAATGGAAGGAGTCATACATTTTTTCGTCCTACAACCCATTTACAGACTAATAAAGTGGATTGCATGCTATATTGATGATCTGGTAATAATTTGGAGGGACACAGAGCCGAGGTTCTGGGATTTTGTAGAGTATATGAATAATAATTTGAACCTAAAATTTATGGCTTCTTTTTCCCAGTCAAGCATACCGTTTTTGGACATCAGGTTTTCCCATAAGGGTACCCGGATTATTTCATCCCCTTATCGTAAGGAAGTGGCAGGAAATACAATATTGCAGGCGACATCCTGTCACCCTCGCCATGTGGTAGAAAATATTCCATATGCCGAGTGGTACCGGTTGCGCCGCAGCTTCACACGCACAGAAGAATATGAGGTGGAATCCAAAAAACTACATAATAGACTGAAAGAAAGAGGTTTTTCGGATAGAAACCTCCTTACAGCTAAGAGGAGAGCAAACAGTCTGAATAGACAACAACTCATTGTGGCCGATCCTACTAAGAAATCTGATAAAAAATTTGATAATAATGTTCCATATTTTACTACTAAGTATAGCAGACAATTTGGTAAGATCGGTCATATAATGAGGAAATAACTTCCTATATTACATCAGGACCCTATTTTGGAAGGAGTTTTATCACAGGGTTTTAAAATTGCATCTAAAAAAGGTCCCTCTTTGGGAAATAAACTGTACCCGAGTTTATTTTCGAACAAATCGAATATGAATTCTACGTGACTACATACTCCAGGAAACTGGAAATGCGGTCATATTACGTGTCTAACATGTAAATACATGCATGTGTCTCGGGAGTTCAGATCTTACAACGATAATAAAGTGTACAATATAACAGAGTACATTAATTGTAACTCAAAGTACGTAGTTTATCTGGCCTCCTATGACACATGCAGGTGTCAATATGTGGGCTGCACCACAACACCACTAAAAGTTAGGATTAGAAGACACGTGGCAGACTGCATAAATAATCAGTTTAATGTTTCAGCTCTGACGAGACACTTTAGGGAACAGCATCAAGGTAATACTAGTTCTCTTTAGGTGACAGGGATAGAGAGTGTGAAGAGACCTATATGAGAGGGAGATCACAGACGTACCCTTTTGAATATGGAATCATTCTGGATCTTCCTATTGGGGACGAGACAACCAAACGGTTTAAATCTATGTCAGGATCTCACATACTGAATCCTGGAGGTAGATCTATCACTGTTTTTTTGGTTTCTGTAATTTTTCTATATGAAGAAATGTTTTACTTTGTAACAGTAGTTTCCAGGTTTTGTTGTGATCTATTGTTTCTCTTTATCGTTCTATCCCGAATGAAGGTCAGACTGCTTTGTAATTGATTGTAATCCCGTTTGGGTATGTGGAAGCAATCTGTTTTACCATGTGTTCAGGAATCCATTCCGCATTTTTTATTTTACTTTAAACAAAATCACATGACGTGTGCGTTATGAAATGCCTGAATTTTTTATATATCTTATGCCATGATTAAGGGTTAACACCCGAAACACGTAGGCTATTGCTCTGTATCCTGCATCCTGATTTTACACCCAATAAACCTTATAGCATTGGACACCGTGTGCTGGACTTTCCTGTTTGCACCGGCTGGTGTTGTACACAAATACTGTTTTAAGCGTACTGGAGCGCATTGTCCTACTCCCATAAGTGCATACCACATATGTACATCTAAGTTGTGTACTATTTTGTTCCTGTTAAAATTTCAAGGGCATAGATACTGTGAAAGGCCAGGCAAAAGTACACACCGGCTGGTGTTGTACACAAATACTTTTTTAAGCGTACTGGAGTGCATTGTCCTCCCCTCATAAGTGAATACCACATACGTACATCTAAGTGTTATACCATTTTGCTCCTGTTAAATTATTAAAGGCCTAGTTACTGTAAAAGGCCAGCCAAAAGTACACACCTGCCCAAAAGTACACACCTGCTGGTGTTGTGGACAAATATTGTTTAAAGCTTATTGGAGGGCATTGAACTCCCCTCATAAGTGTAGACCACATATGTACATCTAAGTGTTATACCATTTTGTTCCTGTTAAAGTCTAAAGGGCCTAGTTACTGTGAAAGGCCAGCCAAAAGTACACACCTGCTGCTGTTCTAGACAAATACTGTTTTAAGCGTAATGAAGCATATTGTACTCACCTCATATATGTACTATGTATTTCAGGCAGAGAAGTGCCAGGACGTGCAAAGAGGTGTGGCAAAGGCCTAAATTCATCAGGCGCAGGCAGCTCCTGGTATCAGCTAGCAGTCGTGTCTCGACCAGCAACCCATCTGCTGTCATTGACTGGTTAACTCGGTCATCCACTTCATCACATTTGGCATGGTAGTTGGTGTTGGGAGCGTTCAGGCTCCTGAAGCACACACTGTTGAGGAACCTGAGGAGGATATCAGTGATGTGCTGACACAACTCGATGATGATGATGAAGTCAATCACACTTGGCAGGCGGGTACAGAAGGGGCTTCATCATCATCAGGAAAATAGAATTGCAGGTTGCTTGTGAGGCAGCAATTGAGTCAGCAAGGTGGTAGCAGTGGGAAGTCTGGAGCCAAACGTGCCTGGGGTAGTCCACCTGCTTCGCAGCAGCCAACCTGCCTGGGAGGTAGTGGAACAGCGGTCCCTGGAGTCGGCGGCAGTAGCAGTCAGTCAGTGCGGACTGTTGGGGGGAAAATCAGCTACTCTGCGGTGTGGCAGTTTTTCATCAAGTATCCGTAGGATGTTAACATGGTCACAAGCAATTTTAATCCCTTTACTCAATAGCCTGTTTTGACCTTAAAGGAGTAGTCCAGTGGTGAACAACTTATCTCCTATCCTAAGGATAGGGGATAAGTTTGAGATTGCGGGGGGTCTGACCACTAGGGCCCCCTGCGATCTCCTGTACGGAGCCCTGACAGCCCGCAGGAAGGGGGCGTGTCGACCTCCGCACGAAGTGGCGGCCGACACACCCCCTCAATACAACTCTATGGCAGAGCCGAAGCGCTGCCTTCAGCAATCTACGGCTCTGCCATAGAGATGTATTGAGGGGGCGTGTCGGCCGCCGCTTTGCGCGGAGGTCGACACCCGCTATCTGGCCGGAGAGCCTGGCCCCCGTACAGAAAGATCACAGGGGGCCCCAGCGGTCGGACCCCCCGCAATCTCAAACTTATCCCCTATCCTTAGGATAGGGGTTACGTTTTTCACCACTGGACTACCCCTTTAAAGACCAAGGCAAATTTTCAAAATCTGAAATGCGTCCACTTATTTGGCAAAAACTTTGGAACGCTTTTTCTTATGAAAGCAAATCTGAGGTTTTTTTTCATGACATCTTGTACTTTACATTAGTGGTAAATTTTGATTAATATATATATATATATATAGCGTTTTTTGTAAAAAGAAATAAATAAATCCAAAATAAAATTAAAAAAATGAAAAATTTGCATTTTTCTAGACTTTACATTTTCTGCTCGTACGATAGTCATACCACACCAAATTAATGATTCATTCACATCTACAATATGTCCACTTTATGATCCCATCATTTTATAAACATTATTTAACATTTTTAGAATGTTAGAAGGTTTACCTTATATACTCGAGTATAAGCTGATGACCTTTGGCGGGAAGTTAGGGGAGCTGGTCCGGGCCATCTATGCTGCAGGGACCGTCCAGTGGGGATGGTTAGTCTGTCCATTTTCACCGGGGGGCTCTTCTCCGCGCTTCGGGCCCAGACTAGTGACGTTCAGCTGTCCATCGGCTGTCCGGGCATGCTGGGTGTTGTAGGTTGAAGACCACTGCGGCTTTCGTCATCATCCAGCCCCCCCCCCCCGCCCCCTTTTGTTTTGTACTCACCTCCCCTCAGCGGGAAGTTAGTGTGAGCTGGCCCGGGCCATCTATGCTGAAGGGACCGTCTGGTGGGGAGGGTTATTCGTTGCTGGCTGTCCATTTTCACTGGGGTGCCCTCTTCTCCACGCTTCGGGCCCGGCCCCGGAGTAGTGATTTTGCGTTGATGACGATGCACAGGGACGTTCATTCGCAACGTCCCTGTGCGTCGTCGTCAAGGAAACGTCACTAGTCCGGGCCTGAAGCGCAGAGAAGAGCCCCCCCTCGGTGAAAATGGACAGACTAACCATCCCCACCGGACAGTCCCTGCAGCATAGATGGCCTGGACCAGCTCACCCTAACTTCCCGCCGAAGGACATCGGCTGTCCGGGCATGCTGGGAGTTGTAGTTTTGCAACATCTGGAGGTCCTCAGGTTGAAGACCACTGATGAAGGGATTGACAGGCAGTCATGATGAAGGGGGGGGGTTTGATGACGAAGGCTGCAGTGGTCTTCAACCTGCGGACCTCCAGAGGTTTCAAAACTATAACTCCCAGCATGCCTGGACAGCCGATGGCTGTCCGGGCATGCTGGGAGTTGTAGTTTTGCAACATCTGGAGGTCCGCATGTTGAGGACCACTGATGAAGGGATTGACAGGTGGTGATGATGAAGGGGGGGATGATGACGAAGGGCGCAGTGGTCTTCAACCTGCAGACCTCCACAGGTTTCAAAACTACAACTCCCAGCATGCCTGGACTGCCGATGGCTGCGGTTGTGTTTTATCTTTTTTTTTTGGGGTCATTCGTCATGCGGTATAAATGACATGTTAACTTTACTCTGCAGGTTGATATGGTTATGGTGATACCAAATTTCTATACTTCTTTATTTATATTTTAGTTAATTTATAGCATATAATCAGTTTTTGTAAAAAACTAAAAAACAAAACTCGTTTGTAAATCGCTGTATACTGTGAGACATAACTTTTTTTTTTTTCTTTGACGTAATTGTGTGAGGACTCCTTTTTTACAGGACATGTTGGCATTTTTGGGGGGACTATTTTTGGATGTGTTTTTGGGTGTATTATACATATACATATATATATATATATATATATATATATATATATATTATTTTTATTTTTTTAACTATTATACACATAATTCAATGGAGTACACATCTGTACTCCATTGAATTATGTATATGTCTGTCATAGACATAGGATAGCTCAGTCACTACCTTAGGTAAAGACTGATCTGTTGCCATGACAACAGAGGCCACTGTCAGTCCTCCAGTTGCCATGGCAACCATAGGCGCTCTGCTTTCCCTTTGCAAAGTACCGATCGTTGACAGAGGGAGCCCTCTCCCTCTGTTACCCTAATTAACGCTGCAGTTACAGTGACTACAGCGTCTACAGGGTTTACTCAGGATCAGAGCGCAGCTCCGATCCTGAGTGCTGCGGGTGGCCTCCCCCGACGGGGCCTCCCTCACCATCGTCCCCCGGCTATTGGTCCATCTGTACTGGCAGACCAATAGCAGTGATCCCCAGCTGGGGACTGCTGCGATTGGTCCCTGGCCAGCGCCTGGCGGTGCTGTGACAATTTATTTCCATCAGGTACATGTACCTGATGTTGCAGGAAGTCACCGCTAGTCATCAGGTACATGTACCTGATTTTGCGTAAAGGGGTCAAAAAAATATATTTAATCTTTTAAATTGTGAGGCCCTTTGGTCTGATCAGGCTGCCGTCACCTCTAGGCTTCCTAATTCTGCCACATTTTGGTCTCCTCATGCTGGTGCCACCTCAAGGCAGTGTCAATCAGGTGGTCTCCTCATTCTGCTGGCACATTAAGTAAAAATTTAAAATAATAAATAATTTGAATTCATTTTAATAAATAAATGTTAATGAAGTTTACTTGATAATTTTAATAAAAATGCCCCTTAAGCATACCATGTGTCATGGCAGTGTCACGCTGTTCTTCACATGGTTTCCCTTGGTGAACGGAGTCAGGCAGAGGAGGAACTGCTAAAAGTCATTCATTAAGAAATTGAATCATGGCTTACTCCTTGAAAACAGGAAATGGGAACCATGGCTACCGACAAGAAGAAGAACATCTTGTCTGCGCTGCTTGAAGGAAGCCTGAGCCCTGCGCCCTCCATGGCAAACATGTTCAATCTGGTTGTCAAACGATTCCTGAAGTGTTTCCCCCATCTGCAAGACATCCTAACAGTGGCCAGAAAACTTTGCATGCACTTCAGCCACCTGTACACCACAAAGCACACCATCTTTGAGCTGCGGCGTCAAACCAGCATCCCCCAACATTGTCTGATTTGTGATATTGCCACACGTTGGAATTCCACCCTCCATATGTCGGACTCACTATATGAACAGAGAAAAGCCATCACCGATTTCTTGATGATCCGAACGGATAGGGGGACTCTCCTGCGTAACTTCAATGTCAAACTGTGGCAGCTCATACGTGACACCTGGCATTTTCTCTGGCCCTTTCAGGAAGCCACCTTATTAGTCAGTCACCAGGATTATGGGATGAATAATGTCATTCCCCTGCTTCATATGCCACAACACATGTTGGAAACGATGGCTGGTCAGGGCACCGGAGACGTAGCGCCTACAACTTGAGGCCACATGAGCCCTGTGGGGGATGAACTGGAGGAGGAGGGGGACAGTGGAGTAAAGGCAAGGTTTTGCGAAATGGGTGGTTGATGAGGAAGACGAGACAGAGGACCAGACACACCGTGGCTATGTGGTCTCCTCATGCTGCTGGCACATTAAGTGAAACTTAATCATAATCTATTTTAAATCTTCAATTAAAATTTTCCAAAATATATTTAATCCTTTCAATTGTGAGGCCCTATGGTCTTATCATGCTGTTGCCACCTCCAGACTTGGTCGTTCTGCCATTATATGGTCTCCTCTTGCAGCTGCCAATTCCAGGCTGTGTCATCCTGCCAGATTATGGTCTCCTTATGCTGCTGGCACCTCCAGGCTGTGTCATTGTGCCACCATATGGTCTCCTTATGCTGTTGGCACCTTAAATTAAAATTTTAAAATTTAGGTATATAAAATCTTAAATTTTACAAAATATCTTTAATCTCTTCTATTGTGAGGTCCTTTGGTCTCCTCGGGCTGCTGCCACCTCAAGGCTCTGTTATTGTGCTGCCATGTGACTCCTTGTTAGTTTGGGTTTGGTGGTCATACAGTATTATTTCAAAGTAAACGCCGGGACATTTAACTTGGGAATCTAATATAAATCTTAAATATAAAAAAATCAATGTAATCTTTTCAAGACTGAGACCCTATGGTCGTCGATGTCATATAGTACCTGTGGAATTACCACAAGAATTCAATAAAACAGGTTGGAGCGATAACAATGAAGCATAACTGATTAAATGAAACATTTGCACCGTCACAATCAGGGGGGTGCTGAGAGGCAGGGGCTGGAACAGGTCGTATCTAGCCTGGCGGAGGACCGCCAGCTCGATTTTAAGATACAAGTACAAGCTTTTTCACTGCAGCCACTTCTAGCTTTATGCACCCACTTATCCAACAGCACAGAAGCTGAATGTGCTCCTTTCCAAGTTACCGGTACTGAAGTCCTTCCCTTTTCAAGTGGATACTCTTAGTATAGGATTGCGCTGAGAGGCAGGGTCTGGGATAGGTGGTAGCTGGCCTCGCGGCGGACCGCCAGCTCGATGCTCACCAGAATGGGTACTGAAAATTTTTTATCAATTCAGCAAATCGGCTGAATAGGATTTTTAAAAAATTCGCTCATCTCTAACTATGAGGCTAAGTTTCCACTTGATACCATATTTGCTTATGTAAAACTTTTAATATTTTTTTTTATAAAAATTTTTGGGAATAAAATGTTATAAAAAAGCAGCTATTTTGGACTTTTTTTTACGTTCACGCCGTTAACCGTACGGTATCAATAACATTTTATTTTAATAGTTGAGATATTTACGCACGCGGCGATACCAAATATGCATATCAAATATTTTTTTTACACTTTTTGGGGGTGAAATATGGAAAATTGGACAATTAAAATTTTTATTGGGGAGGGGGTTTTTCATATTTTTTTTACTTTTATTTTTTACTTTTTTACTTTTACACTTTAATAGTCCCCATATTGGACTATTTATAGCAATCAATTGATTGTTAATACTGTACAGTGCTATGTATAGGACACAGCACTGATCAGAATTATCGGTCATCTTCTGCTCTGGTCTGCTCGATCGTAGACCAGAGCAGAAGATCCTGGGAGACGGCCGGAGCAAGGTGAGGGGACCTCCGTCCGCCATGCTGCGGGCGATCTGATCATCCATTTAAAGTACCATGATGCTGCAGATGCCGTGATCTGTATTGATCACGGCATCTGAGGGGTTAATGGCGGACATCCACGCGATCGCGGATGTCCACCATTATGGGCAGGTCCCTGGCTGCTATCATTCGGGACCTGCCGCGCATGACGCGAGCATCGCTCCGATGCTCGCAGTTATGCATAGGACATAAATGCACGTCCTGGTGCGTTAAGTACCAGCTCACCAGGATGAACATTTACATCCTGCGTCATTAAGGGGTTAAATAAGATACAGTAGTGATGGAAAAAATTGTCTATATTTTCATTTGCAAAGTTCAAACGCTGATTTTTGTGGTGAGGACGTAGAAGAGGCTTTCTTCTGATGACTCTTCCATGAAGACCATATTTGTACAAGTATCTCTTTATAGTGGAATAGTGTACCACAACACCAGTGTCTGCCGGATCTTTCTGGAGGGATTGTGCAGTCAAACGTGGGTTTTGAATTGTTTTTCTCACAATCCTGTGAGCTGTTCTGTCTGATATTATTATTGGTCTTCCAGATCTTGCTTGAACTTCCACTGTTCCTGATGACTGCCATTTCTTAATTACATTGGGAACAGAGGATATTGACATCTGAAAATGTTTTGCTATCTTATTATAGCCTTCTCCAGCTTTGTGAGCATTAACTATTTTCAGTTTCAGATTTCTAGACAACTGCTTAGAAGAACCCATGGTGCTGATTGTTGGGGCAAGGTCAGATGAGTCTGGGCATTTAAAACCTTTGAGATTGACATCACCTGGTTTTCCCAGATGAGGATTGAGAACAATCCATGACACTGACAGGTCTCAGCTTTGCAAAAGGGGCAGTGCATGCTATAAATTCTGCAGGGTGCCCAAACTTTTGCAGACGCCATTTTTTTTTGTTTTCTGTTATTTTGAAAGTGTAAATGATGGAAATAAAATCTAACTTTTGTTGACATATTATAAGAATGTCTAATCTAAAATTTGATGCCTTTTGGAGATTTTTCCATCTTTCCTTGGCTTCTTTATGCACATTAATACAAATTTTTACCTGGGGCGCCAAAACTTTTCATCCCCACTGTATTCATATTTCCCGTAGAGAGTTGTGATTGGCCAGATGTTTCCAGTCAATCACAACTCTGAATAGGTGCATATATACATTAGTGCAGGGGACCATAGAAGAGCGGCCGGCCGGCCGCATCTATATATTATACAGGAGGATCACAGAGGGTGTCAGAAGTGACACTCGCTGTGATCTGTCTATTAATGCAGGTACTACAGCTCCCAGCATGGAGTTGAGTGTGCCCCATGTTGGGAGCAGTAGTATTTGCAGTTAAGGACAGATCACAATGGGTGTCACTCCTGATACCCGCTGTGATCCTCCTGTATAATGTATAGATGCGGCCGGCCGCTCTTCTGCACTGGTCCCCTGCACTGCCATATATATACACTTATATAGAAATTCACATCACTGGCTGGCCGGAGTACAGTGCAGAGATGCGAGCGCTGTATAGAGCCGCTCCACATCTCTGCTATATTGTGGACAATCGCATCAGATATCAGGAGTGACACCCAGGGTGATCTGTCTATTAGTACAGGAACTACTACTCCCATCATGGAACAGTTTGTTCCATACTGGGAGTAGTAGGACTACCTTAAAAATATAAACATTTTACAGTAAAAAAAGGGAAAAACGCACACACACACACACACACACACACACACACTACATTTTTAGTGCCCTGCCCTCCCACATAAATTGATTCCTCTTTCAAAATGTGTTAAAATTTTGTTATAAAAAATAGAAATTTTGTTAAATACATTTTTCCCATAGCTACTGCATCCTTTCTTTTTTTTTTTTTTTTTGTTACCCAACAAATTTTGAAGAAAAAAAAAACGCTAAAGGGGCCAAAAATGCAATTTCCACTCAAATGCAAAAACGCCAGAAAAAATATCATTTTTTTTCTGGCGTTTATTTCACACAAAAAAATGCAGGAAAAAAGTGGAAACAGGCTGAGGCAAAAAGTGAGATGGCTCCCTGGCACCCTCACTTATGTATCTTTGATAATCCTAAATAACTATTGTATTGTAATTTTTATCCATGCCCGAATATGTTAACCAGACACAAAAAGGTATTCTCTGCCTTTAACTATTTAAAGGGGTACTCCGGTGAAAACCTTTTTTCTTTTAAATCAACTGGTGGCAGAAAGTTAAACATATTTGTAAATTACTTCTATTAAAAAATCTTAATCCTTCCTGTACTTATTAGCTGCTGAATACTACAGAGGAAATTATTTTCTTTTTGGAATGCTCTCTGATGACATCACGAGCGCAGTTCTCTCTGCTGACATTATTATAATAATAATAACACTTTATTTATTGTTGCCCTTAGTGGGATTTGAACCCAAATCCCCAGCACTGCAAGGCAACAGTGCTAACCTCTGAGCCACCATGCTGCCCTTAGCATACTTTCTGCCACCAGTTGATTTAAAATAAAAAAGGTTTTCACCGGAGTACCCATTCAAGAACATACAACATTCTCCTTAAAACTTGATAGCAGTCCTTTAAGTACAATTCCCTCCAGTTCTAATGACCATCCTCATTTACTTAAATAATGAATTTTATACAGATTGTGCCTTTAGTTGTTTTTAAATGTGTCCTTGATGACCACAAGCACCATGAGGAAGAAGGAATAATGACTGCATTAGTCCAGAGGTCAAGCACATCATTTGCTTCTTAATGATAAGTGTATTTGATTTCTGCTCCAGCTTGTCTGAGTCTCCATGAACAGAAATGTATAGACAGAAAAACACATATTTATATGACCATTTAATTGTACATCTTTTCATTTTCTGTTTTTAGCTAAAGAAAAATCTATAATTTTGGTTAGAGTGAGAACATCTTAAAGGGGTATTCCAATTCCTTCTAATATTGTCTATGCATTTCCCATCTGTATTTCCCATCCCCAAACTTCATGACCCTCATCTTTCAGGAGATCACTTCCTAGCAGACTCCATTCTTCAATGAAGAAATGGACATGCTGGCATGTAGCCCTCTTCATTGAAGTCTATTGGCATTATGGAAAAATTGGTGGTTTGCAGTTTTTTTTGCATATTCTGTGCATTGTATATTCATGAAAAAAATATATATTCTAGTGACCACATTTCATCTTATGCATGTAGGTGTCTCTATTGCTCCTGACTAGAGATGAGCGAATTTTTGGAAAATTCAATTCGGCCGATTCGCCGAATTTTCCCCAAAAATTTGGTTTGGTCCGAACTTATTTGCAGCAAATTGCTATTAAAAGCAGCTATTTCTGGGCTACAGAGAGCCTCAAAAGGGGAGTAGAACACTTTGCATGCATAGGGAGTGTGCTGTGTTAGTGAAATAATACTGTTATTCAGTATGACATGCAAATTACAGGCATTGCTATTAGAATCCATGCTGCAGAGCGTCTGGATGTGGCAGCAGGGTCGGGAGAACATAAGGTGTCACAATTAAAGAGACTAAAGAGATTTTTAATGTAATTTTTTTTTATTTATTCTGGTGAGCATCGAGCTGGCGGTCCACATCAAGGCGAACTACTACCTGTTCCAGCCCCTGCCTCTCAGCCCCCGCCAACTGTGAAAGTGCGAAAGTACCATTTAATCAGTTGTGATTCATTGTTTTTTCATTGGATTCTTGTGGTAATTCCACAGGTAATATATGACAACGACTATAGGGCCTCACAATTGAAAAGATTGCGAAACACTGAGTTAGGACACAAACTCTGTTTCACAAAACTGCAACTCTCAGCATGCATTGACAGCCAAAGGGCATGTTGAGAGTTGTTGTTTTGCAACAGCTGGAGGCACACTGCTACAACTCCCAGCATGCCCTTCGGCTGTCCGTGCATGCTGGTAATTGTTGTTATGCAACAGCTGGATGCACACTTTTTCATAGAAAAAATGTGCCTCCAGCTGTTGCATAACTACAACCCCCAGCATGCACAGACTACCAAAGGGCATGCTGGGAGTTGTAGATGGAATTCCAGCTGATGCAAAACTACAACTCCCAGCATGCCCTTTGGCTGTGCATGCTGAGAGTTGTTGCTAAGCAACAGCAGGATGTGAACAGGCCTCACCTCCTGCTGTATCCTGCCACCTGCACCACTGGGACCGCTGCCGCTGCTGTCACCGCACCTGCTGCTCCTGTCCGCCACCACCGCCGCTCCTGCGGGGACCCCCGCCGGGCCAGGAAAAGGTAGGAGGTCTGGTCCTGCCCTGATCACCGCCCCGATCACCGCCCAGCAGGGTAGTGATTGGTCGGTTGTTCCGACTGATAAATAACGTGATCGTGAGGTGGCACCCGTGCCACCTCACTCCTGCTGGGTAAGGGTGAATGGGGCTGTCTTGGACAGCCCCATTCACCCTTTTTTTTCCGTGTCAACGGGTCACCGGAGACCCAATTGACCCGGAAACGCCACCAATTGGCCTGAATTGACCGGCGATTTGCAGCGGTCGCCGACATGGGGGGGCTCAAGACCCTCCCAGGGGTTTGCACAGGGTGCCTGCTGAATGATTTCAGCAGACACCCTTGGTCCATAAAGGGGTACTCCGGTTCAAAAAAATTTTTAAATGAACTGGTGCCAGAAAGTTAAACAGATTTGTAAATTACTTCTATTAAAAAATCTTAATCCTTTCAGTTCTTTTTAGCAGCTGTTTGCTACAGAGGAAAATCTATCTTTTTTAAAAAAAAATTTTCTGTGTTGTCCACAGCGCTCTCTGCTGACACCTGATGGCCATATCAGGAACTGTCCAGAGCAGGAGAAAATCCACATAGCAAACCTATGCTACTCAGGACAGTTCCTGACACGGACAGAAATGTCAGCAGAGAGCACTGTGGACAACACAAAAAAGAAATTCAAAAAGTAAAGAATTTCCTATGTAGCATACAGCTGCTAAAAAGTACTAAAAGGATTAAGATTTTTTTTATAGAAGTAATTTACAAATCTGTTTAACTTTCTGGCACCAGTTCATTTAAAAAAAAAGTTTTCCACTGGAGTAACCCTTTAAGTACCAGGATGTCAGGACTTACCTGTATGCCGGTGGTCCTTAAGGGGTTAAAGGAAATCTGTCATCAGTTTCACCTGCACTAACCTGTGACTAAGTGCATGAAAACAATATTTACCTGCTCCCGCTCCGTGCTGTGGTTTAGTATCTTCCACTCTGGGCATTACTTGGAGCATGGGCTGAGCTTAGTGACATCACCGCTGCTGTTCTCTGCTGGGCCCTGCTGCTTCGCTAAGCTCCACCCAAGCTTCAAGTCAAGCCCGGAGCGGAAGATACAGTAGAGGATAGCCGGAGAATCGGACATGGAGCAGGACCAGGTAAGTATTGTTGTCAAACAATTACATTGACGTGATCTAAGGTGATACAAGGTGCTCAACCCCAAGTGCAGTTGTGCACCTACGTTGGAGTGGAGGACCTGCACCTATGGATCACAATGTGGTTTCACTACTGTGGTTAATGTAAACAATGACATTAGCTAACCCTCAAAACTGATGTAAAACTGAGACATTAGCCAGTATATCCTTATATGAAGGACACACTTGAGCCCGCACACCACGCCAAGGTTTCTCAGATGGTGCGGGACCTATCCGCTAACCTACCTGGCCAGATAAATAAAACCAGGAACCAAAATATGGCAGCCATAGGTCCGACCTGCAGATTGCTCCTCAGTCACCTCCAGTGTGGACTAGGCACACATACAATGGGAGGGAGGAGACAAGCTACAAGCCCCACCCCTGGTTGGTTCATTTATAGCAGGCCTCACAGGTGAAACCCTAATGCTACCCAGCAAGATAAAAGGATGCATTAGTATAAGCCTTAAGCAAAGACATATCGGCTTATATTTGCATGAACATGGTTATAGCAAGAAACTCAACCCCAAGTGCAGTTGTGCACCTTTGCTGGGGCAGAGGTACTGCACTTGTGAACCGTTGCTAAGGGCGATATCCCCAGCAAAAATTGCATACAATGGAGGATGCCTGCAAACGGTCACAAGTACCACAGTGGCATCCTGACACCTGATAAATGTGTATGTGGATGCGTTAAACATGACTGACTTTAAACAAACAATTGTTTAAAAGTATTGTTGTCATCAGTGTCATCTGCACTACCTGTCTGTACCGACAGGTTTGTGCAGGCAAAACTAATGACAGATTTTCTTTAAAGGAAGTTTTAGTATAGTATGTTATGAGCTGGTGGGTATTATAATTAAGCCCAATATGCCATCATGATCTTCATTATGTCATGAATTTTGCTTTATCTTCCAGAAAATAATAGGCAATGTGTGCTTTACTAGAAGAGAACATACAGTATATGATACTGGCTTCTATACAAGCAGCAAGAAGTAATTGAAAAGCATAGTTCACCACAATGTAATGTCATAACTAGTGTTGAGCGGCATAGGCCATATTCGAATTCGCGAATATTCGCTAATATATGGACGAATATTCGTCATATATTCTCGCATATTCGTTATAATCTCGTTTTATTTTCGCATATGCGAAAATTCGCGTATGCGAAAACTAACATATGTGAAAATTAGCATATACAAAATTAACATACACGAAATTTCGCATATGCGAAAATTAGCATATGCTAATTTTCGCATATGCGCATTTTCGCACGCCAGTCTCACACAGTAGTATTACAGCCTTCTTTACACCACACAAGCTGGAAGCAGAGAGGGATGATCACTGTGATGTGTACTGTGAAGAAAAAAAACAAAAAAAAACGACTATTCGTTATCACGAATATATAGCGATATATTCGCGAAATTCGCGAATTCGCGAATATGCGATATTCGCGAATAATATTCGAATTGCGAATATTCGCGAGCAACACTAGTCATAACATGTATACTTATAAAAAAAATAAAACATTTTTATAATAATAATAATAAATCAGTTAATGTTACCCTATACCTAGAAGGGAGTTGGCACAAAATGTATTCTATCATGGCTGCAGATCCTTTTCTTTTTTAAACTACCCAATATACATTATCAAAAAGAAAAGGTAGAAAGGTTGTCTCCCAACTGAATTTTCTAGGTTGTTATGTAATTGTTGGCAGTTTTTTTCCTTTTCTTTTTTAACAATAAATATAAGGTTTCCTGATAAAGTGTTCTCCTAGCACTGCAGTACACTGTAGTAACTACTTAAAGTTTTTAGAATGGATTAATTTAGCTTCCAATTCATTCCTGTAATATTGTGTTTTTAAGACTCATATGAAAAGCAATGCATGGTCTGAATATGACAGCAAATATGGCACAGGGACTTAACAAAACCATGTGGAGGCAGGAAGTAGTCTTTTTGTAACTGTTCTGAACATCAGAGTAGAATGAGATGTCTTTCATGGTTGGGTATAGTAGTCTTCATGCATCAAATGCCCCATAATCTTCTTTTGATGGAATAGATTATTGATGTATTTAGGCTTTTGTAAATTTTTGTTGCTGTTCCTTTTGCTGCATCAAAGGATGGATCTAGAGAGATTATATTCAAATGTACCCATTAATTTACACACTATTATGAAACTGTTTAGCTTTTTGAGATGGACTTAAAAGGTATCTCAACCAACATTTAAAGCATACTGTAGATATTGTTTTTTGTATAGCGTTTACTACATGTCCATTAATAAATAAAAATCTTCCTTATTTCCTTATTTAGCAACCAGTGAGTATTTCTCGTAATACTGCAAGTTCTTGTGGCAATTACAACTCATTTGTGTCTCTTGATACTATTGTATGAAGGATATATATATATATATATATATATATATGTATATATATATATACAGTGACCCACCCGACCTACGATGGCCCCGATATATGTTCAAATCGACATACGATGGCCTCTCAGAGGCCATCGCATGTCGATGTCAGCATCGACATACAATGCTTTTTTATGTTTGGGCCATCGCATTAAGTGCTATACGGCAGCGCAAAATGCTTAAGCTGCTGCCGGATAGCAGCTTAATGCTCCCCGTGTGGTGCGGTAAGTATTACTTACCCCTCCACGATGCTCCGGGGTGCCCTCCGGGTCCAGCGCTGGTCTTCCGGTGTCTTCTCGGCCCTCTCCGATGACGTCAATACGCTGCTGCACACGTCATCCAATAGGAATGGCGTACACAGCGGCGTAATGACGTCGCTACGCAGGCCCAGTAAGGCCTTGCGGAAGACAGCAGAGGACCGGAGAAGACAGCGGAGGACCGGAGAAGACAGCGGAGAACCCAGCGGAGGCCCGGGGTCACCATCGGAAGCGGCAGGGACACCATCTCGAGCGGCGGGGACAGGTGAGTACAGCTTCCTATACTTTACATTGCACGAATCCCTCAACATACGATGGATTCGACAAACGATGGCTCGTTTGGAACGAATTACCATGGTATGTTGAGGGACCACTGTGCATATAGGGGAATATGCAAAACAGCTCATTACATCACCTTTTCAGGTGTTTCCTGGTATCAGCTTAGCTCCTGTTAAGGAATATAAAAAGCTGATCGGGATTTTATGCCAAGCCAGGCTACTGGCTACAGACTACACCAGGAGTGGTGGCCTCGCCCTGAGGTAAATACTCAACCCCTTTAGCTGCTCTCAGGCCTCTTACCCCAGCCAAGCCAGATCACCCTGCTCTGTACTGACGAGTGGCAAAAATCACGAAACAGCTGTCTGCAGATGGATAGAAACTTCCCTTTTGGGGAGAAGTCTGGCTTGGCATAAAATCCCGATCAGCTTTTTATATTCCTTAACAGGAGCTAAACTGATACCAGGGAACATTACCTGCTTAATGTAATGAGCTGCTTTGCATATTCCCCTACCCAGAATGCCTGTGGAGTGCTTAATGACCTTCTGAAGCTTCGTTACACCAGGAGTGGTGGCCTCGCCCTGAGGTAAATACTCGACCCCTTTATATACATATATATATACAGTGACCCCCCTGACCTACGATGGCCCTGACATACGATCATTTCAACATACGATGCTTTTGTATGTGGGGCCATCGCATAGACAGCTATCCGGCAGCGCTGACTGCTTCAGCTGCCACTGGATAGCCGTTTTCTGTGCCTCGTGTGATCCGCTGACGATCACTTACCTGTCCTTGGGGCTCCGGCGTGTCCTCTTCGGGATCCCCTGCATCGTCGGTGCCCTCCATCGTCATCATCACGTCGCTGCGCACTCCATAGGAGTGGCGTGCGTAGCGACGTGATGGCAGCAACGTGAGAGCGAGGATGCCGGGAAAGCAGAGGCCTTGCCGGAGCGTCTAGGACACCCCGGGGACACGGCGACAGCGATGGAAGGTGACATCCAGGGCAGCGGTGACGGTCTGGAGCGGCGGGGACACATGAGTATAACCTCCAATACCAGTGGTCTTCAACCTGCGGACCTCCAGATGTTACATAGTTACATAGTTAGTATGGTTGAAAAAAGACATACGTCCATCAAGTCCAACCAGGGAATTGAAGGGAAGGGTGTAAGGGGATAAGGGAAAGGGATGTAGTTTTATAATTCTGCAGAAGCATTAATGTTATTTTGTTCCAGGAATGTATCTAACCCTGCTTTAAAGCTGTTAATTGTTCCTGCTGTGACCAGTTCCTGAGGTAGACCGTTCCATCAATTCACAGTCCTCACGGTAAAGAAGGCGTGTCGCCCCTTTAGACTAAACCTTTTCTTCTCCAGACGGAGGGAGCGCCCCCTCGTCCTTTGGGGGGGTTTAACCTGGAACAGTTTTTCTCCATATTTTTTGTATGGGCCATTTATATACTTATATACGTTTATCATATCCCCCCTTAAACGTCTCTTCTCAACAATTGTAACTCCTTTAATCGCTCCTCATAGCTAAGATGTTCCATGCCCCATATTAGTTTAGTCGCACGTCTCTGCACCCTTTCCAACTCCGCAGTGTCCCTTTTATGAACAGGCGACCAAAACTGAACAGCATATTCCAGGTGAGGCCATACCAATGCTTTATAAAGGGGGAGTATTATGTCCCTGTCCCTCGAGTCCATGCCTCTTTTTATACATGACAATATCCTGCCGGCTTTGGAAGCAGTAGCCTGACATTGCATACTATTCTGTAGTCTGTGATCTACAAGTACACCCAGATCCTTCTCTACCAGTGACTCTGCCAGTTTAATCCCCCCTAAGACATACGATGCATGCATGTTCTTAGTACCCAGATGCATAACTTTCCATTTATCCACATTGAACCTCATTTGCCAAGTGGATGCCCAGACACTTAGTCTATCCAAGTCATCTTGTAACTTATGCACATCCTCTATAGACTGTACCGTGCTACAAAGCTTGGTGTCATCTGCAAAGATAGAAACAGAGCTGTTAATACCATCCTCTATATCATTGATAAATAAATTAAACAGCAGCGGGCCCAGTACTGAACCTTGGGGTACACCACTAATAACCGGGGACCAATCAGAGTACGAATCATTGACCACCACTCTCTGGGTACAATCCATGAGCCAGTGTTCAATCCAGTTACAAACTAAAGTTTCCAAGCCCAAGGACCTTAACTTACCTGTCAGACGTCTGTGAGGGACAGTATCAAACGCTTTGGCAAAATCCAGAAACACTATATCCACAGCCATTCCTCTGTCAAGGCTTCTACTCACCTCTTCATAAAAGCAAATTAGATTGGTTTGACAACTTCTATCCTTAGTAAACCCATGCTGGCTATCACTTATAATACTATTATCCCCTGTGTATTCCTGTATGTAATCCCCTATGAGTCCTTCAAACAATTTACCCACAATGCACGTTAGACTTACCGGTCTATAATTGCCTGGCGAAGACCTAGAGCCCTTCTTGAAGATTGGTACCACATTCGCCTTGCGCCAGTCCCTTGGCACAATACCAGACACCAAAGAATCTCTAAATATCAAGAACAAGGGTACAGCTATTACTGAACTTACCTCTCTAAGAACTCTCGGGTGTAGTCCATCCGGCCCTGGAGATTTGCTTACATTTACTTTACTTAACTTACCTTGTACCATCTCTACATTAAGCCAGTTCAGTACATTATATGATGTGTTACCAGCACTGACCTGGCCAATGTCAGCTCCTCCTTCTTTCCTAGTGTATACAGAACTAAAGAACCCATTCAGTAGCTCCGCCTTCTCTTGATCGCCCGTGACAACCTCCCCATTATCATTATTAAGGGGTCCTACATGCTCTGTCCTTGGTTTTTTTGTATTTATATATCTAAAAAAATATTTAGGATTAGTTTTGCCTTCTTTGGCCACCTGTCTCTCATTTTGAATTTTTGCTGTTTTTATTACATTTTTACAGATTTTATTAAGCTCCTTGTACTGTTTAAATGTTATAGCTGACCCATCAGATTTGAATTTTTTGAAGGCTATTTTTTTGTTGTTTATTGCTCTTTTAACCTCATTTGTCAGCCATGTAGGATTTAGTTTTAATCGTTTATATTTGTTCCCCTTTGGTATATATTTAGCTGTATAGTTATTTAGAGTTGATTTAAAGATGTCCATTTTACCTTCTGTATCAGTATTTGAGAACACCTCCCCCCAGTCTATGTCCTGTAGTGCAGCTCTCAGCCCAGGGAAATTTGCCTTTTTAAAGTTATATGTTTTTGCTTTCCCCGTCTGTCTTTGTTTTCTAAATTTTAAGTCAAAAGTAACTATATTGTGGTCGCTATTACCAAGGTTTTCCCACACAGTTACATTACCAATCAGCTCTGCGTTGTTGGAAATGATCAGATCCAACAAGGCAACACTTCTTGTTGGGTCCTCCACAAACTGGCCCATAAAATTATCCTGCAATAAATTTAGGAATTTTCTCCCCTTTGTAGTTTTAGCCAGCCCCCGGCCCCAATCTATATCTGGCCCTCTCTATTTGTTTATGCAGCCGACCTTCTATCTCTTCAGTGATATTAGGGGGTCTGTAGATTACACCAAATATTATTTTTTCAGTATTTCCCTCCTTTTGTAATTCTACCCACAGTGATTCCACATCCTCAGAATCATCACACACTATGGCATCGTTCACACTGACTTTCATACCACTTCTAACATACAGACAGACTCCACCACCTTTTTTGTTCATTCTATCCTTGCGAAACAATGTAAACCCCTGCAGATTAACGGCCCAGTCATGCGAGGAGTCCAGCCATGTCTCAGTGACCCCAACTATATCAATATGTTCCTCCAGTATCAAGGCCTCAAGCTCCCCCATTTTATTTGCTAGGCTTTTGGCATTTGTGAACATACACTTTACATTTCCATTAAGTTTTACACATATAGTCTCACTAATGGGATTTTCAGAGTTATTGGGATTAATGTTATTATTTGAGTTATAAGGGCTAATTGTATTATTTAAGTTATTGGGGCTAATGGGATTTTTTGAGTTATTGGGTCTAATGTTATTATTTAAGTTATTGGGGCTAATGGGATTTTTTGCGTTATTGCGTCTAACGTTGTTATTTAAGTTATTGGGGCTAACAGTATTTTTAAGTTAATGGGGCTTATTGTAGTTATTGAGTTATTGGGGCTAATGGAATTTTTTGAATTATTGGGATTACAATTTTTCGGGCTACATTTATTTTTACAGCTGGTTTGTAACGCATGAATCTCCTTATCCACTGCTCTTAACCTCCCCCCACAGGACTCCTCTCCACCCACCATTATGTCCTGACCCCTCTCTAACCTATCCATCCCACTGTCTGCTTTCTTTACTTTATTATCCTCCCCCCACTCACCTAGTTTAAATACTCAGCCACCCCTTCCAGGATTCTCTCCCCCAGCACAGCAGACCCCCTTCCATTCAGGTGCAAATTATCCGTAGAATAGAGTTTGCACCCCAATGAAAAGTCAGCCCAGTGCTCTAAAAACCCAAACCCTTCCCCCTCACACGACGACTTAAGCCATGCATTTAACTCCCTAAGCTCCTGCTGTCTTTCCTGCGATGCGCATGGCACAGGAAGTATTCCAGAGAACACAACCTTAGAGGTCCTTCCCTTCAGCTTGGCACCTAGTCCCTTGTAATTATTCTTCAAGGACCTCCACCTACCATGTATTCTGTCTTTGGTTCCCACATGGACCATGACAGCTGGGTCATCCCCAGCCCCCCCTAGTAATTTGTCCACCCTTTCCACCACATGCCGAACCCTGGGAGACAGCAAACCATTCGGTTGAGGTGGTCTTGGCAACAAATTATTCTATCCGTCTTCCTGATTATAGAATCCCCTACCACAACTAACTGTCTTGGCCTACCTGCGTTACCATCCCCCACACTACTAGTTGAGCTGTTCCCCCGGCTGTTAGGGAGACCAGTATCCACTAGGGTTGCCATCTCTGATACTGAGGCCCTCCCATCATTGCCCAACTTGGCAATTTTACTTGGGAGATCAGAAGCAAAAGTGACCTTCCTTTGCCTTGCCCCCTTTCCAGTCCCTCTAACTACATTAACCCAGCTCCCTACTTGGGCCTCCTGACTAGTTTCTCCAACCTCCATTTCTACCCCACTAACTGCTTGCTCTGTAAGATTGTCAATCGCCCTCAATGGTGCATTTTGTTCCTCTAGATCTCTAATACGAGCTTCCAAGTGGGCAACATGCTCACATTTGTCACAGCGGTATTCACCCTGAAGCTGCTGCTCCAGAGATGTATACATGTGGCACAATGTGCACTGTAGAAAACCTCCAATCCTGCTGTCCATATCCTTGGTGACAAACAGCTGTTATTAACTATTAAGAAAAACTACTTTTATCATGGGAGTGTAATACTTACAGTTACAGTGGGTCCTGCTTACAACTCCTGCTTTTTAAACTTCTGCTTATAAAACTTCTCAGATGTAACACTTAATAATACAACACTTTAGAATACAAACCCCTGCTTCAGCTAGACTCAGTCAGAGCCGTTGGCTGTCCGGGCATGCTGGGTGTTGTAGTTTTGCAACATCTGGAGGTCCGCAGGTTGTAGACCACTGTCCTTTACCTTGCATGGATCCCTCAACATACGATGGTTTCAACAAATGATGGTTCATTTGGAACGGATTACCATTGTATGTTGAGGGACCACTGTATGTATATATATAAATATATATATATATATATATATACCTTTGACATTACAGGGGGCAAACTCTATGTCAGTAGTATTTTAATTTCTGAAAACAAAAAAATTAAACAAGTAAAAACATAGCATTGTCACAATACATTTTTATTCCGCATTCAGACCTCCAGTTCCCAGCATCTTTGTACCCTTTATCCCCTTTCCTCTCTACCGTCCCCACCCCCTGTGTATGGTTAATTTCTACATATAATGTCTGATATTATTTATCTTTTTCTCCTTAGTTGAAAAAATCTAAAATTAAACATGTTTTAACAAAAATTACCACGTGAAGAAGCCCTTAATTTGATCCTAACAAAATACATTTAATTTCACATACCTGAAAACTTTTGTTGGTGTATTCAGTGTGTAGCAAAAATAATTTTTTATTTTTTTCTGAAACAAGGTAGGTAAGAACAGTTCACTTTGCTATTGATTTATGGCATAGGGCAGACCTGTAAAATACTGTCTCTAAGTGTGAATTAATATATCACTAACTGGGTTTCCAGACCCAACACTCTTTTGGAATGGTAATTCAAATTCTAGCCACTTCTTGCTCCATTCTGAGTCTGCTTGCTTTCACAGTTGAAGTCCCTCATTTCATTTTCAATCTGAGACGAACTAAGCTACAAAGGTGCATTGAACTGTTCTACTTCGTCATTTTCTACTGCATACCAATAAAGCAGCTTAAAGAATGCAGAGATGCTGAAATAAAATCCATAACTCTTTGTAAACAAATCTATATGTTCTTGAGAACAATTATTGCTCCAAGCAGTGCGTGTTTCTATGTGTTCAGAGCAATGTCATTTATAATTTAATATGTTTCATTATCTAATTTACTGAAATGTGAAAAGTGAATCCAATTTTCACTCCCAGGTGTCTGGAACGTAAAAAAAAAAAAAAAAAAAAAACTACCTGTATTATCACGATATCAGTCAGTGAAAAACCAATTGTTCCATTAAAAGAACACTTGCCCACAGTCATAGTCAGTCTGCAAATTCTAAATGTTCCTGAAATATCAGTTAATTTACTCACAATCCCTACCATTGAAGCTGACAAAAGAGTTGAAAGGCTAGTTTTTTGCAAGCTAGGTAAACATCTGAAAAAAGCCATACTATGCCAGATGCCATTCTGGTGCCTAAGTTATCAGTAATGGCAATTGAGAAGACGTATCATTTTTGAAAGCATCAACCAAGGTTGGAACTCAACCTTGGTACAGTGTGAGTGAGAAACTGGAATTTGCCAACATAAAGGCAATTCATTTTACTGCTGACACCTTACCCTTTAAGGGGTTCTCCACTGGAAAACTATTTTTTAACCCCTTAATGACCAAGCCCATTTTCACCTTAAGGACCAGGCCAATTTTATTTTAGCGTTTTCGTTTTTTCCTCCCCGCCTTCTAAAATCCATAACTCTTTTATATTTCCATCTAAAGACCCATATAAGGGCTTGTTTTTTGCGGGACCAATTTTACTTTGTAATGAAACCCCTCATTTTACCATAAAATGTATGGCGAACCCCCCCCCCCCAAAAAAAATTTTAGGGAGGAAATTTAAATGAAAACCAAAATTTTGCACATTTTGGAGCGTTTTGTTTTCACACTGTACACTTTACGGTAAAAATGAAATGTGTTCTTTATTCCGGGGGTCAATACGATACCCATGGCTAGATACTTTTATATTTTTGTACTGCTTAAAAAAAATCTAAAACTTTTTGTACAAAATCAGTAATCTAAAATCGCCCTATTTTGACCACCTATAACTTTTTCATTTTTCCGTGTATAGGGCGGTATGAGGGCTCCTTTTTTGCGCCGTCATCTGTACTTTTTTTAAATACCACGTTTGCATATATAAAACTTTTAGATAATTTTTTGTTATTATTTTTTTAATAAAATGTGACAAAAAAGCAGCATTTTTGGACTTTTTAAATTTTTTTACGTTTACGCCATTCACCGTACGGGATCATTAACATTATATTTTGATAGTTCGGACATTTACGCACACGGTGATACCAAATATGTTTATTAAAAAAAAATTACGCTTTTTGGGGGTAAAATGGGAAAAACTGACAATTTACATTTTTATTGGGGGAGGGGATTTTTCACTTTTTTTTACTTTTTATTTTTACATTTTTCAACTTTTTTTTTAAATACTTTTTATGTCCCCATAGGGGACTATCTATAACAATCCTTTGATTGCTAATACAGTGCAGAGCTATGCATAGAACACAGCACTGCTCAGTATTATCGGTAATCACCGGACCACGGGAGACGGCCGGAGCCAGGTGAGGGGACCTCTGGCTGTCATGCTGGATGATCGGATGCCCGCAGCAGCTTTTGCGGATGTCGGCCATTACGTGCGGGTCCCCGGCTGCTGCTAGCAGCTGGAACCTGCCGTGTATGACGCAAGCACCCTTCCGATGCACGCGGTCATACACAGGACGTAAATGTACGTCCTGGTGTGGGAAGTCCCGCCAAACCAGGACGTACATTTACGTCCGTGGTCGTTAAGGGGTTAAAAGCTCAACTGGTGCCAGAAAGTTAAACTCTTTCTGGAGTTATTTTCTGTCTGACCACATTGCTCTCTGCTGACACCTCTGTCCATGTCAGGAATTGCACAAAGTACAAGCAAATCCCCATAGCAAACCCCTTCTGCCCTGGACAGTTCCTGATGCGGACAGAGTTGTCAGCAGAGAGCAATGTGGTCAGACAGAAAAGAACTCCAGAAAGAAATACAACTTCCTGTGGAGCTTAAAGCAGCTAATAAGTAATGGAAGGATTAAGATTTTTAAATAGAAATCATTTACAAATCTGTTTAACTTTCTGGCATCAGTTGATTTAAAAAAAAAAATTCACCGGAGTACCCCTTTAAGAAGGAACTGTGGCCAACCCACCAAAAGATGTGATATTACTATCATTAAATAGCTTATGGTACCCTGACCACACACATTTTTAAAGTTTGTAGATAAGTCAGTCGCTCCCGAGATATAGTTTGTCTGATACTTTAGGGAATCAGTCAGATGGGCTTGAATTTAATTTTAGCAATATAAGTAAAATGCAAAGTAGCTCAAAATTGTGCAATGACATAAACTTGTTCATCAGTATAGTTGCATTTTACAGGTACACCCTTGATGTCCGGAACCTAACAAACCAGGGCGTACGTGCATCGCCTCATAGCGGTGAGTGTCAACTACTATCATTAGCCAGACATTCACCACTGTGGAAATCTTCATGCTTCATTAATGGAGATTGCAGTGGTGAACTTTTAAAGGCTTAAAGTATTCTGTGATTTCTTTTTTTTTTTTTTTTTACTTTGCTACAGGGACTGTAAAGTTGGTGTAGTTTATAATATAGTGTCTGTTTCATGGTGGTCTCGCAATTCTTCTGTGATTTTTGCCCCAATGCTTATTTTTAACAGTATCCAAAATTACTGTTGTCTCAGATTTTCCCAGGTTGCAGTCCGACCCGAGACATTACATCACTAGTCAGGTGTTCAGAGGGAGCCTGTCTTTGCTTCAATGGGTTGAGCGACCGCTGGGTGGGAGGAAGATCATTCTGTTTTTCCAACAGCTGGATGCACTTTGGTCAGAAAACACTGGTCTAATGCATTGAGGAGATTAAAGGTTTATTTCAATGGGTGGGGTGGCTGATTTGTGGGAGGAGACAAGTGACCTCACACTTACAAACAAGGAATGATGAGATTTGCAGTTTAAGGGAACAAACTCCAACAGGAAATTTTTTGGGGGGCCAGGGGGGGATTTAGCTACCAACAGCATGAAGGCATGACATGACTCCTGACACTAATAGCTATTACACTCAAGCTAAGTGTACTCTAAAAAAAAGTACAGATTTGGGAGGTTCTCATTATTTATTATATAAGTAACAATGTAAAAAATGAAGAAATACAATCTCGACTGAAAGTTTTATTGTGAAAAACAAAGGTAAAAGCATCCTTAGGTCCTGAGGCATTATTGGAATGAGTGATTAAAAAAAATTAATATAATTTTGCCATAAAATAAGTACTGAGTAGGAAATATATAAACATACAGGAAGATCGAGACAATGTGCACTTTTGTATATGCATGCACTACACTGTGTTGACATGTGCTCTCTTGTGTATATATTTTGCAAAGATGCAAGTTAATGCAGACTGGAATAAAACAGTTTACTTGTGGCCTCTGGCTCTATACAACCAAGGAGAATGTGATTATGCTTATGAACACTTCTACTGTTGGGAAGAAAAACAGAGATGATGGATGAATTTCTCAAACGGAGAGTTAGGAAAGTGTTCTGGGTTATATTTACTCTTTTTCTATCCAGGCAGTTTGCTAAAAAGTGTTAGCTATATCTCTCACAAATGTTAAAGGAAAATGGATGTTTTAGTAATTGGTTTTATTTAGTAAATACATAATTTCAAAGTAACACAATTAGTATCATGAAGCAAAAACATTGTAAATCATTTAAATATCAGTATATATTTTGCATCTAAAAGCATATACTTTATTTGGGATACTTTTTCACCAGAAATAGCACCACATGTTTGTATGGTCTCTGCCCGGTAGCCAGCATCATAAGTGGACGGTACAGTATATGTCCATATTCAATCAACATATCTTTTCTTAACAACATGATGTCTAAACACTCCGTTGTCAATAAGTGTATATTGTGTTTGTCTATGTGATCACCCAGCGATTGTTTATAGTCATTCAGGGCTCCAGGGTGTACATGTATACCCTGGTGTGTTAAGTTCCAGACAGCATTTTCTGACCCCTTTAACTTTTTCTATATTGGGGGGCTGTATGTAGGCTAATTTTTTGCATTGTGATCTGAAGTTTTTATCAGCAACGTATTTGTACAGATGGGTATTTTTAACCTCTTAGGGATGCAGGGCATATGCTGACACCCTGAATCCACAATCCTTAAGGACTCTGGTTGTACCGGTATGCCCTGGTCCCATTTACTGGGTTTAAACAGTTCTCACCAGCAGAGATGGGTTTAACCTGGTGGGTCCCGGTTGCTACGGGCAGCCAGGACCCACGGCTATTGCCGGGCACAGCCGATCGGGCTGTTGCGTGGCATTAACCCTTTGGATGTCGCGATCAAAGTTTATTGCGGTGTCTAAAATGAAAGTAAAAGAATCCCAGCAGCTCAGCGGAACTGATCAGGACTATCGCGACAAAATAATGATGTCTTGATCAGCTTACCAGATGATGGGAGGGTCCTCACCTGCCTCTCTGTTGTCCGATCAGCAATCTGCTGCTCCATGCCTGCGCAGCAGCCAGGAGCAGCAGAGCGCCGGTTACACTGATCAGTGCTTTGCCATGGCAGAGCACTGATCAGTATATGCAATCAGAAGATTGCATGTTTTAGCCCCCTATGGCTAGAAGAAAAAAAAAGTATAAAAATGTATTTTAATAAAAGTTCATTAACCCCTTCCCTATTAAAAGTTTAAATCACTTCCCTTTTACCATTTTTAATGAAATAATGTAGCTTCACAGAGTAAAGATAGTAAGTCTAATGACCAAAATTGTAATCACAGAAAAATAGACTATTTAAAACATAAGTTTTAATACAAGCCCATAAAACAAGGGGTACCACAAAAGGCAGATTCCAAATTAAGACATATATCAAAAATCGGTGAAAATATCAGGGTGGGTAAACACCACAATAATTTTGGATACGTCTGATACAGCATATAACACAGATTGTATCTACACACCCTGAACAAACAATGGATCAGATAAATAATACAACAAGATACCAATCCAAAAACCAGAAAGGGAAAGGTAAGTATACACAAAATGTATCTATCATACATACCCTAACCCCGATGACTCAGGAAGGGGTGCAGGGAGGGACAGCTGTGGGGCTGGGACCGGGAGCCAATCACTCCCTACACTAGTCCCTGTCCTAAGCCCCGACCCTTGGCGGAATTATCGTCCTAATTAGGACGGTTCCGCACTGAACCTAACTGGCACTCACTGTCCTTACCCTATAATGAACTAACTTACTAGCTAGAGATATAACTAACTAGCTAGACCAACTAGACCAATAGCTATGTGTCAATAATAGGTACACAGTTAATGACTATGTGTCAACAATAGGTACACAATTGAAGGTCTCAATGATGAACATATAGAGAGGGTTTACTGATATTAATTAGTTACAGTGGTTTTCTGATGTTGATTGGTTACAGTGGCTATAGGAGATACCCCAATATTAAAAGGGGATATGCTGTATATGATAAAAGACAGCATGCAGTGCATCCATAGACATTTGATATATAACAACTGATGAAGTATGAATTAAGGATATAATCTGGATTCTTAGAGAAAACAAATTAACAATAGGCTGATAGGCTGTCTATTATAAAGGATAATGACAGACAAGCATTCCAGTATATCTACGTGTGCTCCTTCTAGACATCCACAATGTGCCGAGGACACAGACTATACAGTAGCATACATGGAAGCCACAAAAATTAACAAAAACAAAGCACATACAAGCAAAAATGCAAGCCACATAAGTCAAACATGCAGACCCTCAGCATGACAAAATGTATCAACATAAAGCGAGAAATTAATATATCAGTTCCTATAAAGGAAATGCCCCTTTCCTCATAGGGATACAGTGCAAAACATAAGTGATATTACTGCACAGTGTACCCGGTATTCCAGACAGATATATTGAATATGAAGATACATAAAGCATATACTTATACCAGTAGATGTCCTAACGATATTAAATAGACTCTCAACGCGTTACTCCCATCACAGATCATCAGGAGAGAGATGAGATGTGGTAGGTAATGAGGCTCACACCCTCGGCATTCCCCTGTGTGGAGATCCCGGCAGCGGTTCCTATTTAAGTATAGCGCCATTTTATATGCCCCGAGCTTCCGACATCTATGCCCCGATACTCTATTTAATTCATTGATAGGTTAATTACTAATGTAGTTACCATGCGTATATTAGTCCCACCTTATGCATCCCATTTTGCGTTCCATTCGGCAGAAGCGACCTCGCATCTTGAATCAATTATCCTACTATATTTACCAGAGTGCGCTCCAATTGGTGGAAGTGATGTTATGCACATGCGCATAACCAGTCTTTCCTATCACCATGCGCATCTCCCCCTGCGTACTATACTGCGTTCCAATAGGTCGTATGTGGCCCCATGCGCATGTGCAGAGAATTTACAGAGGAAGGCATCAGTGGAAGGCATCAATGGGCAATCTAGGCTATCATGCGTTCCATGCATGCGTGTCATAGGCCGGAAATGATAAATAACAACATATGCATATACAGCAGAGACCAAGGTGTCCCTGCAGTCACGGTAATGGTACCAAATTCACTTACTAAGCAGCATAAAAGTAACAATGTCACTTTGTTATGATGTATTAATACTTTATTTAGATATATTACTTTCTCATATTTAGATTTCTCACTCCACAGACAGAAAGGGGAAACACAAGAATTTGGATCAAGGTAGATAAGTAATAGATATACTATGGTGGCATGTATGGTGGCATCACAGTGTGCTGATATCCTTAGGGTTGAATCTTCAATTCGATAGGGTTTAATTAATAAAAAAAATAAAAAGTAGACGACTACACTAAGAGACACTGTCGTAAATGAACTAAATAAAGCAACTAAATGCTATAGCTTCCTTTAACCTATGGGGGGCTTGCGATATAATTATATATACCCATTGCAGCTCTTTTTGCAATAGAATTTTGTCAAAGTTCCCCTTTCAAGGGGAAGGATGTACCACTCCCAAAACAAAAAATATTAAACACATGTTTCGCAATTGAGGTATTCCTACTTTGGCGAATGTCGCTGAGGTGTTTCCCCACTCTCCTCCTTAGTTCTCTCAAGGTCTTTCCCACATAATCCTTAGGACAACTACACTGACAGACGTATATCAACCCCCTTGTTTCATCGAGTCATCAGAGGTGAATATGATAGATAAATTTCGTGTATACTTACCTTTCCCTTTCTGGTTTTTGGATTGGTATCTTGTTGTATTATTTCTCTGATCCATTGTTTGTTCAGGGTGTGTAGATCTGTGTTATTTGCTGTATCACACGTATCCAAAATTATTGTGGTGTTTACCCACCCTGATATTTTCAATGTATGTAATAGAGAATAGAAATAATCATATGTGGTATCACTGCGTGCGTACAAAATTGTGCGATAAGTCCAGCTCCCCCCTCAATTGTCGCCAGCTGCAGCTCGGACTCAGCCTGGATAGTGCTGATAGATAACGAATAGAAGAGTAAGAAAAGAAATGTCCAGCACAGCCAAAGCTTGAATGCTTACAATTTATTTTCAGTACAGCAACCTACAGGAAGCAGTGACACGTTTCGATCGCCGTAGCGATCTTAGTCATACTGATGATACAAAGTCTAAAACTGTGCATTTTTGGTCACTTCATATACCATAAAAATATTAATAAAAAGCAATCAAAAAGTCCCATCAAAACAAAAAGGGTACTTATAAAAACTACAGATGACAGCTCAAAAAATGATCCCTCATACCACCCCGTACATAGAAAAATTCTAAAGTTATAGGGGTCATAAAATGCCAATTTTAAACACACTAATTTTGGTGCATGTAGTTTATAATTTTTTTAATTATTGAAATAAAATAAAACCTACATAAATTTGGTATCCTTGCAACCGTATGGACCTACAGAATAAAGTTAATGTGTCCTTTTTGCGAAATATTGCACTGCATAGAAATGGGAGCCCCCAAAATTTACAAAATGGCGTTTTTTTTATTTTTATTTCACCCCACAAATATTTTTTTTTTCAGCCACAGGTTTTATTCTAAAATAAGGGATGTCTTTGCAAAGTACAATTGGTGACACAAAAAACAAGCCCTTACATGGGTCTGTAGGTGCAAAATTGAAAGTGTCATGATTTTTAGAAAAGAAGGAGGAAAAAGCAAAAATGCAAAAACGAAAATTTGTTGAGTCCTTAAGGTGAAAATAGGCTGAGTCCCTAAGGGGTTAATCCCTTTTTTAATTGTTGTTAATGAAATGTGATGTCACCAAAAAACACAGTTCTGGCATATGATTTTTTTATGTTTATGCCATTCATCATGTGAGATTGAAAATTTTATATTTTAATAGTTCAGACAATTCTTCATGCTGTGATACCAAAGGGAAAAAAAAAAAAAATATATATATATATATATATATATATGTGTGTATATCTATCTATCTATATATATATATATATATGTGGAAGGTTGGTTACATACCTGAATTTATGGGAAGGGCCTGGGTGGTATAAATACGTCTACGTGCAGGTTCAGTGGGCACGTCGAACGTCACACTGTACGTCACGTGACTGGGGATCAGCTGACAAGCAGGAGTTCCGGTCTTTAGGGTAACGGTAAGCAGCCAGGCCGGCCGGGGTGGCGATGTCCGCTGAAGCCCTCTCTCCGGAGGTAAGCCGGAGCACGGAGGGCACCCTCGGTCAGCCCCGGCCCCGGTTCCAGCACCCCCAGTCTTTTTACCGGGGTCCTCGCCCCTTTTTTGCTCCCCGTGGCCCGAGCGGCGAGTTCAGCTTCTCTCCCCACTTGAGTGGTGCCACGGGGGGGCGGGGCCGTCTGAGGTGCCTGGCTGGTTCCTCACCTGGGTCTGCGCCGGGTCTCCTCCTCGCGTCCCGTGGCTCCGGGCGGCTTGACCGGCATCATCCTTGATTGCCCGGCCGCGTGATGTGGGTGGGGGCGGAGCCCACGACCGTTACGGTACCCAGCCTGGTTCTTGGGCCAGGCTCTCCTCCTCCCCGCTCGCAGTGGCTCCGGGCGGCGGGATCAGCGTCCTCCCTGGTTGCCGGGGGGTGGCGCCGCCGGGTCATGTAGTGTGCTAGGAGGTGGAGATAACAACTGGGAAATATCGGGCGGCCGGGTTAGGACACCGGCCTCCCAACAGATGGAGGACTGGCGGCAGCTCTTTATCATTTAACCCCTTAAGGACGCAGGACATAAATGTACGTCCTGGTGAGGTGGTACTTAACGCACCAGGACGTACATTTACGTCCTGTGCATAACCGCGGGCATTGGAGCGATGCCCGTGTCATGCGCGGCTGATCCCGGCTGCTGATCGCAGCCAGGGACCCGCCGGCAATGGCCGACGCCCGCGATCTCGCGGGCGTCCGCCATTAACCCCTCAGGTGCCGGAATCAATACAGATTCAGGCATCTGCGGCAGTGCGCGATTTGAATGAATGATCGGATCGCCCGCAGCGCTGCTGTGGGGATCCGATCATTCATAACGCCGCACGGAGGTCCCCTCTCCTTCCTCCGTCTGGCTCCTGGCGTCTCCTGCTCTGGTCTGTGATCGAGCAGACCAGAGCAGAAGATCACCGAAAACACTGATCTGTTCTATGTCCTATACATAGAACAGATCAGTATTAGCAATCATGGTGTTGCTATGAATAGTCCCCTATGGGGACTATTCAAGTGTAAAAAAAAAATGTAAAAAAATGTAAAAGTAAAAAAAAAGTGAAAAATCCCCTCCCCCAATAAAAAAGTAAAACGTCCATTTTTTCCTATTTTACCCCCAAAAAGCGTACAAAACATTTTTTATAGACATATTTGGTATCGCCGCGTGCATAAATGTCCGAACTATTAAAATAAAATGTTAATGATCCCGTACGGTGAACGGCGTGAACGAAAAAAAAAAAAAAGTCCAAAATTCTTACTTTTTTAATACATTTTATTTAAAAAAATTATAAAAATGTATTAAAAGTTTTTTATATGCAAATGTGGTATCAAAAAAAAGTACAGATCATGGTGCAAAAAATGAGCCCCCATACTGCCGCTTATACGGAAAAATAAAAAAGTTAGAGGTCATCAAAATAAAGGGATTATAAACGTACTAATTTGGTTAAAAAGTTTGTGATTTTTTTTAAGCGCAACAATAATATAAAAGTATGTAATATTGGGTATCATTTTAATTGTATTGACCCTCAGAATAAAGAACACATGTCATTTTTACCATAAATTGTACGGCGTGAAAATGAAACCTTACAAAATTACCAAAATTGCGTTTTTTGTTTTAATTTCCCCACAAAAATAGTGTTTTTTGGTTGCGCCATACATTTTATGATATAATGAGTGATGTCATTACAAAGGAAAACTGGTCACGCAAAAAACAAGCCCTCATACTAGTCTGTGGATGAAAATATAAAAGAGTTAACATTTTTAGAAGGCGAGGAGGAAAAAATGAAAACGTAAAAATTTAATTGTCTGAGTCCTTAAGGCCAAAATGGGCTGAGTCCTTAAGGGGTTAAGGGCTCAGCTCCCCGCGGCCACCGTGGTTCACAATGTTGTCCCCAGCTCAAACCCCCCCCCCCCCTCCCCAGGTTTTCCCTGCCGGATTCAGGGACACCTCGGACCATGTTTAGTGGTGGCTGACGGTTCACATGGCGGCTATGCACTACAGCCGTTCACAATTTTGTGCCGTACAGTTACTCATAACATTCATACCGCACAGTCGCTCATAGAATCGCATTCCATACAGTCGCTCAGTTTTCACACCTGGCAGTCACCCAGCATTTTTTACCGCCCGGTCACTCATAGCGTCCACATCATGCAGACACTCATAGTTTTCATACGGTACAGTCACTCATAGCTTCCACTCCGTGCAGTCACTCAAAGCATTCATATCGTGCAGTCACTACATGTTACCATACAGTGTACACGCATAGATTTCGTTCAGTATACACTTGTATTTTCCCTACGGTACACAATTGCATTTACCATTCAGTATACACAGTTGCATTTACCATACTGTATACACGCTTGTATTTTCCATACAGTATACACGCCTCTATACACCATACAGTATATACGCTTCTATTCACCATACAGTATATACGCTTCTATTCACCATACAGTATATACGCTTCTATTCACCATACAGTATACACGCTTCTATTCACCATACAGTGTACACGCTTCTTTTCACCATACAATCTACACTTGTATTTTCCATACGGTCTTTCATACAGTATACACGCTTGTATTTGCCATACAGTATACACGCTTGTATACACAGTTACATTTACCATACAGTACACATGTCGGTACTCATTATAGAGTATACACGCTGGTATCCGCTATACAGCATGCACGCTGGTTCCAGCCATACAGTGTATACGCTGATGTTTATGCAGTATATGCGCTGGTTTTCACCATGGGGTATGCATGCTGGTATTTACCATACAGTATACACATTGGCATTTTATACAACATTCATGCTGGTAGTTACAATACTGTAGACACGCCAGTATTATTCACATGCTGGTACGTTCCGTTCGGTAGAACACTTGTATTTACATACAGTAGATCAAGCTGGTATATTTATACAGCATTACAAGCTTGCATCTCTATACTGTATACACGTTGTATTTTTTCCATACAGTATACACTCTTGCATTTTTCACACAGTATACATGCTGGTATTTTTCATACAGTATACACATTCATATTTCCCATACAGTATACACGTTCATATTTCCCTTACAGTATACACGCTGGTATTTCCCATACAGTATACATGTTCATATTTTCCATACTGTAGACACACTCGTATTCTCCATACAGTATACCTACTAGCATACAATACAGTTTGACACACTTGTAATTTCATGCAGTATGACATGCTTATTTTTTCATGCAGTATGACACGCTTGTATTTCCATACAATATGACACGCTTGTATTATCATACAGTATGACACGCTTGTATTTTCATACAGTATGACACGCTCATTTTCATGCAATTTGACACGCTCATATTTTCATACAGTTGACACGCTTGTATTTTCACGAACACGCTTGGATATCATACAGTATATACGCTGTGTTTCCCTACAGTGTAGGCGCTTGTATCACCCAGGTAGAATGCACGCTTGTTTGCATACAGTATATATGCTTGTATTTGCATACAGTTTACACGCTTGTTTTCATATAGAATATGTGATTGTGTTTGCATACAGAATATGCGATTGTATATGCACACAGTATACGCGCTTATATTTTCATATAGTATACATGCTGGTATTTCCGTATGGTAGGTACGCTTGCATTTTCCAGAGATTACACGCTTGGGTTTTCTCACAATATACACGCTAGTGTTTTCATATAATTTTTACGCTGGTGTTTCACACGGTACACACGTTTGTATTTTTACACAGTATACACGCTTACTCTATCACACAGTGTACATGCTCGTATTCTAGTACAGTGTACGTGATCATATTTCCAGTACAGTATGCACGCTTATATTGTTATACAGTATACACGCTAGTATTTCCAGTACTGTAGTCATTCTAGTATTTCCAGTACAGTATACACGCTTGCATTTCCAGTACAGTATACACAATTACTTTTCAATATAGTATGTTTGTATTTCTCTGTACAGTATACGCGTTTGTACTTTCCGTACAGTATACACGATTGTATTTTCTGTACGGTATACATTCTCGTATTTCCAATACAGTATACACGCTCGTATTTCCAGTACAGTACACACGCTTGTATTTCCAGTACAGTATACACTCTTGCTTTTATATAGTATATACGTTTGTAGTTTCCATACAGTATACACAATTGTATTTTCCGTACAGTATACACAAGAGTATTTTCCGTACAGTATACATGATGGTATTGTCTGTACAGTATACACGATTACATTTTCCATACAGATTACATGCTTGTATCTTCTGATAGTAGGCACGATTGTATTGTCCCGTTACAGTATACACGATTGCATATTCCGTACAGTATACACGATCGTTTATTCAGTTACACGCTCAGTTTCCATACAGGATAACACGATTATGTTTCATATGTTGTGACTCTTAGGTGTCCAAATGGGTTAAAACGTTGATGTTTCCTTACAATATTTCATCCATATTTCCATATGGCACGGCATATTATTGTTCACCATATAGTACAACACGCTTATGTTCCATACGTGGTACACGCTCAGGTTTCCACACGTGATTCTACGCTTATGTGTCTACACGGCATAACACGTGGTGTTCCATACGATTAATGCGATCAATTTCCATATAGTTTACACACACCCGTAGGCTTCCATACGGTATTACACGCTTATCGGGCTATAGTATAACTGGATCATGTTTTCACACTGTGGTAAGCATAGGTGTCTATGGTAAATTGTGTTTAGACACGTGTTACTGAATAGCATTATCAACCATTTCGGATCATGTCACATTTACAGGTTGTGGATATTCTCAGCCTGCCTGCCACATCTGCAGGGGAATACATCATTTGGGCTATGGTTTCGGACACGTTTTCCTGAGCAATAGCATCAGGTCACATAGAGGAGTATATACCTGATATGCCTGACACGTTCTCAGGTGGGATATACTACTTGGTTATTGTTGCTGACACGTTTTCAGAGCAATAACATCACTACACATAGGCAGCTGTATACCCGTTATGCCTGTCACATTCTCAGGTGGGATGCACTGCATACTCGTATGTTCTGACACGTTTGCAGGATACAACTGCCATACCGGCACTAAAGTGATAATTTACAGGTGACATATTCACACATGGTAATATGGTTAGTTGTTTTCTCCACTGAGTCTTGTTGCCATAATATGGGTACATATACCTACGTCATTTCGCTTATTATCATAACGTTGACTACGGCACATGCGCTACGTAAGTTTGAGCGTTCTACGTACATGTTACTACTTGCATGACGCGATGCTGATCTTCCTTTTGTTTCGGGTACCCAGTAAATGTCTCCATACACGTACATTTATATTTAAGCAGGTTTCCTTAGTCCTGATTCTACGTTTATGAATAGGTCAGGTTACGTTACCACACCGCCGTTAGGTTTCCTCTTTAGCTGTCTTACTTGGCAGCATGGTAGTCACACGCTTACGTCATTGATGTGGGTATGACACTGCGTGCTAGGCATAGTGCTTATTTTCTCATACGTTAAGGTAATCACAGTGCACGAATCTTATATGTAATGGTTATACGCGTTATGTACATTGGCGTATTAGCAACAATTAGTTGATCATGTCACGTTTACAGGTGGTGGGTATTCTCAGTCTGCCTGCCACGTCTGCAGGGGAATACATTTTATAGGCTATTGTCTCGGACACGTTTTCCAGAGCAATATTAACAGGACACATAGGGGGTATATACCTGGCATGCCTGACACGTTTCTCAGGTGGGATGTGCCCCTTTGTTGTTGCTGACACGTTTTCAGAGCAATGACATCGCTAAACATAGGCAGTTGTATACCTGTGATGCCTGTCACGCTTTCAGGTGGGATGCACTGCATAGTCATTTGAGCTGACACGCTTTTTCAGGACATGACTGCCATGTTTGTCACTGAATTTCTCAGCGTACAGGTGACATATTCACACGCAGGACATGGTACAGTTAGTCATTATTCCTTGTTTATAGTCACTGGTTCAGGGAATATTGTTTTCTGTAGGTAGTGTACTCCGGTGAGGTTCCATGTCTCATACGATATGGTTCCTTACCATTGTTTTCTCCTACGGTTTGCCGGGTTTTGGCCAATATTTAGAAGCGGCATACGATGTTTCATCGAGAGTTTGGTTCATGAGGTACAGTGAGGTAGGGAGCCTGTTTGTCAGTTCATATGGAAAATTATGTGGGGACAGGTATGTGATGTTTAGGGGCTAGCAATGGCATCTGGTGAGGTAGATGCATTGGTGAAGGTGTCGTGAGTGCTGTTGGAAATTTGCTGGGAGGTTTGCAGACCATGGCCTGAGTACTAGGTTGGTAGCTGATGTTCTTTTCTTATATTACGGACACACAACGTATTACAACCCTATGTATGCTGTTTTTGCCCTCTTAAAGGTGTACCCTCCGATGGCGGCCTGGGCACAACTCTGCCGCATGTTAGGTGAAGTAGGTTATATTTGTTTCCTCGGATACAGGTTTAGGTGAGTGGTGATATATGTGGTTTGTCGGTTTAATTAGGTAGGCTACGTTTCCATACGCACTGGAAGGCCTTGACCATAAGTGGAAGGTTGGTTACATACCTGAATGTATGGGAGGGGCCTGGGTGGTATAAATACGTCTACGTGCAGGTTCAGGGGGCACGTCGAACGTCACACTGTCCCACCCATTATCCCTCCCTCATTTTCAGCATTCTTTCCTTCAATCTTATTCAGGGTATGCCCTCTTAAAGGTGTACCCTCCGATGGCGGCCTGGGCACAACTCTGCCGCATGTTAGGTGAAGTAGGTTATATTTGTTTCCTCGGATACAGGTTTAGGTGAGTGGTGATATATCTGGTTTGTCGGTTTAATTAGGTAGGCTACGTTTCCATACGCACTGGAAGGCCTAGACCATAAATATATATATATATATATATATATTGTTAGACAAAGTACTATAGTGAGCTTAGACTTGGACCACGGACGCCAATCATCTGGACCTGTAGACAGTTCAGGAATCTGGCCAGAGAAGACATTTGCTCTCCCTACATTTATTTGTATCGGTCTCTATAAAGGGAACCTGTCATGATATTTTACCATATATAATGCGTGGCAACATGAAATATATATGGTAAAATATTCTCTCTCACCATTCCCAGGAGATGTTTCTGCCTGCTGGGATGGTGAAGATATGTTAGAAAGTAAGAAAGTCTCCTCCGCCAGCCCCGTAAGTAGTCCCCTGGGCAGGGAGCTATATTTACCTAGTTCCCCTGCTCCATCTGTAATCACGCCTCCTCATGATTATTGACAGCCCTTGCATGACCCACATCATTGCTTTGCTCTACATAAGAAGCAGAGCAGTGATGTGGGCTGTCAATCATGCTGAGGGGGCGTGACTACAGCTGAACTAGGTTAGTATAACTCCCCATACAGGGGACTACTTATGGGGGAGACTTTCGAACTTCATATCCTCATCATCCCTGCAGGCAGAAACATCTCTCATGGATGGTGAGGAAGAAGATTTTACCATATATAATGTGTTTTCACTCAATATATAGTAAAAGCTCATGATAGGTTTCCTTTAAAACAAATGAATAGCCGTGGCCCAGAGAGAAGGAACACTCTGTTCCTTGCCCAACCACCTGGCACTACCCCTACAATGCAGACTGTGTGATTAGTGCTGCCTGCTTCATTCTGCTTTGGCCAGGCCTAACTAGAAGAGGTCAGAGCAGTGGATACAATGCATGAGTCAGGAAAGATAAGTATTTTCAGGTGTTCCCCAATTGTTAGCTCTACAGTTTTTGCAAAAGCTTCCATCATGCTCTTCTGTCTGTAGTTTGCAACAGTGGGAGAGTCATAGCTTTGGAAACAATGACTTAAAGGAAATGTCCGGTGCTTACTTTTCTTATTGTATCCGTTCCGTACTGCAAGATAAAAGAAAACAAACTTTCTCTTGCCTGCCTACGAGCCCCCGGTGCTCCGGTACAGGTGCTTCGGTTTGGTCCCCGGGCTGTATTCTTCTTACTTCCTGTTAGCCCGGCATGTCACACGGAGCTTCAGCCTATCACCGGCCGCAGCGATGTCCCACCTCGGCCAGTGATAGGCTGAAGCTCTGTGTGACGTGCTCGGCTAACAGGAAGTAAGAAGAATACAGCCCGGGGACCGAACCCCTGTACCGGAGCACCGGGGGAGTGTAGGCAGGCAAGAGAAAGCTTATTTTCTTTTTTTTGCAGCCCAGAACGGATACAGTAAGAAAAGTGAGCACCGGACATGTCCTTTAAGTGATAAGCTACACATTTCATATGGTGGGGGGGGGGGTGTCATAGTAGTATAGTTTATATGGGAACGGAGGGGGTTGTCATAGTGACACAGTTCATATGTGGAGGAATAGTGGCACAGTTCAAATGGGGGCATTCGGTACATAAATGCATTATTATTAATATTATTATTAGTTGGGGATTACTTATCTGGGGAATGATTATCAATAATGGGAGGCACATAATCTTCAAGTTTTTGCTAAAATGCTAAATAATAAACTTCTCAATGTACTTCTATCACAGTTACTGTGCAGTATTAGATTCCCTATCACACCTATTCATATCTCAACAGAATGACCATCACATAAGTGAGCTGGCCAATCATGGCTGGCTCCTCATACTGTAGATGACATATCGACTCACAGGCATGTAAACAGAGATCCAGAAAATGATCAAAATGGCTGCAGCAAGGAAACAATTCTAAAGAGAAATATATTAAAAAGTTAGAAATCTTAGCATTTTGGGAAAGTATTTTTTATTTAAGAGCATTCCTTTCATTTGTTGTTCCAATGTAATCATCTTTTTATAAATTATATTTTGTGTTTTTTTTTTACCTCTTTACACTTTCTGCAATATAGCAAAACTATACATTTAATAGTATCAACTAGATTATCATGTTGTAGTATACTATGAGAAATATATTTAAACCATTCTACAAATGACCTTTAAGACAGAGAAGGTGCTGAATGTCAGCTCTAAGTATGTGGTTTACTTCTTACCTTGCAAATAATAAAAGGTAAATGATGACTTGTGAGCGGTACAATATTGCTCAATTGTCGAGTGCTGAGTTTACTGATGAGCTTGCATATTTTCTCAAAGGTTACAAATCCGCCCAGTCAGCAACAGAACATATGCTTCTGAAATTGCATAACTTTAACTTTATGCTGGTTTTATTTAAAAATGGTTTTCATTATATTTTCTTCTCTTCCTTTTTTTTTTAGAGAATTTTATCTGAAGGCTGTCAGGTAGCAAAACGACAAAAAAAAAATGTGCTTTGTAATTTTAGTTCATAATTTAAGCTGTGTCACATGGAGAGGTGGAGGTTGAGTTGCCTCATAGTAAATATATTTTTGGTGAACATTGAAGTGTAGAAAATGCTAGGTGTACTTTTCCCGGAAGCATTTGCTTTGTAGTCCCCAAAAAGGTAGGAATTACTTTATTATGGTGGGTTACTACTACTGTTTCCACCTAAAATACAACAATGTAATGAAAGCAGATAATAACAGGATAATGGCAGTTTGACAGTACACTGAAATACAAATTCATTGCAGTATACTGAAAAAGCAATCGATCTCATGTTTAACCCTTTAAGGACCCAGCCAATTTTCACTGTAGGACCCGGCCATTTTTTGCACATCTGACCACCGTCACTTTAAGCATTAATAACTCTGGAATGCTTTTACCTTTCATTCTGATTCTGAGATTGTTTTTTCGTGACATATTCTACTTTAACATAGTGGTAAAATTTTGTGGTAACTGGCATCCTTTCTTGGTGAAAAATCCCCAAATTTTATGAAAAATTTGAAAATGTAGCATCTTTCTAACTTTGAAGCTCTCTGCTTGTAAGGAAAATGGATATTCCAAATAATTATTTTTTGATTCACATATACAATATGTCCACTTTATGTTTGCATCATAAAATTGATGAGTTTTTACTTTTGGAAGACACCAGAGGGCTTCAAAGTTCAGCAGCAATTTTCCAATTTTTCACAAAATTTTCAAACTCACTATTTTTCAGGGACCAGTTCAAGTTTGAAGTGGATTTGAAGGGTCTTCATATTAGAAATAACCCATAAAAGACCCCATTATAAAAACTGCACCCCCCAAAGTATTCAAAATGACATTCAGTCAGCATTTTAACCCTTTAGGTGTTTCACAGGAATAGCAGCAAAGTGAAGGAGAAAATTCACAATCTTCATTTTTTACACTCGCATGTTCTTGTAGACCCAATTTTTTTTATTTTTACAAGGGGTAAAAGGAGAAAATTTATACTTATGTTTGTAGCCCAATTTCTCTCGAGTAAGCACATACCTCATATGTCTATGTTAAGTGTTTGGCGGGCGCAGTAGAGGGCTCAGAAGGGAAGGAGCGACAAGGGGATTTTGGAAAGTACGTTTTTCTGAAATGGTTTTTGGGGGGCATGTTGCATTTAGGAAGCCCCTATGGTGCCAGAACAGCAAAAAAAAAAACACATGGCATACCATTTTGGAAACTAGACCCCTTGAGGAACTTAACAAGGAATAAAGTGAGCCTTAACACCCCACAGGGGTTTCACGACTTTTGCATATGTAAAAAAATAAAATAAAATTCACTAAAATGTGTGCTTCCCCCCAAATTTCACATTTTTGCAAGGGTTAATAGCAGAAAAGACCCCCAAAATTTGTAACCCCATCTCTTCTGAGTATGGAAATACCCCAAGTGTGGACGTCAAGTGCTCTGCTGGCGCACTACAATGCTCAGGAGAGAAGGAGCGCCATTGTGCTTTTGGGGAAAAAATTGTTTGGAATGGAAGTCATGGGCCATGTGCATTTACAAAGCCCCCCGTGGTGCCAGAACAGTGGACCCCCCCACATGTGACCCTATTTTGGAAACTACACCCCTCACAGAATTTAATAAGGGGTACAGTGAGTATTTACACCCTACTGGCGTTTGACATATTTTTGGAACAGTGGTCCGTGAAAATGAAAAATTAAATTTTTCATTTGCATAGCCCACTGTTCCAAAGATCTGTCAGACACCTGTGGGGCGTAAATGCTCACTGTACCCCTTATTACATTACGTGAGGGGTGTAGTTTCCAAAATGGGATCACATGTGGATATTTACTTTTTTCGTTTATGTCAGAACCGCTGTAAAATCAGCCACCCCTGTGCAAATCACCAATTTAGGCCTCAAATGTACATGGTGCGCTCTCACTTCTGAGCCTTGTTGTGCGCCCGCAGAGCATTTTACGCCCACATTTGGAGTATTTCTGTACTCAGGAGAAATTGCGTTACAAATTTTGGGGGTCTATTTTTCCTTTTAACGCTTGTGAAAATAAAAAGTATAGGGCAACACCAGCATGTTAGTGTAATTTTTTTTTATTTTTTTACACTAACAAGCTGGTGTAGCCCCAACTTTTCCTTTTCATAAGGGGAAAAAGGAGAAAAAGCCCCCCAAAATTTGTAGTGTAATTTCTCCTGAGTAAGGAGATATCCCATATGTGGCGCTAAACTGTTTCCTTGAAATACGACAGGACTCGAAAGTGAGAGAGCTCCATGCGCATTTGAGGACTAAATTAGGGATCGCATAGGGGTGGACATAGGGGTATTCTACGCCAGTGATTCCCAAACAGGGTGCCTCCAGCTGTGCTAATTTCCCAGCATGCCTGGACAGTCAGTGGCTGTCCAGAAATGCTGGGAGTTGTTGTTTTGCAACAGCTGGAGGCTCTGTTTTGGAAACACTGCCATACAATACGGTTTTAATTTTTATTGGGGGGGGGGGGGACAGTGTAATATGTAGTGTTTTACTCTTTATTATGTGTTAGTGCAGTGTAGTGTTTTTAGGGTACATTTGCACTGGCGTGTTACGGTGAGTTTCCCGCTAGGAGTTTGAGCTGCAGCGAAAAATTTGCAGCAGCCCAAGCTTGAAGCAGGAAACTTACTGTAAGCCTGCCCGTGTGAATGTACCCTGTACGTTCACATGGGGGGCAAACCTACAGCTGTTTCAAAACTACAACTCCCAGCATGTACTGACAGACCGTGCATGCTGAGAGTTGTACTTTTGCAACAGCTGGAGACACACTGGTTGGAAAACCTTCAGTTAGGTTCTGTTGCCTAACTCAGTATTTTCCAACCAGTGTGCCTCCAGCTGTTGCAAAACTACAACTCTCAGCATGTACTGATCGCCGAAGGGCATGCTGGGAGATGTAGTTTTGCAATAGCTGGAGGTACGCAACTACAACTCCCAGCATGCCGAGACAGCTGATTGCTGTTTTACACTGCAAAGTGATCTCCAAACTGTGGTCCTCCAACTACAATTCCCAGCATGCCCTGACAGCAAACAGTTGTTTGGGCATGCTAGGAGTTGTAGTTTTGCAAGATCTGGAGGGCTACAGTTTAGGGAGCACTATATAGTGCTCTCAAACTGTAGCCCTCCAGCTGTTGCAAAACAACATATTCCAGCATGCCCAAACAGCTGTCTGGGCATGCTGGGAGTTGTAGTTTTGCAACATCTGGAGGGCTACAGTTAGAGACCACTGTATAATGGTCTCAAACTGTGCCCTGCAGATGTTGCTAGGCAACTCACCGGCTTCTGTCGGATCCAGCCGCACGCCATCGCCGCCCGCCGATCTCCGTCGCCCGCAGCCTCCGTTGCCCGCCCGGATCGGTAAGTGGATCTTCGGCACCGGTCCCCGTCGTTTCCCCGTCCTACCCCGCCTATTGTGGGTGGGCAGGATGGGGAAAGCGAAAGTAAACCCCCCCGCCCCCTATCTGCTATTGGTGGTCGCGTCTAGACCACCAATAGCAGGGATAAGAGGGGTAGCACCCATGCCACCTCACTCCTATCGCTTCAGGGGGATCCTGGGTGTCTTAGACACCTGCGATCTCCCTTTCATTCTGGGTCACCGGGTCACTATAGACCCGTAATGACCCGGAATCGCGCAAATCGCAAGTGTGAATTCACTTGCGATTTGCCACGATCGCCGACAGCAGGCAGGCAGCAGCAGGCATCCCGGTCTGATCTCCGCCCGGCGCACGGCGGGGACCGGAACTGCCCATGACGTAACTGTACGTCATGGGTCCTTAAGACCCAGGGTGTCGGGACGTAACGTTATGTTATGGGTCCTGAACGGGTTAAGTCCCCAAGTGTACTTAAAATCCAAGAAAAAAAGTCTAAAAAAATGTTTTGAAAAGTTTGACAAATAATTCTGCCTATTAAGAATCAAAATCACCCCTCGCTTTTTCTTACCTTTCAAATACAAAAAATTTAAACATGTAAACAACACAAATGTAACTGGTACCACCGTTTATAATGTTATATAAGTCCACCTGTAATATAATGTTATTTTCGCACATAGAAAACGATGAAAACAAAAAAGAAATCCCCAATGCCAGAATAGCATTTTTTGGTTACATTACATTCCAGGAAAAATAATGTTAAAAACTCCCATTTGTCCTAAAGTGAATTGTGGTATGTTTTTTTTTTTCATCTTCCAGCTAATCATCTCTGGGATATTTAAACTCCTTAGTCACTAACACACAAGGAGGTAGGGTCAGAAGTTTGGCATATCATGTGACGCTATAGAAAGTGCAATATCCATTGGCGCCAGACCAGGACCCGGAAGTGGTAAATAATTATTTGATACTTGAAGGACATAGTGCTTGACTGGCTGACGGTTAGGACATGTCTAGTATTTGTTATAGTAATTGGTTATAACATCTATGGGTGGTGCTTGTAAGCTCATAAAAAGCCAACCACTCAGCCTCAAATGTCATTTGTTTTAAAGATGTACTCCACTGCTCTGGCAATCGGAACATTTTGTTCTGAACGCAGAGTGCGGGATGCGGGGTCATGATGGTACGGACACGACCCTGGCAGCATGCACCCAGCATTCAGAACAAACTCTTCCAAACACTGGGGCAGTGGAACACCCCTTTAAAACTCCTGATAACATGGCTGGTGCAATGAAACATGTCGGGGAGACAAAGGGTTTTACAATTTAGAGTCAGCAAATTGGTCCTATCAGCATTCATGTAGTGTTATAGTTAGAAGATATCAGGATACTTGTACTAGTAGACCAATGCTGTACTTTTAACTACATTGTGGAATTACTCATTTTAACATATTAATAAAAGTGATGTTTAAAACATTGATACTTTGTTAGTAGGGTGGCACAGTTACATAAAGGGTTTTATACCCCATTATCTTGACTTTATCTGGAGACCTCGGGTTTGGCTTTTAGTTTGGGGAATGGCTCCAGTCTGCACTGTCCCCTACCCAGGATGTGACACTCTATAGGATGTGACACTCTATAAGGTTTTTATAAATGACAATAATGTTTTAAAGAAGGGTTTAAAGATCTAATAGAAATTATTTACTTATGCCTGGTTCTAGTTGGTTGTAAAATGAGTTTGATTTCCTATGTCAATTGTTCATGAACTTGTACTGTGACCTAATCTATAATAAATAGAGATGAGCGAATCGAACCGGACAAATCTGAGTTTGTACCGAATTTCATGAAAAATGTGTTTCTGACTGAATCTGAATTTCCACTCGATTCGAAATGACGAATTTCTTCATTCACTCCATTTTGTTATTACTCTAAGGCTGAGATTCCACAGAGTTTTTGCAGTAAAAAAATGTATTTAACGAAATTTTTATTTTCTATAACTAAATTTCAATAAATTTTTAAACAGGGACCAACTTATGTTGTCGGCAGGACCTTAAAATGTAGCCGACAATAATAAAAATGTAGAAAGGGGCCAATTAAATGTAAAAATAACTTTTTTTTTAGAATTCATTATGTTAAACTTTTTATTAGTAATGTATTTCCATAATGTGTTTAATAAAGTGTGTGTGTGTTTTAACTTTAACATTTTTTTTTAATTTAAATTAATTAGAAAAATAGGAATATATATATATATATATATATATATATATATATATATATATATATATATATATATATATATGGCAGTGCAGGGGACCAGAGAAGAGCGGCCGTGCCCGCATCTATACATTATACAGGACGATCGCAGTGGGTGTCAGGAGTGACACCCGCTGTGATCTGTCCCTAACTGCAGGTACTACTGCTTCCAACATGGAGAACACTCAGCTCCATGCTGGGAGCTGTAGTACCTGCATTAATAGACAAATCGCAGCCAGTGTCATTTCTGACACCTGTTGCGATCGTTCTATTAATACAGGTACTACAGCTCCCAGCACGGAGCTTAGTGTGCACCATGTTGGGAGCAGTAGTACCTGCAGTTAAAGTGCAACTGTCACAAATTGTAACCCCAATAAACTAGCCCCAGATGACAATGCTGTTGGAAATTACAGTTCAAGCATACCTTTCACTGCTTTCTAGCAGCATAAATCAGGTGTAAAAAATGCTTTTTATGACAGTCAGCAACAGTCGGATATCCCCTGTATGTCAGAGCTAGGACCGCTGTGTGTGATGGCGAGTTTTCTACTGTAAAAGAATAAAAAGTGCCCGCTCTCTTGTGCACAGCGGTGATGCGATGCGGACGGCCAGATCTCACAGCAAGTGCTCACGCTTATTCTCATATGTGGGTGGCGAGTTTTCTACTGTAAAAGAATAAACAGTGCCCGCTCTTTTGTGCACAGCGGTGATGCGATGCGGGCTGCCAGCTCTCACAGCAAGTGCTCGCTCTCCATGGGCGGCATAATGCAGTAGCGGAATGAGCTGGCCGTGCGCATCGCATCACTGCTGTGCACTCTAGGAAGACAGGAGAATGGGCGGCCGTCTCATTCCACTACTGCATTATGCCACACACAGGGCCTTAGGGACCGAGCACTTACTGTGGCCACCCGCATCACATCACTGCTGGGCACAGGAGGACAGGCACTGTTTACACACCAACCGCATATAAGAAGAATAAGGGGCCTATGCCCTGGGACCTGTGTGTCAATCACACAGCAGTCCCAGCACTGACATACAGGGAATATCCGACTGTTGCTGACTTTAATAAAAAAGCATTTTTTTTACGTGATTAAAGCTAGAAAGCAGCAAAAGGTATGCTTGAACTGTAATTTTAACAACTTTGTCATCCTAGGGCTAGTTTATGGGGGTAAAAATCTGTGACAGTTGCGGATTAAGGAAAGATTGCTCCGAGTGTCACTTCTGACACCCGTTGCGATCCTCCTATATAATGTATACCTCTTCTATGGTCCCTGTAATGCAGCGTAATGCAGTAGCGGAATGAGCCGGCCACCCATTCTCCTGTCTTCCTAGAGTGCACATCGGTGATTTGATGCACACGGCCCATGTGGAGCAATCGCTTGCTGTTAGAGCTGGCCGCCAGCATCGCATCACCGCTGTGCACAGGAGAACGGACACTGTTTATTCTTTTACAGTAGAAAACTCACCACCCACATATAATAATAAGGGGCCTATGCGCTGGGACCTGTGTGTCAATCACACAGCAGTCCAAGCGCTGACATACAGGGGATAGACTGTTGCTGACTTTCATAAAAAGCATTTTTAGCCCAATTAAAGATACTAGAAAGCAGCAAAAGGTATCCTTGAACTGTAATTTCTAACAACTTTGTCCTCCTGGGGCTAGTTTATGGGGGTTAAAATCCATGACAGTTGCGATTTAACTGCAGGTACTACAGCTCCCAACATGGAGCACACTCAGCTCCATTCTGGGAGCTGTAGTACCTGCATTAATAGACAGATCGCAACAGGTGTCAGAAGCGACACTCGCTGTGATCTGTCTATGAATGCAGGTACTACAGCTCCCAGCATGGAGCTGAATGTTCTCCATGTTGGCAGCAGTAGTACCTGCAACAAAGGAAGATCACAGTGGGTGTCACTCTTGACACCCACTGTGATCGTCCTGTATAATGTATAGATGCGGGCATGGCCATTTTTCTCTGATCCACTCCCCTGCATTGCTATATATATATATATATATATATATATATATATATATGTGGGGGGGGGACATGTTTTGATCAAAAAGTGTGCTAAGAGCCTCAATTTTTTGACCAATGTATGCTGCTGCAATCCTCTTTTTTTGTATACTCTGTATCTGCCATAGCAGCGTGCACCCGTGTAATAGGTTGTTGTGCTGGCTATTTTTCTTTTTGCTTGTTTGTACAACTCAGGGGGAAATGGCGCCCTCTTTAGCTGTGCACCCCTTCCCCTTTTTCACAGGTGGTGTTTTAAATTTTTTATGGATCCAGCATGTCACCCAGTCAGAGGCTATATGCCCAGCAGAGGTGAGTGGATATTTGAGTGTTAGGCTCAGAATTTGTCCTAGGGTCCCATCCTAAATGAGGCCACCTCCCCGTGGTGGATGGGGGACGCGTTTTGATCTAAAAGTGCACTAAGAGCCTCAATTTTTTGACCAATGTGTGCTGCTGCAATCCTCTTTTTTTGTATACTCTGTATCTGAAATAGCAGCGTGCACCTGTGTAATAGGTTGTTGTGCTGGCTATTTTTCTTTTTGCTTATATATATATATATATATATATATATATATATATATATATATACCTATTATTCATAATTCCCGCAGAGAATTGTGATTGGCTGGAAACATGAATCTGTGATGTGAAGAACTTCACATCGCAGAATATAGTGCAGGATCGCGCAGAAGAGCGGCCGACCGCATCTATACATTATATAGGTGGATCGCAACAGGTGTCAGACCCCGATGCGATCTCTCTATTAGTACAGGTACTATTATTCCCATTATAGAACAGTCTGTTCCATGCTGGGAGTAGTAGTACAACCTAAAAAAAAAAAATTTTTAAGTGAAAAAGTTAAAAACACACACACTTTATTATATCGAGTCACCGTCAATTTATTCAGATCAAATCAAATTTTTCAAAAAATTTGGCGAATCAGCCAAATCAAATTTTTCAAAAATTTGCTCATCTCTAATAATAAACACCATAGCAGCAAGCTAGCATTTTTGGAATAAAACTTTTCATTGATGGCAATGAAGTCTAATGTCCTTATCCTTATAAAAATATTGAGCTGCTAGTGTACAGATAAGAAAAATTGTCATGGTAAATTCGACTAAGGGGGCTGGCTACATTATAGATTGTTAGATAGTGCTCACATGGTGCATTCCATTGCATATTATTGTGATGCTTAAAGGAAAACTGTCAGCAAAGTCCCCCACATGGGCGGAGTTACGATGGTGGCCCAGGGCACTGTGACGTCTCAGCGCTCGGCCTGCTCATACATATTCATATAATCCCCTTTGCTTACCCGCTCTGTATTTACTCTTACTGCGCATGTGCCGATGATGGTTGCGGCCATCTTGGATCATTGGCACATGGACAGTAGGTGTAAATACAGAGCGGAGAAGCGGAGAGGATTATATGATTATGTATAAATTGGCTAAGCGCTGAGACATCACAGTGAGCAAGGAACATAGGAACATAATAGAAGAACGCCGCAATGGATCCGGGCATGGTGGGCAGTGTTTTAATCAGTGCTACCCGTACTCCCAGCCAGTACCACTGGTCAGTGCGGGGGACTTTGCAGACAGTATCCTTTAAATTTGAATATGTATGTGTAGCATGGATAATTTTCTAATAAAACTTCCCTATCCATTTTAATCTTTTACAAAAGTGAAGATATCCCTGAAGTAATATAAAATGACATTTAAGTAAAAAGAAATAGTATATCAAAGTTAATAGGTAATGACAGTTATGCCTTTTCAGCAATGTTTTTACTGTTGTGGGAATGGTAAGAGTTTTAAGGAAATACATTCTGGCACACATTGATTTGTTTTACATATTCCACTACAATAGGGGCTCATGCAACCAAAAGCAAGAAACTTTGGCCCTCATTTACTAAGAGTGAAGTGTCGGTTTGTGTTTCTTTTTTTGTGTTTTCAACCTATTTTTCACTTGGTATTTATTAATCTGTCGCACTTTTCCCAATATTTTTAGTCGCAGGGAAAAATTCTGTTGCACAGTAATTTCTGTCACAGGGTTTTCTGTTGCACTGTAAATTCTGACGCAGGCAGGTTTATTTCTGTCGCCGGGTTTCTTCTACAGAAGTACAGATGTGGGAGGTGGGAAACCTAGCAGGGGTTTCCTTGACCTTCCAGTGAATATCCAACTTCGGCACTGGAGCGCTACACCGGTGTGGTGACACAGGAGTCGGGTATAGATTCGTAATTGCTTTTTATTGAAAATCATAAAAAGTGGCAATTCATGGTAGGACTAAGCATTTCTGAGGGGCTCGCTCCTTCCTCAGGTCCGAGTCAAAGTGTGTGGATACAGTACTTTATATATACACTAACTGAGTACCCGGCGTTGCCCGGTTTTTCCTTCCTAATCCTTTTTGGGGAGGAAAATAAACAAAGGAAGAAGCTTTTGACTTCATATGCAGTCCTCAAATATTGTTGTCATATCCCGACCCCACATCCCGACCTCCTATCCCGACCTCCTACCTCGACCTCCTGTCCCAACCTCCTATACCGTCCTCCTATCCCATCCTCCTATCCCGACCTCCTATCCCGTCCTCGACCTCCTATCCCTTCCTCCTATCTCGACCTCCTATCATGACCTTCTATCCCGTCCTCCAATTTCGAGCTCCTATCCCGGCCTCCTATCCCGACCTCCTATCTCGTCCTCCTATCCCGACCTCCTATCCCGACCTCCTTTCCCGTCCTCATATCTCGACCTCCTATCTTGACCTCCTATCCCATCCTCCTATCTCGACCTCCTATCCTGACCTCCTATCCAGACCTCCTATCCCGTCCTCCTATCCTGACCTCCTTTCCCGTCCACATATCTTGACCTCCTATCTTGACCTCCTGTCTCGACCTCCTATACCGTCCTCCTATCCCGACCTCCTATACCGACCACCTATCCCGTCCTCCTATCCCGTCCTCCTATCCCATCCTCGACCTCCTATCCCACCCTCCTATCTCGCCTCCTATCCCGACCTTCTATCCCGTCCTCCAATCTCGAGCTCCTATCCCGACCTCCTATCCTGACCTCCTATCCTGACCTCCTATTCCGTCCTCCTATTTAGACCTCCTATCTAGACCTCCTATCCCATCCTCCTATCCCGACCTCCTTTCCCTGTCCTCATATCTCGACCTCCAATCTTGACCTCCTTTCCCGTCCTCCTATCCCAACTTCCTATCCAGACCTCCTATCCCGTCCTCCTATCTTGTCCTCCTATCCTGACATCCTATCCCGACCTCCTTTCCCGTCCTCTTATCTTGACCTCCTATCCCATCCTCCTATCTCGACCTCCTATCTTGACCTCCTATCCTGTCCTCCTATCCCAACTTCCTATCCTGACCTCCTATCCCGTCCTCCTATCTTGTCCTCCTATCCTGACATCCTATCCCGACCTCCTTTCCCGTCCTCTTATCTTGATCTCCTATCCCATCCTCCTATCTCGACCTCCTATCCTGACCTCCTATCCAGACCTCCTATCCCGTCCTTCTATCCCTACCTCCTTTCCCGTCCTCATATCTCGACCTCCTATCCCGTCCTCCTATCTCAACCTCCTATCCCAACCTTCTATCCCGCCATCCTATCCCGACCTCCTACCCGACCTCATATCCTGACTCGTAATATGTGTACGAGGTAATGAAATAGCTCCAGCCTAACGGAAATTAGATGGGAACATACATTTCCCATTGATTTGCATGGGACTTTAAAAAAAAAAAACCTGACCCTGACAAATGGGGGTAGTTAAGGGTTAAACTACAGCAACAGGAGAATACAGAAGCACACTGCTAGCACAAAGATATAGATGAAACATGAGTATATAGATAGAACATGAAAAGCTATACAGCTGTAATGCAATAAATGAAGATATGAAACTATGAAAATATGAGGTACTTAGCTTGCAAATTTGGCGCCAAATAGCGTGGACCGTCCCACCACGGTAAGGTGACCTCATTCTGGGACGGCCCCTGCACTGTGTATATGCCTCTGTGTGAACAGTACAATAGGCAATGCAAGGTCTGAAACATCCAAGGCACCTTATATACACCTAATGAGGTGGGTGGGGTGCAGGAGCCAACATGGAGGTAGCCACTCCCCCGTATGTGTAATACAACCAAAGGATAAATTGGCCAGCACTATTGATCCAAACTATTGTAAAAACCTGGCCTGCAGGTGCAAGTTGCTGGGCTAAATATACAGCAAACTAACTATCCTATATTTTAAGTGGACATATAAGTAAAATGTGACCAAGTATTATCGAAATATCTCCAGCCGTTTGGAAGTTATGCAGTAACATATATTTCCCATTGACTTGCAAGGGACTTTAAACATAAGCCCCGCCCCTGGCAAATGGGGGTGAGTAAGGGTTAAATTACATATCGTATGTTTGTTGTTGACATATAAGTAACATGTGTGCCAAGTTTCATGTTAATATCTTCAGCTGTTTGAAAGTTTCTGTGGAACATACATATACACACACACATACACACATGTTGAGTTTTATATATATATATATTTCCATGAATACATTAACCTATTAAACGTTTGAAGTTTGCCGGGTCTGAATGCCATTGGAGGCTGAGTATGACATCAGCCTCCAGGGTCATTTGGTGGTGTATAGGAATGAATGGGCTAGATCTATAACATTGTGATTTTTTGCCCATTGTGGTCTATGGAGATTTTGTGGTAAATGGGGTAGAAAGCTAAACAGCAGGGGCCTGCTAGTAATGTGGATGGGTGACCCTGGTGTAGGTTCAATTCCCAGGCTTGATATATGGTGTTGGGATTATACTTTATTAGGATAGACATGATTTTTTGACAGCACATATTACCTCCGTTTTCAATTAACCAAGTTGCCCATTTATGGTATCCAATTGAGCTAGTTGAAAAACTTTCTTAACTATCAATTGATTCATAGATGTCTATCCTAATTTATTTATAACCCCAACACTGTATATCAACCCTGGAACTGAACGCACACAAGGGTCCCCCATCCACATTACTACCAGGACCCTGCTGTTTAGCTTTCTACATTATTAGCCACAAGATTGCCATAGACCACAATGGGCCCATTGATTTCAATGGGCAAAAAATCACAATGTTATAGATCTAGCCCATTCATTCCTATAAACCACCAATAGACCCTGGACGCTGACGTCATACGCAGCCTCCAAAGGCATTCAGGCCCGGCAAACTTCAAATGTTTAATGGGTTAATGTATTCATGGAAATATGTACCGTATATACTCGAGTATAAGCTGACCCGAATATAAGCTGAGGCCCCTAATTTCCTCCCAAAAACCCAGGAAAAGTTATGACTATAAACCTTGGGTGGGAAATACATCATCCCCCCTGTCATCATCCAGACCCCCGTCATTAACACCCTCATCATCATCACCTGTCATCATCCCCCCTTCATCATTACCCTGTCATCATCCCCCTTCATCATTACCCTGTCATCAACCCCCCTTCATCATCCCCCCCTTCATCATTACCCTGTCATCATCCCCCATTCATCATCCCCCCCTTAATCATTACCCTGTCATCATCCCCCCCTTTATCATCCCCCCTTCATCATTACCCTGTCATCATCCCCCCTTCATCATCCCCCCTTCATTATTACCCTGTCATCATCCCCCCCTTCATTATCCGCCCTTCATCATGCCCCCTTCATCATTCCCCCTTCATCATTACCCTGTCATCATCCCCCCTTCATCCTCCCCCCTTCATCATCCCCCCCTTCATCATAACCCTGTCATCCTCCCCCCTTCATCATCAACGCCTGTCATCATTACCCTGTCATCATCTCACACCACCCCCTTCATCATCACCGCTTGTCAATGTCTGATTTAACAGTGGTCTTTAACCTGCGGACCTCCAGATGTTCCAAAACTACAACTCCCAGCAAGCCCGGACAGCCATCGGCTGTCCAGGCATGCTGGAAGTTGTAGTTTTGAAACATCTGGAGGTCCGCAGGTTGAAGACCACTGCCCAGGCCTTCGTCATCATCCAGCCCCCTCACCCCTTTAGTTTTGTACTTACCTCCGCTCGGCGGGACATTAGAGTGAGCTGGTCCGGGCCATCTGTGCTGCAGGGACCGTCCGGGGGGGAGGGATAGTCGTTCCGGGCTGTCCATTTTCACCGTGGGAGCCTCTTCTCCACGCTTCGCGCCCGGCCCCGGAATAATGATGTTGCCTTGACGACGACGCACAGGGACGTTCATGAGCAACATCTCTGTGCGTCGTCGTCAAGGCAACGTCATTATTCCGGGGCCGGGCCCGAAGCGCGGAGAAGAGGCCCCCCGGTGAAGATGGACAGCCCAGAACGACTATCCCTCCCAACCGGATGGTCCCTGCAGCACAGATGGCCCGGACCAGCTCACCCTATCGTCCCGCCGAGCGGAGGTGAGTACAAAACTAAAGGGGGGAGGGGGGCTGTATGATGACGAAGGCCCGGGCAGTGGTCTTCAACCTGCGGACCTCCAGATGTTTCAAAACTACAACTCCCAACATGCCCGGACAGCCGATGGCTTTCCGGGCATGCTAGGAGTTGTAGTTTTGGAACATCTGGAGGTCCGCAGGTTGAAGACCACTGAGGGCGGTGAGTTCACTCGAGCATAAGCCAAGGGGGTGTTTCCAGCACGAAAAATCGTACTTAAAAACTCGGCTTATACTCGAGTATATATAGTATATATAAAGTACTGCATCCATACACTGTAACTTGGACTTGAGGAAGGAGGGAGACACATATAGATAGATGTATTAAATGAGTATATATATATATATATATATATATATATATATATATACATATATATATATTTTTTTTTTTTCCTTTTTTGGGGGGATCACCATCATTACTGAAACAATAGGGGAAGTAAAAGTGTTGAAAATACTCTTAAAAAAATGTAGCTAAAACCTTGCTTAAAAATTAAATTGTGCAAAAAAAATTAAAAGTTACAAGTAAGAATTGCTTGAAAAAGACGAGGCAGGAAAAGGAGCAAACAGACAGAGAATTTACTCCGCTTTCTGAAATTTTATAAATGCTTTAAAAAGTCAGGTTTTCTACCCAGTTAATTCACATGAATTTCAGAGTGGTTTTAGGAAAAGACAAAAATTATTTTGGCTGAAATGTAGGGAACACGCCCCTTTTCCTGAAAACAACGCCCATTTTGTAGTTTGTTTTTCTTCACTCTAAGTGATTCCGATTCTGTCTGGTATTTCCTGTCAAACATTCTGTTGCACGTTCCGTGCGACAGAATTTAGACGCAAAGCCTGACAAAAAGATTCGGAACCATGTTAGTAAATGAGGCCCTTTGTCTTCTGTACTACACCAAAGTCGACCTGAACATTGTAGTAGTAGTACTACACTGTTTATTCTTTAACTCGGAAGTCGTGTGCCAAGCTCATGTGATTGACCATGTTAGCCTTCTGTAGTCATCTATGATTGTACATGTTTATAGGGTGCACATAACAAAGGCACATGCAAGGAGAGAAAATAAAGCTACAATAGGCAACTACTCTACTTATTAAGTCTTCCAAATATTCCTTAGATTCAAGCATAAAAAAGTCCTGAAAAGAAGGTATTCTGTCATAGTCTTGTCTGTCTGGTTCTTACCCAGTTTGTCTGACATCCCTTCAGATCCCATTCAAGCACAAGCGACAAAGCGTCTAAGAGAATGTCCTTTAGACAGATGAGACAAAACTAGAGCTTTTTGGCAAGTCACATCAGCTGTACGTTCGTGGATGCAAAAAACATACAAAGAAATGAACACTGTACCTACTGCGAAGCATGGAGGGGACTTGGTTATGTTTTGGGTTTGCTTTGCTGCATCTGGCACAGGGTGTTTTAACCCCTTAAGGACTCAGGGTTTTTTCGCTTTTGCAATTTTTATTGCACCTACAGACCCATATGAGGGCTTATTTTTTTGTGCCACCAATTGTACTTTATAATGAGAGCAATCATTTCACCACAAAACTGCAAAATCAGAAAAAAAATATTTGTGGGGCAAAATAATTTAAAAAACGCCATTTTGTAATTTTGGGGGGCTACCGATTCTAAGCAGTGCACTTTTTGGTAAAATTGACACCATATCTTTATTCTTTAGATCCATACAGTTACAAGGATACCTAATTTATATAGGTTTTATTTTAACAAAGTCCAAGTGTCAGGCACAGCTCACTTGTACGCCCTTCCTGCGTCTCGGACGAGACTGAACCACAACTCGTGTAACGATATGAAAAATGAAGAGATGTCCAGCGCAGGTTCCAAGCAATGCGAAATTATTTATTCAGCAGTAACACAACATGATGACAGATAGGTGACGCGTTTCAGCCACAATCTGCGGCCTTAGTCATACAACGATACAATACAAGTGAATCTATTTTATGGAGGAGAGGGGCGGGGTTCTATCCGGCAGGAAGGGTGTATCCAGGGAGTGCAATCACACCCCGGGTTAACTCACTGCTGGAAGTTAACCCGTCCGTCTCCTGTACAATTGTGATAAAAACGCATGGTTCATGTGAACACATGCTAACAATATAAAATAGAGAAACCCCATATTAAATGGGATTCACAATTATAATAATTCCCATGTGCAGATTGAGTAGTGGTGTCTGTAACATGAGAATATAACAACGAACCAGAGTATAATAATCTTTATATAACTTACAGAGAAACCAATTTTATATGTAAATATCTATTTTATATATACAATGTGGTTATTTGTTATTTCTCATGACAGGCACCAAATGTTAGAAAAAAGAGATGTATAAATTACTGAAAAAGACTCATATATATTAATACTGTAAATTATTTTATATAAATTATTTCCATGTACAGAGGACCAAATATTTATTTCGATCATTTTATCATATATGATTAACCAGATGATATTCGTTAACTTTATTTTATAATAAAATATTTATTAAAAGGCTTTTATGAATAATGATAGAATGCATAAACTGACTTGGGTCCAATTTAGTTATTAATATGTTTTAAATATTAAATTAACATTATGTATAATATATCCTGGTTTCACAGAAGAGGGCCTGCGTATAACAATATACACATGCGTTTGTCCACATATATATACATGTACAAACACACACGTGTAAAGTAGTCACTGGATCATACTGTCAAATACCATTAATTTAGTAATGTAATATTACGTCTTGTCTTTGATTAAGACCTTGGGGGTACCTGGTTTTTAATTTTATTATCCAGTAAACTTCCCTATCCAGTAACTTTTGTTTGATATTTCCACCCCTAATAGTGTGGACGACTCTTTCTATCCCCTGAAGGCTAAGACCAGAAAAATCACCTTCATGGTTTTCAGCACAATGCTTACTTACCATGGATTAATGTCTAGATTGAAAATGAGGAATATCTGATAGGTGTTTTCTGATCCTAGCCTTCAGGGGATTCGTGGTACACCCAACATATTGAACTTGGCATGGTTCACATGTCATTAAATACACCTCGTTGCTAGTGTTGCAATTTATGTATCCAGACATGTTAATGTTTCTTTTGTTGTGGTGGACAAAAACGTTTACTATTTTTCATAATTGTGCAACAGATACATTTCTGATGTCCACATTTGTAATTTCCTTTCACTTTTAACCAGGTAGGTTTTTTTCTCCTCTATTGAACTGAAAAGACTGGGAGAAATATACTGCCCAATGGTTTTTGCTTTTTTCGAGATACATTTGTATCCATTTTCGAATGTTTTTATATATTGACTATCATTTGCTACCATTGGCAGATATTTCTCCACTATCTGACAAATTTTGAGTGTAGTTTTCAAGATTCGGCAGGCTGGAGGTGGATCCTCTGTGTCAGAGAGGGATTGGCGTGGACCGTGTCGGTGGACCGGTTCTAAGTTGCTACTGGTATTCACCAGAGCCCGCCGCAAAGCGGGATGGTCTTGCAGCGGCGGTAGCAACCAGGTCGTATCCACCGGCAACGGCTCAACCTCTCTGACTGCTGAGATAGGCATGGTACAAGGGATAAGGCAAGAGCAAGGTCGGACGTAGCAGAAGGTCAGGGCAGGCAGCAAGGATCGTAGTCAGGGGCAACGGCAGGAGGTCTGGAACACAGGCTAGGAACACTCAAGGAAAGGCTTTCTCTGGCACAAGGGCAACAAGATCCGGCCAGGGAGTGCAGGGGAAGTGAGGTATAAGTAGGGAGTGCACAGGTGGAAACTAATCAGGAAGATTGGGCCAGGCACCATCATTGGTGCACTGGCCCTTTAAATTGCTGAGACCCGGCGCGCGCGCGCCCTAAGGAGCGGGGCCGCGCGCACAGGGACAACACAGACGGGGAACGGGTCAGGTACGGGGGCCGAGATGCGCATCCCGGCTGGGAGCAATATCGCAGCGCACCCGGTCAGCAGGTCTGACCGGAGCGCTGCGAATAAAAGAACGCTGCGAGCGCTTCGGGGAGGAGCGGGGACCCGGAGCGCTCGGCGTAACAGTAGTTGGTAGAGAAGATAAGTGGTATTGTGTCATTCTGCAATTTATGTTGCTTATGTTTTTTATTGTCTCCATATATCAATTCTCTCCTATTTCTTTTGCTGGCAATATTTTTTGCTCTTTCTAATGACCATTTTTGGTATCCTCTCTGATTTAATCTTTGCAATATATCATCCACTTCACGATCAAAGATCTCTGAAGTGGAGCAATTACGCCTGGCCCTTATCATCTCCCCCACCGGTAAGTTTTTAATTACGTGGGGGGGATGACACGATCCTGCCTGTAGTATAGAATTGGCTGAAAGTCCTTACGGTATGTGGAGGTCTCTATCTTAGCATTTTTCACATCGCCTCTCAATGTTAGATCCAAAAAGTTAATTTCATTTTCGTGACTATATAGTATAAATCTAAGATTACAGAGATTGAGATTAAGGTACTCACCAAACTGCTGTATGGTCGGCATAGAGACCCCCCGATAAACAGGAGGTCGTCTATATACCGACCATACCACAGGATGTGCTGACCATAGTTGTTGTTGTGAGAAAACAGAAACTCCTTTTCCCACCAGCTCATAAAGATGTTTGCTAATGAGGGTGAGAATTTTGCTCCCATGCTTGCTCCGGTGATCTGCAGAAAAAATGTGCCATCAAACATGAAAAAATTGTGTTTCAATAGATAATCTACCACCAAAATAATAAAATTCTGAAGATCCTCAGAGTATGTGGACAAGAACCATTCTAAGGCAGTGCATGCCTCCTTGTGTGGAATGACCGAATATAGGGCCGATACATCAGCCGTTAACCATCTCATCCCGGGTTCCCACCTGATGTTGTCCATGGCAACCAGAACGTCTCTGGTGTCTTGGAGGAAACCCGGGATGAGAGGGACCAACGGCTGAAGTATAGAATCCACCCATTCACACAATCTCTCATTGAGCGAGCCAATTCTGGCAACTATGGGGCGCATTTGCGGAGGAAACACATTTTTGTGGATCTTCGTCAGTGAATGGAATATTGACATGATAGGATTGGATACCTTAATATAATCACCTTCTTTTGTAGTTAAATGACCCTCACTTATGCCTCGATCCACAGGTTTTATTTTACTACTTAAAAAAAAAATTATAACTACATGCACCAAAATTAGAATGTGTAAAATTGTCATCTTCTGATCCCTATAAGTTTTTTTTTCCATATACAGGCATGTATGAAGGCTCATTTTTTGTGCCATGATCTGAAGTTTTTATCGGTACCATTTTTGTTTAGATGGGACTTTTTGCTCGCTTTTTATAAATTTTTTTAGGGTATACAAAAAGACCAGAAATATGCAATTTTAGACTTTGGATTTTTTTTTATGTGTACACCATTGACCTTGCGGTTTGATTAACATTATATTTTTATAGTCCGGACATTTACACATGCGGTGATACTACATATGTTTATTTCTATTTACATATTTTTTTAAATGAGAAAAGGGGGGGGGGTGATTCAAACTTTTATTAAGGAAGGGGTTAAATCATATTTATTAACACTTTTAGGGGACTATAACATGCATAGCAGTGATCAGTGTTATCGGTGCTCTACTGCTCCAGCCTGGATCTCAGGCATGGAGCCACAGAGCGGCGATTGGACAGGGGGAAGGAAGGTAAGCACCCTCTCGCTGTCCCCTCAGCTGTTCGGGATGCCGCAATTTCACCACAGCAGTCCCAAACAGCCCACTGAGCTAACCGGCAACAGTGATCTCCCGTTTTAGATGCCACAATCAACTTTGATCATGGCGTCTAAAGTGTTAATACTGGACATAAGCCCGATTGGCGATGTCCGGTATTAGCCACAGGTCCTGGTGGCTGATAGCAACCGGGACCTGCCAGGTATGAAGCGTGCTAAGCCCCTGAGCACAGTTCAGATATCGGGAGCCAGCGCAGGATGTACATATATACGTTCTGCGTCGTTAAGAGGTTAAAATCTGTACAGGGTACAACTAAATCTCAAGACTATCAAGGCATTCTGGAGGGAAATGTGCTGCCCAGTATCAGGAGGCTTGGATGATATCACAGGTCATGAGTTCTCCAACAGGATAACGACCTAAAACAAAGCTAAAAACATGCAAAAATAGCTAATAGCAAAACATTGGTCTGCTTTGAAGGGGCTTCTATGAGCTATGATCTGAATCCTATTGAAAATCTGTGGAAGGTGCTGGAACCTGCAGTCTGGAGAAGGCACCTTCAGACCTAAGACATCTGGAGCAGTATCTTATGAGGAGTTGGCCAAGATACCTGTAAACAAGTGCAGAAGTCTCATTGATAGCAATAGATATTGTTGGACTGCCACAAAAGGTTGTACAACCAAATATTAAGGTTAGAGATGTCGCTAATTGTTCGCAGGCGAACAGTTCCCGGCGAACTTAGCATGTTCGCGTTCACATCGCCGGGCGAACATATGTGAAGTTCGATCCGCCCCCTATACTTTAACATTGCGGTAAACTTTGACCCTGTGAGTCAGAGTCAGCAGACACATTACAGCCAATCAGCAGCAGTCCCTCCCTTCCAGACCCTCCTACCTCCTGCACGGACGCCATTTTACCTTCATTCGGCATGCTGCACGCTTAGAAAATAGAGCTACAGAGAAGCTGCTCCTGCTGTAATAGGGAAAGCGATAGCTAGATTGCTGCTAGGTGGTGTATTCAGGGTCCACTCTACTCCGAAAGCACTAGTCTAACATCTGCTTTAAGGACAGCACCCAAAAAAGCCCTTTTTAGGGCTCAAATATCAGTCCGTGTGTCTTGAAACAGCTGGAGGCACCCTGGTTGGGAGGGAACCGCTGGTTAAAAGAGGTACTCCAGTGTAAAACTTAAGTTCCTTCAAGCAACTAACTACAGTATTAAAATGGCAATAAGTTTTATTATAAAACCATTACATCATCAAAATAAAGCACCCTCTTAGTTTCATTCAAGGTCAGTCTATTGATAGGTTAGCACCTAGAGCAGTTTTCACAAACTGTGATCTAGAGGTACCCTAATACATAAACCAGAAGTTCCTCCCAAGTTCTCCCAAATCTTTACAACCAGTCAATGGTAACTGAGTAAGGGTATGTTCACGCGGCAAATGAACATTCCAATGATTTCAATGGGATTCTGCTGCACTGTTCACATGATGGAATTTCTGAAATCCAGATTCCGGTGTCCGCAGAAAGAATAGACTTGTCTATTCTTTCTGTGAATTTCGCCCAGAAATGCATTGCCGTCAATAAAGATGGCACATTTCCGAGCAGTCCTAGCACCCACTGGATCAGGCAAATGTGCTAAATATCTGCCCCTATTTTCCAGGTGGACATTCCGCACATTTTATGCCGTGTAAACATTGCCTAATAGAGTGCATTTTACAACACTATTAAACACTATTATAACACAAAATACAAAATGCAGTACAAAGATAATGTTAAATTCTGGATGTTATTGTCATAACTCGTAACAGAATGGGTGTAACTGTTTTTTTTTTTTTTGTTTGTTAGTTTTTTTTATTTCTTCTATTTTATCTTTTTTTTTAAACATATAGAAACAATGAAAGACAAAAAAAAAAGGAAAAGGAAAGAAAAAAGGAAAAGAACTCGTCTTTCACCGGTTGGTATGACTTTAACCTGTCAAGGACATAGGACGTTCTCTGACGTCCCCACTACCTGGGCTTTAATGCCCAAGGACGTTAGAGAACGTCCTGTTGTATTTCCGATCTCTGCCGCTCGCCGGGCAGAGATCGGAACTGGATGCCTCCTGAAGTCCTTCAGAGTGGGCGGGGGAGTGCTGGGGACTGGCCCCGGTACTTACCTCGCCCCTGAAGACCCGGATCCCGGCGTGGAAGATGGCGGCGGCGACAGGTGAGTAGATCTTCAGCCGCGGTCGGGCCCTTTACAGCAATGCACGTCACCGTAAAGCGACATGCATTGCTGTAATGGGACCCCGTAAACTACAACTCCCAGCATGCCCAGACAGCCCTTGGCATCTGGGCATGCTGGGAGTTGCAGTTTTGCAACATCTGGAGGTCCACAGTTTGGAGACCACTGTGCCCTTCCAGATGTTGCAAAACTACACATCCTCAGCATGCCCTTACTGTCCAGGCATGCTGGGAGTTGTAGTTCTGTAACATCTGGCCCTTCAGATGTTGCAAAACTACAACTCCCAGCATGCCTGGACAGTTTTGGCATACTGGGAGTTGTAGTTTTGCAACATCTGGAAGGGCACAGATTGGGAACCACTGTATTAGTGGTCTGCAAACTGTAGTCCTCCAGATGTTGCAAAACTACAACTCCCAGCATGCTGGGAGTTGTAGTTCGGCAACATCTGGCTCTAAAGATGTTGCCGAACTACTACTCCCAGCATGCCTGAGAATGCTGGGAGTTGTGGTTTTACAACAACTGAAGGCACACTGGTTGGGAAACATTGTCTGTTTCCTAACTCAGTGTTTCCCAACCGTGTGCCTCCAGCTGTTGCAAAACTATAACTACCAGCATGCACTGATAAACTGTGCATGCTGGGAGTTGTAGTTTTGTAACAGCTGGAGGTCCCCTCCCTGTGAATGTACAGGATACATTCACATGGGCAGGGGGCTTACAGTGAGTATCAAGCTGCAAGTTTGCGATGCAGCAAATTTTGCGCGGCAGCTCAAACTCGCAGCGGGAACTCGCTGTAACCCCCCGCCCGTGTGACTGTACCCTAAAAACACTACTCTACACTAACACAAAATAAAGTAAAAAGTAAAAAACACTACATATACACATACCCCTACACAGCCCCCCTCCCCTCCCAATAAAAATGAAAAACGTCCGGTACGCCACTGTTTCCAAAATGGAGCCTCCAGCTGTTGCAAAACAACAACTTCCAGTATTGCTGGACAGCCGTTGACTGTCCAAGCATGCTGGGAGTTTTGCAACAGCTGGAGGCACCCTGTTTGGGAATACCCCTATGTCCACCCCTATGCAAATCCCTAATTCAGGCCTCAAATGCGCATGGCGCTCTTACTTTGGAGCCCTGTCGTATTTCAAGGCAACAGTTTAGGGACACATATGGGGTATCGCCGTACTCGGGAGAAATTGTGTTACAAATTTTGGGGGGCTTTTTCTCCTTTAACCCCTTATGAAAAGGTGAAGTTGGGGTCTACAACAGCATGTTAGTGTAAAAAAATAAATTTTTTACACTAACACGCTGGTGTTGCCCTATACTGTTCATTTTGACAAGAGGTAAAAGGGAAAAACGCCCCCCGAAATTTGTAATGCAATTTCTCCCGACTACGGAGATACCCCATAAGTGGGCGCAAAGTTCTCTGGGGGCGCACAACAAGGCCCAGAAGGGAGAGTGCACCATGTACATTTGAGGTGATTTGCACAGGGGTGGCTGATTGTTACAGCGGTTTTGACAAACGCAAAAAAAAAAAACACAAGTGACCCCATTTCGGAAACTACACCCCTCATGGAATGTAATGAGGGGTGCAGAGAGAATTTACCCCCCACTGGTGTCTGACAGATCTTTGGAACAGTGGGCTGTGCAAATTAAAAATTTTGTACAGCCCACTGTTCCAAAGTTCTGACAGACACCAGTGGGGGGTAAATGCTAACTGTACCCCTTGTTACGTTCCTCAAGGGGTCTAGTTTCCAAAATGGTATGCCATGTGAGGGTTTTTTGCTGTTGTGGCACCATAGGGGCTTCCTAAATGCAACATGCCCCCCGACCAAAATTTGCTCTCCAAAAGCCAAATGTCCTTCTCTTCTGAGCATTGTAGTTCGCCCGTAGTGAACTTCAGGTCCACTTATGGGGTACCTTCATACTCAGAAGAGATGTGGTTACAAATTTTGGGGGGTATTTTCTGCTATTAACCCTTGAAAAAATGTGAAATTTGGGGGGAAACACACATTTTAGTGAAAAATATATATATTTTTTTTACATATGCAAAAGTCGTAAAACACCTGTGGGGTATTAAGGTTCACTTTACCCCTTGTTACGTTCCCCAAGGGGTCTAGTTTCCAAAATGGTATGCCATGTGGGGATTTTTTGCTGTTCTGGTACCATAGGGGCTTCCTAAATGCAACATGCCCCCCAAAAACCATTTCAGAAAAATGTACTCTCCAAAATTCCCTTGTCGCTCCTTCGCTTCTGAGCCCTCTACTGCGCCCGCCGAACACTTTTCATGGACATATGAGGTATGTCCTTACTCGAGAGAAATTGGGCTACAAATATAAGTATAAATTTTCTCTTTTTACCCCTTGTAAAAATGAAGATGGTGAATTTTCTCCTTTACTTTGCTGCTATTCCTGTGAAACACCTAAAGGGTTAAAACGCTGATTGAATGTCATTTTGAATACTTTGGGGGTTGCAGTTTTTATAATGGGGTCATTTGTGGGGTATTTCTAATATGAAGACCCTTCAAATCCACTTCAAACCTGAACTGGTCCCTGAAAAATAGTGAGTTTGAAAATTTTGTGGAAAATTGCTGCTGAACTTTGAAGCCCTCTGGTGTCTTCCAAAAGTAAAAACTCATCAATTTTATGATGCGAGCATAAAGAAGACATATTGTATTTGTGAATACATTTTTCTTTTATTTGGTATATCCATTTTCCTTACAAGCAGAGAGCTTCAAAGTTAGAAAAATGCAAAATTTTCAATTTTTTCAGCAAATTTTGAAATTTTTCACTAAGAAACGATGCAAGTATCGACAAAATTTTACCAATAACATAAAGTATAATATGTCACGAAAAAACAATCTCGGAATCAGAATGATAGGTAAAAGCATTCCAGAGTTATTAATGTTTAAAGTGACAGTGGTCAGATGTTCAAAAAACGCTCCGGTCCTAAGGTGTAAAATGGCCTGGTCCTTAATGGGTGAAACAAAGGACACTAGGCTAACTTCAAAACCGTACTTATGAATATAAGTAAAACAACGCTATAGTGGCTTGAACTTCAGCCATTTAGACAAATTTAGCAGAAACAGAGTTAGTGAGAAGGTAGTGGCAGCTATTGAATATTCTAGCTTACAATTCAATTGGACTAAGTTTACCACCTCCGGCAAACTCAGGACCTCCGGGGATCTCCATCTTGCCGAAATACTCTGGTTGACCACTGTACATATATGAATCATAACTGTTCTATCTTGAATTGGCAGAACCTCTAACCCCATAAATAACAAAGCGGTCTCTGGGCCCCAGTGAGAGGAGTAGCCTAGTACTCGCGTTATTAATCCTTGAACCTGCAGCCATAGTGGGCTAAGCTGATCACAACTCCACCAGATATGGAGGAAACTCCCTACCTCTTTACCACAACGCCAACACTGGTTTGAGTGCCCCGGAAAGTGTCGTGCCATTCTATTTGGAGTAAGATGCCAGCGATATACCACCTTCCGGTGCACCTCAAAGTGGGATGTTCAATGAGACAACCTCGGCACACATGAATATACCGCCTCCCACTGTTCTCGGGTGAAGTTTTTCCCCAATTCCTGCTCCCACTTCTGGCACGAGGTCAAGTTAATTGCCTTTGCGGTTATTGCTTTATATATTTTGGCAACTCCCTTCTTCATGGAAACTGTAGAAAAAAAACTTAAATCTCACATCTGATGGCCCTGAGGCACTGCCCCGAAAAAAAAGGGCTATAAGTTCAGTCCGTGTGTCTTGCAACAGCTGGAGGCACCCTGGTTGAGAGGGAACCGCTGGTTAAAAGGAGTACTCCAGTGTAAAACTTAAGTTCCTTCAAGCAACTAACTACAGTATTAAAAGGGCTATAAGTTCAGTCCGTGTGTCTTGCAACAGCTGGAGGCACCCTAGTTGGGAGGGAAACGCTGGTTAAAAGGGGTACTCCGGTGTAAAACTTAATTTCCTTCAAGCAACTAACTACAGTAAGAAAAGGGCTTTAAGTTCAGTCCGTGTGTCTTGCAACTGTTTGAGGCACCCTGGTTGGGGACCTCTGCTTAAAAGGGGAACTCCACTGGCAACCTTTTTTGCTCATTGTTACACTAGTGCAAATCACATTTGGTGTGACAGTTGTTAAAAAAAAAAAAAAAACTTTTTTGGCTGTGAAATAAAACCAGTCAGTTCACGTCACAGTTGTGAGTTTTTTTTGCCAGCAGGGCTATTTGTGTCACCCTAGTGCAAATCACAATTGGTGTGACACTTGTGCAAATAAAATAAAAATACATTTTTTGTCTGTGAAATAAAACCAGTCAGTTCACGTCACAGTTTGGAGTTTTTGGGCCTGCTGGGCTCATTGTCACACTAGTGCAAATCATATGTGGGTTGACAGTTGTGTAAATTAGAAAAAAAATACCTTTTTTAGCTGTGAAATAAAATCAGTCACTTCCCACTTGGGAGTCTTTTGGCCCTTAGGGCTCATTGTCACACTAGTGCAAATCATCTTTGGAGTGACCGACCATAGTGTAAATTTGAAAAAAAAAAAACATTTTTTGTGCTGTGAAATAAAACCAGTCAGTTCACGTCACAGTTGTGAGTTTTTTTTGCCTGCAGGGCTAATTGTGTCACCCTAGTGCAAATCACATTTCGTGTGACAGTTGTTCAAATAAAAAATACCTTTTTTTTGCTGTGAAATAAAACCAGTCAGTTCACGTCACAGTTGTGAGGTTTTTTTTTGCCAGCAGGGCTATTTGTGTCACCCTAGTGCAAATCACATTTGATGTGACACTTGTGCAAATAAAAAAAAATACCTTTTTTAGCTGTGAAATAAAACCAGTCAGTTCACGTCACAGTTTGGAGTTTTTGGGCCTGCTGGGCTCATTGTCACACTAGTGCAAATCATATGTGTTACGCCGAGCGCTCCGGGTCCCCGCTCCTCCCCGGAGCGCTCGCAGCATCCTCTCATTCGCAGACCTGCCGACCGGGTGCGCTGCAATATCACTCCCAGCCGGGATGCGATTCGCGATGCGGGAGGCGCCCGCTCGCGATGCGCATCCCGGCTCCCGTACCTGACCCGTTCCCCGTCTGTCTTGTCCCGGCGCGCACGGCCCCGCTCCTTAGGGCGCGCGCGCGCCGGGTCTCTGCAATTTAAAGGGACACTGCGCCACTGATTGGCGCAGCAGGCTTAATCAGTATGTTCACCTGTGCACTCCCTACTTATACTTCACTTCCCCTGCACTCCCTCGTCGGATCTTGTTGCCATTGTGCCAGTGAAAGCGTTCCCTTGTGTGTTCCTAGCCTGTGTTCCAGACCTCCTGCCGTTGCCCCTGACTACGATCCTTGCTGCCTGCCCTGACCTTCTGCTACGTCCGACCTTGCTCTTGTCTACTCCCTTGTACCGGGCTTATCTTCAGCAGTCAGAGAGGTTGAGCCGTTGCTGGTGGATACGACCTGGTTGCTACCGCCGCTGCAAGACGATCCCGCTTTGCGGCGGGCTCTGGTGAATACCAGTAGCAACTTAGAACCGGTCCACCAACACGGTCCACGCCAATCCCTCTCTGGCACAAAGGATCCACCTCCTGCCAGCCGAATCGTGACAGTAGATCCGGCCATGGATCCCGCTGAAGTCCCGCTGCCAGTTGTCGCCGACCTCACCACGGTGGTCGCCCAGCAGTCGCAACAGATAGCGCAACAAGGCCACCAGCTGTCTCAACTGACCGTGATGCTACAGCAGCTATTACCACAGCTCCAGCAATCTTCTCCTCCGCCAGCTCCTGCACCTCCTCCGCAGCGAGTGGCCGCTTCCAGCCTTCGATTATCCTTGCCGGATAAATTTGATGGGGACTCTAAGTTTTGCTGTGGCTTTCTTTCGCAATGTTCCCTGCACTTGGAGATGATGTCGGACCAGTTTCCTACTGAAAGGTCTAAGGTGGCTTTCGTAGTCAGCCTTCTGTCTGGGAAAGCTCTGTCATGGGCCACACCGCTCTGGGACTGCAATAACCCTGTCACTGCCTCTGTACACTCCTTCTTCACGGAGATTCGAAGTGTCTTTGAGGAACCTGCCCGAGCCTCTTCTGCTGAGACTGCCCTGCTGAACCTGGTCCAGGGTAATTCTTCTGTTGGCGAGTACACCATCCAATTCCGTACTCTTGCCTCCGAATTATCCTGGAATAACGAGGCCCTCTGCGCGACCTTTAAAAAAGGCCTATCCAGTAACATTAAAGATGTGCTGGCCGCACGAGAAATTCCTGCTAACCTGCATGAACTTATTCATCTTGCCACCCGCATTGACATGCGTTTTTCCGAAAGGCGTCAGGAGCTCCGCCAGGATATGGACTTTGTTCGCACGAGGCGGTTTTTCTCCCCGGCTCTTCTCTCCTCTGGTCCTCTGCAATCCGTTCCTGTGCCTCCCGCCATGGAGGCTATGCAAGTTGACCGGTCTCGCTTGACACCTCAAGAGAGGACACGACGCCGCATGGAGAATCTTTGCCTGTACTGTGCCGGTACCGAACATTTCTTGAAGGATTGTCCTATCCGTCCTCCCCGCCTGGAAAGACGTACGCTGACTCCGCACAAAGATGAGACAGCTCTTGATGTGAACTCTGCTTCTCCACGCCTTACTGTGCCTGTGCGGATATCTTCTTCTACCTTCTCCTTCTCTGCTATGGCCTTCTTGGATTCCGGATCTGCAGGAAATTTTATTTTGGCCTCTCTCATCAACAGGTTCAACATCCCGGTGACCAGTCTCGCCAGACCCCTCTACATCAATTCTGTTAACAATGAAAGATTGGACTGTACCGTGCGTTACCGCACGGAACCTCTCCTAATGTGCATCGGACCCCATCACGAAAAAATTTAATTTTTGGTCCTCTCCAACTGCACTTCAGAAATTCTTCTTGGATTACCGTGGCTTCAATGCCATTCCCCAACCCTTGATTGGTCCACAGGAGAAATCAAGAACTGGGGTACTTCTTTTCACAGGGACTGTCTTAAACCGGTTCCCAGTACTCCCTGTCGTGACCCTGTGGTTCCCCCGGTATCCGGTCTTCCTAAGGCTTATATGGACTATGCTGATGTTTTTTGCAAAAAGCAAGCAGAGACTTTACCTCCTCACAGGCCTTATGACTGTCCTATTGACCTCCTCCCGGGTACTACTCCACCCCGGGGCAGAATCTATCCTCTGTCTGCTCCAGAGACTCTAGCCATGTCGGAGTACATCCAGGAGAATTAAAAAAAGGGGTTTATCCGCAAGTCCTCCTCTCCTGCCGGAGCTGGATTTTTTTTTGTGTCCAAAAAAGATGGCTCCCTACGCCCTTGCATTGATTACCGCGGACTTAATAAAATCACGGTAAAAAACCGCTACCCCTTACCTCTTATCTCGGAACTCTTTGATCGCCTACAAGGCGCCCACATCTTTACCAAACTGGACTTAAGAGGTGCTTATAATCTCATCCGCATCAGGGAGGGGGACGAATGGAAGACTGCATTTAACACCAGAGATGGACACTTTGAGTATCTGGTCATGCCCTTTGGCCTGTGCAACGCCCCTGCCGTCTTCCAAGACTTTGTTAATGAAATTTTTCGTGATCTCCTATATTCCTGTGTTGTGGTTTATCTGGACGATATTCTGATTTTTTCTGCCAACTTAGAAGAACACCGCCAGCATGTCCGCATGGTTCTTCAGAGACTTTGGGACAATCAACTTTATGCCAAAATGGAGAAATGTCTCTTTGAATGTCAATCTCTTCCTTTCCTAGGATACTTGGTCTCTGGCCAGGGACTACAAATGGACACAGATAAACTTTCTGCCGTCTTAGATTGGCCACGCCCCTCCGGACTCCGTGCTATCCAACGTTTTTTGGGGTTCGCCAATTATTACAGACAATTCATTCCACACTTCTCCACTATTGTGGCCCCTATCGTGGCTTTAAACAAGAAAAATGCCAATCCTAAGTCCTTGTCTCCCCAAGCGGAAGACGCATTTAAACATCTCAAGTCTGCCTTTTCTTCTGCTCCCGTGCTCTCCAGACCTGACCCATCTTAACCCTTTCTATTGGAGGTAGATGCCTCCTCTGTGGGAGCTGGAGCTGTCCTTCTACAAAAAAATTCTTCCGGGCATGCTGTTACTTGTGGTTTTTTTTCTAGGACCTTCTCTCCGGCGGAGAGAAGCTACTCCATTGGTGATCGAGAACTACTGGCCATTAAATTGGCGCTTGAGGAATGGAGGCACCTGCTGGAGGGATCAAAATTTCCAGTTATCATATACACTGATCACAAGAATCTCTCCTATCTCCAGTCTGCCCAACGACTGAACCCTCGCCAGGCTAGGTGGTCGTTGTTCTTTGCCCGTTTTAACTTTGAAATCCATTTTCGCCCTGCTGACAAGAACATTAGGGCCGATGCCCTCTCTCGTTCTTCTGATGCCTCTGAAGTAGAGGTCTCTCCGCAACAGATCATTCCTCCGGACTGTCTGATCTCCACTTCTCCAGCTTCCATCAGGCAAACTCCTCCAGGGAAGACCTTCGTTTCTCCACGCCAGCGTCTCGGGATTCTCAAATGGGGACACTCCTCCCACCTCGCAGGCCATGCGGGCATCAAAAAATCCTTGCAACTCATCTCTCGATTTTATTGGTGGCCGACTCTGGAGACTGATGTTGTTGATTTCGTGCGGGCCTGTACTGTCTGTGCCCGGGATAAGACTCCTTGCCAGAAGCCTGCTGGTCTTCTTCATCCTCTGCCTGTTCCTGAACAGCCTTGGTCACAGATTGGTATGGACTTTATTACGGACTTGCCCTCATCCCGTGGCAACACAGTTGTTTGGGTGGTCGTTGATCGATTTTCCAAGATGGCACATTTTATTCCTCTTCCTGGTCTTCCTTCAGCGCCTCAGTTGACAAAGCAATTTTTTGTACACATTTTTCGCCTTCACGGTTTGCCCACGCATATCGTCTCAGATAGAGGCGTCCAATTCGTGTCTAAATTCTGGAGGGCCCTCTGTAAACAGCTCAAGATCAAATTAAACTTCTCTTCTTCTTATCATCCCCAATCCAATGGGCAAGTAGAAAGAATTAATCAGGTCCTGGGTGACTATTTACGGCATTTTGTTTCCTCCCGCATCGATGACTGGGCAGATCTTCTACCATGGGCTGAATTCTCATACAACTTCAGAATCTCCGAATCTTCTGCTAAATCCCCATTTTTCGTGGTGTACGGCCGTCACCCTCTTCCTCCCCTCCCTACTCCCTTGCCCTCTGGTTTGCCCGCTGTGGATGAAGTGACTCGTGATCTTTCCACCATATGGAAAGAAACCCAAAATTCTCTTTTCCAGGCTTCATCCCGGATTAAAAGATTTGCTGATAAAAAAAAGAAGAACTCCCCCCATTTTTGTGCCCGGAGACAAGGTATGGCTCTCCGCTAAATATGTCCGCTTTCATGTCCCCAGTTACAAACTGGGACCATGCTATCTTGGTCCTTTCAAAATCTTGTGCCAGATTAACCCTGTCTCTTACAAACTCCTTCTTCCTCCTTCTCTCCGTATTCCCAATGCCTTCCATGTCTCTCTCCTTAAACCACTCATCATTAACCGCTTCTCTCCCAAAGTTGTTTCTCCCACTTCTGTTTCCGGTTCATCTGACGTCTTCTCCGTGAAGGAGATTTTGGCCTCCAAGACTGTCAGAGGTAAAAGATTTTTTTTAGTGGATTGGGAAAACTGTGGCCCAGAGGAGAGATTCTGGGAACCTGAGGACAACATCCTAGACAAAAGTCTTATCCTCAGGTTCTCAGGCCCCAAGAAGAGGGGAAGACCCAAGGGGGGGGGGGGGTACTGTTACGCCGAGCGCTCCGGGTCCCCGCTCCTCCCCGCATCCTCTCATTCGCAGCGCCCCGGTCAGACCTGCCGACCGGGTGCGATGCAATATCACTCCCAGCCGGGATGCGATTCGCGATGCGGGAGGCGCCCGCTCGCGATGCGCATCCCGGCTCCCGTACCTGACCCGTTCCCCGTCTGTCTTGTCCCGGCGCGCGCGGCCCCGCTCCTTAGGGCGCGCGCGCGCCGGGTCTCTGCAATTTAAAGGGCCACTGCACCACTGATTGGCACAGCAGGCTTAATCAGTATGTTCACCTGTGCACTCCCTACTTATACCTCACTTCCCCTGCACTCCCTCGCTGTGAAATAAAATCAGTCACTTCACACTTGGGAGTCTTTTGACCCTTAGGGCTCATTGTCACACTAGAGCAAATCATCTTTGGGGTGACCGACCATAGTGTAAATTTGAAAAAAAAAAAAACATTTTTGGCTGTGAAATAAAACCAGTCAGTTCACATCACAGTTGTGAGGTTTTTTTTTTTGCCTGCAGGGCTAATTGTGTCACCCTAGTGCAAATCACATTTGGTGTGACAGTTGTTCAAATAAAAAATAAAAAAAATACCTTTTTTGGCTGTGAAATAAAACCAGTCAGTTCACGTCACAGTTGTGAGTTTTTTTGCCTTCAGGGATAATTGTGGCACCCTAGTGCAAATCACATTTGGTGTGACACTTGTGCAAATGAAAAAAAAAAAAAAACTTTTTTGCCTGTGAAATAAAACCAGTCAGTTCACGTCACAGTTGTGAGTTTTTTTTTGCCAGCAGGGCTATTTGTGTCACCCTAGTGCAAATCACATTTGGTGTGACACTTGTGCAAATAAAAATAAAAAAAACTGTTTTGCCTGTGAAATAAAACCAGTCAGTTCACATCACAGTTTGGAGTTTTTGGGCCTGCTGGGCTCATTGTCACACTAGTGCAAATCATATGTGGTGTGACAGTTGTGTAAATTTAACAAAAAAAAACACAATTTTGAATGTAATAGATTGAATAGCAGTTAGTTGTCTGCAAGCGTGTGTGTCAGGCCTACATCGTCTTCTCTACATCTACGTCTGTCAAGGACATGTTTGAGCGTAAGATGCCAATGTCACAAGGTCACCCTCTAGCCCGGCGTCTGACAGCTGGCTTGTCTGAACTCATAGCCCGCAAGCTTTTAAAAAATTAATAAAAAATAAAAAAAATAGCTACAATTTTTTTTAGCTATTGGGACACGGCAGTGGAAGGTACCGGCCAAAATTTCTTTGCCCAAAGGGCAATCCCCAATCGGTACTCAATTGTGCAACAGGAAGTAATGGCATGTCTGGCACACAGTGTTGGGGCAAGGGTCCATCTGACCACTGATACCTAGTCTGCAAAGCATGGTCAGGGCAGGTATATCACCTACACTGCGCATTGGATAAACCTGGTGACGTTGTGCAGAGTTGCCGCGGTGGATTTTGAATGAAGACGGGCCTCTTGAAGCTGATTGGTCACTCGCTGCTGAATGGTATGGGCGCGGCCAATCAGGAACATGCCGTACATGGCTGTGTACAATTACTCTGTAATAGGAAAAAGTCGGTGAGGGGATGTCATCCAAACAAGGGGCATGGGAATGGGAATGGTAGGCTTAACTCTGATTGGCTGTTCGGGATGTTGAGTGAGCCAATCAGAGTGGGGACGTATGAGTTCAGGTTGCAAGTCTTTGCCGCTGGTGGCGGCAGGATGTCTTTCAAATCTTTCAGCCAATCGCTGCTGGGCAGGTCCGGGCGGCGACCAATCAGGTTAAAGACGTATGATTCCTCTTTGGGGGATTCCTAGAGGCATTGGCGGCAAATCTTTTTTAAAGAATTCGACCAATCGCTGCTGGGAAGGTCCGGGCGGTGACCAATCAGGGATGAGACGTGTATTTCCTCTTTGGAAAATTCCAAGAGGCATCAGCGGCAACTCTTTTTTGAAGAATCCGACCAATCACGTTCCGTCTGGGTAAGGTGGCGACCAAGGATGACTTGCATGACTTATCCGCCACCAACTATGGTTCAAGCTGCAATGTTTTAGGGCACTTTCTGGCTGGGAAACAAACATAAATTTTTCTGGCTGCTGCTACAGCAGAGGGTGCAATAATACCAAATTTTTCAGCCATGTGTACATGCCTAATTTTTCTGGTACTCTCTGCTGACATCTCTGTCCATCATGCCAGTGAAGTGCTTGATTTGCGACAGCCCAATAAGTTGGAATTCAACACTCCTAATGTTCGACTGCCTGCTCCAACAAAAAAAAGCCATTAATGAATATTTGTATGACCGGGGTGCTAGGACATCATCTGCGGAGCTGGGAATTTTTTTGCCACGTTACTGGACGCTCATGCGCAATGCCTGTAGGCTCATGCGTCCTTTTGAGGAGGTGACAAACCTAGTCAGTCGGACTGAAGGCACCATCAGCGACATCATACCATTTGTTTTCCTCCTGGAACGTGCCCTGCGAAGAGTGCTGGATCAGGCAGTAGATGAGCGTGAAGAGGAAGAGTTGTGGTCACCATCACCACCAGAAACAGCCTTATCAGCATCACTTGCTGGACCTGCGGCAACGCTGGAAGAGGATTGTGAAGAAGAGGAGTCAGAGGAGGAATGTGGCTTTGAAGAAGAGGAGGAAGACCAACAACAACAGGCATCCCAAGGTGCTCATTGTCACCTATCTGATTCCCGTGGTGTTGTACGTGGCTGGGGGGGAAGAAGATGATACCTTCCCTGACATCACTGAGGACGAGGAACAGGACATGAGTAGCTCGGCATCCAACCTTGAGCAAATGGGGTCTTTCATGCTGTCGTGCCTGTTGAGGGACCCTTTTATTTATAAAAGGATTTCTTTGGGTTTTTCACCGTCCTGCATTATAGAGTCTTCTGGACTTTATGATAATTTAAACTTGAATTTTCAATAGTACTAACCATAACACAAAGGAACGCTTGTTGAGTGTGATTTTTTAACTTACATTTTCTAAAGTAAAATACAGAGAGGGAAGAACTCTGTTTCTTTATTTGATGAAAAATTTTATTTAGAAAATAATTTCTTTGTGTGTTTCTCCGTCCTGCATTATAGAGTCCTCTGGACTTTTGGATACGCGCTTGTCTTATTTTTCTGCCATGTGTACATGCCTAATTTTGCTGGCCTCTGGTGCTGCACTTTTTATGCTGCTGCAATTTTTCTGGCTGCTGCTACAGCAGCGGCTGCAACAATACCAATTTTTTGAGCCATGTGTACATGCCTAATTTTTCTGGTACTCTCTGCTGACATCTCTGTCCATTTTAGCAGCCGTGCATATTAGATGTATGCTAAGTGTAGCATGGTGGCTCAGAGATTAGCACTGCTGCCTTGCAGTGCTGGGGCCTTGGGTTCAAATCCCACTATGTGCTGCCTAAAGGGGGGCTCTAACTATGTGCTGCTTCACATGGGGGAATCTATGTACTGCATATGGGGGTGGATCTAACTATGTGATGGCTAAAGGGGGGATCTAACTATGTGATGCCTAAAGCATGTTATTTCAAAGAATTTAGGAATGTTAGGTGATTTATGCCCTTTATGGATTAAAACCAGACTCTGCATCAACTATGTAATTTGCCTTGGGAGTTTTGCCATGGATCCCCCTCCAGCACGCCAAAGTCCAGGTATTAGTCCCCTTGAAACAACTTTTAAATCACTATTGTGGCCAGAAAGAGTCCCTGTGGGTTTTAAAATTTCGCCTGCCCATTGAAGTCAATGGCGGTTTGCCCGGTTTGCCGGGTCGCGAATATTTGCGGACCGAAAATTTTATGTTCGCGACATCACTAATTAAGGTCAGGGGACCATCATATGTGTCCAGGCCAGTTCCATTATTAAGTTTTTCTTAAATTATTCTGTTGAACCAAAATTCAAAAGCAATGTCTGATGTTCTGTAGTTTATTTTTAATACATTGTTATTCATAATAATTTTTGTCAGTTTCAAGTTATTTCAGAGAAAATTTTAGGATTTTCTGTCTTTAACAAAAGGGTTCCAACAATTTTGCCAACATCTGTATATCCCAGGCTTCACCTTGAGGACTGAATCTTCCCTAGTTTTGCATTTGTCTTGGGGTATGGTACTAAAAACAAGGCTGCAGTGTCATAGCTATAAGAGTTGCAGAGGTTGAAGTTGCAACTCGGCACAGAGGAACACATTAATGGGGACTAGGCTGTTAGAAGAAGCTTTACTTCTTTTATGGTCTGTCGGCTTACACAGTACACTGTGTGTCAAAATTAGTATCCTGACATCTCCTCTGGTCCTCTTCTTTTCAGCCTAAGGGTATGTTCACATGGTAATTCCGAGTCCTTAAGGACCGAGGGCGTATCCATACACCCGTGGGAAATCCGGTCCCCACCGCTGGCGGTTGGGGATCGGAGCCGGATGCCTGCTGAAATCATTCAGCAGGCATCCTGGCACATCGCCCAGGGGGGTCCTGAGACCCCCCCATGTCGGCTATTGGAGAAAATCGCATGTCAATTCAGACATGCGATTTTCTCCAATTCCGGGCTGATCGGGTCTCTGGTGACCCGATCACCCGGAAAATATGGCTGATCGGAGCTGTCAGCAACAGCCCCGATCAGCCTAAAGGATAGGAGTGAGGTCGCAAAGCTGCGATCTCCTCCTATCCCCTGGCATTAGTTAGTTCTGACCAATGGCAGTTCAGGACAGGGGGTTGCCATGGCAACCCCCCGTTCTGCCTGCCCCTGGATGTCGAGGGGCTGTGGGAAGAAGATGGAGGCCGTACCTGCAGGAGAAGATGCCTGGGGACCTGGGATCTTCGCTGGATCCTGCTGGATCTTTGCTCAGGTAGGGAATCGACAGTGGGGGGGGGGGGGGGGAATTGAAAGTGAAAGTAAATCAATCTTTACTGTGGCAACCACTTTGGGGGCCAAACTGCAACTCCCAGCATGCCCAAAAATTTTCAAAAATGTCATGAAAATTGCTAAATCTGAAGGGACAGATGTTACAGAACTACAACTCCCAGTCTGGGCATACGCGAAACATGCGTTGGGGTGTTGGTGCTTGGTGCTCCTGGCTTTTGGGTATATGACAGGTAGTCTTTTTTAGGTATTTCCTATTTATGTCTGTTGTATTGCATTGCTGCTTCCTATGTTACTTCAATGTATGTTAGATATTATATCTATTGTTACGATATTATAAACATGCAGCTACGCCAGCCTTATATTATGTATACTCTTGACTGAATACCTACATTACCCATACCAGGTCCACTGGCACCTGCTGTCTCCTGTGTAAGGTCATCCTCTGCCTTTTTCTAATTTTTTAAAACTGTTTTTTATTGTCTAATAAAGATTGTTATACTTTTTGAAATAATATTAGTATTGTGGGTCTCTTTGTTTTTGGCTATATATGAGTTGTAGTTTTGCACTGTTACAGTGGTGCCCAAACAGTAGCCCTCCAGATGTTGCCAAACTACAACTCTCAGCATGCCTCGACTGCCCAGGCATGCTCGGAGTTGTAGTTCTGTAACATCTGTCCCTTCAGATTTAGCAATTTTCATGACATTTTTGAAAATTTTTTCAAAAAGCAAAAGTATGTCCATTTTATGATGCCAACGTAAAGTGGACATATTGCATTTTGAAGAAAAATAAAATTTATTTGCAATATCCATTTTCCTTACAATTAGAGAACTTCAAAGCTAGAAAAATGCTAAATTTTCAAAATTTTCATGACATTTTTGGATTTTTCACCCAAAAAGGATGCAATTAACGCCGAAAATTTACCGCCAAAATAAAGTAGAATATGTCACGAAAAAATAATCTCAGAATCAGAATATTCGGTAAAAGCGTTTTCACGTTATTAATTCGTAAAGTGACGGTGGTCATAATTGTGAAAAAGGGCTCAGTCCTTAAGGCGAAAAAGGGCTGCGTCCTTAAGGGGTTAAATGGCTGCTAAAGGCTGTCCGGGCATGCTGGGAGTTGAAGTTTTGCAACATCCAGGGGGCCACAGTTTGAGACCACTGCTCTAGATAACTCTACGAACTATTGGGGTATACCTGCTGTAAATGTTTACCGTATGTTTTTTTTATAAAAAATTTAATAAAGAAAAAAAACTGTAATGAAAGACATAACTCCTACAAAATAAAAATAAAAAGCCTGAGGTGTACACTAGGAGTCTGGAACACTGGAATAAAGACCTATCATGTATTTTATTCTTGTAATAAAATAAAAATTTTTTTTTAAAGTATGTACTTTTATATATGAACCCCCTTTTTATATATATATATATATATATATATATATATATACACTAATATAATATATATATATATATATATATATATATATATATATAGGCCTTCATGTTAATCAAATCAGTCTGTCTGGTGGCTTCTCCGATGAATCAGACCAAAGAGCTCTACACGGGCGGCTTGTTAGTAAGAAGAAATCTCCAAAAGGGAATAATAATTCTGCCAGACCCCATATACCTATTTGTAGAAAAAAGAGCAGTACACTGGCTTCTTTATTCCAAATGTGCCCTTTAGATGCACTACCTGTGTATCATTGTGGCATACTGGATGAAAAATTTTATAACCCGTCGTGTCTGGAATGAGGAATTAGGCAAAGTACTGTGTATCACCCGGACAGTATTTATTTACTATATGAGCAGTAATATCAAGTATGTCACTTGGGTCAAATTTGAGCTCATACATAGTCTCCTTTTTAATTCCCCTATTAACATTTACTCATTACAGGCATTTATAAATATTCTAGCGAAATATAGGCTGTTTTTCATAAGAAAATAGGGCCCAGTTACACATATGTATTCATAAATCCTTCACTGCTTGAATGTGTACTACACTGTAATTCACCTAACACCCTGTTGGCCTCATGAGGAAAGTTTTCCATCATTACTCCCTCCCCAAAATGTTGATTTTTACTTCTACACACATAGCTTTATGTTACTTGCTGAGTTAAAAATGTAGTTCCCTAGAATAACTTATATAGAATTCCAAATTTTACACTGCAGAATTTAATGGCAGAATAACTGAGATTATCATGTGTCTTTTCTGTACAGAATGTTCCCATCAATTGTTATGCTACGCAGAGGATAGGACAGCTGAAGAACACCATGCTTCATGTTATAAATGTAAAAGTCTAGTAAATTAACATGTATTTATGTGGTCATTCTATTGAAATGTCTTTTTCATTTTTTTTACAGTAAATTTAGCTGTCCTGTCTTTTTGCCACTTTGGAGCTTCTTTTAAAATTACTCAAAGTATTACAGAAAGAAGCACATGTAGTATATCATATTACTTCTGCCACATTAGAGTATAATGTAACTGCAGTAACATAAGAGCACAAAATCATAACCTTAACCAAATGATGAGTGATAGCACAATAACCCGGATCGTGTAAAGCCATCAAGGTAAGTTTATCGGTAGAGCGATGCAAAACCAAAGACCAGCAAAACTGTGTATTAAAGGGGTTCTGTGGCCTCATTTGATTTTTAAATATTATGCTGACAATGTTATGTTGTGAATACTTACAATTACAATATATACATTGCATCCTTTCCTTGATTGATGAGCCGGTAATGTGTCCCTGGCTGGCCTTGTTTCTTTTGTCTTCTGATGATGTCCCATTTATTCATACATCTGGCTGCTTAACCCCTTAAGGACCAGGCCAATTTTATTTTTGCATTTTCTTTTTTTTCCTCCTCACCTTCTAAAAATCCTAACTCTTTTATGTTTCCATCCATAGACCCATATGAGGGCTTTTTTTTTTGCGTCACCAATTGTACTTTGTAATTACATCACTTATGTTACCATAAAATGTACTGTGCAACCAAATAAATATTATTTCTGTGGAAAAATTTTAAAGAAAACCGCAATTTAGAAAATTTTGGAAGGTTTTGTTTTCACGCTGTACACTTTCCGGTAAAAATGACATGTTTCTTATTCTGTGGGTCAATACGATTTCAATGATACCCATGTTATATGCTTTTCTATAATTGTGCCGCTTAAAAAAAATCTCAAACCCATTTAACAAAATTAGTATGTTTGAAATTGCCCAATTTTGACCACCTATAACTTTCAAATTTTTCCGTATATGGGACGGTATGAGGACTCATTTTTTGCGCCATGATCTGTAGTTTTTATCAGTTTAGGTTTAACTTTTTATAAATTTTTTATACATTTTTTTGGAATAAAATGTGACAAAAAAGCAGTAATTTTGGACATTACTGACCTCAGTGTAGGCAAGCACCAGAAGTGTGGTACAGCTCTTAAGTACAATGTTGTCACTTCTGTGCCACTATCTGTGTATGTGTTTCTATCCAGTGGCTAGGCAGGTGCTGCAAAACTACAACTCCCATTATTCTCTTGGCTCTCTGGGCATCAAGGGAGTTGTAGTTTTGCAACAGCTGCAAAGCCACATGTTGGGGATATATTTTTTTTTTACATGAAATAAGAAAGAAGACCGGACTACAGCTACGTTTCTTTTTAATAAAATGGTTAAAGAGTTTACTTACCTGCCAAACAGTAATGGACATGCTTAGGGAGGTTCTGCACTTGTCTTGGGGCTAAATGGCTATGTTGTGAGATTACCATAATACTGTGGCTATCTTTTTGTGAACTGGCTATTTCTTGGTGGAGTCATCTTCCTTCATCTACAAGTCCCATGATTCTTTGGCAGTGTGAGGTTGCTTTTCTCCCTCCCACACGTCATCCACCCCACTTATTGAAGCACAAATGAGCTGCATTCCATGCAAAAGACCAGTGTTTTCTGACCAGGGTGCCTCCAGCTATTGCAAAAACACAATTACTTGCAGAACAATCTCCCTCCTACCCAGTGTTGCTCCATCCATTAAGTCAAAAACAGACACCCTCTGATCACCTGACTAGTGATGAAATGTCTGGGGCCACACTGCAACCTGGGAATTCCTGAGACAACAGTCATTTTGTATGCTGTTAAAAAAAGATATTGGGACAAAAATCACATAAGAATTGCGAGATGACCTTCACACACAGGTACAGACACTATACTATGAACTACACTAACTTTACAGCCCCTGTAGCATAGTCAAATAAATCTAATTCCTGGAACTAGGAGTGTTTTTATAAAATCTTACATTTGGTTTGTTTTTTACTTTTTTTTATTTAGTCTGATAGATGGCATCCCTTACTGAGACAGGGCTTAAAGTTAGCTTGCTGTGTTCCCCTGTCCAGTGTCCATAAACAAAGGATGCCAGATGTCATACAACTGATGACAACTGATGCATGATGTCATCAGTTATGGCATCAGCTGGACGAGGTCTAGGCTGAGTTCACCTATGCCAGATACCAGACATATTTGAACTCAGCCTTACTGACAGCTTAAAGAAAAATGTAATTGGCTATACCAGAATATAATTTCTAAATAGTTGTACTGTACACTGGATTATGGTTATATCAATGATGTTTTCATGAAGCCACAGGCCTTACATTTAAAGCCTATTCAGTATGGATATATGAGCTACAGGATGTCTGATCTATAGACAAATGTCATGTAATGGTAAGGCTATGAGTAGAGATGAGCAAATTTGTTACGAATTTCAGGAAATATTCGATTCACAACGATTGTGAATATCGCCGCAATTCTATTGTGCAAATCGCTTCATTAACCTCCATTTACTGCGGTGAAGGCTCCAGGGCATCTAAGATGGCGGAACCACATGTCAGTACATGGGGCAAGGAACGCTGGGAAGACGGAAGGCAAGGTGGGAAGGGAAGTAGGCGGAATGACCCCTAATCACATGCAGGATGTAGCCTATAAGCAGCCAGTCACCCCCGTGATGTCACAGCCCTTTATAATCGGCAGCCATAATTCCGGCTCCTCACTTCATTACAGTACACTTCAGAAGGATCATAGGACGCAAAGCCTGTGTGTGTGTTACAGCAGAGAAAAGCACATTCCAGCAGCGTTTAACATCCTCCTAGTCACATCAACGTTCTTGTGGACGAAGAGAATTGCTTTTTTCACTGAAAAGGATTTTTACTGCAGCTGCAGGCATTAACCTCCCAGTCACTTTCTTCAGCATTGTATTACAGAGAGGGGCAGATAGCTATGTGTTGCCTCATACATTTCAACAAGCTGCCTCAACTTCATAAACCTTAGCAGAGGAGGCAGGAATCATTTTTCAGTGCAATTCAGTGTCTTCGTTCCACACAAAAAATCATCTGCTGGTTATACTAGTCTGTAGACTGTATAATACCCAGCAGACCATTCCTAATAGTCTTTGACAGAGTGCAGTTTTGTGTTTAGTACAAAGCTTTTTTTTGGCTGCACCACTGTTGTGTACTGCTGGTGTTTTACAAAAAGACTTTTTTTTAACCCCTTAAGGACCGGGCATTTTCCGGTTTTTGCTCTTTCGTTTTTTCCTCCTTACCTTTAAAAAATCATAACTCTTAAAATTTTGCACCTAAAAATCTGTATTATGACTTTTTTTTTGCGCCATCAATTTTACTTTGTAATATCAGTCATTTAACCCAAAAATCGACAGCAAAACGGGAAAAAAAATCATTGTGCGACAAAAATTAAAAAATACAGCCGTTTTGTAACTTTTGGGGGCTTCCGTTTCTACGTAGTACATTTTTCGGTAAAAATGACACCTTATCTTTATTCTCTAGGTCCATACGGTTAAAATGATATCCTACATGTATAGGTTTGATTTTGTATTACTTCAGAAAAAGATCATAGCTAGATGCAGGAAAATTTATACGTTTAAAATTGTCATCTTCTGAACCCTGTAATTTTTTTATTTTTCCGTGTTCAGGGCACTATGAGGGTAAATTTTTTGCGCCATGATCTGAAGTTTTTGTCGGTACCATTTTTGCATTGATCTGACTTTTGATCGCTTTTTATTTATCCTTTCATGATATAAAAAGTGACCAAAAATACGCTATTTTGGACTTTTGAATTTTTTTGCGCGTACGCCATTGACCGTGCGGTTCAATTAGTGGTATATTTTTTTAAATTGGACATTTCTGCACACGGCGATACCACATATGTTTATTTTTGTTTCTATTTACACAGTTTTTTTATTATTGGAAATGCCGGGTGATTCAAACTTTTATTAGGGGAAGGAATAATTCAAAGGGTTAATGATTTTTTTACACATTTCTTTTGCAATATTATAGCCCCCATAGGGGGCTATAACATTGCATTTACTGATCTTTAACAGTGTTCAATGCATCTCCATAGGGATGCATTGATAAGTGTTTTTGGCAATTGATTGCTCAAGCCTGGATCTCAGGCTTGAAGCATTCAATCGGCGATCGGACTGCAGGAAGGAAGGTAAGAGACCTTCCTCCTGTAGTACAGCTGTTCGGGATGCCGCGATTTCACCGCGGCGATCCCGAACAGCTCCCTGAGCTAACCGGCACTTTTTACTTTCACTTTTAGCCACGTGGCTCAGCTTTGAGCGCGCGGCTAAAGGGTTAATAGCGCGCTGCACCGCGATCAGTGCCACGCACTATTAGAGGCCGGTCCCGGCTTCACTATGACGCCAGGCCCGCCGCTATATGATGCAGGGTTACTGTTGGACCAAGGACGTACTCATACGTCCTTGGTCCTTAAGGGGTTAAGGGTACTGTAGTGCATTTTTCTGCCCTCATAAGTGCATAACGCATACATACGTCTAAGTAGTGTATTAATTTGTACCTGTTAATCTGTCAAGGGTCTACATACTGTGAAAGGACAGGCAAAAGTACTCACCGGCTGGTGTTGTACTTAGATACTTTTTTAAGTGTACTGTAGAGCATTTTTTTCCCCTCATCAGTGCATACTACATACTTACATCTAAGTAGTGTATTAATTTGAACCAGTTTATCTGTCAAAGGCCTACATACTGTGAAAGGACAGCCAAAAGTACTCACCCGCTGGTGTTGTACTCAGATACTTTTTTAAGTGTACTGTAGAGCATTTTTCTGCCCTCATCAGTGCATACTACATGGCTACATCTAAGTAATGTATTATTTTGAACCTGTTAATCTGTCAAAGGCCTACATACTGTGAAAGTCGAGGCAAAGGTACTCACCGGCTGGTGTTGGTGTATACTTTTTTAAGTGTACTGTAGAGCATTTTTATGCCCTCATCAGTGCATTATAAACCCACTTCTGTAAATATTATGGGTAACCAGGACCCAGTATAATATACAGCCCTAGGTGAACATGTAAAATATACAACCTACTCAGAATATGACACCCATAAGGCAAAAGATAAAACTTAAGTTTTACTGAGATACTAATTAAACAACCAAAGATAGGGTACACATACTTAACTTGACATGGAAGGGATGGGGATAAAGGGTACAGGTGATGCCCTAACCTAAGATCCCTAAACACAAATAATCTCCTAAATGCCAAGTGTGGAATGAGGAGGAAGGTACAAAGCAAAATTGTAGTACAATACAATGATTAGTGGCAAAACCTCTCTTGCCACTAATCATTGTATTGTGGTATGCACTCATCAGTGCATACCACATACCTACATCTAAGTAGTGTACTATATTGTACCTGTTAATCTGTCAAGGGTCTAGATACTGTGAAAGGCCAGCCAAAAGTGTACACCTGCTGCTGTTCTAGACAAATACTGTTTTAAGTGTAGTAGTGAACCCTCCTCATATACCCCCAAGTATGTCAGGCAGAAAAGTGCTAGGACATGCACAGAGGAGTGGCGGAGGACTTAATCCTTCAGGCAGAGGTCGCAGAAGACTAGGGGCGAGTGGCAGCAGGAGCCGCAGCAAGAGTCCTGAGCTCCCGTTATCAGCTAGCAGTCGTGTCTCGACCAGCAACCCATCTGCTGTCGTCGATTGGTTAACACGGTCATCCACTTCATCACAAGTGACATCTGACACCCCCAGTCAACAGTCGGTGGGTTCCTTAGACACAACCCACAGTTGGCATGGCCTGGGAGAAGTACCTGTTCTCCCATTGCCTCTGTTCTATGCTGTTCCCTCCCCCACAGAAGTATCTTATGCTGTGGGTTCAGCTCCACTATTCACTGAGAACGATCTAATAGAGGACAGTCAGCAGCTACTGCCCAGCCAAGAAGTGGAGGAGACATCCGCTGCTTCCTCCGCTAGGCGGGAAAGTAGTGATGAGGAGAGTGACGTGTGAGGCGGTGTTGCCAGGGTTCAGGGTCCTGAAGCAGACACTGTTGAGGAATCTGAGGAGGACATCAGTGATGTGCAGACACTTGTTGATGATGATGTAGGCGGTCGCAATTGGGAGCCAGGTGCAGAAGGGGCTTCATCATCATCAGGAGAAGAGATTTGCAGGTTGCCCATGAGGCCCTTCTGTTCCATGGGAGGTTTGTGTCCTCACTGAGCTCACCTTAGGACACCTGCATCACGGTCTGACAGGTGTACTGCCCCAGTCAAACTCCCCACCTGCGACTGTTGGCAGCCAGCATGATGGCAGAAGTGGAAATTCTGGAACCTTCCCAGGAGGTAGTAAAACAGGGGTTACTGGAGACGGCGGCAGTAGCAGTCAATTAGTGCAGACTGTTGGTGGGAAAATCAACTACTCGGCAGTGGGGCAGTTTTTCATCAAGCATCCAGAGGAGGTTCACATAGCCAAATGCAAGATATGTCGGCAGAAGGTGAAGCGTGGACAAGGTCCCAATGTTGGCACCACGGTCCTGCACCAACATATGCTTCGCCTCCATAAAGTGGCCTGGGAGAACCGTGGCTCCGATGTAGTGGTCCAGCCTGCTTCATCACCCAGTGGCACGCCACCCCCTCTTTCAGCCAGCCAAGGCTCCATTATATCAGCCGAAGGGAGCTGTGTGTCATACCCTCCTACTGTCTCTCCAGATGCTCCTGCTCCTACTTTTAGTCAGCCATTTCGCCAACAATCTATCAGCGAAGCCATGTCCAAGAGACAACATTATGCACCCTCCCTTTTCAAGTGGTGGACTCTGCACCTTTCAGAAAACTGATGACTTGTGCCGAGCCGAGGTGGAGAGTGCCAAGCCATCATTTCTTTGCAAAGAAGGCAGTACCAGCCCTGAACAATTTTGTGGAAGAGAAGGTGGTCCAGTCCTTGAGCCTGTTGGTGTGTACCAAAGTGCATGGCAGCACCGATGTCTAGAGCTGTAACTACGTTCAGGGACAATACATGTCCTTTACGGCTCACTGGGTGAATGTGGTTCATGCATAGCCACATCCCCAATTCGACATGTCACGCCGCTTCCTCCTCCACGCTTTCATGCCATTGGTCCTGTGACAGTGTGCGACTCTGCCTCCTCATCCTCCACCATGTCCTCAGCCTCCACTGCCCAGACAAGTCACAGTGCCCCTTCAGCATACCATGTGTGTAGGGCACGGCGGTGTCACGCTGTTCTTCCCATGGTTTGCCTTGGAGAAAAGAGTTACACAGGGGAGAAATTGCTAAAATTCATTCGTAAAGAAATTGGAGCATGGCTTACTCCACGAAAACTGGAAATGGGAACCATGGTGAATGACAACGGGAAGAGCATCTTGCATGCTCTGCGACTGGGAAATCCTGAACCATGCACCCTGCATGGCAATTGTGTTCATTATGGTTGTGAAGCAGTTCCTGAAGTGTTCCCCCCATTTTCAAGACATCATAACAATGGGAAGGAAACTTTGCATGCATTTTAGCCACTCGTACACCGTAATACACACCCTCCTTGAGCTGCAGCGTCAGAATGGTATCCCACAACATAGTCTGATTTGTGACATTGCCACACATTGAAATTTTGTTATGGTAGCACTAGCTACCATAAATCTTCAATTTAAATTTCAAAATTAATCTTTTAATCTTAGGGATTGTGAAGCCCTAGTGTCTACTCATGCTGCTGCCAGCTCAAGGCTGTGTCATTCAGCCACTATATGGTCTCCTCATGCTGCCAACACCTCCAAACTGTGTCATTCAGCCACTATATGGTCTCCTCATGCTGCCAACACCTCCACGCTGTGTCATTCAGCCACTATATGGTCTCCTCATACTGATGCCACCTCCAGGCTCTGTCATTATGCCACTCTGCGGCAGTGATTCTAAAAGTGATGCCTGTAATCTGCATGTCATTCTGAATAACAGTATTCTTTCACTTTCCCAGCATACTCCATATGCGTGTTAGAACACAACAAAGTGTTCTACACCCCTTTTGAGGCTCTCTGTAGGCCAGAAATACCCATTTTTAATATTGATTCGACACAAATCGAACCAAATTTTTTCAAAAAAGTCGTTGAATCGGCCGAATCAAATTTTTCAGAGGTTCGCTCATCTTTAGCTATGAGGACTGTAGCAGCATAGACGTACAAGAGTAAAATTTCCTGACTAGCCTAAAATGCAAACCATAGTAACTTATAATGTTGCTTACAATTGCTTACATATTCAGCACATTATTACAAAAGTAGAATCTTCGGTATAATATCAAATAAGTATTGAATTGTAAAATATATTTGCTTCTGAAAAAAGTGTTATAAAGCTAAAGAGCACAACATGGAACATTAGAACTCACAAAATCAAATTTTGTTTCTACATAAACTTGTCAGTTCATTTCACATAACTCTCATGATCCAAGTAGTAGTTTCTAAGTCCCTGCGTAAGAAGATTAATTCCTGGACCAGCAGCATGTGAGGGCCCTTTAATTCTAGTGTTTTACATCTCATTGTTGGAGAAGTGCCAAAAGGACAAGGAAAAAACACTGAAGAAGCAGCAGCACGCTTGTGTAGGGAAGGTATTAAACAGTTTAGTAAATCCCCAGACAGTATTTCACAGTATATGCTCTGATACTCTCTGCTTTCACTACAGAAATATTCTCTTTGGGAGACATGAGACCAAACAGTGGTAACATTTAGATAGGGTGCTTTGTGTTCCAATGGAGACTTGAATTTCTAAATAAAAAGTACACACTTTGTACAAAAAGAATGAATGTTTAATCTCCAAATCTCCAAAGGAGAGGGGATAAGATGTCTTACCGCGGGGGGCCCGCTACTGGGGACCCCCGCAATCTTGTATTCGCCACTCACCTGTTTGAGCTGCACGCCGCGGTGCCAGCTCACAAACAGCCGGGTGGCCACTACGGGGCCGGAGTATTGTGACATCATGACTCCGCCCTGTGGGATGTCACCCCTGCCCCCACTATGCAAGTCTATGGGAGGGGGTATGACAAGCGAATACAAGACTGCGGGGGTCCCCAGCGGCGGGACCCCTGTGATAAGACATCTCAGGGCCGGAGTACCCCTTTAACAACTCTCTGTGCCAAATTTTAGCAAAATATTACCATTACAGAATAATAATATGCAGAGAAAATTAATAAGCTAACCAATAAGCAAAAAACCTAAAAACTACCTATTTATAGTATATGACACTCAGGCTCCTCTAGGTGGAGCCGGAATGTCATTCTGACTTGCAGCTGTCTCACAGTACTTTAACCTTTAAAATAAGCATTGTAAGTACATTATGACCAATTCAAAAAAGGATACATTTCATAACTACTATTTAGTATTGTTTTTACTCCTTAAGTAACCAGGTCATACATGTACGCTGTGCGCTCACATCCCTTCTATGATCCAAAAGTAGGAAATGAGACACCTATTGGGATATTGATGGCTGCCACACTCCTTTCCATAGACATGAATGGAGGGGTGTGACATCACGAGGGGGCATGGCGGGACATGTTGTTGTGGTGTGACGTTACAACCTCCGCCACAGGGGCTGCACGGAGATCACGCGTGTGCGGGGGGGTCCCAGACATCTTATGCCCTATCCTTTGATTGGGCTTGAAGTACCCCTTGAATATGAAGAGAATGCGAGAAATGAGGAGGTGAATTCATAAGTTGTTCTTTTGTTTTTTTGGAAAGAAAAAGATTCCCCATTGCTTTAATGGTAGCTTTTACTTCACAGAATTTGAGGTGCTGGTAGCTACTGTTTTTTCCCTTTGTTTTAATGGTGCATCTGATCATTTTAGTAGTCAGGGGGTTAGGCTATGTTTCCAGTTGCAAATGACAGTAACTTTCCACAGGTCATGTCAACCTATTCATTTTATTTTTATTCATTATTCTATAATGCACGTAGAAGCACATTGATGCTAGAAGGTGTATAAATAGTTCTGTTAGTGGAAAAAAAGATCTTGCAGAGAATGTTCAGTTGAGGTCATAAGTTTACTTAGGTTAAAGTTTTTAATATTTATGTTTATTACCTCCACAAACTATAGTTTTAGCAAGTGGTTTAAAATATCCACTTTGTACATGACACAAAAGTTCATTTAATTTTTAATTCACTGTATTAAGTAACAACAAGTTGACTGTGTCTTTCACTAGCTTGGAAAATTCCGGAAAATTATGTCAAGGTGTCCTGGACACTTCTGGAAGGCTAATTGCCTACTTGCCACTTTGACATTTGGAAACTCAAAAGAATCCTAGCACATCCTTGGGAGCAATTTGCAAAACCCCAAAGGTGCCACGTTTATCTGTTAAGATGATAACATGGAAGTATAAACACATGGGACTATGCAGCCAAGTTATTATTCAGGAAGCACATAAATCAATCCAAGAACAACAGCAAATAACCTTGTGAAGATGCTGGAGGAAAACTGTACAAAAGTGTCCAAATATATATAGTAAAATGTGGGCAACATTGTAAAGAAAAAGCCACTGCTTCAAAAGTTCCATAAAAAGCCACATTTCAAAGGAAAAGGGAATATATGATAATAGGGAAGAAAGTGTGTGTATGTATTATCCCATGTATGCGTGTTGTATTATTTATGCACAAAATATTTCTACATAAATAGTAACCACATAACAAGGAAAGGGTGTATTTCCCTAGCTAACCCTGGAGAAACATCCACCTGTGGCCTAATTAATGAGGTACCAGAAAGGGGAAGTTTGTTTCAAAAGAAGACAGACACAATAGTTGGGGCTCTCCCCAGAAGACAGCAAGGTGGCTCTAGGGGAAGCAGGGGTCCTGGTGAGGAACACACAGCCCGAGATGTGAGTGGCCCCAACAGTGAAGTGTGGACGCGACACACAGCAGGAGGTTGCAAACGCTGTGCGTTAAAAGTGAGTAGAAGGTTGCAGGAGGCATAAGTTTAACTGGCCGGGAAAAGCCCACCAGTTGGTAGTAAGGGCATGCTGGATTGTTTAGTTAGTGACTAGACAGTCTGGGGTTTTATTTGTTCCTGTCTTATGTTTTTGTTTATCCTGCAACCTGTCTAATAAAGCTGAAGGGGGGCCATACTTGCATAAAGTACTGTTTGCCTGCTGATTGAAGTGGAAACGTGTTCTGTGGCAGTGTCAAGGACGATCCCAGAGCTATCCCCAGTGAAAACTCCTTACAATATATATATATATATATATATATATATATATATATATATATATATATATATGTTAGGACCACAGCATCTACGTCCAAAAAGATATCAAACAAAAAGGAAGACCATTATCTGCGCCTCCCTGTAAAATTTAGCAGTTTGCAGTTGTGAGAGTTCCATAGCAGACTGCCTCTACAGTTGCACATATGACCTTTTTACAGCTACATTCATTGCTATTTGGATGTATTCTTATACACAGTTATGTTTCTTTATAGTTAATTACCATTGTTATACATTCTTTCAGTATACTACACGGTCTGGAGTAACGGTTGGTCTAGAGGTTCATGGCAGATTGCCCCTACATTTGCACATGCGACCATTGTTTACACAGTTACATCTCCTGCTAGTTAGCCGTTGTAGAGCTGCTGTGTCCCCACACCTGTATGTAGTGGACTGCAGAGTTTTGATCAGTATATAGGTTGCAGTTTTGTGTTGTGACTGAATTAATTTTTAGTATTAAATTGATATATATGTTTGGATAAGCAGCTAGTGTATGGATTAAGAGTCTCAATCAGTATATATATATAGTTGCAGTTTTGTGTTGTGACAATTTTGTCAGGTTGTAACTATAGCTATGTACAGTATCTAATACAGATGTAAGCAGCACTTAAGTTCTGAGTTGTGCATCGTGATCAGTATGTCTATCCACTGACACAATTTATATGCATATCTAGAGATTTTGTCCATTCACCCAAACACACATATTTGTCTGCTATCTTTTTGGACCCAGATACTGTGGTCCTGATACAAATATAAATATATGACATGTAAAAAAGAGAAAACAAAATGGCAGCAGCACACTTGGTCAACAAAATGGAGGCTCTTAGTGCACTTTTTGATCAAAACGTGTCCCCCCATCCACCACGTGGAGGTGGCCTCATATAGGATGGGACCCTAACATTCACTCACCTCAGGCTGGGCGACATGCTGGATCCACTAACAACCTATAACCACCTCCTGTGAAATAGGGGAGGGGATGTCCGGCTACAGAGGGAGCCACTCCCCCACATTGCACAGCAAAAACAAAATAAAACAAAAATGTAGCCAGCACCTAAACCCAATACACAGGTGCACGCTGCTGTGGCAAGTACAAGACATGTAAAAAAAGAAAATGGCAGCAGCACACTTGGTCAACAAAATGGAGGCTCTTAGTGCACTTTTTGATCAAAACGTGTCCCCCCATCCACCATGTGGAGGTGGCCTCATATAGGTTGGGAACCTAACATTCACTCACCTCAGGCTGGGTGACATGCTGGATCCACTAACAACCTAAAACCACCTCCTGTTAAATAGGGGAGGGGATGCACAGCTACAGAGGGAGCAACTCCCCCCCCCCCCCCCACATTGCACAGCAAAAATAAAATAAAACAAAAATGTAGCCAGCACCTAAACCCAATACATGGGTGCACGCTGCTGTGGCAAGTACAAGACATTTAAAAAAAAGAAAATGGCAGCACACTTGGTCAACAAAATGGAGACTCTTAGAGCACTTTTTGATCAAAACATTTTGATCAAAAAGTGCACTAAGAGCCTACATTTTGTTGACCAAGTGTGCTGCTACCAAATATATATATATATATATATATATATATATATATATATATATACACTATAGTGTTTTTGTACTCAGTTGCTGTATGTCTCTGTTATGTGGCATTTCTTTAGATATATTTGTGCGTACATAACACAACAGGAACACGTAGAGATTGGATTTTAACTTTATTCCCTGTTATGATATATTTTCCTTTGTTCTCCCTAGTAGAATGAAAGTTATATAAAAAAAAAAAAAAATCAGTGGTTGGGAAATTTTTTTTTCTTTTTGTCCTTTTGGCAAATTCATCGATATATGTTTGACTCTTAGAAATTCCAATTGCTTGTGTCATTTAATTGTAAAGATATTGAAACAACATATCAATACTTCAGCCAGAAAGTTAGCTTGAGTGCAAATGGGTCTACCCAATGGACAATGACCTCAAGTATGCTTTAAAATTTGTAGTAAAAAGGCCAAAGGAGAACAATGTGAAGGTAATTGAGATGACTTAACACAGTCCTGACCTCAGTACTATAGAAAATTCATGGGCAGAACTGAAAGTGCATGTGCAAGTAAGGAGGCCTTAAACCTAACTCAGTTGTACCAGTTGTGTCAGAGTGAATAGGACAAGACTCCAGCAACTTATTGTTGAAGGCCACCCAAAATGTTAGCTTACAATCTGAAGGCAATGATTCCAAATATTAACCACAGATATATATATATACAACCATACATATACATATATGAGGACAACACCCCTGGGGATAGAACAGCTAATTAGGTTTGTATATATATATATGTAGAAATGTGCCCCCAGAGTTAGTATGTGGACTGTTATGTTGTGAACTCCAAAGCCAAATTACAAAAAAATAAAGAAAAAATTGAGTCACTTATACAAACAAGTACCGTGTCCAATGTACACAAATTTTATTAAAGTAACAAAGACTGTACAAGCAAGATAAAAAACATATAATATGAGGAATGCAGCAAGTAAAGGTGATATCACCAGTTCTGTCCACTGAAATGAGTATATACTCATCAATTGTACAAATAACATGCAGTATGTATCTGGAAGCAACCAAAGATAGTAGTCGCAATATGTAAATATCAACAATGTATTATATATATAGTGCACCTATATATCCGTAGCAGCAATGGCAACAAACCTCACAATGAGGTAAAAAGGTGCTATAAAGGACAAAGTGTCATGTGCATAAAAACATGGTGATGGAAACAAATGCCAGATACAGAACAATGAAAATATTACCAAGTAAGAGCAGGAAGTAGGCAGATACCGGGATAGCACCACTCCAATGTACATTCCGGTACATCACCTTCGTCTGGAAGTGGCTCTATCACGGTCTGTCTGTCTATTTATGTGTGGAACCACCAATCAACACACTAACCTGAATTAGGTTCAGCAAACACCTGTGGCAACCAGCGGCGCATGAACGCCGTCACAAACCACAGCCGGGGAATCCGGAAGTGGCCGCGTCACATGACCGCGGCATGCGAAATTGTCACATGACCGCATCATGACGTAGACGCGACCGCACAGATCCCGGCGGTGTTGGACTAGCGCATGCGCACGTGCGACAAGCGCAGTGGCTGTAACACGTACAGCACACTGAAGCTGATTTTGGAAGAGACATTACATATATTACATGAATAATAAGATCTAAGGAGTACAAATGGCATTATTAGGCGAAACTCTAACATAAGATGTAGTCATAAATGTATTTGAATCCATACACAAATAATTTTTATTAAGGGTGTATGGAGTTGCACCTAGACCAAAGAGGGGGGATTTTTAGGCTAATAGTTAAAGCACCATAAGAAGCACATAAAGGACATATATACAAATATATCATATTATAAGATGGAATACAGGGCAATATATATGTATGGTGTAAGTGACTAAAAAATTGTGACAATCAAATAAAAATAATAATAATTCATATTTCAATTAACATCAGTATTAATGAATATGTTAACTTGTTAATGATCTGGCAGGGTGACGCTTTACAATTGTCACAGTTTATCACCAGACTCAATGCCAATGACCGGAACATTAAGTTAACATATTCATGTTAAAAAAAAATTAATTTCTTGATGTGTTGTAACAGCACGATGAGGATGGATACATCTAATCTGATGTGTTCCGTAAAAAACTTCGGTGAATTCGTATCTTCATGCTACTTCATCACATCCGGCACACACAGTGAGAGCTATTCCCTATGGCCAGTATTTGCAGACATGCCGAATCTGCTCATCAGAACAATCATTCAAAAAACAAGCAGATGACCTCCAACTCCGAGGTAGGTTTCTAGAGCGTGGGTATAGCCATAGGAGTTTGAAAAGGGCATACAACAGGGCCAAACAGCACACACTTGCAGAGTTACTGTGCCCAGCTAGAAAAGACCAAGGTGATGATAAAGTATGTTTTGTAACCAATGTCCATTCCCAATGGGACCGAATGAGATCTTGTATGAAGAAATACTGGCCTATATTGACATCCGACCCTGTTGTATCCCAGTATGTGTCATCCCAGCCTCAGATTACAGCCAAAAGGGCTAAAAACCTAAGGGAACTACTAGTAAGAAGTGAATATCAACCCTCACCACCAAAAAATCTGTTTGGATCACAAGGACCAAGATGGGGGTCTACTTCATGTGGCCACTGTGTAGCCTGCCCATACATTATTCACAACAATTTTAGCCGCCATACTTTCCTGACGAAGCTGGGGAGCCAGTGAAACGTTGGAAGGGAGGGCTAAATTTTGGTGATTTTAATAAGCAGTAGCCACCGGCTCCCAATAGATAGGAGATTGAGCTATCCACGCTCACTCTGTAGCATTCAGGAGCTTATAAAAGACAAGTACAGGAGTCAAGGAGTACGGTGGCAACTGTGGTTTTAAAAGTTAGTGGTGGTGTCATTACATCCACTTGCAGAATCACATAATTATGTGCATCACAATCTATATTTTAAATGGAATAATAAAAGGTACATTTTAATTGGGGGGTACTTAGTTTAGGGTTCCCCTAGGGGGGTTCCCCTAAAATTGTTGTGAATAAATTGACCCTAGTATCTCCTTTTGGGGTTTTGTTGTTTAGTTGCCCATACATTAGACGTACTACAACTTTTGTGAATTCTCAGGGAACAAAAACGTATACAATCCGACACCAGATCACATGCTCCACTACGTATGTAGTATATTATGCTGTCTGTCCATGCCCCAAAATCTATGTGGGCCTCACCACACGACCACTCAAGATCCGCACCAGAGAACATATTTGGGACATCCAATTAGCACAATCAGCTACAATCATTGAAGATTTGAAAACCATACCAAGGAATTTTAAAGGGGTTGTGCGCTGCCGTGCCTTTTGGAGCTCCGCACGCAGCGTCCGAACGCTGTGTGCGGGCTTCCGTGTTCGGGTCACAAGGGGCCGGGCGTGACGTCACACTCGGCGGCCGCGAACATGGAAGCCCGCACACAGCGTTCGGAGCAATGAACTTCCGGATGCTGTGTGCGGAGCTCCGAAAGGCAGGGCAGCGCACAACCCCTTTAAATCACATCATAATTGTGATGGATCACGACTACAGATATGTGGAATTAATCGAGTATAGCCCAGCATGCGCAGTGGGGATCTTGGCAAATGATTGGCCCAACAGGAGAGCTATTGGATCTGGTGTCTAAAAACTGTTCAACCACATGGCCTAAATGCGTTGTTACCTTTTGGACCCTTTCTCTGACCATTGAACCCACAATTGTATTCCTTGTCTGATCTGTCTGTTTTTATTTTATTTATCTGTTTTTATTCTTGATTTTAACAGTTATATCTTTTCTATATATTTTTTTTTATAGGTTACCACCTATATACTACTACATTATCTTTTCCAAGTGCTTCTGGATGTTGGACAAGAATGGGACTCATTATCCGTTTTATCCCACCAGCGGGCAACATTTGGCAATAAGACCAAGGGTGGTTAATTTATTTTGTATGTTAATTTTGTACATATGACTCACATACATATGTGCAAGCAGTGTACGGCTATTGTAATGGCACTATATTAGTCCTCATATAGTCATTGTAAGCTGTTTATTCCGTTATTGAATGGAATCAGGGTTGTAGTTAGTCATTTATCCTCTACATCACCACCAGTATATGTAGTACAGTATTTATTTATTCACACATTTAATCTTTTGATAATAACACATACACATTTTTTGTCCCTCATCATTTGTGGGGTCTTCTTTTGCACTGATTTTGTTGCTGTCATTTTGCTGTGTATTGCCTTTGTTCTCCCACATTTGTTTTCATCATATTAATTACACACTAACTATTATCATTTCCTTCCCGAGTTTTGTGGAAAGACTGCATTCCATGGGCACCACCATTATGTTATTGGTGTGGCCCATGCCATGCTTCATTCATATAAAGTATACATCCCTTCACCTCATTGTTGTTCACACATCACCTTATTATATTTCACTTTCCACTTCTCACCCTCATACATCACTTTAGCAATCCATCTTACGTATTCACATTCACTTTTCCTCATTACACTTACCTCATCCCCATATTATTTATTCATATTTTAACATTAATTGTCATTAATACTGATGCTAATTGAAATATTAATTATTATTATGTTTATTTGATTGTCGCAATTTTTTAGTCACTTACACCATACATATATATTGCCCTGTATTCCATCTTATAACATGATATATTTGTATAGATGTCCTTTATGTGCTTCTTATAGTGCTTTAACTATTAGCCTAAAAATCCCCCCTCTTTGGTCTAGGTGCGACTCCATACACCCGTAATACAAATTATTTTTGTATGGATTCAAAATACATTTATGACAACATCTTATGTTAGAGTTTTGCCTAATAATACAATTTGTGCTCCTTAGATGTTATTATTCATGTAATATATGTGATGTCTCTTCCAGAATCAGCTTCAGTGTGCTGTACGTGTTACAGCCACATGCGCTGGTCTGACGCTGCCGGGGATCCGGGCGGTCGTGCCTACGTCATGATGTGGTCATGTGATAATTTTGCATGCTGCGGTCATGTGACGCGGCCGCTTCCGGATTCCCCGGCTGTGGGTTGTGACGGCGTTCATGCGCCGCTGGTTGCCACAGGTGTTTGCTGAACCTAATTCAGGTTAGTGTGTTGATTGGTGGTTCCACACATAAATAGACAGACCGGGATAGAGCCACTCCCAGACGAAGGTGACGCCACCGAAACAGGCGTTGGAGTGGTGCTATCCCGGTGTCTGCCTACTTGCTGCTCTTACTTGGTAATATTTTCATTGTTCTGTATCTGGCATTTGTTTCCATCACCATGTTTTTATGCACATGACTCTGTCCTTTATAGCACCTTTTTACCTCATTGTGAAGTTTGTTGCCATTGCTGCTACGGATATATAGGTGCACTATATATATAATACATTGTTGATGTTTACATATTGTAACCCAACTACTGTCTTTGGTTACTTCTAGATACGTACTGCATGTTATTTGTACAATTGAGTATATACACATTTCAGTGGGCAGAATCGGTGATATCACCTTTACTTGCTGCATTCCTCATATTATATGTTTTCTATCTTGCTTGTACCGTCTTTGTTACTTTAATAAAATTTGTGACCATTGGACACGGTACTTGTTTGTATAAGTGACTCAGATTTTTCTTTCTTTTTTTGTAACCATACATATACATACAACCACTGAGACAGTGATTAATTAAATAAAAGCTTACATAAATTATTATCTCTAGTATTATTCAGAAATTAGATTTTTGTAAAATATAGTAGTGATCCTATTCCACCAAAAAAAAAAAAAAGAGAATGTTTTCAGGGATTAAAGGGGTACTCCGCTGCTAGACATGTTATTCACTATAGGGGTAAGGGGGTACTCCGGTGGAAAACTTTGGTGCTAGAAAGTTAAACAGAATTTAAATTACTTCTATTAAAAAATCTTAATCCTTCCAGTACTTATTAGCTGCTGAATACTACAGAGGAATTATTTTCTTTTTGGAATACAGAGCTCTCTGCTGAATCACGAGCACAGTGCCCTCTGCAGACATCTCTGTCCATTTTAAGAACTGTCCAGAGTTGGAGAAAATCCCCATAGCAAACATATGTTGCTCTGGACAGTTCCTAAAATGGACAGAGATGTCAGCAGAGAGCACTGTGCATGTGATGTCAGTAGAGAGCTCTGTGTTCCGAAAATAATTTCCTCTGTAGTGTTCAACAGCTAATAAGTACTGGAAGGATTAAGATTTTTTAATAGAAGTAATTTGCAAAAGTTATGTTTGATAGCACACCTGGAGTACTTCTCTCCTTTCTTTTAATAACTTTAATGAATTCTGTTGTATGTAAACTTACTGTATGACTTCATCCAAAGCTAGAACATTTGACTATAGAGTCTTAAAGACACAGTTATGACTTTACATAAAAGTTTTAAAGGTAAATAATATAGCCCCATGTATTTCAGTAAAAGTAATGCTGTACAGCCTGTGGTCTACAGCCGGTAGGATGGGCTCAGGTGATTATCACCCTCAGATGTCTCCCAGAGCAGAGTGAGCGCCAAAGAGGCAGATCATGCTTTTATATCCAATATGGTTGCAAAGAAGTTGAAAAAACAAGTCAATTGTTCCAATGTTCCAAAGCCAGATCACAAAAAGAAAGCCACAGCTTTATGGTAATTTCAAAACATAGCCATTTAACCAAAAGACAAGTGTGGATCCTTCCTAAGCATGTCTATTACTGTTTGGCAGGTAAGTACTAAAATCACCTTATTGTGGATAAACTTTCTAAGATGCAGGCACTCTGCTTATCTCCCAACCACCCCAAAATCATTGTAACAATCTCTGTTGCTGGCACTGCAGTTGGGTGTGTAGCTGAGCCTTTGAGCTTTGGCCAAAACAAGTAGCTGCCCACATGTATTTGTGACTATGATGTTGGAGCTCTCAGCAGTGGCGTCACTAGGAGTGGGGGGGGTGCAGAGGGAGCCATGGCCCCCCCTAGATCAGGCCGTGCCCCACCTTGTCCCCCCCCCCCCCCCCCAATTTAAAATAAATAGGGATTTCCTGAAACTAGTATCGGGGCCAGGGACGGACTGACCGGCTGGGTAAAGAGCCCGCTGCAGCTGCTGGGGATATCCCTGTGCTGCTCCTGGCCTGCATATCACTAGCAGAGACAGGCAGAGCAGGGATGAAGGTACCTGATGATGGCTCTGCCCCCAGCACTGGACGGGGGCCGAGAGCTGACAGGCCTCCGGAACACAGAGCAGCTTCATGTGAGATGAGTGATGTCCCGTGTCCTCCCTCTCTCCCCCCTAATCAGCAGTCTATGCTGGGGCTGGGTCATGTGTATATTAGCAGTCCAGTGGGGTTACTTTCCCTCCTTCAGTGTCCACAGGTAAAACCACGCAATTTTTGCCGCGATTTTTCCATAAATTGTTCTATTTATGTGACCTGTTGGAGACCTGAGGACACTGGAGGAGGGAAAGTGACCTCTCTGGGAGGACAACATGTGAACACACTGCTAGTTTATCATTAACCTCTTAAGGGTACATTCACATGTACAGGATCAGCTGCATATTTTTGCTGCATATTTTGTGCAGCTGATTTTGCAACCCATTAGCTTCAATAGGTAGCAAAATCAGCTGCAGAAAATATACAGCAGATCCTGTACATGTGAACGTACCCTAAGGGCTCATTCAGGGGTGGATCCACAGTGTATTTTACACTACAGATCCACCGACAATGGACCCTACAGTGCTGCCTCTATCTGTGCCTGTTCATAACGGCAATCCGCCACTACGAGCAAACACGCTTTGATGTGTATACTCGCGCACATCATGGCCGCTCCTCATGCTCTCTGAGCTAGGCCGAGTGTGTGCGAGTATACACATTAAAGCGTGTCTGCTCATAGCGGAGGATTGCTGTTTTGAGCAGGCACAGATGGAGGCAGTACTGTAGGGTCCATTGTCGGGGGATTTGCAGCGTAAAATATGCTGGGAATCCATTAATGTAAATGAGACCTAAGGACGCAAGGCCTATGTGTACACACAGTGCCTGCTCCCACTGTGTTGTATAAATCATTAGCTAGAACCCTTAGCTAATGCCAGACATCACCAAATCAGGCTGATGTCTGACATTAACACTTTAGATGCCACTATCAAAATTGATGATAGTGTCCAAAAGTGTTAACACCTTAAGGACATAGGGGGAGATTTATCAAAACCTGTCCAAAGGAAAAGTTGCTAAGTTGCCCATAGCAACCATTCAGATTCCTTCTTTCACTTTTGAAAAGGATTCTGCAAAATGAAAGAAGCGATCTGATTGGTTGCTATGGGCAACTCTGCATCTTTTCCTCTGCACAGGTTTTGATAAATCTCCCCCATAGCGTTTTTCCATTTTTGCACTTTTGTTTTTTCCTCCTTACCTTTTAAAAATCATAACCCTTTCAATTTTGCACCTAAAAATCCATATGATGGCTTATTTTTTGCGCCACCAATTCTACTTTGTTGTGACATCAGTCATTTTACCCAAAAATCTACCGCAAAAACGGAAATTTTTTGCCATCAGTAGATAGCGCCATTTAGTTTTGTACCACGAACAATGTGCCTGATTTACTATTGGAAACCCAACATGTTTTGTCAGGTTATGTGGCAAAAATTCTGTCTGCGCTAGAATCGAAAAAACCTAACTCTCCATTTTACTGAGAAAACCCCAAAAAAGGTGTGTAGCTGCTGAAAAGGGGCATGTCCCCTACATTTTCACAAAAACCCAACATATTTACTAAGGTCTCCACAGAAAATGTAGTGGTTTTGAGCTGAGGAAACCGGACAGATATGTGTAAACAAAGGAGAATGTAGGGAAAGTGGAAAAAAAGTGTAGGGAAATCTTAGTAAATACCGTGGAAAAAAATTGTAGGGAAGTAAAACCCACAAAGAAACCTACTCTCCACTCTTAGTAAATCAGGGTCAATATTTTCTTGAACATCCTCTGAAATGTGGAACAAATACAGAAACTTAAAAAAACAATCTATATTGAATTGATTCAATGTAAAAACAACTTACAACTTGATGTAGTTAATCCGGCTGAAATGGAGTAGAAACATTAGCTAACCTGATGATTTTGGTCATTAGCCAGCTCAGATAATGAAATGTCTGATGTAGTGTGAAGCACATAAATGCAATTTACTGACTGTGACATAATGAGATCTTTCTACCCTTCTTAGTAAATACATAAGATGGAAATTCAATTGCTCCCTTGTAATACTATCAATACTAACTTTATTCCACGTACAGAGAAAACCGTCCATAATAAATCAGCATAGTCAAGTGGATATTCTTTTGTGTAAAGTTTATATGGCATCACATCCCCATAAGTCAGGAATATAGGACATGAAGGATGCAGCAGTCAGTCCATATTTTATAAGCTTCAAACACAAATTATTGTAATGGATTTGTTAAGTAGATTGAGGTAGGAGTTATTGTAGGAAGAACAAGTCATAAATGACTATGTAACTTAATTGCTTATGTATAATATTCTTTAATTATCACAAACCTTCGCCTGCCCTCCTAAATAATAACCAATACTGAATCAATGAGCACAAGTAATCTGGAGAAATTATTGTCCTAGTGAAATCTGACTGCATAACCAAATTTGATGCTTTCATTCAGTGTGCGGCACAGGGACTATTTCCATGCCATTTACCCCTTCAACCAGTTTAATGAAAATATTTTTACAGCCACTTTGTAGGTAAAAAAAACAATACCTTAAGCAGATTTTGTACCATATCCAATCCTTTCCTGCCCCCTTCCCCCCAAGTTATGTATATCTTGTTTTTAAAATATGGACTACCAGTTCACTAAGGGACCAGTTGAATGCTGCCTTGATGGAAAATATGTTTTTTTTTATCGGTACCATTCTGCCATTGATTTCGCTATTCTTTTCTTTTGTGGAATGTGATGTGACCAAAAATGCAATTCTGGCATTTGGCATTTTTGTTTTCAATTAATGTTAATTTTGCAGTTTAACTAACATCCTATTTTAATAGTTCAGCCACTTCTGCACCAAATGGTTATGGTTATTTTTGTTAACAGATTTTATATATTTTTTTTTAAATGGCTAAAGAAAGTATGATAAGAATTTTTTCATTTTTTTTTAGTATTTTCAAAAAAAATTATGTTTATTTTTTTGCTTACTCTTTTTAATGCGTATTCAATTTAATGCATTGCTAGTACAGTGAATTAAATTGCTTTATTACTTAGTTAAATCTGAGCATATAATCGACTTTTCTATAAGTTTTTCTTGGCATTCGAACGTTACTAATTAATTTCACCATAATTACTATACATCAGATACATAAGGCAAAATATACAATCTTAGGCTGCTTTCACACTATAAATATACTTCCGTCATGAACGCCCGTTATAAAAAGCCTGGAAATCAGCAGTTATACGGCCGGTACAAAATCACTAAAGGCCATTAGAAAATCCCATTATAGTCTATAGGATTTTTCTAACAGCCGTTTTAACCCGCTATCGCCCGCTATTAATAATGGCCGTTATTTTGTGACGGGCGAATGAACAGGAGAAATAGTGCATGCACTAATTCTCCCGTTAATATCGCCCATCACAAAATAACGGTCGTTATTAATAATGGGCAATAACGGGTTAAAACGGCAATTAGAAAAATCCCATAGACTATAATGGGATTTTCTAACGGCCATTAGTGATTTTGTACCGGCCGTATAACTGCCGATTTCCAGGCTTTTTATAACGGGCGTTCATGACGGAAGTATTCTTATAGCGTGAAAGCAGCCTTACCGGCACACATGTTTACTACATCAACATGTTCTTTCTGAGCTGTTTATATTTCTTTATTTTTGATTTTTATTCCTTTTGATTTGGTTTGACAGCTGTCTATCTCGTATGCAAGATCAAGTCAATAACTACATCTGTCCATATTTATTAATAAATTGACAGCTGCGTCTGTTTACGTACATTAATAAGTTGACAGCTGCGTCTGTCTATATGCATGTTTATGTGTTTCATAATATGCATGTTTATGTGTTTTATAATATAAAATATTCAGTAATGATCTGCTAGTACAGCCTGTTTATAACCTTCAAAAAGTCTTGGGTCACCATGCCTAATCAACTTCCCGTGATGTGTGCGCGCCGGGGTCATTGCGTGCTTTAGTTAATGGAAAATTAATGGAAATTTACAATTTACTGTAAGTAAATTTTCATTAACTAAAGCATGCAATGATCCCGGTGCGCACACATCAAGACTCTGGGCCCAAGTCCCAGCCCTACGTATCTAGTTAGGGTGGATGCGGTCATGATCACGTGACTGCTGATGCCCGAGTACGCTGCCCAGTCCAAGATCCAGTCCGGAACTCGATCGGTGCACAAATAGGAGGGATCGGCATATAAATAACATGGCAATCATAGTTATTACACCTTCTGACCAAATGGCTTTGCCCATGAAAAAACATTTGTTGAGGTAGCACGAGGTCACCAGATGGTCGCTGGTAATATGCCTGCCACAGGCAATGTGATGTGATCTGAGCACTGCCCCGAAGTATAGGTTCATAGGAGTGTGGCAATGCTGCAGTAGATAGTTGGATGAAATTACTTTAGGCAATTCCTTCCACCCTGCTATCCATCCACTCACTACAGAATAGCCATGCCCCCTGGAGACCATATGATTTATGACATATTGTTTCTGCATGCATGGAAATGCTGGGAAAGAGACAACAGAAAATAAAAAAGACTTGCACTACAGCACTTATGGTGTGGGTCATGCATGAAAACAGGACAAAGTGGAGGACAGAGGTAATAGAAGCATAGTACTACACACAGTACTGTACATAGTATTCTAACTTTGCATCATGGGCTTAAGGTGTACCTGTCATTAACAAAAAATTTTATATAATGTAGATAATACATATATATATATATATATATATATATATATATATATATATATATATATTATATACACTGGTTACAAAATGTTGTCCCTGCAGCTATGACCTGTGTGTCTCTGTGAGGAGTCTAAATACAGGAAGTGTAAGCTCCTGGCTTGTCAGTCACCCTAATGTATGAGCCAAGAGTGTCACAGAGTCTCAGTGGACAAAGCCCTGCTTGTCCTCAGCATACAGAACCCTGCTTGTCCTCAGTGCACAGAGCCTGCTTGTCTTTAGTGTACAGAGCCCTGCTTTTCCTCAGTGTACAGAGCTCTGCTTGTCCTCAGTGCACAGAGCCCTGCTTGTCCTCAGTGTACAGAGCCATACTTGTCTTCAGTACAAAGAACCCTGCTTGTCCTCAGTACACAGAGCCCTGCTTGTTCACAGTGCACAGAGTCCTGCTTGCCCTCAGTGTACAGAACCTTGCTTGTCCTCAGTGTACAGAGCCCTTCTTGTCCTCAGTGCTCAGATCCTTGATTGTCCTCAGTACACAGAACCCTGCTTGTCCTCAGTGTACAGAGCCCTGCTTGACCTCAGTGTACAGAGCCCTGCTTGTCCTCAGTGTACAGAGCCCTGCTTGTCCTCAGTGCAGAGAACCCTGCTTGTCTTCTGTGAACAGTGCCCTGCTTGTCCTCAGTGTACAGAGCCCTGCTTGTCCTCAGTGTACAGAGCCCTGCTTGTCCTCAGTGTACAGAGCCCTGCTTGTCCTCAGTGTACAGAGCCCTGCTTGTCCTCAGTGCACAGAGCCCTGCTTGTCCTCAGTGCACAGAGCCCAGCTTGTTCTCAGTGTACAGAGCCCTGCCTGTCCTCAGTGCTCAGATCCTTGATTGTCCTCAGTACACAGAACCCTGCTTGTCCTCAGTATACAGAGCCCTGGTTGTCCTCAGTGAACAGTGCTTTGCTTGTCCTCAGTGCACAGAGCCCTGCTTGTCCTCAGTGCACAGAGCCCTGCTTGTCCTCAGTGCACAGAGCCTGCTTGTCCTCAGTGCACAGAGCCCTGCTTGTCCTCACTCCACAGAGCCCTGCTTGTCCTCAGTGTACAGAACCCTGCTTGTCCTCAGTGTACAGATCCCTGCTTGTCCTCAGTGCACAGAGCCTGCTTGTCCTCAGTTTACAAAGCCCTGCTTGTTCTCAGTGTACAGAGCCCTGCTTGTCCTCCCACACTTACAGAGACACACAGGCAGTAGCTGCAGGGAGAAAAATATACACATTTTTTTATCCAATGTATACTATAAATATGCATATCATTTTAATGATCTATTGCTGTTTTGAGGGGAGGGGGTGAAGGAGAAGTTTAACTTTTTTATATTTTTGAAGGGGGTGAAAAACAACAAACATTTTGTCAGGTTTTTTTTAGGTTTTGTTATTTGGCATTCACCACACAGTACAAATGACAAGCTAATTTTAGTTATTATTTTACTTTTATAATTTTATCATTATTATTTTTTATCAACCGATTTGTGTGTTGCCTTGTTTTTTTCATCATTTTACAATAATAAAGGTATTTATAAAGTTAAAATGTAGTTTGGTTTCTTTTAATTGAATTGAAGATCTGGGCTATTGTTAGGCCTTGTTACACAGTGCCAATACACCGCCACCAAATTGCTTGAACGATGATTGGGTGAAAAAGTGAGCCTAATCATTTAGATGCCATGGTAAGCATTAAACACCATTTTTAAAGTTTTAAGGGCAGGATTAGAGTTAGCTTCAAACCTTGTTGTTTAAGGGGGAACTCGGGTGGAAAAAAAATTTAACTTCAGCTGGTGCCAGAAAGTTATACAGATTTGTAAATTACTTATAAAAAAAAATATTAATTCTTCTAGTTCTAATCAGCTGCTGTATACTACAGAGGAAGTTGAGCTGTTCATTCTGTCTGACCACAGTGCTCTCTGCTGACACCTCTGTCCATGTCAGGAAATGTCTGGAACAGGAGAGGTTTGCTATGGGGATTTGTTTCTACTCTGGACAGTTATAGTCAGACAATGTAGTCAGACTGAAAAGAACAACTCAACTTCCTCTGTAGTATACAGCAGCTGATAAGTACTGGAAGGATTATGATTTTTTTTATTAGAAGTTATTTACAAATCTGTTTAACTTTCTGGAACCAGTTGATTTAAAAAACAAAAAATGTTTTCCACCGGAGTACCCCTTTAGGCATTGTGTCGGAGTTATAATACACAGCTCCAGTGCCCGTGCAGTCAAACACCAAAATAGTATAGAGAATTGTGTGAACTGCATAGGTTTCATAAAATATAGAAAGGGAAGGGGTTAAAGAAAATGTTAACATAACAAAAAGTACATTTCTATCAAATCTGTTAGCCTAATTTTCTAATTTCCTTTGGGATGCTATTATGGGGAAGATGGGTAAATCCTAATGTTATTACTAATGATAAAAATACTTAATTATACTACATTAAACTATAAGTAAATGCCAAATTCTAATTACGTATTGGAAAGTTTCAGAATTATCAAGACTCCCTGACAGCTACAGCAAATATTCACTGTAAACTAAGTTTTCCATGAATTATTTAGATATTTTTTGGACTTTGTGGTTAGAAATAGTGTTAAGCGGCATAGGCCATATTCAAATTCGCGAATATTCGCGAATATATGGACGAATATTCGTCATATATTCGCGAATATTCGCATATTTGTAATATGCGAAAATTAGCATATACAAAATTTGCATAAGCAAAAATTTGCATATGCGAAAATTAGCACACCAGTCTCACACAGTAGTATTAGAGCCTTCTTTACACCACACAAGCTGGAAGCAGAGAGGGGTGATCACTGTGATGTGTACTGTGAAAAAAAAAAAAGAATATTCGTAATTACGAATATATAGCGTTATATTCGCGAATTCGCTAATATGCGATATTCGCGAATAAAATTCGTATTGCGAAGATTCGCGAGCAACACTAGTTAAAAATAGAATAATTATTGTTTCATTGTTAGATTTTTTTTATATTTGATGATGTCTTATCAAATTAGGGTAATAACACACATAGAGGGAAATGTAATAACACTGTCCAATTTATAGACAGTGCATAAGTAGAGGGATAGTCTTCAAATATGCAAGGGTATTACAAAGGCTAAGGCTGTTGGATAAATATATCTGTAGATTGTCTTGTCGAAGTTTAGACTACTTAGCACCAGAATTGTGAGTTCTCCTGAATGTTAATTAAAATATGTAACTGACTAACAAATAAAAAAATGTATTAATAAAAATAATTAATTCAATTACCTAATCACAAAAATTCTATTTCCACTGAATTTCAGCCCTTCCTCTAACGTGACCCGCTAGCATCATTTCAGAGATCTTCTCTTTAGCTCAGGAGAAAGTGTTATAGAGGAGAAGGCAGCTGATATCACTCTATCATGCTGATTTAATGAAAAGAGCAGACTGGTTGCTCTAAAAGAGGAAGGGTACATGAAAACATTTTATTTTTCTGTCAACCATAATTACCTTCAAGGAAACTTGTACAGTCATTATTGCTTTGCTCTTTATCTGATCATAATATTCTCTAAAAATATAATGCAAACATGACAAATCAATATGCCATCCTACCCTGCATGCAGCTGTATTAGTAGACAGGTCATGGCAGAGAATTAGGCCTAGTACAGGACTTCGGGCTGCCATGACAATGGATGCAATTGTGGGAAACCGATCAAGCCACCGCATTACCAAAAACAGTTTTGATGCCTCAGTCAGTTTTGACAACGACATTTAAACAGTTAATAGCAGGCAATGGAGATCACTCTGTGCTGGCTATTAGTTGTGGCTTTCAGCTGCTGAAAGCAGCCAAGAGCCACCAGGTATGGAGCCAGTTAGTATCCTGAGCCCTCTCCATACACCCTTAATGTCACCATGACAAATAAATCTGCCATGTGTAGTTAAGGGGTTAACAGTTTGGACCATTATCTGAAATCCCCACCAAACTTTAATCTATTAGAAAGAAAATGTATTATACCTTCTCCAGGTTTCAGTTTAGGAAACTTCAGATTAACTGTTACCTTCATAGCAGAGAAGGAGGCCTCTTATCTAATAGATTAAAACAAATGTGACTTATAGCGGACTTGTGGTAAACTTAAAAATAGCGTTTTTTAAGTATGTACAGGTAGGTTAAAGGGGGGCTTATCACATACCTTTTTTAAATATGTTGATCACTCCTATTTCTGAGATATTGGGCTTTATGTTTCCATCTGATGCTCCACACATCCATCAGATGTGCAGGGTTTCATTACAGTATGTGCTAAGATGACAATTAGAGATGAGCAAACTTTCGAAAAATTTGATTCGGGCGATTCGCAGAATTTTTCGAAAAAATTGGTTTTGGGTCGAATTTATTTGTGGCAAATTTATATTAAAAAAGGCTATTTCTGGCCTACAGAGAGCCTCAATAGGGGTGTAGAACACTTTGCTTTGTTCTAACACGCATATGGAGTGTGCTGGGGTAGTGAAATAATACTGTTATTCAGTATGACATGAAGATTACAGGCATCGCTAATAGCATCACTGCGGCAGAGCGGCACAATGACAAAGCCTGGAGGTGGCATCAGTATGAGGAAACCATATAGTGCAGGGGTTGGCAAGCCCTGGCACGCGTACCACTCATGGACCGCAGGGTGCATTTGAGTGGCACGCAAGCGAGAGCCGACCTGCAGGTAGTCCCGGGACACTGTCACTTTAAACAGCTGCTAAAAGATCTGCAGAGCGGCACAATGACAGAGCCTGGAGGGGGCATCAGTATGAGGAGTCCATATAGTGGCTGAATGACACAGCGTGGAGGTGTTCGCAGTATGAGGAGACAATATATTGGCTGAATGACACAGCGTGGAGGTTTTGGCAGCATGGGGAGACCATATAGTGGCTGAATGACACAACTTGAATGAGGCTGAAGCATGAGGAGACCATATAGTGGCTGAATGACACAGCGTGGAGGTGTTCGCAGCATGATGAGACCATATAGTGGCTGAATGACACAGCATGGAGGTGTTGGCAGCATGAGGAGACCATATAGTGGCTGAATGACACAGTGTGGAAAAGAAAAGCCTTGATAGAAAGGCTCCTAACAAACTACGGGCGGAATTCCCAAGACCAACATTATCTTCTAATGCAGCATCTACACCGGAACTAGATCCTATACTCCTATATCTACAAAAATCCGGTAAAAACACCAAAAACTGAATAGATTGGTCGTTTTAGGCCTGTCAAGATAAGGTCCTAGACCTTTTAGGACCTTTAACAAAGATTCTAGATATGTCTGAGGAGGCGGGTAAACACATTGATGTTCACACCCTTAGGGGTTGGGCGCAAAGCGCTATATGCATATTTGGCAATGCCAATGAAGCTCTTTCTACTGAAAGGAGACACTCTATACTTTTAAAACTGGACTCCCAGTTAACTCATTTAGCCTCCACTGAGTCTTCCAGCGCTACAGACGGTCTCTTATTTGGCGACCAATTTATAAAAGAAATTTAAAAGTACGTTGACCTCTTTTCTTCGCTTCATAAAGCGCAAACTTTACTTAAAAAGTATTCTCCAATAAAATTTGGAAAGGCCGTTTTCCTGGCCGAGCCTCACAATACAGGCCCCAATACAGAGGTCCTCCGCAACCAGGGGATACCCCTGGAGAGCTAGAGGCCAGAGAGGTTCAACCCATTCCAGACCATACACAGGTAAGTGTTACGCTATGCGCTCCGGCCTCACACGCACGCTGACGCATGGTCCCCTTACCTTCTGCTGCCGATGGGCATGCGACTCACATTGCAGGACGTGCCCGCATGTGAGCCCTAGTCCGTCACTCTCCGGGTGTTTCTCTTGCCTCTGCCTCTGTCTCTCTGCTCCGGCGCGTGTGTCTCTGTCCCTTAGGGTGTGTGTGCACCGGAGCTTTAAGATTTAAAGGGCCAGTACGCTCATTAGTGTAATCCACCTGTGGCTTATTTATAAATTCCTCAACCCTCTTCTGTTCTCTGACAGATCTTTGTTGCCTTGTGCCCTGGAGAAAGGGTTCTATTGTATTGCCTTGCTGTGTACCAGATCTCCTGCTCTTGTGACTTGACCTTGCCCCTCTGCCGCCTGCCTACTGAACTCCTGCTACGTTCTGACTATGCTACTGTGCTGCCTGCCCTGACCTACTGCTATCCAGACTACGTGTTGCCTCATCCCTCCTGTGCCTCGCATCTCCTCAGCCGACTGTGTGGTCGAGCCGTGCCAGGGGAAGCGACCTGGGTGTCTCCTGCAGCTGCAAGCCCATCCCGCTTTGTGGCGGGCTCTGGTGAAAACCAGTGGCACCTTAGACTCCGCCCCTTGGTACGATCCGAGTCATCTGCCACACAGGTCCAGTGGATCCACATACACCGGAGTTCCTGTCTTCAGAAACGTGAGTGTTACAGTAAGTCTTCTTTCTCTGGTTTCTTTCCATCTTCCAGTGGACAAAAGGATCATTATTTTTTTTTTTAATTGGCAGTTAATATCTTCCGACCAATGGATTCTCAATACTGTTATGGGGTATCAGATAGAGTTTATGACCGAACCCATTCAGTCTCTCCATCCTCACCCCATTCGATTTTCCAAACAAGACTCAATTCTGATAAATTCAGAAATAATAGAATTACATGCAAAAAATTATGCAATTATACAGGTTCCCATGAACACCACAGGATTCATCAGCAATCTCTTTCTAGTAAAAAAAAAGAAAGACGGCAGTCAAAGGCCTGTTATCAATCTAAGAATATTAAACAATCAGGTTCATTATCGCCATTTCAAGATGGAAGGCATTCACCTTCTAAGGGATCTTGTATTGAAAGAAGACTGGTTGATATAAATCGACCTCAAAGATGCTTATCTATCTGTCCCTATTCATCACACCTCGTAACCTTATCTCCAATTTGTTCGGAACAATCAAAAATGGCAACTTACCTGCCTACCTTTCGGTCCTTCATCAGCTCCATGGTGCTTCACAAAGCTGATGAAACCGGTTATAGCCGCTCTTTGCTCTCGAGGAGTGTGCCTTATCACATACCTAGGCGATATTCTCATATGACATCTTCAAAACAGCTAGCGTATCTTCACATGAATTGGACTTTATCTCTCCTTACAGATCTCAGATTTATAATAAACCAGGAGAAGTCTATTCACCCTCGCAAGAGATAGACTTTTTAGGATTCTTAATAAACACTCAGACTACCTTACTGAGTCTGCCATCAGAGAAGTTAAAAAAAAGTTATCATTACTTGCGATAGCTCACATTGTAGGTCTCTTATCAGCTTCCATTCAAGCGATCTTCCAAGTTCCACTACATTACAGAGCTCTTCAGAGATTAAAAATCCAACATTTACGAGATGGCTTAGGTAATTCAAACGAAATACCTCTTTCATCAGAAGCCAGAGAGGAACTCATATGGTAGCTTTATCACATTCAGGAAAGGAACGGAAAAGCAATTTTCAGTTTCAATCCAGATCTTATCCTGGAATCGGATGCGAGTATCATCGGTTGGGGAGCTTGATGTGGTTCCCTTTCAACAGGGGGCAAATGGTCCCCCTCAGAATCTCATCTGCACATCAACGGCCTGGAACTACTAGCAGGCTTTTTTGCTTTAAAAAGCTTTGCAAAGGAAGCATCTCAGATATGTGTTCGGATTCGTATGGACAATATTTCAGTGGTCCAATATATAAATCGCTTAGGATGGACACAATCGGAACTTCTTTTCAAAATTGCCAAAGATCTTTGGCATTTCTGCCTGGACAGAGAGATTACCCTGAAAGCAGAGTACCTTCCGGGCGTATCATATACTATAGCAGATTGGAATTACCGCTATCTTTCAGATCACAGCTTTTGGAAACTGGATCATCTAGTCTTCCAACAGATCAATCTCCTCTGGGGTCCTCTTCATTTAGACCTCTTTGCATCCAGACTCAATCGCCAACTACAGTTGGCGCCATGATCCAGAAGCGGAAGGAGTAGATGCTCCCAATCAATCTTGGCCTTCAGGGATACTTTATGCATTCCCTCCTTTTGCACTCATACCCAGAGTTCTCTTTCAAGTAACACTTCAAAAATTGACCATAGTCCTGATCACTCCTTGGTGGCCGACTTAGGCATGGTTCCCTCAAGTTCCCTGTATGCTGATAGACTTCCCGAGAATCCTTCCGAACTTCTCGAATCTCCTTCTAGATCCTCTAGACAATCCTCATCCTCCAGTCCTCTCACACCAACTTCCGTTAGTCGCATGGCTAATTTCAAGCCTGGGCTCCATGTACCAGAACTGCTCACCGATCAGCCTGGAAACTTTGGGCTGATTGGTGCTCTCAACGAAACCTGGATCCCCCACAAGCATCTATTCCCCACATATTAAATTTCCTATCAGCATCTTTTGACGCTGGTAAAGCTTATCGGATCCTAAACCATATCATTCCGCTATTTCGTTTTCTCACCATCCTATTGACTCAATTCCAATTGGCAAACATCCCCTTATCTGCAAACTTTTAAAAGGCATTCATTATAAACATCCAGCTTTACCCAAATATCAATCCACTTGGGACGTTAATCTTCTTCTCAATCTATTTATCTCTTGGGAAGACAATGATTCCTTGTCTTTAAAACTCCTCTCTTTCAAATTAACCACTCTTCTTTGTCTTATATCTATCAAATGTATATCTTAGGTTAAAGCCTTAGACATCTCTCGTAGACATTATACTCCTACGAGAATTCATTTCACTGTTCACAGACAAACAAAAACTAATCTACAAAATGTTTTCTATCCTTCTTTTCCCCATCAAGAAAAATTGTGTGTTGTTCATTGCCTCAAAGCTTACGAATCAAAAACATTATCTCTTCATCAATCTTCTCACTCTCAACTCCTTATTTCTTACTGTAAACCCCATCTTTCTGTTTTTTCTGCTACTCCTGCCAGATGGGTTAGACAGGTCAAGTCTCTTGCTAACATTGATGTCTCTATATTAGGTGCCCATTCCATTAGAGGTGCTGTTTCTACTAAACTTGTCCAATCAGGAGGCTCTCTCTCAGATATACTTAAAGCTGGAAACTGGTCTTCAGAATCCACCTTTAAGACCTTTTATTTTAGACCTGAACAAAATGTATCTATGAACTTATGTTATTGCATTATATATAGTACTATTACTAATATAAAGCTTTAAAAATGCATCTCCTGTCTTGATATAAAACTGTAGATTTTCCTACCCTAGGTGACGGAAAATATAGATTTTATCAAAGACAGGAGACGAGCATTATCCCTCCCTATGCCTATGCTTATGTGGTTATTACTACATATTTATATTTTCTTTCAGCTTATTGACATTCTTCGGGAGTGGTTCCATCTTCATCCCATATGGGATTCCTATATCCAGAATATTCTGCCGTCTTCCTTCAACACTATTCCAGTTCTTGATTCACTTACCTGAATTCATGACTCATCCTATCCTTCCTGTCAGATGCATGAGGAATGCTTCTACAATTAACAACTACCATTTTGGACACTAGTTCATGTCAATGTTATGTTAATACGATAGTTTTTTCTCTTATTCACATCAAAGAAATAGGGAGATATATGTGTTGCTGTGCCTTAAATAAACTAGGGTGCACTCTCATTGGTTACCTGTCTAGAGGTAGCATCCTTGACTTCACACATGCACCTACAAAGTTATTTCTTCATATTCAGTGTAAAAATGTTGTATGTTTCGCTGATATACATTCTGCAGTAAAGAAAGAATAGCATAATCCAGGAGTAAGATGGTTTGTTCCCGCACCAGCTCACATAGTACCTATGTATAGGATAACTGAGACCAAATCCAGCAATCCCGTGCTCAGGGGAAAGTAGCAGCAGCTGATAAATCTTACAGAAAGAAGAAAACTCTGCGGCACTGGAATATGATGCAGTAAAAGGGGTCTTTAATGCGGCATAGCAGAAACAGAGGTGTAGACAAACAGCCGACAAGCGCAGGAATAGCATAATGCTTGTCTCCTGTCTTTCATAAAATCTATATTTTCTGTCACCTAATGTAGGAAAATCTCCAATTTTTCAAAAATATCCCCTTTTCAGAGACCACACCTCTTAACCTGCCAACCACACCCCTTTTCCGGGTTTTCTCAGTAAAATGGAGAGTTGTTTTTTTTTTTTTTTTTATTTCAGAATCCCGCACACAAACCGACAAAACAGTTCAGATTTAAAATAGTAAATCAGGGCCATTGTGTCAAAGCTCTATAGAAAAATTCCCACTTTATATTAAATGTACCGATTGGGCTCCACAAAAAAAGAAAATGCAGCATCTTTTACCTTATTTAACCTAAAAAGTGCAATGCTTTAGCATTAACATGTTGTCTCTTCAATTTTTGGAATAGGGCAGCATGTATTGTTACTGTCAAAACAATGCACTTATCTGTAAAGTAAAACTTCAGAAATGAGTTGATTGTTTTGGCATTTTTTTTCATTTTGCAAAGGAAGGATAGTGCTGCAGTTTTTCTTCTTTTGTTGCCATACATGCCTTTAGCATTCCACCGACAGAAGCCAAAACAGTGTCCTTTTGGTCTACATCAGGTTGATATGCATTAAGATACCTTTTTCTCAACTCCTGTATGTAGGAAAGAGTAGTGGACTACACATTCCCGTAAGGAGGCCCACTGCATCTAAATACATACCAAGCACTGTACTTTTTTACCCTGGGGCCCTATATACAGTGGCATATGCTGGAGTCATCAATCAGAGGTATCATCAGGAAATCTTCTCGAGATACGGACAAAAGGTTCAGATACAATGTCCACTGCACCTTAAATATTCTCAATAAATGCAGCAAAAGTAAAACTGTTTTGACAACTGAACTCCAAAAGCAGATAGCAACGGTTTAGTTTAAACCCTAAAAGGATAGTTAGAATAAGTACATTTAATGAAGATTTGAGAAGATTTAATGGTGCCCTGCAGAGATATTTAAATGGTGTTTAAACTGAGATTAAAGTACAGTCCAAACAGTTTGCTTTATTATTTTACTGAAAACTTAGCTATGTTCCTGGAGGAAGAGAACAAAAAGTCTAAAGTTGAAAATTGTCTCTTGAAGAATGCAAATAGCAGGAAAAAGTACAAAAGAATGTATATTTTCAACAAATTGCTTTTATTCTGTTAAATGTAATAACTGTCTACTTGATATATCTATATCCTCTTTTATCTTCTTCTCGGCAATGTTTTTAAAAATAAAATATTTCTTGAAATCAACAGCCAGATGCAACAACCAAGTTACTGTAGCATAATATCCTCTAATTACTGATGTGTGAAAAAAGCTGAAATTAAAATAACAATACAATTTACTTCAACAGGGTGGGCCATTTATATGGATACACCTTAATAAAATGGGAATGGTTGGTGATAATAACTTCCTGTTTGTGGCACATTAGTATATGTGAGGGGGGGAACTTTTCAAGATGGGTGGTGACCATGGCGGCCATTTTGAAGTCGGCCATTTTGAATCCAACTTTTGTTTTTTCAATAGGAAGAGGGTCATATGACACATCAAACTTATTGGGAATTTCACAAGAAAAACAATGATGTGCTTGGTTTTAATGTAACTTTATTCTTTCATGAGTTATTTACAAGTTTCTGACCACTTATAAAATGTGTTCAATGTGCTGCCCATTGTGTTGGATTGTCAATGCAACCCTCTTCTCCCACTCTTCACACACTGATAGCAACACCGCAGGAGAAATGCTAGCATAGGTTTCCAGTATCCGTAGATTCAGGTGCTGCACATCTCGTATCTTCACAGCATAGACAATTGCCTTCAGATGACCCAAAAGATAAAAGTCTAAGGGGGTCAGATCAGGAGACCTTGGGGGCCATTCAACTGGCCCACGATGACCAATCCACTTTCCAGGAAACTGTTCATCTAGGAATGCTTGGACCTGACACCCATAATGTGGTGCACCATCTTGCAGGAAAAACTCAGGGAACGTGCCAGCTTCAGTGCATAAAGAGGGAAACACGTCATCATGTAGCAATTTCACATATCCAGTGGCCTTGAGGCTTCCATTGATGAAGAATGGCCCCACTATCTTTGTACCCCATATACCACACCATACCATACATTTTTTGTGTTCCAACAGTCTTGGAGGGATCTATCCAATGTGGGTTAGTGTCAGACCAAAAGAGGTGGTTTTGTTTGTTAACTTCACCATTCACATAAAAGTTTGCCTCATCAATGAACAAAATCTTCTGCGTAAACTGAGTGTCCTGTTCCAATTTAAATTTTGCCCATTCTGCAGCACCTGAAACTACGGATACTGGAAGCATGTGCTAGCATTTCTCCTGCGGTGTTGCTATCAGTGTGTGAAGAGTGGGAGAAGAGCGTTGCATTGACAATCCAACACAATGGGCAGCACATTGAACACATTTTATAAGTGGTCAGAAACTTGTAAATAACTCATGAAAGAATAAAGTTACGTTAAAACCAAGCACATCATTGTTTTTCTTGTGAAATTCCCAATAAGTTCGATGTGTCACATGACCCTCTTCCTTGAAAAAACAAAAGTTGGATTCAAAATGGCCAACTTCAAAATGGCTGCCAATGGCTGCCATGGTCACCACCCATCTTGAAAAGTTTCCCCCCTCACATATACTAATGTACCACAAACAGGAGGTTAATATCACCAACCATTCCCATTTTATTAAGGTGTATCCATATTAATGGCCGACCCTGTAGTTCTGTTGAATCATTCTCATGACAGAGGGAGAAGGGAAAAGGCAACATGATATTCAATTATAAACTTATCTTATATTACGGGCATAGCTAGAAAGAAACGCTGCCCAGAACTTACCTACTGGTTTGTGGGAACTGACCTTACAATTGTGCATTAATGTACCCCTGTTGATGATGAAGTAGAACAGGACAGAGTTAGATGTCTGCCCACATTTATAATGAAAGACTCATGGCATCCTTTTAAGGGTTTTGCTAGCAATTTGCAATAGTGTTTCAGATTTGTACCATGAGAAATTAGAATCCTTAACTGATTTGAAGTAAAGGTAAGGATGGACCTATCTGTGTTTTCTGAAATTTCTATAAGTATCTATTAGAATGTAGATTCAGTATACAGGTACTACTGATCAGTGTTAATTTTGTTGACTATATTTTTTTTCATCAATTTTTTTTGCAAAAGATTAACAACACAAAAATACAGTGCCATTAATGGAAATTATGAGTAATATTGTTTCAAATTCTGTCAATGGATGAAAATTGCGATAAAAACATATCCCCTGACAATTCAATTAGTTACCAATTGTTCCGAGTCAGCATGGACAGCATGGACAACTGCTTTCGGCCAACTCCTCTTCCAACTCTACCTGCAGGTGTAAATGCAGGTTAGGTCATGCAGGCCAGTTCTTAAGAAGAGGCGGAGAAGGAGCAGCCTTCCAGAGGAGTTGTGGCATAGCAACTGTAAGTGGCTCATTGAGAGCAACGGCAGTAGTGTGGGTCTATTTAGGAACTTTGGAGGGGCTGTGTCCACTCCTCTACTCTACTGTTGCCTCCTGTCGAGTGGTGTGGGTTGTCTAGTGTGATCATTAAATGTCTAAACATAGACTCTAGAGCTGTGGCTGAGGTCTGGTTAGGGCCGCTGCTGCAACAAGCAGCCTCCTCAGTCTGGGCCTAAGCCTCAGACTCTGGAGGATTATGTGTAGGTGGCTGTATGTGTTTGAGGTGCTGTGTGTGTGCAGTGTGTACTGTGGTGGTCACTAGTGTGTGTTTGTGTGTGTGTGTGTGTCACTGTAGGCCAGGCTGGGCAAGTATGGTGGTGGGTGGTCAGGTCATACTGCCTTAATCAGCTGGTCTAGACTCTGGAGGAGTCCCTGTGAGAGGGTGTAGGGGGATTGTGGTCTATTTAAGGGGCTGTGTGAATGTGCGCACTATGAAGTGAGTGCATTGTGTGTGTGGGACTACAGGCCAGGCTGTGGAAGTGTGTGTGGGACTGTGGACCAGGCTTGGGCAGTGTGTGTGTGTGTGTGCTGTCGGCCTGGGGCACTGTATATGGGACCGTGGGCCTGCCTTGGGCATGCCTAGTTATTATGTGATGAAGTTCATGGTGCACTATAAGTCAGTGGCATGCTAATAATGGATGCCTGGATCCTTTGACGTGGACTGGAGGAAACTACACAAAGGAATACAACACAGTGCTGGGGAGGGGGGTATCTAACCTTGCCCTAAAAGTTTGGTCCTTTTTACCTAGGTGGGTTACCATATTGCTTTGCTTCACTTTGAATCATTTTGACATTGAATTTCTACCTCAGGCCCTAGAGGCAAGTACAATCTGCCCACCCACCAAAGTAAGACGCTTAGGTGGAGGGGCTAGGGGGTATATTATAATGTATAATCTTGGCTTTTTGTTACTTAGGTGGTGCCACCCATCACAGTAGGAATATTTGTAACCTGATTCTTCCTAATATATTGGCCTTTTTGGACTTAGGTGGAGTCTAAATCAGAACATCCCCTAAAACAGAGAAACATCAGGGAAAATAGTATGGCCAAGCATGAGTAGTATCTTCAAGGCATTTTCTGCCAACACCAATTGCCTACCTCCTTCACAGAACGTGCATTACTCTATTGTGTAGGGGACAATTTGATATTCAAGTCTTCCTACCACTGTAACTTAAAAGGGAGTTTGACAGAAGGAGGAGGTTAGTTTAGAACTGTACAAATATAAGACAGAAACTCCTTTATTAATCTGTGAGACCAGTGCCAACAACGCAGAGGGACCTTAAAAAAGGAGAAAACCTGGTTAATTCAAAAAGCCTCTGAAGCAGGGGGGAGCATTTTCCCCTAAACCGCTGGAGAGAAAGGAGGCATTAGTTACCACCAAGAAAATGGTGTAATTGGATAAGATTGTGGCTATATCACCAACCATAATTCGATGACACGAGAACCAGTAAATAAAACCAGAGTATTGAGCAGGGCTTCATCCAGGATACCCTGCTAAAGCCTAGTGATGGAAGAATGCATGATGCTTAGTCTCCAAACTCTAGCCAAGCTTGGCATTTAATAGACATTTAGGGCACATTCTGTGGATATACGATGAATGTCAAGATGGATATATCCCTTTAAATGAAGATACTGGAGCACCATGTGTGGCCTGACTGTGTAAGAACTACAACATAATCTCACCTTGGCCCCCGAGTTCCTGCCATTTGTGGAGGTCTGACTGCTTGCACAAAACACAGAAAATAACAATTTTAAACAATTTTAAAATTACTGAAAGAAACAAAATGAGGCCCTTATATTTGTGAGTGCAAGAAATGATACACATTTCTTTACTGATTAAACGTTTGCCATTTTTTTTTAACAATTCTCTAATACTGCAGTCTTGTGCTCTGGGCTATACTTTTAATTATAATGTTTACTGATATTCTTATTGGAACATAATATACATTTATATTCATACACATTTTTTTTTATAAACCATTCAGTAACAAACAAAACAATGTTATTAGAATTTTATTCTACCAAAATCCCCATAATTGATTCCTTCCCTGCCTAATAGTCAGGAAGACAGAATCTTCAGCTCTCAGCTACATTTACCAACCATCGCTATTACATTGTTTTATCCAAGACATTTATCTCCTTTCAGGGATCTAACCTCTTAGTGGAAGTCTCTCTGTACTTTGATAAATACAACTATTATAAGTTTTGAAATGTTTTAAATTTGTACAGTGTTCTTTATTTTATTTGTTACTTTCTTTTATTGCTGACAGCAATGTTAAAGGAAAAGCAGCTCTTCTTGTAAAATGACTTGTTCACCCTGAGACACATACCCTAAGATAACTTTGTTATACAGATACAAGCATTGAATTGACCAATTGCCATTTCTAACAGGGAACTGTTATCCAAGACCATTGCCTTATTATGGCTTAAAGGGATTTTCTGGGGTAAATGTTTTGTGACACCATGCAGGTTGGCCATTTGCCATAGTCAAAATGCCCCAGAAAACAGAGCCAGAAGCAGACAGCTCTGTGTGCAATGTGCAGTGGCCATTCTGGGTTACTGCAACTCTGCTTACATTCAATTCAGTTCAAATGGAGCTGGGCTGCAGTAAGCTAGCATGGCCATTACACAATGTACTGAGCCTTTGGGTCTGTTTTCTGTGTAAGGCTTCTTTCACACTATAAAATTTTAAAGATCCGTTTGATGTTCCGTTAGGAAAACCCTGAAAATCGGCCATTAAACGGCCGTTACAAAATCCCATATGGCCGTTAGAAAATCCCATTATAGTCTATGGGATTCTTACATTATCAGTTGTAACCCGTTATAGCCCTTTATCAATAACGGACGTTATTTTGTGATGGGAGAATAACCGGAAGAAATAGTGCTTGCACTATTTCTCCCGTTACTATCTTCAGTCACAAAACAACGTCCGTTATTAATAATGGGCTACAACGGGTAAAACGAATAATATAAATATCCCATAGACTATAATGGGATTTTCAAAGTCTGGTGCATGCACGATGAGGAGGCTGTGTCAAAAGTTATAAGAAAAAGGCCTGCGTCTCCTTAAAAAAGTTTGGTGCATCTTAATCCAGTGCACTTTCACTTTGTACAACATAAATATTGCTGATTGCTGAAATATTGATAAAAATCTGCTATAATGTATGACAAAAATATATTATTCTTTACTTCAATTCCTATATTTTGCCCTTTCAATTTCTATATCAACTTCAATGCATTTCAATATACATAACTTACCACTATTTTTATATCTGTGAGAGATGTTTTCCCAAGGTTTTTATGGTGTCATAGGTGCCGTCATGCCCACTCCCATAGACTTGCATAGCGGGGGCTGACGTCACACGGGGGCGGAGTCGTCACGTTGTGATACTCCGGCCCTGTGGTTTGTGAGCTGGCACCGCGGAGTTCAGCTCAAACAGGTGGGTGGCGAATACAAGATTACGGCGGCGGGACCCCCGTAGTGGGATAAGATGTCTCAGGGCCGGAGTACCCCTTTAAACTGAAAGACCTTTATGCCCCAGGCTTTTCTCCTTATTGGATGGGAAACTCTCGATTATACACCCCTACAGACTCAATATATCCAACAATTGTTCTCACACTTACATTACACTTGATCAAGAGAAATGCTAAGAGGCTCAAAATCCTATTGGCTTGTCTTACCTTATGAAGCCGCATTGCCTGTCATGTGGGAATCAGAATTAGACCTGACTTTTACAGTCTGTACAATCTGTTCTCTAGGTGGTACTGCACACTATCATTTCTGCTTGAACATTCTTTATTCTGAGGAGATATCTACTGTGTAGCTTTTGGCAAGATACACCTAAATTGTGGCCCTAACACAGAACTTAAACCAGAACTCATTTTTTATTAAGGTACCTACGTAACTATCACTCTTCCTCCTTGCAACCTATCTTTTTACAGCAGCAAAACTATTAACACACTATTGGCACACTGTTTTACACGAACAGTTGCTGAAGATCTTTTCAACATGGGCTGAGTTTAGATCTGATAGACAAGCGACAGGGTAACACCGTCCTTGATCTACACTGTCTAGCGCCTTAGAGAGGCCTACCATAACATACTCTAAGGGTACCTGCCTGTGTATCCCCCCCCCCTTCCAGTACCTTGGGTATTGTTACTGTCTTATTCTGCTTGTTATGATTGTTTTACCTACAGTATGTTAAAAAGCAACAACACCAGAAAGAAATAATGAGAGAAGAATAGAAAAAAAGACCCGACATATGTCCAACAAATAGCCAATGTCACCCACTAACAATTATAACCTAGGATGTATTCTAGGGCAATCAATGTCTAAAGTTTAGTAGTTGGTTTATTATTTATTAAGGAGGGTCTATAGAGGATACAAGGAGACCAAATGATAGAAAATTGTGGGATTTTGCCATGAAACAATTTCCTCCATTCTGTGCAAGTCAAACTTTTTTTTTGACAAAATAAGTATTCTTTAAATTGTCCTATACTTACCCCTATAACTTTTAGATTTTCTGTAAACTGGACTGAATGAGGGACAGATTTTTGCAACATACTCTGTAGTTTTTATCAGGTCTCATAATCACTTTTTCACATAGAAGCAGCCCAGGGATTAGATGAGCAGTCATGAGGAAAGGTATTACTTGGTGCTGACTGTCCATGTATATGGACTAGAGATGAGCAAACTTACAGTAAATTTGATTCGTCACGAACTTCTCGGCTCGGCAGTTGATGACTTATCCTTCGTAAATTAATTCAGCCTTCAGGGGCTCCGGTGGGCTGGAAAAGGTGGATACAGTCCTAGGAAAGAGTCTCCTAGGACTGTATCCACCTTTTCCAGCCCACCGGAGCACCTGAAAGCTGAACTAATTTATGCAGGAAAAGTCATCAACTGCCGAGCCGAGAAGTTCTTGACGAATCGAATTTACTGTAAATTCGCTCATCTCTAATATGGACAAACCGGGTCTCAAAATGGTTCTATTTGTCTAAATCATAAAGGGGGATCTTTAGTAGGAAATATCTCAGTATGTAATTTTTATGTCCTAATAGGACATAAGAAAGATAGCTGTCTTAATGAGACATTCACTTTAATTATTATAAACGCTGCCATGAAAATACACCAACCAGAAAAGCCACAGCACAGTCATCTGTATTATAAATCGTATTTCCACAATGTGTGGTAATTTAACATTTTGCATAACATTGCACAATGGGCTTTTGTGATAATTAACATCTCTGGAGAACACCACGTATCCTCTTATAAATACAGTTTATTTGAATGTGTAACATTAACAAGTTTATTTTCGAATACATGTTATATTTTGCAATCCATGAGAGATGTGAGATGCAAGCCTTTTTTATTAATACTACAATCTGCATATAGGCGTCTGTGATGACTTCATATGCAAATCTATTATGCCACAGCATCTGTTTCTTTGTAATAATTACAATTACTCTATGGTTTTACCATTGAAGAAAGATGAAGGGTTTGATTTTCTGTTCAACTCCCTTCAATGAATAACAGCAGATTCTCCCTGCTTGTAGAAGTATACGTGAAACACTGAAAGGTGAATAGGAGCTGAATTAACAATAATGGCATTTTCTTTAATGCCTTTCATATGTTACATTCAATTTTAATTTCTCAATAATAATTTTTGCTGAATGAGTGTATTGTGTTCTATCATGTGCTGAGTTTTTATCCTTAAAAGAAATGCATTCTTGTGTGTCGATAAATCACAAGGAAGACTGTAAGAAACAGCTTAACCCTTTTCTTTTCAGACTGTGCTGCCTGTTTACTAAAAGTTAATACAGAAGCAAAAAAGAAGCAACACGGCTTGCATTTACAAAAACTTATAAAAAAAAAAATGTTGCTTTGCTATAGATATTCGGGCAGCCCATAGATCCGACCTTTTAGCTGCATAGGTTTTGATCAACAACTGGGAAGTGTGACTCACACGAGAACTTTCCCTACTTATGACTAGTGATCACTGCAGGTCTCAGAATTGAGACCGAGAACAACTAAAACTTTTGACATCAAAAGTTTTTTTTATTTTTTAAATCATAATACCGATAGTAATGATATGAATAAATAAATATAACATATGATATCAAACAGTGTAAAATGAGTCAGAATTGATGGATGACATCACTAGGACTACAGACCAGCACATAAAAATAAACAAATATGTGATATATATCTGTCCATTACCCTATAAAATGATGGTACAATTAAAGCAGGTCACAAGACCATAACTGGTCACAAGTAATGTGTCTAGAGATGAGCAAATTTTTGAAAAATTTGATTAGGCTGATTTGCCGAATTTTCCAAAAAATATTAATTTCAGTCAGAATTTATTTGCGGCTCATCGCTATTAAAAATGGCAATTTCTGGCCTACAGAAAGCCTCAATAGGGGTGTAGAACACTTTGCCTTGCTGTAACACGCATAGGGTGTGTGCTGGGTTAGTGAAATAATACTGTTATTCAGTATGACATGCAGATCAGTATGACATGCATCACTATTAGAATCCCTGTCGCAGAGCGGCACAATGACAGAGCCTGGAGGTGGCATCAATATGAGGAGACCATATAGTTGCTGAATGACACAGCCTGGAGTTTGTGGCAGCATGAGGAGAACATATAGTGGCTGAATGACACAGCCTGGAGTTGGTGGCAGAATGACACAGCCTGGAGTTGGCGGCAGCATATAGTGGCTGAATGACATAGCCTAGAGTTTGAGATAGCAGGAGGAGAACATATAGTGGCTAAATTACACAGCATGGAGGTGACAGAAGCATGAGGAGACCATATAGTGGCTGAATGACACAGCCTGGAGGTGGCAGCAGCATGAGGAGAACATATGGTGGCAGTATGAGACAACTTGGACCTGGCAGCAGCATGAGGAGAACATATGGAGGCAGTATGAGACAGCTTGGAGGTGGCATCAGCACAAGGAGAACATATGGTGACAGAATTAGATAGTCTGGAGGTGGCAGCAGCAGCATCAGGAGTTCTGAATATGACCTGGTGACAGAGTGGTACAGTGCTCAGTGACAAAGGTCGGTGAAAAAAGGAGTACTCAGGCATCAGGCATTAGGCGGGTGGCAGGATCAGAATAGTAGCTGAAGCAGGTAGGCAGAAGAAAACAGTCTCCTTTGTAAAAGTGTTAGTGTGCACAAGTAAGTATTGAGGATATGCATTACGTAAAACTGAATTTTTAATAATATGCTTAGGATAAAATATATGGACCCCAATTTTTTTTTTAAATCAAACAAAAGGAAAGGAGTGCAAAAAACACCATGTGCCACCTACACCACCAAGTATTGATGTGATGCAAAGACCTATAAAAGGTAGAAGGGAACAACGTATGGTCCATTGTAACCGGTGGGGATAAAAACTTCCCCTGTAAGGCCCTACTCTCGCATTATTAATTCCCTTCTTGTCAAGTGTTACTCCCTATAAAGGACAGCCCACCCACACAGGAACCTCTCCCTATTTCCACCTACAAATACTGCCATTTCCCAGGGTTTGCAGGTGGAAATAGGGATTGGTTCCTGTGTGGGGCTGCCCTTTTTAAGATGGGTAACACTTTCCTTGAAAAGGTGGAAGGGAACAACGTATTGTTCATTGTAGAGGGGGGGGTGGGGGGTAAAAACTTCCCCTGTAAGGCCCTACTCTCGTCCTATTAATTCCCTTCTTGGCAAGTGTTAGTCACTCTAAAAAGGGCGGCCCCACAAAGGAAATTCTCTCTATTTCCACCTAAAAACCCTGGGAAATGGCAGTGTTTGTAGGGGGAAATAGGGAGAGGTTCTTTTGTGGGGCCGCCCTTTTTAGGGCGAGTAACACTTGCCAAGAAGGAAATTAATAACGCGAGAGTAAGGCCAACAGGGGAAGTTTTTACCCCCACCGGTTACAATGGACCATACGTTGTTCCCTTCCACCAATTAGAGGTCTTTGCATAACATCAATACTTGGTGGTGTAGGTGGCACATGGTGTTTTTTGCACACCTTTCCTTTTGTTCAATAAAAAAAAAAATTGGTTACACATAATTTATCCTAAGAATATTATTAAAAGTTAAGTTTTACGTAATGCATATCTTCAATACTTACCTGTGGTCTGATGCGAAGTAATGTCTGTAACTGGAGAGCAGTGCCTTAAATATGTTTAGCACTATCCATATTTGTGAAGTGTTGGTGTGGCACCATGGTCAATCTACTCTGATGTATCAGGTATTGGTGGGTGGAAATCCCGGCTGATCCATGCCTGATTCATTTTCACAAAGGTCAGTCTCTCCAAATTTTTTTGTGTACAGACGAGTTCTCCGTGGAGTTACTATGGCCCTGGCCGAACTAAACACCCAATCTGATGACACACTACTGGCCGGGCAGGACAGCTTTTCCAGGGCAAACTCTGCTAGTTGCGGCTAAAAAATCAAGTTTGGCTGCCCAGAAGTCCAGCGAATCTTCAAGGTGTGTTGCCATGGTAATATCAAGGTATAACACCACTTGCTGGTTCAGGTCCTGCTCCAGGTCTAACTGCTGCTCATGAGTTGCTTCACTATCTGGGTGAAGAAAGCAACTCAGGCTGCTGCTGATGGAGCTGGTACTGCTGCTGCTACCCCACCCCTCCCAAGCAGTCATGGCAGTGGAATGTGAGCGCAGAGGGCACTCCGAGTCAGACCTGTGAGAGGATGGATGATGGCGCAGAGAGGCATTGGCCAACTGACTACGTAGGATGTCTCTGTAGTAGGTCAGTTTGTCCTCCCTCTCAGTGGGTGTAAAAAAGGCCCCCATTTTGGGCTGGTAGCGAGAGTCCAATAAGGTGGAGAGCCAGAAGTCATCCCGCTGCCGAATGGTGACAGTTCGGCGGTCACTATGCAAGCAAGTGAGCATGCATTGTTCCATTTGTGCAAGTGACTTGGAGGGACTCCCTTACTCCATCTCCACTGCCTATTGTGTGTCTGGGTCCTCTTTCTCACCTTCCTCATAACCCTCTTGCTCCTCCAGCTCCTCCTCTCCTGTCAGATGACTAAAAGAACTGCCCATCTTGCGAAACCTAAACTGTGCTCCACTGTGTCCCTCCCCCTCCTTCTCCATTTCAGCCCCCACAGGGCTCATTTGGCCATGAGCTGTAGGCGCCACGTCTCCAGTGACCTGACCAACCATAATTTTCAACACGTGTTGTAGTAGATGAAGCAGTGGAATGACGTTGTTCATCCCTTTATCCTGGCAACTGACTAATAATGTGCCTTCCTCAAAGGGCCTGAGCAAACGGCAGGTGTCATGTATGAGCTGCCACTGTTTGACATTGAAGTTACACAGGGGACTACCCCTATTTGCTTGGATCATCAAGAAATTGGTGATGGCTTTTCTCTGTTCATATAGTCAGTCCAACATATGGAGGGTGGAATTCCAATGTGTGGAAATGTCGCAAATCCGACTATGTTGAGGGATGCCGTTCTGACGCTGCAGCTCAAGAAGGGTGTGCTTTGCGGTGTACGAGTGGCTGAAGTGCATGCAAATTTTCTTTCCCATTGTTAATATGTCTTTCAGATGGGGAGAACAGTACAGGAATCGTTTGACAACCAGATTGAACACGTGTGCCATGCAGGGCGCATGTCTCAGGCTTCCTTGTTGCAGCACAGACAAGATGTTCTTCCCATTGTCGGTCACCATGGTTCCCATTTCCAGTTTTCGAGGAGTAAGCCCTGATTTCTTGATGAACGTCTTTTAGCAGTTCCTCCCCTGTATGATTCCGTTCGTCAAGGCAAACCATGTGAAGAACAGCATGACACTACCGTGTCCTGCACACATGGTATGCTGAAGGGGCACTGAGACTTGTCCGTGCCGTGGAGGCTAAGGACACGGTGGAGGATGAGGAGGTGGAGTCGCACACTGTTACAGGACATGGCGCTATTGTGGCTGTGCAGAAACCACATTCACCCAGAAGCCAGTAAAGGACATGTATTGTCCCTGACCTTAGTTACAGCTCCACACGTCGGCACTGCCGTGCACTTTGGTACACACCGACAGGCTCAAGGACTGGCCCACCTTCTATTCCACAAAATTGTGCAGGGCTGGTACTGCCTACTTCGCAAAGAAATGATGGCCTGGGACTCTCCCACTCGGCTCGGCACAAGCCATCAGATGCAGCACCAGCAACGTAGACAGGAGCACATTCAGCTTCTGCGCCGTTGGATTAGTGGGTGCATACTGTTGCCTCTTGGACATGGCTTCGCCGATAGATTGCTGGCGGAATGACTGACTCAAAGTAGGAGGAGCAGGAGCATCTGGAGCAACAGAAGATGGGTATGGCCCACAGCTCCCTTTGGCTGAGGTGGTGGAGCCTTGGCTGGCTTAAACAGGGAGCGGCGTGCCATTGGGTGATGCAATAGGCTGGACCACCACATCAGAGCCACAGTTCTCCCAGGCCGCTTTATGGTGACGCTGCATATGTTGATGCAGGGCCATGGTGCAAACATTGGGACCCTTGCCATGCTTCACCTTCTGCTGACACATCTTGCATGTGGCCAGGTTAACTTCCTCCGGATGCTTGATGAAAAACTGCCGCACTGCCGAGTAGCTGATTTTCCCACCAACAGTCCGCACTGATTGACTGCTACTGCTGCGGACTCCAGGAGTCTACAACACAAGCAGGTGTTTACTTTTGGCTTGCCTTTCACAATGTCTAGACCCTTAAGACTTTAAAAGGAACAAAACAGTAAACCACTTAGATGTACGTATGGGGTATGCACTTAAGAGGGGAGGACAATGCGCTTCAGTACACTTAAAACAGGATTTGTCTACAACACCAGCAAGTGTGTACTTTTGGCTGGTCTTTCACAATATCTAGGCTCTTCATACTTTAACAGGAACAAAATAGTACACCACTTAGATGTATGTATGTATATGGTTTGCACTTATGAGGGGAGGACAATGCACTCCAGTATGCTTAAAACAGTATTTGTCTACAACAGCAGCCGGTTTGAACTTTTGGCTGGCCTTTCACAGTATCTAGGCCCTTAAGACTTTAACAGGAACAAAATGGTACACCACTTAGATGTATGTATGTGGTATGCACTTATTAGGGGAGGACAATGCGCTCCAGTAGCTTAAAACAGTATTTGTCAACAACACCAGCAGGTGTACTTTTCTGCTCTTGTGACACAAAAGTCTATGTAGATACAGCAATAAGCACAACAACTGAACCAGTTATCCACAATGATGCAGCAGCTCCTCACAGCACAACAGCCACTACAGCCACAACCAGTTCCAGTGGCTCCTCTAGTGTCCTTGGTTTCTGTAGGCTCAAAGATACGTTTCTCTCGGCCAACAAAATATGAAGACGAACCTAAATTGTGTAAAGGGTTTGTTACCCAGTGTTCAATGCATTTGGAACTTATGGCTGATCAGTTCCCGACGGCACATGCTAAAGTGACATTTGGAACTTATGGCTGATCAGTTCCCGATGGAGCATGCTAAAGTGGCATTTGTATTCTTTCTGGAAAAGCCCTGGCCTGGGCTACTCCTCTCTGGGACAGAAATGATCCAGTGTCTTCCAATCTGCAGGCCTTCCTTTCGGAATACCGCTGTGTCTTTGAAGAACCTGCACGGGTCTCCTCAGCCGAGACTGCACTACTGAACCTACGCCAAGGGGAATGCTTTGTTGGTGACTACACAGTTCAATTCCGCACCCTAGCCTCCAAATTGGCCTGGAATGACGAGGCCCTGTGTACCATCATCAAAAAGGGACTTTCTAGTAGAGTCAAGGATGTTCTCACTGCATGGGATCCTCTATCTTCCCTGAGTAATCTTATTCAGTTGGCCACCCGAACTTATGTGCGCTTTGCTGAGAGGCAGGAGGAGCTTTGTCAAGGGAGTGAACCTACTCGGACATGACGTTCTCCTCGTTTGGCACCCATGTTCCAGCGTCCACCTCAACCATCCTCTTTGCCCTCTGCAAAAGAGGCTATGCAGGTGGATTGTACTCGATTAACCCAGCAGGAGAGGTCCCGCCGGCACAATGAAAACTTGTGTCTCTATTGTGCCAGGCCAGAATATTTCCTCAAAGACTGTCCTATACGACCAACTCGTCCGAGAAACGCTTGCACCTAGGGCACGTGGGAGAGACGTCCCTAGGAGTGAATTCTACCTCTCCTCGTTTGACCATGCCGGTCCAAGTAAATACTTCTTCCAGGGTATTGTTCTCTAGCCTTTTTGGATTTTATCAACGCATCCCTGGTCCACAAACACAGACTCCCAGTGACTCGGCTCGTTAAGCCTATATACATTTCTTCTATCAAAGGAGAATCCCTGAATTGTGCGCTGCAATTCCGCACAGAGCATTTTCTCTTACAAGTGGGTGTGTTACAAGGAGAAGATCGAGTTCTTTCTGCTTCCTCATTGTACTTCGGAGCTTCTTCTCGGTCTTCCCTGGCTACAACGTCACGCTCCACATCTCGACTTTGATTTCGGAACTCTTTGATTGTCAACAGGGTGCCAAGGTCTTCTCCAAGCTGGATCTGCAGGGAGCATACAACCTCATTCGAATTCGAGAAAGAGACGAATGGAAGATGGCCTTTAACACCTGTGATGGGCACTTTGAGTAACTTGTGATGCCTTTTGGCCTCTGTAACACTCCGGCTGTCTTCCAAGAATTTGTCAACGACATCTTCCGTGATCTACTCTACACATGTGTTGTTGTGTACCTTGATGACATTCTTATCTTCTCACCCAATTTAGAGGTGTATCGTTCACATGTGTGACAGGTCCTACAATGCCTCTGGGACAATCATTTATATGCCAAACTCAAGAAATGCCTTTTCGAGAAGTCAAGTCTTCCATTTCTTGGTTATATTGTTTCCAACCAAGGTCTCCAGATGGACCCTGATAAGCTGTTGGCAGTTTTGGAGTGGCCTCGACCTACTGGTCTATGGGCAATACAACGCTTTCTGGGGATTAAAGAAAAATGAACAAATGGCAGGTTCTCAAGGACTGCTTGCAAATGCTGCCGTGAATGGAAATGAGTGCATGGATGGATGATGTGGAACTATAGATGTCAGTCAGTGAAATGTGTCAGATGGATATGTAATGGTGTGAAAATTAAATAAATAAATAAATGATTGTGTTAGCTGAGATGAGATGGTGTATATGTATTCACTTGAGGCAAACGTGTGAGTTTGAGGTGGTTGAGAATTAGCTACTGATTGTATCTGATGGTTGAATGAAAAGTTAGGTGGTCATGAATGTGAAAGAAAAAATGGGGAAAATAAATAAATAAGTAAAAATAAAAATGGGAAAAAAATTAAATGGTTGTGTTAGCTGAGATAAAAAATAAAAATAGAAAAAAATTCTAGATGTCCAAGATATTTATTTATTTATTTATATAGCGCCTACAGATTCTGCAGCGCTTACAATTATGGGGTAGAAACAAAGACAAGTATCCGAGATACAAATGTAGTTTATTCTAAATGGTCATATACAATTATAACAGTCAAAAACAGAGAGGATGCAGGATCCTTGCATGCCTCCCTGATTAATGAATTAAAAATATATATAAAATCAAATAAAGAGCAGTAGTGAAATTATAACAGTTGCTGCACCACTAAGTAACCACTGTCTATTGGTATGAACCTGCTTGATGTAGAGGTATTGGAGCACTGTCCATTTTCAAGTGCTGCAGTCCCCTAATTTTTGGCCCACTGTGCCGGTACAATGGTTTGTAGCTCAAAGTCTCTGATAGTGAGCGCTGTTTAGGCTGGGTGGCTGTGACAGCAGCACAGCCTGGGACCACAACCGTGGCTTGGGAGTATCAAGTTAGTAATTCGCTGCAATAATAAGGGCTCGGCGGCCGCAACAGAATGAATGAATGAAGGAATGAAGCGCTGGTACTATGTACCGCTTACCCGTCCTGACAAAGGTCTCGGATGAGTGTCGTGTGCTGTTCTGATGTTCGTCGGCTTCGTCCTGGTGTAGGTGATGGAGTCTGCCTGCCGACAGACAGGTCATCCTCAGTGGAGATGCCGGTTTTCAGAGTGGTGTCCACAGGTATCTCGTAGGAGCGCTCTCTAGTGATGGAAGCAGCTTCTTTTGATGACAGCGTAACTTGTCGATATTAGGGTCGTCTATCCAGTGGTTGTGTAGTGGTCTTTGGGTATAAGTGAAGCAGATCAGACGCGTTTCGGACCCCCCAGGTCCTTCCTGATGTGATGAGTGGTTTGCAAATGCTTACGCTTTATATATGGTGATATAAGAGTGATTAGCAAAACTTGATGTACCCTGGACATGGGCTGATGTCAATTTCAAAACCCGGATTGGATTTCTGTTATATATGAAAAAAAAAAAAAAAAAAAACGATTGGATTTCTGTTATATAAGAAATGTATTTTATTTCATGGAAGATGTTTTGATAAGTATATATAGACATTGGAGGTGTAAAGAGAGAATAATAAGAAAAAAATTATTATTAAATAAAATAATATAATAGGAACAATTAGGAAAAGTAGGGTATGTTTGAGTATGTATAAATATGTTATATATTGCTCAAATACGATATATAATCTATATTAAAGGGGTATTCCAGGCCAAAACTTTTTTTTATATATCAACTGGCTCCGGAAAGTTAAACAGATTTGTAAATTACTTCTATTAAAAAATCTTAATCCTTCCAATAGTTATTAGCTTCTGAAGTTTTCTGTCTAACTGCTCAATGATGATGTCACGTCCCGGGAGCTGTGCATGATGGGAGAATATCCCCATAGGAACTGCACAGCTTCCGGGACGTTAGTCATCAGAGAGCAGTTAGACAGAAAACAACAACTCAACTTCAGAAGCTAATAACTATTGGAAGGATTAAGATTTTTTAATAGAAGTTATTTACAAATCTGTTTAACTTTCCGGAGCCAGTTTATATATATAAAAAAAGTTTTGGCCTGGAATACCCCTTTAATGTGATTTAGTGCAATGAGGTATAGTTGTAAACATGTTAAAAAAAAATTTGTGATGTATAAGAAAATTATTAAAAATTTGTTATACATTTTTTTTTAATTACATTTTAACACCATTACATATCCATCTGACACCTATCACTGACTGACATCTATAGTCCCACATCATCCATCCATGCACTCATTTCCATTCACGGCGCATTTCCAAGCAGTCCTTGAGAACCTGCCATTTGTTTATTTTTCTTTAGATTTTAGTATTGAGTGGTAGGAGGATATCACCAGAGCAGAGATCTCAGACAATATATAGATTGAGTACCTTTAACTATCTGCTTTCTGGGGTTTGCCAATTATTATCGTCAGTTCATTCCACACTTTTCTTCTTTGTTTGCACTGATTGTGGCTCTTACTAAAAAGAACTGTAAACCCAAATCCTGGTGTCCTTAAAATCGGCATTTGCCTCAGCGCCAGTCTTTTCAAGACCCGATCCTGAGAAACCTTTCTTCCTAGAGGTTGACGCCTAATCTGTAGGAGCTGGCGCTGTTCTGACTCAAATGACCTCCAAAGGTAAAACAGTGACTTGTGGCTTGTTCTCCAAGACCTTTTCTCCTGCAGAGGGGAACTATTCTATTGGAGATCAGGAACTTCTCGCAATTAAGCTTGCTTTGGAAGAGTGGCAACATCTATTGGAAGGTTCATCTTATCCAGTCAGCATTTATATTGATTAGTGTTGCTCGCGAATGTTCGCAATACGAATTTTATTTGCGAATATTCGCGAATATAGCACTATATATTCGTAATTACGAATATTCGGTTTTTTTTTGTTTTTTTTTTCACAGTACACATAACAGTGATCATCCCTCTCTGCTTCCAGCTTGTGTAGTTAGAGAAGGCTCTAATACTACTGTGTGAGACTGGTGTGCGAATTTTCGCATATGCGAAAATTTGCATATGCAAATTTTCGCATATGCAAATTTTTGTATATACAAATTTTTGCATATGTTAATTTTCGCACACGCGGATATTTGCATATGCAAAAATAAAACGCGAATATTCGCCAATATATGACAAATATTTGTCCATATATTCGCGAATATTCGCGAATACGAATATGGCCTATGCCGCTCAACACTAATATTGATCGCAAGAATTGTTTATATCTCCAGTCTGCTAAGCAACTGTACCCTCAGCAGGCCAGATGGTCTCTATTCTTTTCCATGTTTAATTTCTTTATGAATTTTTGTCATGCGGACAAGAATGTCAGAGCCGGCGCTCTCTCTAAGTCCTCTGATGTGGTAGAACTGGACTCAACTTCAAGGCGTTTTGTACCACCTGAGCGTTTGATTTCAGCAGCGTCTGCCAACCTTCAGCATGTTCCTCCGGGGAAGTCTTTTATGTCTTCTCAACTTAGACACAGAGTGTTGAACTGGGGACATTCCTCTTTGCTGGCTGGGCATTCTGGAATACGGAAGACCATACAACTAACCTCCTGGCATTTCTGGTGGCCGAACCTTGTACGCGACGTCACAGATTTTGTCCGTTCCTGTATTACCTGTGCCCGCGACAAGACTCCTCGGCTTAAACTGCAGGTCTTTTGCAGCCTTTGCCTATTCCGGAAAATCCATGGTCTCACATTGCTATGGACTTCATCACCGATCTACCACCTTCCTGTAACAACACAGTCATCTGGGTGGTTGTTGATCGTTTCTCCAAGATGGCTCATTTCATCCCTCTGCCTGGTCTTCCTTCTGCTCCACAGCTGGCAAAGCACTTCCGTCAGTATATCTTTCGCCTACATGGCCTTTCGACTCACATCATCTCTGATCGAGGAGTTTAGTTCGTCTCCAAGTTCTGGCGGGCCCTCTCTTCACGTCTTAAAATCAAACTGGAATGTCACAGCGAGCGCTCCGGCCTCCACCTCCAGACCGGAGCGCCTGCTACCTGTGTTTCCCCTTCTGGGGTCCCGACGTCTCCCGGTCAAACACACTGACCGGGAGCGCGGGTCTCAGTCTGGCAGGGACGCGGATAGCATGGCGGCTGGTCCCCTCTCACGCGCCGCGTCCCCCGTTAAGCTTACCTGCTCCACGTGCGGCGTCCCTGGTTCCTGGCGCGCGCGGCCCTGCTCTCTGGGGCGCGCGCGCCGGCTTCAGTAAATTTAAAAGGCCAGCGCACCAGTAATTGGTGTGCTGGTTCCACACCTCCCTTGTCAATTCCCAATAAAAGACACCTGCCCCTTCCTGCCCTTGCCGCATCTTTGTGCCTAGTGCCTCTGAGAAAGCGTTCCCTACAGTGTTATTGCCTAACCAGTTGCCGAACCCTTTGCTACCGTATATTAGCCTGTGAACCCTTGCCGCCTGCCCTGACCTCTGCTACGTCCGACTACGCTCTTGCCTGCTCCCTGTGTACCACGCCATATCAGCCACCAGAGAGGTCGAGTTGCTATTGGAGGATATGACCTGGTGGTTACCGGCGCAACAAGTCCATCCCGCCTTGCGATGGGCTCTGGTGAAAACCAGTAACCACTTAGAACCGGTCCTCTGGTACAACCCGCGTCATCGCCTCTCTGGTTCAGAGGATCCACTTCCAGTCCTGCCGGTACGTGACAGTAAGATCCGGCCATGGATCCCGCTGATATTCCTCTGCCAAGTCTAGCGGACCTCACCGCCATTGTGGCCCTGCAAGGTCAGCAGCTGGCCCAGTTGACCGCCATGATGCAACAGCTCCTGCCTGCTCAGCAACAGCCTACACCTCCACCTGCTGCATCACCTCCGCCTGCGGTTGCCACTGGAGCCAGAATCCGTTTGTCTCTTCCTGTCAAATACGACGGAGATCCTAAACTGTGCCGAGGGTTCCTATCTCAGTGCTCTCTTCACCGTGAGCTACTGTCTGACCAGTTTCCGTCTGAGCAAGCCAAGGTAGCCTTCATCCTCAGCCTACTCTCCGGGAGGGCCCTGGCCTGGGCTACGCCACTATGGGACCGCGCTGATGCAGCCACTGCTTCTGTCTAGAGTTTTTGTCAGGAGTTTCGTAGTGTTTTTGAAGAACCGGCCCGGGTTACCTCCGCAGACACTGCCTTGTTAAACCTGTCCCAAGGAAATTCTACCATGGGTGACTATGCCATCCAGTTCGGCACTCTTGCTTCCTCCTGCTCTGACCTGTGCTTTAAGCCTTCTCCGATCAAACGGGCCCCACCTGTTCCTCCGCCACCAGGTCTCCCTAAGCCTTACCATCCATTTGCGGACGTCTTCTGCAAAAAACAAGCGGAGACTCTTCCTCCTCACAGTCTGTATGACTGTCCCATTGACCTGTTACCGGACTCTACTCTTCCTCGGGGCAGAATCTATCCTCTCTCACCTCTAGAGACTCAGGCCATGTCGGACTATGTACGTGAGAATTTACAAAGAGGTTTTATTAGAAAGTCTTAATCTCCTGCTGGAGCCGGGTTTTTCTTTGTATCCAAAAAGGATGGTTCTCTCCGTCCCTGCATTCATAATAGAGGACTCAATAAAATCACCATTAAAAACCGTTATCCTCTGCCACTAATCTCTGAGCTCTTTGACCGTCTTAGAGGAGCCAAGATCTTCACCAAGTTGGACCTCCGCGGGGCTTACAATTTGATCCGCATTCGTAAAGGAGACGAATGGAAGACCGCATTTAACACCCGGGACGGTCATTTTGAGTATTTGGTGATGCCTTTTGGACTATGTAACGCTCCCGCAGTCTTCCAGGAGTTTGTGAACTACATCTTCCGGGACCTTCTCTATACTTGTGTTGTAGTATATCTGGATGATATTCTTATTTTTTCATCCAATCTGGAGCAACATCTAGACCATGTCCGGCAAGTTCTCACCCAACTCAGAAGTAACCGTCTCTATGCTAAAATTGAGAAATGTCTTTTTCAGCGTACCTCCTTGCCATTCCTGGGGTATATCATCTCAGCCAAAGGTCTGCAAATGGATCCTGCCAAGTTATCCGCAGTTCTAGACTGGCCATGCCCCTCTGGTCTCCGAGCCATACAAAGGTTCCTAGGTTTTGCCAATTATTACAGACAGTTTATGTCACGATGCCGGCTGGCAGGAGGTGGATCCTCTGTGCCAGAGAGGGATTGGCGTGGACCGTGCTAGTGGACCGGTTCTAAGTCACTACTGGTATTCACCAGAGCCCGCCGCAAAGCGGGATGGTCTTGCTGCGGCGGTAGTGACCAGGTCGTATCCACTAGCAACGGCTCAACCTCTCTGACTGCTGAAGATAGGCGCGGTACAAGGGAGTAGACAGAAGCAAGGTCGGACGTAGCAGAAGGTCGGGGCAGGCAGCAAGGATCGTAGTCAGGGGCAACGGCAGGAGGTCTGGAACACAGGCTAGGAACACACAAGGAAACGCTTTCACTGGCACAATGGCAACAAGATCCGGCGAGGGAGTGCAGGGGAAGTGAGGTATACATAGGGAGTGCACAGGTGAACACACTAATTAGAACCACTTGCGCCAATCAGCGGCGCAGTGGCCCTTTAAACCGCAGAGACCCGGCGCGCGCGCGCCCTAGGGAGCGGGGCCGCGCGCGCCGGGACAGGACCGACGGAGAGCGAGTCAGGTACGGGAGCCGGGGTGCGCATCACGAGCGGGCGCCACCCGCATCGCGAATCGCATCCCGGCTGGAGGCGGAATCGCAGCGCACCGGGTCAGTGGATCTGACCGGAGCGCTGCAGTAGCGAGAGTGTAGCGAGCGCTCCGGGGAGGAGCGGGGACCCGGAGCGCTCGGCGTAACAGTACCCCCCCCCTTGGGTCTCCCCCTCTTCTTAGAGCCTGAGAACCTGAGGAGCAGACTTTTGTCTAGGATATTGTCCTCAGGTTCCCAGGATCTCTCTTCAGGACCACAGCCCTCCCAATTGACCAAAAAAAAGGTTTTCCCTCTGACCTTCTTGGAGGCCAGTATCTCCTTTACTGAGAAGATGTCCGAGGAGCCGGAAACAGGAGTGGGAGAAACAAGTTTGGGAGAGAAACGGTTGATGATGAGTGGTTTAAGAAGAGAAACGTGAAAGGCATTAGGAATACGAAGAGAAGGAGGAAGAAGAAGTTTGTAAGAGACAGGATTAATCTGGCACAAAATTTTGAAAGGACCAAGATAGCGTGGTCCCAATTTGTAGCTAGGAACACGGAAGCGGACATATTTAGCGGAGAGCCATACCTTGTCTCCTGGAGAAAAAATGGGGGGAGCTCTTCTTTTCTTATCAGCAAACTTCTTCATGCGTGATGAAGCCTGTAAGAGAGAATTTTGGGTCTCTTTCCATATGGTGGAAAGATCACGAGTTATTTCATCCACAGCGGGCAAACCAGAGGGCAAGGGAGTAGGGAGGGGGGGAAGAGGGTGACGGCCGTACACCACGAAAAATGGGGATTTGGAAGAAGATTCAGAAACTCTGAAGTTATACGAGAATTCGGCCCATGGTAGAAGATCTGCCCAGTCATCCTGGCGGGAGGAAACAAAATGCCGTAAATAATCACCCAGGACCTGGTTAATTCTTTCTACTTGCCCATTGGATTGAGGATGATAAGCAGAAGAAAAGTTTAATTTAATCTTGAGTTGTTTACAGAGAGCCCTCCAGAATTTTGACACGAATTGGACGCCTCTATCCGAGACGATCTGCGTGGGCAACCCGTGAAGACGAAAAATGTGTACAAAAAATTGTTTTGCCAACTGAGGCGCAGAAGGAAGACCAGGAAGAGGGATGAAATGTGCCATCTTGGAGAATCGATCAACGACCACCCAAACAACAGTGTTGCCACGGGATGGGGGTAAGTCTGTAATAAAGTCCATACCAATCAGAGACCAAGGCTGTTCGGGGACAGGCAGAGGATGAAGAAGACCAGCGGGCTTCTGGCGAGGAGTCTTATCCCGGGCACAGACAGTGCAGGCCCGCACAAAATCAACAACATCCGTCTCCAGAGTCGGCCACCAATAGAAACGAGAGATGAGTTGCACGGATTTCTTGATGCCCGCATGGCCTGCGAGATGGGAGGAGTGACCCCATTTGAGGATTCCGAGGCGTTGGCGTGGAGTGACGAAGGTCTTCCCTGGAGGAGTTTGCCTGATGGAGGCTGGAGAAGTGGAGATCAGGCAGTCAGGAGGAATGATGTGTTGCGGAGAGAGCTCTACTTCCGAGGCATCCGAGGAACGAGAGAGAGCATCGGCCCTAATGTTCTTATCGGCAGGCCGAAAGTGAATTTCAAAATTAAATCGGGCAAAGAACAGAGACCACCTGGCCTGGCGAGGATTCAGCCGTTGGGCAGACTGGAGATAGGAGAGATTCTTGTGATCGGTGTAAATAATAACTGGGAATCTTGATCCCTCCAGCAGATGCCTCCATTCCTCAAGTGCTATTTTAATGGCTAGTAGGTCTCGATCCCCGATGGAGTAGTTCCTCTCCGCCGGAGAGAAGGTCCTAGAAAAAAAACCACAAGTAACAGCATGCCCGGAAGAATTTTTTTGTAGAAGGACCGCTCCCGCTCCTACTGAGGAGGCATCTACCTCCAATAGGAAGGGTTTAGATGGGTCAGGTCTGGAGAGCACGGGAGCAGAAGAAAAGGCAGACTTGAGCTGTTTAAGGGCGTCTTCCGCTTGAGGAGGCCATGACTTAGGATTGGCATTCTTTTTGGTTAAAGCCACGATAGGAGCCACAATGGTGGAAAAATGTGGAATAAATTGTCTGTAATAATTGGCGAACCCCAAAAAACGTTGGATAGCACGGAGTCCGGAGGGGCGTGGCCAATCTAAGACGGCAGAGAGTTTGTCTGGATCCATTTGTAGTCCCTGGCCAGAGACCAAGTATCCTAGGAAAGGAAGAGATTGACATTCAAATAGACATTTCTCCATCTTGGCATAAAGTTGATTGTCACGAAGTCTCTGAAGAACCATGCGGACATGCTGGCGGTGTTCTTCTAGGTTGGCAGAAAAAATCAGGATATCGTCCAGATACACAACAACACAGGAATATAAGAGATCACGAAAAATTTCATTAACAAAGTCTTGGAAGACGGCAGGGGCGTTGCACAGGCCAAAGGGCATGACCAGATACTCAAAGTGTCCATCTCTAGTGTTAAATGCCGTTTTCCATTCATCCCCCTCTCTGATGCGGATGAGATTATAAGCACCTCTTAAGTCCAGTTTGGTAAAGATGTGGGCACCTTGGAGGCGATCAAAGAGTTCAGAGATAAGAGGTAGAGGGTAGCGGTTCTTTACCGTGATTTTATTAAGACCGCGGTAGTCAATGCAAGGACGTAGGGAGCCATCTTTTTTGGACACAAAGAAAAATCCGGCTCCGGCAGGAGAGGAGGATTTGCGGATAAAGCCCTTTTTTAAATTTTCCTGGATGTACTCAGACATAGCAAGAGTCTCTGGGGCGGAGAGAGGATAAATTCTGCCCCGGGGTGGAGTAGTGCCCGGGAGGAGGTCAATAGGACAGTCATAAGGCCTGTGAGGAGGTAGAGTCTCAGCTTGTTTTTTGCAAAATACATCCGCAAAGTCCATATAGGCCTTAGGGAGACCGGTTACAGGGGAAACCACAGGGTCACGGCAAGGAGTACTGGGAACCGGTTTAAGGCAGTCCTTGAAACAAGAGGTACCCCAACTCTTGATCTCCCCAGTGGACCAATCCAGGGTTGGGGAATGGTGTTGAAGCCAGGGTAGTCCAAGGAGAATTTCGGAAGTACAATTGGGGAGGACCAAAAACTCAATTTTTTCGTGATGAGGTCCGATGCACATTAGGAGGGGCTCCGTGCGGAAACGTATGGTACAGTCCAATCTTTCATTGTTAACACAATTGATGTAGAGGGGTCTGGCGAGACTGGTCACCGGGATGTTGAACCTGTTGATGAGAGAGGCCAGAATAAAATTTCCTGCAGATCCGGAATCCAAGAAGGCCATAGTAGAGAAGGAGAAGGTAGAGGCAGATATCCGCACAGGCACAGTAAGACGTGGAGAAGCAGAGTTGACATCAAGGACTGTCTCACCTTTGTGCGGAGTCAGCGTACGTCTTTCCAGACGGGGAGGACGGATAGGACAATCCTTCAGGAAGTGTTCGGTACCGGCACAGTACAGGCAGAGATTCTCCATGCGGCGTCGTGTCCTCTCTTGAGGTGTCAGGCGAGACCGGTCGACCTGCATAGCCTCCACGGCGGGAGGCACAGGAACGGATTGCAGGGGACCAGAGGAGAGAGGAGCCGGGGAGAAAAAACGCCTCGTGCGAACAAAGTCCATATCCTGGCGGAGCTCCTGACGCCTTTCGGAAAAACGCATGTCAATGCGAGTGGCTAGATGAATGAGTTCATGTAGGTTAGCAGGGATTTCTCGTGCGGCCAGAACATCTTTAATGTTGCTGGATAGGCCTTTTTTAAAGGTCGCGCAGAGGGCCTCATTATTCCAGGATAGATCTGAAGCAAGAGTACGGAATTGTACGGCGTACTCGCCAACGGAAGAATTACCCTGGACCAGGTTCAACAGGGCAGTCTCAGCAGAAGAGGCTCGGGCAGGTTCCTCAAAGACACTTCGAATTTCCGAGAAGAAGGAGTGTACAGAGGCAGTGACGGGGTCATTGCGGTCCCAGAGCGGTGTGGCCCATGACAGAGCTTTTCCAGACAGAAGGCTGACTACGAAAGCCACCTTAGACCTTTCAGTAGGAAACTGGTCCGACATCATCTCCAAGTGCAGGGAACATTGAGAAAGAAAGCCACGGCAAAATTTAGAGTCCCCATCAAATTTATCCGGCAAGGATAGTCGTAGGCCTGAAGCGGCCACTCGCTGCGGAGGAGGTGCAGGAGCTGGCGGAGGAGATGATTGCTGAAGCTGTGGTAGTAGCTGCTGTAGCATCACGGTCAGTTGAGACAGCTGGTGGCCTTGTTGCGCTATCTGTTGTGACTGCTGGGCGACCACCGTGGTGAGGTCGGCGACAACTGGCAGAGGAACTTCAGCGGGATCCATGGCCGGATCTACTGTCACGATGCCGGCTGGCAGGAGGTGGATCCTCTGTGCCAGAGAGGGATTGGCGTGGACCGTGCTAGTGGACCGGTTCTAAGTCACTACTGGTATTCACCAGAGCCCGCCGCAAAGCGGGATGGTCTTGCTGCGGCGGTAGTGACCAGGTCGTATCCACTAGCAACGGCTCAACCTCTCTGACTGCTGAAGATAGGCGCGGTACAAGGGAGTAGACAGAAGCAAGGTCGGACATAGCAGAAGGTCGGGGCAGGCAGCAAGGATCGTAGTCAGGGGCAACGGCAGGAGGTCTGGAACACAGGCTAGGAACACACAAGGAAACGCTTTCACTGGCACAATGGCAACAAGATCCGGCGAGGGAGTGCAGGGGAAGTGAGGTATACATAGGGAGTGCACAGGTGAACACACTAATTAGAACCACTTGCGCCAATCAGCGGCGCAGTGGCCCTTCAAATCGCAGAGACCCGGCGCGCGCGCGCCCTAGGGAGCGGGGCCGCGCGCGCCGGGACAGGACCGACGGAGAGCGAGTCAGATACGGGAGCCGGGATGCGCATCGCGAGCGGGCGCCACCCGCATCGCGAATCGCATCCCGGCTGGAGGCGGAATCGCAGCGCACCGGGTCAGTGGATCTGACCGGAGCGCTGCAGTAGCGAGAGTGTAGCGAGCGCTCCGGGGAGGAGCGGGGACCCGGAGTGCTCGGCGTAACAGTTTATTCCTCATTACTCCACCTTAGTGGCTCCCCTTGTGGCTCTAACTAAAAAGGGTGCCAATCCAAAGTCCTGGCCTCCTCACACTGAAGAGGCTTATCAGTCCATGAAAACCGCATTTGCATTGGCACCTGTTCTCTCCCGGCCAGATCCCTCCAAACTTTTTTTCCTTGAAGTGGATGCATCCTCGGTGGGAGCTGGAGCGGTATTAACTCAGAAGTCTTCCAGGGGCAAAACTATAACTTGTGGCTTCTTCTCTAAGACCTTTTCTTCCGCCGAGAAGAATTATGCCATCGGGGACAGAGAACTATTGGCTATCAAATTGGCCTTGGAGGAGTGACCATTTTCTCAGACCATAAGAATCTAGTCTACCTCCAGTCTGCTCAGAGATTAAATCCCCGTCAAGCCCGTTGGTCCATCTTCTTCGCCCGCTTCAACTTCCAGATTCACTTTCGTCCTGCTGCCAAGAACATCAGGGCTGATGCCCTTTCTCGCTCTTCGGATGTGGTGGGCGTCATATCTACTCCTCAACACGTTGTCTCACCTGAATGTCTCATCTCCGTTGCACCTGTGGACTTACGGCTTCTTCCTCTGGGTAAGACCTATGTTCCTCCTCACCAGCGACTGCAAGTTCTCAAGTGGGGTCATACTTCCCTTCTGGCCGGTCATCTTGGGATTAAGAAGTCTCTTCAATTAATTTCTCAAAGGTATTGGTGGCCTTCGCTTGAGAGAGACGTCACAGAATTAATTCAGTCCTTTGCGATCTGCGCCCGTGACAAGACTCCTCGTCAGAGACCTGCCGGCCTTCTTCTGCCTCTTCCGGTTCCAGAGACCCCTTGGTCACACAACGCCATGGACTTTATCACAGATCTCCCCTCCTCCCATGGTATGACAGTCATTTGGGTCGTGGTTGACCGATTCTTGAAGATGGCTCACTTTGTCGCCCTGCCTGGTCTCCCGTCTGCGCCTCAGTTGGAAAAAACAATTTTTTCTTCACATCTTCCACCTCCACGGCCTTCCCAGACACATCGTCTCTGACCGGGGGGTGCAGTTCGTTTCTAAGTTTTGGAGGGCTCTCGGAGTCAAGCTGGACTTTTCTTCCTCGTATCACCCACAGTCCAACGGCCAAGTAGAACGGGTGAACCAGACTCTGGGAGATTACCTATGCCATTTTGTGTCCGCCCGCCAAGATGATTGTTGCTCCCTTGGGCATAGTTCTCATATAATTACAAACAATTTTCCGCTACCAACAAGTCTCCATTTTTTGTGGTTTATGGTCGCCATCTTCTGCCACCTCTGCCTAGGACCTCTACTCCCTCCTCTGTACCAGCGGTAGAGGATCTTCTTCTGGACTTCTCATCTATTTGACGAGAGACTCACTCAGTCCTCCTCAAGGCCTCGGCCCGTATGAAGCTCCAGGCCGACAAGGGTCGTAGAGCTCCTCCAGAATTCCGTCCCGGTGACAAGGTGTGGCTCTCCTCGAAATACATCAGATTCAAGGTACCAAGTTAAAAGCTGGGCCCTCGTTACCTAGGTCCCTTCAGAGTTAAGAGCCGCATTAACCCGGTGTCCTACCAGCTCCATCTTCCTCCCTCCCTCAGAATTCATAACTCTTTTCATGTCTCCCTTCTCAAACCTGCTATATTTAATCGCTTCTCTTCCAAACTTCTTTCTCCCACCCCTGTCACTGGTACCTCCGATGTTTTTACTGTTAAAGAAATCCTAGCCTCCAAGCTTGTTCGGGTGAAAATATTCTTTTTGGTTGACTGGGAGGGCTGCTGTCCTGAAGAAAGATCTTGGGAGCCTGAAAGTTATATCTTGGACCGCAGTCTCATTCTCAACTTTCTTGGTACCAAAAAGAGAGGGAGACCTAAGGGGGGGGGGGGTACTGTCACAGCGAGCGCTCCGGCCTCCACATCCGGACCGGAGCGCCCTCTACCTGTGTTTCCCCTTCTGGGGTCTCGGCGTCTCCCGATCAAACACACTGGCCGGGAACGTGGGTCTCAGCCTGGCAGGGACGCAGCTAGCGTGGCGGCTGGTCCCCGCTCACGCGCCACGTCCCCGTTAAGCTTACCTGCTCCCCGTGAGGCGTCCCTGGTTCCTGGTTCCCAGCGCGCGCTCTAGGGCGCGCACGCACCGGCTTCAGTAAATTTAAAGGGCCAGCGCACCAGTAATTGGTGCGCTGGTTCCACACCTCCCTTGTCAATTCCCAATAAAAGACACCTGCCCCTTCCTGCCCTTGCTGGATCTTTGTGCCTAATGCCTCTGAGAAAGCGTTCCCTACAGTGTTATTGCCTAACCAGTTGCCGAACCCTTTGCTACCGTATACTCGCCTGTGAACCCTTGCCGCCTGCCCTGACCTCTGCTACATCCGACTACGCTCTTGCCTGCTCCCTGTGTACCACGCCATATCAGCCACCAGAGAGGTCGAGTTGCTATTGGAGGATATGACCTGGTGGTTACCACCGCAGCACCTTACGGCAGGCTCTGGTGAAAACCAGTAACCACTTCCGGTCCTGTGGTACAACCCGCGTCATCGCCTCTCTGGTTCAGAGGATCCACTTCCAGTCCTGCCGGTACGTGACATGGACTTTTCGTCTGCCTACCATCCACAGACCAACGGCCAGGTTGAGAGAGTGAATCAAATCCTTGGAGACTATCTTCATCATTTTGTTTCAGCCGAAAGGACAATTGGGCCCACCTTTTACCTTGGGAAGAGTTCTCTTATAACCACAAGGATTCTGAGTCTTCACAAATGTCACCATTCTTCATAGTCTACGGCCGTCACCCTCATCTTCCTCTTCCCCGCTGTTGATGACCGATTATGGGATTTTATGACCATCTGGCAAGAGACCACGCGCTCTTTTGTTCTCGCCTCCTCCCATATGAAGTCTCAGGCTGATAAGAAGAGAAGAGCCCCTCTGACTTACTTTCCTAGCGACAAGGTCTGGCTCGGCCAAATATATCCATTTTAAGGTTCCCAGCTACAAGTTGGGTCTTCGCTTCCTAGGTCCTTACAAGGTTATGCATCGCATTAATCCTGTGTCATACAAACTTCATCTGCCTTCTAATTTGCGAATTCCAAACTCTTTCCACGTCTCCCTCCTCAAGCCTTTCATCATCAATCGGTTTTCCCAAAAAGACATCACCCCTACTCCCGTGTATGGTTCCTCTGATGTCTTTGAGGTTAAAGAAATTTTAGCTACTAAAACAGTTAGAGGGTATTTTATTGTAGACTGGAAGGGATTCGGTCCTGAAGAAAGGTCCTCCTCTGTCAGCAGTGCCACGGTTCGCATTGCTGGACGCGCCCTCATGCAAACGCCGGGCTGTTACTCACCTCCTGCTTTCTCCGCTGTCCCAGGTCACCAGTATGTGTGTACCCTCCCTCTAGGGCGCGCAAGCGCCGTCTCTCTGTGATTTAAAGTGCCAGTATGCCCTTAATTGGCTACTGCTGCTCGCTGACACTACAAGTGTCAGCACTTCCCCTTGCCAGATCTTTGTGCTCATTGGCCAAGAGAAAGTGTTCCTGTTCTGCATTGCCTTGCTGTGTTCTGACCTCCTTGCTTTGTTTCTGACTACACTCCTATGCCGCCTGCCCTGACTTTCTGCTTTTCCTGACGAGTTTGCTTTACCTTTCCAGTGCCATGTGTCACCTCGGCAGCCTGTGTGGACGAGTCTTACCAGAGGTAGCGACCTGGGACCCGGGGTCCATCCCGCTTTGCGGAGGGCTCTGATGAATACCAGCGGCACCTTAGACTACACTCCCTGGTACAGCCCACGCCATCATCCACTGCTTCAGTGCCGCTTACATAGGTCCTTAAGACTTTAAAGGGAACAAAATAGTACACCACTTAGATGTGGTATGCACTTATGAGGGGGGGACAATGGCTCCAGTAGGCTTAAAACAGTATTTGTCTAGAACACCAGCAGGTGTGTACTTTTGCTTGGCTTTTCACAGTATCTACGCCCTTAAGACTTTAACAGGAACAAAATGGTAAACCACTTAGATGTATGCACAGGTTACACTTAATAGAGGACAATATGCTTTTAGTACTCTGCTCACCCTAACTGGCTGGCTGCTATTAGATTTTCAGTTGTTGTACACACCTGTGCTGCAGCACACAGTGGCTGTGTACTACACCTAAAATTGCACTCTTTCTTTCAATCTCACTCCCTTCGTTATCAGTGCTTCTAGGCTGATTTTGGGCTTAAGGTGAATCGCTGCTGTATAAAAACTTTTCTGTGCAACACACTGCTCTCTGTCGCTCTCTGCAATAGAATGCTTTTGTGACTGGGAGATGAATCGCTGCTGTAAAAATGCTTTTCTGTGCAACACACACTGCTGTCTGTCCCTCTTTCTCGCTCTGCAATAAAAGGCTGAAGTGACTGGCTGCAAGATGGCTGCTGATTATATAGGGCTGTGACATCAAAGGGGTGGCTGGCTGCTGATAGGCTGCATGTGATTAAGGGTCATCCCGCCTATCCACCTTCCCGCCTTCCCAGGATTCCTTGCCCCTTGTCCTTACATGTGGATCAGCCATTTTAGATTCTCTGGAGCCTGGACTGCACTGAATGGAGTTTAATGAAGCGAAGCAATTCTTGTGATGGAATTGCGGCGATATTCGCATTCGTTGCAAATCAAATTTTTCCTGAAATTCGTAATGAATTTGGATTTGTCAGATTCGATTCGCTTATCCCTAAATGTGTCCTAAGTATTAAAGGACAAGGTTCAACTCTATTGAATTTAGGTTGATAGACTCTGGTCTTTTTTCAACCTTACAAACTATGATCAAAGTTATCAAAGCCTCTTATCAGTGGTGGTGAGTGCACCGTTGACTTGGGATGATGCCACTCCTATGCCTACGTACATATTGGCAATCTGCCTTCTCAATAAACCAAATTACTTTATTTATATCCCCTAATAATAACAGGGAGCCAACCAATAGCTGAATTAAGAAAAGGTAAAGGAAAACCATCTGGACGATGATCAGTGCACAAAGCTGCATGGATGCTGCCCAGCTTTCCCTCCCAGATCCTACTTCCTGATAAAAAGGTGCCACAAAAAAAAAAGAGGCCAATCCCAATAGATATGGAAGGCATCCAGTGCATGTTCACAAATTTTAGAGTGTGCAATGAACACAATATAGATTCTTGAAAATAGATTAAATCAGATAATCCAGAGCCATCGTTTTTATTGTACATACGGTGCATTCAGAAAAATTCTGGACTCTTTTTATAGCTTGTGGGACTAAAATAATAAAAACATTAAAACAGAATGTTAGAAATCTTTGCTAATTTAAAGAAAAGGAACACCTAAAATATTTGGTTAGTGGCTCCACTCTTAAACAGTTTCCCAGAGAACAGCGGAACACAAAATGGTGTAAAAATTGTGAAGATGTATTCCATCAATCCAGTGCAATACAGAGTAATGTTTCTATGACCTCACATCACCATTTTCATGCTCAACTGAGCGATCCCATGTGGTTTCTTAGATGTGCTCAGTAATTAACATCATTAATTAATATACAATGTAAACAGTGATACACATGTAAACATAAACATAGCATGTGCTAATAAGGCATAGTAGAACAATGCTGTTGGTGATAAGTTTTCATATTGTGACGGCAGTGTTCACCACTTGTGACAATAGTTGATGTGCAGCGATTCTTTGCTAATTTACATATTTACATGTCATCCATCATTCTAGCACTTACCCAGCAGAGCATGCTGTAGCTACATGTGTGCTATACACACAGACCAATATGTGAGTGACGGGTGTTCAAGTATCAAGTCACCCCAAGTATCAAGACAGGGAGCTGCCTGCGGGAGATCAGGCGGAATGGTTTCCGTCATAAGACAGGCATCACCACCCTATTCCTACCAACTCTCACAACGTCTGTTTAGGATATACTGCACCCCAGGAAACAATTCAGATATATCTGACAAAATTTAAAGGCATACAGTGCATGGATCCGTGCTTTTAAAGGACAGTACTATTATACATATATTGCTCCATCCAGTGTTTATAATTGTACAGTACCTCTGGTGGTGGCCATAAACAACAGTTTCCAGTAGAATCTGTAATATAACCAAAAACAAAAGAACCAATTATTCTTGGGATCAATTATTCACTATACAGCTCAGAGAATATACATCAGATTGAGGGGCTACATTGGAGGAGGTTACCTTTTAATCATTTTTGTAGTTGTTTTAAATTCTGCATTAAGGCCATGAGGCCTCATAGTATTCAGAGTAAAGATCCCTTTGAGTTCAAGGCCGTGACTCTATCCCCACCTCTATTGGGTGGTGGAATGTGATCTAGGATCATACATTTAAGGTCCCGTTCCTTATGATTTGCCTCGAAAAAATGTTTTGAGACCGGAAGGTCCAGTCTCTGCTTGCGGATTGTATAACTATGTTGGTTGAGATGAGTCTTCAGATCCACGCTCATCTCCCCAACATACAATTTCATGTATGGACACCAAAGGACATAGATAACAAAATCTGAGTTAGGGTGGTATCACACCACGTTTTGTACTTACGGTTCCCATATACGGCTGGGAGGAATGGGGGGCAGGGCTTAATCGTGGCGCCCGAACTCAGCCGTATAGGGGAAGCGTATTTAATGCATGTCTATGAGCCGACCGGAGTGAACCGCAGCCTCTGGTTGGCTGCGTTTTCGGCCGTATGTGGTTTCCCAACCGTAGGCAAAAACGCGGCCGAGCACGTTTTTGCCTGCGGTCGGGAAACCGCATACGGCCGAAAATGCAGCCGACCGGAGGCTGAGGTTCACTCCGGTCGGCTCATAGACATGCATTAAATACGGTTCCCCTATACGGCTGAGTGCGGGCGCCGCGATTAAGCCCCGCTCCCCCTCCTCCCAGCCGTATATGGGAACCGTAAGTACAAAACGTGGTGTGAAACCACCCTTTCAATTCAAATAAAATCTGATATCATATTCACGGTTGGTTTTTGGATGTGTGAATGTTGAGCCTTTACACATATAACTACAATTCACACAACTACGACAGGGGAAACAGCCTGCACTTTTTACACTTAGATATTTTTGTTGTCCTTGTGGCTCAACCAAGATGTCGGTCTTAACTATTCTGTCCCTAAGGTTGGGTGCTCGGCAAAACAACATTAGTGGAGGCTCTCTGAACTCTTTTACCTGAGTGTAGCTGTCACGGATAAGATGCCAGTGCTTTCTAATTACAGATGAAATATGATGTGAATGTTCACTATAAGTAGATATGAATGGAATACGATTGTGTTCTTTCTGTGTCTCAATATTTCTAGAAGGGGGTGTGTCCCATTCGCTTGGGATGTATTTTTGTTGTCTTAGCTCCCTGATGCGTGTTGTATGTTCCTTTATAAGTTTTTTAGGGTAGCGTCTTTCCGTAAAATCTGCAGTCATTTTGAACAATGCCCTCTCTAGTTTAGTGTCATCATCAGTGATACATTCTGCTCTGAGCATCTGTACTTTTTACACTTAGATATTTTTGCTGTCCTTTTGGCTCAACCGAGACGTTGGTCTTAACTATTCTGTCCCTATGGTTGGGTGGCCTAGTGGAGGCTCTCTGAACTCTTTGACCTAAGTGTAGCTGTCACGGATAAGATGCCAGTGCTTTCTAATTACAGATGAAATATGATGTAAATGTTCACTATTGTCACATCTAGAAAGTTAACAGAAGTAGTGGAGTATGTTAATGTAAACTGTATGCCTACCTCAATGTTGTTCAGAAATTCATGAAAGGTAAGTAGTTCCTCTTCCGTACCCGTCCAGAGTATAAAAATGACATCTATGTACCGCACCCACTTCAGCACGTGGCGGAAGTGGGGCAATAAATAGATGGATTCCTACACCATGTGTGCCACAAAAATGTTGGCAAAAATGGGTGCCACATTGCTGCCCATGGCGGTCCCCCTGATTTGCATATAGTATGCATCATTGAACATAAAGTAGTTACATTCTAATACAACTCTTAGAAGCAAGACAACAAAATCAATCTTCTCAGGTGGATAATCAGAAAGTATCAGAGCATTTTCTACCGCATGTCTGCCTCTTTTATGGTTAATGGAGGTATATAAATTAGCTACATCAAATGTGGCGAGGATGGTCTGACTTGGGATGGCAATGTCTCTCATTTTTAAAAAAAAAAAAACAGTTGTATCTTTAATATATTACTTTGTATTGGTACCGTATGACCAGAGAAGTTTGGCTAGAAAAATGGAGATATGGGATGTAATAGACTCCCTCCTGGAGACTATTGGCCTTCCTGACGGATTAGAATGATTTTTATGTATTTTCAGCAGGAAATACAACATTTGTGTTACAGGGAAATCCACAATTAAGTATTTCTTTAGATTGCCATCAATCAGACCATCCTCAAAGCCACCGATACAATTTCATTAACGCGGGAAGAGATCTCTTTCTTAGGGTCGATATTTAACATTTTGTATACCATACGATATGGGTACGGAAGAGAAACTACTTACCTTTCATGAATTTCTGAGCACCATTGAAGTAGATATACAGTTTACATTAACATAATACACTACTTCTGTTAACTTTCTAAATGTGACAGTAGAAATAGCAGGGGACAAACTGACCATGGACCTGTACCCCAAACCTACAAACACCAACACTCTACTTAGGTTTGATAGCGGACATCCTAGAGCTATGATCAGGTCATTACCTTGCAGCCAGATGCTCAGAGCAGAATGTATCACTGATCACTACACTAGAGAGGGCATTGTTCAAAATGACTGCAGATTTTACGGAAAGACGCTACCCTAAAAAACTTATAAAGGAACATACAACACGCATCAGGGAGCTAAGACAACAAAAATACATCCCAAGCGAATGGGACACACCCCCTTCTAGAAATATTGAGACACAGAAAGAACACAATCTGATTATAGTGAACATTCACATCATATTTCATCTGTAATTAGAAAGCACTGGCATCTTATCCGTGACAGCTACACTCAGGTCAAAGAGTTCAGAGAGCCTCCACTAATGTTGTTTTGCCGAGCACCCAACCTTAGGGACAGAATAGTTAAGACCGACATCTTGGTTGAGCCACAAGGACAACAAAAATATCTAAGTATAAAAAGTGCAGGCTGTTTCCCCTGTCGTAGTTGTGTGAATTGTAGCTATATGTGTAAAGGCTGAAAATTCAAACATCCACAAACCAACCGTGAATATGACATCAGATTTTACTTGAATTGTAACTCAGATTTTGTTATCTATGTCCTTTGGTGTCCATGCATGAAACTGTATGTTGGTGAGACGAGCCTTGATCTGTAGACTAGCTGTATTGCCCTTGACAAAGCCAGGTCCACTGGCGAAACGTCGGGCGGGCTAGCGTTCGTTTTTAGACAGGGACTCTATATGAATATTTAGAATAAATACCATACAGTATAAAACACATGGTGGTACAGCAGACAGCAGTGGAGGTGTCATACATATCTACATCAGACAGAGTAATAACGATAACGGGAGGTAGCAAGTTCCTCCTGCATGTCGGTTAACCCATTCAGGGTATATTTTCTTCTCTTATACATCAATGAGAAGCTGTGAGAGACCTCTCAAAGGCTGATCGATACAGCTATACCTCACCTGAGGTCACCAATTATAATAAAGGAAGGCAAGAGTCAGCCTCCTTTTACAAATTGGTGATAGAGGTAGCTGCTGCCTCACCACAAGAAAGGGATATATCCCAGAAACAGTATAAAAAGATACTTACAGATAGAAAAAGAGTCCCTGATAACTTTAAATATCACTATATGGTATATGAATGATTAATATTTTATTTTTAATGCATATTAATAAAGAATGGTTTTAGTGGTACCCTAAGGAAAGGTTTTTTTTTCCCTGAAGGTGGCTTGACCCCCCCCCCCCCAAAGGGTATTGTAATTATTATTGTTGCCCTGGGATCCACAGGGAATATATGATTTTGATCTGTAGACTCGTCTCAACCAACATAGATACAAAATCCGCAAGCAGAGACTGGAGCTTCTGGTCTCAAAACATTTTTTCGGGGCATATCATAAAGAATAGGACCTTAAATGTTTGATCCTAGATCACATTCCACCACCCAAAAGAGGTGGGGATAGAGTCATGGCCTTGAAAAAATGTGAACTCAAATGGATCTTTACTCTGCATAATATGAGGCCTCATGGCCTTAATGCGGAATTCAAAACAACTACACAAATGATTAAAAGTTTACCTCCTCCAATATAGCCCCTCAATCTGATGTATATTCTCTGAGCTGAATACTGAATAATTGATCCCAAGAATAATCGATTCTTTTGTTTTTGTTTATATTACAGATTCTACTGGAAACTGTTGTTTATGGACACCAGCAGAGCTGCTGTACAATTATATACACTGGATGGAGCAATATATGTATAACAGTACTGTCTGTACTATACTATTCCGCAGGCATCTCCCTATGTTGATACAAGGGATGACTGTCTGTGAACACCGTGACTCACATATTGGTCTGTAAAATAGGGGAGCCATGCCAGCTCCGACTGCATATACTCCTGCCGTGGAACACGGGACTGTGGTACTAAGCTACAACTTATATGCAGTACCTATTTTTACATTGTGGGCTATTTTGAACTTACACAAGCTGGCCTCCGTGCTCTCCAACTTGTTATCACCTATATGCTTTACTCTTGCAGCCTCCTCTGACAATGGCATGTTTCTATTGGCTGCCGGCTCCCGGGTAGTTGCACATCTGATTGGTGAACCTGGCGCAGCTGCGCAGTAGCCAGCCCACGTTCCGTACAGCGCATATGTATATTCAGCATGCTCTGCTGGGTCAGTGCCAGAATACTGTATGACATGTAAATATGTAATTTTGTTAAGAAATTATCAAGCATATCGCTGCACATCAACTATTGTCACAAGTGGTGAACACTGCCGTCCCAATATGAACACTGATCACCAACAGCATTGTTCTACTATGCCGTATTAGCATGTGCCATGTTTATGTTTACATGTGTCATCACTGTTTACACTGTATATTAATTATTTAATTATGTTAATTACTGAGCATATATAAGAAACCACATGGGATCACTCAGTTGAGCTTGAAAATGGTCACTTGAGGTCACAGAGACGTTGTTCTGTATTGCACTGGATTGATGGAATAAATTTTCACAATTTTCACGTGTGCACACGTATTATATTTTCACGTGTGCACAATTAGACTCTATTTATACAAATGTTAATATTATGAATACTTTTATAGTGTTGTTCACATTATTTTATTTACTGATACCAGGCACCCATAATTTGTGTGTATTAGTGTATGGTGATTCCTGCTACTGTAATCTTAAAAGTCACCGAGAAGTCGTCCTCATGATCAATACAAAATATTGTTTAAAATATAACTTTTAATGTACTACAGACTAAAATTAGAAGATAACAATTGAACTAAGGTATGTGCTACTTGTACTAAATAGTGCTAGGGAGCCCGGGGGTGTGCAGACCCAAATCTTGAGGATAGATAAGTGAACCACGCCTATAGTAGATACAGATGGATGATCTAAGATAGGAGCGACTAAGTTCCTGAATTAGAGGATGTAAATATATGATTATTCAATGATCATGAGGACGACTTCTCGGTGACTTTTCTTGCTTAGATCCTCTTGACATTTATCATTACGATAACATAGGATCACATAACTATGTAAGTGATTTCCTAGTCGGTGATAACCCTAGTTGATTTTCCATCTCGGTTAATACCGGGATCTGTATTTTGGTAGCTGTCTAAATTGACCTTACTAGTCGGCATCAGTATATCATAAATAGGGGTCTAACGCTTTCACGCTGTCAGTTAGATGGCCAACTTTTTATCTAATCGCATTAACCTAGAAGGTTGGGCTGAGGAGGCTAAAGAAGTCTTTTCGGATAAGGACATTAGCCTTAGTAATAAAGGGATACCTACTTTAAATTCTACATTTAAGGATCTGGCAAATCACTATAGGGACAATATTAAATCCTGGTGGGAAGTACGCTCTTTAGAGAGCTACATTTCAAACAATATTGTACCAAAGGGACTAAGAATCAATATAGTCCCTGCTGAGAGATCGCGTACCCCTGAGCTTATGCTCAAGTGGGAACAAGAAGCTACTATATGTTCATTACGCTTTATGAACCTGCTTCTAGAAGAAGAAAAAAGAACATTAACCTCCACCACCCAGAAATTGCAAGACTCCATCGAGATTGCCCTCTCCTTGAAGTCTGATCCTGAGTTCGCTAAAAAGGAACTTGAATTGCAAAACAAAGTTGAGAAATTTAAGTACATCTTGAAAGACAGAAAACATAAACAATACGTGAGAGACTTCAAGGAAAATAGAGCGTACTCTTTTCTGGGAGGTGATACACGACGAGGCACCGATACGGAGATTTCATTCTCCGATACGGAAAACTCTGATCAAGAGTCAAATAGAGGATCTAGATCTAGATCACCATACGGAACGAGATTTAGAGGTAGGGGAGGATGGCAGAACAGATACAACAACTATGCCCCCAGAGGCAGAGGCAGGGGAAGAGGCAGAAACAGAAATCAATCATATGGACCTCCACAATATGGATTGCCCTCTGCCTCTTCCTCTTCACAGGCCAATGTGCCAATACATTCCGCCTCCACATCATCTTTTTTGGAGAAGGGTCCGATGCTGACCCAGAGCTAGGGCTAGCATCGACATCAAATGACCCGCTGTTTTCCCCCTCACCAGACAATAAACGAATTATAAACCTAAAAGAATTTTTTCTGAATCTGAAATCTCTCTTCTTAATAAAGGCGTATCATTTATACCCACAAATCGACCTGACTCTTTTGGATGGGTACGTGATCTCCATCTTTTTGCCAGATCCTTACGTTGGAAAAAATTCTTTAAAATGCGTGATTTGAGACTTGGTATGGAACATGGCCTATCTCCTGATGAATTCACCGATGCACAATTGCTGGTGTCTCTCTTGGACGACAGCGAGAGAGACCCAGGGAAGGGTCCATTCTCTTCATGTCATCTCCGTAGCACTAGAATGCCTCCAATTAATGAAGAGGATAGTATTAATACATTCCTAAGAGTAGTTATCCGAGCCATAGAGGACACGGTGAGAAATGATCATCACCAGGTCACTAATCTAACAAAGGATGAACTACAGTCCCTAAAAATCCTGGAGGAGGATAAAACCATAGTGATTAAATCCTCCGACAAAGGAGGAAACCTGGTCATTATGGATCAAGGGGACTATGTCACTATGTGCCTAAACGCACTCAAAGACAGAACAGGCTATCGGACTCTGGATAGGGATCCTACAATGATTTTTCAGAAAGAACTTAAGGCCATTGTTGACAAAGCTTTACTCTCCAATCTCATTGATAAAAAAGAATATGATTTCATCTACCCTATGTATCCCACTATGGCAACGTTCTACGGATTGCCCAAAATACACAAGGGGCTTTCACCCCTGAAATGCCGCCCAATTGGATCAGGCATTAATAAGCTCACGCAAAATGCGGGGGTCTACCTTGATCAAATACTACGTCCTTTTGTATTATCGCTCCCTTCCTATATCAGGGACACCACCGACTTGTTACTAAAACTGGAAGACGTCTCACTGGATAATGATTCCTGGCTCTGCTCCTTCGATGTGGAGGCCCTTTATAGCTCCATACCACATAACTGTGGTATTGAGGCTGTTAGATCATTCCTGTCCAGTAGAAGTATTCATCTAAAAGAACATAATGAATTCGTTCTACAACTCCTCAACTTTGTCCTGACCAGAAATTTCTTTACTTTCAACACCAAGATCTACCACCAGCTCAGAGGGACTGCCATGGGCAGTCCAGCAGCGCCCACCTATGCTAACATCTATCTGGGTTGGTGGGAGAGTCTGATTGTATTTGGTGACACCCTTGAAAAATATCAGCCGTCAATATCCTTCTGGGGAAGGTATATTGACGATATTATCATCATCTGGTCAGGACAGAGAGAAGATTTTATCTCTTTTGTACATGAACTTAATGTAAATCAAATAGGCCTCCATTTCACTTATGAAATACACAAAGACAGTCTGTGTTTTCTTGATGTAGTGTTGAGCAGGAACCCCTCGGGAAGAATAGATACATGTGTTTATAGAAAACCAACGGCGGGTAACAATTTTCTAAAATGGGACAGTCATCACCCAGTGCCTCTAAAACGTGGTATCCCTAAGGCTCAATATTTACGCATGAAGAGAAATTGTTCAAATGACACATCCTTTAGAACAGAATCCAATAAGTTGAGACGAAGGTTTAGAGAGAGGGGATATCCCAACAGTATTCTTACTAAAGCATATAATGAAGTAAGGAAATGTAATCGAAGTTCGTTACTTATCCCTCGCCCTAAAAAAGAGAACAACTGTCTCCGAATAATTGGGACGTGTGATACAGCAGCCACATCTATACGTAACATTATCACTCAGTTTTGGCCCATCTTGACATCAGACCCGTTGATATCTGGTCTGGTGGGTGAACGCCCACAGATCACCTATCGACGTGGTAGAAACCTAGGTGACAGATTGATACATAGTCACTTTACACCACCATCAGCCAAAGGGACCTGGCTTGATCGGAAAGTGGTAGGAACGTATAGATGTGGTAAATGTAAAGGCTGCGAGTACATTAAGGTGACAAAATATCTACAGAGCCCACATAATGGACAAAGATACATTAGTCGGGATTTTGCTAATTGTAAAAACTCTAATGTGATCTATGCATGCCTATGCCCCTGTCCCCTTGTATACGTGGGAAAAACTAAGAGAGAACTACGCCGTCGCATATTAGAGCATATAGGAGACATTAATCATCAGAGAGACAAACCCATCTCTAATCATATGAGATCTGTACATGCGTCTACACCTTGTGCTATTTCTTTCCAAGTGTTGGAGGTAGTACACGCTAATGTAAGGGGTGGCGACATTGATCGTCGCCTCCTGCAAAAAGAAACCCAGTGGATTTACAGATTGGGGACTGTATCCCCTGAGGGGCTGAATGAACATTTGTCATTTACCTCCTTTATTTGATAATACACCCTAACAGATGGCAATCCCTTTATCTGGTTAAATTTCCCCCCCCCCCCCCCCTTCTTTCTCATATTGGGGAGTAATCCCCCAATCTTTTAGTATTTTTTGGTCATCAATTAATACATATATACGTATTTACTAGATGCTCATAGCTAGACCTCCCTCTTGGATTATCATTTTTAAGATTGATATTTCATCATAACTAACTTTTATTGACAGCTTATCTAGAATTGTCCCCCTTTTTTTATCCTATTATCACACTAAAAAATAGGGACCTACTGACTGACATCACTGTCTGGTCAGTCTATCTTTTAATAACTTTTGTTGTACTTTAAGTACATCATCTATAGCAGCGATCATTCACATAACAACACCAATTTTTTATCTCTATGCAAAACATTAGCTCCAAATATAGGATTGCATAATTTGGGTGGCTATGGAATTAATATTTGCTTTATTTACATGTCACATACCTTCCGGAACCCATTTCCGGCATTTGGAACGCTCACGTGACCTAATTAGGTCACGTGATGCGTCTCTGGATTGTATTCAGCTACTGTTTGGAGGCGCGGCTATACCGCGCATGCGCCATAGTGCCGCATCCTCGTAAACGCATGTGACCGCTTCACTGACATCTACAGATCAGTGACGCGCTGCTTGCGCCCGGCGTCTGACGTCACATTATGCGCCACTGGCTCTGACTGGTCGACAGGTAAGATGCGCACTATTTAAAACCAGCTGGTACACTCTGTTTAACACATCTGAGCATGTCGCCAGCCCAGTAAGACCGGATGCCCTAAGTATACCAACGTCTGGGGATGCTAAGTATACCTGCTGCTGGGGTGCCATTACACTCCACTAGCCTTTTTCTACATCTTTGAATATCTTGAATATCTATGCCAGCTATCCAACATTTTGGTCCCAGTTTGTGGTTTATTGGCTATACTCAATATACCTGCCAGGCTAAGCAGTTTATGTATCTATGTTTAATTAGTGGTAGCTCCCATCGCGTTGCTACCATTGTGTGTAGTGCACCCATCTACTAGTGCACTAACACTAAGTCACCCCCTGCCGTATCCCTGACCAATCACAACTACTTCATGGTACCTATGCATATTTACTGGTAATGGTTAATGGTGATATTGTCTATTACATCACCACCTGTATCTACTTTAATAATCCAGAGGACTTAGGTATATGTATATTTTTGCATCTATATCTATGCTAGCAAATTATGCAAAATTTTTTTTTGTTTGTGTACATGGCTGTAATGAGTAAACATCATGGCTATTAATAGCCTCTACTTTGCATAGGGCACAATTTAATATATGTGGCATACCTCATGCACCTAGTGTACATCCCACACTAGGAGGGCAAACTTGGAGGAATTAGCCACTATCTGGGATTGGTTCGCTGCGTTCTGAGGGAATACTTGGTCATCATAAGTGCCCTGTTTTTAAAAATTGGTGCTATCACTATCACTAATATTTATGTTTGGTGCCACTGTTCTCCCTGATGACCCTGTTTAAATTTGACAGGTGAAACGCGTTGGAGTTGGGTTATTTTTTGATTGTTTTTGCACTATTGTGGTTATCACACACACTTTGTTTTTGGAGCCTTAGGTTGTGCAGCCCTATCCCCTTCTATCTATTGTCTCATTTTGTTGTTTTTCCCCTCACTTAGTGAGAGCAGGGAACGTCACCGTGGTTGAGGCCACCCTGTTAAGGAGGTGGGTCCCTCAAAAGGCAGGGAAAGAGGGATGGGTATATTTATCATAGTGGGCACATATCCCTCCATCTCTCTAATCCTTGAATTATTTCATTGTTGAATAATCATATATTTACATCCTCTAATTCAGGAACTTAGTCGCTCCTATCTTAGATCATCCATCTGTATCTACTATAGGCGTAGTTCACTTATCTATCCTCAAGATTTGGGTCTGCACACCCCCGGGCTCCCTAGCACTATTTAGTACAAGTAGCACATACCTTAGTTCAATTGTTATCTTCTAATTTTAGTCTGTAGTACATTAAAAGTTATATTTTAAACAATATTTTGTATTGATCATGAGGACGACTTCTCGGTGACTTTTCTTGCTTAGATCCTCTTGACATTTATCATTACGATAACATAGGATCACATAACTATGTAAGTGATTTCCTAGTCGGTGATAACTACTGTAATCTTAATCCACGTTTTGTAAATAGTATAATTTAAATGATGTATGCAATTAACCGGTTGTCGTCTAAGAACGAGCCGGCTTGTCCTTTGACAGCAAGCAGTGTATGGAGTGGGCTCCTGACTCAAGGGCAGGCGTTAATAGACGACATGCGGCGATCGCCGAGGCCAGCTATTAAAACTTTAGATCGTTGCTATCAAAGCTGACAACTTCTAAAGGGACCTTTAACCAGTCCCTGGTGGACCAGTGGCGTGGATCACCCCCCCCCCCTCCCCGCAGTGTGATCACAGGGGGGGGGGGAGTGATCCACTGCTGAGGTAGCAGGAGGGATTACCTCAGCTTCCTGCTCGTCCACAGCTCTGAGATTGATAAAGCCTGGCTGGACCAGGTTTTATGAATTGAGCACAGAGCACATAGATCAATATAGTTCTATGGAACTACATTGATCAGTATGAGGAATCTAATGATTCCTCCTAAAAGTCCCCTAAGGGGACTAAAAGTAAAAAAAATAAAAAAAAGTTGAATTAAAAAAACACCCATTAACTCTTTCCATAGTAAAGTTTGAACAACCCCCCTTTTTCCAAATTCCATATAAAAAATATGTAAGCATAATAAAAATAAACATATGTGGTATCTCCACGTTCGTAAATATCAAAACTATAAAAATATTATGTTAATTAAATCACACGGTCAATGGCGTTTACGTAAAAAAATACCAAAGTCCAAAATTACACATTTGTGGTCACTTTATATATAAAAATGTATAAAAAGCGATCAAAATGTCCTATCAAAATAAAAATGGTACTGATCAATGGTACTGAAAGTTCAGATCACAGCACAAAAAAATTAGCCCTCATACATCCCCATATGCGTAAAAATAATGGTCTGAAGATGATAATTTTAAATATACAAATTTTGGTGCATGTAGTTATAATTTTTTATGGTTATAAAATAAAATAAAAATCTTTATAATTGTATGGACCTACAGAATAAAGATAAGGTGTAATTTTAACCGAAAAGTGCACTGTGTAGAATCTGAAGCCCCATGATTTACAAAATGATTTCTTTTTTTACATTTTGCCCCACAAATATTTTTTTTCTGGTTTCTGATTTTGTGGTGAAATGATTGATGTCATTACAAAAAAAAATTGGTGGCACAAAAAACAAGCCCTTATATGGGTCTGTAGGGGAAAAATTGAAAGTGCTATGATTTTTAGAAGGTGAAAAGGAAATAATGAAAGTGCAAAAATGAAAATTGGCCCGGTCCTTAAGGTGTTAAACTGTGATGTCAAATTGAGTCACCTTATATTAAATCCACTCACTTTGTAACACATGCTAGAGATCTGCAGCCCTAGACACTTATTCCCTATTTGCAGGGTCTCTTTATTCAATCACTGCAGGCTGCTCTATAACCTTTCCTCTTTGCTGCAGTCTGATAGGACAGGAGTGAGCACAGAGGAGTGCTAGTCGCACCCTCACTTACTGGACTTTGTCCATGCCTGTGCTTCAGCTTGGATAAAGATAATGCTACAGCCGGGCAGGATTGTGTTCAAGATAGTATGGGGTGTTTTTTTATAAGCCATTTCTCTAAAAATGAAACAAAATTTTTTATGAAGTATATTAGAAAGGTTAATGTTTTGTCAACATATAAAAAGTTTTTGTATCTGATGGTACCCATTTAAAGACAAGAATTGACCCTGGCCATAGCTACTACTCCAAGTACTACTCCAAGTATCTACAATGGCATGCACTGTACTGCACAATGACACGGCATGAAGTGGCCTACCTACTCCACCACATGATTGTGCAGAGTGGGGATGTTTTTTGGGAAAAGAAAATGGCAACTAGGTATGTGCCACCTGGGCTGGGCACACCCCATTAGTTGTCTTTAAAACAACGACATAACAAAATGTAAAAAAAATGTCTGAAGAGTGTGAAAACTTTCCAAATGTGTTGTAATTCATGCAACAGCTGGTAACATAATGCTGAAATATGCCAGTGAATATAAATAAAGAGATATGCAGAGATGCTAATTCATAAGCCGCGATACAGAGATCTTACAAATAGTATACAATTAATCCTATGTCATTAATATATACATTAAACATTAACTGATAAATGAGCTGATCAAGTTATATACCAATTAACACCCTAAAACAGATTTGCTGAAGACAATAAACATATGAAGGCGTGAGATTAATGTTCCAAGAATGTGAAAAATGTGAATAATTCAGAAAGCAGTTGAAATATGTGAAAAAAAAAACTCTATACATATGTGCATTAAATTATGTGCAATATGTGTACTGAACACGTATTTCTCCAGTATCCTGGTGTTGCTCATTATCAGTTTTTATGACTCCTTTTAGAATGTTTGATATGATGTAGTGTACTTTTCCCTTTATATATAATGATTTTTTAATATACCTTTGGATAAGCAACATTCGAATTGGTTTTGTATTCAGTATCTAGCAATTACACTTACTTTCCACTATTGAGATCTGATCACAGGTAGGAACGAATGTGGTAGTTTGGTCTGAGGCTCAGTTAAAAGTTTGGTTTGGTTTTCATCATTTTCTAGTTATGCTTTACCGTGGGGATCAAAAGTTTGGGCACCCTAGGTAAAAATTTGTAATAATGTGCATAAAGAAGCCATGGAAAGATGGAAAAATCTCCAAAAGGCATCAAATTACAGATTTGACATTCTTATAATATGTCAACAAAAGTTAGATTTTATTTCCATCATTTATACTTTCAAAATAACAGGAAACAAAAAAATGGCGTCAGCAAAAGTTTGGGCACCTTGCAGAGTTAATATCTTGTACTGCCCTCTTTGGCAAGTATCACAGGTTGTAAACGTTTTTTTGTAGCCAGCCAAGAGTCTTTCAATTCTTGTTTGAGGTATCTTTGCCCATTCTTCCTTACAAATGTCTTCCAGTTCCAGTTCAGATTTCTGGGCAGTCTGTCACGCACTGCTCTTTTAAGGTATATCCATAGATTTTCAATTATGTTGAGGTCAGGAGATTGTGAAGGCCATGGCAAAACCTTAAGTTTACGGCTCCCTATGTAATCCCCTGTGGATTTCGAGGTGTGTTTAGGATCATTATCCATTTGTAGAAGCCATCATCTCTTTAACTTCAGCTTTTTTTACAGATGGCATCGAGTTAGCATCCAAAATTTACTGAAATTTTATTGAATCAATTTTTCCTTCTACTCGTGAGATGTTCCCTGTGCCACTGGCTGCAATACAACCCCAAAGCATGATTGATCCACCCCCATGCTTAATAGTTGGACAGAGGTTCTTTTAATTAAATTCTGTTCCCATTCTTCTCCAAAAGTACCTTTGCTCATTTCGGCCAAAAAGTTAAATTTTAACTTCATCGATCCACAGAACTTGTTTCTAAAATGCATCAGGCTTGTCTATATGTTCAACAAAACCTACAAAATTAGCCCAAAAATATAATCAAAATTTCATCTTTATTAATGTATACAAAACAGGTAGAAAAAACACCCATAAAATAACCCACCCTTAAAAAAACAACAACACAAAGCTGAGCAGGATATCACTGGGATATCTACAAGAATCACGGTATTACCAATATACAGTCTTGCAGTATTAGTTTAGTCAGCACATAGTAGAACAATATCTCAAATCAAAACTGTACCTAATTGTGACATGCTGACGGCTTCCCAGTGATGATCCTGCAACCTCGACACGTGTTTCGGATGATTCCTTTCTCAAAAGGCGCTACATGAGGTAGGAACTACCGGCTTTTTATATGGTCGCCCTCCAATGGCGCATGTAGCGGAACCGGACACCGGCCGACTTCCGGGTGGTGTCACCGGCGGATGCGCATCATAACTTGAAGCACATCCGCCCGTACTGACTGCCCTCCGAAAGACGGCACAGCGCCATGAATCCGCGCATGCACTCCGGGCGTAACCATCCTCTTTGTTGAGTATCAACCAGGGGAGCCGCGTCACATATCCCAACAAGGGAAAGGTACAAAACATTATCAATTGCTTGCACTGTATTGAAAAAAAATATAAAAAAATATATATATATATATATATATATATGTATATAATAGAAAATACTAGTCATATATCAAAAGTAGGAATACCATAATATTGGATCCTAAAACCAAAACAATTTTTACGAAATAATTATAGAATAACACTCATTGTCTATCACAGCAAGAATCATAATGATCTATAATCCATACTAGTATCCATATCCATCATATAATCTCTTTATATCTCTAGCATCTATGTATCCTTATCCTTAGGGAGCCCCCTACAGACTAGTATGGAAACCTGCACATGGATCCCGCAGCCTACACCCAAACATCCCATATTCAATGATAATTATCTAACCAAAACACCCATTTCATGCATGCCATAGGTACCAATAATTGATATTAATTCAGGAAAATAGTAAAAATCAATAATGTATGAAAAATAAGAAGTGAATGTATATATATATATACACACCTATGCACACACATGCGTACCTGTGTATACACATGCATGCACACATACACACATGCACAACCCAACACAATCATACCCAGTGATAAAAGATAATTAGTCATGCTAGTAATAATAACCCCAGAGGAGAGCAAAGGCTCATTACCCACCTAGTGATAAACTCGCTCCTATTGTGTGTGCTTGTAATCATTGTGCGTGCTTGTAATCATTGTGTGGAGATAATAATAAACTTAATGTAGTACAACTGTGAGTATAAATAAATTAGTGTATTTAATAACCAAAAATGCTTGGTTTAGCAAAAATTTAACATTTTTAAAAAAGATAATAGCAGAAAATACCCCCCAAAATTTGAAGCCCAATTTCTCCCGATTCAGAAAACACCCAATATGGGGATGAAAAGTGCTCTGCTGGCGCACTACAGGTCTCAGAGGAGAAGGAGTCACATTTGGCTTTTTGGAAGCAAATTTTGCTCTGGGGGCATGCCGCATTTAGGAAGCCCCTATGGTGCCAGGACAGAAAATAAAAACCACATGGCATACCATTTTAGAAACTAGACCCTTTGGGGAACGTAACAAGGGGTAAAGTGAACCTTAATACCCGACAGGTGTTTCAAGACTTTTGCATATGTAAAAAAAAAATATTTTTTTTACACTAAAATGCTTGTTTTCCCCCAAATTTTACATTTTTATAAGGGATAATAGCAGAAAATACCCCCCAAAATTTGTAACCCCATCTCTTCTGAGTATGGAAATACCCCATAAGTGGACGTGAAGTGCACTGGGGACGAACTACAATGCTCAGAAGAGAAGTAGCATCATTGAGCTTTTGGAGAGAGAATTTGGCCATGTGCATTTCCAAAGCCCCCCGTGGTGCCAGAACAGTGGACCCCCCCACATGTGACCCCATTTTTAAAACTACACCCCTCACGGAAGGTAATAAGGGGTGCAGGGAGAATTTACACCCCACTGGCATTTGACGGATCTTTGGAACAGTGGGTTGTGCAAATAAAAAATTTTATTTTTCATTTTCACAGACCCATGTTTCAAAGATCTGTCAGACACCTGTGGGGTGTAAATGCTCACTATACCCCTTATTACATTCTCTGAGGGGTGTAGTTTCCAAAATGGGGTCACATGTGGGTATTTATTGTTTTGCGCTTATGTCAGAACCACTGTAAAATCAGCCACCCCTGTGCAAATCACCAATTTAGACCTCAAATTTACATGGTGAACTCTCCCTTCTGAGCCTTGTTGTGCGTCCCCAGAACACTTTGCGCCCACATATGGGGTATCTCCGTACTCAGGAGAAATTGCGTTACAAATTTTGGAGGCTTTTTTTCTTTTACCGCTTGTGAAATTTTAAAGTATAGGGCAACACCAGTATGTTAGTGTACAAAAATGTTTTTTTTTACACTAACATGCTGGAGTAGACCCCAACTTTACCTTTTCATAAGGGGTAAAAGGAGAAAAAGCCCCCCAAAATGTGTTAGGCAATTTCTCCCGAGTACGGCGATACCCCATATGTGGCCCTATTCTGTTGCCTTGAAATACGACAGGGCTCCGAAGTGAGAGAGCACCATGCGCATTTGAGGACTAAATTAGGGATTGCATAGGGGTGGACATAGGGGTATTCTACACCAGTGATTCCCAAACAGGGTGCCTCCAGCTGTTGCTAAACTCCCAGCATGCTTGGACAGTAAATGGCTGTCCGGAAATGCTGGGAGTTTTTGTTTTGCAACAGCTGGAGGCTCCGTTTTGGAAACACTGCTGTAGGATACGTTTTTCATTTTTATTGGGGGTAAGGGGGGTTGGTAGGGGGGGGAAGTGTACGTGTGTATATGTAGTGTTTTACTCTTTATTTTATGTTAGTGTAGTGTAGTGTTTTTAGGTTACATTCACACTGACGGCGGATTACACTGAGTGTCCCGCTAGGAGTTTGAGCTGCAGCTCAAACTTGAAGCGGGGAACTCACTGTAATCCGCCGCCAGTGTGAATGTAACCTGTACATTCACATGGGAGGGGGGGGGGCAAAACTACAACTCCCAGCATGCACTGACAGAACGTGCATGCTGGGAGTTGTAGTTTTGCAACAGCTGGCGGCACACTGGTTGGAAAATACTGAGTTAGGTAATAGAACCTATTACCTAACTCGGTATTTCCCAACCAGTGTGCCTCCAGATGTTGCAGAACTACAACTCTCAGCATGTACTGATTGCCAAAGGGAATGCTGGGAGATGTAGTTATGCAACAGCTGGAGGCACGCAAGTACAACTCCCAGCATGCCGAGACAGCCATTTGCTGTTCCTGAATGCTGGGAGTTGTAGTTTTGCAAGATTTAGAGGGGTTCAGGCTAGAGATCACTGACAGTGGTCTCTAAACTGTGGCCCTCCAGATGTTGCAAAACTACAAATCTCAGCATGCTAAGACAGCAAACTGCTGTCTGGGCATGCTGGGAGTTGTAGTTTTGTAACATCTGGAGGGCTACAGTTTAGAGACCACTGTCAGTGATCTCTAGCCTGAACCCCTCTAGATCTTGCAAAACTACAACTCCCAGCATGCTAATACAGCAAACAGCTTTCAAGGCATGGTGGGTGTTGTAGTTTTGCAACATCTGGAGGGCCACAGTTTAGAGACCACTCTCTAAACTGTTGCCCTGCAGATGTTGCTAGGCAACAGACTCCCGGACACGCGGCGCCATACTCACCTCCACCGCCGCCATGATCACAGCCGCCGCCGGGTAAGTGACCGCCGCTGCCGCCGCCGCTACTACACGGTTCCCCCCGCTGTGCCCGGACACCGATGGGTGGGCATAGCGGGGGGAACCGAACTTTAACCCCCCGCCCCCAGTCTGCTATTGGTCGGTCGTTCCGCCGATCAATAGCAGGGATAGGAGGGGTGGCAACCCTGCCACCTCACTCCTATCTCTTCAAGGGGGATCGAGGGTGTCTCTGACACCCCCGATCCCCCTTATTTTATCGCGGCGCCGCCGTTGATGGGCAGGGGGAGAGCGCTCCCCCTGCAAACACCATAGATGCCGTGATCAGAACTGATCACGGCATCTATGGGGTTAATGCTGCCGGGACCAGCGCGATCGCGGCCCCGGCAGCTGCGGTGGGACTCCAGCTGTGATTGACAGCTGAGTCCCACCCACGATCTCCTGCGCTGCCCGCGGCAGAGCAGGAGATCGCTTGGACGTATGCATACGTCCATTTGCGCGAACGTGTAGTTCGCCTGGACGTATGCATACATCCAATAGCGAGAAGGGGTTAAATTTACTGATCTTAGAGGCCTGTATCTCACTCTCCCACTTTTTAAATTCTATATTCAGATCGGCTTCAAAAATAGCCAGGCGCTCAGCATTCAACTCCCTACTCAACACCTCTTTGAGCTTATCAATTTCAATTTCCAACTGTTCCAGGGTTTTCTTATCAATGCCAATTAATAACTCCTAGAAAGTCCTTGAACACACTCGACAGGACTCTTCCCACCTGGATCTCACATTCAGATCCTCTACTGGAAATGAGGGGAAAATTTGCACCTGTAACCCTCTGGGTATAATGTTTTTTTGCAGGTAATTTTCTAGAGTCGCCTTATTCCACCACACCTTAATGCGCTTTTTCAACAAGAATTTTAATTGAGTCTGAGTCTCTCTCACCTTCGTATCCACATCTTGAATTTGGGTACTACCTTCATCAAATAAATGTATCAACTGTGTAGCCCAGGTCTGATCCCGGGATCTATAATCCATGTACCTGGTATTTTCAGCTGGGAAAAACCAACATATATTACCTACAAGCCCAACACGGCTAATAATTTTATCAACAAAACCTACAAAATTAGCCCAAAAATATAATCAAAATTTCATCTTTATTAATGTATACAAAACAGGTAGAAAAAACACCCATAAAATAACCCACCCTTAAAAAAAAAACAACACAAAGCTGAGCAGGATATCACTGGGATATCTACAAGAATCACGGTATTACCAATATACAGTCTTGCAGTATTAGTTTAGTCAGCACATAGTAGAACAATATCTCAAATCAAAACTGTACCTAATTGTGACATGCTGACGGCTTCCCAGTGATGATCCTGCAACCTCGACACGTGTTTCGGATGATTCCTTTCTCAAGAGGCGCTACATGAGGTAGGAACTACCGGCTTTTTATATGGTCGCCCTCCAATGGCGCATGTAGCGGAACCGGACGCCGGCCGACTTCCAGGTGGCGTCACCGGCTGATGCGCGTCATAACTTGAAGCACATCCGCTCGTACTGACTGCCCTCCGAAAGACGGCACAGCGCCACGAATCCGTGCATGCGCTCCGGGCGTAACCATCCTCTTTGTTGAGTATCAACCAGGGGAGCCGCGTCACATATCTCAACAAGGGAAAGGTACAAAACATTATCAATTGCTTGCACTGTATTGAAATATATATATATATATATATATATATATATATATATATATATATATATATAGAATAGGAAATACTAGTCATATATCAAAAGTAGGAATACCATAATATTGGATCCTAAAACCAAAACAATTTTTACAAAATAATTATAGAATAACCCTCATTGTCTATCACAGCAAGAATCATAATGACCTATAATCCATACTAGTATCCATATCCATCATATAATCTCTTTATATCTCTAGCATCTATGTATCCTTATCCTTAGGGAGCCCCCTACAGACTAGTATGGAATCCTGCACATGGATCCCGCAGCCTACACCCAAACATCCCATATCCAATGATAATTATCTAACCAAAACACCCATTTCATGCATGCCATAGGTACCAATAATTGATATTAATTCAGAAAAATAGTAAAAATCAATAATGTATGAAAAATAAGAAGTGAATGTATATATATATATATATATATATATATACACACACCTATGCACACACATGTGTACCTGTGTATACACATGCATGCACACATACACACATGCACAACCCAACACAATCATACCCAGTGATAAAAGATAATTAGTCATGCTAGTAATAATAACCCCAGAGGAGAGCAAAGGCTCATTACCCACCTAGTTGCTCGGGGGGCATGTCGCATTTAGGAAGCCCCTATGGTGCCAGGACAGCAAAAAAAAAACACATGGCATACCATTTTGGAAACTAGACCCCTTGAGGAACGTAACAAGGGATAAAGTGAACCTTAATACCCCACAGGTGTTTCACGACTTTTGCATATGTAAAAAAAAAAAATATTTTTTTTACCAAAAATGCTTGGTTTAGCAAAAATTTTACATTTTAAAAAAAGATAATAGCAGAAAATATCCCCCAAAATTTGAAGCCCAATTTTTCCCGATTCAGAGATGTATTAATGTATACAAAACAGGTAGAAAAAACACCCATAAAATAACCCACCCTTAAAAAAAAAACAACACAAAGCTGAGCAGGATATCACTGGGATATCTACAAGAATCACGGTATTACCAATATACAGTCTTGCAGTATTAGTTTAGTCAGCACATAGTAGAACAATATCTCAAATCAAAACTGTACCTAATTGTGACATGCTGACGGCTTCCCAGTGATGATCCTGCAACCTCGACACGTGTTTCGGATGATTCCTTTCTCAAGAGGCGCTACATGAGGTAGGAACTACCGGCTTTTTATATGGTCGCCCTCCAATGGCGCATGTAGCGGAACCGGATGCCGGCCGACTTCCGGGTGGCGTCACCGGCTGATGCGCGTCATAACTTAACTCATTACCCACCTAGTGATAAACTCGCCCCCTATTGTGTGTGCTTGTAATCATTGTGTGTGCTTGTAATCATTGTGTGAAGATAATAATAAACTTAATGTAGTACAACTGTGAGTATAAATAAATTAGTGTATGTAATAACAACCTCCCCCCCACCCCCATCCCCCCTCCCCTATAGCTTCCACACCCAATTCATACTAACACCCCGCACACCACACACACCCACATACCAATCCTCCCCCCCTTACAATTTATACAAAATACCCCACCAAACCCACACACATACACACATGCAACCCATACTGTGTTACCGTGCAAAATCACAAGTGACCCACCACCCACATAGCCATACCACTCTCACAACCCCAAAAACAACCTATACATGCCTATGACCGCATAGTGAGAATTTCCAAAACTATATGTTCATTTGCAAAGTTCAAACGCTGATTTTTGTGGTGAGGATGTAGAAGAGGTTTTCTTCTGATGACTCTTCCATGAAGACCATATTTGTACAAGTATCTCTTTATAGTGGAATAGTGTACCACAACTCCAGTGTCTGCCAGATCTTTCTGGAGGGATTGGGCAGTCAAAGGTGGGTTTTGAATTGTTTTTCTCACAATCCTGCGAGCTGTTCTGTCTGATATTTTTCTTGGTCCTCCAGATCTTGCTTTAACTTCCACTGTTCCTGATGACTGTAATTTCTTAATTACATTCCGAACAGAGGATATACATCTGAAAACGTTTTGCTATCTTCTTATAACCTTCTCCAGCTTTGTGTGCGTCAACTATTTTCAGTTTCAGATTTCTAGACAACTGCTTAAAAGAACCCATGGTGCTGATTTTTGGGGCAAGGTCAGATGAGTCTGGGCATTTAAAACCTTTGAGATTGACATCACCTGGTCTTCCCCGATGATGAATGAGAACAATCCATGACACTGGCAGGTCTCAGCTTTGCAAAGTGGGCAGTGCATGCTATAAATTCTGCAGGATGCCCAAACTTTTGCAGACACCATTTTTTTGTTTTCTGTAATTTTGAAAGTGTAAATGATGGAAATAAAATCTAACTTTTGTTGACATATTATAAGAATGTCTAATCTGTAATTTGATGCCTTTTGGAGATTTTTCCATCTTTCCTTGGCTTCTTTATGCACATTAATACAAATTTTTACCTGGGGTGCCCAAACTTTTGATCCCCACTGTACATAGTCCTAACATACTATTATTTAGCTATATTTAAGCAATCAACTAGGCATAATATAGGTACAGTAATAATTGATCATTACTAAGAAGAATTATACATTCCAGAAACACATAGGGAGGCCACTGAACCTGTTTGTTAGCAAAGTCCTTTCTCAGTTTGATCAACTTTGTTTGTTTCTGTATGCTGGCAAGCCAAGGCCGGGCTGGGTCTTTTTGGAGTGACAAGATATAAAAGTGAGCTGAAGTTTCATTCTACAGACAGTAATGATGGCCCTTGGAAGGCATGGTATTTGTAGTAGTTGCAGGGTGTCAGTATTATAGGATAAAAAATTTGTGTTGCAATAAAGAGTGGAGACAGCTGCAGAATTGAGGGACCAGAGATGCGTGGGTAAAAATAAAAAATATGTCTATCAGAATGTTATGGGCCAGATGGAGGAGAAAAGGAAAGTGTAACATACAACAGGTGTGAATCCACTGTGCTATCCCACTGGGTATAATTTGGTAAGGCAGAAAACAAGGGGGTGAGGCCAATGGTAGAAATATCATATAATTGTGCTGGTATATATAGGGACACGTATCGCCAAGTTGGATGACAATTTAATGGTAGCACGAATAAAGTACAAAATAAGAAGAAGAATATGACCACAATTGGAATGTGCCTAACGCACAGAAATAACACACATATACTAGTGTGGTTCCACAGTAGGAACTGTTACTGCCACTGTTGGTACAAGAGAACACCAAAGTAAAAACAATGCTGAAGTACATATGCGAGATACATGAACATGCACCCTACTAGAACACCTCTCACCTCAAAACCCCAAACATGTTTTCGCTGGGCTGCTTCGTCAGCCTAGCGAAAATGCGTTTGTACTTCAGCATTGTCTTTTACTTTGGTGTTCTCTTTTGTACCAGCAGTGGCAGTCACAGTTCCTTCTGTGGAACCACACTAGTATATGTGCGTTACTTCTGTGCGTTAGGCACAGATTGTGGTCATATTCTTATTCTTATTTTGTACTTTATTCAAATTACGATTAAACTGTCATCCATCTTGGCAATACATGTCTCTACATATTGGAAAATGAAGGAGAAGTCCAGCACTGCAGTGAAGGCAGCTTTATTGAGTGAGAAGCACACAGTAAAAACACACTAGTCAGACATGTTTCAAGCGCGAACGCTCTTCCTCAGTGACGTCAGTGTGAGCACAGGTGGGCACTAATATACCCAAATCCACGGGTGGGGCAAGATGAAAAAAACGCTCATATACCTGGAGTCACACTGATTTACAGGAATCAAGGTATGCAAATAAAATACACATAAACAGTGCATAAAATGTATATAAAATACATAAATACTAAATATATAATACCACATACCAAAATTTTATACCAGCAAAAGGGAAGATTAGTGCTCACCTGTGCTCACACTGAAGTCACCGAGGAAGAGCGTTCGTGCTTGAAACATGTCTGACTAGTGTTTTTTTACTGTGTGCTTCTCACTCAATAAAGCTGCCTTCACTGCAGTGCTGGACTTCTCCTTAATTTTCCAGTATCTGGGGCGCCTGGCCGGGCACCGGTCCGTGTACAGCACGATACGGGGGGTGAGCTTGACTTTCTTGATTCCTTGCTGTTTGCTACCGGCTATCTCGTGCTCCCTCCCTGCAGCCTGCAACAGTGAGATCCATTGAGAGTAATCTCCTCTAATAGAGCACACGTACACACTGCCACGTGGATCGGCATTATGAGTTCAACTGCATCATCCACTGCCACTATGGATCGGGCACAAAAAGCTGCTAACTTGTTTGCTAGATCTGGATCTTTGGATACATCTGCAGTGAACCTCCGAGTTTTAATGCATAATCTTGAAAAATTACAATTGCAAGAAACAAGGATTTGGTGGGACTGTACCATACTGTCCAATTACATCTCTAAGGACATCATTCCAAGGGGCTTAAGTATCAAAAAGATCCCTACCACCATTTACTGCGAAGAAATGCTGATGGAATGGCATGAGGCTATTATGGTATGCTCCAACCGGTTCATGAACATCATTGTCAAATATGAGACCAAGAAATTGGAAACTTTGAACGAGAACATCACCAAGTTACAACACGAACTGGAGCCATTTCAAGGTATGGCGGACTTCTCTGACTTATTTAAAATAACCAATGATCGCATTGCTAAATTAGAGGAGGGAATTATGGAATCTAAGAAAATAAAATTGCAGAGAGATATGCAGGATTTTGAACTTAAACAACAATATGACTGGGGCCGCTGGGATAATTCTCGTACGACACCCAGATCCATGTTAAAAAAACTAGAGACGTGGATACAAAAAACGCACATCTTTGCAAAAGGTCACTTTCAGCTCCTCTGAGATGGACTCTGATCGCGAGGGAGAGAACACAGAGTCAGATGGATCTATTGTCCCCCACACTTCCATGGGCACCCCACGCCATGCCGCCCAGCCATTAACCCTTTCCATAGTAAAGTTCCGTCATCCAGCCAAGGCTCCACCACCTCAGCCGAAGGAAGCATTGTGTCAAACCCTCCTTCTGGCGCTCCTGCTTCTTCCGCTTTTTGTCAGCCATTCCGCCAACAATCGATCTGCGAAGCCATGTCCAAGAGACAACAGTATGCGCCCACTCATCCAATGGCGCAGAAGTTGAATGTGCTCCTGTCCAAGTTGCTGGTGTTGCAGTCCCTCCCTTTCCAACTGGTGGACTCTGCAGCTTTCAGGGAATTGATGGCTTGTGCCGAGCCGAGGTGGAGAGTCCCAAGCCGTAATTTCTTTGCGAAGAAGGCAGTACCAGCCATGCATAAGTTTGTACAAGAGAAGGTGGGCCAGTCCTTGAGCCTGTCGGTGTGTTCAAAAGTGCACGCCGACGTGTGGAGCTGTAACTACGGGCAGGGACAATACATGTCTTTTACGGCCCACTGGGTAAATGTTGTTCCTGCACAGCCACAACAGCAACTTGGACAGGTCACACCGCTTACTCCTCCACGCTCTCGCTCCCAGGCAGTTGGTCCTTTTACAGTGTGCGCCTCCTCCTCCCCCATGTCCTCGGCCTCCACTGCACGTCTAAATCTCGGTGGCCCTTCATCGTACTACGTGTGTAGGGCACAGCGGTGTCAAGACATCCTTCACATGGTTTGCCTTGGCGAACGGAGTCACACAGGGGAGGAATTTACGGCTTACTCCACGAAATCTGGAAATGGGAACCATGGTGACCGACAATGGGAAGAACATTGTGGCCGTGCTGCGACAAGGAAATGTGAACCATTCGCCCTGCATGGCACACATGTTGAATCTGGTTGTCAAGAAGTTCATCAAGTCTTCACGTCCTGACAATGGCAAGGAAACTGTGCATGCACTTCAGCCACTCGTACACAGCCAAGCACACTTTGCTTGAGCTGCAGCGTAACAACGGTATCCCACAATATAGTCTCATTTGTGACGTTGCCACACGTTGGAATTCCACCCTCCATATGTTGGACAGACTATACGAAGAAAGAAAAGCCATCACGGATTGTTTGATGATACAAGCAGATAGGAGTACTCCCCTGTGTAACTTCAATGTGAACGAGTGGCAGCTCATACATGACACCTGCCATTTGCTGAGGCCCTTTGAGGAAACCACATTTTTTGTTCGCTCAAATTACGCCATGAACAACGTAATTCCACTCCTACATTTTCTCCAAAAAATGATTGAAAACATGGCTGGTCACGGCAATGGAGACGTTGCACCTACATCAGAAGGCTACATGAGTCCTGTGGGGGATGAACTGGAGTAGGATGATGAGGGGCAGAGCGGAGCACAGTTTACGGTGGATGAGATGGCCAGTGTTTCTGGTAATTGGACAGGAGAGGAGGAGCAGGAGCAGCCAGAGGAGCGGGAGGGTTATTACAAGGGAGGCGAGACAGAGGACCCAGACACACCGTGGCAGTATGCAGTGGTGATGGAGGCAGGTAGTCCCAGCGAGTCACTGTCACAAATGGCAGGATGCATGCTGAGTTGCTTGCGTAGTGACCCCCGAATTGTCAAAATTTGTCAGCGCGATGACTTCTGGATCTCCACCTTATTACACTCTCGCTACCGGCCCAGAATGGGGGCCTTTTTTACACCCACTGAGAGGGAGGACAAACTGACCTACTTCAGGGAGCTTCTACGTAGTCGGTTGGCCGATGCCTATCGGCCACATGGTCCATCCACTCGCAGGTCTGACTCGGGGGGCCCTCTGCGCTCACCTTCACTGCCACGGTTGCTGGGGAGGGGAGGGGTGGCAGGAGCAGTACCGGCTCAATCAGCAGCAGCCTGAGTCTACAGTTGCTGATGAGTAGCTTCCTTCAACCGCATAGTGAAGCTACTCATCAGCAGCAGGTGGACATGGAGCAGGACCTGAACCAGCAGGTGGTGGCTTACCTCGACATGACCCTGCCAACAACCGTTGAAGATCCGCTGGACTTCTGGGCAGCCAAACTCGATTTATGGCCGCAACTAGCAGAGTTTGCCCTGGAAAAGCTGTCCTGCCCGGCCAGTAGTGTGCCATCAGAGCGGGTGTTTAGTGCGGCAGGGGCCATAGTCACCCCAAGGCAAACTCGTCTGTCCACTAAAAATGTGGAGAGACTGACGTTTGTCAAGATGAATCAGGGATGGATCAGCCAGGATTTCCAGCCACCAATGACAGATGGGTCTGAGTAGATTGACCATGCTCCTACAACAAAATTTTCTCTATTGTGGTTGGTTATGAAACCCTCTGGGGCAGACCTGGGCATTGAACGGCCTGCTTGCCACATACAGCCCTTTGATTGGCTCTGACCGCGGCCCGAGATGATTGGGGGACAACTATGCTGCCTAATCTTGGGGACATCTATGCTGCCTAATCTGGGGGACAAGTATGCTCCTAATCTGGGGGACATCTATGCTGCCTAATATGGGTGACATCTATGCTGCCTAATCTGGGGGACAACTATGCTCCTAATCTGGGGGACATCTATGCTGCCTAATCTAGGTGACATCTATGCTGCCTAATCTGGGGGACAACTATGCTCCTAATTCGGGGGACATCTATGCTGCCTACTCTGGGGGACAAATATGCTCCTAATCTGGGGGACATCTATGCTGCCTAATCTGGGTGACATCTATGCTGCCCAATCTGGGGGACATCTATGCTGCCTAATCTGGGGGACAAGTATGCCCCTAATCCAGGGGAAATCTATGCTGCCTACTCTGGGGGGTATGCTCCTAATCGGGGGGACATCTATGCTGCCTAATCTTGGGGACAACTATGCTCCTTATCTGGGGGACAACTATGCTCCTAATCTGGGGGACATGTATGCTGCCTAATCTGGGTGACATCTATGCTGCCTAATCTGGGGGACAACTATGCTCCTAATATGGGGAAAACGGATGCTTCTGGCCTTGGGTCTATACGTTTTTTGAAGTTTAGCAGTAGCTAAATACATGCTTAATGCAAATGTCAACATTGATCTTTAAATGTAAGGGGTTATGAAACCCTCTTGGGTACTGCGAATGACTGCTCCAGACTCATTCTGTGTCTTTCAGGGTCAACTTACCTCCCTGGTGCCTCAGGCCTTGGGCCTATAATTTTTTGAAGTTTAGCAGTAGCTAAATACATGCTTAATGCAAATGTAAACATTGATCTTTAAATGTAAGGGGTTATGAAAACCTCTTGGGTACTGCAAATGCATAATTCAGACTCATTCTGTGTCTTTCAGGAACTACTTGCCTCCCTGGTGCCTCTGGCCTTGGGCCTTAAATTTTTGGATGTTTAGCAGTAGCTAAATACATGCTTAATGCAAATTTCAACAATGATCGTTAAATTCTCTGCGCTCTGCCAGGGCCTTCTCCTACCCCGCCTGGGCCGATCCGAGGACCTCACTAACCAACTCACTAACTAATCCAATCGCTTATAGTGATGGGCGGTGTGTACAAAGGGCAGGGACTTAATCAACGCCAGCTTATGACCCTCACTTACTGGTAATTCCTCGTTTTAAGGTTAAATAATTGCAATCCCAGATCCCTATCACGAACTGTTTTCAGCGTGCAACACGCACCTGTCCTTGAAAGATAGAGACATGCTAATCCGTTCAGTGGAGCGCTAGTGCGGCCCAGGACATCTGAGGCCATAACACACCTGTTATTGCTCGATCTCGCAATTGATCGGGCAAGGTAAGGCGTTATTAAAGCCTCTTGGGTACTGCTGAGGCCTACTCCTGACTGCTCCTGGTGCAATGTATGGGGTAATTAAACACTCTTGGGTAGTGTTATTGTTAAATTTACTGATAATTTTATCAGTAATAAAATTTAATTTTGCAGAATGCTAACCGTTACACAACGGAACGCTTGTTGCGTGTGATTTTTTTATGAAAAAAAAATAAAAAATATATATATATATATATATATATATATGGAGAGGGATTAACTCTGCTTAATCATTTTTGTCAATTAGAATCCTTTTGTGATCTGATCTTTTGGAGACAGATGCGCTTACACACATGTGATAATTTTTTTCAAACATTGTGTGGTTTATTATTTATTATGTGGTTTATTATTTTTGAGAAGAATGTCTTTTGGTGGTCCACCGTCCTGCATTATAGAGTCTTCTGAACTACTGTATATGCGCTTGTTTTTAAAAAAACAGGTATTTTTTCAGACAATTTCAATAAAATTTTGTGTTTTTTTGGGGTGGATTGTGAAGCCCGGGTGTGTACTCGTGCATCAGCCAACTCCAGGCTGTGTCTTTCAGGCAATCTATGGGTTCCTGATGCCGAAGAGGTGGGGCCTGGGTCTGGGAATTAAAAAATTTTGGATTGCGGGTGCTACCAAAAAAGATGGACACACGCTAATCCGTTCAGTGGAGCTCGCCTGCGGCCCCGGATATCTGAGTGCATAACACACCTGTTATTGCTCGATCTCAGGAGAAGGGGGGTTCATCATCGGGAGAACATTTTTTTCAAAGGGCCTCAAAATATGTTAGTACAGCATTTCTTATTTATGCCTATAGGGGGAGATTCATCAAAACCTGTCCAGAGGAAAAGTTGCTGAGTTGCCCATAGCGACCAATCAGATTACTTTTTTCATTTTCCACAAGCCTTTTCAAAAATGAAAGAAGCAACTTTTCCTCTGGACAGGTTTTGGTAAATCTTCCCCATAGTGTTTACTATTTATATGGAATGTGCATACACTGCTCACTTGGCACCTTCACCTTTTCAAAGAACAGAGATTCCCTAATGGATGTTGGGCAATTGTATCTTGCGGAGAAGAAGTGAAAAGGTGGCCCTCTTTTGAAGGTTTAGGAAGTCACTGGCTTGACTGTCTCAATAGATACCTTGGGGGACATTTATCATTATTGTCCAAAATTAGGGATCTCAGCCATATACAGAAGGCTAGGGTGCAAAACAGTGCGACTACACAAAATCCAAAATAGCAAAGAACACCATGCACTGTATATAAAATGCACACCCAAGTATCACATTAACAATATCTGCTAAAATGCATGATTTTTATTATATCACTAGCTGAGTACCCGGCGTTGCCCGGTTTTTCCTTCCTAATCCTTTTTGGGGAGGAAAATAAACAAAGGAGGAAGCTTTTGACTTCATATGCAGTCCTCATATATTGTTGTCATATCCCAACCCCACATCCCGACCTCCAATCCCGACCTCCTATCTCGTCCTTCTTTCCTGTCCTCTTATCCCGTCCTCCTATCCCGTCCTCCTATCCCATCCTCCTATCTCGACCTCCTATCCCGTCCTCCTATCCAGTCCTCCTATCTCGACCTCCTATACCAACCTCCTATCCCGACCTCCTATCCCATCCTCCAATCCCGACTTCCTATCCCGACCTCCTATCCCGACCTCCTTTCCCGTCCTAATATCTCGACCTCCTATCTCGACCTCCTATCCCATCCTCCTATCTCGACCTCCTATCCTGACCTCCTATCCCGTCCTCTTATCCCGACCTCCTTTCCCGTCCTCATATCTCGACCTCCTGTCCCGTCCTCCTATCTCGACCTCCTATCCCAACCTCCTATCCCGACCTCCTATCCCGACCTCATATCTTGTCCTCATAACCCGTCCTCCTATCCCGACCTCCTATCTCGACCTCCATCCCGTCCTCATATCCCGACTCGTAATATGTGACCAGGTATTGAAATATCTCCAGCCGTATGGAAATTATATGGGAACATACATTTCCCATTGATTTGCATCAGACTTAAAATAAAACCCTGACCCTCACAAATTGGGGTAGTTAAGGGTTAAATTAACTATCCTATATTTTAAGTGGACATATAAGTAACATGTGACCAAGTATTATGGAAATATCTCCAGCCGTTTGGAAGTTATGCAGTAACATATATTTCCCATTGACTTGCATAGGACTTTAAACATAAGCCCGCCCCTGGCAAATGGGGGTGAGTAAGGGTTAAATTACCTATCCTATGTTTGTTGTTGACATATAAGTAAAATGTGTGCCACGTTTCATATTAATATCTTTAGCCGTTTGAAAGTTTTTGTGGAACATACACACATACATACATGAGTTTTATATATATAGATAGATATGCCAATAGAGTACAAAACAAACAAGTTAAAAACATTTAAAAGACACCACACAAACAATCTTGAGGGAGCAAGACACTAACCCTCCAGAGCACATAGATATATAGTACTGTATAATAATAGAATAAAGTTCCACAGCAACAATAAATAATAATACTGTTTACCTCTACCTGCTAGAAAGTGGAATATTATGCATGTCATCACTGAAAAGCCTGTTATCTGGCTGAAAAAGCATGTTACAAATTGCAAAAGAGACAACAGGTGAGTGGATGGCAAAGCCTACCACAAGGACCGATCTGACATTGATTTGCGACACTTTGAAGGGGTTTGCAACTTTTTTTTAATGGCTACGTGCGATATTCGCACTTCATAAATTCGCGGCCACTGAAAATTGATCACTGAAAGTTGCTTAGGTAAGTCTATTTGCTACTTTATAGGTACCCTCAAAAGTCTCAAAAAGTGGTTAGGCACATGTGCAACATTTTGTTTGCCCAGAGTAAGTAAAAAGAAAAGCACCATTTGCAATGATAAATCTCCCCCTATAGGCTTCAGTTCAGAGGAACTTGTGTGTGCTCAGTCAGATTGGTTATATGTGGTTAATATAAAGGATCTTGGTTCCAGATATATACAGTATCCAGAAGAAACATATTCATTGTTTTGATCTGATTCCTCCGCCAACCTTAATCTGTCCTTGTCCATGGGACACGATAAACATAGCTGTGAGTAAGAGTACTTCTGGTACTTCTAGCAATCCTATGGTGCTAGTCTCGTAGGATCTTTCTGACATGGATACGTAAGACATATTTCAGGAAATAGAGAAACACACATTGGAATCATTATTTATTGATAGATTACACCGCCAACTGAATATAGTACATTTTTAGCAAAACCACGCCCTTCTTCAGGCATACTATTATTAACACCATATTTATAAGCAGATGCACATCTTACATGTATACCCAGCCTAGGGGGTAAATTGTTTACTTAATTGGACAATATTTCCGCATCTACAGTAAGTTGCGTTCACCTACTGTCACATTGTTTGTCTCTAGCCTTTTTGAAGCTGTCAGGCCCGTCAGCTATGAAGCCTTTAATTAAAGATCAAAAGTTACAATTTAATTTTCCAGTGGAATGAATAACTCAATTCAATTCACCTTGTCATGTTCACATTACTCTATGAGCTGCTTTATTTATGTACATGTGAACTTAGCTTCTGAATTACACGGTTAATATCTCACCTTTTCTCAGCAATTTGTTTCTCTATTATAAAACTAATTTCTTTCAGAGCCCTAATGAGTCATGCCTGCATTGCACACCACACCTCAAAATGGTATTCATTTATTAAGATTACTCTGACTCAGTTAAAGGCAAATTAACTTTAAATAACAATATTCTATTTACTTAGTCGCAAATCCATTTCCTATTATGTTGCAATGATTTACAACTTTACAAATAAGGCTTTAAAATGTTACATGCTTTACTAATATTAATAGTATATTAGTAGAAGTAAATGCATTGTATCATTCAGGAAAGGTTCACACGTTGTTGTGCCATGTGCATATTGTATGAGCTGTATACATTTCCTTGAGTAGCCTTACTCTATTTTTAATAGTGCATCCTCTTTTCTATCATTAATTACTATAATGTCACCTATTTGGAGTATCTGCCCTAGGTAATGGCATCAACTGGGTGACATCCATACTACAAAAAGTGCCCCTGGAAGGGAAGAAAAGCGGTTAGAACCAAATGGGCAAATTTGTGGCACAAGCAGAACCAAAACCAAAGTCATAAGCCAGTACCAGACTCCAAACCAGAAGGGAACATCAATACCAGAAGCCAGAAACCAAAGAAATATTCCAGGGCTCAGAACATAGATCCAAATAGCAGAAGAACAATGCACAGGAAGCACAAGGAGTAACAATCACAGGTGTCTGTTTAACTGTGGTGATTTTCAGGAAGCATGGGAAGCTGGCACTTAGTGTGGTTGGTCCAATGACCCAGCCTCCTGCTGTTAGTGAGACTGGTTGCTGTGGTCCCTGAGTGACACCACAGGATAGCAGAGAAAGTGGTCACTGCTGGAGCAAGGGTCAGGTAAGTATGTTACAATTATGTATTTTGTTTTGTTCACAGCTTACACTGCTCAGTATTGCTCTATAATGTCACCCATACTTCTGCCTAGCAAGGTAGCAGTGGCTCCCAAAGTGGAGCCAAAATCCAGGGGAGCAGTAGTAGCCTTGGTTGCAATTTTGGGCCCTTGAATAAAAATAAGGAACAATGGAAGCATAAAGAAAAGAAAACTGTACACATTGTGCAACATATAGTTAACTAGACATTGTCACTTCAGGTCAATTTCCCCTTTTCAATAGTGGAGATGACTGATAGAAATTTTGTGCTTTAGATGCCTGTGTCCCTAAGCCCCCCCCCCCCCCCCCCAAAAAAAAAAAAAAATTACCATTGAAAAAATTCCTCCTGGCCAGGACAAGGTCCACTGCTCGTTGGAAAGGGTATTCTGTCTCTAGCAATGGCTCGCCAAAATGTAATACAGGAAATAACATCTTTGCTCTGTATTGTGTGTACTCCCTTTTTCTCTTCTCTCAGTAATTGCAGTAAGTGAAGTGCATGCAGCTGTCATACTCCTGCCTTGCCTCCTATGTGCACCTAAATAGAGCTGGACACTATATACTGTAAAAGCCATTCAAACCACTAGACACAATATTAAAGCGTACCTATCAGATCCCACAAAAAAAACTTTTACTCAGTTCCCTTATCCTGATCATGTACGTGTAATTTGTATGTAACTATCACCAATATTTAACTAATGTTCTGTTAAAGTGTAGCTGTCAATAACAAAAACTTTTTATATAATGTTGATAATACGGTTATATGTATATTTGTAATATACCTTGGTTAAAAGATATGTATAACTTTATCCTTACAGTTTTTTGTCTGTGTGTCTCTGTGAGGAGACCACATACAGGAAGTATGGGACAAGCTGGGCTCTGTGCAGTGAAGACAAGCAGGGCTCTGTGCAGTGAAGACTAGGAGGGCTCTGTGCAGTGAGGACAAGCAGGGCTCTGTACATTGAGGACAAGCAGGGCTCTGTACACTGAGGACAAGCAGGGATCTGTGCAGTGAGGACAAGCAGGGCTCTGTGCACTGAGGACAAGCTGGGTTCTGTACACTGAGGACAAGCAGGGTTCTGTACACTGAGGACAAGCAGGGCTCTGTACACTGAGGACAAGCAGGGTTCTGTACACTGAGGACAATAAGGGCTTTGTAGACTGAGGACAAGCATGGCTCTGTGCACTGAGGACAAGCAGGGCTTTGTACACTGAGGGAAAAGCGGGGCTCTGTGCACTGAGGACAAGCCGGGTTCTGTACACTGAGGACAAGCAGGGTTCCGTACACTGAGGACAAGCAGGGATCCGTGCATTTAGGACAAGCAGGGCTCTGTACACTGAGGACAAGCAGGGTTCTGTACACTGAGGACAAGCAGGGTTCTGTACACTGAGGACAAGCAGGGTTCTGTACACTGAGGACAAGCCGGCATTGTACACTGAGGACAAGCAGGGCTTTGTACACTGAGGACAAGCAGGGCTCTGTGCATCGAGGACAAGCAGGACTTTGTGCATTGAGGACAAGCAGGGTTCTGTACACTGAGGACAAGCAGGGCTCTGTACACTGAAGACAGGCAGGGCTCTGTACACTGAGGACAAGCAGGGCTCTGTATACTGAGGACAAGCAGGGCTCTGTGCAGTGAAGACAAGCAGAGCTCTGTGCACTGAGGACAAGCAGGGCTCTGTACACTGAGGACAAGCAGGGCTCTGTACACTGAGGACAAGCAGGGTTCTGTACACTGAGGACAAGCAGGGCTCTATACACTGAGGATAAGCAAGGATCTGGGCAGTTAGGACAGGCAGGGCTCTGTACACTGCAGTGAGGACCAGCAGGGCTCTGTGTACTGAGGACAAGCAGGGTTCTGTGCAATGAGGACAAGCAGGTCTTTGTACACTGAGGCGAAGCAGGGCTCTGTACACTGAGGGTAAGCAGGGCTCTGTGCACTGAGGACAAGCGGGGCTCTGTGCAGTGAGGACAAGTGGGGCTCTGTGCACTGAGGACAAGCAGGGTTCTGAATACTGAGGACAAGCAGGGCTCTGTACACTGAGGACAGGCAAGGCTCTGTGCACTGAGGACAAGCAGGGCTCTGTGCAGTGAGGACAAGCAGGGCTCTGTGCACTGAGGACAAGCAGGGTTCTGTACACTGAGGCAAGCAGGGCTCTGTACCCTGAGGACAAGCAGGGCTTTGTACACTAAGGACAAGTAGGGCTCAGTACACTGAGGACAAGTAGGGCTCTGTACACTTAGGGAAAGCAGGGCTCTGAACACTGAGGACAAGCAGAGCTCTATGCACTGAGGACAAGCAGGGCTCTGTACACTAAGGACAAGTAGGGCTCAGTACACTGAGGACAAGCAGGGCTCTGTGCAGTGAAGACAAGCAGGGCTCTGTGCAGTGAGGATAAGCAGGGCTCTGTACACTGAGGACAAGCAGGGATCTGTGCAGTGAGGACAAGCAGGGCTCTGTACACTGAGGACAAGCAGGGCCCTGTACACTGAGGACAAGCAGGGCTTTGTACACTGAGGCCAAGCAGGGCTCTGTACACTGAGTACAAGCAGGGGTCTGTACACTGAGGACAAGCAGGGTTCTGTACACTGAGGACAAGCAGGGCTCTGTACACTGAGGACAAGCAAGGATCTGTGCTGCTAGGACAGGCAGGGCTCTGTACACTGAGGACAAGCAGGGTTCTGTACACTGAGGACAATCAGGGCTCTGTGCACTGAGGACAAGCAGGGCTCTGTGCACTGAGGACAAGCAGGGCTCTGTACACTGAGGACAAGCAGGGCTCTGTACACTGAGGACAAGCAGGGCTCTGTACACTGAGGACAAGCAGGGCTCTGTACACTGAGGACAAGCAGGGCTCTGTACACTGAGGACAAGCATGGCTCTGTACACTGCAGTGAGGACAAGCAGGGCTCTGTGTACTGAGGACAAGCAGGGTTCTTTACACTGAGGACAAGCAGGGCATTGTACGCAGAGGAGAAGCAGGGCTCTGTACACTGAGGGCAAGCAGGGCTCTGTGCACTGAGGACAAGCGGGGCTCTGTGCACTGAGGACAAGCAGGGGCTCTGTGCACTGAGGACAAGTGGGGCTCTGTACACTGAGGACAGGCAAGGCTCTGTGCACTGAGGACAAGCAGGGCTCTGTGCACTGAGGACAAGCAGGGCTCTGTGCACTGAGGTCAAGCAGAGTTCTGTACACTGAGGCAAGCAGGGCTCTGTACACTGAGGACAAGCAGAGCTCTATGCACTGACGACAAGCAGGGCTCTGTACAGTGAGGACAAGCAGGGCTCTGTGCAGTGAGGACAAGCAGGGCTCTGTACATTGAGGACAAGCAGGGTCTGTGCAGTGAGGACAAGCAGGGCTCTGTACACTGAGGACAAGCAGGGCCCTGTACACTGAGGACAAACAGGGCTTTGTACACTTAGGACAAGCAGGGCTCTGTGCAGTGAAGGTAAGCAGAGATCTGTGCACTGAGAACAAGCAGGGCTCTGTACACTTAGGACAAGCAGGGTTCTGTACACTGAGGACAAGCAGGGCTCTCTACACTGAGGACAAGCAGGGCCCTGTACACTGAGGACAAACAGGGCTTTGTACACCGAGGACAAGCAGGGCTCTGTGCAGTGAAGACAAGCAGAGCTCTGTGCACTGAGAACAAGCAGGGCTCTGTACACTGAGGACAAGCAGGGGTCTGTACACTGAGGACAAGCAGGGATCTGTGCAGTGAAGACAGGCAGGGCTCTGTACACTGAGGACAACCAGGGTTCTGTACACTGAGGACAAGCAGGGCTTTTACACTGAGGACAAGCAGGGTTCTGTACACTGAGGACAAGCAGGGCTCTGTGCACTGAGGACAAGTAGGGCTCTGTACACCGAGAACAAGCAGGGTTCTGTACACTGAGGACAAGCAGGGCTCTGTACACTGAGGACAAGCAGGGCTCTGTACACTGAGGACAAGCAGGGCTCTGTGCAGTGAAGACAAGCAGAGCTCTGTGCACTGAGGACAAGCAGGGCTCTGTACACTGAGGACAAGCAGGGCTCTCCACACTGCAGTGAGGACAAGCAGGGCTCTGTGTACTGAGGAAAAGCAGGGTTCTGTACACTGAGGACAAGTGGGGCTCTGTGCACTGAGGACAAGCAGGGCTCTGTACACTGAGGACAAGCAGGGTTCTGAATACTGAGGACATGCAGGGTTCTGTACACTGAGGACATGCAGGGCTCTGTACACTGAGGACAAGCAGGGCTCTGTACAGTGAGGACAAGCAGGGCTCTGTACACTGAGGACAAGCAGGGCTCTGTACACTGAGGACAAACAGGGCTCAGTACACTGAGGACAAGCAGGACTCTGTGCAGTGAGGACAAGCAGGGCTCTGTACAATGAGGACAAGCAGGGATCTGTGCAGTGAGGACAAGCAGGGCTGTTACGCCGAGCGCTCCGGGTCCCCGCTCCTCCCCGGAGCGCTCGCTACACTCTTCTCACTGCAGCGCTCCGGTCAGATCCACTGACCGGGTGCGCTGCGATACCGCCTCCAGCCGGGATGCGATTCGCGATGCGGGTAGCGCCCGCTCGCGATGCGCACCCCGGCTCCCGTACCTGACTCGCTCTCCGTCGCTCCTGTCCCGGCGCGCGCGGCCCCGCTCCCTAGGGCGCGCGTGCGCCGGGTCTTTGCGATTTAAAGGGCCACTGCGCCGCTGATTGGCGCAGTGGTTCCAATTAGTGTGTTCACCTGTGCACTTCCCTATATCACCTCACTTCCCCTGCACTTCCTTGCCGGATCTTGTTGCCATCGTGCCAGTGAAAGCGTTTCCTTGTGTGTTCCTAGCCTGTGTTCCAGACCTCCTGCCGTTGCCCCTGACTACGATCCTTGCTGCCTGCCCCGACCTTCTGCTACGTCCGACCTTGCTTCTGTCTACTCCCTTGTACCGCGCCTATCTTCAGCAGCCAGAGAGGTTGAGCCGTTGCTAGTGGATACGACCTGGTCACTACCGCCGCAGCAAGACCATCCCGCTTTGCGGCGGGCTCTGGTGAAAACCAGTAGTGACTTAGAACCGATCCACTAGCACGGTCCACGCCAATCCCTCTCTGGCACAGAGGATCCACTACCTGCCAGCCGGCATCGTGACAGTAGATCCGGCCATGGATCCCGCTGAAGTTCCTCTGCCAGTTGTCGCTGACCTCACCACAGTGGTCGCCCAGCAGTCACAACAGATAGCGCAACAAGGCCAACAGCTGTCTCAACTGACCGTTATGCTACAACAGTTACTACCACAGCTTCAGCAATCATCTCCTCCGCCAGCTCCTGCACCTCCTCCGCAGCGAGTGGCTGCTTCTGGTCTACGACTATCCTTGCCGGATAAATTTGATGGGGACTCTAAGTTTTGCCGTGGCTTTCTTTCCCAATGTTCCCTGCACTTGGAGATGATGTCGGACCAGTTTCCCACTGAAAGGTCTAAGGTGGCTTTCGTAGTCAGCCTTCTGTCTGGAAAAGCCCTGTCTTGGGCCACACCGCTCTGGGACCGCAATGACCCCGTCACTGCCTCTGTACACTCCTTCTTCTCGGAAATCCGAAGTGTCTTTGAGGAACCTGCCCGAGCCTCTTCTGCTGAGACTGCCCTGTTGAACCTGGTCCAGGGTAATTCTTCCGTTGGCGAGTATGCCGTACAATTCTGTACTCTTGCTTCAGAATTATCCTGGAATAATGAGGCCCTCTGCGCGACCTTTAAAAAAGGCCTATCCAGCAACATTAAAGATGTTCTGGCCGCACGAGAAATCCCTGCTAATCTACATGAACTCATTCACCTAGCCACTCGCATTGACATGCGTTTTTCCGAAAGGCGTCAGGAGCTCCGCCAGGATATGGACTCTGTTCGCACGAGGCGTTTCTTCTCCCCGGCTCCTCTCTCCTCTGGTCCCCTGCAATCTGTTCCTGTGCCTCCCGCCGTGGAGGCTATGCAGGTCGACCGGTCTCGCCTGACACCTCAAGAGAGGACACGACGCCGCATGGAGAATCTCTGCCTGTACTGTGCTAGTACCGAACACTTCCTGAAGGATTGTCCTATCCGTCCTCCCCGCCTGGAAAGACGTACGCTGACTCCGCACAAAGGTGAGACAGTCCTTGATGTCTACTCTGCTTCTCCACGTCTTACTGTGCCTGTGCGGATATCTGCCTCTGCCTTCTCCTTCTCTACTATGGCCTTCTTGGACTCCGGATCTGCAGGAAATTTTATTTTGGCCTCTCTCGTCAACAGGTTCAACATCCCGGTGACCAGTCTCGCCAGACCCCTCTACATCAATTGTGTAAACAATGAAAGATTGGACTGTACCATACGTTTCCGCACGGAGCCCCTTCTAATGTGCATCGGATCTCATCACGAGAAGATTGAACTTTTGGTCCTCCCCAATTGCACTTCTGAAATTCTCCTTGGACTTCCCTGGCTTCAACTTCATTCCCCAACCCTGGATTGGTCCACTGGGGAGATCAAGAGTTGGGGGCCCTCTTGTTCCAAGGACTGCCTAAAACCGGTTCCCAGTAACCCTTGCCGTGACTCTGTGGTTCCTCCTGTAACCGGTCTCCCTAAGGCCTATATGGACTTTGCGGATGTTTTTTGCAAAAAACAAGCTGAGACTCTACCTCCTCACAGGCCTTATGATTGTCCTATCGACCTCCTCCCGGGCACTACTCCACCCCGGGGCAGAATTTATCCTCTGTCCGCCCCAGAGACTCTTGCTATGTCTGAATACGTCCAGGAAAATTTAAAAAGGGCTTTATCCGTAAATCCTCCTCTCCTGCCGGAGCCGGATTTTTCTTTGTGTCCAAAAAAGATGGCTCTCTACGTCCTTGCATTGACTACCGCGGTCTTAATAAAATCACGGTTAAGAACCGCTACCCCCTACCCCTCATCTCTGAACTCTTTGATCGCCTCCAAGGTGCCCACATCTTTACCAAACTGGACTTAAGAGGTGCTTATAATCTCATCCGCATCAGAGAGGGGGATGAATGGAAAACGGCATTTAACACCAGAGATGGACACTTTGAGTATCTGGTCATGCCCTTTGGCCTGTGCAACGCCCCTGCCGTCTTCCAAGACTTTGTTAATGAAATTTTTCGTGATCTCTTATACTCCTGTGTTGTTGTATATCTGGACGATATCCTGATCTTTTCTGCCAATCTAGAAGAACACCGCCAGCATGTCCGTATGGTTCTTCAGAGACTTCGTGACAATCAACTCTATGCCAAAATAGAGAAATGTCTGTTTGAATGCCAATCTCTTCCTTTCCTAGGATACTTGGTCTCTGGCCAGGGACTACAAATGGATCCAGACAAACTCTCTGCCGTCTTAGATTGGCCACGCCCCTCCGGACTCCGTGCTATCCAACGTTTTTTGGGGTTCGCCAATTATTACAGGCAATTTATTCCACATTTTTCTACCGTTGTGGCTCCTATCGTGGCTTTAACCAAAAAAAATGCCGATCCCAAGTCTTGGCCTCCTCAAGCGGAAGACGCCTTTAAACGGCTCAAGTCTGCCTTTTCTTCGGCTCCTGTGCTCTCCAGACCTGACCCATCTAAACCCTTCCTATTGGAGGTTGATGCCTCCTCAGTGGGAGCTGGAGCTGTCCTTCTACAAAAAAATTCTTCCGGGCATGCTGTTACTTGTGGTTTTTTTTCTAGGACCTTCTCTCCGGCGGAGAGGAACTACTCCATCGGGGATCGAGAGCTTCTAGCCATTAAATTAGCACTTGAGGAATGGAGACATCTGCTGGAGGGATCAAGATTTCCAGTTATTATTTACACCGATCACAAGAACCTCTCCTACCTCCAGTCTGCCCAACGGCTGAATCCTCGCCAGGCCAGGTGGTCTCTGTTCTTTGCCCGATTTAATTTTGAAATTCACTTTCGGCCTGCCGATAAGAACATTAGGGCCGATGCTCTCTCTCGTTCCTCGGATGCTTCTGAAGTTGAACTCTCTCCGCAACACATCATTCCTCCTGACTGCCTGATTTCCACTTCTCCAGCCTCCATCAGGCAAACCCCTCCAGGAAAGACCTTTGTTTCTCCACGCCAACGCCTCGGAATCCTCAAATGGGGTCACTCCTCCCATCTCGCAGGTCATGCGGGCATCAAGAAATCTGTGCAACTCATCTCTCGCTTCTATTGGTGGCCGACTCTGGAGACGGATGTTGTGGACTTTGTGCGAGCCTGCACTATCTGTGCCCGGGATAAGACTCCTCGCCAGAAGCCCGCTGGTTTTCTTCATCCTCTGCCTGTCCCCGAACAGCCTTGGTCTCTGATTGGTATGGATTTTATTACTGACTTACCCCCTTCCCGTGGCAACACTGTTATTTGGGTGGTCGTTGATCGATTCTCCAAAATGGCACATTTCATCCCTCTTCCTGGTCTTCCTTCAGCGCCTCAGTTGGCTAAACAATTTTTTGTACACATTTTTCGTCTTCACGGGTTGCCTACGCAGATCGTCTCGGATAGAGGCGTCCAATTCGTGTCTAAATTCTGGAGGGCTCTCTGTAAACAACTCAAGATTAAATTAAATTTTTCTTCTGCATATCATCCTCAATCCAATGGACAAGTAGAAAGAATTAACCAGGTCTTGGGTGATTATTTACGACATTTTGTTTCCTCCCGCCAGGATGACTGGGCAGATCTTCTACCATGGGCCGAATTCTCGTATAACTTCAGAGTCTCTGAATCTTCCTCCAAATCCCCATTTTTCGTGGTGTACGGCCGTCACCCTCTTCCCCCCCTCCCTACCCCCTTGCCCTCTGGTCTGCCCGCTGTGGATGAAATTTCTCGTGATCTTTCCATCATATGGAGAGAGACCCAAAATTCTCTCTTACAGGCTTCATCACGCATGAAGAAGTTCGCGGATAAGAAAAGAAGAGCTCCTCCCATTTTTTCCCCTGGAGACAAGGTATGGCTCTCCGCAAAATATGTCCGCTTCCGTGTCCCTAGCTACAAGTTGGGACCACGCTATCTTGGTCCTTTCAAAATTTTGTGCCAGATTAATCCTGTCTCTTACAAACTTCTTCTTCCTCCTTCTCTTCGTATTCCTAATGCCTTTCACGTTTCTCTTCTTAAACCACTTATCATCAACCGTTTCTCTCCCAAATCTGTTCCTCCCACTCCTGTTTCCGGCTCCTCGGACATCTTCTCCGTCAAAGAGATTCTGGCATCCAAAAAGGTCAGAGGGAAAACCTTTTTTTTAGTGGATTGGGAGGGTTGTGGTCCAGAAGAGAGATCCTGGGAACCTGAGGACAATATCCTAGACAAAAGTCTGCTCCTCAGGTTCTCAGGCTCTAAGAAGAGGGGGAGACCCAAGGGGGGGGGGTACTGTTACGCCGAGCGCTCCGGGTCCCCGCTCCTCCCCGGAGCGCTCGCTACACTCTTCTCACTGCAGCGCTCCGGTCAGATCCACTGACCCGGGGCGCTGCGATACCGCCTCCAGCCGGGATGCGATTCGCGATGCGGGTAGCGCCCGCTCGCGATGCGCACCCCGGCTCCCGTACCTGACTCGCTCTCCGTCGCTCCTGTCCCGGCGCGCGCGGCCCCACTCCCTAGGGCGCGCGCGCCGGGTCTTTGCGATTTAAAGGGCCACTGCGCCGCTGATTGGCGCAGTGGTTCCAATTAGTGTGTTCACCTGTGCACTTCCCTATATCACCTCACTTCCCCTGCACTTCCTTGCCGGATCTTGTTGCCATCGTGCCAGTGAAAGCGTTTCCTTGTGTGTTCCTAGCCTGTGTTCCAGACCTCCTGCCGTTGCCCCTGACTACGATCCTTGCTGCCTGCCCCGACCTTCTGCTACGTCCGACCTTGCTTCTGTCTACTCCCTTGTACCGCGCCTATCTTCAGCAGCCAGAGAGGTTGAGCCGTTGCTAGTGGATACAACCTGGTCACTACCGCCGCAGCAAGACCATCCCGCTTTGCGGCGGGCTCTGGTGAAAACCAGTAGTGACTTAGAACCGATCCACTAGCACGGTCCACGCCAATCCCTCTCTGGCACAGAGGATCCACTACCTGCCAGCCGGCATCGTGACAAGGGCTCTGTACACTGAGGAAAAGCAGGGCCCTGTACACTGAGGACAAGCAGGGCTCTGTACACTGAGGACAAACAGGGCTCTGTACACTGAGGACAAGCAGGGCTCTGTACACTGAGGACAAGCAGGGCTCTGTACACTGAGGAAAAGCAGGGCTCTGTGCATTGAGGACAAGTAGGGCTCTGTGCAGTGAATAAATATACATATAATGGTATTATCTACATTATATAATATAGTGTATTTTTGTTAACCACAGGTACACTTTAAAGTTAAATTACAGATATATATAGAGAGAGCTTAATATATCAAATATATATTTAATTGATATGCCAATGCATGTAAATTGTCACATACATTTATGCAATGCTTAAAACAGAATATAAATTTCTTTGGAGTCAGAGAAATAGTGACAATGTAATGTGTCAAAAGATTAAATATTAACCAGTCCTTTTCGTTGAACTTAAGATTTCATTGGTTGGTCTCATATCAGTCATAGGTAAAGCAAAGATTACCTTCTATTTGTATTGCAAAATTAATTTGTTGCTTGAACATGACTGATGGTTTAGTACACATACCTGGTACCAAGAAGTGCTTTTCTTTGTTTTAAGCAAACTGAATATGATACGTGTGTGGGATACTTTATCAGATTGGGTGGAGTTGGCGCATTCCCTGCATAGGTTTCTACCAGGCCTGCTTCATTTGGAGTCTGTCCGAGCATTCATCTGTTCACCAGCTGCACACGACAACCAACGCCGCAATGTTTGGTGGGGGCTATGTAAGTTTCATTATTATATTAATAACGTACATTTTACTAATGTGTTCAGCTAGGATCTACATTTTGAAAACCAAACCAATGTTCACATAAAAATAGGGCCATGTTTAACACATAGAATTCTGAAAATCCCATATAAAACTTAAAATTGTATTAAAGGAAGGGCCATATTATAGGTTTACCTTTTGTAGACGTACACAATTATTTTGGTGGATGTAACTGGTATATTCTTCCTACAAATATATTATATTAATATATTCTCTTGCTTTTGTTTATGAGTTGTCCATTATTTGTATAAAATGTCTTACAACTGATATATATATATATATATATATATATATATGTATATATATATATATATATATATATATATATATATATATGTGTGTGTGTGAAGCAGGTAGCATTATATATTATATATATTTATTTAAAAAAAAGTTTTCTTCTAAATATGAAATCAGAAAAAAATATGTTGGCTTTGTGTATCCTGTTCTATGATGACTAACCTTTACAGAGATTACTGACCCATGAAAGATATTTTATCATTTAGTGCCTGTGACTATTATATAATATCCATAGGGTGAAAGGCCATTATGAATTTCGCCTCTTTGAAGGGGTACTCCGCCCCTAGACATCTTATCCCCTATCCTTTGGATAGGGGATAAGATGTCTAGGGGCGGAGTACCCCTTTAAAGGAAACCTGTCAGCAGGGTCTTGCTGCCATAACCACCAGAAGTATGAAAAATCACCAGACACCCCCATTACAATGAATTACTGTGAAATTTAGAGAAATGTATAGCTTTCAGTTGGACATTTCTGTTGGGTGGCTATATGGTTTTTGCCTATATGCAAGTATTCATTGCAAGGCCTGTTACCACTTTATGGCGTCTGTTCTTAGGTCAGTACAGATTCGATAATAGGTTTCCTTAAATGGGCACTGTCACCAACCTTTTCTTTTTTATATGTTGTAGTACTTATGTACTACAACATATCTCTAATATACATTCATTTTTATTTATTTTTTTATTAAAATAGTGTATTTTATATTTGAAAACCGGCCACTAGGGGTCTCCCTCCTAGTGGTCGGCTGCAGCCTGCCATGACGTCACGACTGAATTAGGACCGATGCCGGCCAGGCAATCGGTCCTAATTCAGTCAGTCTGCACTCGCTCCCTGCCTGTCAATCAGACAGGCAGGAGCAAGCGCTGTGAACGCCGGGGCTGCGCTCATTGGCTCCCTGGCCTCGCAGCTGCCTCATTGGCTGCCTGACCCCGGCATGTACAGTCTGGAGGCAGTGCGGCACTGAATCTCAGTGCTGCGCTGATGGTCCAGGACTGTCCATATCCTGTAGGGGTAAGTGAGGTCTTATTTCACTTACCCGTACTTTGTTTCAGTCACAGGTGTTGGCGGTGAGCACGGCAGGTGGGCGATGCTCCTATACACCTCTTCCCTGGATAACACTACACTGCTAAAAAGAGAGGAGGAGACCCCAAAGCAGCCTGCCGTGCTATTGGACGCTCATCTATGCGCACTCCGACAGGAGTGCAGCATAGATGAGGTGAGGGCAGAAGTCGGCGCCCAGCAGAAGTAAGTGACGTCGTGCCTGCTGGTGAAGTCGGCTTCCGGCAGAGTTAGGGAGACAAGCTCTTTATAAGGTAGCAAAAAAAAAGGTCAAGGCAGGGAGGGGTTAGGGATAGTTTAGCAATAGGTAGGGACCGAAAAAAAATACAGATGGTGGGAGCTACTCTTTAAAAATGTATGTTCACCTATAACATGTTTAGCACTGGGACCTGAAGTATAAATGTGCATCTAAAAACACCACATAGTAGTACACTTAGGCTTTGTACAGGAGCACAGAACATGTACAAAATTAAATGTACACATTAAGTTAGTGTGCTACCTTTCATTTTTCATTATATTATGAGTTATCAGCAAATCATATTAGAGTATAAATAATAACAACATACAAATAACCTAGACTCACATTATAGAGTCAATTAATGCACATATTCATAAAGGCATAACTAAAACCAGCCACATAGTTAAAACCCCCAGACTCAATCTCCAAATAAATTCAGACCTCAGAGTCAGATGGACCATCATCACTCTACAGTATGCATCGCTATTCTGCTTGGCGCCTCCTCTGAGAGTCAGTGACATGATCAAAGGAGGTGAGGGTGGGGGGGGAGCATAGATAGGAAACTTACTGCAATCTAGATGCAAGAACAGTCCTATAGTATGAACCTGCTCTGATGTTCGAATCAAGAGATGATACAGTAGCTTTGCATTTAGTTATTTTATTATAGTGCTAATATTAGGGGATATTACCTCTGAAGTTATGAACTATGGTTTTGCAACAGTTTAAAACATACCTGTCAGCAGCTTTTTAATGTCTAAACTAAAAGTGTAAAATAGGGTCCAATTCAGGCTTCTTACCCTAAATCCATAGATACCACTTTTAATGCAATCCACTGCTCCAGTGGCAACATATTTGTGATAGAAATGATATTAAAAATAGGGAATAAAGCCCACAAGGTTTTCCCCTAGGCTGCAAAATCTAACACAGTTCTGCCCCTTCACTTTAACCCCTTAAGGACCAGGCCATTTTACACCTTAAGGACCTGAGCGTTTTTTGCAATTCTGACCACTGTCACTTTAAACATTAATAACTCTGGAATGCTTTTAGTTATCATTCTGATTCCGAGATTGTTTTTTCATGACATATTCTACTTTAACTTAGTGGTAAAATTTTATGGTAACTTGCATCCTTTCTTGGTGAAAAATCCCAAAATTTGATGAAAAAAATGAAAATTTAGCATTTTTCTAACTTTGAAGCTCTCTGCTTGTAAGGAAAATGGATATTCAAAATATATTTTTTTGGGGTTCACATATACAATATGTCTACTTTATGTTTGCATCATAAAATTTATGAGTTTTTACTTTTGGAAGACACCAGAGGGCTTCAAAGTTCAGCAGCAATTATCCGATTTTTCACAAAATTTTCAAACTCGCTATTTTTCAGGGACCAATTCAGGTTTGAAGTGGATTTGAAGGGTCTTCATATTAGAAATACCCCATAAAAGACCACGTTATAAAAACTACACCCCCAAAGTATTCAAAATGACATTCAGTAAGTGTATTAACCCTTTAGGTGTTTCACAGGAATAGCAGCAAAGTGAAGGAGAAAATTCAAAATCTTCATTTTTTACACGCATGTTCTTGTAGACCCAATTTTTGAATTTTTGCAAGGGGTAAAAAGGAGAAAATTTTTACTTGTATTTGAAACCCAATTTCTCTCGAGTAAGCACATACCTCATATTTCTATGTTCATTTTTCAGCGGGCGCAGTAGAGGGCTCAGAAGGGAAGGAGCGACAAATGGGTTTTGGGGGGCATGCCGCATTTAGGAAGCCCCTATGGTGCCAGGACAGCAAAAAAAAACACATGGCATACCATTTTGGAAACTAGACCCCTCAGGGAACGTAACAAGGGGTAAAGTGAACCTTAATACCCTACAGGTGATTCACGACTTTTGCATATGTAAAAAAAATATATATTTTTTTTTCCTAAAATGCTTGGTTTCCCAAAAATTTTACATTTTAAAGAAGGGTAATAGCAGAAAATACCCCCCAAAAATTGAAGCCCAATTTCTCCCGATACAGAAAACACCTTGCATGGGGGTGAAAAGTGCTCTGCTGGCGCACTACAGGTCTCAGAAGAGAATGAGTCCCATTTGGCTTTTTTGAAGGAAATTTTGCTCTGGGGGCATGCCGCATTTAGGAAGCCCCTATGGTGCCAGAACAGCAAAAAAAAAACACATGGCATACCATTTTGGAAACTAGGCCCCTCGGGGAACGTAACAAGGGGTAATGTGAACCTTAATGCCGTATAGGTGTTTCACGACTTTTGCATATGTAAAAAAAAAAAATTTTTTTTACTTAAAATGCTTGTTTTCCCAAAATGTTTACATTTTTAAAAAGGGTAATAGCAGAAAATACCCCCCAAAATTTGAAGCCCAATTTCTCCCGATTCAGAAAACACCCCATATGGGGGTGAAAAGTGCTCTGCTGGCGCACTACAGGTCTCAGAAGAGAAGGAGTCACATTTGGCTTTTTGAAAGCGAATTTTGCTCTGGGGGCATGCCACATTTATGAAGCCCCTATGGTGCCAGGACAGCAAAAAAAAAACACATGGCATACCATTTTGGAAAGTAGACCCCTCGGGGAACGTAACAAGGGGTAGTTTGAACCTTAATACCCTACAGGTGTTTCACGACTTTTGCATATGTAAAAAAATATATATTTTTTTTACCTAAAATGCTTGTTTTCCCAAAAATTTTACATTTTTAAAAAGGGTAATAGCAGAAAATACCCCCCAAAATTTGTTAGGCAATTTCTCCCGAGTACGGCGATACCCCATATGTGACCCTAAACTGTTGCCTTGAAATACGACAGGGCTCCAAAGTGAGAGCGCCATGCGCATTTGAGGCCTAAATTAGGGATTGCATAGGGGTGGACTTAGGGGTATTCTACGCCAGTGATTCCCAAACAGGGTGCCTCCAGCTGTTGTAAAACTCCCAGCATGCCTAGACAGTCAACGGCTATCTGGCAATACTGGGAGTAGTTGTTTTGCAACAGCTGGAGGCTCCGTTTTGGAAACAGTGGCGTACCAGACGTTTTTCATTTTTATTGGGGAGGGGAGGGGGGCTGTGTAGGGGTATGTGTATATGTAGTGTTTTTTACTTTTTATTTTATTTAGCGTTAGTGTAGTGTAGTGTTTTTAGGGTACAGTCGCATGGGCGGGGGGTTCACAGTAGTTTCTCGCTGGCAGTTTGAGCTGCGGCAGAAAATTTGCCGCACCTCAAACTTGCAGCCGGATACTTACTGTAATCCTCCGCCCATGTGAGTGTACCCTGTACATTCACATTGGGGGGGGGGGGGGGACATCCAGCTGTTGCAAAACTACAACTCCCAGCATGTACGGTCTATCAGAGCATGCTGGGAGTTGTAGTTTTGCAACAGCTGGAGGCTGTCACTCACCTCCAACGATCCAGCTGCACAGGTCAGTCCCTCGTCGTCTCCGCCGCCGCCGCTGCTCCTGGGGCCCCGATCCCAACAGGGGCGCCGGGGATCGGGGTCCCCAGCACCCGGGGTGCACGTCCCGCACCCGCTCACGTCCTCCGGAAGAGGGGCGGAGCGGGTTGCGGGAGTGACACCCGCAGCAGGCGCCCTGATTGGTCGGCCGGTAATCCGGCCGACGAATCAGGGCGATCGTGAGGTGGCATCAGTGCCACCTCACCCCTGCTGGCTCTGGCTGTTCGGGGCCGTCTCTGACGGCCCCGATCAGCCAATAATTCCGGGTCACCGGGTCACTGGAGACCCGATTGACCCGGAATCCGCCGCAGATCGCTGGACTGAATTGTCCAGCGATCTGCGGCCATCGCCGACATGGGGGGTCATCATGACCCCCCTGGGCGATATGCCCCGATGCCTGCTGAACGATTTCAGCAGGCATCGGGCACCGGCTCTGCTCCAGATGGTTGCGGGGGGCCGGTAAAACACATGACGTTCTCATACGTCATGTGTCCTTAAGGACTCAGAAATGGAGACGTATGAGAAAGTCATGTGTCCTTAAGGGGTTAAACTAAAGCCCCAGACCCACCAGTATATGCCCACAGCCTTTAGATTGACAGACAGAAGCCTATACATTTAACCTGTAAATCCTTGCTTGTGACATTACTGGTGGTGCATTCGCACTGATCTGCTCTTTTTCCGAGGATCCTAAACTGTGATGTGTGCTTTCACACTTTGGCCAGTGCAGATCATCAGTAGAGACAGCCACTAGTAAAGATCACTACATATACAATACTCAGACTTTTTTTTTTATAAATTGTGCAGATGTGGTGGTCACAGGGATGATACTAAGGGTAATGATGAGGACAGTAGTCCAGTTTAATATGTCACATAACCAAGTGGTGTAACCCAGTGTTCTTCAGTAAACACGGTGGTACAGCTTTCAGGAGTGAGGTGAATGTTAATTCTAGAGAATGTCCCTTGAATTAATCCCTACCTTCCTCCTCAGTGTTCGATTGGCGATAGCATTGATCAGTGTCTGCAATCAGAAAATTGCATGTAATGGTCCCATAGGGGGGTTATAAATGTGTAAAAAAAAAGTTAATAAATGTGATTTAACCCTTTCCCTAATAAAAGTTTGAATCATCCCCCTTTTGCCATTGAAAAAGAAAATATGTAAACAAAAATAGATGTAAACATATGTGGTATTGCCGCGTGCATAAATGTCTGAACTATAAAAATATAATGTTAATTAAACCACATGGTCAATGGTGTACACGTAAAAAATTACAAAGTCCAAATTGCGTATTTTTGGTCACTTTGTATATCATAAAACATTTTATGAAAAGACATCAAAAAGTCTCATCAAAACAAAAATGGTACCGATAAAAACTTCAGATCACAGCGCCAAAAAAGAGCTCTCATACTGCCCCAATAAGTTATAGAGGTCAGAAGAGAACATTTTTAACATATAAATTTTCGTGCAAAAAGTTATAATTTTTTAAACAGTAGTAAAACAAAATCAAACCTATCTAAGTTGTGTATCATTTTAATCATCTGGACCTTCATTTTTACTGAAAAGTGCACCGCGTAGAAACGGAAGCCCCCAAAAGTTGCAAAATGGCGAGGGTTTTTTCAACTTTGTCTCACAAATAATTATTTTTTTTTGTTTCGCCATAGATTTTTTGGGTAAAATGACTGATGTCATTACAAAGTAAAATTGGTAGCGCATAAAACAAGCCCTCATATGGGTCTGTAGGTGGAAAACTGAAAGTGTTATGATTTTTAAAAGGTGATGAGGAAAAAATGAAAGTTCCAAAATGGAAAAACCCTGAGTCCTTAAGGGGTTAAAGCTGCTTTCACAGATACAGTCATGTCCGTAAATGTTGGCACCCCTGAAATTTTTCATTAAGTTTTTCTCACAGAAAAGGATTACAGTAACACGTTTTGCCATACACACGTTTATTCCCTTTGTGTGTATTGGAACTAAATCAAAAAAGGGAGGAAAAAAAGCAAATTGGACATAATGTCACACAAAACTCCAAAAATGGTCTGGTCAAAATTATTGGCACCCTTTCAAAATTGTGAAAAAATAAGATAATGTTTCAAGCATGTGATGCTCATTTAAACTAAACAGGGGAAAATAACAGGTGTGGGAAATAGAAAAATCACATCTGAAAGCAGATAAAAAGGAGAGAAGTTCACTTAGTCTTTGCATTGTGTGTCTGTGTGCCACACTAAGCATGGACAACAGAAAGAGGAGAAGAAAACTGTCTGAGGGCTTGAGAATCAAAATTGTGGAAATATATCAACAATCTCAAGGTTACAAGTCCATCTCCAGAGATCTAGTTTTGCCTTTGTCCACAGTGCGCAACATTATCAAGAAGTTTTAAACCCATGGCACTGTAGCGAATCTCCCTGGGCGTGGATGGAAGAGGAAAATTGATGAAAGGTGTCAACATAGGATAGTCTGGATGGTGGATAAGCAGCCCCAAACAAGTTCCAAAGATATTCAAGCTGTCCTGCAGGCTCAGGGAGCATCAGTGTCAGCGCAAACTATTCGTCAACATTTAAATGAAATTAAACGCTATGGCAGGAGACCCAGGAGGACCCCACTGCTGAGACAGAGACATAAAAAAGCAAGAATAAATTTTGTCAAAATGAACTTGAGTAATCCAAAATCCTTGTGGGGAAAAGTCTTGTGGACAGATGAGACCAAGATAAAGCTTTTGGTAAAGCACATCATTCTACTGTTTACTGAAAAAAAGAATGAGGCCTACAAAGAAAAGAGCACAGTACCTACAGTGAAATATGGTGGAGGTTCAATGATGTTTTGGGGTTGTTTTGCTGCCTCTGGCACTGGGTGCCTTGAATGTGTGCAAGGCATCATGAAATCTGAGGATTACCAATGGATTTTGGGTCAAATCGCACTGTACAGCCCAGTGTCAGAAAGCTAGATTTGCATCCACGATCTTGGGTCTTCCTGCAGGACAATGACCCCAAAACATATGTAAAAAAGCACCCAGAAATGTATGGCAACAAAGCGCTGGAGAGTTCTGAAGTGGCCAGCAATGAGTCCCGATCCAAATCCCATTGAACACCTGAGGAGCAAAATTGTTGTTGGGAAAAGGCACCCTTCCAATAAGAGAGACCTGGAGCACTTTGCAAAGGAAGAGTGGTCCAACATTCCGGCTGAGAGGTGTAAGAAGCTAATTGATGATTATAGGAAGAGACTGATTTCATAAATTTTTTCCCAAGGGTGTGCAACCAAATATTAAGTTAAGGGTGCCAATAATTTTGTCCAGCTCATTTTTGGAGTTTGGTGTGACATTATGTCCAATTTGCTTTTTTTCCTCCCTTTTTTGGTTTAATTCCAATACACACAAAGGGAATAAACATGTGTATAGCAAAACATGTGTTACTGCAATCCTTTTCTGTGAGAAATACTTCATTTTCTTGAAATATTTCAGGGGTGCCAACATTTACGCCCATGACTGTATACTTGAAAGAAGACAATCTTTGATGCTTCCTGCACATGTACATAGATATGCCTGATGCATATGTAGACTGATGTGAGAACTAAATAAAATCAATGGGGTAGATTTATGAAAGGATTTAGACCGTTTTTTCCCATCTAAATTTGTCGCACAGAAAGTCGCAGTCTAAATATGTGCGTCTTTTTTGCGACTTTTGCTATAGAGGCTTTTTAGAACATGCTGCATTCTAGCCTATTTTAGACGGAAAAATGCATTGGTGCTCAATTTATTAATAGCGATTTTTCTGCGCAAAGTCGCATTGGCTGAAAGTATGCTGAAATATTAGACCATGCTGGAGCAGGTTTAAATACAGTCTAAACCATAGATCATGCAGTCTGTGCACAGAATTTATCAAGAGCCTTGTGACTTTTGATAAATTAAGCACACAATAGACCAGCCTAACCCTCTGTAGTTTGGTCTATATTGATGCAGCAAATAGACAACTTTGATAAATCTCGCCCAATGATGTGAGAACTTTCTGATGCACTAGCTCAGGGGTAGGCAACCTTTTGGTAATGCTGTGCTCAAATTTTTTTCAAAGTCGCTTAGTGGGCAATATGGGTGTGACTTGTTGTGGGTGTGGCTTGCTGTGGGTGGGGTTTGTGGGTGTGGCTTGTCACAGAGTGTTTTTTTTTCAGAATTGTCCCTATATATTGTTCTCGCTATAAGGACCTTACAGTGAGAACAAACATTTTAACCCAGACCTGTATAATACAGACCCCAGAATCAGTCCCCACTATAATACAGACCCCAGAATCAGACCTCACCATAATAAAGACCCCAGAATCAGTCCTCACTATAATACAGATCCGAGAAACTGTTCCCACCATAATACAGACCCCAGAATAAGACGCCAACATAACACAGACCCCGGAATCAGTCCTCACTATAATAAAGACCCCAGAATAATACCCCACCATAATATAGATACCAGAGTCAGACCCCACCATAATACAGACCCCAAAATCAGTCCTCATTATAATACAGACTCAGAATTAGACCCCTCCATAACACAGACCCCAGAATCAGTCCCCACCATAATACAGACTCCAGAATCACCACCCACCATAATACAGACCCCAGAATCATCACCCACCATAATAAAGACCTCAGAATCCCCACCCACCATAATACAGACCCCAGAATCACCACCCACCATAATAAAGACCTCAGAATCACCACCCACCATAATACAGACCCCAGAATCAGTCCCACCATAATACAGAACCGATAGTCAGACCCACCATAATACAGACCCCAGAATCAGTCCCCACCATAATACAGACCCCAGAATCAGTCCCCACCATAATACAGACCCCAGAATCAGTCCCCACCATATTACAGACCCCAGAATCAGTCCCCACCATAATACAGACCCCAGAATCAGTCCCCACCATAATACAGACTCCAGAATCACCACCCACCATAACACAGACCCCAGAATCACCACCCACCATAATAAAGACCTCAGAATCCCCACCCACAATAATACAGACCCCAGAATCAGTCCCACCGTAATAAAGACCCCAGAATCACCACCCACCATAATACAGACACCAGAATCAGTCCCCGCCATAATACAGACCCCAGAATCAGTCCCCACCATAACACAGACCCCAGAATCACCAACCACCAAAATACAGACCCCAGAATCAGTCCCCACCATAATACAGACTCGAGAATCAGACCCCACCATAATACAGACCCCAGAATCAGTCACCACCATAATACAGACCCCAGAATCACCACCCACCATAATACAGACCTCAGAATCACCACCCAGCATAATACAGACCCCAGAATCAGCACCAACCATAATATAGACCCCAGAATCAGTCCCCACCATATACAGATCCCAGAATCAGACCTCACCATATACAGACCCGAGAATTAGACTCCACCATAATACAGACCCCAGAATCAGTCCCCACCATAATACAGACCCCAGAATCAGACCCCACCATAATACAGACCCCAGAATCAGACCCCGCCATAATACAGACCCCAGAATCAGTCTCCACCATAATACAGACTCCAGAATCACCACCCACCATAATACAGACCCCAGAATCACCACCCACCATAATAAAGACCTCAGAATCACCACCCACCATAATACAGACCCCAGAATTAGTCCCACCATAATACAGATCCCAGAATCACCACCCACCATAATACAGACCCCAGAATCAGTCCCCACCATAATACAGACCCCAGAATCAGTCCCCACCATAATACAGACCCCAGAATCACCACCCACCATAATACAGACCTCAGAATCAATCCCCACCATAATACAGACCCGAGAATCAGACCCCACCATAATACAGACCCCAGAATCAGTCACCACCATAATACAGACCCCAGAATCACCACCCACCATAATACAGACCTCAGAATCACCACGCACCATAATACAGACCCCAGAATCAGCACCAACCATAATATAGACCCCAGAATCAGTCCCCACCATATACAGATCCCAGAATCAGACCTCACCATATTACAGACCCGAGAATCAGACCCCACCATAATACAGACCCCAGAATCAGTCCCCACCATAATACAGACCTCAGAATCAGTCCCCACCATAATACAGACCCCAGAATCAGACCCCACCATAATACAGACCCCAGAATCAGACCCCGCCATAATACAGACCCCAGAATTACCACCCACCATGATACAGACCTCAGAATCACCACCCACCATAATACAGACCCCAGAATCACCACCAACCATAATATAGACCCCAGAATCATTCCCCACCATATACAGATCCCAGAATCAGTCCTCACCATAATACAGACCCGAGAATCAGACCCCACCATAATACAGACCCCAGAATCAGTCCCTACCATAATACAGACCTCAGAATCAGTCCCCACCATAATACAGACCCCAGAATCAGACCCCACCATAATGCAGACCCCAGAATCAGACCCCGCCATAATACAGACCCCAGAATTACCACCCATCATGATACAGACTCCAGAATCAGTCCCCACCAAAAACATACCCCAGAATCAGACCCCACCGTAATACAGACCCCAGAATAAGTCTCCACCATAATACAGATCCGATAATCAGACCCCACCATATTACAGACCCCAGAATCAGTCCCCATCATAATACAGAGCCCAGAATCAGTCTCCGCCATAATACAGACCCCAGAATCACCACCCACCAGAATTCAGACCCCAGAATCAGTCCCCACCATAATACAGACCCCAGAATCATACTCCACCATAATACAGACACCAGAATAAGACCCCTCCATAATACAGACTCCAGAATCAGACTACACTATAATACATACACCAAAATCAGACCCCAACATAATACAGACCCCCAAATCAGTCCTTAGTACAGACCTCAGAATCGGTCCCTACCACAATACAGACCTCAGAATCAGTCCCCACATAATACAGACCCAAGAATCAGACCCCACCATAATACAGACCCCAGAATCAGTCCCCACCATAAAACAGACCCCAGAATCACCACCCACCATAATACAGACCCCAGAATCGGTCCCTACCGAAATACAGATCTGAGAATCAGACCCCACCATAATACAGACCCCAGAATCAGTCACCACCATAATACAGACCTCAGAATCAGTCATCACGATAATACAGACCCCAGAATCACCACCCACCATAATACAGATCCCAGAATCAGACCTCACCATAATATAGACCCCCAGAATCAGTCCTCACCATAATACAGACCCAAGAATCAGACCCCACCATAATACAGACCCCAGAATCAGTCCCCACCATAATACAGACCTCAGAATCAGTCCCCACCATAATACAGACCCCAGAATCACCACCCACCATAATACAGACCCCAGAATCAGACCCCACCATAATAAAGACCCCAGAATCACCACCCACCATGATACAGACTACAGAATCAGTCCCCACCATATACATACCCCAGAATCAGACCCCACAATAATACAGACCCCAGAATCAGTCCCCACCCTAATACAGATCCAAGAATCAGACCCCACCATAATACAGACCCCAGAATCACCACCCACCATAATACAGACCCCAGAATCCCCACCAATCATAATACAGACCCCAGAATCAGTCCCCACCATATACAGATCCCAGAATCAGACCTCACCATAATACAGACCCCAGAATCAGACCTCACCATAATATAGACCCCAGAATCAGTCCTCACCATAATACAGACCCAAGAATCAGACCCCACCATAATACAGACCCCAGAATCAGTCCCCACCATAATACAGACCTCAGAATCAGTCCCCACCATAATACAGACCCCAGAATCAGACCCCACCATAATACAGACCCCAGAATCAGACCCCACCATAATAAAGACCCCAGAATCACCACCCACCCTGATACAGACTACAGAATCAGTCCCCACCATATACATACCCCAGAATAAAACCCCACAATAATACAGACCCCAGAATCAGTCCCCACCATAATACAGATCCAAGAATCAGACCCCACCATAATACAGACCCCAGAATCACCACCCACCATAATACAGACCCCAGAATCACCACCAATCATAATACAGACCCCAGAATCAGTCCCCAATCATAATACAGACCCCAGAATCAGTCCCCACCATATACAGATCCCAGAATCAGACCCACCATAATACAGACCCCAGAATCAGTCCTCACCATAATACAGACCCGAGAATCAGACCCCACCATAATACAGACCCCAGAATCAGTCCCCACCATAATACAGACCTCAGAATCAGTCCCCACCATAATACAGACCCCAGAATCAGACCCCGCCATAAAACAGACCCCAGAATTACCACCCACCATGATACAGACTACAGAATCAGTCCCCACCATATACATACCCCAGAATCAGACCCCCAACATAATACAGACCCCAGAATCAGTCCCCACCATAATACAGACCCCAGAATAAGTCCCCATCATAATACAGATCCGAGAATCAGACCCCACCATAATACAGACCCCAGAATCAGTCCCCATCATAATACAGAGCCCAGAATCAGTCTCCACCATAATACAGACCCCAGAATCACCACCCACCAGAATTCAGACCCCAGAATCAGTCCCCACCATAATACAGACCCCAGAATCATACCCACCATAATACAGACACCAGAATCAGACCCCTCCATAATACAGACTCCAGAATCAGACTACACTATAATACATACACCAAAATCAGACCCCTACATAATACAGACCCCCAAATCAGTCCTTAGTACAGACCTCAGAATAGGTTCCTACCACAATACAGACCTCAGAATCAGTCCCCACATAATACAGACCCAAGAATCAGACCCCACCATAATACAGACCCCAGAATCAGTCCCTACCATAAAACAGACCCCAGAATCACCACCCACCATAACACAGACCCCAGAATCACCACCCACCATAATACAGACCACAGAATCAGTCCCCAACATAATACAGACCCCAGAATCAGTCCCTACCATAATACAGACCTGAGAATCAGACCCCACCATAATACAGACCCCAGAATCAGTCACCACCATAATACAGACCTCAGAATCAGTCATCACGATAATACAGACCCCAGAATCACCACCCACCATAATACAGACTCCAGAATCAGTCCCCATCATATACAGATCCCAGAATCAGACCTCACCATAATATAGACCCCAGAATAAGTCCTCACCATAATGCAGACCCAAAAATCAGACCCCACCATAATACAGACCCCAGAATCAATCCCCACCATAATACAGACCCCAGAATCACCACCCACCATAATACAGACTACAGAATCAGACCCCACCATATACATACCCCAGAATCAGACCCCACAATAATACAGACCCCAGAATCAGTCCCCACCATATACAGACCCCAGAATCAGACCCCACCATAATACAGACCCCAGAATCAGTCCCCATCATAATACAAACCTCAGAATCATACTCCACCATAATACAGACCCCAGAATCACCACCCACCATAATACAGACCCCAGAATCAGACCCCACCATAATACAGACCCCATCATAATACAGACCCCAGAATCAGACTCCACTATAATACAGACCCCATAATCAGACCCCCCATAATACAGACCCCAGAATCTGACCCCACCATATTACAGACCCCAGAATCAGACTTACCGTAATACAGACCCCAGAATCAGTCCCACCATAATAGAGATCCGAGAATCAGACCCCTCCATAATACAGACCCCAGAATCAGCCCCCACCATAATACAGACCCCAGAATCAGTCTCCACTATAATACAGACCCCAGAATCAGTCCCACCATAATACAGATCCGAGAATCAGTCCCCACCATAATACAGACCCCAGAATCAGTCCCCACCATAATACAGACCCCAGAGTCATACCCCACCATAATACAGACACCAGAATCAGACCCCACCATAATACAGACCCCAGAATCAGACTCCTCCATAATACAGACTCCAGAATCAGACTCCACTATAATACAGACCCCACAATCAGACCCCAACATAATACAGACCCCAAAATCAATCCCTAGTACAGACCTCAGAATCAGTCCCTACCACAATACAGACCTCAGAATCAGTCCCCACATAATACGGACCCCAGAATCAGACCTCACCATAATACAGTCCCCAGAATCACCACCCACCATATACAGACCCCAGAATCAGACCCCACCATAATACAGACCCAAGAATCTGTCCCCACCATATACAGACCCCAGAATCAGACCCCACCATAATACAGACCCCAGAATTAGACTTCACTATAATACAGACCCCAGAATCAGACCCCACAATAATATAGACCCCAGAATCAGTCCCCACCATAATACAGACCCCAGAATCAGACCCCACCATATTACAGACCCCAGAATCAGACTTAGCATAATACAGACCCCATCATAATACAGACCTCAGAATCAGACTCCACTATAATACAGACCCCAGAATCAGATCCCACAATAATACAGACCCCAGAATCAGTCCCCACCATAATACAGACCCCAGAATCAGACTCCACCATAATACAGACCCGATAATCAGACCCCGCCATAATTCAAACCTCACAATCAGACCCCACCATAATACAGACACCCCCCCTCCCCTTACATAATTCAGACCCCAGCCATGTTGCGCAATAATATACATACAGTTACAATAACTGACTTACAATTCACGTCTTTTAATGTTGGCGTCATCCTCTTTCCTTGTGTTTTCCTTTTGGTTCAGACCACCATAAAGACTTCTTACAGCCAAAACCCATCACTGCAGCATCTGCAGGACAAACATCTTAGTTTCTGCATTTTCTGCAGGCTCTCCACACTTCAAGTATAAAGTGCAGAATTCTGTGGAGTTTATTCCATTCCAAAGTGTTACAGAGCAGGCTACATTTCAGCAACCTGTCTTCGCCTTTGTTAAGCATGAAACGTAGCCTGTTCTGGAACACTGTTTGAAATGGAATGAACTGCACTGAATTCTGCACTTCATACTTTGGTGATCTATGATTTTCCTTGGATATAGGTAGATAGGTAGCCAAGTAGGTAGATAGGTAGCTCTGCAGGTAGGTAAGTAGATATGGAGGTAAGTTCATTGGTAGCAAGGTAGTTAAATGGGTAGCTATGTATGTATGTAGGTAGGTACCTGGGTAGGTAACAATTAGGTAGCTAGGTAATTAGGTTGCTATGTAGGTAGGTAGCCAGGTGGCTAAGTAGGTAGGTATGTAGCCAGGAAATTAATAAGATAGGTAGCCAGGTAGGGAAGTACCCAGGCAAGTAATTGTGTAGGTAGCCAGGCATGGAAGTAGCTAGTGCTCCTTCACATCCATATCCTCACCCCCCTTCCTGCCACCTGCTCCCCCCGTGACCTGCACCCCCTCCCCGTCACCTGCACCCCCCTCCCCATCACCTGCACCCCTCTTCCCCCCTCTCTCTCTCTCCCATTCTACTTCCTTTCTTCTTTCCTCCCCCTTCTCTTTATAATTCCTATCTCATCTATTTCTTTAATTTACAACCTCCCTACTTCCTTTCCTTTATCTATCCCTCTCTTCTCACCTCCTTCCTTTCCTCCTGTTCTTCATACAGCCTCCTTCCATCTTTCCATCATATCTCCTTCCATCATTCACATCCTCACTCCCTTTTTCTCCATTCTTTCATTTACATCTATTCTGTGCCCTTTCTTTGCTTCTTCCTCCTTGCTAGCTTCTTCCATCCTTCCTGTTTCCTTTCCTTCCCCACTTCTCTCTTCTATCCTTTATTCTTTCCTCCCTCCTTACTTTATCTTTTATTCCCATTCTGTCAGGGACCGAACAGGGGACTTGGAGAGTGAGCCCTAAACTGATCCTAAAACCGCTCTCCCTGCCTACTTACCCATCCACCCTAACCAGTGGATCGACAACTGGGTGCCGGTCCCTCCCTGAACTAAAGTGCAGGGGCCTAATAAAAACACATACTAACAAATAGTCGGTCACAAACCAGAAACATACAGGAACATGGAACTCCATAGTATAAAAGTTCAGAAGACACAGATCAGTGAGCAGCACAGGGGACACTATATCAGCGGACATGAACAGAGGACTCAGTGGTCATGAACAGAGGACACTACAGATAAGCGTTCATGAACATAACTCCAAAGATCTGAATAAAGAAATAATCTACATATAGAGTTCAAAACACCAGACAGGAAAAAGGATAAGTCTGAACATACTCCTGAACAAAAGAGGAATAAGCTTAATCCCCTAGAAAAACCTTCGGTAGACACAGGAATAACAATACCCTCTGAGTCCCCACGGACAGGTAAACGGGATCTATCGCTAAACAGGAATAATCGCAATCCTCCAGTAGACACGGTGTCCCCATGGACAGTAACAGGGATGCCAAATTACAACTCAGAAAAACGGATACAACAGAATATAATTATAAAACACTGTTCACACTGAACACAAGACAGGAATAGCAATCCCTCCGAACACCTCCAGTAGACAAGGAGTCCCCATGAAGCGGTCACAGGGATGCAACATAGGACACTGTTCACAATGGACACTCAAACTAGACACTCCACTCCACTTAAGGAGTAGCCATTAATAATAAATCCAAATAGACTACTGGCCAGCGGCACACTCCACAGTGTGGTCAGAAGCTGACCCAGTAGGAAAACAGAAATATAAAACACAGAACTTCATAAGAACAGATACAAGAGAAAACCCAGTGTGAACACACACATAGCAGAAAGGATATACAAATCATAAAACCAACTATACAAACACAGCTTAAAATCTGCTAAGCATGCCACCTAACCATGGCAAAACCAGAAAATACAAAGTGCATGCTAAGACAGAGATAGAAGATTAAAAGCTCAAATAAAGAGTGTTTCACCAAGAGCTCCATGCAGCATTTCCAGCATCCTAGCAAGTCAGGATATAATGAAGTCACACACCAGCACAGAGGCTAGGCTAGGCTGACTTTAAATAGACACACCCAAGGAGCTATTGGCTGAAAAAGCCATAGGCATTAACTATTCCCTCGCTGGGAAACTGTAAAACTGTTCACACACAGCAATCCAATAGTTGTGTGTGAACACAGACCAGGACAGACATGACACATTCTTCCTCCATCCGTCACTTCTTTCTTTTCCTCCCTGCCCACCTCCCTTCGTTCATACCTTCCTTGCTGTCATTCTTGTGTCCCTTTCTTCTAATATTGGTCAAGGTATTTAGTTCTATAAACCAAGAACATTGTCTATTATAGTCATAGGGCCTTCTATAAATACTTCACACATTCAACTTCTGGGGTGTTTATATGTTTGGGCATCCTTCCTGGACTCATTGTACCTCCTCCCTGCACCCCCATCCCCCCTCTCCATCACCTGCACCTCCCCTTCTGATGCCAGGGTGATAAAAAAAACAAAAACAAAAAAACACTTTTACTCACCTATATCGCAGGCAGGGATCTCCTCAGCAGCACAAGCTGGCTGCGTTCTTCTCCCGCTACAGTGCAGGCGCTGATGAGTGACGTGGGGCAGGGGAGTAGCTAGATACCACTGGGCCCCGATGCAAAAAATTATCTCAGGGCCACCTACCTCCCCTTCCTCCAGGGCCTGGGCATTTTAGAATAAGCAGCCCATTTTTTTGATGGGGGTCCGACTGCTGGGACCCCACCGATCACCTCGGTTGAAGTGGTTCTCCAGCTGTTGGAAAGCTAAAACTCCCATCATGTCTGGAAAGCCTCAGGCATTATGGGAGTTGTAGTTTTGCAACTGCTGGAAATACACAGATTGGACACAGTTTTACCCATCATCACTACAGAACTTACAAGTGACTACAGCTCTGTTGTGACAGTCAGGAGAATACAGAATGGTTTAATGACCTGAGTGACGTCTTCTGACTTGAGTGATATCTTCTCTGTTATCTTTTCTTCTTCATCTGGTCCAGAGACCAGGTCTTCCTCCAGCTCCATCTTCTCTGCACCCAGATATCATTGGCTCCTCAATTTGTCAGCAGATCCTCATCCTCTGCATGAAGGCAGTAATCATTATTATGGACATTTATCAACGGGTTTAGTCAGGTTTTCTTTACTATAATTGTTGCAAAATTGTCGCAACTGCGACTACACGATTTTTCGTGCGACATTTTGACTGGAAAGCGAGAAAAGCAAGTTTTCCTAAAATTTACTATGTAGTAATAATTTTAAAATGGACTACGGGTAGTCAGGTATTTATTAACTGCGACAGTCGCAACTGCGCAAAAAAAAGTCGCAACAGCGTTAAAAATTGACTAAATTTACTCCAGCTCAAACATGGAGCAGAAAAAGCTACTACCAAAGTAGAAAAGGAAAAATTGCTTACGTGAAAGAAAATTATCAACAGGCTGAAACCAGTTGATAAATACGTCGCACATAAGCAAAAAAAAAGTAAGGAAAAAATTACTAAAAAAAAGAATACATAAGCAAACATTGATAAATGTCCCTCTATAACCTTGCCAGAAAGTGTACCCTAAATAAAATACTGCCCCACACTGTACCCTGAATACAATACTGCCATAGAATGTGTGCATTAAATATAATGCTGACACACACTGTACCCTGAATATAATACTGCCATACACTGTACCCATTAAATATAATCCTGCAACATACTGTAGCCTGAATATAATACTGCCATACACTGTACCCACTAAATATAATCCTGCCCCACACTGTCCCCTAAATATAATGCTGCCACACACTGTATCCACTGAATATAATCCTGCCACACACTGTACCCTGAATATAATACTGCCACACACATGCATACACATCATAAATACATATACACCCCCTCTTATCCTCTGTGTCCTCATCACTCCTCATCACCCCCGCCAAACCTCTCCTCATCAATACTATAACCCCCCCCCTGCACCTATCCTCATCTCCCCCATAACCCCCTGCACCTCTCATCACCTCCATAACCCCCCTGCACCTCTCATCCCCTCCATAACCCCCTGCCCCTCTCATCACCCCCATAACCCCCCTGCACCTCTCATCACTCCCATAACCCCCCTGCACCTCTCATCCCCCCATAACCCTCTCTGCACCTCTCATCATCTCCATAACCCCCCCTGCAGCTCTCATCACCCCATAACCCCCCTGCACATCTTATCACCCCCATAATACCCCTGCACCTCTCATCACCCCCATAATCCCCCCTGCACGTCTCATCACCTTCATAACCCCCTCTGCACCTCTCATCACCCCCTCTGCACCTTTCATCACCGCCATACACCCCCCTGCACCTATCATCACCCCCCATAACCCCCACTGCACCTCTCATCACCCCCCCATAACCCCCTGCACCTCTCATCACCCCCATAACCTCCTGCACCTCTCACCACCCCCATAACCCCCCCTCCACCTCTCATCACCATTGTAGCCTCCTAACCACCACCCACCCCCCTGCAGGCCCTCGGACTGTGAGGCACGGTCACCATGGCGACCATTGCAACCGCTATAATTACGCCATTGACATGAGGGCAGAGTTCACAGGTCTCCTCCCAGTGAAGCCGCAGCTCCTGCGGCTCACACTGAGAGGAGGCTTTGGCTGTGTGTGCATGTGCGCACACAGCTTAAAGCAGCGCTCGTTCGCCTGGGATCCGGGACAGGTGTCCCGGATCCCCATTAGCGAGCGGAGTGAACACTTCTCCACCAGGGACCCTGCGTGCCACTCAAAAGCTTTGCCGACCCCTGCACTAGCTTAATGTCCAAGTAACATGAACTAACTAAATGAAAAGGTTATGCAGACTGTAGTACTCCCCTGCACTTATTATTATGACTAAACAGGTGGGCATTGGCCTGGCCAGCATTTTGGCAACAATTTTTTATGTCTTCTTTGTCACAGTTGCTTGACTAAAATGACATTTAGTTTTAGTCACAATTGATTTAACTTTAGTCTAATTTAAGTCAGCAGATTTTGTCAGAAGATTTTAGTCAACTCTATCTACAGCATAAAATCTAACGGGTTTAGGTAAAGTGCAGTGCAAATTCTAGAGAAATGCTAAAATAAAGCAACCTGATTCTATACTCCTGGAGTACATAAATAGTTATTAACCTGTTCTTACTTATGTTAATTTGAACACTGAATGCAGACAAAATCTTCTTAAATCTTCTCTACCTAACATTTTAGTCTAGTTTTAGTTGGTTCATTAAAATGTTGATAGATTTTAGTTAAATTTACTCCTAATAACTTATTTTATTTTAAACTAACTTTATGTCTAGTAGCTTATTGTAATTTAAATATTTTAGAAACTGAAACAAATAAAAACAATATAAATCAACTCTCAATCGTTCAAGACCACAAATCGCGACTTTTATCTTGTGCAAACAAGACCTCTAGTGTTGAATCATTTTCAGGACTTAATTATGAAAGATTTGGTAGATCTAAAAAAAAAAAACATAGCACTGAAAATAATAGAAAAAAGAACAACTTAACGAAAAAGGAAAGGCAAATGCTGGACTCCCTTCAAAAAAAAAGATTTGATTATTCCTGCCACAGATAAGGGCGGCTCTGTAGTATGTCTGAATACTAGTTTATATTTGAAACTCAGTGGAGAGATGCTTATGGATGTGAACACCTACCAACCATTGAGTACTGATCCCATGTCGCTCTTTCAAATAACATTGAGAAATCTACTACAAGAAGGAGTATATTTGTCTGTTATTTTGGAAAAAGAATATATGTTTGTGGAAAAACCTGTCATCCCTATTTTTCACACTTTGCCAAAAATGCGCCCTATCGTGGTGGGAATTGGTTCTTTGAATGAGAAAATTTGTGAATTGCTGGATTTAGTACTCCAGCCTCTGGTATTAAAATTTATCAAAGATTCTAAGCATTTACTTAGAATCATGCAGAAGTTCCCATGGAGCGACTCATATTCGTGGATTACCTGCGACATTGAATCGCTCTATTCTGCTATGCCACATCATTTGGCTCTGCAAGCTATTGAAAGTGTCATGTATGTTTTTTCAAATTGTAGTGATGATCTTAAGCTATTTATTTTGGAAGTCACATCTTATGTTTAAGTTTTGAAACATGATTATTTTATGTTTAATGATTCTTTTTATTTGCAGAAAACAGGAGCCTCTATAGGGGCTAAGTCCTCACCTGCCCTTGCCAATTTATTAATTTTTTGGTGGTAAGAAACTTACATCTTTTCAGAAAATAATCCTTTTAAAAACTGCCTAATCTGGTATGGCAGATACATAGATGAAGTGTTTGTTGCCTGGAATGGGGAAGACAACCAAGTTGTACAATTTATGGAATATCTTAATGCAAATAATTGCAATCTGAAATTCACTCATACTTGGGAAAAAAACACTGTACCTTTTTTGGATATTGTGTTGGTTGCTAACTGCAACAAAGTGGAAGTAACCCCGTTCCGTTAACCCATTTCAGGCAACACCAAAAATCAACGGTGAGACAAAATTGGAAAAAAAAATATGCCGTTTTGTAACTTTTGGGGGCTTCCGTTTCTACATAGTACATTTTTCAGTAAAAATGGCACCTTATCTTTATTCTGTAGGTCCATATGATTAAAATGATACCCTACTTATATAGGTTTGATTTTGATGAGGGCTCATTTTTTGCGCCGTAATCTGAAGTTTTTAGCTGTACTATTTTTGCATTGATAGGACTTATTGACCGCTTTTTTATTCATTTTTTCATGATATAAAAAGTGACCAAAAATGCACTATTTTGGACTTTGGAATTTATTTTGAGCGTACGCCATTGACCGTGCGGTTTAATTAATTATATATTTTTATAACTCGGACATTTCCGCACGCGGTGATACCATATAAGTTTATTTTTATTTTTATTTACACTGGGGTTTTTTTTAATGGGAAAAGGGGGGTGATTCAAACTTTTAATAGGGGAGGTGTTAAATGATCTTTATTAACTTTTTTTCACTTTTTTTTCAGTGTTATAGCTCCCATAGGGACCTATAACACTGCACACACTGATCTTTTTTCATTGATCAGTGGTTTCTCATAAGAAACCACTGATCAATGATTCTGCCGCTTGACTGTTCATACCTGGATCTCAGGCACTGAGCAGTCATTCGGCGATCGGACAGCGAGGAGGCAGGAAGGGATCCTCCGGCTGTCTTGTAAGCTGTTCGGGATGCCGCAATTTTGCCACGGCTATCCCAAACAGCTCCCTGAGCTAACCGGTATGCTTTCACTTTCACTTTAGACGCGGCGTTCAACTTTGAACGCCGCGTCTAAAGGGTAAATAACGCGTGACACTGTGATCAATGCCGCGCACTATTAGCCACAGGTCCCCGACGTGGCCCCGCGTTATAGTTTGGGAGCAGACTCATGACGTATGCGTACGCCATGGGTCCTTAAGAGGTTAAACAGCTTTTACAGGAAGGTGTGTGCTTCTCTAGTAGAAGAGTTTCTACTTTATCATCCATGTTGGTTCCCAGTCTAGTAGAAGAAACAAATACAAAAGAAACATGGCTATCCATTAAGGGATTCCACAAATGTGCTGAACCTAGATGTGGTGTATGCCAATATGCCAAAAAGTGTTTGGTAGTTGAAGGTACCATGGATAACAAAAAGTATTCCATCAGGAACTTTATAAATTGTAACAGCAAATATGTCATTTACAAAATAATATGCATAGAATGTAACTTGAATTACATAGGCAGCACTAAACATTCACTTAAAAAGATAATTCAGGAACATGTGCGACACACATCTGGTCCTACTACTACATATCTCTAGACATTTTGTTGTCAAACATTTAGGGAATATTTCCACTTTAATTTTCTCAGGCATAGAAAGGGTTGTCCAGAGCAAGTGGGGCAGAAATTTTGTTCAACATCTCCGTAATAAAGAAACAATGTGGATCGACTTGTTTGATAGCATCCAACCTAACGGAACGGAATGAATAATAGGAAAGATTTAATCTTACACTATTAAGCTCTGAACATACATTTAATATCGGTCTCTCTTAAATTGTAATTTTGGATTTTTGTTTCCCTTTATTTTTTTCTTTGTTTTTAATGTGTACATGGGTGATAAAGGTAGTTGAACCTACTCGAAAACTCCCCCCCCCCCCACACTTTCTGTGGAGGTGGACGTTTGGTTCAGTATAAATAGAACGCACATTAAATTAACATACATGCCATGACTAAAGGTCTATGACCTGAAACGCGTCGGGACGAAGGGATCCATCCCATGCTGTAAATTGATGAATATTGCCTGATGTACTCTCCCACATTGCCTTTTCTATTGGAATTTTTAAGAAACGAATAAGCCTTTGTTTTTACGGAGCTGGCTCTTTCACCTGTTTGTAACTTTATTTCTATACTAACTTTATTTCTTATTAGTTTTAGTCTAGTTTTTAAGGCAATACAAAAGAGCATACATGCACTCACCTCAGGGAACGTATCAAAGCATCTGGCAGTCTGGGATCACAGGATCATGCTGAGACGATGTGGGGATCGCTCAGAGGCAACACCAGCTGCTTGTTACGAAATGGCTGGCATTGCCTCTGAGCGCTCCACATTGTCTCAGCATGATCCCGTGATCCCGGATGCTTTGATACATTCCCTGTGGTGAGTGCATGTATGCTCTTTTGTATTGCCGTTTATATGATACTACTTCTAGTACTTCTGTTTGGTACCTATGGGCAGCACCTCCAGGCCATTTCTCCACTAATCTTCATACAAAAAGACCAATTTTTTTCTGATGCTAAGGACCAGGCACCTTTCTGCAGTGTACACTCTAACAAAAGACATCTTGACACAATGGAAAATCCAGCCCTATTGTTATCCACTTTTAGCAATCTCTTTTCTATCTTTAAATAAATTATTGCTTGAAACTTAATAGACAGTTCAGCTTTATATGGTATTATATGTTATCATTGTTAGTAGAGGGAGCAAACATTGTTCCCAGCAAAGCTTACTAGCTATAAATGTGTAAAGTCTATAGGGATTAGATATCAGGAGCTGCAGTATTTTCTGTGTTGTGAACTTGTGTATTTTTTGTCAGAAATCGTGCAGCGTGCCTCAATATTGTAATTAAAAACTTCAATTTTAAACCTAATTTCAGGCTTCTGTGCACACAAATTGTACGTAGGTTTATCCAAAGACTGGGCTGTGTTGGAGGATTTTGGAGAATAACAAGGAAATTGTAGTTTAGTGATTATTTCAAAGTAAAAGCTAGCAACAGTTAAGTTCAGAAATATGAGATGTTAAAGGGTAAAAAAGGATATTCTGGTATACAGATAGAAAAGAAAAAATATATACTTACCTACCCCAGTCCTCTGCAGTTCCCACTACAGCTCCTAGTTTATCTGCTTCTGGTCCTCTGTGGTGTACTATCTTAGCCAGTATAGACTTTTATAGGCAGTATGTAACTTGATCCCTTAGTGATCCTAAGGTCTATCTTGCCTGTTAAGACAGACTTTTAGCAGTTCTGTAAATCAAATAGTAGCCTGATCAGTGAAGAGAGAAATTTTTCTGTAATGAGATATATTGCAAGTAGGGATGTCCCGATACCGATACTGGTATCGGGGCCGATACTAGCCATTTGCATGGTATCGGGGACTCGTTTAATGTCCCCGATACCATGCTCGATACCTGGTGCCGCTCTGCTGCCCCGTTCTTCCATCCTCCCATCCGCATCATAGTGTTCCATGGAGGAGCATGTGACACACACGTCACTCTGCCTCCTCCCCTGCACCCAGCGTAATGCTACGCAGGAAGCAAAGTGACGTGTATGTCACATGCTCCTCCATAGGACGACACGATGCGAACCGGAGGACGGGAGAACGGGGCAGCAGAGCGGCAGCACCAGCACCCGACCCGAGGAGGTGAGCTGCCTGCAAGGAGGGGGCTTCTACTAATGTCTAAGTGGGGGGGGGGGCCTGCTGTGGTCTAAACGGGGGGGGGGGGCCCTGCTGCACAGGGGAGGGGCCTGCTTCTGTTTTAACCGGGAGGGGGCCTGTTGCTGTCTAAATGGGGGGCCCTGCTGCTTTCTAAATGGGGAGGGCCTGCTGCTGTCTTAAGGGGGGGCCTGCTGCTGTCTAAAGTGGGGCCCTGCTGCTGTCTAAATGGGGGTGGTGCCTGCTGCTGTCTAAACGGGGGGGGGGCTGCTGCTGTCTAAAGGGGCCCTGCTACTGTCTAAAGGGGGGGGCTGCTGCTATCTAAAGGAGGGGGCCCTGCTGCTGTCTAAAGGGGCCCTGCCACTGTCTAAAGGGGGGGGCTGCTGTCTAAAGGGGGGGCCCTGCTGCTGTCTAAACGGGGGGCCCTGCTGCGGCCTAAACGGGGGGGCCCTGCTGCTGTCTAAAGGGGGGGCCCTGCTGCTGTCTAAAGGGGGGGCCTGCTGCTGTCTAAAGGGGGGCTGCTGCTGTTTAACTGGGGGCCCACTGTCTAAAGCGGGGCTGTGGTCTACAGGGGGGCTGCTACTTATGTCTACAGGGGGGCTGCTGTCTACAAGGGGGGCAGCTGTCTACAGGGGGGGCTGCTACTAATGACTGCCGGGGGGCTGCTGCTAATGTCTGCAAGGGGATACTACCTACTATTAAAGACAATCTTACAGCAGAGTCACCTGCCCTAACTTGAATTTATAGGTAGATAGTGCAGGTGACCCGGTTTCTGCCGCTTTTCACCATGTGTACATAGGTCTCACCGCCAATTCAAATTCCCTGTTCTGTCCAATGGAGAAGAGAGAAATCTTGGCTCATACTATAGCAGCCACCTCCATTGTACACAACAAGGACCCACATATCATACGGTAAACAGCGCCAGAAACCGGGTCACCCTGGTGTCAGATTACCTTTAAATATAAGTACTCGTACTTGGTATCGGCGAGTACTAGAATTAAAGTATCGGTACTCGTACTCGGACTTAAAAAAATGGTATCTGGACATCCCTAATTACAAGTTTCTTACATTATCTTTTACTATTTAAATCCCCATAGTATCTTTTTTGTAACAAATAAACCTGCTTGGCCAGAAAATTTAAACAATTAAAAATAGAATCTTACATCTATTCCATTGTTTTCTAGTTCCATAAATTCAGACATTAACTTTAACAATAGAGGTTTCAATTCTAGTTACCATGGCTATGTCATGTGTAGATCTATGCTGTAATTGTGCTGCTTTGTTGACTATAATACCTAAGAAATAATGTCCCTTGACATAACTAAAATTCCACTGCTTACATTGCTGGTTACATTCATAAAACTGGAAAATAATACATAATAGACGTAAGGTTATATTACATAGTGACATTTCATGACTGAACAGCTTCATTTTTATAAACACAGAGCCATCTTAAAGAGCAATTCTGCCTGATAATGTATTTCATACTGCACAATCCTCTCCATATTAATGGTCCACAGAGCTCTATTTATAAAGGCTCAAGTAATCCCCATATAAACACATTTTACGATAATGTTCTTCTAAGAAAAAAGTTAGAAGACAAATACTCTACATAAAAGTATTCATATTTTAATGGAAAATTCCTGTCTATGGGAGGGGGTGTGACGTGACGTCATGGGGGGGTGGCTATGATGTCATGACCACTGCCATCGGAACCGGCGTTTGTTCGGAATGCCGGGTGCTGCGGAAAATCGCGGGGGCCACAGCGGCGGGACCCTCATGATCCGACATCTTATCCCATATCCTTTGGATAGGGGATAAGATGTCAAGCAGCGGAGTACCCCTTTAAAGGGATACTCCACCCCTAGACATCTTATCCCCTATCCAAAGGCCACCACACCCCCTCCCATAGACTTGCATTAAGGGGTGGGGTGTGACATCACGATTCTCCAGCCCCTGCATCGCCAGTCATCAGGCACGGAGCGAAGATCGCTCTGTGCACTAGATGACAGGGGGTGCTGCAGGAGAGATCACTGGGGTTCTCTTTCTCTTTCCACATTGTCCTTACAATTTACCGTCCATGTAATGTAATGCAAAACATTTAAACAATATTTAAAAGAAAACTACTTGAAAAATATATATTTTTGGCATTTACAATTGTGCAATTCATGAGGGGTTTCGTATTTTTAATGCCATATGCATCACCATATTATGACCCTGTGATAATGGCTCAGCTGAGCTATTAGTTATAGCTGACGAATGTGGTATTCCTCACTATACTTGGTAGTGCAATAGAGCATAAAGGTGCTCCCAGGATATTACTATTGTATATGTACATGCTACTCTGTTTCTGCTCGGCCTATATTTGGGGTCCTTATACATCAAGATTTTGAGAGTTGTTTTTATTATATTTGCTAATAAAGTATACATTTCTATTCACTCAAGCGGTGTGGTGTAAACTCAGTTTTTTGTTGTGTACTTTTAAGTGTATAGATATAGCAGAGCTCCCGATGCAAACTCTAGACTCTTGAACACACAAACCATTCATCCAGCATGTATTACTGGGAGTATATTCATAAATTGAACATAGAAACACACTGCAAAGTGAATACTTGGAGGTCTTAAAATGAATAAAGGAAATTAACTTTACAGACTGAAACTTAGAACAATATTTCAACTTAACTCAACTTAATTCAAGACTATTGAAATTGATCAAGATAATGAAAATGTCCACAAAGTAAGTTTACAAAAAGAAACAGTATAGTAAATATTAATAGAGATTAATATGCCAGAAATAATGTAATCAAAATGAATGTAATAAAACTCGAATAAAAAGGCTTGTAAGTCAAATACATTTCTTGTCCATTGTTGAGTTTAATTTTCAGCTACCTTATAATTCGTTTTAGCTCCTTTTTAAGGGGTTATCTAGCAATAGAAAAACAGAGGTAATTTCTTCCAAAAACCGCATCAAACCTGTCCGCAGGTGGTGTGTGGTATTACAAATTGGCTCCATTCACATAAATGGAATTGAGCTGCATAACCACACTCAACCTGTAGTCTTCTTGTGATTTGCTAAAAATTACACCATCTAAACATGCAGCATTGTACTCCATGTGGTCCTTTATGAGTAGGTCTATGGTCCTCTGAAAGTGTTATTTCTTATCAAGTGGAACTTAGCAAAATCGAAAGAAAAAATAAACTGCAATTCCCATCCCAATCTAACAATGAGATCATTGATGTAAGGAATTTGTAAACCATTGAAACTGATGGCAGCATTATATAAGATATAGAAAATTGTGTACTATCTTTTTCCTGACCAACATGACCAGTGAAGGCCTGGACTTTTAAATGGTTCGATAACATCCAATTTAAGCATTTCCTGAACTTTATTTTCTACAATTCTTCTTGATATTTGATCTATTCTAAATAGATCATGATCCTGAGCATTTTTTTTATGACAAGCTTCTAGGGTGTACTGTGGGCTGGCTCCTCTACCACTTATGTTGGTAAATGTGAATTGAGCAGCAATATATACTACATACATCTTCGCTCACCTCATATGACTGGATATGAGAGCTGTCAACTTACAGCCCAATTTTGTCATGATCTATTGCTGTACTATTTATGTAAAAAATGATGCCAATTTTGTGGCATGAATTTTATGGAATCTTAAAGGCTGCAGGAGGCAATGTCCCTGCCGTTAAAGGGGTTCTCCGGTGGAAAACATTTTTCTTTAAATCAACTAGTGCCAGAAAGTTAAACAGATTTGGAAATTACTTCAATTAAAAAATCTCAACCCTTACAGTACTTTTTAGCAGCTGTGTGCTACAGAGGAAGACTTTTTTGTCTTGTCCACAGTGATCTCTGCTGATGCCCGTGTCAGGAACTGTCCAGAGCAGCATAGGTTTGCTATAGGGATTTTCTCCTGCTCTGGACAGTTCCTGTCACGGACAGAGGTGTCAGCAGAGAGTACTGTGGACAAGACAAAAAAGAAATTCAAAAAGAAAAGAATTTCCTCTGTAGCATACAGCTGCTAAAAAGTACTGGAAGGGTAAAGATTTTTTAATAGAAGTAATTTACAAATCTGCTTACCTTCCTGGCATCAGTTCATTTAAAAAAAGAAAGTTTTCCACCGGAGTACCCCTTTAAGTTCTCGCTATAAGCAGTATAAATGTTTAAAAGCCTAAATGTTTTTTGCACAAAATGGAGCTTACAAAATATATAATGAGAAACCCCAGCATGTAATTTTTTTCAGAGGGAAAATCCAATACACAGAAGGGGTAAACCCAACAAACTACTGTCAGGGCTTATACAAAATCAACAGAAGAATAAAAAGTTGTCACACTGAAAAATAAGTTAGGGACATTGGTTAATGATCAGAAGGAGATAGATCAGATAGCCCTTGAATATCATTAGGAGCTATACACTAAGGAAAGCGGGAAGTCTGAGTTTTAGATCAAAACATTTTTGGAAGGAATAAATTTACCTCAAGTAAGGGTGATAGACAAAAAAGGGATATTAATTTGACAGAAGTTAGTGCTGCACTTGACTCTTTTTCCTGTAGCTTGGCACCGGGCTCAGATGGGCTGGTGTTTGACATATATAAGAAAGTTCGAGACTCCCTGCTGCCCTGCCTCCTTGAGGTAATCAATAAATCCTTGAAAGAGGGGGAGGTGACCTCCTCAATGGCAGAAGCTATAATTGTTCTTATACCAAAAAAGGGAAGGACAGTGCTAAAATATGGGCAAAATGGTTGCACAAAGTAAATTAGTCAATTGAATGGATTAGAATAGAAGGGATTCATACCGGTGAGAAATATTTTTGGAAATATTCGTTGGACCTTCTTGAATATGCAGACTCCTAGGGAGGAGGTTGCCCCACTCAATCTATTCTTTAGACTCCCATAAGGTGTTCGATAGGGTGGAGTAAGGATTCCTATTTAAGGTCATTGAATGTATGAATTTGGGAGAGTTTTTATACTACTGTATAAGGGTCCTAAAGCTTGAATCCATATCAACAATAACATATCAAGAGGATCGGTGATGCTGCAGAGGGAAACAAGGCAGGGTTGCCCTCTGTCCTCTCACTGTTTTTGGAACCATTGGCGCAGATAATAAGGGACACAGATCTATTTGAAGGATTTGGCATTAATGGGGCAAAAGAAAGATTTATAAAAGATCCGGTGGAAAAAATCCCTATTGTAATCCGTTTGATAAACGGTAAATACTTCGGGTTAAAGATCAATTGGGGGAAATTAGGGCTCCTTTCACTGGATGATGAACAAAGGGGAGGTTTGGATGAGGAACCAATCCTGCTGCTCAGTGAGAATTTGGAATACTTAGGGGTCAGATTCTCAAAAAGATTGAAACATTTTACACAGTTAAATAACCCTCTGTTGGAAAAGGTGAGAGCGAAAATTGTTGTCTGGAATAAACTTCCCATTTATATGGCTGAAAGGATATCTCTTGTCAAGATGGTTATCTCACCAATGGTGCTCCATGTTGTCAGGGCGGCACTGATTTGAGTGAGTGATATTTTTTTGCAAAAAATTATGAATTACTGTCACGATTCGGCTGGCTGGAGGTGGATCCTCTGTGCCAGAGAGGGATTGGTGTGGACCGTGTTGGTGGACCGATTCTAAGTTGCTACTGGTATTCACCAGAGCCTGCCGCAAAGCGGGATGGTCTTGCAGCGGCGGTAGAAACCAGGTCGTATCCACCAGCAACTGCTCAACCTCTCTGACTGCTGAAGATAGGCGTGGTACAAGGGAGTAGACAAAAGCAAGGTCGGACGTAGCAGAAGGTCAGAGCAGGCAGCAAGGATCGTAGTCAGGGGCAACGGCAGGAGGTCTGGAACACAGGCTAGGAACACACAAGGAAACGCTTTCACTGGCACAATGGCAACAAGATCCGGCAAGGGAGTGCAGGGGAAGTGATGTATAAATAGGGAGTGCACAGGTGAACACACTAATTAAGCCTGCTGCGCCAATCAGTGGCGCAGTGGCCCTTTAAATCGCAGAGACCCGGCGCGCGCGCGCCCTAAGGAGCGGGGCCGCGCGCGCCAGGACAAGACCGACGGGGAGCGAGTCAGGTACGGGAGCCGGGATGCGCATCGCGAGCGGGCGCCTCCCGCATCGCGAATCGCATCCCGGCTGAGAGAGACATTGCAGCGCACCCGGTCAGCAGGTCTGACCGGGGCGCTGCAAATGCGAGGAAGTTGCGAGCGCTCCGGGGAGGAGCGGGGACCCGCAGCGCTCGGCGTAACAGTACCCCCCCCTTGGGTCTCCCCCTCTTCTTGGAGCCTGAGAACCTGAGAATAAGACTTTTGTCTAGGATGTTGTCCTCAGGTTCCCAGGATCTCTCTTCTGGACCACAGCCTTCCCAATCCACCAAAAAAAAATGTTTTCCTCTGACCGTCTTGGAGGCCAGAATCTCCTTCACGGAGAAGACGTCAGAAGAACCGGATACAGGAGTGGGAGAAACAAGTTTGGGAGAGAAGCGGTTAATGATGAGTGGTTTAAGGAGAGAGACATGGAAGGCATTGGGAATACGAAGAGAAGGAGGAAGAAGGAGTTTGTAAGAGACAGGGTTGATCTGGCACAAGACTTTGAAAGGACCAAGATAGCGTGGTCCCAGTTTGTAACTGGGGACACGAAAGCGGACAAATTTAGCAGAGAGCCATACCTTGTCTCCGGGAGCAAAAATGGGGGGAGTTCTTCTTTTCTTATCGGCAAATCTTTTCATCCAGGATGAAGCCTGTAAAAGAGAATTTTGGGTCTCTTTCCATATGGTGGAAAGATCACGAGTCACTTCATCCACAGCGGGCAAACCAGAGGGCAAGGGAGTAGGGAGGGGGGGGAAGAGGGTGATGGCCGTACACCACGAAAAATGGGGACTTAGCAGAAGATTCGGAGACTCTGAAGTTGTATGAGAATTCGGCCCATGGTAGAAGATCTGCCCAGTCATCCTGGCGGGAGGAAACAAAATGCCGTAAATAGTCACCCAGGACCTGATTAATTCTTTCTACTTGCCCATTGGATTGGGGATGATAAGAAGAAGAAAAGTTTAATTTAATCTTGAGCTGTATCCGAGACGATATGCGTGGGCAATCCATGAAGGCGAAAAATGTGTACAAAAAATTGCTTTGCCAACTGAGGCGCTGAAGGAAGACCAGGAAGAGGAATAAAATGTGCCATCTTGGAAAATCGATCAACGACCACCCAAACAACTGTGTTGCCACGGGATGAGGGCAAGTCTATAATAAAGTCCATACCAATCTGTGACCAAGGCTGTTCGGGAACGGGCAGAGGATGAAGGAGACCAGCAGGCTTCTGACGAGGAGTCTTATCCCGGGCACAGACAGTACAGGCCCGCACAAAATCAACAACATCCGTCTCCAGAGTCGGCCACCAATAAAAACGAGAGATGAGTTGCAAGGATTTTTTTATGCCCGCATGGCCTGCGAGATGGGGGGAGTGTCCCCATTTGAGAATCCCGAGACGCTGGCGTGGAGAAACGAAGGTCTTCCCTGGAGGAGTTTGCCTGATGGAGGCTGGAGAAGTGGAGATCAGACAGTCCGGAGGAATGATGTGTTGCGGAGAGACTTCTACTTCAGAGGCATCAGAAGAACGAGAGAGGGCATCGGCCCTAATGTTCTTGTCAGCAGGGCGAAAATGAATTTCAAAGTTAAAACGGGCAAAGAACAGGGTTCAGTCGTTGGCGAGGGTTCAGTCGTTGGGCAGACTGGAGATAGGAGAGATTCTTGTGATCAGTGTATATGATAACTGGAAATTTTGATCCCTCCAGCAGATGCCTCCATTCCTCAAGCGCCAATTTAATGGCCAGTAGTTCTCGATCCCCGATGGAGTAATTCCTCTCCGCTGGAGAGAAGGTCCTAGAAAAAAAAACACAAGTAACAGCATGCCCGGAAGAATTTTTTTGTAGAAGGACAGCTCCAGCTCCCACTGAGGAGGCATCTACCTCCAATAGGAAGGGTTTAGATGGGTCAGGTCTGGAGAGCACGGGAGCAGAAGAAAAGGCAGACTTGAGATATTTAAATGCGTCTTCCGCTTGTGGAGACCAGGACTTGGGATTGGCATTTTTCTTGGTTAAAGCCACGATAGGAGCCACAATAGTGGAAAAGTGTGGAATAAATTGTCTGTAATAATTGGCAAACCCCAAAAAACGTTGGATAGCACGGAGTCCGGAGGGGCGTGGCCAATCTAAGACGGCAGAGAGTTTATCTGGGTCCATTTGTAGTCCCTGGCCAGAGACCAAGTATCCTAGGAAAGGAAGAGATTGTCATTCAAAGAAACATTTCTCCATTTTGGCATAAAGTTGATTGTCCCGAAGTCTCTGAAGAACCATGCGGACATGCTGGCGGTGTTCTTCTAAGTTGGCAGAAAAAATCAGAATATCGTCCAGATAAACCACAACACAGGAATATAAGAGATCACGAAAAATTTCATTAACAAAGTCTTGGAAGACGGCAGGGACGTTGCACAGGCCAAAGGGCATGACCAGATACTCAAAGTGTCCATCTCTAGTGTTAAATGCAGTCTTCCATTCGTCCCCCTCCCTGATGGGGATGAGATTATAAGCCCCCCTTAAGTCCAGTTTGGTAAAGATGTGGGCACCTTGTAGGCGATCAAAGAGTTCCGAGATAAGAGGTAAGGGGTAGCGGTTTTTTACCGTGATTTTATTAAGTCCGCGGTAGTCAATGCAAGGGCGTAGGGAGCCATCTTTTTTGGACACAAAAAAAAATCCAGCTCCGGCAGGAGAGGAGGATTTGCGGATAAAGCCCTTTTTTAAATTCTCCTGGATGTACTCTGACATGGCAAGAGTCTCTGGAGCAGACAGAGGATAGATTCTGCCCCGGGGTGGAGTAGTACCCGGAAGGAGGTCAATAGGACAGTCATAAGGCCTGTGAGGGGGTAAAGTCTCAGCTTGCTTCTTGCAAAAGACGTCAGCATAGTCCATATAAGCCTTTGGAAGACCGGATACAGGGGGAACCACAGGGTCACGGCAGGGAGTACTGGGAACCGGTTTAAGACAGTCCTTGAGACAAGAAGTACCCCAGTTCTTGATTTCTCCTGTGGACCAATCAAGGGTTGGGGAATGGCGTTGAAGCCACGGTAATCCAAGAAGAATTTCAGAAGTGCAGTTGGAGAGGACCAAAAATTCAATTTTTTCGTGATGAGGTCCGATGCACATTAGGAGAGGTTCCGTGCGGTAACGCACGGTACAGTCCAATCTTTCATTGTTAACAGAATTGATGTAGAGGGGTCTGGCGAGACTGGTCACCGGGATGTTGAACCTGTTGATGAGAGAGGCCAAAATAAAATTTCCTGCAGATCCGGAATCCAGGAAGGCCACAGCAGAGAAGGAGAAGGTAGAGGAAAATATCCGCACAGGCACAGTAAGGCGTGGAGAAGCAGAGTTGACATCAAAAACTGTCTCACCTTTGTGCGGAATCAGCGGACGTCTTTCCAGGCGGGGAGGACGGATAGGACAATCCTTCAAGAAGTGTTCGGTACTGGCACAGTACAGGCACAGATTCTCCATGCGGCGTCGTGTCCTCTCTTGAGGTTTCAAGCGAGACCGGTCAACTTGCATAGCCTCCACGGCGGGAGGCACAGGAACGGATTGCAGAGGACCAGAGGAGAGAGGAGCCGGGGAGAGAAACCGCCTCGTGCGAACAAAGTCCATATCCTGGCGGAGCTCCTGACGCCTTTCGGAAAAACGCATGTCAATGCGGGTGGCCAGATGAATAAGTTCATGCAGGTTAGCAGGAATTTCTCGTGCGGCCAGCACATCTTTAATGTTGCTGGATAGGCCTTTTTTAAAGGTCGCGCAGAGGGCCTCATTATTCCAGGATAATTCGGAGGCAAGAGTACGGAATTGGATGGCGTACTCGCCAACAGAAGAATTAACCTGGACCAGGTTCAGCAGGGCAGTCTCAGCAGAAGAGGCTCGGGCAGGTTCCTCAAAGACACTTCGAATCTCCGTGAAGAAGGAGTGTACAGAGGCAGTGACAGGGTCATTGCGGTCCCAGAGCGGTGTGGCCCATGACAGAGCTTTCCCAGACAGAAGGCTGACTACGAAAGCCACCTTAGACCTTTCAGTAGGAAACTGGTCCGACATCATCTCCAAGTGCAGGGAACATTGTGAAAGAAAGCCACGGCAAAACTTAGAGTCCCCATCAAATTTATTCGGCAAGGATACTCGCTGCGGAGGAGGTGCAAGAGCTGGCGAAGGAGATTGTTGCTGGAGTTGTGGTAATAGCTGCTGTAGCATCACGGTCAGTTGAGACAGCTGGTGGCCTTGTTGCGCTATCTGTTGCGACTGCTGGGCGACCACCGTGGTGAGGTCGGCGACAACTGGCAGTGGGACTTCAGCGGGATCCATGGCCGGATCTACTGTTACGATTCGGCTGGCTGGAGGTGGATCCTCTGTGCCAGAGAGGGATTGGCGTGGACCGTGTTGGTGGACCGGTTCTAAATTGCTACTGGTATCCACCAGAGCCCGCCGCAAAGCGGGATGGTCTTGCAGCGGCGGTAGCAACCAGGTCGTATCCACCAGCAACGGCCCAACCTCTCTGACTGCTGAAGATAGGCGCGGTACAAGGGAGTAGACAAGAGCAAGGTCGGACGTAGCAGAAGGTCAGGGCAGGCAGCAAGGATCGTAGTCAGGGGCAACGGCAGGAGGTCTGGAACACAGGCTAGGAACACACAAGGAAACGCTTTCACTGGCACAATGGCAACAAGATCCGGCAAGGGAGTGCAGGGGAAGTGATGTATAAATAGGGAGTGCACAGGTGAACACACTAATTAAGCCTGCTGCGCCAATCAGTGGCGCAGTGGCCCTTTAAATTGCAGAGACCCAGCGCGCGCGCGCCCTAAGGAGCGGGGCCGCGCGCGCCGGGACAAGACCGACGGGGAGCGAGTCAGGTACGGGAGCCGGGATGCGCATCGCGAATCGCATCCCGGCTGAGAGAGACATTGCAGCGCAGCCGGTCAGCAGGTCTGACCGGGGCGCTGCAAATGCGAGGAAGTTGCAAGCGCTCCGGGGAGGAGCGGGGACCCGGAGCGCTCGGCGTAACAATTACTTTATTTGGGGAAGACAACACTAACGTATGAAACAAGAATTTCTGAGTCCCTCTATAGAGAAGGGAGGACTAGGAGTACCAATTTTTCAGTGGTACTATATAGCAGCACAATTAGAATTTTTGGGCACAGAGGAAGAATTGTTAAAGGTTTTCTTTGCAAAAATAGGAAAACCGGGGGCATGATTTTTTTACTTGTAGAGAGTGGAAGAATTTTACAGACAGAAAACATGAAAATTTCACTGTGTAAAATGTTCAATAAAATTTGGAAATACACAAGAAGTGTTTTGTGGCTAAAGGGTAGTTTAGAGTAAACACTAATATGGAATAATGGCTTTTCACAGAATTATTCAAACTAAAAGACTACATAAATTGGGAAGAACACGGTTTAAAAGATTTGATAGTAGAAAAAGCATATGGTCTGAAAAAAGAATATTTCTTTATGTATTAGCAGATAAGTAGTGCCTTTAATAGAGATAGAAATAAATCTAGGTGTGAAATAGTACATCATGAATTAGAGGAACACATAACAAGATTGCAGGTATCGCAGATTAAAGGTTTCGGGAAATTAGATCTTAGTGAAATATATTATAGAGAGGAAAGGCCCCCAAAGTAAAGATAAGTGGGTGAAGGAAATCAGATATATTGGCAGGGAAGAGTGGGATGAAACATTCAAAAATATAAGGCTTGCCTCATCAAATCTTAATCATCAAATTTCCTTAATAAAATGTTTTGTATATGGCTATGATTTGCTATATAATGCTATATTGTTATAAAAAATAAAATAATAAAGAATATTTAAAAAAATAAAGTAAGAGGTTCTTGAGCGGTTAGCTGCACTATGATGGTGCTGCTATATGTTACATCATTCCCCTGTGTGAATACAACCATAGGCTGCTTTCACATGGTAATCGTATGGCCACATGTTAGTGTCCATATTATGGAAAAATTACCTGCACTTTCCACTCAAGCTAAATCCTGTTCAGTAGAACCAAATGAGGTCTACGTATTACAGTCATATTATGGTAACTAAAATGCAATCATATTATGGTCTTGTAAAAAGTAGCCCTAGACTAGTAGTGTAAAAAAATAAATAAATACAAATAAAGACTTTTGCATGCCAAAGAGCCAATGCACCAGAATGATTAATTCCCACCCATGGGGTGTGCAACCTTCCTAAAACTGCCCATATAGCTGCTTCTATGTATATAGATCTTAGGGCAATATGTTTAAAAACGATATACATATAGAACATTATATACAATAGGATTACCTTTATATTTTTATAACCCTCATTTACCTTTTTTGGCATGTTAGGAATTAACTGTGATTGGTATAATATAGTTTACGCAATGGAGTCAAATATCGAAATTGCTGCTACGCTCCACTGCACTTTGGTATTTGCACTTTTAAAATCTTTTCCATTATTCTAGTAAATAACATGTGTACATCTTTCTCTGGCTTTTATACTCCTGTGTGTTTTGTGTAAAGGTCAGTAATCAGTACAATAATGGATGATAGTCTGTCCATCTGTCATCCTAAAATAAACAGACACCATGATGTAGTGTACAGTCAAGGATTTATACAGGATTTGATATTGTGAATCTGTATACTAAAACAAAAATACAATAATGTAACCGTACAATCTCTTTAAGAACATTATAGGCCCTATTGAACCTGCAGAGCTACTTAACAATAATATGAACAAGTTGAATAGGTAAAAAAAAAATTATGCATTACAGTATCAAAGTAAATTCTTCTATTTGCCATCACAGATAGTAATTTGAATCAATATAATTTGTAGGTAAAGGTTTATTTCTACAAATATAGCACTCAAGGTAGATGGTGAGACACGCATCTGGGGGATATTTATGGCATATCCTGTGGATATGGCATAAATGTCCTAAATGGGAATATCCCTTTAAGAAACAATACCTGCATTACATATAATAAAATGAATTAAAGGGGTATTCCATGAAAATAAAATATTTTTATTCATATCAACTGGCTCTAGAAAGTTAAACAGATTTCTTCATTACTTTTATAAAAAATATTAATCCTTCCCGTACTTATGAGCTGCTGAAGTTGAGTTGTTGTTTTCTGTCTGATAACAGTGCTCTTTGCTGACACCTCTGTCTGTCTCAGGAACTGTCCAGAGCAGGAGAGGTTTGCTATGGGGATTTGCTGCTACTCTGGACAATTCCTGAGACTGGCAGAGATGTCAGCAGAGAGCACTGTTTTCAGTCAGAAGAGAACAACTCAAATTCAGCAGCTGATAAGTACTGGAAGGATTAAGATTTTTTCAATAGTAATTTACAAATCTGTTTAACTTTCTGGAGCCAGTTGAAATGAAAAAAATTTTTTTTTTCATGGACTACCCCTTTAAATATATACTAATGGGAAGAAGAATAATTAATACCATTTCCATTTACCATACCTGAAATATCTAAAATAGCAATGAACATTTAGAATCTTCACAGCTTTATTTTCTTCTTGCATACAAATTGCATAAAAAAATAGCAGGTAATAAAAGTCCATTAAAGAGTACCTGTCACCAAATAAAACTTTTGATATAATGTTCCTTGTGTAATTAGCAGACACTTTCCAATTCACTTGCTTTTAAAATTGTACAAGGTGGGCCATTTATATGGATACACCTTAATAAAATGGGAATGGTTGGTGATATTAACTTCCTGTTTACGGCACATTAGTATATGTGAGGGGAAAACTTTTCAAGATGGGTGGTGACCATGGCGGCCATTTGAAGTCGGCCATTTTGAATCCAACTTTAGTTTTTTCAATAGGAAGAGGGTCATGTGACACATAAAACTTATTGGGAATTTCACAAGAAAAACAATGATGTGCTTGGTTATTACTGTAACTTTATTTTTTCATGAGTTATTTACAAGTTTCTGACCACTTATATAATGTGTTCAATGTGCTGCCGATTGTGTTGGATTGTCAATGCAACCCTCTTTTCCAACTCTTCACACACTGATAGCAACACCGCAGGATAAATGCTAGCACAGGCTTCCAGTATCCGTAGTTTCAGGTGCTGCGCATCTTGTATCTTCACAGCATAGACCATTGCCTTAGATAAAAGTCTAATGGGTTAGGTTGGGAGACCTTGGGGGCCATTCAACTGGCCCACGACAACCAATCCACTTAATGTGTTTCCCTCTGTATGCACTGAAGCTGGCACGTTCCCTGAGTTTTTCCAGCAAGATGGTGCACCACCACATTATGGGTGTCAGGTCCGAGCATTCCTAGATGAACAGTTTCCTGGAAAGTAGATTGGTCGTCGTGGGCCAGTTGAATGGCCCCCAAGGTCTCCCGATCTGACCCCCTTAGACTTTGGGTTCATCTATGCTGTGAAGATACGAGATGCGCAGCACCTGAAACTACGGATACTGGAAGCCTGTGCTAGCATTTCTCCTGCGGTGTTGCTATCAGTGTGTGAAGAGTGGAAGAAGAGGGTTGCATTGACAATCCAACACAATGGGCAGCACATTGAACACATTTTATAAGTGGTCAGAAACTTGTAAATAACTCATGAAAGAATAAAGTTACGTTAAAAACAAGCACATCATTGTTTTTCTAGTGAAATTCCCAATAAGTTTGATGAGTCACATGACTCTCTTCCTATTGAAAAAACAAAAGTTGGATTCAAAATAGCCAACTTCAAAATGGCCGCCATGGTCACCACCCATCTTGAAAAGTTTCCCCCCTCACATATACTAATGTGCCACAAACAGGAAGTTAATATGACCAACCATTCCCATTTTATTAAGGTGTATCAATATAAATGGCCAACCCTGTATAACAAAAATATGTTTAAAATATAATATAAAAAAATGGCCACTAGGTGGCGGTGTTCTATTCCCTGCCACAATTAATACAGTGAGTTTGGTCTCACTTAGCTCGATTGACAGCTGCACAGAGGGCGGAAGGGCAGTGGGGGTGGAAGTGGTCCCCCGGCAGGCCCACTTTCTCCTGCTGGAAAATTCCACTATGTGAGCAAGAACAAAGGTATGATACAGAGCTTTTTAACCCCTTAACGCTGCAGGACATAAATGTACGTCCTGGTGATCTGGTACTTAACGCACCAGGACGTACATTTACGTCCTAAACATAACCGCGAGCATCGGAGCGATGCCCGGATCATGTGCGGCAGGTCCCGGCTGCTGATCGCAGCCAGGGACCTGCCCGTAGTGGCAGACATTCGCGATCCTGCGGATGTCTGCCATTAACCCCTCAGATGCCGTGATCAATACAGATCACGGCATCTGCAGCATCACGGTCATTAAAATGGATGATCAGCTCGCCCGCAGCGCTGCCGCGGCGATCCGATCATCCAGCACGGCAGACGGAGGTCCCCTCACCTGGCTCCGCTGCCTTCCTGGCGTCTTCTGCTCTGATCTGTCTTCCTGCAGACCAGAGCAGAAGATGACCGACAACACTGATCAGTGCTATGCCCTATACATAGCACTGAACAGTATTAGCAATCGAATGATTGCTATAAATAGTCACCTATGGGGACTATTAAAGTGTAAAAATAAAAGTAAAAAAATAAAGTAAAAAAAATGTGAAAAACCCCTTCCCCCAATAAAAATTTAAATTGTCCCATTTTCCCTATTTCACCCCCAAAAAGTGTTAAAAAATATTTTATATGCATATTTGGTATCACCACGTGCGTAAATATCTGCACTATTGAAATAAAATGTTAATGATACTGTACGGTGAACGGCGTGAACGTAAAAAAAAAAAGTCCAAAATAGCTGCTTTTTTATTATAACATTTTATTCCCCAAAAAATTAATAAAAAATGGATTAAAAGTTTTATATGAGCAAATATGGTATCAATAAAAAGTACAGATCACGGCACAAAAAAAGAAGCCCTCAAACCGCCGCTTATACGGAAAAATGAAAAAGTTATAGGTCTTCAAAATAGGGGGATTTTAAAGGGGTACTCCACCCCTAGACATCTTATCCCCTATCCAAAGGGTGGGGATAAGATGTCTGATCGCGGGGGTCCCGCTGCCCCCCGTCACGCCCCCTCCCATAGACTTGCATTGAGGGGACGGGGCATGACATCCCACGGGGGCGGAGTTGTGACATCACGGACTTCCGTTCCTGTGGTCAGGACACAGACCCTCCAGCGCTTCCGGACAAGTAAAAAGGTGGGTGCCGCATCCTATATTGCTGCGGTCCACAGCAGCAGGACCCCACGATCAAACATCTTATCCCCTATCCTTTGGATAGGGGATAAGATGTCTAGGGGTGGAGTACCCCTTCAAACGTACTAAATTGGTTGAAAAGTTTGAGATATTTTTTAAGCGCAACAGTAATAGAAAAGTATGGTATCATGGGTATCATTTTAATTGTATTGATTCAAAGAATAAAAAACACATGTAATTTTTACCATAAATTGTACGGCGTGAAAAAGAAACCTTCCAAAATTAGCAAAATTGCAGTTTTCTTCTTAATTTCACCACACAAATAGTATTTTTTTAGTTGCGCCATACATTTTATGGTAAAGTGAATGATGGCTTTACAACGTACAACTGGTCGCACAAAAAACAAGCCCTCATACTAGTCTGTGGATGAAAATATAAAAGAGTTATGATTTTTTGAAGGCGAGGAGGAAAAAACGAAAACGTAAAAATAAAATTGTCTGCATCCTTAAGGGGTTAAAGCTCTGAAATGTTTTTAATGGGTGTTAGCAGTAGTTAGGGAACATAGCCTGAGGTAGTTTAAAACTGTTTAATTGGTGACAGGTACTTTTTAACCCTTTCAGGACTGGGCTATTTTTTCTTTATTAGGTTTTGTTTTTTCCTCCTCGCCTTCTAATAAATATAACTCTTTTATTTTTCCATCTAAAGACCAGTATGAGGACTTGTTTTTTGCATCACCAATTGTACTTTGTAATGACATCACTCATTTTTCCTCAAAATGTACAGTGAAACAAACAAAAAAGTATTTGTAGGAAAAGATGTAAAAAAAAAAAAACACCATTTTGAAAGTTTTGGGGGCTTATGTTTCTACCCAGTGCACCTTTCAGTAAAAATGACATATTGGCCCTCATTTACTATTGCAAACCCGACATGTTTTGTCGGGTTGTGCGCCAGATTCTGTCACATTGCGGGTGACATTTTGATCCGGGTGAAAAACTGTATTAAACCGTATGCTGTTTTTTTTTAACATGGGAGTCAATGGGAACCGTACAGAACCATATGTGTGTACGTTCCATCTGGTTTTCACCATACGGTTTTTGGCTTTGCTCGGTTTTTTTTCTTGGAATTTCAAGTAAAACTTTATTCATAATGGAGCGAAAAGTTAAAACCGTATACGTTTTTTTCTTAAAAAACGGATGCAACCGGACATCATTTTTCAAACCGTATACAGTTTTCAACCGTATACAGATAAAAATTTGTACACACGTTTTGATACAGTTTAGTCAGATTTTGAAGAATCCGTTTTTTTATCAAAAACCTGATACAGGAACTGTATTGCAAAAATGTGGTGTGAACCAAGCCTAAATAAGGGCCATTATCTTTATTTTGTAGGGCCATATGATTAAAATTATAACAAATGTATATGGGTTTTGTTTTATTTTACTTTTTTTTTTTTTTAAATCAAATTTTTTGTACGAAAATTAGTATGCTTAAAATTGCCCACTTCTATAACTTCTTTATTTTCCTGCATATTTTCTTGTGCCGTGATCTGTAGTTTTTATTAGGACTATTTTTGTTTTGATTGCATTTTGATATCATTTTATTCATTTTCTTTTGTATATAAAGTGACCAAAAATACGCATTTCTGAACTTTGGAATTTTTTACTCTTGTGCCTTTGACCATGAGGTTTAATTAACATAATCTTTTTATAGTTTGGACATTTACGCACGCGGCACACACGTTTAGGTTTTATATGGGAAAACGGGAGTGATGTTACCTTTTATTAGTGAAGGGATTTATGCATATTTATTACTTTAAAAAAAATGTCTACACTTTTTTTTATTCTCCATAGGGGATTATAACATGCCCTCTTTAGATTGCATACACTGATCAATGCTTCTCCAAAGGAGAGCATTGATCAGTGCTATCGGTGCTTCATTGCTTCAGCCTGGCATAGATGACTGCAAGGTTGGAGCACCGATCGAACAGCAGGGAGGAAGGTAAGAAACCTCCCGCCATCCTCTCAGCTGATCGGGATGCCGCAGTTTCACCGCTGCAGTCCCGATCAGTCCAGTGAGCTAGCCCGGAATGGGATTTACCAATTTTAGATGCCGCAATCAAATTTGACTGCAGTGTCAAAAGGGTTAATGCCAGGCATCAGCCTGATCGGCGGTATTAGTGTGGGTCCTGGTTGCTGATAGCAACAGGTACCCACCAGGTATGATGTGCGCTCAGCTGCTGAGCCCGCAGTGGACATATATATGCGTCCATTTGAGGGAAGGGGTTAAAGCACAGGAGAAATGTAATGAAACCTACCAATTTAGGCCCTTAATAGACCTTACTCATGAAATTAACCAGACAATGAGTAATGTCCATTAGGGCAGAGTAAGTTTCCTTATATTTCTCCTGGGCTTAAATGGACTTTTATTACCTGCTATCGCTCAGATGGGAATACCTCTTTACCTAGTTTATATTACTTTTTAATAATATGAGCTGTGCTAGGTTTACTAATATCCAGCAATTCTATCAGACATGAAGGGCCGACTAAATGCACAATGAATCTAAGGGGCCTAGTAGTTTTGTTTGAGTCCATGGCCCACACACTACCTGATCTTGTCAAATATACCTTCACTATTCTATGTCCCTCTAGCAATCCTTGTGACATCATTTTGCTCTTCTTATAGGTGCTGGTTTGGATACTTGTTGGGTGACCATTTCATGAACAAAATTTGCACCATGTGTCCTACTCTCATTCTATTTAGATGGACAGACACATTTGGTTGTTATTTGTTGTTTGCTTCTACAATTGTAAAGTGCTTTGGAATATATCCAGTAAATAATAAATAGTTTATTTGTTTTCTTTAGGTGATGTTATAATATCCTTCTGTTCATCTGTTTAATTATTCTTTATATTTTGACAATTCAGCAGGTCCAGGGAACAATATTCCCAAACCCCAATTCTGACCCCATGATAGACGCACAGCTAATTGGAGGGGCTCTACAAGGATTCGGTATGTTAAACATTGAAATATTGTAATGGTTTTAGATTCTTTTTGTGCGCAATATACAGTAGCTCATGAAAGATGCTGGTTCCGATTAAAGAGACCCAGCTAGCATAAGAAGACCAACAGGCAATGCTCATTGGAAATAGAGTATGCAAACGACCTTTCCTGAAGGAAGAAAACTGTCTCTCTTGTGCCCCCTAAATTATGTCTCCCCCCCCCCCCCACACACACACACCTACATTTAGGGTAGGGTCACAAATGCCATATTTTGCTGCATATTCTCTACAGCTGATTTTGCTAATCAATCACTTCAATGGATAGGAACATATGCACAAGCACTTCTTAAAGAAACAGACAGGTAGCGGCACTAGTATCCTCAATCTTCAATCACCTCTTAGGATCTCTGGGATAGCTAAGAGAGTCTCTGTTCTGACCCAACGGTGGTGCTAGGACTGAGAGTCAGGCATGAGTATAATGTGAAGACGTAAAGAAAACATAGCCTGCACTCACCGTACAGTACGGGTCTCGCGGCCACGGTCTTTGGACCTCTTGATAGCGTGGGATATACAGCGTTTGCTGATAGTGCTCAGAATACAGGCAACTGCCGGCGATTTCGCGTTACAATCAATGCTTCTTCCGGCCTAATTAGGCCGGAAGAAGCGTTGATTGTAACGCGAAACCGCCGGCAGTTGCCTGTATTCTGAGCGCTATCAGCCGACGCTGTATATCCCACGCTATCAAGAGGTCCAAAGACCGTGGCCGCGAGACCCCTACTGTACGGTGAGTGCAGGCTATGTTTTCTTTATGTCTTCACATATGCAGAAGCAAATACACAGCAAAATATGGCATGTATAATCATACCTTTAAAAGGGGGGGGGGGGAATTAAAAACTATTAAACTACATACTTCATGCTGTAATTAGAATTGTTGAAAGCAGATCAACCTAAACTGTGAACAAAGAATAACAGATAATCAATCCCATACACACATGACTCTAATGAAATCTACAAAAGATAAATTGTATGTTAATAGAAAGGTAGGGCTGTAGGAATGTGGTGACATGAAAAAAAAATATTTATAAAAAGTGTCTCTATTGGGCATGAGTAGCAAAGCATAAACTATAAATACAGTACCCAGTACCATAAAATTTGCCACAACTCTAAAAATAAAGTTATACTGTGTAGTTTATACCATTTGCTGGAAACTGTACAAACTGAATCCAAAAGAACAACAGAAGAATAGCCATCTTGTATCCATCCCTCTCTTCCCATAACAATAAGTAAAGATATTCATTTCATTTCATGAACCTCAAAATTATGACAAATTCAACTGAGCCCACAGAAAACAAGTGACTGCCAAAGTCAAGCCCCTGCCATTCTACTATTGAAGACAGGCCATTAATTTTATAACCATGCAGAAACCTTTCAAGACCAGACTTTATCATAGGTGAGAATCTTTTTTATTGTGGTCAGGGTGGAAAAGAACATTTAAAAAAAAAAATTTACTTAGCTACCACCAATCCCCCACCAGTGCTGTTCCAACCGTGCTGGCTCCTACTGCTTAGCACTTCTGCTTTCAACACATAGGAAATTCTAACTCAGGCAATCCAGGACCACAGCAATATCCCACCTCAACCTCGAATGGCACCAGCAGAGGAACCGCAGCAGATTTGTCTTCTACTCTGAGGATTTTGTTATTTTGGGGCCTGTGCTAAAATAAAAAGGTATATACTGTGTATATTTTCCTCATCAATCTGTACTTAACCCATAATGAGAATGTAAAAATAGAATTTAAGATTTTTTTTCAAATTTATAAAAAAATTTAAAACTAAAATTTCACATGGTCATAAATATTCAGACCCTTTGCAATGTCACTTGAAATTTATTTTTGGGGCCTCCATTTTCTCTTTGTTATCTTGGAGATGTTTCTATACCTTCATTGGAGTCACCTGCAGTAAATCCAGCTGATTGGACATGATTTGGAAAGACAAGGCCTTGTTTATTTAACCCCTTAAGGACGCAGCCCTTTTTCACCTTAAAGGGGTACTCCAGCGGTCAACATGTTTTTCCGTTTTTGACTTACCCTATTTGTTTTGTTTCATTTCTATTCTTGTTGTTTAGGCGACTCTATTTCTCTCCTTTGTTGTCTTTTTATCCCCCACTTTGTTTTCCTATCTTTGCTTCTATTTCCTGTTTCTTGCTGTGCTGAAAACTACAAATCCCAGCATGCCACATGCCTTGCTGGTTTGGGGCTGGCTCCTTTTTTTTTGTTTGTTTGTTCCGCCCTTTACCCATCCTACTATTTTCCCGGGTCTGCCCCCTTATACACAGCACACTAATATAATCAGCCTTGGTTGGGATACACTGTCAGACACACACAAAAGGGCCTACAACTCCCAGCATGTGTCATTCAGGAGTCTACAGTCTGTGGTATAACACCAGCATGCTGCCTCTGTAGTCTCCTGGGGCCTGTAGTTCACCACAACTCTATAGGGCATACACCAGTGTTTCCCAACCAGGGTGCTTCCAGGTGTTGCAAAACTACGACTCCCAGCATGCCCAAAGTCTGTTCAGGCACGCTGGGAGTTGTAGTTTTGATACAGCTGGAGGCAGACTGGTTTGTAAACACTAGCATGCACACACACACAGAACAGGGACTACAACTCCCAGCATGTGTAATTCAGGAGTCCCCCCCGTCCTTCACACATAGAAATCATCCCCAGTCCGAGATTTATCCCCCTGCAGTCTATACATCCCCAGCCCATGCACCTTGTTATCCCTTCACATACATCTTCTCTGTCTTATTTCAGTGCAGACCTGAGTCCTCACAAGACAAAGCAGGGGGGAGGGGAGATGAGGAGCTGTGTAGGAGCTTCTTGCTCTCATGCACACCTGTGACCACCTGGAGGGGGAGATGAGGGGGCGTGGCCTATCTCTGTCATGCACACCTGTGATCACCTGGAGGGGGAGATGAGGGGGCGTGGCCTATCTCTGTCATGCACACCTGTGACCACCTGGAGGGGGAGATGAGGGGGCGTGACCTATCTCTGTCATGCAGTTCTCAAAGAACAGAGAAAAAAAAACATGACATCTTGTTCACAGCCTAATCCTAACCTGTGGACAACAGTCAGAGATCCAACACAGAACTACAGAACTTCCTGGCCCACAAACAGGTAAGAAAAAAAGACACATGCTACACAAACATAATACATGTCAATTGCAAAAAACATGAACATTAAAAGAAGATGCAATATAGCCAAAAATCTTAACCACCGGTGTACCCCTTTAAGGACTGAGCCCTTTTTCGCAATTCTGACCACTGTCGCTTTACGAATTAATAGCTCGAAAAAGCTTTACCGAATATTCTGATTCTGAGATTGTTTTTTCGTGACATATTCTACTTTATTTTGGTGGTACATTTTCGGCGTTAATTGCATCCTTTTTTGGTGAAAAATCCAAAAATTTCATGAAAATTTAGAAAATTTAGCATTTTTCTAAGTTTGAAGCTCTCTACTTGTAAGGAAAATGGATATTCCCAATAAATTTTATTTTTATTCACAAACACAATATGTCCACTTTATGTTGGCATCATAAAATGGACATATTTATGCTTTTTGAAAAAATTAGAGGGCTTCAAAGTAGAGCAGCAATTTCAAGAATTTCATGAAAATTGCTAAATCTGAAGGGATAGATGTTACAGAACTACAACTCCCAGCATGCCTGGGCAGTCTATGCTTGCTGAGAGTTGTAGTTTGGCAACATCTGGAGGGCTACCGTTTGGGCACCACTGTAACAGTGGTCTCCAAACTGTGACCCTCCAGATGTTGCAAAACTACAACTCCCAGCATGCCCAGACAGGCTTTGGCTGTCTGGGCATGCTGGGAGTTGCAGTTTGGCCTTCCTAGTGGTTGCCACAGGTAAAGATCACTTTACTTTCACTTTCATTACCCCCCCCCCCCCACCGTCGTTTCCCTACCTGAGCCAGGATCTTTGCAGTCTCCTGCGACGATCGGCGGTCCTCATGGCATCTTCTCCTCCAGGTACCGGCCTTCATCTTCTCCCCATGTTCCCCTCGACATCCAGGGGTGGGCAGAATGGGGGGTTGCCATGGCAACCCACTGTCCTGCTCTGCCATTGGTCAGAATCAGTTCTGACTAATGGCAGGGGATAGGAGGAGATCACAGCACTGTGACCTCACTCCTGGCCCTCAGGATGATCGGGGCTGTCACTGACAGCTCTTATCCTCCCAATTTTCCGGGTGATCGGGTCACCAGAGACCCAATCCGCCCGGAATTGCAGAAAATCGCATGTCTGAATTGACTTTGGCTGTATTTGCTGCCAAAGGATCTTCAACAAAGTATTAAGTACAGGGTCTAAATTCTTTCATCCATGTAATATTTAGTCTTTTCTTTTCATTGATTTAGCAAACATTTCCACTGTTCTGTTTTCACATTGTGATTATGGGTTATTGAGTGCAGAATGATGGGTGGAAATTATGTGCAAAAGTAAAATGGTCTAAAAATCAAATGCACTGTATACCTCAAATAAACCTTGCATCTGTGCATCTGTCTTTGATATATGTTCTTACAATTAGGGGTATTTGGGGTTTTGAAGTATTTGATGGGAAAATTAGCACAATTTTTAGCACTATTTTTGCCATCAAAATGCAAAATCCTTTAAGGAAAACTGACAGATCCCATTATGTCAATGGAATTCATCAAGATTATTATCCATCATAGTTTTCATAAAGAGAAGCCGTAGTGTGAACTGGGCCCAACAACTGTAAACCCATTGTGTTACAGAAAAGAAGGTTGCTTGAATGATATTATTTCTAACCTAACGGTACGTTCACATGAGTGGGATTTCTGCAGCATAAATCCGCAGCAGGTTTTGCTACCAATGACTTCAATGGGTCAGCAGAAAATCTGCAATAGAGACAGATTTGCAGATTTTCCTTCAGACCCATTGAAGCCCATAGTAGCAAAATACGCAAATACGCTGTGGAAATTCCGCAGGTAATCTGCCACTTGACTCCATCAGTATTAAATCTGATACAAGTCTTGCTTTAATTGTTTTTAGTTATTTAGCGCACTTTTTGATAACTGATCATTTTAACCACTTTAACAACTGCGGCACACAACACTTCATCTACAAGGAATTTAATAGAGTTTAATTACTAGGCACTGTATGCTAAAGGCAAAAATGTTGCTCATCTGAGATCCATTCAGTTTATAGTTTAAATGATGCATCTACATTGAATTTTAATCGGGTATATAGCAATGTCAGGCAGAGTTATAGGCAATTATAAATTTAGACATCTCATTAGCAATTTATTCTCAGCACAGATCAAAAGTTGTGAACTATAAATTACCCAGCTATTCTTTTATGCAAAGATAAACGTGTATGTACAGCGTATACAGAATTTACGGCAACACAATCTGATGTCTGCACTGCATAAACTATCCTGCATGCGCAGCGCTTTGTATCCTCGTTGTAAATGGAACAAGAAGACATTTTGTTACTGACCTTCCTCCTTAAATTCTAGCGATTTAGAGCATGACATTGTTTCCTACTACGTTGCACTATATCATTTTAATCAAGGGAAAACTTTATAGGTTGCGCTATGAAAGATTAAAGTCTATGCACCTCTGTGCCTCGCTTACGCACTTAATCTTCCACACACAAAGAGATGTAAATTGCATTTTACTGAGTAATTATCCTATGGTGTAAACCAAGGGTCTATATGCTTTAAAGGGAAAGTGTAATTAGAAAATGACTTATTGCTTAAATCAAGATTTTGTGTTAAATATATTTTTTTTAAAAGTGTTCGGCGTTTGGTTTCACTGTGTCTGCTCTTAAAAAATGATATTCTGAGATGGGATAGTGTTGTTTACACACTAGAAAATGAGCACTCTTTTTCCTTTTTAGATTGTGTTGAGTCTATCATATTATCAAAATAGCGTTGGGTTACAATGAAAAGGAAAACCGCTATCACAAGTCTAAAAAACACATAACACATAATCACAAAATTATTAATAGGTTAAAAAAATACAGCTTAACTTTTCTTCCTTTCTCTGCACAGGGCACAGAGCATGCCAACAACGCTCTCCAATTAAAGGGAACTTGCCATCACTTTCATGCTGTCTGAACTATGAGCAGCCCCTGGCAGCCTTTCCATGCCCTGACACCTTGTTTGGGTACAGGGGGAGATCTATAAACCAAAACCAGTGGGGCAGGCAGAAGCCACTGGGGATCACCTTGTGACTCAGGATTTGGGCAGCATAAAAGTGATGACATATTCCCTTCATACTCAGTGGGGGGAGGGGGATTTACCATGAACAGCATTTCACATGACGATCTTTAATGGTACCTGTCATTCGTAATAAAAAAATTATAGATTATAGATTTGCCTATTTGAATTACCTTTCTAATATACTACTTTTTCTAACTTTATGTGATTAATTAATTAACTTAAAATTAATCCTTAAAAGTTTGACCACCAGGGGTCCTCCTTCTGGTCCTGGTTGCAGTCCTGCTTGCAGATTATCTCCTGCAGCAGCCTGGCAGAGACAAAAGTCAGATTGAATACGCTCACAATTGTCGCTGACTGTTTCCAGCGTAACTGTAGTAAATTTAGAAGGCAGTGGAGGCTTCAGAGAGGGTGGCATAAACCTGTCAAAAAGTAGCAAATGTTTGCCAAAATGAGCTCTGTCTTTTGTGACTGGTTTCTACATGCCCTCTGTAAGGCAGATCTGCGAACTGCTATTACACTCATGAGCTGTTCTAACATTATGGCTATATATATATAAACTCAGAAGAAAAAACTGCTTGTATGTCCCAGTATATTTTGTAAGTGAAAAAAATGAAGCAACAAATCACTAGCCCCAGTAGCAATGCCTGTATGTATAGCATGAGAGTGCAGAGGCCAGCGATTGGCTGCAATAGTCATGTAAATGTATGTGACATCATTTCTGCAGCAAAGAAAACAAAAACAGGGCAGGAACTGCAGGATCCGCATCCACCAGTGACGAACTAAAAATAAAATCATTAGGCTGCATTTCTGCAATTTTTTTCTCAAACAAATAAATAAATAAATAAAAAGTGGAAACGCAGCTTAATAGTTATTTTTTTTTCATCACATTTCTTAAAAATGTATTATATGTGTAACTTAAGTTATTTTTCCAACATTTGCTTGTGCGTACATCATTTGTACTTTTACTAAATACAGCAAAAATATTATTACATTTTTCATAAATGGCTGACTAGCTTAGATCTAAGTTAGTTTTAAATTGTGGTCCAGGTTGAAGAAAGCGCAAACATTTGCAGGATTGCGCACAAATTTTCAACATTTTTACATTGTTGCATTTGATATATCACCGTCCACTGCAAATGTCATATGTGACTTCATCCAAGGGAGTTTTAAAAAAAATTACTTAAAGTAGTTATCCAGGAATAGAAAAACTGCAAATTTCTTTTAAACACAGCACCACACCTGTCCTCAGGTTGTGTGTGATATTACAACTTGGCTTTATTCACTTAAAGGGGTGCACCGGTGGAAAACTTTTTTAAAATTTTTTTAAATCAACTGATTAAAAAATCTTAATCTTTCCTGTACTTATTAGCTGCTGAAAACTACAGAGGAAATTATTTTCTTTTTGGAACACAGAGCTCTCTGCTGACATCATGACCACAGTGCTCTCTGCTGACATCATGACCACAGTGCTCTCTGCTGACATCTCTGTCCATTTTAGGAACTGTCCAGAGCAGCATATGTTTTCTATGGGGATTTTCTCCTACTCTGGACAGTTCCTAAAATGGACAGAGGTGTCAGCAGAGACCACTGTGGTCATTTTGTCAGCAGAGAGCTGTGTTCCAAAAAGAAAATAATTTCCTCTGTAGTATTCAGCAGCTAATAAGTACTGGAAGGATTAAGATTTTTTAACAGAAGTGATTTACAAATCTATAAAATACAGATAAATATGTGTATCGGTGCACAGTAATGAAGTTAAAAAAGTGGGTTAATATACTTACAAATATAGAAGATAGATCTATCTTCTATATTTGTAAGTATATTAACCCACTTTTTCAACTTCATTACTGTGCGCCGATACACATATTTATCTGTATTTTCTATACATTTTTGGTGGAGACTAGCCAGGTTCCACACCTGTGTATCTACCCAGCCTGTAAGAGAACCATTCCAGCCCTAGTATTACTTTGTCTATCAACTGGTGATTTACAAATCTGTTTAACTTTCTGGCACCAGTTGATTTAAAAAAAAAAAGTTTTCCATTGGAGTACCCCTTTAAATGGAACCAAGTTGCAATACCACACACAATCTGAGGTCAGATCTGTTTTTTTCCTACTGGATAAAACCTTTAAACGATGTGAAGTGAAATGTTTTTTGAATACAACAATATAATCCATTCCATCGTCTTTTTTTTTTTTTTTTTACCTTCTTGTATATAAGCAGCCGCACACAAAACACAAATGTAAATCATATTATTCACAGAACAGAGCGAGGAGGAGCACATATTAGGGGAAGATACACATCCCTATTAAATTTGGCTTAAAGGGGTTAAAGGAGGCACCTGGGCTGGAAAACACTGTGTTATGTACTTGGAGAACATGGCTCATTGGCTGGATCCAACCTAGAGGAAAATCTGCATGGAGGTCTTGTGATTTTAATGTGCTTGTGTAGGCTTTATGTGCATGTATAAGAACAAGTAAGATCCTTGCATTTAGCCTCTATCTGGTAGATTGAAGAGGTGCTGGCTTGAAAACATATTACTTGTATACTTCAGCTAGCCTTGAGGGAACAAACACAAAGGCCTCTATTGAGTATTACTGAGCACTGGTTTTATCAGTCCCAGCCCCTTTACATATGCATAAGCAATGTATACATGAAGAAAGTGTTGAATAATTATTATAGATGAATTGCAAACGTGAGATGCATATCTTTAAACCTGAATGAGAAATAAAACGTTCATGGGTTGTCATAAGAGGGCAGAAAGTAAGGGAATGATTATTGTGAAACCTTTGCCCTAAATATATGTAAGGCTGTATATACATCTATTATATCTATTCAATTCCCTTTGCAATCATTACCTCTTAGATAGAACATTTATTTCTTGTTGAATCGGTAGATTCAGACAAGAGATTATTTCCTTTCTTTATTTAATACGCCATGCAATGGGGACTCAGTCAAGGCTAAAAACAATATGACTATTGTTCAACGTATGTACAAATTGTAACATTTTCCATCATTGTTAACAGAGATGAGCGAATCAAATCGGACAAAGTCAAATTCGTTCTGAATTTCATGAAAATTTGGATTCGGACCGAATCCCAACTTTAACTCGATTCGAAATAATGAATTTCTTCATAAGTAACACCAACTGTGATAATCCTTTATAATGTATAGATGCGAGCAGCTTTCTCCTGCACTCGCATCTCTCCAATAGATAGGACGATCACAGTAGAACGATTCAGGAGTGACACCTGCTGTGATCTGTCCTCAACTGCAGGTACTACTGCTCCCCACATGGAGCACACTCTGTTCCATGCTGAGAGCTTTAGTATCTGCATTAATAGACAGATCGCAGCGGGTGTCACTTACTATATATGTATAATGTATGGATGTGGGCGGCCGGCCGATCTTCTCTGGTCCCACTGTAGTATGAATATATGCCGTATACATACCTATTATTCATATTTCCTGCAGAGAGCTGTAATTGGCTGGAAGCATCTGGCCAATCACAGCTCTCTGCGGGAAATATGAATAAGTGATGTGAATTCTATTCACATCACCTGCCAGCCAGAGTATAGTGCAAAGATGCGAGATCAAGCCACTCCATCTGCAATAGAAAGGACAATCGCACCGGGTGTCAGGAGTGACACCTGCTGTGATCTGTCTATTAGTACAGGTACTACAGCTCCCATCATGGAACAGTCTGTTCCATGCTAAGAGTAGTAGTACTACCTAAAAAAAGGAAAAAAAATTGGGAAAAAATGAAACACACATAAAAAAAATGTATGACAAAAAATATATTATTTTTACATTCAAATGGCCCCTTTCTACATTTTCATTATTGTTGGCTACATTTTTAGGTCCCTGCTCGCCCACATAAATTGATCCCTGTTTAAAAATTCACATTAACATTATTTTTTTTTTTGGTGGCTTTATAATTTTTTTATATATACAATATAACCAAGTTATATCAATTCGTTGTGTGTATGAACAAGCCCATACAACAGAGCTCCAGCCTCTCTGTTCAACAGTTCATGATTAGACAGACGTGTATAGGGCACAATTCCAGCTGACATGCCGGCAACTATGACTTAGGTGAGTGTACACATATCATTGGTGACTCACTGTTTAGTAGAAAATTTATTTTCGGTTTATTCAAGTATTTTCAAGTAATTCGTTGTCTCGCAGGACATCAGGTTAGCTGCAATACATCAAAGCAGCATAGGTGAAAACATGCTCCATGCTCCCTTCAGTCATGGCCCAACATTTCAGGGGCAAGCCCCCTTAGTCATGCGCATGACTAAGGGAGCTTGCCCCTGAAACGTTGGGCCATGACTGAAGGGAGCACAGAGCGTGTTTTCACCTATGCTGCTTTGATGTATTGCTGCTAACCTGATGTCCTGCGAGACAACGAATTACTTGAAAATACTTGAATTAACCGAAAAGAAATTTTCTACTAAACAGTGAGTCACCAATGATATGTGTACACTCACCTAAGTCGTAGTTGCCGGAGTGTCAGCTGGAATTGTGCCTTATACACGTGTATCTCATTTATAATTTTTTAAACACCCAAGATTGGAGTTTACATTTTACTACTAGTAGCTGCAAAGGTCACAGGTTAAATATGTGGTTAACCACAAATAATTTGCATAATAAGTAGGTCAATTGACCTGTGACCTTTGTAGCTACTGTTTATTGATAATGATTATTTCAGCTCTGTGCTGAAAAGAAAAAAAGTCTGCTATGTGGATTTCAATAATTCCCTTATGTATCACAAAAATAAAGAAATAAAAGATGTAAAACTGATGCTGTGGCCATGCCTGAATTTGTAGGCAACAAAATGTAAATGTTTTAAAACAAAATTATTTTTTATTAAAAAGCAATTTTTGTGAGCGGGGCAGGGAACTGAGAGCCCTGGCCAGCTGATATTAACATGCAAAGCAGCCTGTGAAAATGAATAGAATACTGTAATATTGTATTCTTACATAGTTCATAAGGTTGAAAAAAGACCAGAGTCCATCTCGTTTAACCTATATCCCTAATGAGTCCCTACTGAGTTGATCCAGAGGAAGGCAAAAAACTCTCATACTAGAGGAAAAAATTCCTTCCCGACTCCAAATATGGCAATCAGAATAAATCCCTGGATCAACGTTCTCTCCCTATAAATCAGCAATGTTATTATTCTCCAAAAATGGATCCAGACCCCTTTTGAACTCTTTTACAGAGTTCACCATGACCACCTCCTCCAGGAGATAATTCCACAGTCTCACTGCTCTTACAGTAAAGAACCCCCGTCTGTGCTGGTGTAGAAACCTTCTTTCCTCAAGACATAGAGGATGCCCTCTTGTTATAGATACAGTCTTGGGTATGTATAGATCATGGGAGAGATCTCTGTACAGTCCCCTGATATATTTAAACATAGTTATTAGGTCGCCCCTAAGCCTTCATTTTTCTAAACTAAATAACCCAAATTCTGATATATTTTCTGAGTACTGTAGTCCTTCCATTCCCCGTATAACTCTAGTTGCCCGTCTTTGAACCCTCTCCAGCTCCAATATATCTTTCTTGTACACTGGTGCCCAGTACTGTACACAGTATTCTACGTGTGGTCTGACTAGTGATTTGTACAGTGGTAGAATTATTTCTTTGTCATGGGCATCTATGCCCCTATTGATGCACCCCATGATTTTATTTGCCTTGGCAGCAGCTGCCCGACACTGGTCACTACAGCTAAATTTACTATTAACTAAGACTCCCAAGTCCTTTTCCATGTCAGTCGTCCCAAGCGTTCTCCCATTTAATAATCCCAGCCTGGGTTTTTCTTCCCCATGTGCATAACCTTATATTTATCAGTGTTGGACCTCATGTGCCACTTCCCAGCCCAAACCTCCAACCTATCCAGATCCATTTGTAACGGTGCACAGTCCTCTATTGTTTTTATTGCTTTACAGAGTTTAGTATCATCTGCAAAGATTGCTACTTTACTTTTCAATCCCTCTACAAGGTCATTAATGAATATATTAAATAGGACAGGACCCAAGACGGACCCCTGTGGTACCCCACTAGTAACAGTCACCCAATCAGAATAAGTACCATTAATAACCACACTCTGTTTCCTATCATTGAGCCAGTTACTTACCCACAATGCTTCTCATTTTATGCACCAACCTTTTATGTGGCACCGTATCAAATGCTTTGGAAAAATCCAGATATACGACAGCGATTCCCCCTGGTCCAGTCTGGAGCTCATCTCCTCATAAAAGCTGATGAGGTTAGTTTGACAGAACCGATCCCTCATAACGCCTTGCTGATATGGAGTCATACATTTATTTTTATCAAGATACTCCAAAATAGCATCTTTTAGAAAACCCTCAAACAATTTACATACAGCTGAGGTTAAACTAACAGGTCTATAATTCCCGGGGTCCCCTTTTGACCCCTTTTTAAATATGGGCACCACATTTGCCATGCGCCAGTCCTGGGAAACAGTCCCTGTTACTATAGAGTCCATCAATATTACAGTAAAGGTTAGAATAGACAAATAATATTCTTAGACTGGTGCTTTAACCCATTAAGGACCAGGGGGTTTTCTGTTTTTGCACTTTCATTTTTTCTTCCTTACCTTTAAAAAATCATAGCTCTTTCAATTTTGCACCTAAAAAGCCATATGATGGCTTATTTTTTGCACCATCAATTCTACTATTTTGTAATGACATCAGTCATTTTACCCAAAAAACTATGACAAAATGGGAAAAAAAAATCATTGTGCGACAAAATTGAAGAAAAAAAACACCATTTTGTAACTTTTGGGGGCTTCCATTTTGATACAGTAAATTTTTCGATACAAATGACACAGTATCTTTATTCTATAGGTCCGTAAGATTAAAATGATACCCTACTTATATAGGTTTGATTTTGTCGTACTTCTGGAAAAAATCCTAACGACATGCAGGAAAATTTATATGTTTAAAATTGTCATCTCCTGACCCCTATAACTTTTTTATTTTTTCGTGTACGGGGCGGTATGAGGGCTCATTTTTTGTGCCATTATCTGAAGTTTTTAGCAGTACCATTGTTGTATTGATCAGACTTTTTGATCGCTTTTTATTCCTTTTCTCATGAAATAAAAGTGACTTAAAATACACTATTTTGGACTTTGGAATTTTTTTGGCTGTACACCATTGACCGTACGGTTTAATTAACAATATATTTTTATAATTCAGACATTTCCACATGCGGCAATACCACATATGTTTATTTTTATTTACACTATTTATCAGTGTTGGACCTCATGTGCCACTTCCCAGCCCAAACCTCCAACCTATCCAGATCCATTTGTAACGGTGCACAGTCCTCTATTGTTTTTATTGCTTTACAGAGTTTAGTATCATCTGCAAAGATTGCTACTTTACTTTTCAATCCCTCTACAAGGTCATTAATGAATATATTAAATAGGACAGGACCCAAGACGGACCCCTGTGGTACCCCACTAGTAACAGTCACCCAATCAGAATAAGTACCATTAATAACCACACTCTGTTTCCTATCATTGAGCCAGTTACTTACCCACTTGCACACATTCTCCCCCAGCCCAATGCTTCTCATTTTATGCACCAACCTTTTATGTGGCACCGTATCAAATGCTTTGGAAAAATCCAGATATACGACAGCGATTCCCCCTGGTCCAGTCTGGAGCTCATCTCCTCATAAAAGCTGATGAGGTTAGTTTGACAGAACCGATCCCTCATAACGCCTTGCTGATATGGAGTCATACATTTATTTTTATCAAGATACTCCAAAATAGCATCTTTTAGAAAACCCTCAAACAATTTACATACAGCTGAGGTTAAACTAACAGGTCTATAATTCCCGGGGTCACCTTTTGACCCCTTTTTAAATATGGGCACCACATTTGCCATGCGCCAGTCCTGGGAAACAGTCCCTGTTACTATAGAGTCCATCAATATTACAGTAAAGGTTAGAATAGACAAATAATATTCTTAGACTGGTGCTTTAACCCATTAAGGACCAGGGGGTTTTCTGTTTTTGCACTTTCATTTTTTCTTCCTTACCTTTAAAAAAATCATAGCTCTTTCAATTTTGCACCTAAAAAGCCATATGATGGCTTATTTTTTGCACCATCAATTCTACTATTTTGTAATGACATCAGTCATTTTACCCAAAAAACTATGACAAAATGGGAAAAAAAAATCATTGTGCGACAAAATTGAAGAAAAAAAACACCATTTTGTAACTTTTGGGGGCTTCCATTTTGATACAGTAAATTTTTCGATACAAATGACACAGTATCTTTATTCTATAGGTCCGTAAGATTAAAATGATACCCTACTTATATAGGTTTGATTTTGTCGTACTTCTGGAAAAAATCCTAACGACATGCAGGAAAATTTATATGTTTAAAATTGTCATCTCCTGACCCCTATAACTTTTTTATTTTTTCGTGTACGGGGCGGTATGAGGGCTCATTTTTTGTGCCGTTATCTGAAGTTTTTAGCAGTACCATTGTTGTATTGATCAGACTTTTTGATCGCTTTTTATTCCTTTTCTCATGAAATAAAAGTGACTTAAAATACACTATTTTGGACTTTGGAATTTTTTTGGCTGTACACCATTGACCGTACGGTTTAATTAACAATATATTTTTATAATTCAGACATTTCCACATGCGGCAATACCACATATGTTTATTTTTATTTACACTTTTATTGGGGCTATAACACTGCAAACACTGATCTTTTACATTGATCAATGGTTTCTCATAGAAAACCATTGATCAATGATTCTGCCGCTTGACTGCTCATGCCTGGATCTCGGGCACTGAGCAGTCATTCGGTGATCGGACAACAGGAGGCAGGTAAGGGGACCCTTGCTGAGCTAACCGGCCTTTATTTACTTTCACTTTAGACGGGGCATTCAACTTTGAACGCCATATCTAAAGGGTTAATAGCGCGCGGCACCGCTATCACTGCCGCGCACTATTAGCCACAGGTCCCGGCCGGGCCCGACCTGCTATGATGCGGGGCCACGCCGTGGCCTCTGCATTATAGTAAGGGAGAGGACTCAGGATGTATCGTACGTCCTTGGTCCTTAAGGGGTTAAATATATATATACATATATATATATATCATTCAATATTTCTAGCTGCCGTGTGCAGAAGATTGAATCAGCCTTTTGTACAGTTCTGCCGGGATGGATTTATTTTGCTAACACTTTTTATTAAGGGGGGGGGTATAGCGACTCCAAAATACATCCATATGGCATAACGAAAGGTGCTTTGGGTGCATATATGCTGTACGGTTGTATTTTGTATATTACTTTTAGTCACTATACCCCCTTATTAAAACATTTTAGCAAAATAAATCCATCCCAGCAGAACTGTACAACAGGCTGATTCAATCTTCTGCACATGGCAGTGTAAACTATTTCTGCAGAACATCACAGCTAGAAATATTAAATGCTATATATATATTTATATATATATATATATATATATATATATATATATATATATATATATATAGAGCGCACCAGTCTAAGAGTATAATTTGTCTATTCTAGCCTTTACTGTAATACTATATTACAGTATTCTATTCATTTTCACAGGCTGCTTTGCATGTTAATATCGGCTGGCCAGGGCTCTCAGTTCCCTGCCCTGCTCACAAAAATTGTTCACTGCGTTTTAATAAAAAATTATTTCATTTTAAAACATTGAAATTTTGTTGGCTACAAATTCAGGCATGGCCACAGTAACAGTTTTAGTTCTTTTATTTCTTTATTTTTGTGATACATAAGGAAATTATTGAAATCCACATATCAGACTTTTTTTCTTTTCAGTGCAGAGCTGAAATAATCATTATCAATAAACAGTAGCTACAAAAGTCACAGGTTAAACATGTGGTTAACCACAAGAGCACAGTCAATTGACCTACTTATTATGCAAATTAATTGTGGTTAACCACATATTTAACCTGTGACCTTTGCAGCTACTGTAGTCTCGTTAATGATTTTCTCTGCTCTGGCAGAATAGAATAAAATGTAGACTCCATTCTTGGGTGTTTAAAAAAATTATAAAGCCACCAAAAAAAAATGTTAATGTTAATGTATAAACAGGGATCAATTTATGTTGGCGGGCAGGGACCCAAAAATGTTGCCGACAATAATAAAAATGTAGAAAGGGGCCATTTAAATGTAAAAATTATATATTTTTGTAATACATTTTTTACATTTTTTGTTAGTTATGTATATTAATATTGTGTTTAATAATGTGTGTGTGTTTAACTTTTTTTCTCTATTTTTTAGGTAATACTACTACTCCCAGCATGGAACAGACTGTATCATGACGGGAGCTGTAGTAATTGTACTAATAGACAGATCATAGCAGGTGTCACTCCTGACACCCAATTGTCATTTATATTGCAGAGATGGAGCGGCTTTCTCCTGCGCTCGCATCTCTGCACTATACGCTGGCCAAACAATTCACATCACTTATTCATATTTCCCACAGAGAGCTGTGTTTGGCCAGATGGTTCACGCCAATCACAGCTCTCTGCGGGAAATATTCATAATAGGTATCTATACAGCATATACTCCAGTGGGACCAGAGAAGAACAGCCGGCCGCAAGCATCTATACACCCACTGCGATCTGTCTATTAACTGATGCTCCCTGAGCTTGCAGGACAGCTTGAATATCTTTGGAACTTGTTTGGGGCTGCTTATCCACCATCTGGACTATCCTGTGTTGACACCTTTAATCAATTTTTCTCTTCAGTCCACGCCCAGGGAGATTAGCTACAGTGCCAGAGGTTGCAAACTTCTTGATAATGTAGCGCACTGTGGACAAAGGCAAATCTAAATCTCTGGAGATGGACTTGTAACCTTGAGATTGTTGATCTTTTTCACCAATTTTGGTTCTCAAGTCCTCAGACAGTTCTCTTCTCCTCTTTCTGTTGTCCATGCTTAGTGTGGCACACACAGACACACAATGCAAAGTCTAAGTGAACGTCTCTCCTTTTTATCTGATTTCCGGTGTGATTTTTATATTACCCACACCTGGTACTTGCCCCAGGTGAATTTAAAGGAGCATCACATGCTTGAAACAATCTTATTTTTCCACGATTTTGAAAGGGTGTCAATAAATTTGTACAGACCATTTTTGGAGTTTGGTGTGACATTATGTCCAATTTACTTTTTTCCCTCCCTTTTTTTGGTTTAGTTCCAATACACACAAAGGGAATAAACATTATTATAGCAAAACATGTGTTACTGCAATCCTTTTCTGTGAGAAATACTTCATGTTCTAGAAAAATTTCAGGGGTGCCAACATTTACGGCCATGACTGTTTCCCTTCGTGAGAGGAAGGTGTCTGTCCTCTGAACTCTGCATGCCCAAAGAAGGGTGAAGATTGGTCGGAGTTCACACGGACTATCGCGGATATCAGTGAGCACTTGTGGTGACTATTTTTGTAATTTGTCTATGCTTATTGCCTGAAGGCAGCTACTAAAGAAAGAAAAAAGCAATTTTACACTGCAAAAAATTCCTTGTGATTTCTTTATTTGTATATAATCACCAGTCAGTCCACCCCATGTGAATACACTGTAAGGGTACGTTTACACAGATGGATCTGCCGCGTATTTTACGCTGCGGATTCGCCAACAATGGACCCGTACATTGTGCCTCCATCTGTGCCTGCTCACAGCAGCAATCCCTCGCTGCGAGCAGACACGCTGTGATGTGCGAGTCGCCGCGCTCATGCGCAGTATACTTGCATACATCGTAGCCATTCCCCTTGCTCCCTGAGCTAGTCTGAGAACAGCCGCGATGTGTGTGAGTACACTGCGCATTCGCTCGGTGACTCGCACATCGCAGTGTGTCTGCTCGTAGCGGCAGATTGCCGATATGAGCAGGCACAGATGAAGGCACAATGTAGCATTCCATCTTTGGCGGATCCAAAGCTGCGGATCCATGTGCTGCGGATCCATCCGCGTGAATGTACCCTTAGACAAATTTTGTAGCACTGATGTAGCGTTTAACTCTTCGGGGCTGCATTATTTATACATTACAATAGCGTTCTCAAAAACTAAAGTTTACATACAGTTAAAAAAAATCATGATTTTATAAAGATATGGCATCAAATAACTAAGCTCTGTAAGGATCTAAAACTGTCAAATGCGCCTATAATAGAAAAAAATAAAGTAGCCAGAAGGGCTTGTGGGAGGAAACCAGAGGAGCTATGTATGGTCAATGCAGCTTTTAGTCATATTCGTCTATTTAAGAAAAAAGAAACATAAGAAATGCCCAGTAGTGTGGCATAATATATTTAAAATATTGTTAAAGAAGTGAACAATTAATGTTATCCTATCTTGTTCCTCTCCAGGTTGTGACAAGGATGTCTTGATTGATATTCTTACCCAGCGGAGCAGCGCACAAAGAATTATTATTGCAGAGGCCTACGGGAGTTTGTACGGCAGGGTATAAAATATATTTATATATAAAAATTACTATATTCTGCATATACCTTTTTTTAATTTTCCAATTTAGAGCATTACTATTTAAAAAAAAAAACTTTTGACATGTTATGCAGTAATGTGATGGGTCCAAGTCTCAGCGCTGGGTCCAGGTTCAGGTCTCAGCGCTGACACCCCACCACTCCACTGATCTCTAAGGGACACCTGCCCTTTCACATTTGGAAAAATTAGAAATATGACCCTAAAGTGCATCATAACATCATGTGTACAACTTTGCTGTTTTAGCTGAAATCCACATTACAGCTAGACATTTAGGGCCAGCATTTTAAAAACCCTACAAACTCTGTGGGATTTTCTTGTGCAAAGTTATCTAGGGTATACAAAGAATGGTGTGATCAAGGAAAAATGTCCAAACAAACAGGACCCCATGGACATAACCTTGTCAATGAAAGTGTTCAAAGGAGGATGTCAAGAATTATTCTGATGAATGGGTTGTGCAAAGTTGAGAAAAATTGCACAATTGATGCTCCAGTGTACATGTCTACATGCACAACTCATCATTACTTAGCACAGATGGACTATAGCAGCAGACAACCATTTTGAATGTCATTGTTGTCTAAGGCTTCTTTCACACTAGTGAAGAGGCTCCATTACAAATGGACGTTAATGGCTCTTTTTTTTTTCTACTTTGTCTGACATTATTGTTCGATATTGTAACAGAGCCTAACAGGAGTTATAACGGGCAAAGAGGATCCCATTCACTTGAATGGGATTTCTCTAACGTCCATTATAACTCCGGTTATTGCGGCCGAAGAAAGATGCACCATGCCACAAGGGTTGTATAGTCATGGATTGGTTCCAGGTACAAAAGAATGGGTTTTGCTTGCTTATTTGGCCTTCATAGACCAATATTTTAATCCTATAGAGCACTTAGGAATGAAGTAGAATGGGTTGTTCAGAGCCTGTTAGTACCATCATTTAATTTGTGAAAACTGACATGGGCCAATATTCCTTCAGAACGATGGTGGTTCTGAAGGTCTAGGAAGCTCAAGAATGCTACTAGCGTGTGCCACTAAGGTACTCTTGATGGGGTACTCTGGTGAAAAACTTTTTTTTTTAAATCAACTGGTGCCAGAAAGTTAAACAGATTTGTAAATTACTTCTATTATCTTAATCCTTCCTGTACTTATTAGCTGCTGAATACTACAACGGAAATTCTTTTCTTTTTGAAACACAGAGCTGTCTGCTGACATCATGAGCACAGTGCTCTCTGCTGACATCTATGTCCATTTTAGGAACTGCCCAGAACAGCATATGTTTGCTATGGGGATTTCCTTTTACTCTGGCAGTTCCTAAAATGGACAGAGATGTCAGCAGACAGCTCTGTGTTTCAAACGGAAAAGAATTTCCACTGTAGTATTCAGCAGCTAATAAGTACAGGAAGGATTAATATATTTTAATAGAAGTAATTTACAAATCTGTTTAACTTTCTGGCACCAGTTGATTTAAAAAAAAAAGTTTTTCACCGGAGTACCCCTTTAACCCCTTAATCCCTTAAGAACGCAGGGTTTTTCAGTTTTTGCCTTTTCGTTTTTTCCTCTTTACCTTTTAAAAATCATAACCCTTTCAATTTTCCACCTAAAAATCCATATTATGGCTTATTTTTCGCATCACCAATTCTACTTTATAGTGACATTAGTCATTTTACCCAAAAATCCATGGCGAAACGGAAAAAAATCATTGTGCGACAAAATCGAAGAAAAAACGCCATTTTGTAAATTTTGGGGGTTTCCGTTTTTACACTGTGCATATTTTGGTAAAAATTACACCTTATCATTATTCTGTAGATCCATTCAGTTAAAATGGTAACCGTCATAACTACATGCCGGAAAATGTATATGTTTAACCCCTTAAGGACCGGAGGTTTTTCCGTTTTTGCATTTTCGTTTTTTGCTCCTTGCCTTTAAAAAATCATAACTCTTTCAAATTTACACCTAAAAATCCATATGATGGCTTATTTTTGCGCCACCAATTCTACTTTGTAATGACGTCAGTCATTTTGCCCAAAAATCTATGGTGAAGCGGGAAAAAAAATCATTGTGCAACAAAATTGAAAAAAAAAACGCTGTTTTGTAAATTTTGGGGGCTTCCGTTTCTACGTAGTACATTTTTCGGTAAAAATGACACCTGATATGTATTCTGTAGGTCCATACGATTAAAATGATACCCTACTTATATAGGTTTGATTTTGTCGGACTTCTGGAAAAAATCATATCTACATGCAGGAAAATTAATACGTTTAAAATTGTCCTCTTCTGACCCCTATAACTTTTTTATTTTTCTGTGTATGGGGCGGTATGAGGGATCATTTTTTGCGCCGTGATCTGAAGTTTTTAACGGTACCATTTTTGCATTGATAGGACTTATTGATCACTTTTTATTGATTTTTAAATGATATAAAAAGTGACCAAAAATGCACTATTTTGGACTTTGGAATTTTTTTGCGCGCACGCCATTGACCGAGCGGTTTAATTAATGATATATTTTTATAATTCGGACATTTCCGCACGCGGTGATACCACATATGTTTATTTTTATTTTTATTTACACTGTGTTTTTTTTTTTATTGGAAAAGGGGGGTGATTCAAACTTTTAATAGGGGAGGAGTTAAATGATCTTTATTCACTTTTTTTTTTCACTTTTTTTTTTGCAGTGTTATAGGTCCCATAGGGACCTATAACACTGCACACACTGATCTTCTATGTTGATCACTGGTTTCTCATAAGAAACCAGTGATCAACGATTCTGCCGGATGACTGCTCATGCCTGGATCTCAGGCACTGAGCAGTCATTCGGCGATCGGACAGCGAGGAGGCAGGAAGGGGCCCTCCCGCTGTCCTGTCAGCTGTTCTGGATGCCGCGATTAGCCGCGGCTATCCCGAACAGCCCGACTGAGCTAGCCGGGAACTTTCACTTTCACTTTTAGCCGCGCGGCTCAGCTTTGAGCGCGCGGCTAAAGGGTTAATAGCGCGCGGCGCCGCGATCGGCGCTGCACGCTATTAGAGGCGGGTCCGCCATGATATGACGCGGGGTTACTGTGTAACCCCGCGTTATATCAGAAGAGCAGGACCAAGGACATACCGGTACGTCCTTGGTCCTTAAGGGGTTAAAAATGTCCTCTTCTGATCCCTATAACTTTTTTTATTTTTCCACGTACAGGGCGGTATTTTTTGCGCCATGATCTGAAGCTTTTATCGGTACCATTTTTGTTTTGATCTGACTTTTTGATCACTTTTTATTCATTTTTTAATGGTATAAAAAGTGACCAAAAATACGCAAAATAAAAAGTGACCAAAAATACCAACATTTTTGGGACTTTGGAATTTTTTTGCGCGTACGCCATTGACCGTGTGGTTTAATTAACAATATATTTTTATAGTTCGGACATTTACACACGCGGCAATACCACATATGTTTATTTTTATTTACACTGTTTTATTTTTTTTATCAGAAAAGGGGGGTGATTCAAACTTTTATTAGGGAAGGGGTTAAATGACCTTTATTAACACTTTTTTTTTAATTTTTTTTTTGCAGTTTTATAGCTCCCATAGGGACCTATAACACTGCACACACTGATCTTTTACACAGATCACTGTCGTGTATTAACACGCCGGGGATCAGTGTTATCGGCACTTGACTGCTCCTGCCTGGATCTCAGGCACAGAGCAGTCATTCGCCGATCGGACACCGAGGAGGCAGGTGAGGTCCCTCCCGGTGTCCTGTAAGCTGTTAGGGAAATCGCGGTGAAATCGCGGCGGTCCCGAACAGCCTGACTGAGCAGCCGGGATACTTTCACTTTCGCTTCAGACGCGGCGGTCAGTGTATGAAGGGTTAATACAGGGCTTCACCGCGATCGGTGATGTCCTGTATTAGCCCCAGGTCCCGGCCGTTGATGGATGTAAATATACGTTCTTCGTCATTAAGGAGTTAAGGAAGGACCCATTTAACCCCTTAACCCCTTCACGACAAAGGACGTATATGTACGTCCTCCGCCGGCTCCCGCGATATGCCGCGGTGTCCCCGCGGCATATCGGGTCGGTCCCGGCGGCTATCAACGGCCGGGACCCACGGCTAATACAGGACATCACCGATCGCGGTGATGCCCTGTATTAACCCTTCAGATGTGGCGATCAAAGCTGACCTATGAAACCTATAACACTGCAAAAAAAAGTTTAAAAAAAGTGTTAATAAAGATCATTTAACCCCTTCCCTAATAAAAGTTTGAATCACCCCCCTTTTCCCATAAAAAAAGAATAAACAGTGTAAATAAAAATAAACATAAGTGGTATCGTCACGTGCATAAATGTCCGAACTATAAAAATATATCATTAATTAAACCGCACGGTCAATGGCGTACATGTAAAAAAAAATTCCAAAGTCCAAAAAAGCGTATTTTTGGTCACCTTTATACCATTAAAAAATGAATAAAAAGTGATCAAAAAGTCCAATCAAAACAAATATGGTACCAATAAAAACTTCAGATCACGGCGCAAAAAATGAGTCCTCATACCGCCCTGTACGTGGAAAAATAAAAAAAAGTTATAGGGGTCAGAAGAGGACATTTTTAAATGTATACATTTTCCTGCATGTAGTTATGATTTTTTCCAGAAGTACGACAAAATGAAACCTATATAAGTAGGGTATCATTTTGACTGTATGGACCTACAGAATAATGATAAGGTGTCATTTTTACCAAAATATGTACTGCGTAGAAACGGAAGCCCCCAAAAGTTACAAAATGGCGTTTTTTCTTCGATTTTGTCGCACAATTATTTTTTTTTCCATTTCACTGTGAATGTTTGGGAAAAAATGACTAATGTCCCTGCAAAGTAGAATTGGTGACGCAAAAAATTTTCTGGTGAAAAAATGAAAGGGTTATGATTTTTAAAAGGTAAGGAACAAAAAACGAAAGTGCAAAAACTGAAAAACCCTGCGTCCTTAAGGGGTTAAGGACACAGCTCATTTTCACCTTAAGGACGCAGGCCTTTTTTTTGCAAGTCTGACCATTTTTTTTAACTTTGAAACTCTGCTTATATGAAAAATGGAAATCCCAAATAAATTATATATTGATTCACATATACAATATGTCTACTTTATGTTTGCATTATAAAGTTGACATGTTTTTACTTTTGGAAGACATCAGAGGGCTTCAAAGTTCAGCAGCAATTTTCTAATTTTTCACAAAATTTTCAAAATCTGAATTTTTCAGGGACCAGTTCAGTTTTGAAGTGGATTTGAGGGGTCTTCATATTAGAAATACCCCACAAATGACCCCATTATAAAAACTGCACCCATCAAAGTATTCAAAATGATATTCAGTAAGTGTGTTAACCCTTTAGGTGTTTCACAGGAATAGCAGCAAAGTGAAGGAGAAAATTCTAAATCTTAATTTTTTACACTCTCATGTTCTTCTAGACCCAGTTTTTTAATTTTTACAAGGGGTAAAAGGAGAAAAATCTTACTAGAATTTGTAACCCAATTTCTCTCGAGTAAGGAAATACCTCATATGTGTATGTCAAGTGTTCTGTGGGTGCACTAGAGGGCTCAGAAGGGAAGGAGCGACAATAGGATTTTGGAGAGTGAATTTTTCTGAAATGGTTTTTGGGGGGCATGTCACATTTAGGAAGCCCCTATGGTGCCAGAACAGTACGTGTAAACGAAATTTTTTTTTTCTCACTAAAATGCTGTTTTTTCCCCAAATTTTACATCTCTACAAGGGGTAATAGGAGAAAATGCCCCCCAAAATTTGTAACCCCATTTCTTCTGAGTATGGAAATACCCCATGTGTGAACGTCAAGGGCTCTGCTGGTGCATTACAATGCTCAGAAGAGGAGGAGCACCATTGAGCTTATGGAGAGAGAATTTGGTTGGAATAGAAGTCGTGGGCGTTTACACAGCCTACCGTGGTGCCAGAACAGTGGACCCTCCCACATTTGACCCTATTTTGGAAACTGCACCCCCCACAGAATTTAATAAGGGGTGCAGTGAGCATTTACACCCCACTGGCTTTTGACAGATCCTTGGAACAGTGGGCTGTGCAAATGAAAAATATTTTTTTTCATTTTCACGGACCACTCTTCCAAAAATCTTCAGACACCTGTGGGGCGTAAATGCTCACTGCACCCCTTATTACATTCCGTAAGGGGTGTAGTTTCCAAAATGGGGTCACATGTGGGGGGGGGGGGTCCATTGTTCTGGCACTATGGCGGCTTTGTAAACACACGTGGCCTTGAATTCCGGACACATTTTCTCTCCAAAATCCCAATGTCGCTCCTTCTCTTCTGAGCATTTTAGTTCTCCCGCAGAGCACTTTACATCCACATATGGGGTATTTCCTTACTCAGAAGAAATGGGGTTACAAATTTTGGGGGCTTTTTTCCTATTTTCCCTTGTGAAAATGAAAAATTTAGGGTAACACCAGCATTTTTGTGAAAAAAAATTTTTTCTTCATTTTCCCATCAAACTTTAACGGAAATTCGTAAAAAAAAAACTGTGGGGTGTTAAGGCTCACTATACCTCTTGTCACGTTCTGTGAGGAGTGTAGTTTCCAAAATGGGGTCACATGTGGGTATTTATTTTTTTGCGTTTATGTCAGAACCGCTGTAAAATCAGCCACCCCTGTGCAAATCACCAATTTAGGCTTCAAATCTACATAGTGAGCTCTCACTCCTGAGCCTTGTTGTACGCCCGCAGAGCATTTAACGCCCACATATAGGGTATTTCCGTACTCAGGAGAAATTGCTTTACAAATTTTGGGGGTCTTTTTTTCCGTTTAACACTTGTGAAAATAAAAAGTATGGGGCAACACCAGTATGTTAGTGTAAAATCTTTTATTTTTTTACACTAACAAGCTGGTGTAGCCCCCAACTTTTCCTTTTCATAAGGGGTAAAAGGAGAAAAGCCCCGCAAAATTTGTAGTGCATTTTCTCCCGAATACGGAGATACCCCATTTGTGGCCCTAAACTGTTTCCTTGAAATACGACAGGGCTCCGAAGTGGGACAGCTCCATGCGCATTTGAGGACTAAATTAGGGATTGCATAGGGGTGGACATAGGGGTATTCTATGCCAGTGATTCCCAAACAGAGTGCCTCTAGCTGTTGCTAAACTCCCAGCATGCCTGGGCAGTCAGTGGCTGTCCAGAAATGCTGGGAGTTGTTGTTTTGCAACAGCTGGAGGCTCTGTTTTGGAAACACTGCCGTACGATATGTTTTTTATTTTTATTGGAGGGGGACAGTGTAAGGGGGTGTATATGTCGTGTTTTACCCTTTATTATGTGTTAGTGTAGTGTAGTGTTTTTAGGGTACATTCGTACAGACGGTTTCCCGCTAGGAGTTTGCGCCACAGCAGAAAATTTGCCACAGCTCAAACTTGAAGCAGGAAACCTACTGTAAACCTACTGTAAACCTGCCCCTGTACATTCACATGGGGGGGGGGGGCAAACCTCCAGCTGTTTCAAAACTACTTTTGCAATAGCTGGAGGCACACTGGTTGGAAAACCTTCAGTTAGGTGCTGTTACCTAATTCAGTATTTTCCAACCAGGGTGCCTCTAGCTGTTGCAAAACTGCAACTCCCAGCATGTACTGATTGCCGAAGGGAATGCTGGGAGATGTAATTATGCAACAGCTGGAGGTATGCAACTACAACTCACAGCATGCCGAGACAGCTGTTTGGGCATGCTGGGATTTGCAGTTGTGCAACATCTGGAGGGCTACAGTTTAGAGACTACTGCACACTGATCTCCTAACAGCAATTGGCTGTCTGGGCATGCTGGGAGATGTTGTTTTGCAACAGCTGGAGGAACACAACTACAACTCCTAGGATGCCCAGACAGCCGTTTGCAGCCGGGTATGCTGGGAGTTGTAGTTTTGCAACATCTGGAGAACCACTGTTTGGAGACCACTGGGTAGTGGTCTCCAAACTGTGATCCTCCAGATCTTGCAAAACTACAACTCCCGGCATGCCCAGACAGTCATTGGCTGTCTGAGCATGCTGGGAGTTGTAGTTTTGCAACATCTGAAGGATCACAGTTTGGCGACCACTACACAGTGGTCTCCAAACAGTGGTTCTCCAGATGTTGCAAAACTACAACTCCCAGCATGTCCAGACAGTCTGGGCATGCTGGGAGTTGTAGTTTTGCAACATCTGGAGGATCACAGTTTGGCGACAACTTCACATTGGTCTCCAAACAGTGGTCCTCCAGATGTTGCTAAACTACAACTCCCAGCATGCCCAGAAAGCCAATGCTTGGGAGTTGTAGTTTTGCAACATCTGGAGCATCACTCTCCGGCCAGTCAGATCCCTCCGCAGCCTGCAGGATCTGCCACCGGGTAAGCAAGGACTTCTTATTCCCTCTGTGCCCCACTCTCCCCGGACCTCCACATGTGGGCGGAGGTCTGGCAGCGGCGATGGCGGGTGCGTGGCGATGGCAGGGGCACTTACCCCCGCCATCGCCGCTGCAAGACCTCCGGATCGCCACGCATCCGTCACACACACATCGTATGCATACGTCCCAGCGCATGAATATGTTGGGTGCTGGGACGTATGCATACATCCTATAGCGGGAAGGGGTTAATAAAGTGGCCATTCAGTGTACTTTTGCTCAAGATATTATATTAGAAAGCAGTGATTCGGTTTCATTAAATGTTTTTTTTTTTGTATACTGTTGTTTTTTGTAAACTTTCAAATCATTTTTTAAGAGCCCTGCTTGAAGTCATTCAAAAAGAACCATTATTGTATACTTCCAGGTGATAAGTATCTGAGCATGGTCATATATTACACATACTGTAAGGCTGGGTTCACATTTTACAGATGCAGGGCGGTAGTGCTCTGTGGGACTCAGAGCTGAGCACCTAAACTACAAGGATTACTGCAATTTTGTACCAAGAACAATAGGAGAAAAAAACACTAGGTCATGTAGTAAATATAGCCTTTATTAGATATGTATTAAAATATAGGACATACAAAATTATAAACTAAGTGATAACACGATAAAGTGAAAGAGAATCAGCTAGTCCCTAGGTTAGGGATTTTGCATGTAGCAGCCTACTTATCTGGCCCTGCTGGTCTATGTAGACCCCACTGCCTGTTAATGTAGGAAGTTCTTCCTTGTGAGGACCAACCTACATCAGGAACCTCCTACCTCTCCCTAATAAAGGAAGGGGGAAGGAGCCCAATAAAGATAAAAATATAAAGACCACTATTATTTCAGAATGCTGATTTCTGCAGCCTCCAATTTACATGTAAGTGAGTACTAGGCAGTTATAGACACACACACACACACACACATATATATATATATATATATATATATATATATATATACAGTTAGTATAGTGACCATAACATCCAGTTAGTTACAAACAAGCAAATCCAGTGTGTTTCATTGTATCGCATAAAACCAGCCGGCACAACTCATCAGGGATTAGTGCCATGTGACACCCAATAAATGTCACTTATCTCACACAAAACTAGTATAGTACAGTGTAGTGCATATATATATGGAGGAAAGGATTAACAGCGGTGGTGAGACCCAGAGTGTATGTCCACAATTCAGATAGTCTGCACAGTGTGTTGTATCCCACTTCTTAATAGGCCAATGGTATTTGTATGTATTTCTTGTTCCTCTTTTCAATGAGGTGAAGTGTGAAGCCTTGAAGGGTGTATATAATGCTGCGTGGATATGGACCTCTAGAAATCAGATGCTCGTGATCAGGTAAAGAGGTATCGCCAGTAAAGCATGTGGTTTCTTGATAATTAACACCAGGGTCTCGATGTAGAGGTTTAACTCAAATGCCGTCCAATAAGGCCATTGGTCAGGTACCCCCGAAAAGCCTCTCCTAGATGTCAGTAAGGTTGTTTTCTTTTGGGGGTGGTATCCTGGCTGTAGCGCGGCCAACAATTTTGTACCAAGACCAGGTAAAGCCTATGAAAGCCAAGTGTTTCACCTATACTTGCCCTAAAACCACAGCAATGGGCATTGTTCTTGGACATGCCTCCCATGCCTGCTACCCTGTATTTGTGAGCCCAACCTTACTGTGATGAACTGTGCACCTGGGTGATCATCGCATGTATCCATGTAAGTATCCATTTTAAGGATCAAATCTTTTAATGAAGAGAACTGTCTGACATGCAGAAACCTATGTATTGTGCTGAGAATTTTAGTTTTATGTGGACTCTGCATAAACAAATTTCTGCCACTTTGTCTTAAAAAGTGGCATGCATGGTGGCATTGGAAGGCATCAACCCCCTATTTAGGATTCCTATGACATGGATGTCAAATAAGCTTGTGTGCATCTGAACATAAGCAATTTCACGAAACCTATGCTAGAAGTTCAATGTGAAAATATCTATAGTATGAAATTTCATATGCAGGGATAATTTTGGATCACTCCCAAAGGGAGTGTTTATGATAATAGCATTGTATTAAGTAAGCGGTCAATAGATTGCCTTACTATATGACTGACAGCGTTAATGATATAATTCCTTCTAGCTGGAGTTTTACACAATGTAACTGTAGCTATGCACATACTGCCAATTACATACACATTGCAGGCAGCATAAAAACTATAAATGGGCACATTGGAGCACAGTCATCTCTTCTATGTGTGATATAGGCCTTACTATAGAAAACCTGGTAAATGTATTACTTCCATAGAAATTATTTTGAAATTTTATAAACTGGCTACTAGACGGCTGAGAGTCACACTGTAGAGAAAAATACATTTTTTAGGTAGATTCTAACAACATTTAGGATTTAAGAAAGTTGGGTAAAAGTTGATAGCCTATTCTCAGTACAGGTCATCAATATGAGACCAGTTGGGGCTTCCTGTAAGAGAGCACCAGTCCATGAATTGGGAAGTTATTAGTGAGATCTAAATTTGGGACTTTATTCATTACAGAGAGATCAGGTGGTTCTGTATTGGTTACCACAGTCATACCCACATGTCATGCAAGCTCCAATAAGGGGGTTCAGCACATTGTTAGATAGCCTATGTTTAGTATAGTGTTGCTCGCGAATATTCGCAATACGAATTTTATTCGCAAATATTGCATATTCGCGAATTCGCGAATATAGCACTATATATTCGTAATTACAAATATTATTTTTTTTTTTCACAGTACACATCACAGTGATCACCCCTCTCTGCTTCCAGCTTGTGTGGTGTAAAGAAGGCTCTAATACCACTGTGTGAGACTGGCGTGTGAATTTTCGCATATGCAAAAATTAGCATATGCTAATTTTCGCATATGCTAATTTTCGCATATGCGAAAATAAAACACGAATATTACGAATATGCGAATTTAGTGAATATATGACGAATATTCGTCCATATATTCGCGAAATATCGTGAATTCGAATATGGCCTATGCCGCTCAACACTAGTTTAGTATAGTTAGACTACATGCATGCTTCCTTAACAGGACAACCATAAAGGTGTTTGGCGCCTTACTGTACCTTTATATGCTTCTGATTTCATATGAAGACAAATATACAATGTTTTCTATTGAATTCTGAACAAATCTGACAAATATATTGTTTTATGTTCTATTCATTGCTTTCAGGGGAGAAAAATTTCAGCGGCACATCATACAAGTATAAAACCATTCTTGCTCTGTAGTATAAGGCCACATGAGACTCTGCATGTTGCTGTGCAGCCTCCATCACTTGGTTAAAAATATTTCTCAGTGTTCTCTTTAGAGTACTCACAATTCGATCCTGCTAAACTTCTAGATGAAACAGAAATTCGGCTACAAGAGTTTTTACATAAAAAAAGGGAGACAGAACTTTCAAATAGTCAAATATATAGTGAGGCCAGTGAATACCATTTGGGAAAATGATGTTATCTAAGGCTGGGTTCACACTACGTTTTGAGACTATGGCAACCTGATCGGATGGGGGCAGTGAAAACCGGGCACTCCTGTATCCCAGCCGGACCCGGCCCGTGTCCCATTCATTTCAATGAGCCGACCGGAGTCACTATATGACTCCGGTCGGCTCATTTTTGCCCCTTATCCGGTTTTCTGACCGTACCTAAAACCGTGGTATGTAGCGGTTTTAGGTACAGTCAAAAACCGGATACGGGGCAAAAATGAGCCGACCGGAGTCACTATATGACTCCGGTCGGCTCATTGAAGTGAATGAGACATCTTAATACTGGAGAAAAAAAACTGAAAAAAGATTTTGACTTGATAACTAAGAATCTCTGAACTGGAATATTTTATCTGTGTGACGTCCTACTGTATACAGTCTCAGGACAGGTAAAGGGAATCCTTAGTAAGAAATACAACCAGCTATCTACATGACACCACCGACCTACTGAACAACTACTACATTTTAGAAACATTATGATCAGGAGTTAATTTCCTTCTGGCACTTAAAATGGAACCTATCCCTGTGATGTGAGGCACAGTAATACCTGTTCTCGTATAATGATAGATCCCCAACATTCGCATGTTCTACCTCCAATGTTGCACACCATAGTCTTGGCACTAAATGCCATGATGTATTAAAAACGTCTTGAATATTTTTTTCTTTCATTTATTAAGAGCAATAAAATGTTTCTAACTGGCTGAAATGGTACCAATTTTTTTTCTTTTCAAAATATTTGAGACATGATAAACAGTGAAAAATGCAGGCAGCGAAATAAATATGTGGTAGTTTTTTGGGAAAAGTATTTATATCATGGTAAATATCACTCAATGTAGGTTTTGGTTGTTTTTTTTCCCAACAAATGTACAGATTACAACAAAAAAAGTTGTAGATCGGACACACTTTTTCGGCAGGTCTTGTATGAGCAATATTTTTTAAACAAAAACTGCTGTCAAATATAGATTACAACTTAGTTTTTCGTTCTTTTTTTCATAGAATTTGATTGAAGACTTGAAAGAAAATCTTGATGATCATTTTAAGGAAGTTATGGTTGGCTTGATGTACTCTCCACCAGCTTATGATGCCCATGAACTCTGGCATGCCATGAAGGTAAGTCACTAAAAAATATTTATACCATAAATGGCACATCAACTAGAAGAGATATACCAAATGCACACTGTAAGTCACTGGCAGGAATAGTGGTGTCTAGGGGCGGAGTACTCCTTTAAGTCTATTTTTGGGCCTTTATTTTTATGAAATTACAGTTAGGTTTTTTAGTAGGGACTGTCATTCCTTTCAAGGCCAGTCTAGGTTTTCATTGTGGCCTAAATTGCTCTAATGAGATTTAGAATTCTTAGCTCTGCAGCCTTAGAGTGGACATTTTGACCTGTGTAAGTAACACCAACATGTGATGACTATGCAGGACATTTATCATTGTTTGCTTTGGTAAGCAAGTTCTGAAGTAATTTTTTGGTTTGTTTTAGCAAAACAAATATAGTCGCAGCTGAGACTTTTGTGAGACTTTTTTGCAACTTTTAAAATTTGCTCACGTACGGGAGTTTTGTACTCCAGGTCAGACCTGGAGTAGACTTGCAACTTTTTGTAAGGGGTTTGCAACTTTTTCTTGCCTACATGCGACTTTCGCACATCATAAATACCTGACCACTGCAACTGAAAACTGAAATTTGCTTAGGTAAGGCTGTTTGTAACATTTTGCTTACTCACAAAAGTCACACAAAAAGTTCTTGTGTGCCACTTTTGCACAAAAAATATCTTGACAAATGCCCCCCTATTTTTTTGGGTAACTGGTAGTAAGCCACCTGTATAGATAGGGGAGATTGTGTTAGTAATTAGATGAGCAGAATATAATATGTATCTTGTTTCTAAATGTAAAGGCTTTATTTTTATTATGCTGGAATATAAAAACTGGAGAAGCCCTGTTTGAACATTTCTTTTGTGTCAATGTCTCTAACTGCTGTTTGCCATTATTTGCCTGGATCTAAGGAGCTTGTCTCCCACAATATACAACTACATTATCTCTGTAAAATAGACTAAACTGCACTATATAGACATATAAAGATCAAATCTGGAGTGTTTCTTCAATTTACATGAATCTTAGTATTCCCAGGGCACAAGAATGCCATATCAATTTCTATGAGCAATCATTGGGTCATTTATTGTGTCAGATGGAATGATATGCCTTCTTTTTCTCAGAAAACTATCTCATTAAAATGTGCTCATCTGCAAATAAAATGTCCTTTATTAGTCATCTGAATTGGTGGAAGTTGTTTATGTGTACACCGTGCATCATGGTACTATACACTTTTATTAAAAACATTTAATTTGTTTACGCATGCCACATCTTTCTCACACACACATACTTGTTAACAGGGAGCCGGCACAGATGAAAATTGTCTTATTGATATCTTAGCTTCAAGAACAACTTCTGATATATTTCAGCTGAAGGAAGCCTATTTAATGCGTGAGTATTTTTTTGGTCACAATATTCTAAACAAATTAATTAATGATAGAATTGTCTACATTGTAGTGTTCAGACTAATTATTTGTCCACAATGAATCAAAGATTGAGCTGCAGCTGTGCTTGGGATTGTTAGGCTTCTTTCACACTGCCGTTGTTCCCCGTCGGCAAACGTCTGTAAGGCACTTTTTTTTGTGCCTTTACAGACTTTTTTTGATGGGGAACCAAAGAAAAAAACATTTACTGTTATGGGGTTTGTCAAGCGCCGTTGTTTTCTGACGGGAGTAGCAGGAGGAAAAAACGTTGCATGATGTATTTTTCCTCCCACTATTCTCCCCAGTTTCCCCGACGGGCTTCACACTGCCGTGTCCCAACAGCAGTGAAAAAGAAGCCTTAAATGTATATATACAGTAGGTAAATTAAATTTTCTAATGTTTTCTGCTTAATAGATACAACAGAAACAAAAAAGAAAAGTCATAGATGTGAGCGGACATAAAATTGATCAATACACTAGTATTCCATTGTGTCTAATGTCTTTTTGCCTTTTTACATCTTTAGCCCTATTCTAGTAAGACAGATGCTACCTAGCTGAAAGGTGATCATATATTTTCAATAACTGTTGGCCATGCATTTTTTAGCCGATAGGTATCTCTCTTAACCTCGCAGCGTAAACATTCAGCATTGAGATTGGATGGGTATGCCGCAGTCAAACAACTCTGGCACTGGCTTATCTCTCTAAGACCAATAGAGTCATATAGTGAAAATTTAAGACACCCAACCAGTCTCTCCACAACATCATCTGTCGCCTCTCCACCACACACACTTTATTCACTTTAGTCACCTTTAGTCTAAGGTGTTTGGGCACCTACAGTGGGGCAAAAAAGTATTTAGTCAGCCACCAATTGTGCAAGTTCTCCCAGTTAACCCCTTAACGACGCAGGACGTATATTTACGTCCTGCGCCGTCTCCCGCGATATGAAGCGGGATCGCGCCGCGATCCCGCATCATATCGCGTGGCTCCCGGCGCTAATCAACGGCCGGGACCCGCGGCTAATACCACACATCGCCGATCGCGGCGATGTGCGGTATTAACCCTTTAGAAGCGGCGGTCAAAGCTGACCGCCGCTTCTAAAGTGAAACTGAAAGTATCCCGGCTGCTCAGTCGGGCTGTTCGGGACCGCCGTGGTGAAATCGCGGCGTCCCGAACAGCTGATCGGACACCGGGAGGGCTCTTACCTGCCTCCTCGGTGTCCGATTGACGAATGACTGCTCCGTGCCTGAGATCCAGGCAGGAGCAGTCAAGCGTCGATAATGCTGATCACAGGCGTGTTAATACACGCCTGTGATCAGGATGAGAGATCAGTGTGTGCAGTGTTATAGGTCCCTATGGGACCTATAACACTGCAAAAAAAAGTTTAAAAAAAGTGTTAATAAAGGTCATTTAACTCCTTCCCTAATAAAAGTTTGAATCACCCCCCTTTTCCCATAAGAAAAATGTAGTGTAAAAAAAATAAAAAACAGTGTAAAAAAAATAAAAATAAACATATGTGGTATCGCCGCGTGCGTAAATGTCCGAACTATAAAAATATATCATTAATTAAGCCGTACGGTCAATGGCGTACGCGCAAAAAAATTCCAAAGTCCAAAAAAGCGTATTTTGGTAACTTTTTATAACATTAAAAAATGAATAAAAAGTGATCAAAAAGTCAGATCAAAACAAAGATCATACCAATAAAAACTTCAGATCACGGCGCAAAAAATTAGTCCTCATACCGCCCCGTACGTGGAAAAATAAAAAGTTATAGGGGTCAGAAGATGACATTTTTAAACGTATAAATTTTCCTGCATGTAGCATGTAGATTTTTTCCAGAAGTGCGACAAAATCAAACCTATATAAGTAGGGTATCATTTTAACCCTATGGACCTACAGAATAATGATAAGGTGTAATTTTTACCGAAATATGCACTGCGTAGAAACGGAAGCCCCCAAAAGTTACAAAATGGCGGTTTTTTTTTGATTTTGTCGCACAATGATTTTTTTTTCCGCTTCGCCGTGCATTTTTGGGTAAAATGACTAATGTCACTGCAAAGTAGAATTGGCGACGCAAAAATTAAGCCATAATATGGATTTTTAGGTGGAAAATTGAAAGGGTTATGATTTTTTAAAGGTAAGGAGGAAAAAACGAAAGTGCAAAAATGGAAAAACCCTGAGTCCTTAAGGGGTTAAAAAGATGAGAGAGGACTGTAATTTTCATCATAGGTATACCTCAACTATGAGAGACATAATGAGAAAAAAAATCCATAAAATCACATTGTCTAATTTTTAAAGAATTTTTTTGCAAATGATGGTGGAAAATGAGTATTTGGTCAATAACAAAAGTTCATCCCAATACTTTGTTATACACCTTTTGTTGGCAATGACAGAGGTCAAATATTTTCTGTAAGTCTCCAAAGGTTTTCTATGTGGTTGAAATCTGGAGACTGGCTAGGCCACTCCAGGACCTTGAAATGCTTCTTACCAAGCCACTCTTTCATTGCCCGGGCAGTGTGTTTGGGATCATTGTCATGCTGAAAGACCCAGCCACATTTCATCTTCAATGCCCTTTCTGATGGAAGGAGGTTTTCACTCAAAATCTCATGAAACATGGCTCCATTCATTCTTTACTTTACATGGATCAGTCGTCCTGGTCCCGTAGCAGAAAAACAGCCCCAAAGCATGATGTTTCCACCCCCATGCTTCACAGTAGATATGGTGTTCTTTGGATGCAACTCGGCATTCTTTCTCCTCCAAACACAACGAGTTGAGTTTTTACCAGAGTTTTTACCAGTTGAGTCCCTGGCGGCGTAGTGTGTTACTGATGGTAGGCTTTGTTACTTTGGCCCCAGCTCTCTGCAGGTCATTCACTAGGTTACCCCCCCCGTGTGGTTCTGGGATTGTCGATCACCGTTCTAGTGATCATTTTGACACCACACTATAATTTGCAAATAAAATCAGTCAATGTGATTTTATGGATTTCTTTTTCTCATTATATCTCTCATAGTTGAGGTATACCTATGATGAAAATTACAGGCCTCTCATCTTTTTAAGTGGGAGAACTTGCACAATTGGTGGCTGACTAAATACTTTTTTTGCCCCACTGTATATGATTTACTGAAGATTTTGCCTTATTCTTCAATATGCTAGAATTATAGACAGGAATTTTGTAGTAACAATTTAAACTCTGGCAATCCATAAAAGTGCATTGTGAGATTTTCATGCACATGTGTGCAACAAATATATTAACTACTTAATGACCAGGCCTAAAAAAAAAAAGACCTTAAACAACAACTAACATTTTTTGTTTTGTTACATTTAATCAGCTAAAGCTTATATATACACACAATTCCTATGGTTTAACTTATTAGGGTATAATACAAAAAACACCTGGTCCTTTGAGAGTTTTACAATTAGGTAAATACAACCTCAGATGAACAACAAAACACCATATTTCACCATGTATACAATTAGTTACCAAACACTGGGCCAAAATGGAAAGCCCACGTGTAAAAAACAAAGTTTGCCCATTGATTCAATAGCTTGTAGAACCTTGCCCGGCATTAACCCTTTAGACACCGTGATCAAAGTTGATCGCAGAGTCTAAATGCGGGAGTTAAAGGGGTACTCCGGTGCTTACACATCTTATCCCCTATCCAAAGGATAGGGGATAAGATGCCTGATCGCGGGAGTCCCGCAGCTGGGGACACCCGGGATCCTGCATGCGGCACCACGTTTGTAATCAGTGCCCGGAGCGTGTTCGCTCCGGGTCTGATAACAGTCGACCGCAGGGCTGGCGGCGTGTGACGTCACGCCTCCGCCCCGTGTGACGTCACAGCTATCATGCCCCCTCCTGTAGGCTTGCATTGAGGGGCGGAGGTGTGACATAACACGCCGCCGGCCCTGCGGTCGACCGTAATCAGACCCGGAGCGAACACGCTCCGGGCACTGATTACAAACGGGGTGCCGCGTGCATGATCCCGGGCGTCCCCAGCTGCGGGCCTCCCGCGATCATGCATCTTATCCCCTATCCTTTGTATAGGGGATAAGATGTGTAAGCACCGGAGTACCCCTTTAACATTGCTGGTTAGCTCAGCGGAGCTTATTGGGACATCTGCGGCGAAATCGCGTGTCCAGATCAGCTGAATGGAAATCTGGAGGGCCCTTACCTGCCTCTTTGCTGTCCGGTCGATGCTCTGATGCTGCTCTAGCCATGGCAGGCTAGAGCAGCAGCGCACCGATAACACTGATCAATGCTTAGTTGATGCTCAGCATTGAACAGTGTAAGGAATCATAAGATTGCATGGTATTGCCCTCTATAGGGAAAAAAAAAGTTAATAAAAGTGGACCAACCCCCTAATAAAAATTTGAATCACCCTCCTTCCATTTTTTACATAAATTTATGTAATAAAAAATAAACATAATCATATGTGGTACCGCCGTGGGTGTAAATGTCGAACTATTAAAATATAAGGTTAGTTAAACCGCACGGTCACTGACGTACACGTATAAAAAAAAACAAAGTCCAAAGTAGCACATTTTTGGTCACCTCCAACCATTTTTGGTCCTTTCCAACCTGTCCAGAGAAAAAGTAGCTGAGTTCTCCATAGCAACTGATCATATCGCTTGTTTCATTTTTGAGAAAAGCCTCTGTAAAATGAAAGAAATAATCTGATTGGTTGCTATGGGCAACTTAGCCACTTTTCCTTTGGACAGATTTTGATAAATCTCCCCTGTAGTGTCCAGTGAAAAACCTAGTAAAAAACAGATACTAGCCAGAAATCCGACAGTCAAACAGGCTACATTGGCCCTCATTTACTAAGCTAAAACCGACCTGTTTTTGTCTGGTTATTTTGGTGTAGAGTGTCTCGGACATGTCTGCGCCAGTGTGTGACAGTATGCGCCAGGAAAATCCGACAAACCCGATATTGCACTGTGAAAAGCCTAAAAAGGGTGTGGCTTCACAACCCAACCTATTTACTATGGCATTCACAGAAAATCCAAAAACTGGTCAGAAAATGTTCCTGACTTTTCCCCATAGTAAATACAGAGGAATTCTGAAACAAGATTTCCCACTAGTAAAAACCCGACACTCTTAGTAAATGAGGCCCAATGTGTCCATTGTGCACATCTGTTTTTTTTTCTGCTCTCAGACTTATAAATGGACAAATAAATGAAAAAGCAAACAGAACCTCCATGCACATGTGAACATAGTCAATTAGTCATATGCTATTTTCACATATCTGCTACTTTGATGCTTCTTTTTACTTTGAATGTCTAAGAAGCCTTCATGCAGCCAAACAAATGTATATATGAAGTGCAAATGTTTTATCTGTGCTCATCAAAGACATAACCTAAAGATTAAAGCCCCCAAACCACATTTATTTGCCTTTGTATATGCTTGGACACTATAGAAACAAGTGAATTCTACTGTGGGTGTCTGGTTTGTGTTGCATTCAGCACAACCTGATGAGTCTTCCATATTTCTTCAATGTCTGCCTGTCGCTGTTCTTCATAGAAACAGTTCTGGTGACGTAGTCAGCACTTCAGAAGTTTGATTACATTAAATGGATGTTTTCATAGAACACATGCCTGACATTTAGAATAATATGCAAACATTTGTTTCCTTTGTAGAATATGGCTGCAATCTGGATCAAGACATTTATTCTGAAACCTCAGGGCATTTTAGAGATGCTTTAATAAACCTAGCCCAGGTACAGTATGCTATGTTCTATTGTAGATGGATAAAGTAGAACCAGGACATAGGCAATACAAGAAAGTAAAAAAAAAAATCATCATTTAAACATAATTCATAAGAACCACCAAGATATTTTCAAAATACATAAAAGTGTTTCCACATGAAAATATCTTCCTACATGTTTTCTTAGTTAAATGGGCACTGTCAGATACAAAATCTTTTTATATGTTGTTCAACTTGGCAAAACATTAACCTTTCTAATATACTTCATAAGAAAATGTTATTTCCTTATAGAAATCATCTTATGTATATAAAAAGAGAAGGCCTGACTCACTGCCTCATCAGAGCCCAGCCTAAACCCTTGGACCTAGAAAGCTGAATTTTTTCACAGGTGTTGTTTTTAAGACATAGACGAGGAATAAGAAAGTATTTTTCGAAATTCAACCCTTAAGGGGGTGAAAAAGGGATTGAAAGTTTGTATGGAAGTCCATCATTTTTGAAGCTAGAAGCTGTATGTGTGTATGTTCCAGCATCACGTTCAAACGGCTAAAGATATTAACATGAATCTTGGCACACATGTTACTTATATGTCAACACCAAACATAGGATAGGTAATTTAAAGGGGTTATCCAGGAAAAAACTTTTTTTTATAGATCAACTGGCTCCAGAAAGTTAAAAAGATTTGTAAATTACTTCTATTAACAAATCTTAATCCTTTCAGTACTTATGAGCTGATGAATTTGAGTTGTTCTTTTCTGTATAAGTGCTCTCTGATACTGGTCGGGATAGGAGGTCGAGATAGGAGGTTGAGATAGGAGGTCAGGATAGGAGGTCAGGGTAGGAGGTCGAGATAGTAGGTCGGGATAGGAGGTCGGGATAGGATGTCAGGATAGGAGGTCGAGATAGGAGGACGGGATAGGAGGCCATGATAGGAGGTTGGGATAGGTGGTCGGGATAAGAGGTCAGCATAGGAGGTCGAGATAGGAGGTCGAGATATGAGGACGGAATAGGAGGTCACGATAGGAGGCCGGGATAGGAGGTCGACATAGGAGGTCGAGATAGGAGGTCGGGATAGGAGGTCGAGATAGGAGGTTGGGATAGGAGGTCGGGATAGGAGGTCGGGATAGGAGGGCGGGATAGGAGGACGGGATATGAGGACGTGATATGAGGACGTGATATGAGGACGGGATAGGAGAATGGGATAGGAGGACAGGATAGGAGGTCGGGATAGGAGGTCGGGATAGGAGGTCGGGATAGGAGGTCAGGATATGGGGTTGGGATATGACAACAATATATGACGACGGGATATGAAGTCAAAAGCTTCCTCCTTTGTTGATTTTCCTCCCCAACAAGGATTAGGAAGGAAAAAAACAGGCAACGCCGTGTACTCAGCTAGTGGCTTATATAAACATGGCTTTGTCCAAGCTGAAGCACAGGCATGGACAAAGTCCAGAAAGTGAGGGTGGGCTAGCACTCCTCTGTGTCTGATAGGACAGGAGATAGCACAGAGGAGTACTATCAGACAGGAGAAAGCCCAGAGGAGTACTTTCAGACAGGAGAGAGCCTAGAGGAGTACTATCAGACAGGAGAGAGCACAGAGGAGTGCTATCAGACAGGAGAGAGCACAGAGGATTGCTATCAGACAGGAGAGAGCACAGAGCAGTGCTATCAGACAGGGGAGAGCACAGAGGAGTACTATCAGACAGGACAGAGCACAGAGGAGTGCTATCAGACAGGAGAGAGCACAGAGGAGTGATATCAGACAGGAGAGAGCACAGAGGAGTCCTATCAGACAGGAGAGAGTACAGAAGCGTGCTATCAGACAGGAGAGAGCACAGAGGAGTGCTATCAGACAGGAGAGAGCACAGAGGAGTGCTATCAAACAGGAGAGAGTACAGAGGAGTGCTATCAGACAGGAGAGAGTACAGAGGAGTGCTATCAGACAGGAGAGAGCACAGAGGAGTACTTTAAGACAGGAGAGAGCACAGAGGAGTGCTATCAGACAATAGAGAGCACAGAGGAGTACTATAAGACAGGAGAGAGTACAGAGGAGTGCTATCAGACAGGATAGAGCATAGAAGAGTACTATCAGACAGGGGAGAGCACAGAGGAGTACTATCAGACAGGAGAGAGCACAAAGGAGTCCTATCAGACAGGAGAGAGTGCAGAGGAGTACTATGAGACAGGAGAGAATACAGAGTAGTGCTAGCCTGTCCTCACTTACTGGACTTTGTCCGTACCTGTGCTTCAGCTTGGATAAAGCCGTGAGTTTATAAGACATGATTTCTATAAAAAAGGAAATTGAATTTTCTTATGAAGTATATTAGAAAGGGTAATGTTTTGCCAAGATGTATCTATATCTATTTTATCTCTATATCTATCTACCAATCTATCTATCTATCTATCTATCAGTATATATATATATATATATATATATATATATATATATATAAAAAACCTCACACTAAGCTTTTAATATATTCTGTAGGTGTTAAAGGACATCTGTACTGCATGAATTTTACATATCCCTGTGCCCGGGCTGCAAAAATAAACAAAATAAACTTTAACTCACCTTCCTACGTCCCCCCATTGCTCCGGTACCGGCCTCACGGTCCTCCACTGCGGTCCTCTTGCTGCTTCCTGGGGACTGTAACGTTACAGAGCCGTCAGTGTATCACCGGCCGCAGCGATGTCCCGCCTCAGCCGGTGATAGGCTAAGCGCACTGTCATGTAGGGAGCTCTGGCCGGCTCCTTACATGACAGTGCGCTCAGCCTATCACCGTCCAAGGCAGGACATCGCTGCGGCCGGTGATATGTTGATGGCTTTGTAATGTTACCGTCCCCAGGAAGCAGCAAGAGGACCGCAGCGGAGGACCATGAGGCCGGTACCAGAGCAACAGGGGAATGTAGAAAGGTGAGTTAAAGTTTATTTTGTTTATTTTTGCCGCCCAGGCACAGAAATATGTAAAATTCATGCAGTACAGATGTTCTTTAATGTCTATAGTTTAGACCCAAAAAGCATCACACTTAAAAAATAAATAAATAAAAAGATCAAGGCAGTGAAGGACATCATTCTTTATGTGTGCAATAGAAGTGACAGTAAAGTCCAAAAACATTACAGCTATGTCACATTGCTGCATGTTTTGACACACTATGTAGAGGGAATCCTTTGCTGCTATTACCTTAGAACTACATTCTAGTAGCTACACTATGTATTCCAACTCACTATTTAAAAGTAAGATACTGTAACAAAAAAAAAAGCTTCTTAAGTAGTATAGGAAGTGAACTTTTTTCATTGTTACATTTGCTAGCAAAATGATTACATTTATAATTCCCACTAGTTACGGAAATAGATCAAGTGTATTTTGAATGTTATTTTCCTCCTTTAACTTACTCAAGGTTAAAATATTTTTCAAAGTTTGTGATGTGCAGAGGGTTCTCCCCTTGGGATAATGCCTTTTAATTAGAATTCGTGTAAAACAGAACATTTTACACTGCTAAGATTATTCTTATTTTTATTACAACATATAGAGAAAAAATTAATTGAAAAATCATGAAGAATGCAGAATCTTACAGAATGGAATTTTCAGGACTATCTAACCTAGGCTAGGTTCACACTACGGAATCTCTAGCAGGAAAAATTCTGGCCAACATTTCCAAGAGTGGTCTGCACCAATGGAATCAGTCCCCCTAGTTTGCAATGAATTCCACTTGGAAAGAATTCCATAGTGTGCACTGTGCAGCGGAATCCCATTGACAGCAATGGGACTCTGCTGCACCAGATTTTCTGAGCGTAAGGCTAAGTTTACACTTGTTTTTATTTTTTCTGGCAGTTTTGAGTCAAAGCCAGAAATGTATTCAAAAAGGAATAGGACATATAAAGGAAGGACTTATACTTCTCCTCCCTTATGGAAATTTAGCCTAATTTCTAAACTGAATTACACTCTAAAATCTAGAGCGTGAACCTAGCCTAAAAGGGTTATCCAGCGGAAGCACTACTAGAACAAAACGCATAATCTACATCTTCAGAGAATATGAGATATATTGTTTATTATTAATTTTACAGCAAACGTGAATAATAAAACAACTGAGCTATAAGAGTATACAAATCCCTGAGATAAGCGCTGTTTATCCCTGCTGTCTCACATTCACTGAAGACAGGCTCCATAGAAATATTGTACAACTTTAGGCAAAGCTATTGAGCATTACTACTGCTTAAAAAATGCATCATTTTATTTAATTGTATAAGCAGACATAAATAGACATGATTGGAAGGTAACACTATTACAAATATGAGATAGATAGGAGAAAAAAAAAGAAAGTCCTAAACAATTGTGGGGCAGATCTCCTGAAAGTAATTCACCTTTGCCCCGACGTACGTTTCGTCACCGCTTTCTCAAGGGACGCTTTTGAGAAAGCGGTGACCAAATGTACATCGGGGCAAGATGTGGGCTAGCATCATCATCATGGGTGAGTTATCATCATTGTATGTTTAATATTGTGAGGAGTTAACGATAGAGGTATAAACAGTATGTATAGAGATATAAACAGTATGTAATTAGGGCTGGTATGTCCCTGATATCTAGAGCATCCTACCTACCCCGATTGTTTTCATTACTGTTGTGATTTGTATTAACTATCTCAAGGATTCTTATATACTCTTATTGCTCAGTTGTTTTAACATTTGTTGTAAAATTTATAATGAACGATATGTCTCTTTTATTCCCTGAATATGTAGATTATGCGTTTTGTTATAGTAATACTAAACTGCAGAAAATAAATAAATCAATGAATAAAAATTGGAGAGAAAGTAAATGTTATATTTTAATTTTTGTCATGGATATACAATAGTGTATATTATACTTTTTGTAACAGTTCCCACTACCTTTTTTATCGCTTTCTGTAATTTGTCCTTTTGTTGGACATGACTTGCACTACCCACACATTGAAGGTAAAGTGTTTGATGCTTTTTCCTGTATACTCTTATTTTTGTATGTTCTTTAATATTGTGTCAATTAATCTGCAGAAGGGTGAGTTGCACCTGAAACAAAAAAATATTTGTTATTATTTAAGACTTTTAAACAACAAAGACTTACACTGCAATGGCTATCTGTGCATGTGACGCTTTAGACCCATCTCTTGGAAAGCTGACAGCACCATATAGATGTCATTTTGCATTCTTCTCTTACAGTCCTCAACCGAGTTGTGACAATACCTCCACAGATTTGTCCTCATTTCTTTTACCGTATTTTTCGCCCTATAGGACGCACCGGCATATAAGACGCACCCAATTTTAAAGGTGCAAAATCTAGAAAAAAAAATATTCTGAACCCAACAGTGATCTTCAACCTGTGGACCTCCAGATGTTGCAAAACTACAACTCCCAGCATGCCCGGACAGCCGTTGGCTGTCCGGGCATGCTGGGAGTTGTAGTTTCGCAACATCTGGAGGCTCCGCAGGTTGAAGACCACTGGACTATAGGAGGTAATACTCATGTGTCCCTGCCACTTCGGACCCGTCACCGCTGCATCGCTGTCGCCGTGGTGTCCCCGACGCTCCGGACGTCTTTCTCCCCGGGATCCACGCTCTCCGCCGCCGTCATGACGTCGCTATGCAGGCCGCTCCTATTGGATGACGGGATGGCGTGCACGACGACGTGATGAAGTCGAAGGAGAGCGCCGGCCATGGAGGGGATCCCGGCACGGAGCAGACACCGAGGAGGCAGGTAAGGTCCCTCCCGGTGTCCCGATTTCACCGCGGTGGTCCCGAACAGCCCGACTGACCAGCCGAATTAGTGTCACTTTCCCTTCAGACACGGCGGTCAGCTTTGATCGCCGCGTCTGAAGGGTTAATACAGGGCATCACCGCGATCGGTGATGTCCTGTATTAGCCGCGGGTCCCGGCCGTTGATGGCCGCAGGGACCGCCGCGATAGGTGGGTGTATTCACCGTATAAGATGCACCTACTTTTCCCTCCAGTTTTGGGGAAGAAAAAGTGCGTCTTATACGGCGAAAAATACGGTAGATGCTTGACTACTGAGTTAACATACAAATTAAAACTCATTTTTATCATTTGATGTATCCGAATTGTATCACATAACATTGACACATTTATGTTATCTCTGCATAGGCAGTAAGAGAGGAAGGATATGCCGATCCTGGAATGGCAGCTCAGGATGCTATGGTATGTGAAAAGATATTTAGCTGATTATTTTATTCAGAAATGTATCATTTAAACAGTTTGAAATGTTGTGAATTGTTTCCACATTAATTTTAGTTGCTGTGCTAATACTAATGTGTCATCCGAAGTTTGTTAATGGTTTCTAGGTGATTTTTTTCTCACAATACAATAAAATGAAACCCAAATAATAAATCTTGACATCAGTATATCAGTGTTTCATTGTGTCATTAAAAGAATAATGTAACCTCACTGAAGTAAAAGTGCCTTAAAGGGGTACTCCGGTGGGGGAAAAAAATTCAAATCAAATGGTTCCAGAAAGTTAAACAGATTTGTAAATTACTTCTATTAAAAAATATTAATCCTTCCAGTACTTATCAGCTGCTATATGCTCCAGAGGAAGTTGAGTTGTTATATTCAGTCTGACCACAGGGCTTTCTGCTGACACCTCTGTCCATGTGAGGAACTGTCCAGAGTAGGAGCAAATCCCCATAGCAAAACTATCCTGCTCAGTTCCTGACATGGACAGAGGTGTCAGCAGAGAGCACTGTGGGCAGACTGAATATAACAACTGAACTTCTTCTGGAGCATACAGCATCTGATAAGTACTGTAAGGATTAAGATTGTTAAATATAAGTAATATTACAAATTTGTATCACTTTCTAGCATCAGTTGAGTTAAAAAAAAAAATGTTTTCCACTGGAGTACCCCTTTAAGTCAGATCGGTATAGTGCAGGACAGCTATGTGCTCACATGAGTGCTTGCTGGTAAACCAACCAGGAATGTTCCTAGAGAGAGTACACAGTGAGATCCTCTGAAAAATGGTGAATGTGAAGTAAACATGACCTCAGCATAAGGCCTCAGAGTTTGTTTCTATAAAGAGAGATATACAGTAAATCTTTGCCAAAACACTGTCTCTGTGATTGAATCACTCCTAAATCAGATCAGATTTTTTGATGATAGATTTTCAACTTGCTTGTACGGTGAACTAACTTAGAAACAACTATTCAAAAATTAAGTGAAAAGTTGTCTTCCAGAAGGGGGATCTTCTCATAGAAGATGGTAGAATATAAAGGAATCAATAATCTATCACATACTAATCTAGTGTAGAATGGGGTGGCCTTCTCAAAGTGGTAGCTTTTTAAAATATTACTGTATACCAGATCAGGGGCGTAGCTAGAAACCACGGGGCTCCGGTGCAAAAAATTGCCCTGGGCCCCCTACCACCTAACGACCCTCTTCCCCAATCCTGGACCACCCACTGTATCCACTGTACTCCTTGAATATAATACTGCCACCTACTGTACCCCCTGAATATAAAACTACCATCCACTGTACTCCTTGAATATAATACTGCCGCCTACTGTACCCCCTGAATATAAAACTGCCATCCACTGTACTCCTTGAATATAATACTGCCACCTACTGTACCCCCTGAATATAAAACTACCATCCACTGTACTCCTTGAATATAATACTGCCGCCTACTGTACCCCCGGAATATAAAACTACCATCCACTGTACTCCTTGAATATAATACTGCCGCCTACTGTACCCCTTGAATATAAAACTACCATCCACTGTACTCCTTGAATATGATACTGCCACCCACTGCACCCCCTGAATATAAAACTACCATCCACTGTATCTCCTGCATATAATACTGCCACCCACTGTACCCCCTGAATATAATACTGCCACACACTGTACCTCTTAAATATAATATTGCCACCCACTGTACCCCCTGAATATAATACTGCCACACACTGTACCTCTTAAATATAATACTGCCACACACTGTACCCTCTGAATATAAAACTACCATCCACTGTACCTCCTGCATATAATACAGCCACCCACTGTTCACCCTGAATATAATACTGCCACACACTGTACCTCTTAAATATAATACTGCCACATACTGTGCCCCTGAATATAAACCCTCAAAAATAACCATGCTATACGCTGTACCCTCCCACACATCATACATACATACATCTTGCTTACACACATCTATCATTCATACACACATTATTCATACATACATTATACATACAGTACATACACACATCATTCATACACACGTCACCTCTGGACCCCCCAAATACATGCATTATACATACATACACACACATCATACATACACATACATCATACATACACCCGCCGCCTCCAGATCTCTCTGCATAATTCATCTCCACACATCATACATACATCCTTCTACCTTACACACATCTCCACACATCATACATATACATCTTGCTTACACACATCATTCATACATCATACATACAGTACATACACACATCATTCATACACACGCCGCTTCTGGCCCACCACACATGCATAATACATACACATCATACATACAAATACATCATACATAAACACATATCATACATACACCTGCCGCCTCCAGATCCCCCAACATAATACATGTCCACACCTCATACATATATTCTTCTAGCTTACACACATCATACATACATACATCTTTCTTACACAACATCTATCATTCATACATCATACATTCTGTACATACACACATATCATTCATACACACGCTGCCTCCAGACCCAGAATCCCCCCATGCATATATACATCGCGCTTACAACTACATACATACATACATTACATACATACACACATTCTACACACATCATACATATACATACACACAACATACATACACAAACGCAATAATACAAACACACATGATACATGTACTCACACATAAAACATACATATACACACATCATACACACACACCTCACATAACACATACATGCAAACATCATACATTCACATGATCCCTCCCCCCCCCCGGTCCTTGGCCTCCTCACCTGCATACGCCGTGAGTTCAGGGTAATCCGGTCCTGGGAATCCAGCGTCGGAGGCATCAGGCCGCACGGAAGCTTTAGTGCCCTGGGTAGGCCAAAGCAGAGTCCCGTGCTACCGGGAATGCGGGAGGTTGGGGTTGGGGTGCTGGGTTTCTATGGGTTTTAGTTTGGAGGGGGGCACTGCTGGGGGCCCCTACATAGACGGAAGGCAACCCCCCCCCCCTGCCGGCCACCAGGAATATGCTGCCGTGGATGTTGGGGTCAGAGGCAGATAGGGAGCACCAGCTCCCATCTGCTTGCCAGCCTCCACTTCTTCCTCGGCGCCAGGAGCAAGAAGACGTTCGTGCCTGCGCGGCACACGTTTGCCTCCAGCAGCCAATCCGCTGCAGCAGGAGGAGGGGTAAGAGCCGCCGCAAACTTAAGGGGGAAAAAATTAAGTTTTTAAACATTGCATTGAGGCAGACAGCCCACTGGACGGCCCGGTCCCACCGGGCAAATGCCCGGTGTGCCCGATATCTTGTCCGGCCCTGGCTGCAGCATAGTAAAGGGAAGTGTCAGGGCCCCCCCCCCCCCCCCCGGGCTTCCGGGCCCGGTCACGATTGCGACCCTTGCAACCTCTATAGCTACGCCACTTTACCAGATATAGTAACCTTCTTTTTCGAGACGACCACTCCTTTAGGAGACCATGTTCCAAGAGGAGCATCTCTTTTTGTTAGTATTTAACATGGATTTATGTACTACTGTTTAAAGGCTCTCCTGCTGAACAAAGTAAAGTTAATAATGTATCTTGTTATGTTATAGGTTCTGTGGGAAGCATGTCAAAGAAGAACAGCGGAGCACAAAAATATGATGCAAATGATCTTGTGTAATAAAAGCCATCAGCAGTTATGGATGGGTAATGTTCCTTTGTTGTTATTGAATGTCTTGAGTAAGGTTGCATAAACAAACACTATTTTGTTAGATGAATGAAGTAACCAGAACTGAGCATCAGAAATGCTAAACTTTAATATAAGGTAGATCTGATGTTCTATAAACAGGAGCAGTTACGAATGATTAATGTCATCATATGATGTAGATTGTCCAGTGACTTGAAAGCTCCCATGCTGCACGTGTATTGACTAACTCCTTAAAGGGGTACTTCACTGGCCAGCATTTGGAACTTAAATGGGCACTGTCAGATACAAAAACATTTGATATGTTGTAAATCATGCAAAACCAATAGGTTTTGCAATTGCTTTCATTAGAAAATTTTCAGTATTTCATACTGAAATAGCCAGTCAGACAACTAGCCCCCCTGCCTGCTTGGACACATACTAGTCCTGCTGTGTCCATGAGTCATCACCTATGTCATGGACACACTTCCTTGATTGACAGCTGTGAGCGCAGGGCTCAGAGATGGTGGAAAAATACTCCCACTGTCAGCTTGTCTCCCGCTGCTGTCAGTGAGGACAAGCAGGGAGTTGTAGTTTTGTTAATGCTAGGGGAGATGTGAGCAGACAGCATACTGGGGGAGGGGGCGGAGACCTGCACAGTGAGGCCACACACCCTCCCTTTGAGAGGAATTCAGACTAGTGAGCTAAATTAAAAGTGTAATAAAAAAATAAATAAAGGTGCTAGACACATAAAAATTAGATGTACATGATCAGGATTAGGTACCGATAATGATATATATATATATATATATATATATATATATATATATATATATATATAAAAATTATTGAATCTGACAGGTACGCTTTAATGTTCTGACTGCTGTTTTCACGCTGCAGGGGTCAGCCACGCCCCTCGTGATGTCACGGCCATGCCCCCTCAATGCAAGTCTATGGGAGGGGGCATGACGGTCATCTCGTCCCCTCCCATAGACTTGCATTGAGGGGCACCGCCGTGACATCACGAGGGGCGTGGCCGACCCCTGCAGTGTGAAAACTACGTTCAGAACATTAAGTTGCGAACGCTGGCCAGTGGAGTACCCCTTTAAGTTAGAAAAACTACGTTCAGAACATTTAGTTCCGAACTCTGGCCAGTGGATTACCCCCTTAAGTCAGTTCCACACAGGCGCACAGAACAAAAGAAAAACTTCTTACATTGCCGAAGCAAGCAGAAAGTTATTTGCATAGGCCAGGCTCAGTATACTAGGACTAGGGATGTATCATGCTTCCTAATGAAGGATTTATATGCAAAATCTCACATATGTGATATGTTTAAAATGTTCTTCACTTCACTTTACAAATTTCTATTATGCATTACATTTTGCATAAGAAAAATGGCCAACCATACAAATTTAAAGGCTCAAATACTAATACAGTGGTGCTCACGGGTTCCCAATGCATATGGTGTGATTACCACAAAGAGAGAGGAAGGTACAGAGGCATGAGGCTATATGATAGAATTTAAATAAAGCAGCAATGCCCATTTTGACCACAACTCCATTCAAACAGTTGTAGGTTGCTGAAGCTGGCTTGCCATAAATGCTCAATTCATGATAAATGTGCCAGCAACCCTCAAAAAAACACTGGTTCCGACACCTTCCAAAAGCTTGGTCAGAACAGCCTAGATGGTAAAAAATTATTAAAAACTATCATCCGGTTTCTTTCGGTCCAATGATGTGCTCCCTCTGCCAAATAAAAAAAATGTTTTGAGTGCATCTTATAGCATGTGTAGCATTCAGTGATCTCTCACCAACAGACACACTACAGAAAAGTAGCCTCTGAGAGCCCTTTTTAAGTGGTAATGGGGGAAGCACTTTTGAACCCTCTTGTTACATAGTTGCATACTTCATAGTTCATGAGGTTGAAAAAAGACCAGAGTCCATCAAGTTCAACCTATATCCCTAATGAGTCCCTACTAAGTTATACCAGAGGAAGGCAAAAAACCCTCATACTCAAGGTAAAAATTCCTTCCCGACTCCAAATTTGGCAATCAGAATAGATCCCTATAGATTCTGTCCCTATAGACCTAATGTTATTGTAATGTTATTATTTTATTCTAATCCTGACCATGTACATCTAATTTTTATGTGTCTAGCACCTTTATTTATTTTTTTATTACACTTTTAATTTAGCTCACTAATCTGAATTCCTCTCAAAGGGAGGGGGCATGGCCTCACTGTGCAGGTCTCCGCCCCCTCCATCAGTATGCTGTCTGCTCACATTTCCCCTAGAATTAGCAAAACTACAACTTCCAGCTTGTCTTCACTGACAGTAGTGGCACACAAGCTGACAGTGGGAGGATTTTTCCTCCAGCTGTGAACCCTGCTCTTACAGCTGTCAATCAAGGAAGTGTGTCCATGACATAGGTGATGACGCATGGACGCAGCAGGACTAGTAAGTGTTCAAGCAGCGGGGGGGGGGGCAGTTTGACTGTTTTTTTTTCAGTATGAAATACTAAAAACTTTCTAATAAAAGCAATTGCAAAACCTATTGATTTTGCATGCTTTACAACATATCAAATGTTTTTGTATCTGATAGTTCCCATTTAAGATATTTTTAAATGTCTCCCATTTAGTGTCAGTATTCTTGTTTTTGAGGACATTATCCCAATTTATATTGTTAAGGGCTTCTCTGTGTTGATCAAACTTTGCCTTCCTAAAGTTCATTGTTTTTGTGGCCCCTCGAGAGATTCCTTTATTGAAGAACAAGTTATAAAGTATTATATTATGATCACTATTTCCTAGGTATCCATCTACTTGCACATTAGTTACTCTGTCAGGTCTGTTGGGTAATATTAAATCCAGTAGGGCACCCCCTCTGGTCGGGCCCTGCACCATTTGGGACAGATAATTGTCTTTAGCTCAGAAACCTGTTTCCTTTATGAGATTCACAGGTCTCAGTCTCCCAGTTTATATCAGGATAAAGTCCCCCATTATTATCACCTCATTCTGTCATTCTGATTTGCTTCCTTGTTTATTTTCCACAGTAATTGATCTTCTGCCTCTTCCATTATGTTTGGTGGCTTATAGCAAACCCCTATCAGAATTTTTCATTTTTTATTTCCATATATTTCTACCCATAATGACTGCACATTATCGTTTCCCTCCCATATATCCTCCCGCAGTGTGGCCTTCAGGCTCAATTTCACATAAAAACAAACTCCTCCCCCTTTTTGTTTTGCCCGATTCTTCCTGAATAGACTATAACCCTGTATGTTGACCGCCCAGTCACAGCTTTCAACCAAGTCTCTGTTATACCCACTATATATGTCATAATTTTCCTCAGACATCAACCTCTCCAGTTCCTCTGTTTTATTGGACAGACTTCTGGCATTAGTCAGGTGTTTTCTTCCTATGAAGCCTATCCTTATTAACTATTCTATCCTCCGCTGTCCCCCCTAGGTACATTAATAAGTTTCCCTTCTCTATCTATACTATCTTCCCCCTCTACGTTGTAGGTTCCCTCCCTCCCAGTCCCTAGTTTAAACACTCCTCCACCCTTCTAGCCATCTTCTTCCCAAGCACAGCTGCACCCTCCCCATTGAGGTGCAGCCCGTCCCTACGGTAGAGCCGGTAACCAACAGTGAAGTCAGCGCAGTTCTCCATGAACCCAAACCCCTCCTTCCTACACTAGCTTCTGAGACACTTTTTTACCTCCCTAATCTCCCTCTGCCTCTCTGGTGTGTCTCGTGATACAGGTAATATTTCAGAAAATATTACCTTGGAGGTCTTGTGGCAAGATCCAGGGTTTTGTAAACATACACTAATGGATAATTCAGTATAAAGCTGTGGTCAATGGTAAAGCAAGCGAAAACTACTGTTGTAGCTATAAGATCACAAATAATAAGGCAGTGTAATATCACAGTATAATACAAGAAACTCTGTGGTGTATACTTACAAAGAAAAACAGATTCGAAATTTCTTAGAAATACCGAACATAGTTCAAACATCAGGCAATTGTTATATTTTGCTCATGGTTGGTTTTAAGTTTTGGAATTTAGTTAATTTGGCACAAACAGGCACCAACTGTAAGCAAACTTTACTCCAAAAAATTTTTGGCCAGCTTCCCCAGGACAGGCCATTTATAAATTGCAGGAAGGGTTTTCTAAAGACTCACTGTTAGTTGCTGCAGCATTTTAGTTATTTTGGTACTTTACTAAAGTAGGCTGTTATTTAGAAATTACATTGGAAAAAACATTTGAACTGTATCTATTACAAAATGTTAAAAGTGATGTTTCTTGTTTAAAGTTTTTCAGGAATTCCAAAATGTTTCTGGACAAGACATAGCAGCAGCAATTGAAGAATGTTATGATGGATACTTTCAGCAGCTTCTCTTGGCAATAGGTAAGTAGACAAAAAAATAGGAAAATGTATTATATTTCATGTGTTTGATAAACTTTTAATGCCAGTTTACTATAGCAGTTTACAGTTAGTATTCCTAAAAGGACTGTAAGGTGAAATGAAAAAAAAAAAAAAAAAAAAAAAAAAAATATATATATATATATATATATATATATATATAGCAACAGGAGAATACAGCAGCACACTGCTAGCACAGAGATATAGATGAAACATGAGTATATAGATAAAACATGAGTATATAGATAGAACATGAAAAGCTATACAGCTGTAATGCAATAAATGAAGATATGAAACTATGAAATTATGAGGTACTTAGCTTGCAAATTTGGCGCCAAATAGCGTGGACCGTCCCACCACGGTAAGGTGACCTCATTCTGGGAAGGACCCTACACTGTGAATATGCCTCTGTGTGAACAGTACGGCAGGCATGCAAGGTCTGAAACATCCAAGGCACCTTATATACACCTAATAGAGGTGGGTGGGGTGCAGGAGCCAACATGGAGGTAGCCACTCCCCCGTATGTGTAATACAACCAAAGAATAAAGTTGGCCAGCACTATTAATTCCAAACTATTGTAAAAACCTGGCTTGCAGGTGCAGGCTGCTGGGCTAAATATACAACAACTGGAGAATACAGCAGCACACTGCTAGCACAAAGATATAGATGAAACATGAGTATATAGATAGAACATGAAAATCTATACAGCTGTAATGCAATAAATGAAGATATATATATATATATATATATATATATATATATATATATGTGTGTGTGTATATATATATATTACCTCTTAACGACCAAGGACGTATATTTACATCCTTGGCCGGCTCCCACAATATAACGCGGGGTCACTCGGTGACCCCGTGTCATATCGGGTCGGTCCCTGCATGTATCTGAAGCTGGGACCCGGGGCTAATAGCGTGCGTCAGCGATCGCGGTGACGTGCGCTATTAACCCTTTAGATGCGGCATTCAAAGTTGAATGCCGCATCTAATACGAAAGTAAAAACTTCCCGGCTGCTCAGTGGGGCAGATCGGCACCTGTGATCAGCTGGGACGCGAGCGGAGGTCCTCTTACCTTCCTCCGGTGCGTCCCTTCGGCGATTGATTGTTCCAAGCCTGAGATGTCGGCTTGAGCAATCGACTGCCAATAACACTGATCAATGCAAAGCTATGGCTTTGCAGTGAACAGTGTAAAATATCAGTGCGTGCAGTGTTGTAGCCCCCTATGGGAGCTATAACACTGCAAAAAAAAAGTTAATAAATGTCATTTAACTCTTTCCCTAATAAAAGTCCAAATCACCCCCCCTTTTCCCATGAAAAATAAACATGTAAATAAAAATAAATGTAAACATATATGGTATCCCCGCATGTGTAAATGTCCAAACGATAAAAATATACCATTACCTAAACCGCATGGTCAATAACGTACGCGCCAAAAATTTCCAAAGTCCACAATAGCATATTTTTGGTCACTTTTTATATCATGAAAAAAATGAATAAAAATTCCGATCAATACAAAAATAGTACCGCTAAAAACTTCAGATCACGGTTCAAAAAATTAGCCCTCATACCGGCCCATACGCAGTATAATAAAAAAGTTATAGAGGTCAGAAGATGACAATTTTAAACGTATACATTTTCCTGCATGTAGTTATGATTTTTTCCAGAAGTACGACAAAATCAAACCTATAGAAGTAGGGTATCATTTTAATCATATGGACCTACAGAAAAAAGATAAGGTGTCATTTTTACATAAAAATTTACTGCGCAGAAACGGAAGCCCCCAAAATTTACAAAATAGCGTTTTTTCTTCAATTTCGACGCACAATGATTTTTTTTCCATTTCACCTTAGATTTTTGGGTAAAATGATTGATGTCACTGCAAAGTAGAATTGGTGGCGCAAAAAATAAGCCATCAAATGGATTTTTAGGTGCAAGATTGAAATGGTTATGATTTTTAAAAGGTGAAGAGGAAAAAACTAAAGTGCAAAAATGGAAAAACCCGTGGTCCTTAAGGGGTTAAATGATTCCGGGTGCTTAAACGGTAACTCTGATTAAAAAATTTTTTGCTATTGTACTCCTTATGGTAAATACAAAATATTTATAATATACTTTGTTTAAAATAAATGAAGTGTTCTATGTTTTATTTGTGCTTAAAAAACCTAAGAGCACAAAAAGAATTCTAAACACAGAAAGTGCAGCCTGGAGTGTTGAGGGGGGTGTGTCCAGCCTCATCCAATCATAGCTTCTCTCACACTTAACTGTCATATGCTGTTGGTTGGACACACCCTCCTCAGCACTCCAGGCTGCACTTCCTGTGTTTGGGCTTCGGTCCAAAGTGTGTGTATAAGATGGAGGGAAATGTGCTCTTGAGCTTTTTTAAGCACAATTAAAATACTTCATTTTTTTAAACAAAGTATATTAGAAATATTTTTTATTTACCATAAGGAATTCAATAGCACAAATTAGTTTTAATGAGACTGACCATTTAACAAGTAATAAAAAATATAGGACACTTACCTACCCAATCTTTCACTGTTGTTACTCTGATGGTGCCTAGATCTCCCATGCTTAGTGCTTCTGGGTAATGGCTTGACACACAGACTGCCAGAACACTAGCTAAGGCAGGTCACAAGACACATTTTTGTGCATATTTATGTGCATTTGGAATTAAAAGCTATACAGTTATTCAATTTTTTTTTCTGTGAAACTGTTTATTTTAATGTATCTTTATATTAGTAAACTTGTATTTTGCACTTTACATGATTTTGCCCTTTATACTGGGCGATTTGGTAATGACTTTTGTCTGTCCTTACAAGCAGTCAGGTACGGTCTTACAGCTCCACACTGTTTTGTATTGGGGCAAAAGTGTGCAGGCCTTAAAATTCAATTATAGCCTAGTCAGTTCATAATTAGCCAAATCATGGCATTATAGTAACATAGTAACATAGTTCATAAGGTTGAAAAAAGACCAAAGTCCATCAAGTACAACCTATAACCCTAATGAGTCCCTACTGATTATGTAAAGGCCTTTATCATTTTTGTACTTTCTATTCATTTGTATTGATAGCTACTCTGCATTGAGATACCTTTAACTTGAATATTTAATAAAATGTATTATTTTCATACTATGCAACAGTGATGTTATTTTTGTGTAATTTTTCACATAGGAGCAGGAAGTTGTGGTTTTGGTCATTTTTTTATTTTTACTTTACTTATTTAATTACTTTACTCTTTATATATTTTTATCTCACATATTATAACCCTCATATGACGCATAAGGTCATAAAAGACCTAAGGAGAGTGCATTTTAACATAACATTTTCAATACTTTTTTTATAGCTGAAATATTAGCCCCAGATAAATTAGTAAAGAAGTTTCTTGACACTTACTGCTGAAGAAAATAAAAAAATACCACCAATTTAGACAGAAATATGGAGCAAAGAACATAATAAATCTTCTAATTTGTGTACAGCGATCAGACGTGCAATAAACTGTCCTTGCGGACCACTAGCTTTTCTTTCTTGCATGATTTTCGCATCACTGAAGACCATACAAAGATGTTTAGGAACATCCTTGCAGAGCCACTTGTGGACTGGCTCTAGTTTATGGTCTGTGGGCAGTCAGTAAGTAGATAATGGCAGGATAAGACTTCAAGGTGTTATGGGATTCAATGGCGCTGAGCAGTAGCAGACACGTCAGGTAAGGTGGAGGATGACTTTATTAAAACAATGCTACGCGTTTTACCGCAGGTGCGGCTTCATCAGGCATGATGAAGCCGCACCTGCGGTGAAACGCGTAGCATTGTTTTAATAAAGTCATCCTCCACCTTACCTGATGTGTCTGCTCCTGCTCAGCCCCATTGAATCCCATCACACCTTGAAGTCTTATCCTGCCATTGTCTCGCTTGGATGGGAAGGCTGCAGACTGGACTTGTCTCTCACTCACTCTGACCACTGTTGTGTGTGAGTTTACACAACCGCTCATGGTAAGGGCATTTCCTATTTTACCTGTGGATCCCCTACCTTGCGGTATTACGCTATGGAGCGCTCTTTCCTTCTTTTTTTCTAGTAAGTAGATAAGGCACTCTGACTTTCTGTAACACATTTTTCTTTTGTCACATAACCCCTTTAACTAATATAATTTTCAGTATTTAAAAGGTGAAACAGACAAATTTATAGCTAGATTTGAGCAAATTTTTAAAAGTTTGGCTCGTCTGGCTTGCTGAAATTTTTGAAAAATTATATGTTGCAATAAGCCTCAAAACATATGTATAAAACTGCCAAATAGCTCTAAAGTCCTGTATAATACTGCAAGGGTCACATTGGAATGTATTAAAGTAGTTTTAAATTGTTTTTTTATGGCTAAGTTAATGCCAAAGCTATGGCGACATGTGGTAACCCATGGTAACTAACAGCTTGTTTAAAAACACACTGCATTATCAACTAAAAAAAAGGTGCATAAAATATCCCTGGTTGTTGGCAGATGCCTACTACTGGTGTTAAATGCACATGGATGTGTCGAAAGAAAAAAATTCTCCCTTTTTGAAAGTAGCAACAAGTTTTCAGTTGCCATGGTTCTTCCCAACTGTTCTCCCTTTTGAGAGTTGCAACAGGATTGGTGTCCAAAATAGTGTAAAAGAAATAGCTTTTGTTTGAAAAGCCAAAAAAATTATCCCTTTTGGGATCATGGGTTGTGTATGTGTAGGCTTGGCTGGTATTAGCAGCAGCAAGCGTAATTGTGGACTGGTTATTGTTGCCAGCAGAGAACAGTCTGTAGTAAACTGGTTGTAGTAGCCAGCAAAAAGCAGTGGTGGACTGCTGGGAGTTGTAGCAGCCAGCGGACAGGACAGCAGGCAGTAGTGGACTGGTTGAAGTTGTAGTAGCCAGCAAAAAGCAGGCAGTGGTGGACTGGTGGGAATGGTATTAGCCAGTGGAAAGGACAGCGGTCAGTGGCGGATTGGTCGGAGTTGTAGTAGCCAGTGGACAGGACAGCAGACAGTGGTGGACTGGTGGGAGTTGAAGTAGCCAGTAGAAAGAACAGCAGGCAGTAGTAGACTGGTGGGAGGTGTAGTAGCCAGCAGACCGCAGGGGTGGTGGTAGTACTGTCTAATCAGTAGCATCTGGCACAGGCATTTTACATTTCTTAATGATCCATGCCTGATTCATTTTAACAAACGTGGGTTTTCCACATTGCTGGCAGCCAATCTTGTTTCCTTAGGTGTTACAACTCCTTGCATGCTGAACAATTCTCTTATGCTACATTAGAGGGTGGACAAGGCAGAACACCTATAGCTAACTGGGAAAGTTCTAGCCAATGGTCTAATCTGGTGATCCAGAAGTCCATAGCATCTGGTCTCATCGTATCTATCAGAGAAAGGGAACAGTCTAGGTATGCACTAACCTGGTTGTTCAGTTGGTGGCGTACATCCCTTTGGTGATTAATTATATCAGGGTGAAATATAGGATGCAAAAATGTTGTCATCACGTATTTCAATGTGAAGATGCTGCTGCCGCTCATGTCTATTGTAGGGGTATAGCTGGCAGAGGGAATGGAGAATTGACTTATTGGGAAGCAGAGAATGGACCCCTGACAATTCCACAATGCTGTGGAACTGTAAGTGGAATCCACTGACACCTGGTTCAACGTCTACTACTAATAACATCAGAACCGGGCTGCTGCTACCTGCACTGGACCTGGGCAAATGGGTGGTGCCCTCAGAGGTGCTACTGCTACCAACAAGCATTTTGACAGATGACATGGCATTTTCCATTACCCCTTCCTCTGCCAACCATTCCTTTAAGAGCCTTTTTTTTTAATTGAAAAAGATTTGGAGGTTATTTTTATATTTATGGGGTGATTTGGCACTCACCAAGTAGGTGGCAGAAAAACTGTCAATCACCTTTCATCTCAAAGCTTTTACAGCGGATTTATGTTGAACACAAGTAGAAATGCTATTTGTTAGATCAAACCTAGAAAAAAATTGGAAAAAACTTGGCCTAAAATGCATATTGCACGTTCATTCTCAATGCTTTTCATATGTATATTTCTGTTAAACCCAGGTAGAAATGCTATATGTTTTATTAAACCCACAAAATACCTGTAATGCAGTTAACAGGTGACTGTGTGAGGTCAGCCCACTGCTTTGCTCAGCTTGTTTTCTATTGTCATGTGATAGCTTTTATAGGCTTCTTCTCCAGTCAGACTGCTGGAATGTGTAGTGGACCAATTGGACACAGCAATGCAGGTGACAGGTCACTGAGGTCAGTCCACTGCTTTATGCTTTGCTCAGCTTGCTTTCTGTTGGATTTTTGAAGTTTTTTGAGATCAGTAGTTCCTCTGTACTCTCTCTCAGCTTTTTCTCCTAGATGCAGTGGATAGGGTTTAATCAGCCTCTTAAATCTATCCATATGCTGTCTCCTGATTGGCCTGGGAGCTGTATATCACATAATGCAAGCAATGATTAACTAACCTGGGGTCATGTGATCATGCTGCTAGCTGCAAGGTATGCTGGGCTACCCTAACATCATCTCAGTGTTCCTAATACTTCATCTATTTATTCAGGCAACAAAACGTCATGTTTGCTCAAGCTGAGTTTTAATGATTAGGAAGCCCCTTTAACCCAAAGTTCTGAGCGAGACCAGGTTTGCTGGTCTTGGCTCGCTTAACTCCATTTATAACATATAATAGAACTCTAAAAATAAATTGGGATTAATTTATACAGTATGCCAAAGCTTTCACACTTCACTACGACTAATGCTGTATACCCATACAGAAGATTAATTTATATCAATGCAATTTCCTCTTAGGATAATACTCTTTGTTATTCAGCAAGTTGCTTGAGGCAGAATGCATTACTATAAAATGTCATTGTGCATAGGAGCTCCTGCTTCTGTTTCTACAAATCATATTTGTTGGGTCAGTTGTTGTCTATATTGTTACCATGGAAAAAGATTTGTGTGAACATTTCAATCTATTCCTTCTGCTTTTTGAGAAAGGTGACAAGTAAGATACATAGCAACCTCCATATACCGCAACTGTAATTAAAAAGCATTCCTAACACATAGATGATACAAAAAAACAATTCTCCTTTGGGCATTTAGCTGCACAGGGAAGAAAACAACACTTCGGCATAGCTGCTATATCACCTTTGCAGGTGTGAACATTCTGTATCTATATTTATAGGGCACAACCCAGGAAGACTACTTCATGGCACTGCTCTAGGGAAAAAGGAGCATTTTAGATAATCACTTTTTATATGGCCTTTGATAAAAGGTAGTAGGCCAAAGTCAAGGTAGTATTTATTACTCTGATAACTCTTCTTATTCTTTGCAGTAAGCATTAACTATCTGCTAAGGGGTATCTTTAAGATACAATATTCACACCCAATAATAGCAGTCAACTATATACATACACTTTTGCGTTTTCACATTTTATGTTAAAGTGGGTACTCCAGTGGAAAACAATTTTTTTCTAGTCAAAAACTGAAGAAAAAAAAAAAACTCCAAAAAAGGAATGTGTGAACACAGCATTACAGGAGATATATAACTACTATAAAGCAGCAGTAGTATACAGATAGAGCTAGGAGAGAGCTGTCTGATAGTAGTTTACAGAAAGTCAGCTGACCCAGGACTGGCCACTTCTTCTCATATGTTAAGCACTCTGTGATTTTTTTTGTCTGTCAGACTGGTGATCACATGACCCAGAAATAAAATGCATGGATGCAGCTGTGCTGGAATAAAACAGATCACCCTGTAGAACTAGTGATGATGAATGTGCATGATATGGGCACGGAAAAACAAATTGGAGTGCTTTAATAAAAACCTGATCCAGAGTACTCTGGACCTCAGACTTGGCCGAACTGAGTTCACCTTCCAACACGACAATGACCCTAAGCACAGAGGTGGATTAGGGACAACACTATGAATGTCCATGAGTGTCAAGCCGCAGCTGTGAACTTCTCCGGAGAGACCTGAATATGACTGTCCACAGATGGTCCCCATCTAACCTAAAAAAGCTGCATGGATGCAGCTGTGCTGGAATAAAACAGATCACCCTGTAGAACTAGTGATGATGAATGTGCATGATATGGGCACAGAAAAACAAATTGGAGTGCTATAATAAAAACCAGATCCAGAGTACTCTGGACCTCAGACTTGGCAGAACTGAGTTCACCTTCCAACACGACAATGACCCTAAGCACAGAGGTGGATTAGGGACAACATTATGAATGTCCATGAGTGTCCAGCCGCAGCCATGAACTTCTCTTGAGAGACCTGAATATGACTGTCCACAGATGGTCCCCATCTAACCTAACAAAGCTGCAGAGGATCTGCAGAGGACAATTTTAGAAAATCCCCAAATCCAGAGATGGAAACCTTGTGGCATCATCCTCAACGGCCCTCAACTAAGTACAGAGTAAAAGTTCTAAATACTGTAATTACGCCAATTTCTTAATACATTTGTAAAAAAAAAAAATGTAATGTTCACATTCTCATCATGATGTATTTAGTGTAGAATGAGGGAAGGAAACTCAATTATTTTTTTTATTTTGTAGCACAAAGCCATAAGATAAAAAAAATTAGAAAAAAGTGAAAGGGTCTGAAAACTTTTTGAACACACTGCATGATGCTATTGGCATCTTTGTGCAGAAAGTGATGTAATGCAGGGCATACTTAGGACTTACACAATGACTACATACAGTGCTTGTTGATGCTGTAAACCGTCTACTGTAATTGTATGCCAGGGTATAGGGCAAACTCTGGAGCTACACATGCGTGGAATATGTGTAACAGTAGATTAATTGTCATTTTTTTCTACAGACAAGAACTTGTCTTGATAATACAACTAACCATCTATCTTTAATATTTTTGTATTTCCCAGTGTCCTGTGTTAGAGACAAGCCTTCCTATTTTGCATACAGGTTGTACTGTGCTATTCACGTAAGTGGGTATTCTTTATTATACATTGTAAAGTATATGCCATCTTTATAAATGTTAAGGGGCAAACAACACAACCTAGTTCAGAGGTGTTCTGGGTTGGGTAAAATATTAAGAGAACCATTATTTGGGTACATTGGGCAAATTTGAAGACAACCTTAACTGAAGTGAAAGGCCATTAAATGGAGCTGATAGCGTGATGTCTCAATAACAGGGTCTCACTATGGATGAAAACTACAATAGAGATCAACTAGATGCTTTTACCAGATAGTAAAAAATATTTTACAATGTCAAAACTGCTTTAAAATAATATATCTAACAACTGGGCTCCTCCACTTCATTTCTACAATGCATTTGCTGTAAAATGATATTTTGATTAAAAAAATCCCTTGTTCTGAACAGATACAAGGCAAAAGATAACAGATTTCTGTATTTATTCTACAAGTTAAAATGCATGTAAATCTATTAATAAAATTCCCTTACTGCAATACTATTTATATGGACTTTGCTGCCACCTGGTGTTAAACTGTTCTAATGCATACAGTTCAACAGTTGCAGCTATACAAGGTACTTTTGGAAAAATGACAACCTAAAGTTGTTCACTCACAAGTCAGAAAACTAGAGATCTGTTATGAAGTGGTTAATACATACTGTTCACCTATAAGTCCAAACCTGTTACACTATAATGGCTATGACATAGTGCAGTTCAGTGGAATGATTGTATGATCAAACCTAATATGCTAAAATCAAGCAAAAAATTTAATTAAAACATTAAAATACATTACTAGAGTTGTCTTTTGGCCTCCATCTGACTGTTATACAACAATATACTGCAAAAAAATAAAGTATGGAATAGCATAGTAGACAAATATCTGCTACACAGATACCATTTTTACCTAAAGGTAATGGATGCCTCTGTATGACATCCTTACATCCAGGCAAGTCTTTATTGAAAACATTATCAAGCTTTACATTATGTATACTGTAAACAGATGCCACAAAAACCTTTATGTGATAGATGTATTAAATGTTTGCACAACATTACCCAGAGACGATAATGGCCCCTGTTTATTGGATTTGTCAAGAAAAGCCTATAATATATCTAATCAATGATCCCCTATTAGTTTATAACACAAGAAAGTCCAGTCAGCTGCCCACTTGTACGCAACTGCGCAGGGCACATAGATACTTCACTAGTGCGGATATCTTGTCTATACAAACAGGAAAATGTCCTGTGCTAGAAAGTCTATTAAAAGTTCTTTTTATTGTAATTCTATTGAAAACATATGGATGCAGTAGTCATTAGGAAACAGCATGGATTTAAAGTGTACCCGTCGTCAACAAAAACGTTTTATATAATGTAGATAATACCATTATATGTATATTTGTAATATACATTGGTTAAAAAATTTGTATATTTTTGTCCCTACAGCTATTGCCTGTGTGTCTCTATGAGGAGACCAAGTACAGGAAGTGTGGGTGGACAAGCAGGGCTCTGTGCACCAAGAAAAAGCAGGACAGTGTGAACTGAGGCTCTATAACATGTTTCTGGCTCATGCATCAGGATGATCGACAAGCCAGGAGTCTACACACATCCCTTCTTGTGCTACCCTCACTTCCTGTATTTGGACTCCTCATAGAGAAACACAGGCAATAGCTGCAGGGGAAGCATTTTTTCACCCAAAAATAAACACAATTTTTAACCAATGTATATTACAAATATTATATATATATATATATATATATATATATATATATATATATATATAAAAAGTTTTTGTTGACGATAGGTACACTTTTAGTGTTTCGAGGATGACCTTTTCATAATCCTTTATTAGTTTATGGGTGACAGAAACCATTGTTAGGCATCCATCACAGCATCCATCTAATGATTATGTCAGGAACTTTTCCTGAAGTATACATTTAATGGATGTCAGAAAGGAAGTGTGAACCCAGTCTTAAAAAGCCACCTAAACATTGCAGGCATAGAGGGGCCTCATGTGCCTGACATTCGATCCAGAATCCATTTTATATATTCTGATATCATAAAAAAATTCCTCTAACAACGAGTTTGCATTCAAGCAACCAACAATACTGAGGCTGTTGTATGATACACCCAGGATTTCAGTGCTTCTATAGCAGGCAGCATGAATCAGACTATATCACAGATGGCATTATGTTTTTACAATGAGACTTAAAATGAGAGAGAGGAAAACAGAACTATAAAAATCTTACTGTGGATAAAAGTCCCAGATCTTAAAAAGATAGTTTGAGTCAATAAATGTCACATATGGGCAGAAAACAGTGCACCCCTGCTCTCACCCAGATCCATTGTTTCCGCCTACTTATGTAATTGCCCTAAATGGCGATTCCATAACTTGGAGCTGTCAGAAGCATCACAAGTCTAAATAATTAAAAATACAGTAAAGAGGTCAGTGATCAAGTCAGGACACAAAGGGTTCACCAAAGTATAGACCAGAAAACAGATAGACTAACAAAGTGATGTGAGACAGGCCAGATCAAACCAGGAAAGCTCAAAGTACCAATATACTAGGCTTGAGGGAAGATAAATACAAACAGAGGTCAAATCAGATGGACTACAAAACACAAACGGCAGGCAAAAGAATAGTCAATAAACAGGCAGGAGGTCAGAGAAACATATAAGGCAAAGCAAACAGAATGGAGACATGTATGAGCTGTAATCACAAGCCAAGTCCAACAGCAGACTGATGTCTTCTAAAGACCAGCTCAGGAGGGAGCGGTTGCTAAGGCCGGATCCCAGTGGCCCTGCAATTGCTGCTCCTGAGTGGCCAGAGCACAGCCCTGGAAACCTGGCAAGGTGCAATTGTTACAATAAATGAATAAACCAGTATAAACTATCTAACCAAGCTGAACAATCCAGTCACAGTATGTATGTAGTCATCACTGTGTATAACTGGTTTTCAAAATATTTTGCCAGTTCTTTGTATAGAAGGGTCTATTTGGTAAAGTTCAGTATATGTAAGGGGGGGGGGTGGGGGGTAGGAATGTCAACAATAGGCAGGAATGGCTATTTTCTCGTTACCATGATGTTTGGCAGGCTGCTGTGCATAGCGGTGCTACTGAGCACATATAGTGCCACTGGTTGCTAGAATTTCCCAGTTGTCAGGTCACAGGAGATAAAACCTAGGGTCAGTGTGAGCCTATGCAGGGCTGGATGATGACATTGGTGGTCAATGCCAAGGTGCAAAGCATTGCACCGTATTGTGGTAAGGGACCAATGCATAGTGCTGAGCAGCAAGCCTGAGTACAACATCCAATAGACAAGCCTGTGGGCTAGGGAACACTTTGAATGCCACGGCCTGAACTGCATGGGCTGGGAATGCCAATTCAGAGACTGGCTGAATGCACGGCAGAAAGAAAGAGTCTGGCTGCTTTAAGGCCTACAGAGGGGTTAATGTCTCCAGCCTAACAAAAAGGTATAAAAGGGACTGTTACAAGAGCACTACTCCATCTTTTGCACATAAGGAACATTAGAGTGTATAAGGGGTTTTGCTAGAGGAGCGGAGAACACTGATAGGCTTTGTCTTTCACTCTCAGTACTCCTGGCATCACCTTTCTGTGACTGAAGCCTTGGTGCCAGGGGTACTGAGTGTGACTGCCAAGGCTAATGATTGGCTTCGGCAGTCACGTGACCACCACTCCTAAAGCAAGAACGTAGCACTGATAGGAGGCAGAATGGGGGATCAGCATGGGAATGGAGGAAGAGGTAACAGTTTGCTATTTTAATGCATTTGGGGCCTTTAAAAAGTGTATTTAAAAGATGGATAATTCCTTTGACCTTGTGTTCTGCAAGATAAATTTAGTGATCCATTTTTTATAAGGACTCAAACTGTAGTTTGGAGCTGTATTCAAGTGTTACACAGCACATAGGTGTGGTTCATGTTACAAGCTTGCCAACAGTAGTAGGGTTTCCATGAAAGCAATGGCATAGTGGCCAAGAGTACCTGCAAAAGGCACAGGGCAATTCCTATGCTAAGTAACTGGGTAGCCACTCACAGTCCTAGAGCAGCATAAAGAGAATAGGCTGGTAGCCAACTGTCACTTAAACAGATCCCAAATCAGTGGGACCTCCAGCAGTGGTGACCTCTCTGGCCCCAGTTGTGGAGTACTCAGAAGGAAAGTTGTTCCATTGTTTAATCAAAACTATTTGTTCAACTGCAAGTTCAAAGCAGACTCCATGTTACTCATAAGGGGAGATTTATCAAAACCTGTCCAGAGGAAAAGTTGTCCAGTTGCCCATAGCAACCAATCAGATCGCTTCTTTCATTTTTCAAAAGGCCTCTGAAAAATGAAAGAAGTGATCTGATTGGTTGCTATGGGCAACTTAGCAACTTTGCTCTTGACAGATTTTGATAAATCTCCCCCATATGCTCTATCAGTGTATATATACACATCAATGGAGGGACTCCTACTCTTGTGGACTCGTCACTACTTTATAAAACATTGTGGCTCATTCATTTGAAGAGGTGTTGTGTAATACTAATACTGCACAGGAAACAAGTGGTATGTAGCTACCCTCAGTGGTAACCTTTGATCAGTGAAGGTCAGGAAAGCTGGAACTTCACTGATCACCTGGTCACCAGGGCATCTTCCAGTTGGGATAACATTTTTAAAGTTTACTTTTACTGGAATGCATTCTACAATGTTGGTATATGTAACATGGATATGCTCTTCCCTTGTTCTCTTTAGGATTTTGGTTTTCACAATAAAACAGTTATAAGGACCATCATAGCCAGAAGTGAAATAGATCTTATGACTATCAGACAGAGATACAAGGAGAAATATGGAAAATCCCTCTTCCATGACATTAAGGTAAATCTAAAAACACAGTTTTATACGGTTTAGTATATCTCATTTTATTGCACATATCATGCATAAGCCTCCCTTACATGGAAACCACTTAATTTTTCTTTTCTGCATTAGAGTGCGTTCACACTATGGAATCTCCGCTCACATGTAATTCCGGTGAAATAATTAACATGTTAGTTCTTTCGACGGATCAATTTCCAGGTAAAATTCTGCAGTGTGAACAAGTCAACGAAAGACCCATTCACACCAAGGCAAAGTTTGACGCTGCAGAATTCCAAAGAGCAATTCCACGTGCCGAAATTCCATAGGCATTCCATAGTGTGAACCTGATAAATGTTCACATGTAACTTCCATCAGCGAAGGTGGGAGTTCTGCAGGAGTGTGGGACAGGTAAGTGGTATATGTGGTGTCTGCCTAATTTATTTTTTGGACTTAATTTTGAGGAGTAAAAGGTCCCAGCATAACTGGATTAGAGCTGCAGAATCCACTCCCCATGAGTCCACTCCCCATGCATCCACTCTCTATGTGTACACTCCCCATTCATCCACTCTCTGTGTCCACTCCCCATGCATCCACTCTCTATGTGTACACTCCCCATGCATCCACTTTCTATGTGTCCACTCCCCATCAGTCCACTCCCCATGCATCCACTCTCTATGTGTCCACTCCCCATGCATCCACTCTGTATGTGTGTCCACTCCCCATGAGTCCACTCCCCATGAGTCCACTCCCCATGCATCCACTCTCTGTATCCACTCCCCATGCATCCACTCTCTATGTGTCCACTCCCCATGCATCCACTTTCTATGTGTCCACTCCCCATGCATCCACTCTGTATGTGTGTCCACTCCCCATGAGTCCACTCCCTATGTGTCCACTCTCTATGTGTCCACTCCCCATGCATCCACTCCTTATGTGTCCACTCTGTGTCCACTCCCCATGCATCCACTCTCTATGTGTCCACTCCCCATGCATCCACTTTCTATGTGTCCACTCCCCATGCATCCACTCTGTATGTGTGTCCACTCCCCATGAGTCCACTCCCTATGTGTCCACTCTCTATGTGTCCACTCCCCATGCATCCACTCCTTATGTGTCCACTCTGTGTCCACTCCCCATGCATCCACTCTCTATGTGTCCACTCCCCATGCATCCACTTTCTATGTGTCCACTCCCCATGCATCCACTCTGTATGTGTGTCCACTCCCCATGAGTCCACTCCCTATGTGTCCACTCTCTATGTGTCCACTCCCCATGCATCCACTCCTTATGTGTCCACTCTCTGTGTCCACTCCCCATGCATCCACTTTCTATGCATCCAATATAAACTTATTTTTCTGCTCTAAGCATCATCATGCAGAGGAGAAATTGCTTCAGAAAACTGTCCCCTATCAGGCCCTGGGGTAGTGTTTGAGTCTCTGGGGACTGGATAGGTTCTTTTTAAGGGTAGTTCAATGCTTAGTTTACCTTTTTCTTTACTTCCATAGTGTTGGCATTCTCATACTGTCTATTCTAAAGTCTATCATATTGTCCTCAAGGACTGTTCCACAATAAAATGGTTTCTGAGGGCCCCTCTCTATCAGAATAAGATGCTGGGACGGAGAACATCCTAGGGCCTGTCTAACATTAAAAAGCACTTTTTGAACTTATGCTTTCCTCTATTCCCATATAATGCAGAGCAATTACATTAAGAATGCATGTAGATAAGATACAAAGACTAAACAGAAGTATTCTTTTTATTCTATGGCTTCCTGCACTGTTTATTGTCAATACAACAAATGCCATATGGTGTTCTTCACATATTTAATTCACAATAAAGATTTATAGGTTTCTTTTTTGTCATTTCCTACTATAAAACATCTTAGTTGCAGCATATTTTAGCCAGAAGGGGTAATAATCCTATTTGGCCATTTTGCTGATTTGCAGCATGTCGCATAATCCAAAATGTCAAATGCTATTAAAACAGCAAATTCACTTTTTCTCCATCTGATTTAGTAAGACTTTGCACCGAGCAGAGAAATCCAAATGTCTCTCATGACTTGTTTATTTGCAAAGAGATGTTATACTGGATATTAAAATCCACTATACATATGCAAGAACCCTGCTAATTTAATTGGAACGGCAGTGCACTTTATATGGCACTGCTACTTGTTTACCTATTCATTTCTGCAGTATGAGGCTAAAACATACATTTTACTATAGTGAAAAAATATTATGACTGACACATTAACAGGAAATTACACTACAGAGTTCTAGAATTAAAGGGGTTGTCCAGATTCTAATAATTATTTTCATTATGTCGGAGCTTAATTTTTTCTGAGCTCAAAATTTTAGTTCTTAGGGCAACTGTGTACTAGTTTATTTGAGGGTCTGGAGCCCAAGTTTATTACAAATAAGCTTTTTTCCTTTATGCTTCCATCATGTCCTCAGACCTCTAGTTTTTATGGGTTACCTATGGTGGGACCTTTTCGGAACTAGAAGCCCTTGTCTATATCTACCAAGTTCTTAGAAACTTTGTGACACCTCTACACACGTGATAGTATGGATTTGGCTATTAAGATTGAGTCCCTTGAAATGGACACCTCTGTGTTTATAGTGAGTATTAATGTGGAAGCCTTGTAATAAATGGTGTATTTTGGATACATGCTGCCCTAGGCCAACCCCTCCTCCAATGCAGACTTGCACTTTTCCCACTCAACACCCACATGGCACCCAATCGATGGCAGCAGTTGCTGGAATCAGTGGTGTTGTCCCTCCTTATACTGCCTCACTAGGCCTAGGCCTTGTTGTATGGCCTTATTGCAGTCTGATATTATCTGGGGTTTAGGGGAACCCTTATATGCTAACCACATATTGCTATCCTTTTTCTGGGCTGATGGGAAGAAATTGTTGTGTTTCCCTTAGAAAAAGCCTGATGGACTGAAAAAATATCTTCTGAACCTGCCATTTTAAAGATATCCTCTATTGTAGACCTACATCTACAAACAGCCTCCCTCATTGGAGGTGTCATCATCCCCCAAAGTAAAGAGGGGTTGGGGGTTGCCTTTAAGTGTCCGTTATCCCAAAACCATCAGGAATTGCTGATAACAAGACAGAAGGATGAGGATGAAAATATAATTAGATTGATAAGCCCTACGATAACTAGTCCAAGTGTATACTTGGCATCTTACAGAGATATTGGCACGTTTTGAAAGTAGATGCTGACATTTTTATGTTCTCCTATATTGTCCGAGTGTCACATATCATAGATGCAGGAGCCTGGTACATAGCCATTATTAAAAATCTATTGCCAGGGAATCATTGCTTGAATGCAAGCCGTGTGGCATGCAAAGCTGTGGAAACTTTTGGGTCCTGGTCCTCTTCTGGCTTTTGGTACCTGAAATCTAATACTGTGGCTCGGCTAACTGACTGCAGAAATGGCGTCCTGCCTTGGCCGGTGATAGATTGAGCAGCAGTGTTCATCAACTGACAAAGAAATTATCAGTCTATAATTTTAAAGGGGTCATCCAGGCCAAAACTTTTTTTTTATATATCAACTGGCTCCGGAAAGTTAAACAGATTTGTAAATTAGTATTAAAAAATCTTAATCCTTTCAATAGTTATTAGCTTCTGAAGTTGAGTTGTTGTTTTCTGTCTAACTGCTCTCTGATGACTCACGTCCCGGGAGCTGTGCAGTTCCTATGGGGATATTCTCCCATCACGCACAGCTCCCGGGATGTGACATCATCATTGAGCAGTTAGACAGAAAAATTCAGAAGCTAATAACTATTGGAAGGATTAAGATTTTTTAATAGAAGTAATTTACAAATCTGTTTAACTTTCCAGAGCCAGTTGATATATATATATATATATATATATATATAAAGGTTTTGCCTGGAATACCCCTTTGATAGGTTTATTTGAGTAAAAGACAGAATAACAACACCAAAAATCAAGAAAATGCATTTTAGATAATTAATTGATTTTCATTTTTAAACTGAGTGAAATAAGTATTTGATCCCCTATCAGTCAGCAAGAATTATTGCTGCTAGGTGTCTCTTAACCCCTTCCCACTATAGAACGTATGCATACCTCCCAGCACTTGACATGTTCGCGCTGGGACATATGCATATGTCCTAGTGATCAACTGCACTGCCACAGAAAGTGCAGGAGATCAGCAGCGGGACCTGGCTGTCAATCACAGCCGCGATTGTGCCGGTCCTGGCAGCATTAACATCATAGATGAGGTGATCAATCCTCACCACGGCATCTTTGGTGTTGACAGGGGGGAGCGATCACCCTGTTCACCAACGGCGGCGCTGCAATACCATCGCGGGTCGCCGTTGGTTGCTATGGCAGCAGGAGGTCAGATGATGGCCTCCTGTCTGCCAGCTACGGAAGCCTGTAAAATCCAGCCACAGGCTGTAGTATCTGCAGCAGATCAGGTTATACTGTGCTGCAGTACAAATGTATTGCAGCATAGAATAACCTGTAAAAAAGTGAAAACTAAAATAATAAAAGTTTGCTCAATATATGTATGAAGTATAAAAAAAAAAAAATGCCCCTTTCCCAATAAAACCCTGTATTGTCATCAAAAAAGATCAAAAACACTAATCATATACATAATAAGTATTTCCATGTCCGTAAGGATGTGTACTATAAAACTATAATGTAAATTATCCTGCACAGTGAACGCCGTAAAAAAAAACAACAAAAAAGCGCAAAATTGGCCAATTTTGGTACAATATAACATTACTTTTATCGCACGGTGTACACCATAAAAAAAAAAATATGCCAGACATTTTCACCAAAAATACTGCATCAAAGTACAATATGTCCCGGAAAAAAAATCGCAGAATCGCTCTGCTCAGAAAAAGCATTCTAAAGTTATTACCATTAAAGAGAACCAGTCACATTTAAAAAAAGAAAAAGAGCCCGGTCATTAAAGGGGTACTCCGCTGCTCAGCATTTGAAAGAGCTGTCACGCCCCCTTCCATAGACGTCATGAGGGGGCGGGCTATGACGTCATAAGCTCCTGGTGGCGGCTCCAGCGTTCTGAACAGTTTGTTCCAAACATTGAGCAGCGGAGTACCCCTGTAACCTCTTAAGGACATGCGCTATAAATGTACGGCGCTTCATAGTGTCACTTAGTTCACAGTGCCGTATATTTATGGCATGGCTGTGACGTGGCTGTCAGCAGCGGTGGACCCGCCAGTAATGGCGGACATCAGCGATCATGCTGATGTCTGTCAATAACCCCTCAGATGCCGTGATCAATACATGCCGTGGGGATCAGATCAGCCAAGATGGCGGACGGAGGTCCTCTCACCTGCCTCCGTCCGTCTCCCGGGGTCTTCTGCACTGATCTGCCTTCCAGCAGACCAGAGCAGAAGATCAACGATAATACTGATCAGTGCTATGCCCTATGCATAGCACTGAACAGCATTAGCAATCTAATAGTGGAAAAAAAATTGAAAAAGCCCCTACCCCAATAAAGTTTTAAATCACCCTTTTCCCCATATTAATACAAAAAAGCATAAAAAAAGATAACTAATAAACATATTTGGTATCGCCATGTGCGTAAATGTCAAAACTATAAATATATCATGTTAATGATCCCGTACGGTGAATGGCGTAAACGTAAAAGAAAAAAAGTAAAAAAAAGTCTGCTTTTTTTGTCACATCAAACTGCAATTTTTTTTTTTATAAAAAGCGATCAAAAAGTCACTGTCACGATGCAGGCTGGCAGGTAGTGGATCCTCTGTGCCAGAGAGGGATTGGCGAGGACCGCGCTAGTGGACCGGTTCTAAGTCACTACTGGTTTTCACCAGAGCCCGCCGCAAAGCGGGATGGTCTTGCTGCGGCGGTAGTGACCAGGTCGTATCCACTAGCAACGGGTCACCTCTCTGACTGCTGATGATAGGCGAGGTACAAGGGAGTAGACAGAAGCAAGGTCGGACGTAGCAGAAGGTCGGGGGCAGGCGGCAAGGTTCGTAGTCAGGGTGGATAGCAGAAGTTCTGGTACACAGGCTTTAGACACACAATACGCTTTCACTAGGCACAAGGGCAACAAGATCCGGCCAGGGAGTGCATGGGAGGAGGTCAGATATAGTCAGGGACCAGGTGGAAGCCAATTAAACTAATTGGGCCAGGCACCAATCATTGGTGCACTGGCCCTTTAAGTCTCAGGGAGCTGGCGCGCGCGCGCCCTAGAGAGCGGAGCCGCGCGTGCCAGCACATGACAGCAGGGGACGGGAACGGGTAAGTGACCTGGGATGCGATTCGCGAGCGGGCGCGTCCCGCTGTGCGAATCGCATCCCCAACGGCCATGACAGTGCAGCGCTCCCGGTCAGCGGGACTGACCGGGGAGCTGCAGGGAGAAAGACGCCGTGAGCGCTCCGGGGAGGAGCGGGGACCCGGAGCGCTAGGCGTAACAGTACCCCCCCCCTTAGGTCTCCCCTTTTTTTTGTCCGGTGACTGCCTCCCCTGGGATGAGGACACCGGGAAGTAATGGATGGTTTCCTCAATAGCAGGCAGTACAGCAGGAGTAGGAATGGGGAGGGAGGGCAGAGGGTGAAGCTTGGCACGGGGCAGGGAGACACAAGGACGGGAGCCATGAGGGGACACAGAGGCTTGCCTGAAGGGACTGGGAGGGGGGGAGAGGCATTTTCTGTGGCAGGCAGAGTCCCTAACGACCTTAGGGGGACCGGATACAGGAGGAACCACAGGGTCACGGCAGGGAGTATTGGGAACCGGTTTAAGGCAGTCCTTGGAACAAGAGGGACCCCAACTCTTGATCTCCCCAGTGGACCAGTCCAGGGTTGGGGAATGGTGTAGAAGCCAGGGTAGTCCAAGGAGAATTTCGGAAGTGCAATTGGGAAGGAACAAAAATTCAATTTTCTCGTGATGAGGTCCGATGCACATTAGGAGGGGCTCCGTGCGGTAACGCACGGTGCAATCCAACCTGGCTCCGTTGACCGCGGAAATGTGGAGTGGCTTGACAAGACGGGTCATCGGAATGCGGAATTTATTCACCAAGGACTCCCGAATAAAATTCCCAGAAGCACCAGAGTCCAGGCAGGCCACGGCTGAGAGGGAAGAGCTGGCTGAAGTAGAAATCCGTACAGGCACCGTGAGACGTGGAGAAGCCGACTTAGCATCCAGAGACGACACACCCACGAGAGCTGGGTGCGAGCGTGCGTTTCCCAGACGTGGAGGACGGATAGGCAATCCACCAAAAAATGTTCGGTACTGGCACAGTACAGACAAAGATTCTCTTCCTTACGGCGATTCCTCTCTTCCAGGGTCAGGCGAGACCGATCCACTTGCATGGCTTCCTCGGCGGGAGGCCTAGGCGCAGATTGCAGTGGAGACTGTGGGAGAGGTGTCCAGAGATCTAAGTCTTTTTCCTGGCGGAGCTCTTGATGTCTCTCAGAAAAACGCATGTCAATGCGCGTGGCTAGATGAATGAGTTCATGCAGGTTAGCAGGAGTTTCTCGTGCGGCCAGAACATCTTTAATGTTGCTGGATAGGCCTTTTTTAAAGGTCGCGCAGAGGGCCTCATTATTCCAGGAAAGTTCAGAAGCAAGAGTACGGAATTGTATGGCGTACTCGCCAACGGAAGAATTACCCTGGACCAGGTTCAGCAGGGCAGTCTCAGCAGAAGAGGCTCGGGCAGGTTCCTCAAAGACACTTCGAATTTCCGAGAAGAAGGAGTGTACAGAGGCAGTGACGGGGTCATTGCGGTCCCAGAGCGGTGTGGCCCATGACAGAGCTTTTCCAGACAGAAGGCTGACTACGAAAGCCACCTTAGACCTTTCAGTAGGAAACTGGTCCGACATCATCTCCAAGTGCAGAGAACATTGCGAAAGGAAGCCACGGCAAAACTTAGAGTCCCCATTAAATTTGTCCGGCAAGGACAGGCGGAGGCTAGGAGTGGCCACTCGCTGCGAAAGGGGTGCAGGAGCTGGCGGAGGAGATGATTGCTGCTGAAGTTGCGACTGAAGTTGCTGCACAATGGTGAATACTTCCGACAGCTGGTGGGTTAGATGGGCGATCTGTCGGGATTGCTGGGCGACCACCGTGGTGATATCAGAGATATAAGGCAGAGGGACGTCAGCGGGATCCATGGCCGGATCTACTGTCACGATGCCGGCTGGCAGGTAGTGGATCCTCTGTGCCAGAGAGGGATTGGCGAGGACCGCGCTAGTGGACCGGTTCTAAGTCACTACTGGTTTTCACCAGAGCCCGCCGCAAAGCGGGATGGTCTTGCTGCGGCGGTAGTGACCAGGTCGTATCCACTAGCAACGGGTCACCTCTCTGACTGCTGATGATAGGCGAGGTACAAGGGAGTAGACAGAAGCAAGGTCGGACGTAGCAGAAGGTCGGGGGCAGGCGGCAAGGTTCGTAGTCAGGGTGGATAGCAGAAGTTCTGGTACACAGGCTTTAGACACACAATACGCTTTCACTAGGCACAAGGGCAACAAGATCCGGCCAGGGAGTGCATGGGAGGAGGTCAGATATAGTCAGGGACCAGGTGGAAGCCAATTAAACTAATTGGGCCAGGCACCAATCATTGGTGCACTGGCCCTTTAAGTCTCAGGGAGCTGGCGCGCGCGCGCCCTAGAGAGCGGAGCCGCGCGCGCCAGCACATGACAGCAGGGGACGGGAACGGGTAAGTGACCTGGGATGCGATTCGCGAGCGGGCGCGTCCCGCTGTGCGAATCGCATCCCCAACGGCCATGACAGTGCAGCGCTCCCGGTCAGCGGGACTGACCGGGGAGCTGCAGGGAGAAAGACGCCGTGAGCGCTCCGGGGAGGAGCGGGGACCCGGAGCGCTAGGCGTAACAGTCACATATACGCAAATGTGGTACCAAAACAAACTACAGATCATGGCACAAAAAATTATCCCTCATATATCCCTGAATACAGAAAAATAAGAAAGTTAGAGGTGGTCAAAATAGGACAGTTTTAAACATACTGATTTTTTTAAAAATAGTTTGAGATTTTTAACAGCAGTACAGTAATAGAAATGTATGTAACCATGGGAATCATTTTAATCATATTGACCCATAGAATAAAGAAAACATGTAATTTTTACTGCAATGTGTACAACGCGAAAACGAAACCCCCCCAAATTTGCTAAATTATGATTTTCGTTTACATTTCCTTGCACAAAATTTTTGGGGAGGTTTAGCATAAATTTTTGGGTAAAATGAGTGATGTCATTGCACAGTAAAACTGGTCACGTAAAAAACAAGCCCTCATATGAGTCTGGGAATGGAAATATAAAACAGTTCTGAATTTTAGAAGGCAAGGAGGAAAAAAGCGAAAACGCAAAACAAGTCCCTTAAGGACTGAGCCCTTTTTTACCTTAAGGACTGAGCCTTGTTTTTGCAATTCTGACCACTGTCACTTTAAGCATTAATAACTCTGGGATGCTTTTACCGATTATTCTGATTTCCGAGATTTTTCGTGACATATTCTACTTTATGTTAGTGGTAAATTTTAGTGAAAAAACTTTAGTGAAAAATTGCAAAATTTGATAAAAAAATTTAAAATTTTGCATTTTTCTAACTTTGAAACTCTCTGCTTGTAAGGAAAATGGATATTCCATTAAATGTTATATTGATTCGCAAATACAATTTGTCTACTTTATGTTGACTTCATAAAGTTGACATGTTTTTACTTTATGAAGACATTAGAGGACTTCAAAGTATAGCAGCAATTTTCAACATTTTCACGAAAATTTCTAAATCTGAATTTTTCAGGGACCAGTTAAGTTTGAAGTGGATTTGAGGGGCCTTTCTGTGAGAAATATCCCATAAATGACCCCATTACAGAAACTACACCCCTCAAAGTATTCAAAAATACATTCAGAAAGTTTATTAACCCCTTAAATGTTTCACAAGAATAGCAGCAAAGTAGAGGAGAAAATCTAAATCTGCATTTTTATGTGTAGCCCAATTTCTATTGAGTATGGAAATACCTCATATGTTGACATAAAGTGCTCTGTGGGCTCACAACATGACTCAAGAGGGAAAGAGCAACTGTGGGATTTTTAAAAACAAATTTAGCTGTCATGGTTTTTGGGGGCCATGTTGCATTTAGAAAGCCTCCATGTTGCCAGAACAGCAAAATAACCCCCACATGGCATACTATTTTGGAAACTACACCCCTCAAGGAACGTAACAAGTGGTACAGTGAGCATTAACACCTCACACGTGTTTGACGACTTTGCGTTGAAGTTGGACGTGAAAATGGAAAATTCAATTTTTAACACTAAAATTATGGTGTTACCCCAAATTTTTCATTTTCACAAGGGGTAATAGGAGAAAATGGACCCCAAAATTTGAAGCCCAATTTCTCCCATTTAAGAAAACGCCCCATATGTGGACATTAAGTGCTCTGCTGGCACACTACAAAGCTCAGAAGAGAAGGAGCAAAATTTGGCTTTTTGAAAGAGAATTTTGCTGAAATGGTTACTGGGGGGGTATGTTGCATTTAGAAAGTCCCCAGGGTGCCAGAACAGCAAAAAAGCCCCCACATGGCATTCTATTTTGGAAACTACACCTCTCAAGGAATGTAACAAGGGGTGCAGTGAGCCTTAACACCTCACAGGTGTTTGACGACTTTGCGTTGAAGTTGGACGTGAAAATGGAAAATTTGATTTTTAACACTAAAATGATGGTGTTACCACACATTTTTCATTTTGACATGGTGTAATAGGAGAAAATTGACCCCAAACTTTGAAGCCCAATTTCTCCCAATTAAGAAAATGCCCCATATGTGGATGTTAAGTGCTCTGCTAGCGCACCACAGGTCTCAACAGAAGGAGCGCCATTGGTCTTTTGAAGAGAGAATTTTGCTGAAATTGAAGTCGGGGGTCATGTGCATTTTCAAACCTCCCATGGAGCAAGAACCCCCCACATGTGACACCATTTTGGAAACTAGACCCCTCCAGGAACGTAAGAAGAGTTACAGTGAGTACTTACACCTCACAGGTTTTTTGAACAGTGGGCCTTAAAAGTGAAAATTTGTATTTTTCATACTAAATTGCTGGTATTAACCAAAATTGTTTTAGTTTCACAAGTTATAGAAGAAAAAAAAACACAAAATTTGTAGCCCAATTTCTCCAGAATAAGGATATACCCCATATATGGTGGTAAAACACTAGGTGGGTGCAAAATAGGGCTTAGGAGTGTGACAGAACCGATGAGATTTGAGGCCTAAAGTGGTGCTTTGCACTGCAATGGTTGAGGTTCTGACGTAAAACCAAAAAATAAAAAACTCCGGCAAGTTACCACACTTCTGAAACTACACCCCACAAGGAAGTTAACAAGGGGTACAGTGAATACTTATATCTCACAGGTTTTTTGAGCAGTGGGACGTAAAATGGAAAATTAGATTTTTTCCCACTAAAATGCTGGGGTTACCCAATTTTTTATATTTTCACAAGGGGTAATTGGAGAAATTGGGTTCCTATGGGAACACATCCAAATATGGGGTAATGTGCTGGGCGGGAGCACAACAAGGCTCAGAAGTCATAGAGGTCTGTTTGCATTTGAGGCCTATGGCATATCAGTAGCTGACGCTTACATACATTCAGAGGAAAATACAAAAATGAAACACCTACATGTGACACCATTACAGAAAGTACCCCAACCTGAGGAATGGGTATGCGGCTAAAGAGGACATTTTGAACGCACGGGTGTTTCCTAAATTTATTTTCCAGCAATGGATGAAGGGTAGCTTTTGAAAATTGCAATTTTCAACCTATACTCTGCTTCATCTTTCTGGGAACAACTAACATGTGACTCTGAATTGATGCCTGGAAATACGACAGAGCTCATGAGCGAGAACTCTTCGCATTTGAGGCCAATGTTTCTTACGGACCTAACAATTACATACATTCAGAGGAAAATACAAGAAAGGAACACCGCCATGTGAGCCTATTACAAACAGTACACCCTCTAGGGAAGGTGTATAGGGATGAAGTGGAGATTTGGAACAGACGGGTGTTCCCTAAATGTATTTTCCAGGGATGGATGAAGCAATTGCAATTTTAATACTGATATGCCAATTCCCAGAATGATGACCCAGAGTATAGCCGAAAGTAAAAATTATGCCTGCCCCAAACCCTATGTTCTGAATCATCATTCTGGGAATGTGATGTGTGTGGCCGTCCCTATTCTGTTACCTCAAATGCGCACCCCGCTCAGGTGGAGAGAGAGCGCTGTGCATTTGAGGCAACTGCAAACCCCCAATGCTGTTGACTCTGTGTCCCTTGACCCATTTTTTTGGGGGAAAAAAATATATCAGGGGTATTGGGAATGAGGTTTTGGGATTTTTTTTTTTTGGGGGGGGGGGTTGGTTTTAAAATTTGGAAGACAATGTACTCTGGACTGGTACATTGGAGTCGAATTCTGGGGAATTAAAATTAGGGAAAATGATTAAAAATGTAGTGCTCCATGGAAGTGTGATACTCCCTGAAGCAGTTTTTAATGCAGGGGCCCAGATGATCGGGGCAAGTTTCACACTGAGTGGTGGTGTCCTTCCGAATCCCTCTGCTGTGACACACTCTGCATTTTTTCTGGGATTGTCCCTTCTTTCCAGTTTGGGGGACCTTACCTGGAAAGTGTTGGCCGGGGACGATCCAGGGGCCCACAGTTCCAGAGGTGCTCTGACACGCTCCTTGGCGGCCACCAAAGATGAGGGCCTTTAGAACTACCTCTTGGAACTGCAGGAATGTCCCTGTGTTGCCAGCGTACTGGGACAGTACAAAAGAGTTGTACATGGCAACCTGTACCATGTAGACCGCAACTTTTTTGTACCATGTCCATGTTTTCCGCATGGCATCATATGGCTTGAGGACTTGATCAGAAAGATCAACTCCCCCCATATACTCATTATAGTCCAGAATACAATCGGATTTGAAGACCGTTTCCGCGGTACCTCGCACAGGAACAGGGGTCTGCCGTTCCCATGAATTGTGGTGAGCATAAGGACATCCCTCTTGTCCTTATACCTGACCAATAACAGGTTTTCATGGGAAAAGGCATGGGACTCACCCAAGGGATAGGAGCGTGTAGGGGATGGGGCGGAAGGCCTCTTTGATTCTTCCGGACTGTCCCATAAGCGACCTTGGATCTGGTGGCGAGGGATGTGAAGAGAGTGATACTAGTATAAAAGTTATCCACGTAAAGGTAGTAACTTTTATCTAGCAAAAGGCCCCAAATGATTTTCCCGCTAACACCCAGAGTGGGGGGACATTCTGGGGGTTCAATACGGGAATCTCGTCCCTCATACACCATAAAGTTGCAAGTGTACCCTGAGGTACTCTCGCAAAGTTTATACATCTTCACGCCATACCGCACTCGCTTGGTAGGGATGTATTGCCGGAAGCTGAGTCTCTCCTTAAAGCTGATGAGAGACCCATGAGAGAGCCTTGGGACATAGGCCTCCCAAAATTTGGCCCCAAAGTGATTGATGACTGGCCTGATATTATACAGGCGGTCATACGCGGGATCACTTCTGGGGGGGCATGCCGCATTATCAGCATAATGCAAACATTTCCGAATGGCCTCGAACCGGGGATGTGTCATGGCCATACTGTAAAGCGGGGTCTGGTAAAGGACATCCCCACTCCAGTATTGCCGGACACTGGGTTTTTTAACTAGATCCATATGCAGTATGAGGCCCCAAAATGTCCTTATTTCGGCTGCATTGACTGGGTACCACTCATTGGGTCTAGTTAAAAATGAGCCCGGGTTTGCAGCGACGAACTGTTGGGCGTACAGGTTCGTCTGGTCAACCATCAGATTGACATAGTCGTCACTGAAAAAAAAATGAAATAGTCCATTTCAGTGAACCCGACAATGTCAATCTTGACTCCTGAGTCGCCAACAAACTCAGGAATCACGGGCTCGTGGTCTGCTGGCTGAGTCCAGACAAGTTCGTCGGTATGGGGCACCAGTAAACTTGGCTGGGGGGCTTGACTAGTATGAGCACCAGGGGGACTCAGCCTCGCTTGGCGTCGCCTCCGCCTTGGTGGCTAATCATCAGAAGATGATGAGGAGGAAGAGGAAATAAGGAAGGTGGGGTCTTCCTCGACCTCTGAGGCACTTTCAGAGTCGGAGGCAAGTAAGGCATATGCCTCCTCCGCTGAAAACGCCCTGCGGGCCATTTCTCTACTATAATGGGGGTGAAATGTATATATGTCGGGGGGGGGAACTTTATTGGTGTGTGTGTGCTGCGTGTGGTGTGGTGCGATACTACCTCCCTAACCTGCCCTAACCAGCCCTAACCTAACCTAACTAACTAACCTAACTAACCCTAAGAACAAAAATATAAAAATATAAAATAAAACTAAACTAAAAAAAGAAAAAGAAACTTAAAAAAAAAAAAGACTTCTAGCGCAAAAAAACCTGCGCCAAGAAAAAGTGTTTACCTAATCAGTGATGTGCACACTGATTAGCGCTTGGTGGTAGCAGGAGGCGCAGAAGTCAGTGGGGGGTCTGGCCACTCAGCCCAGAACAGTGGCTGATGGCACATACACAGACCCTCACACAAAAAACCCGAAAAATAAAATGAACAACGATTAAAACCCCAAAAAAAGCACCCACCTGAACCCCAAAAAAAAAAACGATAATCAGTGATAAATCACTGACAGCGGTGGGGTGCGGTCCATCCACACAACACAGGCCTGCTACTGGTGGCATGGACCGCCTATAGGTGCAAAAAATAAAATAACAAAGACACTTTAATCCCTGAAAATACGCCTTCACCACACAAAACGCTGATCAGTAGGGATCGACCGATATAGATTTTTTAGAGCCAATACCGATAACCTGTGAACTTTCAGGCCGATAGCCGATAACTTATACCGCATTTTAATCCCCCCCGGGCTCTTTAAATCAATGAACTGAAGCGGCTTTTGTGGGGCCAGAGACCTCCGCTGCCGCCTGCTTCTCTCCCCCTGCCTGTCCTGGGGTCCTGAGTCCAACCACCACCGCTGCCAGAGACCGCCGCCGCCACCTGCTTCTCTCCCCCTGCCTGTCCTGAGTCCAACCACCGCCACTGCCAAAGACTGCTGCCCGCTTCTCTCCCCCTGCGTGCCCTGGGGTCCTGAGTCCATCCACCGCCGCTGCCAGAGACCGCTGCTGCCGCCCACTTCTCTCCCCCTGCCTGTCCTGGGGTCCAACCACTGCCGCTGCCAGAGACTGCCGCCGCTGCCCCATTGCCTCCCCCATCCCCGGTTTTATAATTACCTGTTCCCACGCTACTTGTGGCTCCGGCGGCGTCCTGAGCTGTCACTGTGCGCTGGGCCGCTGACAGTGACGTCACTTTGTGGACGTCACTCGTCATTGTGCAGCACACAGCAATAGCGCAGGACGCCAATACCGATAACTTAGAAAATCATGCATATAGGCCGATAATATCGGCCAAACAGATAATCAGTCGATCCCTAATCAGTACTACGGGACTGATCAGCGGCAGGGGGGCTTTAGCTAACGGTGGCGGACCACTCTTTTATAGCTAAGAGGGCCCGCCACACATTTAGCAAAAAAAAAAAAAAAAAGGTCTACGCCCCCAAAAAATGCTGGGGGCAGACCGCAGAGACCCTGTAGGGCTGGGGTCACGCAGCTAAAGGTGCTACGGACCACGGATAGTCTTTAAGGACTTTGAAACGGGGGTGTATGGATACGCCCGCTGTCCTTAAGGGGTTAAGGTCAAAATGGGCTATGTCCTTAAGGGGTTAAGGTAAAAAATGGGTCTGTCCTTAATGGGTTAAACAGGTAAGCACTGAGATTAAAAGCACTCTCTAAAAGCACTGAGATTAGAAGCACTCCTAATATGATCTTTATACCTGAATGAAAGACACCTGTTCACAGAAGCAATCAATCAGATTCCAAACTCTCCATGATGGCCAAAACTAAATACCTGTCCAAAGATGTCAGGGACAAGACCTACACAAGGCTGAAATGAGCTACAAGACCATCGGCAAAAATCTTGTGAGACATGCGATTATTCGCAAATTGGTCGGGGGCTCCATGCACAATCTCACCTCATGGAGTTTCAGTGATCATGAGAACAGTGAGGAATCAGCCCTGAACTACACGAGAAGATCTTGTCAATGATCACCAATCACCAAGAAAACAATAGGTAACACATTATGCTGTGAAGGTCTGAAATCCTGCTGGTCACTCTGCTCAAGAAAGCACTTGCACAGGTCTGAAATTTGCCAATGAACATCTGCATGATTCAGAGGTCCATTGCCAATCTTCAGAGGGGCCTGTACGTGTTTATTTGAGTGATAATAATAGATCCATCCACATATTCAACTGATAACTTACAACATATTTATTTGCCCATATCATAGGACTTACCGTATTTTTCTCCGTATAAGACGCACTTTTTCTTCCCCAAAACTGGGGGGAAAAAGTTGGTGCGTCTTATACGGCGAATATACCCCTATCGCGGCGGTCCCTGCGGCCATCAACGGCCGGGATCCGCGACTAATACAGGACATCACCGATTGCGGTGATGCCCTGTATTAACCCTTCAAACACGGCGATCAAAGCTGACCGCCGCGTCTGAAGGGAAAGGGACACTAACCCGGCTGTTCAGTCGGGCTGTTCGGGACCGCCGCGATTTCACCGCGGCGGTCCCGAACAGCCCGACAGAATAGCCGGGTTAGTGCTTACAGGACACCGGGGGGGACCTTACCTGCCTCCTCAGTGTCTTCTCCGTTCAGGGATCCCCTGTATGCCGGCGCTCTCCTTCCTCGTCATCCCGTCGTCGCGTACGTGCGTCGGCGTGCGTAACGACGTGATGGCGGCGACGGAGAGCGAGGATACTCGGCCGGCAGCAGAGACGTTCCGGAGCAACGGGGACACGGCGACAGCGATGGAGCGACATCCAGGGCAGCGGTGAAATGTCCGGAGCGGCGGGGACACGTGAGTATTACCTCCTCCTGCAGTGGTCTTCAATCTGCGGACCTCCAGATGTTGCAAAACTACAACTCCCAGCATGCCCGGACAGCCAACGCATGCTGTCCGGGCATGCTGGAAGTTGTAGTTTTGCAACATCTGGAGGTCCACAGGTTGAAGACCACTATTGGGTTCAAAATTTTACCCCTAAAAATTGGGTGCGTCTTATACGCCTATAGGACGAAAAATACGGTATGTGTTGTTAGAATTAGATTCAGATTAACATTGTATGCACTGCACCTGGTATAACGCTTTGTATAACATTTCATCTTATACTGAATCTAAGTGTGCGTTCACACGGGCGTATTTGTCAACGGATCCGCAGCTGCGGATCCGCTGACATAGGCCCCTAAAGTGCTATCCTCTTTGTGCCTGCTAATAGCGGCAATCCGCCGCTACCAGCAGACACACTGCGATGTGCGAGTTACTCTGCAGTGTACTCGCACACATCGTGGCCGCTCTCTGTGTAGCTCAGGGAGCCGGGGGAGCGGCTGCGATATGCGGGATGTGCGGATACACTGCGACTCGCACTTCACAGTGTGTCTGCTGGTAGCGGCGGATTGCCGCTATTAGCAGGCACAAAGGGCAGCACTTTAGGGGCCTTTGTCAGCGGATCCGCAGCTGCGGATCCGCTGACAAATACCCCCGTGTGAATGCACCCTCAAGCATCCACACTTTTTTCATCTTATACATTTTGTAGAGAAGAGGGAGGTTTTATCCTTTTTTTCACCCTGCTCGCACCTTTCATTTTTTCTGGTACGCTGACAGTCATGTAGTTTGGGCCTCTGCTTGCTCTATTTAAGCAGCGGTGTGGTCTTTTATCAAACAGCTTTCTTCTTGACCTGGTTGCTGGAGGACAACAGTGCGCATGACAGCCCTGACCTGATCGGGATCCCTTTACCATTAATGCACATTTTGTGGGTGCAGCAGTGTGGCCGGCTGTATGGCTGTCAGATGACATGCAGTTGAACATGCCAGACATTGGCTCCATTAACTCACTAAATTAAGGATTGCAGCAGTAGGTGGCACAATTCACAACAGCTCCCACAACCATATCCAAGGTGCCTGGTACCTGAGTGGTTGAATTTTGGACCATGGTATTTACTCATTCAATGCATGATTTTTGATTTACATTTTCATTGTGCTGTGTTTGATGTATGTATGTATGTATGCATTGTTGCGTTTAACCTATGCTTTTTTGGCATATTTTTCTTAATCTATGGACTTTTTTAAGGTGTATCAAATAGAATTTACATTGTATAGAGTTTATAGTCCTGTAATACGTGAGCTCAAAATCCACTGAATAGACAGAGCGAAACAATAAAATTCTGTCTACTCATAGCCACCATTAGAAGGTGCCCAGGACCTGGCTAAACACTTGATTATACATTGAACGCAATAGTAAAATGTCCTAAAAGTAGATAAAGAAAACAAAATCAAACATATCAAAAGTATAAGACTTGGTCATTTATTTATTGAGGAAAATGATCCAATATCCCAAATCTGGTAGTGGCAAAAGTATGTGAACCTTTAGGATTAGCAGATAATTTGAAAGTACAATTAGAGGTTGGTGTTTTTAATTATTGGGATGACAGTGAGGTGTGAGTGACGTGTTTTAATGAAAGTGTTTGGGCCCTTTAAATGGGCACTGTCATTAAAACAAACTTTTGCTATTGCACTCATTATGGTAAATAGAAAACTTCATTTTTTTAAACAAAGTACATTAGAAAGATTTTTTATGTTTTATTTGTGTTTAAAAAAGCTGCCACTAGGTGTCTCCCTACTTGTCAAGAGCACATTTCCCCTATCTCTTGCACAGACCTTGGACTCCTGCTGGCCTGGCAGAAGCCCAAAAGCAGGAAAAATGCAGTCTGGAGTGCTGAGGGGGTGCAGCCTTACCCAATCATAGCTCATCTCACACTGAACTGCTGTGGGCCATGTGTAGCAGGGTGAGGGAGGAAGTTCTCCCCTGCATGGCTTCAGATGATGTCACGCCTGCTGAAAATACAGAGCAATATCAAGGTAGAAAACTAAAAAAATAATAAAAAATAAAGGCAGGGGGTGGTTTATCATGATGGGGCAGTGAACTGGGAAGATTAGAAAATTTTACAAGATCATGACAGGTACTCTTTAACATTCTGTGAGCAGCAGGCGCTGACTTAATCACTCGGCACTAGGGCCACTTGGCAATGCATTTCCTAGCAATTTCCACAAAAAATTCTCTTTTCAGAGTTCAGAAATCTTAATTTCTGCTGCAGATGTTGCTGGTGTCGAAATTTTGCCGAATGCACGGTGCAGCAGAATCCCATTAAAAACAATTGGAGGCTGCTGCAATGGAATTTCTGAGCAGAAATCTTCTCCTGTCAATCACATCCAGCTCTGAGTCAACATTGGCAGCCTGGGAATGAAAAGTGCTGCTGAGCACTGTACCTGTCTATTACTGATTATCACAGCAGGTCTCAGGACTGTGCATGTTGTGCTGTGAAATGGTGTTGTTACCCATAATTTTTTTTACTTACTAAGCTCATTGGAGGCTCTGTTGGTTGTCTGGTGAACAGCCCAACCTGATTACAGTCAATGGAGTCCATTGAGCACTATTGGAGTCTGCATGCCATGAATTCTACAGTGCTATTTTTTCCATAGTTCTGCTCCAATGACTGAGCAAAGCATGGAAGGAACAACACTGGTCTGAACCTAGCCTAAAGTATCAACAACAAATGCAATGAATTGCTTATTTTAGGAATAAAAACAGAGAATAGATAATGAGGTGAAGATGTAACATTCACACCTAGGCCTAAAGCCTGAAGATGTGATGTCACACCAAGGCCTGGAACAACCCCGAGGTCCCTTTCCCACATATGTGGACACAAATATTATAAATGGAACATGGGAGATACTGCAGGTGCCCTATTACAGATTTTGCATTAAAGGAATACTGTAGTGCAAAATAACTTATCCCCTATCTGAAGGATATGGATAAGTTATAGATCGCGGGTGGTTAGACCATTGGGACCCCTGTGAACCCCTGTATAGGGCCCCTGCAGTCTGAATGAAGGGAGCGTTCCGTCCCCGCATGACGTAGCGGCTGACACGCCCCCTCCATGTATCTCTATGGGATACATGTGGGGCGTGTCAGCTGCCGCATCATGCTAGGGACAGACACACCCCCTTCCTGCCGACTGCCAGCGCCCCATACAGGAGATCGCGGTGGGTCTGACCGATGGGACCCCCCCGCGATCTATAACTTATCCCCTATCCTTCGGATAGGTTATTTTGCACTACAGTATTCCTTTAAGGCCCAGAAACATCAAGTTACAATTTGCAGCTTAAAGGGGTACTCCACCCCTAGACATCTTATCCCCTATCCAAAGGATAGGAGATAAGATGTCTGATTGCGGGGGTCCCGCCACTGGGGATCCCCCGCAATATAGCATGCAACACCCTCCCATAGACTTGCATTGAGGGGGCGGGGTGTGACGTCATACGGGGGCGGAGTTGTGACGTCACGATCTTCCGTCCCCGTGGTCGGGAGCCAGAACCTCCAGCACTTCCGGAAGCAGATACAAGTGGGTTCTGCATGCTATATTGCGGAGGTCCCCAGCGGCAGGGCCCCCGCGATCAGACATCTTATCCCCTATCCTCTGGATAGGGGATAAGATGTCTAGGGGTGGTGTACCCCTTTAATCTGGGAAATCTGGATGACAACACTTTAAACTGTAATGGTTGCCTGTATGGTCTGCACAGAAATCACATAGATGAAGAGAACTTGAGAACAGAAATAACCTGATTCTAATTTTCTTTGCAGCACTATGCTTCAGGTCACTATGAGAAGGCACTGCTTGCAATTTTAGCAGGTGATGGACAAGAATGGTGATGGACAGAGATACCTCTGGGATAACCTCTACCAAAGAAGTCAATGGATATCATGAATGATGAAAAATGATCACACACGTGCAACAGAAAATGTATCATTGAATCATAACACGTTCATAATCTTAATTAATGTTCCTAATAAAGTCAGAAATTCCCATAAATACTCATTTATGCAAAAGATCTGTGCTTCCACAGCAAATACTGAATGATGTTGCCTCATAAATATAATGTCCAGTGGGCACTGTGCCACGTCTCTACAATCTAATTCAAAAGCCTTCTGTTTGTATAGATTTTTTATATAACGCAAGGCAATGTGTAATATGTGGTAAAATCTTCTTCCTCACCATCCCCGGAGACGTTCCTGCCCGCAGGGATGGGAAGGATATGAAGTCAGAAAGTTTCCCCACCTTGCACCATAAGTAGTCCCCCTCAGCTTGATTGACAGCCAGGACACGGCCCGCTCTGCCTCGTCTGCTTAGCGAGTGACACGGGCTGTTTATCACTCTGAGGGGGCGTATTGTGTTATATACAGACCTCCAGCTTGCATGCTTCCTGATTTTCTAACAGCCAGTGCAGAAGAGTATCAAGAGGGGACATGTGGCCTGGGGGCAAGTAGGACGAAGGCAGGGGAGCAACCACATCTTACTTCTGTGCAGGAACTCCTGCCCTTCATGGATAGGAGAGTGATTGAAGGGGTACTCCAGTGAAAAACAATCGTATTCCTATCAACTGGCTCCAGAAAGTGAAACACATTTGTAAATTACATCTATTAAAAAATCTTAATCCTTCTAGTACTTATTAGCTGCTGTATGCTCCACAGGAAGATGTATAGTTATTTTCTGTCTGACCACAGTGCTCTCTGCTGACACCTCTATCCATGTCAGGAACTGTCCAGAGCAGGAGAGGTTTGCTATGGGGATTTGCTTTTACTCTGGACAGTTCCTTACATGGACAGAGGTGTCGGCAGAGAGCACTGTGTTCAGACAGAAAAGAACAACTCAACTCCTCTGTAGTATACAGCAGGTAATAAGTACTGGAAGGATTAAGATTTTTTAATAAAAGTAATTTACAAATCTGTATAACTTTCTGGCATCAGTTGATTTGAAGAAAAAAATAAAACATTTCCACCGGAGTACCCCTTTAACCCGTACAGGACCTAGGGCGTATGGATAAGCCTTCTGTACCTGGATCAGCAGGCACCCCGTGCAAATGCCCAGGGGGGTCATCAGACCCCCCCATGTCGGCGATCAGCGCAAATCGCAAGTGAATTCACACTTGCAATTTGCGCCGAATCCGGGTCATATGGGTCTATGGTGAGCCGGAATATAAGGGGGATCGCGGTTGTCTAAAACACCCACGATCCCCCTGTAGCGATAGGAGTGAGGTGGCAGGGATGCCACCCCTCCTATCTCTGCTATTGGTGGTCTAGACGCGACCACCAATAGCAGATCAGGGGCGGGGGGGTTTACTTTTGTTTTCCCCGTTCTGCCCACCCACAATAGGCGCGGCAGGACGGGGAAACGACGGGGACCGAACGCCGAAGCTGCGGGATGGGATCGGCAGCAGTGATCGGCGCGGGCGGCGTGTCGTGCAGCAGAAGAGGACGGCTCTCTGGATCCGACAGAAGCCGGTAAGTTGCCTAAAAACATCTAGAGGGCTACAGTCTGAGACTGTAGTCCTCCAGATGTTGCAAAACTACAACTCCCAGCATGCCCAGACAGCTGCTGGGCATGGTGGGAGATGCAGTTTTGCAACAGCTGGAGGTCTACAGTTTAGAGTCCACTGTACAGTGATCTCTATACTGTAGCACTCTAGATCTTGCAAAACTACAACTCCCAGCATGCCCACATAGCTGTTTGCTGTCTGTGCATGCTGGAATTTGTAGTTTTGCAACATCTGGAGGTCCACAGTTTGGAGATCACAGTGCAGTGGTCTCTATCTGTAGCCCTCCAGATGTTGCAAAACTGCAAATCCCAGCATGCTGAAACAGCTGTCTCGGCATGCTGGGAGTTGTGGTTGCGATCCCTCATGCTGGGAGTTGTAGTTTTGCAACAGCTATAGGCACACTGGTTGGAAAATACTGAGTTAGGTAACAGAACCTAACTGAAGGTTTTCCAACCAGTGTGCCTCCAGCTGTTGCAAAACTACAACTCCCAGCATGCAAGGTCTATCAGTACATGCTGGGAGTTGTAGTTTTGAAACAGCTGGAGGTTTGCCCCCCCCCCCCAAGTGAATGTACAGGGTACATTCACACGGGCGGGTTTACAGTAAGTTTCCTGCTTCAAGTATGAGCTGCGGCAAATTTTTCGCCGCAGCGCAAATTTCTAGCGGGGAACTCACTGTAAACCTGCGGCCGTGTGAATGTACCCTAAAAACACTACACTACACTAAAAGATAATAAAGGGTAAAACACTACATATACACCCCTTACACTGTCCCCCCAATAAAAATGAAAAATTTATTGTACGGCAGTGTTTCCAAAACGGAGACTCCAGCTGTTGCAAAACAACTCCCAGCATCTCCGGACAGCCACTGACTGTCCAGGCATGCTGGGAGTTTAGTAACAGCTGGAGACACCCTGTTTGGGAATCACTGGCGTAGAATACCCCCTATGCCACCCCTAATTTAGTCCATCCACCCCTATGCAATCCCTAATTTAGTCCTCAAATGCGTATGGCGCTCTCTCACTTCAGAGCCCTGTCGTATTTCAAGGAAACAGTTTAGGGTCACATATGGGGTATTTCTGTACTCGGGAGAAATTGCGTTACAAATTTTGGGGGGCTTTTTCTCCTTTTACCCCTTATGAAAAGGAAAATACCCCATATGTAAGTGTAAAAATGCTCTGCGGGCGCATAACAAGGCTCAGGAGTGAGAGCGCACTATGTACATTTGAGGCCTACATTGGTGATTTGCACAGGGGTGGCTAATTTTACAGCGGTTCTGACATAAACGCAAAAAAATAAATACCCACATGTGACCCCATTTTGGAAACTACACCCCTCGCGGAAAGTAACAAAGGGTATAGTGAGCCTTTACACCCCACAGGTGTTTGACGAATTTTCATTAAAGTTGGATGGAAAAATGAAAAAAAATAAAAATTTCACAAAAATGCTGGTGTTACCCAAAATTTTTCATTTTCACAAGGAAACATAAGAAAAAAGCCCCCCAAAATTTGTAACCCCATTTTTTCTGAGTAAGAAAATGCCCCATATGTGGATGTAAAGTGCTCGGTGGGCGAACTACAATGCTCAGAAGAGAAAGAGCACCATTGGGATTTTGAAGTTAAAATTTGTCCAGAATTGAAGGCTACATGTGTTTACAAAGCCCCCATAGAGCCAGAACAATGGACCCCCCCCACATGTGACCCAATTTTGGAAACTTCCCTCACGTAATGTAATAAGGGGTACAGTGAGCATTTACGCCCCACAGGTGTCTAACAGATTTTTGGAACAGTGGTCCGTGAAAATGAAAAATGTAATTTTTCATTTGCACAGCCCACTGTTCCAAAGATCTGTCAAACGCCAGTGGGGTGTAAATACTCACTGCACCCCTTATTAAATTCTGTGGGTGGTGTAGTTTCCAAAATGGGGTCACGTGGGGGGGTCCACTGTTCTGGCACATGGCCCCCGACTTCTATTCCAACAAAATTCTGTCTTCAAAAGCTCAATGGTGCTCCTTCTCTTCTGAGCATTGTAGTGCGCCAGCAGATCACTTGATGTCCACACATTGGGTATTTCCATACTCAGAAGAAATGGGGTTACAAATTTTGGGGGTAATTTTCTCCTATTACCCCTTGTAAAAATATAAAATGTGGGGAAAAACCAGCAATTTTGTGAAAAAAAAATTTTTTTTTCATTTACACATCCGACTTTAGCAAAAAGTCGTCAAACACCTGTGAGGTTTTAAGGCTTACTGTACCCCTTGTTGTATTCCTTGAGGGGTGTAGTTTCTAAAATAGAGTAGAGAGAGAGAAAAAAGTGGAGAGAGGACAGCGCCTCGTGTGATACCGTAAAAACAACGGACCCCAGTTGGAAACCCTGGCAGGGTAAACTCTCACCTGGTGACCCTCTTGAGGGTTATGCGTATCTCCCCGTTTCCAGGGGTGTTGGAAGTGTCCGTGCTGCAGCCGAGGTGCCTTGACTGGTATCCTATGCAGGAACCCGTAGGATAATGGATTATGGAGAGAAAAAGGAGGCCCTTAGGTCCGGCGCTGCTTGGTCCACAAAGGTTCAGTCGAAATAGTGATGGAGGTTAAAAGTGGTTTATTTAAAATTGATAAATAAAACAATTTTCCAAATGCATGCGAGCAATACTAGTTTCTAAAATAGTATGCCATGTGTTTTTTTTTTTTTTTTTTTTTGCTGTTCTGGCACCATAGGGGCTTCCTAAATGCAACATGCCCCACAAAAACCATTTCAGAAAAACTCACTCTCCAAAATCCCATTGTCGCTCCTTCCATTCTGAGCCCTCTACTGCACCCGCCGTACACTTGACATACACATATAAGGTATTTCCTTACTCGAGAGAAATTGGGCTACACATTTTAGGAAGATTTCTCTCCTTTTACCCCTTGTAAAATTTCAAAAACTGGGTCTACAAGAACATGACAGTGTAAAAAATGAAGATTTAGAATTTTCTCCTTCAATTTGCTGCTATTGTGAAACACCTAAAGGGTTAACAAACCTTTTGAATGTCATTTTGAATACTTTGGGGGGTGCAGTTTTTATAATGGGGTCATTTGTTGAGCATTTCTAATATGAAAGCCCTTCAAATCCACTTCAAAACGGAACTGGTCCCTGAAAAATTTTGATTTTGAAAATTTTGTGAAAAATGTGAAAATTGCTGCTGAACTTTGAAGCCCTCTGATGTCTTCCAAAAGTAAAAACATGTCAACGTTATGATGCAATCATAAAGTAGACATGTTGTATATGTGAATCAATATATAATTTATTTGGAATATTAATTTTCCTTATAAGCAGAGAGCTTCAAAGTAAAAAAAATGCAAAATTTTAAATTTTTTCATAAAATTTTAGCATTTTTCACTAAGAAATGATGCAAGTATCGACAACATTTTACCACTAACGTAAAGTAGAATATGTCACGAAAAAACAATTTCGGAATCAGAATGAAAGGTAAAAGCATCCCAGAGTTATTACTGCTTAAAGTGACAGTGGTCAGATGTGCAAAAAATGGCCGGGTCCTACAGTGAAAATTGGCTGGGTCCTTAACCCCTTAAGGACCAAGGACGTACCGGTACGTCCTTGGTCCTGCTCTTCTGGTATAACGCGGGGTTACACAGTAACCCCGCGTCATATCACGGTGGGCCCGGCGTCATAGTGAAGCCGGGACCCGCCTCTAATAGCGCACAGCGCCGATCGCGGCGCCGCGCGCTATTAACCCTTTAGCCACGCGCTCAGAGCTGAGCCACGCGGCTAAAAGCGAAAGTTCCCAGCTAGCTCAGTCAGGCTGTTCGGGATAGCTGCGGCTAATCGCGGCATCCCGAACAGCTGACAGAACAGCGGGAGGGCCCCTACCTGCCTCCTCGCTGTCCGATCACTGAATGACTGCTCAGTGCCTGAGATCCAGGCATGAGCAGTCATGCGGCAGAATCGTTGATCACTGGTTTCTTATGAGGAACCAGTGATCAGCATAGGAGATCAGTGTGTGCAGTGTTATAGGTCCCTATGGGACCTATAAAGTGAAAAAAAAAAAAGTGAATAAAGATCATTTAACTCCTCCCCTATTAAAAGTTTGAATCACCCCCCTTTTCCAATAAAAAAAAAACACAGTGTAAATAAAAATAAAAATATATGGTATCACCGCGTGCGGAAATGTCCGAATTATAAAAATATATCATTAATTAAACTGCTCGGTCAATGGCGTGCGCGCAAAAAAATTCAAAAGTCCAAAATAGTGCATTTTTGGTCACTTTTTATATCATTTAAAAATGAATAAAAAGCGATCAATAAGTCCTATCAATGCAAAAATTGTACCGATAAAAACTTCAGATCACGGCGCAAAAAATGAGCCCTCATACAGCCCCATACAGGGAAAAATAAAAAAGTTATAGGGGTCAGAAGATGACAATTTTAAACGTATTAATTTTCCTGCATGTAGTTATGATTTTTTCCAGAAGTCCGACAAAATCAAACCTATATAAGTAGGGTATCATTTTAATCATATGGACCTAGAATACATATCAGGTGTCATTTTTACCGAAAAATGTACTACGTAGAAACGGAAGCCCCCATTGTCGCACAATGATTTTTTTTCCCGCTTCACCGTAGATTTTTGGGCAAAATGACTGACGTCATTACAAAGTAGAATTGGTGGCGCAAAAAATAAGCCATCATATGGATTTTTAGGTGCAAAATTGAAAGTTATGATTTTTTAAAGGCAAGGAGCAAAAAACGAAAATGCAAAAACGGAAAAAACCCCGGTCCTTAAGGGGTTAAAGGGTTGACCTCACTGCACAGAGCAAGAAGACAGTGATAAGTAAGATGTGTGTGCACTCATTATTTTGCTATAAGACCATGTTTCATACTCCAGTCACCTCCAGAGCTGTACTAACTATTCTGCTGTTACATCAAGCCTTATCCTTAAGTCACCTTCAAAGCTGCAGCCACTGTTCTGCTGTTACATTATGTCTTATCCTTCTGTCACCTCCAGAGCTGCTTTCCTTATTCTGCTCTTGGCTCATATCTTATACTCTAGTCACCTCCAGAGCTGTACTGACTAATCTGCTGTTACATTATGTCTTATCCTCTTGTCACCTTCAGAGCCGCAGTCACTTTTATGCTCTTGCATCATATCTTATACCCTAGTCCCCTCCAAAGCGGAAGTCACTATTCTGCTACTACATCATGCTGTTTTAATTTGTCTTATAACAAAGTCACCTCCAGAGCTGCATCGGATGTCTAAGGGTGATAGGAGTGTGATTGCTGTAATCCCACACCTATCACAGCCAAGCAGGGGTCAGGGGTAGTCTGCCCCAGGTCATCTCACAATTCACAGCTCTGTAACTTGTGTGCTGAAAGTGTTAAAGGGGTACTCCTGTGGAAAACTTTTTTTTTTAAATCAACTGGTGCCAGAAAGTTAAACAGATTTGTAAATCACTTCTATTAAAAAATCTTAATCCTTCCAATACATTTTATGAGCTGTATACTACAGAGGAAATGCTTTTCTTTTTGGATTTATCTGATGTCACGAACACAGTGCTCTCTGCTGACCTCTGCTGTCCATTTTAGGAACTGTCCAGAGCAGCATATGTTTGCTATATGTTTGCTGTTCTGGACAGTTCCAAAAATGGACACCAGAGGTCAGCAGAGAGCACTGTGTTCGTGACATCAGAGAAATCCAAAAAGAAAAGCATTTCTTCTGTAGTATATAGCCCCTAAAAAGTACTGGAAGGATTAAGATTTTTTAATAGAAGTAATTTACCAATCTGCTTAACTTTCAGGCAACAGTTGATTTAAAAAAAACTGTTTTCCACGGGAGTACCCCTTTAAGTCCTACTGTACTGCACAGTGGTAATGCAGGGCTGTACTCACTGCTGTGCTACCTACTCTTACTGAGGGAGAGGAGTCAGCACAGACAAATTTTAGGCACTAGAGAAAGCCTGGCTCTCTGGTCCCCGGACTTGGAAGTGCTGACTGTGCTTAAAGGAGTATTGCAGTCTTACACACTTATCCCTTATCCGCAGGATCTTCACGATCTCCCGTACGGGGACCCGGCATTGCTGCGGCTCTACGCGGCTAATGCGTGTGTCAGCGATCTCACTGATATAGATGACACAACAACTCCATACAGCTCTATGGGAGAGGCGGGGATGCACAAATGCTGCATCTCTGCCTCTCCCATAGAAATACATGGAAGGGTTGTGTCGGCCGACACATCTCCTGCACAAGTCATGTAACACATTCCATGGCAAAACACAAAATATGGCACTATACTGGGGGCCCCGTACTGAAAATCGCAGGGGGTCCCAGCGTTCGAACCCCCTAGCGATCAGACACTTATCCCCTATACTGCGGATAGGGGATAAATGTCTATGGCTGCAGATCTCCTTTAACATAAATGGATGGCTACCATGATCTTATAGAACATATTGGATTATGCTAGGGGAGCCTGCACAAGAAGATGGGCCATCCTGCAGCATGGAGCACAGCACGTAAGGTGCTGGTAAACACAAATAACCATATTTGGTACAGCCAAATGAGGAACTGTCCAAACTATTAAAAATAATATACCAACTAAAAAGTAAAGGCTTTGGCGCACAAAATGACCCATCATACAGCTCCATAGACACAAAGTAATAGGGGTCAAAACATGGTGTTTCAAAGCATTTTTATTTATTTAAGTAGTTATACGTGATGAAAATAATATAAATTGTGTATAGCTGCAATCGTACCGATCTGCTGAATAAAGGTAATCTGTCAGTTTTACTCCAAAGTGGGGGGCCTAAAAAAAAAAAACTCAAATGTTAGAGAATTGCAGGTTATTTCAGCCCCTAATAATTTCTTTTTTGTTTTGCAGTGCATTTTAGGGTAAAATGAAGAGTGTCTTTAAAAAGTATGATTGAGCCGACAAAAAAAAAAAAAAAAAAAAAAGTGGAATAATAAATGAGGGCTTTTAGAAGATAAGGAGTTTGCAAAACATGCCAAAAATGGCTGATAGAGGAAGGAGTTAATTTCATATAAAATGGTCTCTAAGGCTGGGTTCACATCACGTTTTTGCAATACAGTTCCTGTATCAGGTTTTTGATTAAATAAAATGGATTCCTCAAAACCTGATTAAACTGTATCAAAACGTGTGTACAAATTTTTATCTGTATACGGTTTGAAAAATTATGTCCGGTTGCATCTGTTTTTTTACGAAAAAAAACCATATATGTTTTGAACTTTTCACTCCATTATGAATAAAGTTTAACTTGTTTGATTGAAATTCCAAGAAAAATAACTGTGGAAAGTCAAAAACCTTATCGTGAAAACTGGATGGAACTATAAGCACATACGGTTCAGTACGGTTCCCATTGACTCCCATGTTTAAAAAAAACGTATACGGTTTAATACAGTTTTTCACCCGGGCCAAAAACCGTGGTAGGCCACGGTTTTCTGTCCAGAAAAAATGAAGTAAAAAAAACATGGTTTGAAAAACGGAGACAACCGTATACAATATGGTGCATACGGTTTTGAATGGGAAGTCTATGGGCACGGTTTTCTGTGCGATTGCATAAGTTTTTTTTTTTTTATGAAACCGTATGCCGAAACCGTATAGCAAAACCGTGGTGTGAACCCACCCTAAGCTGTGCACCTTCAGCTGTTGTAAAACTACAACTCCCAGCATGCCCGGACAGCCAACGGCTGTCCGGGCATGCTGGGAGTTGTAGTTTTGCAACAGCTGAAGGTCCACAGTTTGGAAATCACTGGTTTATTAGAACCCTTTATCTTTGTGAAGAAACCCCCTTTATAACATAAAATATACAAAAAAGAAAGTTGTAACAGCACTCTTGGTCAAAAAATGGAGGCTCTTAGCGCACTTTTTGATCAAAATGTGTCCTTTTTGTGTCCTTTTTTTGATCAAAAAGTGCGCTAAGAGCCTCCATTTTTTGACCAAGAGTGCTGTTACAACTTTCTTTTTTGTATATTTTGTATTTGCCACAGCAGCGGGCACCTGTGTATTAGGTTGTTGTGCTGGCTATTTTTCCTTTTGTTTTTCCCTTTATAATATAAATGACACAATTCTGTCTTCCTGCAGTCGCCACTAGGGGCACCATAGGATCTCGCTGATGTATTATTGAATCCTATGAGAGCTGTATAAAGAGAGTGCACTGAGCTCCCTCTATGATGTGTGGTCAGCTGACTACTCACGTGATCCGCCCCTGTGTTTACTAAAAGCTCGCTGCCTTATATAATCACGTGTCGCGGAAGTAGGTCACGTGACGTAGGCGGCAGAAAAAAAAAAAAAAAAAAAAAAAGTGTCGCGGTTGCACGTTCCACTGGGCACGGTGCAGTTTCCAGCCGTGAACGGAGATGGAGGCCAGCCTGACGTGCGCCGTGTGTCTGGGAGTTTTTCGGGAGCCGGTGACGCTTCCTCGCTGTTCCCATAACTTCTGTAAGAGCTGTGTGCTCGAGTGCGCCACCCCGCACATGTGGACGGTAGTGCAGCCCAGGAACGGCCAGTATGGCACCGTGTCCTGCCCGCTATGCCGCAAAGTCAGCACCCTTGCCGGTGGCCTGGCGGCTCTGCCCGTCAACACCACGCTGGCGGAGATCGTCCGACTGTTACCGCAGACCGGAAGAGCCAAAGAGGGACCGAGTGCGGGCGCCACCGGCGGGGATGCGGAGCCTGTGCACAACGGCTCGGGGAAGAATTCGTGCGCTGAGCACCCGGAGTACAGACTGGAGCTCTTCTGTAAGAACTGTGAGCAGGCGTGCTGCGGCAAGTGTGTGTCCCTCCGCCACCAGGGCATCTTCCATAACGTCAACCTGCTGGACATGATCTACCAGGAAGAGAAGGTAGGCTGCTGGGCGCTGTTCACACACCAGAGGGCGCACTGGGCTCGTATAGTAATCATAGCTATTAGGGTAGAAAAGCTGTGTGATCTGGAGAACTTTCTGGGTGTAGAGGGGGCTCTTATTCTAGGCTGCATTCACACCACGTTTTTGCAACACATTTCCTGTATCAGGTTTTTGATGAAAAACGGATTACTTAAAACTGTACTAAAGCTGCATTCACATCTCGTTTTGCAATACAGTTCCTGTATCAGGTTTTTGATGATGGGCAAACCAGGCTCTCCCGTTCCCCACCCGGACCAGCGCTGAAATCCATTTACTTTAATGAGCCGACCGATCGGAGTCAAATGGTAACTCCGGTCGGCTCATTTTTTACCTATATGCGGTTTTGTGACCGGACCTAAAACCGTAGTATACTACGGTTTTAGGTCTTGTCAGGAAACCGCATATGGGTCAAAGATGAGCCGACTGGAGTTACCATTTGACTCCGGTTGGCTCATTAAAGTAAATGGATTTCAGTGCTGGTCCGGGTGGGGAACGGGAGAGCCTGGTTTGCCCATACCCCCCCCAGCCGAATCCGGCACCCGTAATGTAAAAACGAGATGTGAGTGCAGCCTAAACTGTATCAAAACGTGTGTAAAAATTTAAACCCCTATACGGTTTGAAAAATGTCCGGTTGAATCCCTTTAAAAAAATAAATAAATAAAAATAAAGCATTTTAACTTTTCACTCCATTATGAATAAAGTTTCACTTGTTTGATTGAAATTTTAAGAAAAAAACTGCAAAATCAAAAACCGTATGGTGCAAACCGGATGGAACCGTACGCACAGTTCTCTACGGTTCCCATTAACTCCAATGTTAAAAAAAATATATATATAAAAAAGTATACGGTTTTTCTCCCGGACCAAAAAACGTGGTAGGCTACAGTTTTGGGTACGGGGGGGAAAAAAATGGACAAAACCGTAAAGCAAAACAGACACAACTGGATGCATCCTGGAGGGTCAATGCATACGGTTTTCAAATTGAAAAGGTATATAAGAACTGTATTCCAAAAACGTGGCTTGAATGCACCCTTAGGCTATGTTCACACTGCCATTACCATGGATGTCATTTTGACGGGGTGCAACCGGGCAACAGCAGGTCCTGATAGACCCCATTGACTATAACCAGGGTCCATCGGGCGCCATTGTTTTTCAGTGGGAGAAAGACTGCGCAAGCTGTATTTTTATTTATTTATTAAATGTTTTCTCTCGCTATATTCCCCGATGGCCGTGTCACTACCGTGTGCCAATGGTAGTGTGAAAGTAGCCTTAGTCTGCAGAAGCCTTTTTACCATAGTGTACAGCAGTGGTCTACAACTGTGGCCATCCAGATGATGCAGCAGGCCCGGACAGCCAATTCAGAGCTTTGCAATA